>NC_082647.1:48829533-50266200 GCF_028023285.1 Balaenoptera ricei | reverse complement strand
AGAGTGGGGAACAAAGCGAAAGCTGCTGGGGTCTTCCCAAATATCATCTGCAGGCGTTTGGTGGTGATCAGAGAAAACAGGCATTTGTGCTACTGAGTTCTGCGGCTTATTCTGCAGATAATACCACAGTCGACTTCAACAAAGACTTCATCTTCCTTTGCTGCATGAAAAGGGGACAGATCCCCTCACTTCGGAAAGACGCAAACATAGCATTATTTTGAAATACAGCCTCACTTGTACCCTGCAGCAGGGTTTGCTCCAGCGATGGGGTACTTCAGAGACCAATTTGTTTAGCTGATCACAGCCTCTTTGACGTGGCTGCAAATGTTACCTTTCTTTTTCAATCAAAAACACAGCAGGGGGTGCCATCTGTTTGGCACAGGCCTTAGCTCACTTCCCCGATGCCTTTTTGTGCAGATCATTTTACGTGGCAATTTGCTAAGATCTTTCATTCCTTGGTTTGGCTAAATATAACTTTCCAAAATGGGCTGTTTTCTCTGAATGTCAGCAAGACTCACAAATGAATGCAGTTTTTCCTGAACAGCCAATATCAGATCAAATGGAGCATTTTTCAGATTTTTAAAAAATGAACAAATACCTCACTGTCATCTCATTGTTTACTTAAAACCGACATGTTTACCAAGGATGGTGAAATCACATTTACTCTACTGAATTTCTTTGTTTGGGTTTTACAGAGCTATGTTGTCACCAACACATGCATCACAGTTTTTAAGATCCTTGAAGAGAACAGGTAAAGCAAATGCATATAAGAAAGCAACCATATTAAATAGTCATTAGGAAACAACCACTAAGGAAAGTGGTTAACTATTTTCCCCAGCTCAGACGCTGTTCAAAGCAATGAATCCTCCCCCCGCCCCCGAATAGGAACAGACGATCTGCGCCACGCGCCACGCGCTGAAGCCACGGAGATGCGCGTGGATTTCCCAGCGCTTTGTAGAATACAAATGAATGATCCTCATTCTTTTCCTAGCAGAGCATATAGGCCAGACCTCATTAGAATTCAATATCACTCTGCTTTTCTAATGTTAATGTACCAGTTATATAAGAAATACAGTGTGAGGGGTGCTTCCACAATTATGTTCAACATGATATCATAATTCTGAAAACTGGACATGATCTTTGTTAAAGGAAATTATTGCATTTTACCATTTTATCTTTTGCTTCTAATGTAACTTAAATTCCCATTCTAATAGTGGATTATAAGCGGGCTTAATTCTTTGTGTCTCAAAGTTGCAGTGACTACCATACCGGCTTTATGGCTTTTTTTTTTAAATGCTGTGACTAAAGATCAGATTGTGAAGGCTCCGAGGCCATCTCCCTGTGAAAGGAAACACGGCACATTACATTAATAAACAACTGTAGGAGTCTTCTTCAGCCAGGAATAACTCAGGGCATTAAGGCTTGAGGTCTTTTGTCTAGAGTGTGGCAAGAAGTATAATGAAAACAAAAACACCAACACATAAAAATACAATTTATGCTCTTTTATCAAGCAAAGAAAAAGTTGGTTAACGTTTGAAAAGGGAGCAGTAATGTAAATGTATTGACAATTTTATTGTAATAATTAGATGTTTACACAGTCTGGACATTGTGGCTAAATCACTTCTAGCATGTTTATTTGCAGGGAGCTGTTTTCTGGACACTGCAGCAGGTTCATTAAGAAGACATACTGTATTAGGATTCAAAGAAACAACCAGCTCCCATTCTCCCCTTCTCTGTTTTATATTTACCAAAAGAAAACAAAAACTACAAATAATGAAGTAAAATACAGAATTCCCTTCATGAGGAAAACAACTTCCCTCATGGCCCCAAAATAGCTTAAAAATAAATCTTCTATTGAATCTCTTACTACACTGCATTAGACCACCTTTAATGACTGTAACTAGCTTTTAATATCTAGTGTGTAAATGGCAATCTGTTTTTGACCAAGAATAAATTATAGCAGAATATTAGGGAGGCTCTTGCTTCACTCCAAAAAAAACTCTCAAAAAACAAAAAGACAAAATAAAAAAAACTAGTATTTGTTTTAGATGAGAGACTTCTCAATATGTTCTGAAAGAGAAAAACCTCGTTTAGGGAGAAATATTTCTCTTAAGCAGTCTCAAACAAGATTAATGGATTAAAACTGCACACTTGAATAATTTGACTAAATTTAAAATCTCTACGCGGCTCTCTTCCACTTATTTTTTGTCCTTCCATACTAATCTTTAATGTGTTGCTCTGATACGGTTTTCATATTTCCAAACTGAGCTAAAATGGAAATGACAGATTTTCAGCTACATAAAAATAGCAATGAAGTGCCAGGAAAAATACATTGTGAACAAAATAATCTTTAGAAAAGATATGAAAGGAGAATATTTTTTATAGCATGTTATGGATCCAATAATAGAAGCATATTTGGGGCAATTATATCAATTTTTAAAATTTAAAAACTGTTTAAAAATTAAGGTACTAAATGCTAAGCTATAATGTGTTTCCAGCCTTAGTATACTTGCATTAGAATTAAGTAGTAATCAATATAGAGTATTTATTGCTATAAACCACAGCACCAGAGGAAGCAAAGGATGGTATGTTTAGAACTCAAAATTCTCTCCTATCCTTTAGGAAGAGGGGGAAAAGAGGATTTCCCCGTCTTGATCTTTAATCAGTTACCACAGTGTACTGTATTCCCAACTACTGCTTTCCTTTACCAAAAGAGTATAGCAATGAAAATACATTATGAAAGCAATAATTTTCCAGTAAAGTTTAAGACGGTAAGAGAAACTTTTATTTTAGAAAACAAATAATAACAGGTACACAATATGACTATGTTTTTAAGTTGATGGAATTGATTAATGGCTCAAAATAATCAAGGAATCACATCACAGAGCACTATTTTAAAGAGAAGTGCTAAAAATTAACTCTATACCATCATACCATAATGACATTATCAAATACGTTACTGAAATTATATACAGCATAACATTACAGATGATAATTGCTAGGCTAAATAATGGAATCTTCCATGACGCTGCATGATAACAAATATATTTAATAATCTTAAATAAACTCAAACTTACTCTGATACCCACACTTCTAAGTAATTCAAGACATGAGAAATGAATTTTTAAAAAATCAGATCATGAAAGCCATTATTATTTGAAGGAATATGCTCAATTTTTTTACATAATTTAAATTATTTAAGAGTGCTTTGCATTTTTTATTAGCTTTGCCTCAAGTTATAACATTAAAGCATTAAGGTTACACGTAATGAGGTTCTGGTTTGCCCTTATTTCTAAGTCCCGTATTTTCACAAACTACAAACAGAGATTAGTGCTAAATTACAAGGCTAATTCGATCAAATAAAATTGTCTCATTCTTAGATATGCATCTGAAGAAAATGTTTAACTACAAAGTGTGTATTCACATGCAGACTATCACAGATAGCCATCTGGAAGAAACAGTTCATAGAGGGAGCAGATAGTGGTCGAAGGGAGCCTGTACATTTTCCTTAAGGTGTCTGTTAAAAAAAAATTCTCTGCTAAGTCCAACCAACTACAAACAACACTTACCTAAAGCCTATTATTCAGATGGATGGTTTTAAAATATCAATGGTTTATTTTGAAAATTTACGGACAGAAGTAACATCTCTGCTATTGAAATCTCCATTAACAGAAAGTGACCACAGCTTGGAAACCAATGGCTTGATTCAAAAATGTATTCAGGATTATAGAGGAATTTAATCCCAAACTCCTCTAGGATGTCTGACATTAATTCTCATTAGAAAATAACAAAACCAACAGCTTACTAACATTACTCCAAGCAGCATTACAGCTAGTGCTGAACATTAAAAAATTTTTCCCTTGCTTGCTTCTGGTGTGAAGGAGAAATTTTTATTTTGACCCACGTTTCATTTCAGTTCTCATATCCTCCAATGCAGAAAAGCCATATTTACGCTGTTATTGGGTTTTTAAGGCTCCTTCAAATATAATCTCACTCAAGCATAACTACACCCTGTGAGATAGAGAGAACAAGGCTACTGGTATTTTGCAGGCGAGGAAACTTATTCTAGGGCACAATGCATTCAAGAACCGAAACTAGAATTTTGATTGACTCCAATTCCAGTGGTCTTCCTACTGCCTACTATCAGCTGAACACCACTGGTACAGCTCTGTTCCCAATTTCCTAAAGGGATAGGGGTCCTCCAGCTTCCAGAATTATGTTTTACTGTAATTGGCAGCAACTCTGTAAAAAGATGTTCACATACACATTACACACACAGCTCTTTGGTTCCCCTCACAATTCAGTAGCTACAAGCATTTCAGAAATTTTCTAAAAATCAATCTTTTCATCTGAACCAACACTGAAACGCTTGCACCTGCCTTACCCTCTGCACATTAAAATACCCATATATGAGAAAGGATCCCCAGTTTGTTTCCTAGGTTCAGATGTAACAAAATCAGAGAACCTTTTATATCTTGGGACACTGTTAGTGATTGAACTTGCTAAGAATCACAGAAAGGGGAGGCTACCTGGGGCTGTTCCTTTCCTGAGTTTATGTCTTGTCTATTTCACTTAGACTATGAGTCGGCTTGGGAAAGACTGTGTTGAATTCTATGTTTGAAATGCCCCTAGCACACTGTTGGCACTTAAATGTAATTATTCAAAATGGAATCATTTAATTAGATAGGAAGAGAAATAGCAAGCCCTGAGATAATAAAGAATAAAGCAAATATGCTGACCGACTGAAGCAAAGCAACAGATAGATACCGATGCACACTCACAAGCTAGCTCTTTCAGTTTTCCAATTCAGGGTGCATGTAAGGGGATAAATACATTGTTATATACCTTGCTTTTGCTGGGTTCACAGAAAACAGAGACCACGACTGATATCCATAACTTCGTAGAGGGATAGGAATTATCTGTCTCATGCCTCATATGACTTAGCTCCTTGGGAAAGCCGGAGGAGGGGGAAAGTGGTGGAAGGTGATGGAAGAGGGAGTGACTGAGACTCCACGGACCACAAATGCTTGAACAGGGAATTAGGAATGAGTTGTGTATCCATCTGGATGGGACAGGTTATTTACACCAATGTAATCTACTTGGTGGGCAGCTGAAGATCAGGACAATGTGAAGTCATTCACTCCGTCCTTTAGAAGCATGATATTCTGAGTGCCAGGCATGGAAACCTACTCTACAGAATGAAATGCTCCTTGGAAATTGACCCTCAGTGCACCTTCTACTTTGGGGCTATAAAATGGCCAGTACTTCAGGGTGTACTTTAGACCACTAGAAGGCCCAATCTTACCCCTCCTCTGGCTAAATTCCAGAGCTCCCTAATGAATGTTATTTCTTACTTATCTTCTGTTCCCTCCACCCCCGACCCCTACCAGCCTCCAACCACTGAGGTACAAAACTTGAAAAATTTTTTTGTTCAAAAAACACAACAGAAGACTTTCATGTTAAGGAGCCTTGTACAAGGCACCATTGTAGATGCCCAAGGAATAAGACCTCATACTCAGGTGCCAGATATTACAATAAAGGTTCTCCTTAAACAAATTCTGATCTCAACAAGCAAAAAAAGTCTTAGGTCAGACATTGCCATCACTCAGTTTCAAAATTATGTAAGTTTTATATTGAAGTTTGCTCACTGATTGTAAAGGGCTGACAATTTAATAATACTCTTTTAAACTGGTTTTTAAAAAAACCTATCCATTTAGACACCACCCCCCAAAAACAACTAATTGAAAACTCCTTGGAAAAAAAAAAAAAAAGAAAAGAAAACTCTTTGAGACAGAAGCAGCCTGCTTTGAAGTCCTCTCCAAGGTTTCCTTGCCTGGTCAGTGTCCTTGGGCTTGACTTGAGGAGATCGAAAGAATAGAAAACGTTGTTCAGAAAGGGTCCCTTTGGCACCGCGTCCTCTCTCGACTCTCTGCTGCCTTGACTGACTTTCTATTTTCAGCCAGACTGGAAGTTCACAGAGAGAAATGTTTCAGCATCAAAGTTCCTTCTCCATTGTAGATTAGCTGCTTTGGATTTGACAGTCACCGTGGTCTGCCTTATGACTACAGGAGGCAAATTCCGGCTGTCCCAGTGCCAATTCTTGAAATACTCTTTTCACAGGCTCCAGACTATTTCATAAGAATGGTGTCATCATCAGTGGTCAATAAGCTTTTATTGAGTTCCTACTATATGCAAAGATCAGAATTAAGTACTTGGTCTGAATTCGTTACAGTACTGGGAAGCAAAATGGTACTGAATTCAAGGAAGGGAGGCTGGGTAACGTTACTCCTAGACCTTGGGACAAATTATTTAACCTCAGTTTCCTAATCAGGAAAATGGGAATAAACAACAGAACTTACCTTATTATAGGGTTGTAGAAGGACTGAATGAAAAGTACACAGCATAACAAGTAGTAAACACTCAGTTAATATTAGTTATTGCTATTACTATCTTAAATTGTTATCATCATTTTGACATGACAGTGAAAGAACACAAGGTTTTCTAAATGGTCTCCCATGGGAGCTGGGAGGGGGAGACAGCGTATGGGAATCTGCTTATTTGTGGAATTTTCTCCTCCTCTAAAGCAGTCACTTTTAATTGGCATTACATTGGTGGCATTAATTTTCTCCTTTGAGAGTACCTGTGTGACACTTTCCTCAAAAAAGAGCTGAACTGCTGCTCAAGCCACAAAATGGCACCTGCTTTTACTCTAGCAGGAGTGATATTTCTATATTACAAAGCTGAGGCCAATAAACAGAAAACAGACAAGTGCTGTTCTATATTACCTCTCTGAGGAATGGATAATAAAAAAGAAAACGGTGAAAACAGAAAGAGAGAAACCTGAGGAAACACTTTCCAAGGTTCCAACATTAAGAAAGACACTTACGAGATAGGCTTTTGGGGCAATTTCTATTTTTACATCTTTGCACATATTCACAAGCTTTTTGACTGCTCAACCTCCAGCCCCTTCCCCAACCTTACAGACCTAAGCTGAGCACTGGTCTGACTACAGCTACTTTCTGCACTTATGGTTCCTTTCATCTTGAGACTCAAAGCACTCACGTTAACATAACCATACAACTTTAAAGAAATAGGAAATGAAAGTTTTAAAAAAGACAAAAATTGAATTATGGTTGGATTTAGCAACAACTGTGAAACTTTCCACCTTCAGATATTTCTTTTTGATCCATCGAAGGCGACAGCTAGAATGCTTCCAAGATCAGAAGGCTTCTCTGTTATTGCCCAGGTGGAACGCAGGACAACAGTGATTTGGGATGTACTGGAAGTATAACTAGATCACTTGCCCCGAGCTGCCTGAGTCACCTTTGCCTTCTCTGAAAGAATGACAACACTACACTCAGGAAAGGAAGGGAGGAAACAACTAAAGACTGGCTGCCACATTCAACTTTCCTGTTATTCGCAATCTCACTCAATTCTGTTACCAACAATCCAATCCACTTGCTGATGGTATTATGAGGACGATGAAACTGCTTTTAAAGACTCGGTAAAGTGGACTTTTTTTTTTTTTTTTTTTGACTAAGAGAACACTGTCAGTCAGAAAGCTGATGAACTAAATGATAAAGGGATTTTCTCTACCAGGTATAGAGAAGTCAAACTCTTTTCTTCCTAAATCTCAGATACTGTAGGATGCCACAGCAGTTCATTAATAAATATTTACTGGATACACACCATATACTCTGAAGTACCATGCTGGCAATAAATCATGTTTCTGATCAAGCAGTGATAGAGCAGATTCTACTAAGGAAAACAAGAAAAAGCCCCTGGAAAATAACATTAATGAAATGTCATTCCATGTTACAAAATTACAAATAAAATAATTCTGTAAGTATTTACCTCATCACAAGCAAGATGTTACACTATTAGAGGTTCTAACAAATATTCCAGAAGAATTCAACTACAAGGCAGTGGATGGTAATGTTGGCGGAAGCTGAGGATGTCCAGAAATTTCTTGTTCCCAATCCAGAGGATCAACAGTTTAAGTTATGCATTTGAGTGTAGGTTAGGTTTGTAGAAAGATACTTTAATAATATACTACTTGTTTCTCTGAATTTCAGAATACTCAGGATTTTACTAACAAACTAGGCCATTTTAACAAATATTTTTATGTTACATATTGATTATATTCCTTCAAGCTCTGAGTGAATCGGTGTTCTCTATGGTATGATCATGTTTTAATCTCCACCATCTCCTTCTTTACCATATGGACTGCTTTTCAATATACTTGAGTCTATTGAACTCAAAAGAAGTAAAAGTGACCTCTATACAGTTTATAATTCCATTCAACAATTGAAATATAAACATTGATTTATCTGAAATGTAGAAGTACTTTGCTTGATTTAAAAATTCTCACAATGCTTTACTCAGTCTCACTGATGAAGTTCAAGATTTTCAACTACATGTATGTTAGGGTAAGTTTTCTTATAGTGGCTGAACTACAAATCTGGATCTCTAATATATAGCTCAGCTCTGGGTTCTATTTTTAATTATGACCCTGGGGGGTACCAGACTCTACGAAGCGAGTAGCAATAGGTTAGACTGGAGAAATTATAGGAAAAGTGGAATCATAAGAACTAAGAGAGAGTCTTGAGTAGAAACATTTTAGAAACAACTGAATGGAATCTCTACTCTTTGTGAAAGGCTATATTCAACAGTAATAGCAAAAAACCTCCACATACAGAGATTTCACCTACAGGTGGTTGAACAGTGATTTTCTATGATCCCATAATACTTTATATAATTATCTGTAATTAAATTAGCACAAGATAAAAATAATCTACTTAAAATAATATAAAGTATTCAAAATAATTGCTAGGCTAAACAACATTCTTTTTCATAAAAGAAACTGTCATAGACAACCAAGTGGCAAAAACAGAACGGAGTGAGCTGTGGTTGAGTGTAAATCCTATAGCAATGAAAGTAATTTGTATTATCCTTACTTCTTTGAATAAATTCAGGTGACAGCCCTATTTCATTTCTTCATTCGGTTTGGAGGCCAGATGGCATTAGAATCATTTACTTCACCTTGTTGTGCTTAATTACTACAATAAACACACTATTTTCCAAATTAATCATAACAAAGTAATTTCATTAGTAACACAGCAGGCTGTTGAATTATTAGCATCATAACAGTTTGCAAACAATTAAACTTTATTTGAACCTTAAAAATTTGCAGAGTGGAACATTATTGTAACATCTAATGGCAATAGAGTACAAATTCAGTACAGAGCAAATAATCAAGCAAAACGCTATGTAAAATATGACTTACAATCACCTTTGAAAAAAATTAGCTCTCTGTTCATAGAAAAACAAATAAAAGCTAAGCAAACATAATGAGAACATAGCAATTAGCATATTTTCTAACAAGCCATGTTGTTTAAATTCACATTAATGATTATTATTATGATCTTGAAGAGTGTGCGATCTATTGTCAAGGGTGTAAAGAAAACTTTCTCCCTCCTAGTATACAGATGATTTCACCAAATGAATACAAAGTAGTCATGAGTTGAAAGTAATGATTGTTTTTCCTGTCAGACCAATTAAAAATTTTTTGTTTCCTTTCTCATCTCCCACCTATATTCAAGTGAAAAAGAACAAAGGCCAGAGGAGCTCTGGACAAATGTAACACTTTTTTTCTGTACTGTCACCATTCCAGAGACTATCTGGCATCAGTTGGCAAAGGACTCCCTCTCCTGGATTAACTGTAAAAAGAGGCAATAATCTTCTAAATACTTTACGCTTGGAGTGACTCTGTGCCTGAGTGGAGGAGGGGTTTCCAAGTGGGTTCCTATGCAATGAAAAGCTGCTGCCATCTACTGGCCCAAGACTAAAATCTTCATTTAGGCCAGAGCACAAAACCTGTGTACACAAGGAAGTCTACATTTTCAGTGGAACCCGCAACTGCTTTCACTTTTCAATCTCTCAGGCTTTGAAAACCAATTCACTAAATTCATCTCCAGTTGTCTCACTTTTGGCAAGATGATTTCAATCTATTCCAATGGCTCTATATTAGGAAAAGATTAACAAGTGCATAAATTAATTTCTGAAAGCTTTAACTTGACATGGTCTAATCTATATAAACTAGAATTCACCCACAATCCCCCAAATTAATATATATATTTTTTACATGTGAAATCTGATAATCACAGTACAGAGGGGATAATAGTAAAACATAAACTCTGAAATATTGCTTGTAGATAGTTTTTATAAATAATGGAGGTTTTTAAACATTATCAGCTCGTGTGCATGGTTAGAATCTTTATCTTTAAAGCAAAGATCTGAAAAGTTCAACAAAAGTAGTACCTTCTGATCAAGGATTCAATATTAGCAGATTATATTTACTTCAAATAATTATCCAATCAGCAGTATATTTTGATATATATACCATAGTGGTACCTTGTAGACATTTAAAATACCTTTGATTTCAAACATACATGAAAAAGTAATACTATAACTCCACAAACCTTGCTCTGGAGTACAATGTACACCTCCAATGTCAGACTAACACTACCCTTCCACTCACCTGTACCTGGGTACATGTTCCCACCAGATTTCTACACCCTCCTCTCTGAGCCTTCCTTCTCTTCTCATTGCTTTCAGAGGTGCAGAGCGGGCTCAAATCTGGACTTGCACTGTTTTGTGGTGGGACTTTAATAGCACAGTAACAATCAGGCAGGGTAAGATTACTCGGTTATGCCTTCTGACTTTGAGAATACATTGAGACTCTTTATGCCATTACATTAGTGGCAGAATGGGACCTCTCATAAAAATTTTGTTTCATTAAATTTAAAGAAAACTACAGTAGAAAATGTTGGCAAGCCCATTATATAACCAGGGTATTTATTATTGGTATGGGCTTTGCACAAACCATGGTTCTGGTCTTCACGTGTGTTGCAGAGGGTGACAGCATACTCCCATTTGCAATTCTATCGTTTTTCTTTCTTGTGGCTATATTTAACAAAGTAAATTCACCAATCAGTAAAAATTCTTTCATGAAAACATGTTACTATTGTTTGAAAAATAAATACGAAGATAACTCATCTACAAAGTCTCAACAAAGCTACATTCTTTAGATAGCATCTACCAAAAACTTGCATGATACATTCAATTGAAATTTTTATGAAATTATATATTACATTCTAAAAAATAATTGATATCTAGTATTAAGAGAAATTACAACTCTTACTAGAAGTAGCAATGACTATGTGATACATATAAAATAGTGCTGAATTTTTCACATAAATCAAATGAGTAAATAAACCTATGATTATTTGTTTGAAAAACAGCAACAGGTATAACTTTACTGTTTGCATCTAATTTACATTAATATCCTTCATTTAATTTCACATCAGAGGAATATTATAATGAATGCATAAAACAACAAAGACAAACGATGCTCAACAAAACAAAGAAAGGTTATGAGCTGTCACTCATGCTTTCACGATGATTCTCAATCCAAAGCATTTGCACACTAGCAGAGGAATCTTCCTTTTCTGCAGGCAGAAAGGGAAAGTTGCATTTTAATTTTTTTCTTCAGGCAAAATGTTGATTTTCCCTGCTTAGAAAAATGTTACATTTTTAGCCAAGGAAAAAAATGAATGTTTACTCAATATTTTGTCAATTCAGCTCCTCAGAAAGGCCATAAAAGTGGTATTTTACTAAAGAGGAGGAGGTTTGGGAAAACAGCTGGTTATTATCAAAGGGATTTTCTCTAAATAATCTATTTATTTCCAAAGTAAATTCTATGAAGTTATTTTTAAAACTAAACTAGATTTTTTTTTTAAAGAAGAAGATGATTTGGGAGCATAATCTTTGTGCTATCAGAAAACTACAAAGACTTTTAAAAAGGCAAAGACTCATAACGCAGAGACCAAGAGAACATATGAGCTATTACAGAATATTGGATTAAAATGTACTTACCCAGGACTCTCAAATATCATACATCTCCATTATGTAGGCTTTCGGCACCAAGCCAATGGCTCCCTTCATTTCTCCTACCCACCAGCCATATCTATTGTATTCCTAATTGAAAACAATATGCAATAGTAACCTTCAGACTGGGTGTAAGTACTATGTTGCTTGTATGCAACTTCTTAGAAATGTTATTTCTTTTTATAAAGTTATAAGAGCTTGAGCTGCAAATTGAAACATTTTAATCATTTTTTGATTCTGAACACTTTAAAAATGCTGTTAGGCAAAGATTTAAATTAATGTATAAGACAAAGCCTGTTTATTTCACAGTGTAGAACACAGAAACAGTCACTTAGGATAGAAACCTAGCAAATGAAACTACATAAGGAAGTCCGCTCTCTGGGCCCCCTTCCCTTCTCTCTCTCCCATCTCTCTCTCTTACACACACACACACACACACACACACACACACACACACAGCCTGGGGGACACCTTTTAATATGCAAACACCAGTGTTAGAGGCTCCGAGGTCATAAGCAGGCTCTTTAGGATACTATCTCTGCCTTCAAGGAGCTTATCATCTAGCAAGGATAGACTTTTTTTTTTTTCACAATAAACTACTTAATTCCTAGTTAAACTCATATGACCGAAAATGATTTAGAATGTAGAGGTATGCCCCTTCTTAGGAAAATCTAAAAATGAGTATAGACGTTTTAAACAGATAAATTAGAGAATAAGGAAACACTAATAATGCTTCCCCAATTGGCTTTCCAAAATAATTCACAAAAGGGCTCCTCTTCAAAAGCTTCCCAAAGGCATTTATTGTTCCTCTGATTGATCACAAACTACATTAGGTAAAGGATGAATGGAAGGAATTTAAAGGTGGTATTAGATTCACCCTTACGGGGGAAGACCAATAGGAAATAAAAGTATCTCAAATTATAAAGGCAAAATATTAATCTATCTGTAAAAAAAGACTGATTGATGAGTCACTTTTGCGTTTATTTTGCAGTGTGAGCTAATCCTGTGCCTCCTTTTCTTCCCTTTGCTCCACTGACAGACACACCACTGCTCTAGGCATAGTGAACACTGTACCCGGTCTCAATTGTCTGCCAGATTGCCTAATGTATTTTTATCTCAAATTTATTTATGTTTAGTGAGATACAAACAAAGTAAAATGAATTACAAGTTTCAAGAATAATATCTCCCAAAAGCAATACTCTGAAAAAGCACTGTAGGACCCAAATTTAATTTTTCATATAAGATAAATTTTTAAAATCAATCCCCAAAGTAATTCAATAGGCTATGATTTCCAACATCTGAGGCACAGATAAATGTGCATATGCATATCGAGTTACATGTGGGGAGGGAATGTTAATACCAGTACAGATTTAACATTTGTATTGATGACTAACCATGCTATTGACCATCAGAAAGGAAAATCATACAATTTTTCCATACAAATGTAGCAACATTCCCAGGTGTGTATTGATATGTAGTCTATCAATAGAGAGATTACAAGATTAAAATCTATAAGTACTTTTTTAAACAATGGTATGTATCAGAATTAAGTTTTTCGTAAGAATAAGATGGAAGGAAAACAGGGGTGGTGGAGAAAGGCCTGATTCTAATGAGGGCACAGCTCTGGTTTATGAGGCAGTAGACTCAAGATTTTAAAAGTTTCCTGATAGTGTGAACTTAGTGGACAAAATTCTCTAAGCAACGAAAATAGTCTGATGCCCAGAACTCAGTAAAGATGACTATAATCTATGTAGAATATATTTGTCAGAAGAAAATACCAACTTACTGAAAGCTATGATTAGTAACCATTATATCCTAATAGGTACCTAATAAAACTGCCCTTTTCAATTTTTTAAGGCCATGAATACAATTAGAGCCTAATGCTTAACAAAACAAATGTATTTCACCTTGCAGAGGCCAAAGGCCCACCCACAGTGTAAGATTTCAAAATGGATAGTTAACAAAGTAAGTCTAAGTGTCAAAGCTCTTATCCAATCCCATCTAAGATTTTTTTCAGCTGATTATTTGGAAAGAGTAAAGGAACTAGGCCCCCAAAGGCTAGAAAAACAGAATACATTTAGTGAAAGGGCATATTATGACCCAAACCTGCTTTCAGAGAAGAGCCTGCAATCTGGGTTTCAATGTTTTGTTTTTCTGGTTTTTTTTTTCTTTTTGGGTTTCAATGTTTAGATTCAAGTTACAAACCAGAAAGTTCATATTACTTTATAATATTCTGTTTTGAAATTATAACCTACACTCTAAATTAAGGGCATATTATTGTTCTCAAAAAGCTCATTCATATCCAAATTTAAGAAATTGATTTCCAACAAATCACTTCAACAAAGGACCAATGACATACTTCACACATGAGAGAATTTTGCATGACGGCAACTGAGAAGATTCATTAAACAGAAAGTACAGTAATAAACAGCAGAGGAGTTTATTCAGCTGTAAACAAATCCCTTAAAAGTCACATTCTAGGAAAAAATTAAGTTTTAGGCTAAAATAATCTTAAATGTTTCACTAAATTAATTTAAAATAATTGAAAGGCATATGAAATACACACCTCATAAAAGTACTCTAAAATATAACAGGTTTAAATCAGAAAAGAGTAAAAATTAAAAACCAGAATGTTTATTACTTTACATTTGTAAAGAATTCCATATAGCACTCCTGTGTGGAATTAAGAGGTAAGATAAAACATAGTGAGGTAAAAATCTAGTAGGCAAATTTATGGATTTACACTGCAGCCATTAGAGTATGTCAGCAGACTGCAAACACAGAAGCTTTTACTTTTATCATTACTATCCTCCGTATGAGCCTCCTGAGCAACATGAATCCCAATTAAACCATTGGCAGCCTATAAATTGGAATGAAGATGCATCTTGGAGTACGGTATTCTAAACTCCAGCCTGAAGATTCAATAGCATACACGCTTTCCTTTGGAGGAAGAAAATCTGCCTTCCTTTGCCTTCCCTGTTTGCTGCCCCCAAACAAATGTTGATTATGAATGATATATTACTTACAGTGGAAAAGAATGCAATCCATACAATGTTGTCTCGCTGTCCACATACTAACTGTAGTATTGGTCTAAAAGTCACGGGTGGGTCATTAAAAAAAAAACAACCCTCACACCTCATCTTGTTAACAAACAAGAAATAAAGAGACAAAAGTCATACCAGGCTGCCATCGAAATCTCTGAAAGGTTAGGAAGCATCATGTCATCCTGATGGCACACGAGATCTCAGGTACAAGAAGGTCTGCCATCTGGTATTCTTCACCCTACTCGGCTCTTAATATCAACTGAAATGCTAACATAGGCAAGTGACTGTACTTCAGGAGGACTGATAAAATAATGAAGAGTCCTTTAATCTACAGGAAACCATTCTAGTCAATTTATAAGAAATATTGCATCCCTTTGTAGGACGTGTAATTATTTTCTATTAATCATGTGCTATAAAGCTACATTATGCAGTTATTCTGTTATCACTAGAAAGAGGCCTGCAGTCAGCTTCTGACAATGTTAGGTAATTACTAACACAAAGCTTCTTTCTCCTCCCGTAGTAATGCTATCAAGATCCAGAGGTGTAGTGATGCTTAGTGTATAAAAATAGTACTCAAAAGAAATTTAATATCTGCAAAATGGATGGCTTCAAGGCAAAATGTAATGTGGCAGTCAAAGAAGCAAGAAAGCTGAACTTGCCCAATAATTTGAGAAAATAATCATAAAGCAGCACTGAACAGTTGTGATCTAACTCCTCTGTTTTCAATTTTTATATCATTAAAATAGTTTTTGTTTTATTTTATAGTTAAAATTTTAGGCCTCAATTAATCATTATTAAGCAATAAATTAAAGTGATTATGTAAAAAGGCAGTAGAAAAAGGACTAGTTTTGATAAAGTGAAACAGAGACTTAATCCAACACAATAGCAAACATATGTCCATGTTTACTTACTAACTAAATCTTCTCTCTCTGCCAGTGTATTATTTTACACTTAAAGAAGATGCCAACATTTACTTAAATCCTTTTCACCACCATGATTCTCATTTCTCAAGTATGTTAATCCACTTTCTACAAACCATATGGTAAAAGAATGCTGCCTTAACAGAAACTTGAAACATTAGTAAGATTTTGTGATGTACCACCCCTTTCAGAAAGTAGTTACCAATCTGTTTGAAAGCAACAGGTGTTAGAAAGGTTAAAAGACTATATTCCTTTCTCCAAACGTATATCTGTGCTTCAAAACATACCAGCCTTGTGCAGAAATAAAGGTAATTTTATTCACAAAATATAAACTACATTGAGTTTCAGAACCAGTGGACTTTACCATTGTTTTCCAACTATTCACTGTGATATTTTCAATTTTTCAAATTGTTCATAAACATTGTAGTAGCATGAAAACCAGATAACTATTTAAAATATGGAAATACTTTCTTCAAGGCTACCTCTTCAATCTCTTCCTTTTTACTATCTCCAATTAGAAACTTTGTAAGAATCGTTTCTTATACATCCATCATTTCAAAAGTTGTCTTAAAATGCACAACAGGTACTTGACAACTTCGTTTTTTTACTATTATTATCTACACTTTAACTGCTTGAATCTTAGTCTCCTAACTCATTCCTTAAATGAGGAAATGGACACTAACAATTTCTAAGATCCTCCCTGATGTTTGAATACCACCATCACGAACCTGCTTTACCACCCTAAGTCTCTTAGCAGCTCATGGAAATCAACCTCACTACTTTATAATTTACTGTGCAAGTGTGACTTTGAGTTACTCTAATTGAAAGAATTACTATTTTTTTCCTCTGTGCACTGTGCACTCCATTTTTAAAGCAAGAGAGACAAAAGACAAGCAAGGAAGGTGATAGTAAGAACTTAATTCCTGTAACAAATTTTAGTTTATATTCCAGAGTCAAGACACATTTAATTCAAACTTCTACCCAGTCAACATTTACCATGGCATAAAGTAAAAACTGATATGCAGACTGATGATTCTTAGATATTGTTAGGCAAAGAAAGATCAAATCATGCTCAGTAGTGGGTGGCTTTGGTACTCAGTGTATTTCACCAACCAATACATGACTGTTAACTGTTCTAGTTCAGACCTTCATCACCTCACCCTGGATTATTGCATCATCCACTCTGCCTCTCTGTACTTCCTGGAAACGGCCTTTGTCAGTTTACTCGGCTGCTCAGGAATGTATACTAGCCCCCCAATGCTTTAACTACAAACTCCTCTCACTGCTCTGGTCCCACAGCCCAACCTTCTGTGCTGCACTCATTCCTGCCTCTGTATGTGGCACTCCTTCCCCAAGAGGTATCTCCCGTCCCTCATCCAAAGCCTATCTAGTAACTAAGACTCGACTCAGGTTACCCAGCTTTCATGAATTTTTCTCTGAATTATCTAATCCATACTTACATCTCCCATTTCAAGCTGAGTATTTATTCCTCTGCGGAGTTTATGTACTTTAGTTTTGTCCGTTCAGCTAAAATAAAGTAGAAACTCACTGAGATCATGGCAATGTCTTACACTCAAACTGTATGCCCCACACTCCAGGATGTGTAAAAGATGTTCAATAAATATGTACTTCATGATGAAACAAACATACTTTTTCTTCATTTTGGATGATGCACCAGATGACCCTCCTAAATGTTTTCTTAAGAAGGGTAATTTCCAATAGGAATATATTTTCTATGTGTATGTTGGACATACTTGAAGAATTTTAGTGATGACTAAACAAACATTTGTTCTCAAGTATGTTTAGCTTCACAATATGAAGTATGTCGCTCCTACTCATGGCTGGCTGTTGCCCATCACATTTTCCAATGTGCTGTATAGCATACCTTGTCTAAAGAGCCTAAATTCCACTTGCAGAAAGAAAGATACCTGTCCCCTGAAGAACTGGGACCAAATAATTCTAGTTCTTCGAAGAAATGGCTTCAGTTGAATTTACTTTAAGTATGGAGGAGGTTAAGACAGAACCCTGCAAAGGGAGAAACAGTGTGGCAGGTCTAGGGGAAAATCTGCTAGTTTTTCAGCTGCTGCTTCTTATTCTTGTGATTATTTTCTCAGAAGACTGAGAGTCTCCAGCTTGTTACTAACTAGGTATGTGACCTTGGGCAATCCCCAAGTTCTTTAGGGGTGATTTTTTTTTTTTTTTTACATTTATATCACTCTTTGAGACTCCACAATAATCTAGTTACGTACTTAACATAAATCAGTAAGTCTAATTATTATACATTTGGACCCTCACAGAATTACCTATATGAAATCTCTTGTTATAGGTACTATAAATATTTTGTTGTTGAGGGTAATATCTGCCACTGTTCTTATTATATAAAGTTGTTGAGGTCAGATAATCAGCGAAGATTCTAGAAATTCACGTGAGATTTTTTTTTTTTTTTTTTAAGTTGCCAGTGCTGGGAAAAGCCAAGCTTCCTCCTTTATGATTAAAAAGAATTATTAGCTCCTTGTCTCTCCCTTTTTCAGTTTGGCTGCCAAGAAGCTCAGGAAGTTCAAGTGCAGAAACTCCATTGTCTTTTAAGGTCTCCAGAGGCAGTCCTTTTTTCCATTAGCCTTTTATTTATTTTTCCCCAAATATGTGGAGCCTCAAGATCTTCTCACCTATAAAGTGAAGAGCTAGCACTAAGGTTCCCCTACCTCTATGATTCTACCATTCTAAATTCCTTTAAGAAGTTCAGGATTATTTCCTTTTTATTTATTTATTTATTTATTTATTTATTTATTTATTTATTTATTTTATTTTTGGCTGTGTTGGGTCTTCCTTACTGCGCACAGGCTTTCTCTGGTTGCTGCGGAGCATGGGTTCTAGGCTCGCGGGCTTCAGTAGTTGCAGCACGCAGGCTCAGTACTTGTGGCTTGCAGGCTCTAGAGCGCAGGCTCAGTAGCTGTGGCACATGGGCTCTAAAGTGCAGGCTCAGTAGCTGTGGCGCACAGGATTAGTTGCTCCACGGCATGTGGGATCTTCCCGGACCGGGGCTCGAACCCGTGTCCCCTGCATTGGCAGGCGGATTCTAACCACTGCGCCACCAGGGAAGTCCCAATTATTTCCTATTTTTAACTATATTTTCATAAACATATATTAAACATCTATCTGCCATAATGTTAGATATTGGGGATTCAAAAATACTTAAGACACAGTGTCTACCTCAAGGAATTGAGAGAGGGAAACAAATAATCCTGGTCATGGCCCAGTTAGGTATAGCAAAATGGAAAGAGAAAAGCCTTTAGGGTCAGATCTGCATTGATTCCAGGAGAAGGTACTTCCTAGCTGGTATCCTCAGGTGATTTACATAATAAGCTTACTGAGCATCAGTTTTCTTACTTGAAAAATCATATTGATAGTACCATATCCTTTGTAGGGTTACCTTAAGAATCAGAGGAATGAAAGCACATTGAGTACCTAGAACAGGATACTGTAGGTATGCAATAAATACTTTTTCACCCCCTCCCTCTGCCTTCCCACTAACTGGTGTAGCAAAATACCAGGGCAACAAAAAAAACAGAGCACTTTGGAGTGTACTATAAGGCAACCTGATTATTACGGGCTGTTCCATAAGGGAATCTGATCTTTAAAGGGATAAGAAAGGAGACATCTCAAAAGAGTGAGAATGTGCCGTATATACATTGAGGGAGCTCTTGATTTTTTTTGGGGGGGGGGGGTGGGGGGAGAGCAGAAGGGCATAAAAAAATCATGGATTTTTTCAATTTAAGATTTTTTTTTTTTACTTACCAACATGGTGCTCTTTTCCTTCAGGTGGTCTTGGTTTGCGCCTGGAAAACCTTTGCTGACTCCACGCGGAACCAAACCGTGTAGGGTCTGCAGCCATAGCAGCCCCTCCACCGCCCCCCGTGTAACTCGCCTCTCTGACACTGCCTTCTGGTTTCTCCTTTACTTCTCAAGCCACTGCAGGGGCTCAGCCTGACAGCCTGTCTCCTGCAGGCACCTTCCCCTTTCATCTGTCAACATTTTCCTGGAATGCTCCCTCCATTTTATGTAAGAGAAAATCGGGAAGTACTAGAGCACGGTTTTTGCAAATAGGTAACAAGAGGAGTCCCAGGAGTGGAATGAGAACATCTTCTGACGTAGTGCTGTTTCCATACGCTGCTTATCACCACCAGGGAGAGGTTAGAAGCATAGCATAGGTCTGCCCACTATGCTTCACCGTGGGCATTTAGCATAGAAACTAAATGCCGTCAGACCCAAACAACCGCAGTGGCAAGTACAAACACTCCTCCTCCTTCCCAAAAGACTACATGACGTGATAACATTTAGGGAACTAGCTTAGTATCATCAAGGTATGTCCTCTATTGAGGTATCCTGGTTACTCTTCAGCAGGTGGTTTTGCTATATGTGGCACATGGGGTCAGATGGTCACAAAGGAAAAACTAAGAGAGCTAAAAAGGAACTCTTTATTTCCCTCTGCCAGTAGAGCTCAGCAAGACTTTCATTTTATTTGTTTTTCTGATAAGTCTGAAGTCAAAAAAGCCTTAGTAACAGAATCTTTACATTTTCACAATGAGAAGCAAATGATCAGTGACAGTTACACTTCACCAAGCACTGGAAAAAGTCACAGCTACAAAGGGAAGCAATGCTTGAAACTCCAAACAACACACGCTAAAAAAATGCCCTTTTACTGTATATTAGTGAACACTGTCAACCCACATTTCCTGTTTTTGACTTAATAAAAAATGTCTCAAAAAGCTGCAAAGCCCAAGTCACATGTGTCCTAGACTAGATGAAATATTCCAGGATTCTTAACTCTCTTATTTTTCTGTTAATAGCAGACAAACAGCATGCCTCTTTCCTGCTGAAGCATAGCTCTTCTGTCATTAAGTCTCTAAAAATAATTTATTGCCTTAAAAGTAAGAATAGGAATGTGGTTAGCGATTTACTGGTGAGTACAGATTGAAAGATAAACTAATAGACAATGTAAATCCAGACTAGCAAATAGAATAAAATAGCCAAAGAGCTATGCGGGACTATAATATGCCTGTAGCTATATAACCTGGATCCTGCCATGAAAATTATAAAACTCCATAAACACGGTTCTAGGAAAATACTATTAACTATGATATTATGTCCATGTTTAAGGTGGTAATAAAATTGAAATGCAAACCAGTAGAAGAATTTAGCATGATTTTAAACAACCTGATTCCTAAAAAATAAATTAATTAATTAAAATAAAAGATTTGCAATCTCAAATATGAATTTCCCCCATCAAATAAATCTGAAAGTAGGCCTTGTGTTTCAGAATAACTTCACTAACAAGGCAGCTGTCATAAAAATCATATATTTCTGGAGACTTCCCTGGTGGCACAGTGGTTAAGAATCCGCCTGCCAATGCAGGGGACTCGGGTTCGAGCCCTGGTCCGGGAAGATCCCACATGCCGCGGAGCAACTAAGCCCGTGCACTGCAACTACTGAGCCTGCGCGTCTGGAGCCTGTGCTCCGCCACAAGAGAAGCCACCGCAGTGAGAAGCCCGCGCACCACAAGGAAGAGTTGCCCCTGCTCTCCACAACTAGAGAAAGTCCCTGTGCGGCAACGAAGAAGACCCAACGCAGCCAAAAGTAAATTAAAAAAAAAAAAAAAAAGTAATTGTACCTTGCTTAAAAAAAAAAAAAAAATCACATATTTCACTTTCATCCATCCCTATAAATATATTCCCCTATAAATATCTTCCATCTTTGGGTGGGGAGGGGGGGAATTTCTAAATCTCCACTGAACTATTGAAGTATATAAAATGTTTTAACACATAAAAAAACAGCAGCGATGTTATATGAAAAGACCTGTAAGCCAAAAGTTACAGGCTTGCATTTTTAGGCAAGTAGTATTTAGATTTATTATTAGTAAGGTTCAAAGGTTAAAACTAAGAAAATGCCAGACACTTTGAAGGAGGGGCTAGCTCAGCCAGGGGTCACATGGCAGCTGCTTATTGGAAAATGTTAAAAAAGGGAAGGGGAAGGGCAGGGTATCTGCCTTCTCTTCCTTCTTTATTGTAATATTTGATTTTCACTAAAAAAAAGAAAAAAAGTAAAGAAAGAAAGAAAAGCTAAGATTTGTATAACTCAAAAGAGGCTTAAAATAAATAAATCACCCCCAGGCAGACTGAGCACAGCTGATACCCCATCAAGGCTTCCTTGCAAAAATAGAAAAAAAAGACTGAATTTTAAAATCAAACTATATTTCTACAGTGAATTTTAATACAGAGAGCCTAATCATCAAACTAGCTAAATCTTTTTGTCATTATATTTACAAAATTAAAATATTCTTTATTATAGTACATGCCATTTTATTTCTTGATTTATCTAAAGGTTTATTTATATTGAAAAGAATGTATCTCTTCTTAAACTATCTTGTGTTGCCTTTTTTTAAAAGATTATTTTCAGAACTAACAAGCTTCTAGAAGGTAAGTCAAATCAATAATTAAATACTGCAAACTATAGATCAGTTAATTATAAAAAGCAAGTTGTGTTTCTTTGAAATCTTTTAAATGGCATTTTTTATTAGAAAAGTTGTGGCACTAATTTTTTTTTACTAAGTACACATTTTTTATGTCTCTATAAATACTGTTAGACTCCTTAAAATGCATTTTTCCTTAAGTATACCATTTTTACATTTAATTCAGAATGATGAAAAGAATTTTCATGATTAATGCTTATACTTCATTGACATGAGATAGGAAAGTAATAACCCATAGCTAAATTTAAAGTTGGATTTATGACATCATTTTGATTGTGCACATTAGCTGCAATTACCTGCACCACTCATTCTGAGCCACTAGATGGTGTAAAAAATAAATTTTCATTCCATCACCATGAAATCTAAATATAACTCTGAGAAAGATTAAACAAATTTCTAGGCATATAACAATGTTAGTGATTTCTGTATTTATTGCACTTAAAAAAAAAAACAATCAATACATAGCATCAGCTCTACCTTGATCTAGAAACAAGTCCTTTTGAGCAATTCTTTGCTCTCTTCTTCTAAGGGCCTTGAGTTCTGAATTTATAATGATACTCAGCATTCAAACTGCTGTCATCATTCACATATTAAATAAATTTATGATATTAACTTATGGTCTATGTTTGCCAAAATTTTTATAAAAACTGGAAGACCAAGCAAATGTAAAATTAGAGAATCACCAGAGGTTCCTATCTGAACTCACCCAAAGCCAAGTGGGGAAGTAAGAGTCTTCACAAATATATCCTGAACCCCAAAGCAACCTGACAACAAATAGCCACCAAGATGCTCATCAACGGCCCAGAATTTGTCCAAATTCCATCAAGAGAAAACTAACTGTCCTTCTTTCACCCTCACTAAGATCAACCTGGTTGATTCTACTAGGTCCGCAGCTGGGTAAATATGGGTATTTACTCATCCAGCCAATGGTGATAATGTGCTAACAAAGCCTTGTCTCTTCTTTCAAAAACCAAAATGAGCTCCAGATAAAATGCCCATCTCTAGAAGGCCTCTCATGAAATGCTGCCGGTGGAAATTTAAACCTTGTGAAAGGTTGATAAAGGAAGCATTTTCGGGCAGCCCATACCCAAATAACAGCCTTTAGAAATTTTAGATAGGAGTATATTCTTCCTATGAGGTGGACTTCCACCCTCAGCTCTATGACAGGCTTCACATATAAAATTACAATCATCACAAAACAGGTTTGGGAGAAAAGGTGTGACTTCCCCCAGAATCCTAGAAATATGATACACACCTATGATTGTACTTTCAATTTCATATTCACAGAAAATGATTTTCTGAGGCAATGACAGAAATAAGACAAGCCTATGGGAACGCTGCTTGCGCCACAGCGTATCCCAGAGGCTGGTACTCTGAGGCTTTCAGCAACAAAGACAACTTGAAAAAAACAAAAACAAAAACAAAGACAACTTGATTCATAAAGAAGGCTTCAAGAACAAACCCACATGGGCTTTGTAAGTTTCATATTTTACCATACAAACATACTGGCTACATGCCATTTATCCCTATAGTCTGAAGTTCCAAGTGGAAGCTAATCAACCTTTTAATTTTATATGCAATTTTACACACAATTTAATTTTATGCAGCTAAATTGGTGAAAGAAACTGTGAGCTGAGTAAATTTGAGGAATGATTCCAAGAAAGTCTCTCTTCAAGAACTGAAACTAATCAGTTTGCTTTCTATATTAAGTAACTGACTCAAAAAGCTGTCATTTTAACACAGGACTATTGAATGCTCTGTAACAGGCTTAATCCAAGAGTTGTGATATGGCTATCTATAGCTTCCAAGAACTGAAAGCATCTTTCTAAAAAAAAAAAACAAACAAAAAAAACACTAGCGAGCAGAGGACTGAGAGAAATAAGGGACAAGTCTTATTTGGGCACCTCAACCAGCAATGATCACAGTTGGCTGTATTTACTTACTATTTTCCTCCAATAATCTACAAGGGCTTATATCTCTTTTTTTTTTTTTTTTTTTTTGGATTCCTGGTGCCTAGAATGGGCCCTTGCACATTTTAGGCACTTTACGACAGTTACAAATTAAATACAAGTAAGGAAAGAAGGGGGAGGGGGGAAGAAGAGAGGGAAAAAGGAAGGAAGATAGATACAGGCATAAGAAAAAAATAGAGCAGAAAGCTCTGATCTGGGAGTCAAAACACCTTGTTAAGTACTGGCTCTGGCACTTTCTTGACCCAAATTCCCTTATCTGTAAAACCAAGGATAGATAGATGAGCCCTAAGATCTCTCACTCAAATGTTCTATGATTCTCTGTATTTATGCACCAGTCAACTAGTGTTTAAATTCAATAAGTGACATTATTTCCAAATTCTCTTCTGTATCTAATAAGTCACATTATCTTTCTGAATAAGTCATAATCTTTCCAAAATATTTCTCTAATCAACAAAGCACATTAAACTCCTAGACTTATGATTTATGTAACATTTCTTTACTTATATTTAAATAGTCTCCATATATCATTTGTTTCTAATGTGGCCTCATGAAGTAGACTGAGGGAGATATTTTTTAACCCCCATATTACAGTAGGCAAAGTTAAAATATGAAAGTTAAAGGAGCTCATGCATGTCATTAAAAGTATAATCAATTAAGAATCTTGACTTTTAGATCTAAGGCCAGAAGCATTTTGAATAATCCAGTATCTTAAGAGGCAGAAACAATGATTTTGTATATATAAGGATGAGTTCATAGCAATATACTTTGCTATTATGTTTACAAATACAATTATGTTAAACTTAAAAAAAATTACCTAAACCTGTCTGAATAGAAAAGTATTGCTTTTAAATTGTCGGAACACCCAATGTATTTACATAAAGATGAAAAACTTGTTCTATAAACACAGTGTTACCAGTAGTGAATGGCAGACACAATCAGAATAAGCACACAGAAGAATAAAAAGGAAGAGGAAAGAAAAACATAATAAATAACCTAATACCTTACAATGTTAACTTTCACATAAGTATATTGTTTCTGGAGAAGGCAGTGTGTGGATGTGAGCCAAAGGCTGAAGTGATAGGTAAACACACTGTTAAGTTGAATCCTGTTATCTGATTGTGTTTAAAATTTGATTATATTTCACTTGACAAAATAATTATTGTGAACTCCCAATTGTTAACAAGGACCTAGAAGAATTCCAATTGGCATTTTTCCCCTAGTGTTGTAGATCCAAATGCATAAAAATCCAGCTTTGTATTCATGCTTTACAGTTGTCATTTTGGGGTATCTGCTTACCTTGCTAAGAATGTAAATCACATCACCACGTTTAAATGACAATTCATCAGAAAGAGCTCCTGTGCAGTCCCACAAACCCTGGTAAAAATTAGCATAATCGGTGCTTTTATCTCCTAGGAAGAAGAAAGAGAAAACAAGAGTTAGAGCTTTCATGTAATGGGCCCTCACTTAAAAATGAACAAATAGCAATTAAAGGGCCACTCCAAACCACCAAAACAGTCTAAAAAAATTCTGTCCTCATTCAAAGAACACTTATAACATCCACACAAGAATCCTACTTCTCGTTCTCATCTAATTAAGGACCATTTTCAAAAAGATCTAATTTTGAATGTCCTTCCTTTCCTGTCTCCTTTTCTTGTTTTTACCTAAAACTTGTAATTGCAACATGTTTCTTCAAACCAGCACCTAAGTTACTTCCCACTTATTTTCTATAACAAACCTAAGCCCACTTGCAACATGTTTTGAAGATGAGTCAGCCTCCCTGTATAATGAGCAATATCTATGAGATGTGATAAACACGCTGTGAAATAAGCACCGTACAGAATTTAGGACACATCACAAAAATAATAATAATAAAGGAGCTAAGGTACAAATATAACCAAACAAGGTAACAAAAAAACTTTTTGAAATTTAAACTTAAAAAAAAAATGCCTCAATGGCATATATATATATATATATATATATATATATTGGGGTTTTTTGGATATGGACCATTTTTAAAGTCTTTATTGAATTTGTTACAATATTGCTTCTGCTTTTTTTATGTTTTGTTTTTCTGGCCACGAGGCATGTGGGATCTTAGCTCCCCGGACCAGGGACCGAACCTGCAACCCCTGCATTGTAAGGCAAAGTCTTAACCCCTGGACCGCCAGGGAAGTCCCTAAATTTAAACTTTTTCAAAACATAAAGCTAGTTAAAGGAAGAGAATAAAATGAAAGTAATCTAAAGGATAATTCCAGCTCTTATCTTTAGGGACTTTTGTGCCCAAAGCCTCTCAAAGTTATTTCTAAAATATTTTAGCAACTTTGAAAATGCCAGTGCTAAAGCTGCATTTTCCAAGATTTCTGTCAGCGCTAGTTTCGGACATTAGGCTCTGAATAAACATGCAACATACACTGGAGTTATCAGCTCATCCTTCTAACAGCATAAGCACAATGGATGTGATGTGTTCAAACTGCCATACAGACCATTAACTGATTGATTATTTAGCGCTCTCCGCTCTATAATACCACAATAAACCGGGTAATAAATGCTTTGTCACTTATACAACGTGGGTCGCCTGAAACACAGCACAGAGTTAAATACACTGGCTGCTTTTGTTACACTGAGAACTGTTTCCTGTTTTTAATTTCATGATAATTGAGTTTTGATGAGTTAATGCAAAAAGAATGCAAGCAATATCAATAAGATGTCCCTGTATTCACTAACCAGGCAGAACATACACGTGCTGACAACTTCCATCATTGGAATGTCATCTTTGAATTCTTAGGGGATAACTGTGGAGACACACGCTGGATGAGGGTTGTCATCTTAGTTTTGTTATATGGCTCTCAAACAGCAGGGTCCTTGGCAATTCCAACACAACCGGTCACATTAGCGTGTCAGGAGGGCGTTCATCTTATTACACATAGTTTGTGATTTATACAAAGTGTTAGGTTTACTAGAAATTTAATAAATTCTCTTTAGTATCTGAAACATTTTTTTAAAGCCAAAAAGAAAATCTGAATAATATGGAGTCTGACTATTTAAGAAGTAAGACGCGACTTTTCTATTATACTTTTAAGAAAATAAACAAGGACAATCCTCCTATTAAAGTTTTTCCGCTTGTTTTCTAAGAACTCAAAGAAAGAAGGGGGATGGGGGAAAGGAGGGATAGAAGGAGGGAGGGAGACAGAGAGAAAGACACCTTATTGACTTTTCTGCTCTAGCATTTGAACACTCATCACAGAAGCTAGCAGGGATGTACACAAGCCTGGGAATCCAACCAAGAACTAACAATGCTTGTGGCCACCCTTCATTACATTTTTCCCCTCAAAGCATATATTATGGAAATTCTATGAATGGACACTAGAGGGCACTCTGGCTGGACAGATTTCTCCAAACACTGTCAAATTTTTTAAGAAAAAAATTACTTAATAATAAAGTGACTGATTTCCTTTAAAAACCACTTATTTAGACAAATAGGGATTTAGAAGTTGAAACATTCTAGTCAGATTAAATCAACTGCTAACTGGGTCAAATGTTGTGCCCCATGCAGTCCGTCAGTGTCAGTTTAAAAGTCAAGGAATTAGAGCAAAGAGAGGATGACATCATTTCACACGCAAGGCCCTCCCCCATAGTCACTGGCCAGGAGGTAAAAGGATCTAAATAGCTGGTTTCCCCAGTCGAGGCTCCTGTGTGTTCCCCATGCTGCTCAGCCTTAGGCTTGATCCGAAAAGGCTGAAGAAAGAAAACCTGGGTTAAAAACTAGAGAAGTTTTGGCTTAGCTGGAGCGTCCCAGTGGGTTCTGCAGCTGTTCAGCCTGCTGCCTGCTCTTTCCTTTTTCAGATTCTCTCACAATAGTTTTTCATTCAGTAGATTTTCAAACGCAGGGGAGAGGGAAGAAGGAAGAGAAAAGTATATGGTGATTTCTAACACATAATCCTTACCACTTTGGGGGTCTCTCCTCCCCTCGATGCGCTTAGTGAAACTCCCATTAACACTAATGGGAGTTACAGGAGCACAGGAGGGGAAGAGAGACCCCCACCGTGTGCAAGATGCATCTCTCCCTAGATGTGGATCATGGGCATTTCATTAAATCTCACTGCTGTAAAAAGGCAACAGAGCTAGCGATCTGGCAGTCCTGGGAACAAGATGCATTTTCTACTGTGCTTTCTGCAATCTCGATGATGATGTTACCCAAAGACCAGCCTCATTCCTGTGTCCCATATGTGAGCCCTGTTAAAGAACAGTAAGTTGTTTATGTCACATGGCTACCTGTACACACAAATTGACTATTCTATTTCCGCATGCAATATTAGTTATGATGTAGAACAGCGGTCCCCAACCTTTTTGGCACCAGGGACCGGTTTCATGGAGGACAATTTTTCCACGGACAGGGGGTGGTGGAGCGTGGGGGGGGGGGATCGTGGGAATGGTTCAGGCGGTAATGTGAGCGATGGGGAGCGGCACATGAAGCTTGGCTCGCTCGCCCACCGCTCAACTCCTGCTGTGCGGCCCGTTTCTTAACAAGCTGCGGACGGGTACCCGTCCGTGCCCGGGGGTTAGAGGCCCCTGATGTAGAAGAATCACAGCGGGGGAGAAAACCTGGCAGTCTATGTTTATTAGCCTTAGTCTCCTTCGGAAAGTAATGTCAAAATTCTTAAAATGAATTCCAGACATAAAAATTAAGAATTATCTTGTTCCTCAGAGAGCAGCAAGCTCCTCTGGTTTACTTTTCTAAATTTTAAGTGTGTCTAAACATACACAAAAAATTATGCATCGATATCCTTGGAAGCACTGTGGGTTCACAAAAGTTAACACTGTTCACTTATACGCTGAAAAAATAATCCCTGTGAGATGTGTTTTTTAAAAACAACAACAAAAAAAATGGGATGGAACATAATGTCATAAACCACCAATAAGCTTACATTCTGAATACAAATTAAATCGGTTTAGTTGTCTTTATTGTATGAATTAATTTTCCTATTCTATCCACATCATGATCTATGTTTTCAAAATTATCAAAAAAAAAATCATATCATTATGTTTCTTGTCCTAAGAAGCATATATGGTTAAAAAAGAAGGCAAAGAAAGAAAGAAAACAACATTCTAAATTAGCTGGCTTGTGAAAGATTTAAACAATGTATTTGCTCTTGTAAGTTAAACATGCAAAAACAGATCACTGAGCAAGAATAACAGAATTGTTATGAAAGTACAAGCTAAACATTGGAGATATTTACTTTTGCAAAAATGAAAAGATTTTTAAAACACGACGACAATGGGTAAAACACAATAATAAGATAATGGAGAATCTCTCCTTGGGTAGTGTTATAGGTGTAAAAACTATTTTAGAAAGTTAAGCATATTGTATAATGTTCAAAAAAATCAAATGGACTCTTTATTTTTTATATGTAAAAATATATGCAAGCTACATAAGCTTAAACATGAAATAACTTGTAAGAAATACATGCTCAATTTAGTTTTTGCTTACATATTTTACATTAGAGTAGTCTGAAAAAAGAATTTTTTTTTTAGTAACATCAGTCAATGTGAAAAATATAACATTCTTGAGTAAGGTTAGAAGTTCACATCATGTGATGCTCAGCAAGATAGTAATACCCTTGTCAACTCACTGCCCTGCACAGCAAACAAACTTCTAATGTTACATCTTTGACAGCCTGCGGAGAGCAAAGGTCACTGCTATGCAAAAGCATTAAAACTGTTGCTTGAAAAGAATTTCATGTCACTAAAGATAAGGATTATTGCAGTGCTTTATAGCAACTGCATGAAAAGGTAGATCTCCTTATTGCATTCCTTTGAGGAAAAACTGATTTGTTCTTCCTTCCCTCAAAGGCAAAAATTGGGAGATAGTTACTTTAAAAGGGCTTTTGAAAAACACAATTATTTTAAGCCAAAACACTCATATTTGTGGAAAGAAGATTTGTATGTGTCCACCTTCTATACCTGCACAGAAATTTAAAAAAAAGAAAACGACATGCTTTTGGCAGAAGCTTTATGATAATAACAAAACGTATGTACTTAAAACTGCCAGTGAACATCGTCCTCAAGGCTTTGCTCAGCCTTGGTGTTTATAGTCGCATCTAATGCCTTGTTCCTCACTTCCCTTCTGAAAAAAGCAAACCCAAACCTTTTGCAGCAACCTGCTCCTGCTTTCCTGTCCGGGTCCGGAAATCAGGCCTCTGTTTCCTTTCTACATGCCACAGTAGGAAGGACTCGGGAAGGCTACTTCCTGACCTGACAGCTTGAAAGAGTGATGTATGGACATATCAGAGAGGGGAGGTGACCCCCAACTATAGCTCTTTGCAGGACATGGGATGATACGGCAGACCTTGCCCCAGCTGACATGTGGCTATGAAGAGGTGTAAAGTCCTGATAAGAAGGCAGTCCTTCTCTTCTTTCTGTGTAAAATAATTGCTGGTTTATCAAAACCAACCTCATGCTTGCACTACAGATACGGTTTATCTCCTGCTATTTGGAAATAACAAGAAGCAAGAAAAGTTGCCTTTATCATGTGATTCCGTACATAGCACGTGCAATTATTTTTCCAGTCTTAGTCATAATTAGTACCTGGGGCCACGTGCCAAGTGGAAAGGGATAAGGGGGATATCCTTCCTAGCCTTCCAGGCCACCACTGTCCTTTTCCCATTTTTAAGCTGCTGTCACTGGACTCTGGCATTTCTTACCCAATTCATTTGCTTTCTGTGTTAATCATATGCAATGAAGATATGCATGGCCAACATTTAAACAGGCTGCAGATCAATTAGCGGTCTTAAGTTTATCTGATTTTTATCAAAGAAGACAGAGCTGTGGGTCGATTGTCAGAGCCTGTGTCAAGTTGACCTTTTCAGAGATGTCTACATTGCCAGTCCCCTGGGCAACTTGTTGTCCCCTGTTAGTCTCTGAATGGCAGAAGTCTGTTCTGCTCAAGCACAAAGTATACACAGATGTCTATATTACATTCTTATAGGTTTGACAGCAACTGCATGTTGTATCTATAAACTGTCCTTTAGCAGTGACACTTCCTCAATGATGATAAGCTAATTTATGCAACTAAATCTCCTTTGCGCAGAAATGAAAGCTAATTGAGTCGTTACAAAGTAATTCAGAAAGGAATACCTTGTATAAATTGGCTTACTTTATAAATCCTTCTCAAGTGGTTTTCATGCATCCTAAATGGGTCTAAGAAGCTTATCAGCCATAAGAGGTCCAGACCCAAGGAGCCAACCTTGGGGAGCTGAGGACACATCCTTAGAGCAGTAAGAAAGTGACGAAAAGGAAAGCGAACAAAACCAAAATAAGCTTTCCCAGAAAGCTGCACAACTCATTACCTGTGGTGTGGTGAACACTGTCCTGACTCATCTTCCTTTGCCCCTCCACTTTCACCGGAGCTCCATCCTCTTCATCTTCTGTAAATAAACAACATAAATGGGACACTGAAGGCTTTCCTCAGGGAGAAAGACACAGTACTCACCCCATCTTAAGAGCAAAACTAAAAGTGTGTAACACATAAATATTCCTTTTCAAAGAATGAAACCACTCAACATTCACATCCCCTTTTCAATAATCTAAAGCTGAACAAAGAAACCTCTAGCTACTTCCAAATAGCAACCTGACCAGTTGGCTTGATAAAATTTAAGGTATGTACTAACGTTTCACATATTTTGTTTTAAATATTCACAGAAACTCATCTGGAACAATCTTAAATCCAGAAAAGCCCTAAAAATGCAGTAAGATGACACCCGGCATTATACGGATTGACCACATTATACTGTGGCATGAGTACCACAGATAAAATCATGGTCCCTAAAACAACAGCAGAGCAAAGAGAAAATGTGTGATATAAAATACAGTTAACCTAGAAGTCATTTACTGAGCATCAGATACTTCATGTTTTCTCAATTGATCATCACAGGAAGATACGAGAAGCATCCTCACCCTTCAAGGTAATTCCCCCCAAATTATACTGAGGAACTACTATGTGTCATACACTACAGCAGATGTTAAGATTTCGTAGGTAAACCATTTTAAATCCTCATTTTACAGAGAAATAAACTGAGACTCAAAAAGGTAAAGAAACTTCCAATGTTTGCTATTCAAACTTAGGTCTATGATTACAAAATCCATGTTCTTTATCCTGCATATATTCATATATATTTTCATATTATTTCTACACTCTCCCATCACACTCCTTTCCCAAGTTATAGGAAGAAAAATAATGAGATTAAATAAGAAGGGTTTTTAAACAGAGTCAATAGGCTAGTTAATCCTTTTACAACAAAGAAATACTTACTACATGACCACTTGCCCCACCTAAGGATTAATATACAATTTAGAAATATTTAAGGCAGGACATATGAACAAAATGGCATGTCAAGGAAAAACTGGGATCAAAAAGAATCGTAATTCCAAGAAAACCAAAAACTTTAAAGAAAAATATGCAAAAAATACAAATACAGTCATTATGACTATTAAATAATTCAACTCATGACTCTTCATTGAGCATTAACTACCTGTAAGAGAGAGAGGTTCTACCAGAAAGGCAAGGGTAGTAGGAAGCTTCTGCCTTTAGGAAGTTACAGCCTAGAGTGGACAGAAGACAGGACCTAAAGGAAAGTGGGATAAGGGGCATAAAACCTGACCTGTGAGGTACAAGGTACTGAAGGAGTGCAGAGGAGAAACCACCCAACTGGGGAAATACCATAAAGGCTCTGAGGGATGGAGAGAATCCGAATAAGGAGAGATGGGAAGGAGGAAATTTCCAGACAAGGAAAGGCATGAACAAAAGAACAAGGCATGAGCATATTCATTTTGGCTAAAGAATGTGGTTCTCTTGGGACTTCCCTGGCGGTCCAGTGGTTAAAACTTCGCCTTCCAATGCAGGGGGTGCTGGTTCGATCCCTGGTCAGAGAGCTAAGATCCCACATGCCTCACAGCCAAAAAACCAAAACATAAAAAAAAACCAGAAGCAATATTGTAATGAATTTAATAAAGACTTTAAAAATGGTCCACATCAGAAAAAAAAAATAAAGGCGGGGGCTGTTCTTGTAGAAGAAGAGCAGGATGGGAGATAATGTTAGTCATTTGGGCAAACCGTTGAAGAGCCGTGAACATCCTGCTATGGACTTTAGACTTTTACATGTTTGGTGAGGAATAAGAGTCCCCCCAAATTTCTGAGGCGAGAAAGGGCAGGACTGAAACTGCTTGAGGAACGGCTATCAGATCCCATTGTCCCAGACAGTCTAGAGGAGGGGTGTGGGGAGAGAGACCACTCCTAGTCTAGCTAAAGGGGAAGTTAGTCCTGAACTGAAGGGGCAGAGGAAATGGAACGGAGATGGTTATGAGAGGGAAAGGAACTAGAATAGACAAACTCTGCCTGATTGGATGTGGAGGGCTACGGGAAAAGAATGAGCAACCAAGGATGACTCAGGTTTTGAGCTTAGTTAACTGAGAAATGGGAACATCATTACTAAAAAGAGAATAGCCAAGATAAGCTACTCAAGGGGTTGTGTTTCTGATATGGGAGATTTAATATACTGGTGGGGCAACCCAGAGGAAATGTCCAGGGGCAACTGCAAAGCTTGGTAGACAGGTCAAGAATGCAGATGTAAATTTAGAAGTCTCATGCAGATTTTAAAGTGGTGATTAATAAAAACCAGCATTTAAATCAAGCTTGAGAGTTACTGTACTTACAAGATAATTATAACTGTTTCAAATTTTTTTAACTCAATTCAAACAAAAGTATGAAAGCTCCAATATAAGGGACAGCTGGAAATCATTGGCACTTTATACACATTAAGTTAAACATAATATTGGCAATTTAATATAGTTCAGTCAAATAGTAAAGAATACAGAGAAGACCTAATAAAAAGTCTAATACTAAATGCTGTCTCTTTTCTCTTCAACAATTATCTCACTTATGTTAAACTTCAAGGACTAGTTATCATAAATGGGTCAATAGGGTGTTTTCATACAAATTTTAAAGGTATTAGGGACATTTACCGTCATTTAGTCCAAGCTACTCGTTTTACAAATCATTAATTTCTTTTGAGGTGAAGGAGAAAGCTTTCTTTACTTCTCATACTTTCTCTTTCCCCAGCACTCCCTCTCTTCCAATTTGGTCACAAATTCAATAGTAAGAAGTAAATTCAAAAATAGTTAAGGGCACTTGTCCTGAAGTCAAAAGCTTTAACCACATCAGTATAGAAAGCACTATTCCTGGCTCTTAAGAAGAGACTATGGGATTTAGTTTCACCACCCAAAGTCAGTGTCAAGATAACATAAAAACTATTAATAATTACAAGAATTAAGTGGGAAAAACTCCGTTCTTGGCAAAGTTGTCAATGAATTTAGAATTTATTACTAAGAATTTATTATTTTATTAAAATTTAAGTACCTATTATATGCACAATATATTCTTAAACTATCAGAATGATATTAAAAATATTTACTGTGAAGTATCCAAATTGAAATCCATGTGAGACGCTTAATAAGAAGTATTTTAGAGGATAAGATGCTCATTAAAAACACTTCCTTTCTCCTTTTCAAACCTAGAACTGCTATCTTTAGGTCAAAGCCTTCTTTCTGTGTTTCATATATCAATTTTTCTTAACAATAGTAAAACAACCCATTTTATCTTGGGCTAACAGTACAAACAGCTTCCATATAAAAGACAACAAAATCAAATTTGGTGTGTGCTTTTTCAATCTTAGGAAGGAAAGAACTCAACCTGAATCTTGAATAGACTCTGGTACAAGGGAGATGTTCAATAAATCCTAAGTGAACAAATGGATTCCAAAATCATGAAAATAAATCCTACTACTATATTCATTTACTAACAAAGCAAACCTCTCCACATCATTCAAAAAATATATAAGGACAAGTGACCAAAATTCTAGGCAATAATCACCTTCACAATATATTAGAAACATACACATGTTGTTTTATTTAGGTTTATTATTAAACGTATTTTATTCGGGGGTTGAGGCATGATGTCATTATACGATACTAATTAATACCTCAAATAGTCAATGTGTGTGGGTTAATATATTCCATTCAACACTTTAATAACAGTAAACAAAAACAGCTCAGCTATGCAATAAAAATCCATCAAACCATACAGATGGTTATAAGGTTTTCATTATGTGGTTTCCATAGCAATCATATTGCAAATCTGGAAGCTTCTTGCAAACAAGCAGCTTGTATTTACATGCCTCTCAGCTGCAGCACAAAACTCTTCAACATGTGAAGTTATTATTCCAATCACACATTGTTAGGAGAATCATCGGGAGATTTTTTTTTTCTTTGATCATACAAGATGAAAATAACAATAAAGTGAACTAATTGCAGAAGATAACTCAAGCATAGTTATACGTTTACTAAACTAACCAATGAGTATTAAAAATGTTCTGATAGTCATTGAAAGGTTTTTAACATTAAACCCTGTCAAAAATATGAGACCTCCAGGAACAACCAGACCCTAGAGAATCTAAAAGCTTGAACTCTACTTTCACTCTTTTTTGGATACATATTAAGCCATTTTACTGAGTTGAGCAAAGAGAAAAAGAATAGCAGAAAATGGAGTCTTCCCAAATTTTTTTAGAATGACTACCATTTGAGGAAATGCTTCCCGTGGGAAAAGTCAAGACCTTTCTTTTTCCCTGCTAGATTAATCAATTTAATTTACAAATTGATCCAGTTCCATAACAGATGGATTATTACCCTAAGGATCAAAGACCTGTCTAGCTGTGCAGTTTCTACAAAATGGCTATTTTCTGACTTACTAACGTTCTTTTTTAAGGATAAATAACCAAAAAAAGAAAAGTGATAAGCAACTGACATGTGTAGCTGACATTGCTTGGAAAAGGCTAAAGACAATTTGTTAGCACCAAAACAGGATGTGTGATGTTCACATCATGGCTGAGGACTGATATTATCATGTCGTCCAGGGAGAAGACGACGACAACACAAGAAAATCCTTGACTCACACGATGATTACCTTTCTCACTAAACACCTTCAGAAAACAGCTCTCCTGAATTACAATGTAATTTTAAAAAGAATAAAACACAGAATCAAAAGTTATGCCCTGAAATAAATCTTTAGGGTTTAGATCTCTACCTGCCCAGGCTTCATCGGATTATGAGACTATATATTTATCTCAAGAAACGTTAATATGTATTGCTTCAATGTTCACACTATATGCATTTATATCCATTATGTAACTAAATCCTCATAACAATTCTATGAGGTAATAATAGGAACTTTTCTCCTCTTTATGGATGCAAAAGTGACATTTACAGAGCTTGAAAAACTTGTCCAGGTTCACACAGCCAGTTAGAACAAGAGCTGGGATGTAAACTTTCACATCTGTCACTGAAGCCCCAGCTCTAAGCTATGGTGCCGTTTCCTTGATTTTCAGTTTATAGATGCAGTTTTTGCTAAAATTTCACGTGAATATTGGCTGTTTGTGGACTTGGAAAACATTTTCACATAAGTGGGTAGGTTCTATCCTACCATAGCACTGTATTTGAGGTACATCTTAGGTTAAGCAATCCTTTCAGTGACGATTTAGTAACAGGATTTCACGTCTGGCTGTCCCAAACATGCATCTTCTCCTTTCTCTTCTCCACTTCTCCTTCCCCACCTTTAAAGTTCTACACACTCAACTGCACCTAAAGCCGGCACACAGTATTTGATAGTTTGTAAAGGTCTCTAATGCAACTCATAATTGAAAACGGATTTATTTCTGAGGCCAGTCAGCTTTACCTTCTCACTTTATTTCAGTAAGGAAAACACGGCTAAATGTAGATGGTAAAGAGGAGCCTTTCTACACACAAAGAACTGAAAGAGGTTCACCTACATTTCAGAACAACAGGCTATCCTGCACATTTCATCAAGGGTTCAGGCTCCAGGGAGTTGCAAGCAAGATGCCCCTGAGTAGGACGAGATGAAACAGATGGGATGGGGAACTGAAGACACCTCCAGCTAGTCCTAGCAGTAAGATGAAAAAGAGGGAGAAACAGGAAGGATTTATACAAATGGCACCTCACCTCCTCTTCTCTCTCAACACCTGGGGCAAGCTCTGAAGCTGGTGGAAGGGTTAGAGAAGTGGAAGAGTAAAGTCAAAGGGATATGGGTGAGGGAATTCAAAATTATGACAATGAAGAAAAGTGAGTTCCTTAAGGGCCTATAAATCCTGGACTACTGGGAACTTAAAATATGGCACTTCTAAAGGTTTCTTCTATCTATTTAATAGCCTGACATATAGTTTATAGCAATAAAAGATATATTTTTATAAAGATATAAGCATGTGCCTTTTAGTATTATGCTAACTTCAAAATGAAAAGAAAGATAAAGATGCCTGAAATGGCAGTCATGTTTACTCTCCTGGAAATTAGGCAAACTGAGTCCTATTGTGAAAGGTCTAGCTACTCATGCAACCTCGACACTGTTTCTAATTCTCAGTGTCTTCTCTGTAAAGCAGAAAGAATAATGTCTATCCCATAGCACTTTGAACAGGATTTGGAGAGGACAATGAGATAATCAGATTTCTCAGGGGAAAAAAAAAAAAGCACAATTAGCATGCAGTATCAGGTTCACTACCTGAGGAGCTCGGTGTTTTTGCAGCAACTTATTAATTTAGCAACCGAGAAGGTTAATGTGATATAAAAGGCAATAAAATAAGCAAAAGTTGTTCAGTCATACAATCTAATTTTCAACCTGGACATTCTATTCTTATAGGGTTTAATATGAAAAGGTTATCACTGCAAAAAGAAATGCCTTTAGAGCACAGTGAATTTCTGTACTATAATATTAAAATTCATAATTTATACACGAACATGAAAATGCAAAAAATAATGATTTTTCACAGACATTAAACTTGTTAACATCATGGCTGGGATGTTGGGAAAAAACTCAAATTCAAGCAAGGATCTCATTTGACAGAATTGGGAGAAATCTTAGACGGGAAAGACACCTTAGCTATCACCCAGTTCAACTTCCTTCTTTCATCAAAGGGGAACTGAACTGGGGTGTTGAATGACTGGGCCAAGGTCATGGCACTTCCACCCTGCTCTTCTCTCCCTGCCCTGCCGTCTATGCAACATGCACTGCAGACATTTCTGCTGCTCTAGATGTACTTCTCTATTCAGCAGCAGGAGCAGTCTTACATACACTTGATCATCTACAGGCGACGATGGCAGGCAAAGAAAGCACATAGGTTAAAAATAAGGTTTTACTAGGCCAGATTCCAACAGTCAGAAGCAACTGTGAGTCTGCAAATGATCCCACTCCTGAAGAATACTAGACATGGGGAAATTATGAAATGTGACTCCGCCTTGTCCCAGTGTATTCTAGTCAGTGTGTGCTATAATACGGACATTCCTCTATTTCACAAAACTCAAATTCTCAGCTTTTTAATTAAAGTGCATAATAAATTCTGTAATATTAAAATTTACGTCCAAGTTAAATTATTTCTCAGTTATAGTAACCTCTACCTGGCTCTGGATTTCTGGTACAATTATACTTCGCTACATGTAAGTTCTTTTTTTGATTTAAATTAAACTTTTTTCTTATTATTCTTGCTACAAAAGCAGTATCTGTTCATTGCTGGAAGCCAGAAAATAGAGATAAGCAAAAAAGAAAAAAAATTTTAAGTCACAGAAGACCTATCCATGAACACTATTAACATCTCCTTCTAGACAACCCTTATTCAGCTTCTGGTTTTTCTTTATTCTCATTTTTAATAAGAATATCCCAAATGTATATGTATTTCATTATAAACTATTTTGAATCCATCCCATTTTTAGAAAGTAAAATATTTCATCTTAACTTAGATTTTGGTTTAAGTTTCATTCTGGAAAAAATACTATCTAATATACATAAGTTGGTGATAAGATCATTTAATTGTAACACGGCTGTTTTATAAGGAACTGTCTACCGTAGCCTTAGGAAAAAGGCAGATCTACGAATGCAGAGCTCATTTGTTACAGGCTTTGGCTCCGTTTCCGATGCCTGCTTATGCAGATACACTCATCCCCCTCACGTGCGTGCGGTGCACCTTAGCCTCATTTTCAAGAGTCCAAGAAAGAAAAATCACAGGCCCCTAAGAGGAACCATCACCCATTTGACTTATTGGTTCTATAATCCCTTATACCAGCAGTGGTTTCCAAGACCCTTTCGGGGCATAGAGGGTCTATGAGGTCAAAACTATTTTCATAATAAAATTAAGATATTTGCCTTTTTCATTGTGCTAACATTTGCACTGATGCTGCAGAGCAATGATGAATAAACTACTGACACCTCAGCGTAAACCAACACGGTGGACCAAACTGTCACTGTATTCTTCACTGCCCTGCAGTAGCATTAAAACAAACAAGCCAGTTTCACCTAAGAGTGTCCTTGATGACAAATTATTATTTTCATTTAATCAACCTTGAATACCTGTCTCTTTAATATTCTGTGAGACAAAATCAGAAGAATGCATAAAGCATAGCCGTTGCAGCTCCAGGTGTGTGGGAGATTGAGTGGTAAACTGAACTAGCTGCTTTTTTCATGGAACACCATTTTTACTTGAAAGAATGACTGACAAACTATGGTTACTCAGACTTAAGAATCTGGCAGACATTTTCTCAAAAATGAATTAAGTGAACTTGTTATTTTAACAAAAACAGCTGACATTTATTGTCCATGATAAAATTTGAGCTTTCAAGCAAAAATTAGAATTTTAGAAATTTATATCTTAGGATATAAGCTTGATAACTCCTCAGCATTTAAGGACTTTTCTAATGAGATCAGTGGTGATACTAATGAATGTGGTGTTTTAATTGTACCATAACTGTGTCAATATTTGGAAGTTCTGCATAATGTAACGAACCAATATTTTCCAACTGACCAATGCATGATGTTACAAAAGCATGCATGGGTAAAAGATCCATTCAAAGTACAAGACGGTCCCCTGAATTTTGCTGTAATACTGTATGGAAAGTTCATTGATATGGTTTTGGATTCCACATTGCAACTAGCCTTTAACTAACACTTGTCAAGTTTGGGTACAGCATCAAAGAAGAATATCCACCATTACCTGCAAGGATTATTAAAATACTTCCTTTTCCTATTAGTACATATCTGTATGAGGCTGGATTTTCTTCACATGCTGACTGTACTTAAATTAAACAACATATAACAACAGAGTAAAGGCAGAAGCAGATATGGGAGTCTAAATGTCTCCTATAAAGATACACATTCAAAAGATCTGCAAATATGTAAACCATGCCACTCCTCACTCATATTTTGGGAAAATATACCTATTTTTCCCCCCAAAATGTTATTTATGTTCACATGTAGTGGGTTTATCATTGTGACTTTTAAATTAATTAATATTTTTAATATTTCTCAATTTTAATTTCTAACACACTAAATATTAAGAGGCATAACCCACATAAACAAAAGAGTCCTCAATAATTGGGAGTCCTCAATAACTCTTAAGATTGAAAAGGGCTCCTGATTGCAGAGGGCCTGGGTTCGATCCCTGGTGAGGGAACTAAGATGCCACAGGCCGGGCGGGAGAGCCAAAAAACAAAAAAACCCACCACCACAACAAGCAAACAAACAAACAAACAAAAAACCCAAACAAACAGAAAAGGCCTCCTGGGATTAAAAAGTGTGAGAATTGCTGCCCTGTACTTTCTAGGGTGGTTTTAATTAAAAATCTAAATATTGTTGATCCACAACATGAAAAAACTGATATCTTGCTAACCCAGAACACTGCTTGATAATTATTTTATACTCCCGAAGCACACAATCTGAGGATTGAATCAAATTACTGTTGACTCATATTGAGCTGTTGACCAAAATCCCGTGTTCTTCCCATTTTCTGTGGGGCAAAGTCTTTCCTTTCTCATACTTGGGCAACTAGATTTTTGGGGCAAGTGTGATATTCTACCATACTTCATCCTGTTAGATTTGAGCCACGATTTTGGTCTATTGAGAGCATAGCCTGTATATATCTACCCAAGGCATTCATGAACATGACAGTATGACAATGCTGAGAACTAAGCCCTAAGGTGATCACAAAATCAACTGGTCAACACCCTTTGGCCACTACTGTATAGTCAGTTATCCAATGGTCTTTATATCTATAAATACTTCATAAGAATTCTGGCCAAATGCCTCACTGAAGGTATTGTCTTTGTTATATGTCTATCATTTCCTTGAACCCATGTTGGGTTCTACTCTAGAATCATTATTTCATCTTCTTTATGACATAAAAGACTCTCCTGGACACCTTATTTTAGTCGTTTCTCTGGAGTCCGCTTCAAAGTCTTATCTGGGTCAGAAGACAAATTAAATTCTACTCATCCTGAAGACAGGGCTCAAATGTCCCCCAACTTAGGATGCTTTTCCCAAATCCCTCCAGGCAGCTGGCCACTCCCCCCTTTCTGCTCTCACAGCCTTAGTTAGTACAGAGTATTATAAATATTTGTCTACTAGTCTACTTGCCTCCAAGTGTGAACACCCCAAGGGTATATTTACATTACAACAGCCTAACATGGGGGGGGCGGCTAGAACAAAAAACTGTTTTCCATGAAAATTTGTTGAATAAAAACTAAACGGATTTGGGTTAGCTGGGTATTCTATTAGAATCTCTTTGCCCATCCTGGGCTTCTGTTACCTCTTACCAATCTTATCAGTTGGAGGATAATTCTTGACAGAGGGGAGCAAATAAAATAAAAACTAAATTGTTTTCTTTGAATTATTGCCCCTAATAATTTCAAAAACAAACAAAACCAGATAGCAATTTTATACCTTTTGTTGTCTTTAGCATAATTTATAAATTTCAGCTATTTTCATATTTTCTTTGGTTATTTGGCCATTTCAATGGCTAATATATATCTCTTTAAAAGTTACATTCATTGGATAGATTCTAGCACAATGATATATTTTAGTTTCTCTCCCTTTTTTTCCCCCATTGAGATCCTTTGATATTAAATGGTATTTTAAAACACTTGTCTTTAATACCATACATTGTGCCTATTTTTTCTCCGAGTTTTCTGAAATCTGCCTTCCTAAAGTCTAGGCAAACATGTCTGGCGGAGGCCAGTTTTTTTCCTCACTGGCTATGATGGATTCTAAGATGACAACTGCTTTTGTCTAATTTTTTCCACAATTAAATCTGGGTATAGCAGCAGTTTCCCTATTTATTTCCTATGTCCTTCAGTCTCACTCATTTTTTAATATGCTACTTCCACACTTAAACTATATCAAATAGTAGAAAGAAAAAGAGGCAATGGTAATGACTGTTTATTGCTTTTCTGCCCTGTCCATATTCTCAGCGTCAGTTACTCTTAGTTGAATATTCCTTGTTGCTAAATACTAAAAAAACCCCTAACTATCCTGATCCCTGGCTCTGTGTGTCCCAGACATAAGAAGCTGAGAGGGTGGGAAGAGAGTCACTCTCAATCCCCCCGTCCTTTGTCTTCAAATATCACTTGCCTTTTAAACTTCTAAATATAGGCATACTTCACTAAATAATACTAAATAATCGTATAATTAATAAAATCAATCATAATGGAATCAGAAATTAATCCCATATTAATCCCAAAAGATACAATGGAACTACAGAAATGCAAATAAAATTCATATTCCTTAAGTTCACATTATCTTCTTTCACCAGCTGTATAAACTTAGGCAAGCTAATTAAACTCTCTGAGCCTCAATTTTCAATCTGGAAAACAGAAATACAAAATCTACTTTAGATAATTATTGTGAGAATGAAAAAGTTGAATGCCCAGTGCATAGAAGATTTTTAACAACAGTGATTGTCATGATAATCTAAGAATGTACTGTGTACCAAGCACCATGCTAGCCATGACACTATACAAAGAAATCTTACTCAATCCTCAAAACCCTGTGAGGAAAGTATTGCTGTTATTCCCATTTTCAGATGAAGAAACACAGGCATAGACACATTTAAGTAACTTGCTCAGCATAACACAGCTATAAGAAGTAGTGTCAGGATTTGAATCCAGGCAGTCTTCCTCCAGAGCCCAAGTTCAGAAGCACTACACTTTTTCTTCTCATTCAATGTAAGACCTTGCATAGATCACTTATTTGTTAATTAAACAGCACTTTAACATATTGCCATAACATTCAACTTATGAGAAAGTTAATATTCACGATGTCATATAGACATATATTCTTACTTTTAACACTCTTCAATGACAAAATAACTTGGCTAACTCTGACAGTCTAAAAAAAAAAAAATAGTTCCCTTGAAAAATAGTGTACACTGCTGAAAAAGAGGAGAAGAGTCATGTCTGTAATGGCCACAGAAAGTGAAAAGCTTGGCTTTTGCCCCCTCCATCTTTCTTTCAGTTGGAAGGCAGCTTGAAAATGGAAAAATCATCTCCCATCACCTACCTCCCTCTCAGAGACTGAATATGATGAGAAAACAGAATAAGGCCAAGCCCTGAAGCAAGCAGAGCCGAAAGCAGCTTCTGTCCTAGCCAGGAGCCCAAGAAGACTGATTAATCCTGAATAAAATAGCTATAGTTCCTCACTAGATCTGACTGCGATAAGACATGAAAAATGCAGCAAATTAAAAACACTTTACATAGTACAAAAGAATGGCATTCTCAAAATACAAATTTCCATGTACCTATGAGGCACTATACATGGACTTTCAGAATTATGTTTTTAAAGCATTTTCAATTCTAAGGTGAGAGGTATTTTTTTGACACACAAATTGATGATAAAATATGTAACAGGGCCTAGAAAATGAGAGATCTTCTAAAACTAGAATATTTCTATAGAGAGGAGTTGCCAAAAGAAGCAAGGTAGAACCTGTAGGGGAAAGAAGGGGAGGTTAGGCACACAAAGTTCATCTGATGGAGCTCTTGATGTTCATTCCTGCAAAACAGTACTTGATGTTCTTCAAAGTACATAAGAATAAAAATTTGAGCTTAAAAAAACAACACACTTGCTCTGTTTTGGGCCCCTAAAGGTATGGATGAACTCTCATTTGCAAAGTGTCTGTTATTGAGATTGCAAACATAAGGCCAACATAAACAAAAGGTCTGCTCTTGTGTATAAGAGCCAGGGTATTTTTAATGTACATGGTGGACAAACCAGACCTTACTTTTTTAAGGTCTCACGCAACAACGTCCCAGGGTAGCAGATGGAATCACCTTATCCATTCTGGAAAGACAAATCCCTGTCACCTTAGGAGCCTAGAGTCCAGGCAGTGTCTGTGCTCCAAGACTAATAACCCCTAGCCTATTTCCCAGTGTGACAAAGTATTCTTGTTTTCTCATCCCCAATCCACAACTACTCAGATATTTCTTTAAAGTTAAATATGACATTTTACAAACTTTTCCTGACAATTTTTAGTTAAGACTGATGTTATGCTATAATTGTATATATTAAGAATGCAATTTAGGGTTTATTTCTATCTAATTAAAAAACACAATCAAACACGTAAATTTAATGGCATGCCCATCTATAGTACCTATAGGGGCATTCAATGTCTATTTGTCCTTCCTTAGAGTAAATCACTGATTTAAAGAGAATACATGAAATGACAGGTGAACCTTCCAGAATGGTCTAATTAGGAGAATAATGTTAACTATCTGAATGCAGTTTAACTGAATGACTTATTTATACCTACTCTAACTAAATAAAAGTAATTCTTGACCAGCTATTATAGAATTCAGGTAGTTATAAACAGTTTTATCATATGATCTTCCCCTAGCTTAGAAAATAATTTCTGAATTTAAAAAACTCAAGAAGAAAAATTATCTCAATATAGTTCACTTCAGTGAAGAAATACAATACACTACTTGGCACGTGTCCACAGGAAAAGTCTGGCTCCCAGATGCTTCTTGCCAGGCCACAGTGGATTCAACAGTGTTTAAACAACTGACAATGTGCACTCATAGCACTGATGACACAGTGACCAAAAATTCAGCAAGAGCCTGTCTCACGGGTATATTCATATATTGAAAAGTAGTATCAAAACAAAACAAATCGTAGACACACATCACAAACGTGAAAGATTCAACTCAATTCAGTTAGGCTTTTTAAAAATATATGTCACTAAAATTACATAAAAATTTACTAATAAGACTTTTTATGCCACTGCAAGAAACATAAATAAACATACCGATTTTTTTCACTGTATTAGTGTTCTCGAAAATGAGGACTATAAACTCTAATTTGCTTCCTATATCAAAAGTCCAACAACTCTTTCCAGCAATCAATTAGCTGTTTCCAAAGCTTATTCATTATAATCACACAATTTATATTAATATCCATGATTTCCTAAAGCCATGCCTGTTGATAACAACTGTTTCTATTAGTTTGTACCAAATGAAATTCCCAATAATTTACCACTTCTGATCTCCAAAAACAATAACTTTATAGGGTTCAAGGGTAAAATAAAACTTCAAAATTTTGACACCAAAGTGGTAGCCCAATTTTCTTAGATACATAACATCTATGGTCTTTATAACTGGCCCACAAGTGTATAATTTACTGGAATGATACACTTTGTAACCAGGAAGGTTCTGAGTAAAATCTACGTCCTACTGTAGCACATTCAAGCATAAACAAAATTCTGTTAATATTTAATATGAAATCAGCTGTCACAAATGTAGCCAACAGTGAAAAAGCCATGATACAAACAAAATTACTTTGTGTGATTCTCCCTATTTCCAGATGACAAGTTTCTGTGAGGTGATATCCTCTCTCTTAGTAACAAACAACTTCTGTCACATAATGTTTATGTCATGTAAGTTTTGCAAATCAATAGTGCAAAAACTGGTTTGACTTTCTGGGAGAGAAAATGATTGATCGGCATAGGAATAAAATACATTATTTAAATTAGAAGGACTTCATTTGATTGGAATGCCAGCTCCATTTTTAAGACATACTCTCATATAACCAAGTTAACCTCATCTGACATGACCTCAAATGCAAATATGTATTATTGTTAGCTTGTAAAACCAAAGTATACATTTGGATCTGGATAGATCTCTACTTTGAGTAATTCTCTACATATACAAATGTCATTTTTTCCCTAAATAGGAATAGGATCATTTACTTCATAAATTCAGCAGCCATTTAAGATCTCTTCTGTCATAAATTCAACAAAATTTCTTGTCAAGAAGTAATTAATATTGAGTATAAAGCCCATTAGTACTCAGAAGACAGGATATTAGACTCCCAGCATGGAATCTTGCGTATAGTATATACTCAAATTTTTGTTTATTTGACTTGAATTAGTTTATAAATCAAACACTTAAAATTAAGCTAAGTCTCTACTGCAGTGGTTTTGTAGTAACTGATTACTTATAACTAGGAATTCAACCTTTAACAATATGGCCAACCAGGCTGAAACAGACCTGTCTCTCCCCACTTACTCAAAGGGGAATACTGGCCATTTACAGGGTGAGGTTGAGGCTGGAGGTTTAACATCTTCACAGATACAGGAGACATGGCCTTGGGCCCATGAGAAGCAGGGAGCTGGAAGCAAGAGCCCCACCAGCCTAGGGAAGCCACAAGGAAGCTTTTTGTCTTCCCAGCGCTCTGGATGGTGGTGGTCAGAGGGGGAGGGGAAGGGTTTCCTGTGAGAAATCAAAACCCCATGCCTGTACAATGTGAGATCCAAATATATACTATCCTCAAGTGGTATGTTCAAGCCAAGAAATTTAACATAAAAATTGTGAAACTCCTGGGGCTCTGGCAGAAGCAAATGCAAAACCATTGTGGAGGAGCATTTCCAGAACCCAGGGCACACAGCATTCCTGCAGGGGCAGGAAGAAAACCTGATAAACTCGCAATACTTGGAGCTAGCAGAAGAGACGCCCAAGTAAACAGGCAATCCCGGTGTTGCCAGCTCTAATACAAGTCAACACAGAGTGCTGTGAGAGCACAGAGGAGAGCTAAGAAATTAAGGAAAAGTTCAAGGAAAAGTAAATCTTTATTTTCCTAGCACTGCTAAGCTAGAGTTGTGTTCAAAACACAAATTGCTCTGGTCTGGTTCCTTTGCTTTCACCCAGTGAAGGATTGATCCCACGTGAATATTTTCTGGGGCTTTGGACCATCTGGTTTTTAATGTCTCAAGCAATGGGGTTTCTTCCACCATTTCCTTTGGAAAGTCTTTTTTTGTTGTTGTTGGGGGAAAAAAAAAAAAGAAGAAATAGGTTTAAATGCTGAGGGGACTTGGCAGTTGTTGTTAAAAGTCTTTCTTGTTAACTCTTTCTTAAATCCTTTCATGAATAGAAATTCCCCTCTTTCCCCATGACATGAATATGTTATAATCTGGCCTCTTCCAAATATACCAAGTTACCTCATCTAAACGTTTTTTTAAGGGTCTTCGTTTAAGGTCTCCCTGACCTTAATCATTTTACTTTCATCTTCAGAATGCTCTTTAGGTGGTGTTCAGAACCACATTTTGCTCATTGAGTGTGGGTAGCACTGAATGAAGGGGTCTTTTCAGATATCTCATCTACTGGCATAGACTTGGCTTTGATCTTTGTTTCTCATCAGGCTCTTTTTAGTCTCCAATTACTTTTCAAAACTATTCCTTATTGAGTATTTGTTATATTTTATATTTCTGTTTAACAAACTCTGAGTTATATTGGTCAACCCTGCATTCCCCAGTGCCTAGCACAGTGCCTGACATATAATAGCTGCCTAATAAATATCTGCCGCATGAATAATTAATACTAATTGTTGCATGAATAATGAATTGCTTACATAAAAGTTGGGGTTTTTTTCTTTTTTCTCATTTCATGTTGCATTTGCTTCACCCTTTTCAGTTCATTTATTAAAAATTTAAATGATTGCTTCAGAATACCTTCAAATTAATGTTGGGCTCTCAGGAAATATTAAATAAACAACTAGGCTCAAAATGCACACATTTTAAAGTGCCTACACATGTATATCTACATGTTTGGGGGTTACTGTCTCTTACAGTTATGTCTTAAGCAATATAGGGAGAGATTATATTTTATTATGAGTATAGATGACCTTCACCTTGACCCACTTAATCAAGCTAGGTTTCCAGGAAGAACTTAGACGTAAGGTAATTTGTGAAAGAAAACATAGGCTGCCCAGGGAGGTGAAATGAGGTTATCTGGTGTATGACAGAGCGTAATAGGCAATGTGAAATCGGGAGCAGGACATGTAAACAGTGGGCTGAGCAAAGGAGCTTGCTTAATTGAAGGAAAGGGTGTGGAGAGGAGAAGGAAACAAAGGGATAATGTAAGTCACAGCTGGGACTGGGAGTGAGCAAGCTGAATCTTGACCACAGCCTTCCTCTGTCCTAGACCCTCCAGTGACTCCTCCAATGCCCACTGAATCCAAGCAGTGGCTTGAAAGAGCATTTTTAAACACTTTCCCCAAGCATCTATCTAATCATTAATTCTTAACCTTTGTTTCACTGTCCTTTAAGCTGCTTGTGCAACTTTCCAGATCTGAGTTTATTTTTAAACATGAAGCTCATCATTTTCTTACCAGTTACTTTAAGTCCTCTGGTTTTTGTCCTTGCGATGTCAGCTTTTAAAAAATCATAGTTGTGATCCTGTGCTCTTTAGACCTACTCTACCTGTGGTCATTAATGAATGAGTGGAAGCAAAGGAGAATGTCATTTCCTGGGAAATGTCTTGCTTAAGATGACTAACCTACCATAGGGAACTGGTAACTCAAGTTGGTCCTGTTGCTCACAGTAGATGATCTATCTTTAATGGCACAGAAGACTGATGATATTAGACCTTTTCATCACTCAATGTATTACATTTCACAAGTTTATTTACTTGAGATTATGCTCACTGGAAAAGTAATGTTAGATTTTAATGAGGTTTTGGAAGATCAGTCATACTTCAATACACCACTGATAGTATTCTGTTTAGTACAATCATTCTTTTAGGATTCTGTAGTAATTGGTATTATTAGGAAAAGAATCATCATAGAGAAAGGATTTCTCTGACTTTAACTAACAGGCCCCTCTAACTAAAGACTACATTATTCAGGTATTATTTATTGGCTTCGTATGAGGAAGGCACTTGTCTAAGTATTCTGGGGGTGCCAAGAAACACGAGGTTTGATCCCTGCCCTTGAGGAGCTTGTAAATATAATGAAGATAAGTTATAATGATCCATCCATTTGTTTGTTTGCTGAATAACTAATCCCATGAAAAGTAAAATATGAATATCAGATTTACAGAACAGTAGATAGCAACATAAAAAATGCCATCAAGCTGTGTGTCATTAATTTTCAAATATATGGTGCTATAGAAGTTCAGAGAAGCAGAGGTCACTTCATGCTGAGATGGGCAGAAGAGGCTTTCTGGGGAGATGGGATCTGATGTGGGCCTGGAAAGTGGGAAGGAACTGGTTAGAAACTGAACTGAGAACACTCCATAGAGATGGAGTATATGAACAAAAATGTGAGGCTGGAAAAGTAGCGGATGTTTGGGGAGAATGAAGAGTAAAAGTCAGTTTGTTGAAATTGGAGAGTTGGTGCAGTGTAATAGGGACTGAACTAGAATGTTTCAGTCAGCATGTAGAAGACCTCTGATGCCAAAGTATGGTGTTTGGTCGTTATCCTACAGGCAGTAGAGAGCTATTCAATTTCTGAATTCTGTTTTTCTTGAAAATATTTTCCCCATTAAATGAAAAAGTATTAATTAGCTTATACAGGAGGTTTTGAATTCTTTTATATATATATATATTGTCTCAACATCAGATGAGATATTCCTGATAAAAGTGATAACACTCAGAATGGTAGAGGACATGTTAATACTACACTGTGTTTAGTAATATACCATTCTATACCTATAAAAATACTGTACTGTGCCCAATAGATACACATAACCTTCAAGGGTATTTTAATTGTTTATAATGGAATAACTGTAAATGATTCACCTAAACAGGTTTAGAGAAAACACTATTTAAACCAATACAATACAGTTGTGTAAGGAATATACAGAATCAACAAAGGTATTTTCATTGTTCCTGATGGGTGACTATAAAGGTTCTACATAAGTGTGGATAGGGAAAATATGGACAAGGTGTACAGTAATATTACTGGACTTTGGGATTGGTATGAGTGTGGGACAGATAGATAGGTAGACAGACAGATAGATAATGTTGATAGATCTTTCTATCTATATATGTTTAGTTTGGGGTTTTTCTATAGTTAGATATTCATATACCTATTTCTCTGATTAAATTATAGCATATTTGAGGACAAGGGCTATTCATCATCTCAGTATCCACTCTGTATCTTGTAATGATTGTGAACTTTATGGATAGAAAAATGAAAAACTTAATCAACCAAAAGTTTTATCTATATGCTATTTGACAGAATTTTTGTCCTTTAATTACTTTATTAGCTCAACATCTTGATTTAGTACAAGGCACCTAGTGCAATGTAAGTGATGGAGGCACTGAGGCGAAGCACAGAGCAGGAATAAAGAGTGGTTAAGTGTTCAGTCTGTCTGGAGCATAAGGCGTCTAAGCGGCACAAATGTGACTGGAAAGGTAAATGTGAGTCAGATCATGGAAGGGGTTTGGGACTGACCAAACTCGGCAGTGGAGACCCATAAAGGTTATTGAGCAAGGGATTAATTTTACTATGCTGTGTTTTAGGAAGATCAATCTGCTGGCAGTGTGTAGAATAGATTATTGGGTTGTTTGATGAGAGAGAGACACACACACAGGAAGTAGGGAGAGCACTTAGGAGCTCTTGTAACGTTGCAGGTAAGAAATCATCAAAGCCTGAGTGAGTAGAGAGCTGGCGATGGATGAGGTTTTAGAGGCAGAATCACTAGCTACTCAGTGAAGATGTTTTACTTTGCTCCAACCATATGCCTGTACATGTAATCATACTTGAAGGTACAAAGTTGCCCAGGGAGAGAGTGTAAAGAGAGAAAGAGTTTTCAAATCCAAATATTTCATCATATAGGACCATTGGATAGCTTTTTTTTTTTTTTTTTTTTTAATTTATTTATTTATTTATGGCTGTGTTGGGTCTTCGTTTCTGTGCGAGGGCTTTCTCTAGTTGCGGCAAGTGGGCACCACTCTTCATCGCGGTGCGCGGGCCTCTCACTATCGCGGCCTCTCTTGTTGCGGAGCACAGGCTCCAGACGCGCAGGCTCAGTAGTTGTGGCTCACGGGCCCAGCTGTTCCGCGGCATGTGGGGTCTTCCCAGACCAGGGCTCGAACCCGTGTCCCCTGCATTGGCAGGCAGATTCTCAACCACTGCGCCACCAGGAAAGCCCCCATTGGATAGCTTTTGATGTACATGGGCAACCTCACATAATTAAACACGTCAGCCTCACTTTAGTAACTCAGCACACATTTTTCAGGTGTCATTTATGCACATGAGACTGCATTAAACATCACTTCTGGCCTGCAGAGGTCCTGCTTGACCTGACTTTTGCCTAGCTCTCCAATTTCATTCTAACCTCTCTCTGCAGGGCTACCTTTGGCCCTCCTTTCTGGTTCCTGAACACCTCAGCGTTCTCCAGACTCAGGGCCTTGGCACTCGGTGTCCCCTGTGCCTAGAAGGTGCTTCACTTGGCTTTTTGCATTTATGTACCAGTTTTAGCCAAGAGGTTTCAGTTTAAATGTCACCTCTTCCTTGACCACAGAGTATAAAATAGTCGCTCTTTTCCCATCATCCACTTATCTTTGTAGCACTTACTATGATCTGTCCTTTTTATGCCTAAACTCCCAACAGCCAGAACAGAATCTAGCATGTAATAGGTTTCCAAAAAATATTTTTTTCAATCAATTAATTAGATGCATAATAATAAGAACATATAATGAGAAAATAAGAAAAGATAAAGTAGAAACCAAAAGCTCTACCATTAAAGAAATAAAGGGTAAATAGGAAAACAATCTGAAACAATCAGCAAGCATCAGGAAATGAGGAAATCTAAAACAGGGCCAAGATGCTTATTTATAAATATTATATGTAACAACTAAAAATGGGAAAGGCCAAAGAAGGAGACAGTTTCCAAAAGAAAGGGGTGTCCAGTAAAACAAAATTTCCAGTAATGAATTTGAGGATAGAGACTGATGACTGGGAAAGTCTGGTGACTCTGAGGGAGCTGTTTGAGGTAAAGGATCAGGAGAGAAAATCAAATTGCCAGGGCTTAGGAGTGAGCTGGAGAAGAGACAATGGAGACAGAGACCAAAGAGAGCTCTCCCAAGAATTTTAATGCAAAAGAGAAAGAAGCAAAGTTAAGCTGTGGCTCCTTGAACTGTGATCAGGAATGTGGAAAGAGGCCCAGACGAGGAGGCAGTAGATTTGGGATCTGGTTCCAATGAGAGCTCCAAAATACCACTCTGCAAATGAACTTTCTTATTCGTCTATGAGAAAAATTTTCCACCCCATCTCAACTCCTGTAATAGGGGACAAAGGGACTAACGGATAAGTAGGTATAAGGAGTTGTCATTTCTTCGTAAGAATTCTAAAGAAGTTCTAATGAAGAGCGACAAATCTACAGAAGAATGTTTTATTTGAAACAAAATCAAGGTCAAATTTCACTCGAGCTTAATTAAGTTGGACTGGATTTTTTCCCCCACTTCGTTGAAGGCTTTTCATTGCTTAGCTGCAGCACTTGCTGAGGCCAGATATGAAGAGTGCTTATATTTATCACTGACATTTTGTTGAACCTGTCTATTCTTATTAATCACTGCTTTAAACTAAGCAACTTGAGGATTCCTAGAAAGCTAATATTCCCAGCTGACCTATCTGCAAAAATAGTGAAGCTTGATGCTCTCCTGCTTCAGACTATCTCTATAGATGTATGTTCATGTAGGTATACGGATGTGCGTGGGGGGGGGGGGGGATTTGGTGGAGGGGGGGGGTACCTAAAGAAGTAAATGACTTTCTGTGAAGCTACAACAAACTTTATCATATTCTACCTGATGAAAGCATAGAAGAATTAAAAACAAAAGCAGGCTCTGATCTGTTCATACTCTACATGGGAGGCAAATCATATCGGCAGAATGAAGACTCCAGTTAAAAAGTCTGATACAAAGGTGATGAGAAGCTATGCCTTGAAAATAATTGTTGAGATTTCTCGATGTTAAAAGGTAAAGTACTCACTTATGTATAGATACGAAACCTATAGTGTGAATACCTGACCTTCTGGCACACTTTTAGGATTCTTTATCTAAGGTTCACAGAAAAATCTTAATAGCCCAGCTCCATTAGTGTGATTTTTCTCCTTGCTTTATAAATGTTAGCATTTTAATATGACTAGAGTGGTTGGCATTTGCTTACCTTCTGGTTCATAATTTTTAATATGTATTCTAATGGTTCCCTAGGCAATGTAAACATAAATATGTGAGTCTGAAAATTTAGAATTTGGTGGTTAAATACTCCAAACCATCAATAATTTCTAGTGATTCGATTTGGTTCATTAAAAAAGAAATCTGGTCCTTTTTCCATAGGATTTTTTTCTCTTGTTAAAGTTTCTGTTCTTTCCTTTATCTTTTTAATCATTTAAACGTATTTATTTTATAGTCTTTTTTTCAAATTGTTCTCTCAAGTTCATTAGGGATTAATTTTCTCATTTGTCTTATTCCTCACCATATCTCTCTAGATATGGTTCAAAGTACCATGCCACAAGTTTTTATCTGTACTATTTTCATTGTCTTTCAGAACTACATATTTTGTAATTTCCTTTGTGATTTCTGCTTTTAACTCATGAGCTATTCAGAAATTTATTTTTTAGCTCCAAACAGGAGCTTGGGTATTTTAAGCTATCTTTTTAGTGCTGGCTTCTAACTAAATTTCATTGTAGTTAAGGAACATAGTCTGTATGATATAGATTCACTGAAATTTGTTGATATTTCAATTATGAACTTATATACTATAGTCAATTTCTATGAATATTCTATGTGCACTGAAAAGAACATATATCTTTTTAGATAGATTAAATCAATTTAAAAATTTTTTTTGGTTCAAATCTTCCATATAGTTACTAATTTTTTCCTCGTTGGTTTATCAGTTTCTAAAAGTGGTATGTGAAAATCTCCCACGGTGATTGAGGATTTGTCAAACTTGTCTTATAAGTTTTTTCTTTATAGGCTTCAAAGTTATATAGTTAGATGCACTTAAACTTTATCTTCTTTTACTATTATTATATACTGACATTCTGTAGTCCTATTATTGCTTTATGCCTTACATTCTACATTATCTGATGTTAACACTGCTATAGTAGCTTTCTTTGAATAGGGTTGTCTGGTATATCTCTTTTCATTCCCTTACTCTGAAAATTTCTATGTGGTTTAGTTTCAGGACTATCTCCTCTAAGAATGCTGCTAGATTTTTTTAAAAAAATCCAATGTGATAATTTCTGTCTTTTAATAGATTATTTTAATCAAGTTACATTTACTGTAATTATTTTTATATTTAGGCTTTTTTTAAACTATATTTTCTCTTTGCTCCTTTTTCTTTCTTCCTGCCTTCTTTCGGATTTAAAATTTTTTCTGTGATCATCTTTTATCTCCCTTCTGCTGCTTTGGGAACCCTAAGATTGCATTCCTACTTATTTAGTACTTACTCTGAAATTTTAACATGCATTTCCTAACAAAGACTACAATTACTCAGTATTTCTCTCCTCCTTCCTCCTGAATAAGACAACACTTGGCACACTGGCACTACCCCACATCTCCATCTTGCCCCAGCTAATTTTTAAAATTGCAAGCTAAATTTAGTGTTAACTCTTCCTAAAATTAAAAAAAAAAAGCTCATTGAAAAATAATCAATAATTAACATTACTGACATGTTTTACCTATTTCTATGTTCACTATTGTTTCTTGGACTCTCCACCTTACCTCTGTGTTCACTTTTCTTTTGGCTAAAGTACATAGTGAGGAGCAGAACTGGGATTCAAAGCAATGTGTGTTTGCCTCCAAAGTCCTTGCTCAACCACAACAATTTACTGGTCACAGATACAGAGAAAGGTATTCTGTGTGTATGGGTCAGGGAGAGGAGCCAGTAGGTAAGAGACAGATGGAGAGGAAGAGGGGAAGTGGAGGATGCCTTGAGAGAAGGTGTCACGATAGTTTTGACACCATCTGCCAGAAGACAGGATTCATATATCAGAAAAGCAAAAACAACTAACTCATGTCATGAGACACGATAATATATATATGTATATATACATATATATGTATATGACATAAATAAACATGGGGAATTAAGGATGTAGTCATAAGTCAAGGGGCTTGGGCCAGAAAGGGAAGGTGTAGCTGCACCCATTTAAGGCCTGTGTAAGAATGCAGAGGGATTTCTAGCACCTAGGTACAATGCCTGCCACATAACAGGTGCTCAAGAATATTTGTGGAATGAAAGAAGTAAAAGCAAGGAAGAAAAGAAAGAATGGAAATGGAAAAGGGAAGGGAGGAAAATAACAGAATGAGAAAAGGAAGAAGGTAATAAGGAAGCAGGAAGAAAATGAAAGGAAAGGAATTAAAAGAAAAGGCAGAAGAAAGTAAATGAAAAGAAGGATCTCTTCTTTTTTAAGTATAAACATTGCATATTTGTAAATGGGCTAAAAAAAGACAAAAGATTTATATCAAACTGTTAACAATGCTTACTTAGAGTAGAAGGTGAATGACTTTCACTTATTAACTTTATGTCCATTGGCAATATTTAAGATTCTTCCAGTGAGCATCTAATGTGCAGAGAATAATAAAGAACCACCTGATGTGGCATGGTGTGACGTACCCTCAGGTGAGTGCATCTTCACTGATTCCCCCGGTAGGGCCCCTCAGGGACTCCCTGTTGACCTTCAGGAGCAGAGACCATTTTTCCTGCCATCTCAGGCCCATTAATCTCCTCAAAATCCAGGTCCCAAAAGGAAGAGAAACACCATTATTGGATTTCCTCTCCTCTTAAAGCCACCTGTCAAATTCCAGGTGGCCTTGGAATTGCTTGGCCCTGCATTCTCCCAGGTGGCCTGACTCCCTTTAAGAAGATCCAATCCTTCGTCCATAGGTCTTTCACTTCAGCCTGAAATGAACAACCCTATCAGAATAGGATAAGCCAAGTGTCTATACAAGAAAGACACATATTTACAATATTAAAAAAAAGACTCTCCCTTCACAGATCGCAGCTCATTAAAACAGAGAAAATGCCTCCCTCCTTTTTTCCTTTTTTTTTTTTTTAATCTTTCATGGGTTTCTCATTTCTCTAAGACTCCTCAGTCCCTTGAAGTAAACAGTGACAGACAAGTCCAGCTGGTCCCTTATGACCTAGAGCCATTCTATGTATTCCTAGCTTTACTTACATAAGAAAACCTATGTTTTGTCCATAAAAATAAACTTATACGAAGCATGGGTTATGGGCTTTTACAACTCAAGAGACACAGATAAAAAGGTGATAAACCCTGGGCAATGTCTAAAGGCTTTTTTGGTTGTCACATTATAGGGGTGCTACGAGCATCTAGTGGTGTAGACCAGCGATGCTGCTAAACATTTTACAACGCACAAGGCAGCCCCTACACAAAGAATTTTCTGGCCCAGAACGTCAACAGTGCTGAGGTTGAGAAACCCTGCGCTAAACCATCCTAATCACTCTCTAAAGGAGGAATTATCGGCTTTGTTATAGAGGAGGAAACTGAGAGCTGTAATGTTCCACAACCCAAGTCATATCGCCAGGATCTGGATCGGATCTGTTTCACTCCCTTAAACCCATGTATCTGCTATATTATCTTGAAGATGGAAATGACCTCCTCATTTCATAAATAAGGAAATTGAGGCTCAGATGCCAAGTGTCTTGCTCTGTATCTCACTGCTACTGGTGATTCTTTGTCCTTTCACAGTTCAAGGTCTGTGATGATGACTAATCACAAATGACTTCACCTCAAACCATGAAGCTGCCAACAAATGTCTCTTTCTCTTGTCCGTTAACCATTACACTCCTAGTAATTAACTTCTTGTTTCTGCTCCTTTAACACTGTAATCTAGTGGTTTTATTGCTCACATCTAATTCACTAGCTTAATCAATCATTATTAAGCTCCTTCTGTATGCTAAGCACTGTAAAGGTGCAGGATATAAATGGGTCAGAAGGCAAATGGAAGAGAACTGCAAGTTCAGGGGTTGGCAAACTATAGCCCAAGGAGTGCCTGTTTTTGTAAATAAAGTTTTATTGGAACACACACACACACACACACACACACACACACACACAAGGTGATAAACCAAAAGCCATCTATTATACCTCTATAACAGAGTCTCTCAACCTCGGCACTATTGACATTTTGGGTCAGATAATTATTTGTTGTGGTGGCCGTCCTGTGATTTGTAGGATGTTTAGCAGCGTCCCTGGCACCTACCCACTAGATGCCTGCAACATATACACACACACACACACACACACACACACATACACACAACCAGTTGTGGCAACCAAAAATGCCTCCAGGAATTCAGTCATTAAATGCACCCTGGGGGCCAAAATCTCCCGTGGTTGAGAACCACAGAGGTAGCGCCAAGTTGCAAAAATAGGTTAGTTTATTTCTCTACAGTTAGAAATATATGTTTTGCACGCACACAGGTGTTTCGGGTTTTAATATATATTAAACCATCTCTTGTAATGAAGAGAATTTGTTTGCAATGCCGACGGCAAAGTAGAGAAAAGCAACATGACAAGCAAAATTATATCTCAAAGCTTCATGCTGTATTATGAAAGAGGCAACAATGAAGAACCCTAAAATCACATTTATATTCAGCAAAGATAAACCTACAGTTAGATGTGTGAGGTGACTAATTTATGGATGTTTTCCTTATATTCTATAACTTCAGGTAACCCTCTCAGCAGAGTTCAGAGCTGAAACCATCCAAAAAATGATAATCTAGTTATCTATCGTACCATATAACAGGACACCATATCACCACACTTTATAATTCAGTACCATAGTTTAAGGAAAAGGAATGCCAGCAGGCTGCCTGGACTAACAATATTAAAAGGCTAAATATGTGTGATTCTGTGAAAGTCAACTGGCATCTTTCCATTGCATTCCAAAGAAGGAATGTGAAAAAAATTGTTTGGTGAAATCAGGAATGATGTTAATACCAGAGACTCCAGGGTCTTCTATAATCTTGTTATTAACTTGGTAATATGAGTGATAATTACTCAGCAAGAAAATAAAGCTAAAATATATTTTGGGGGGGGGTTGTAACTATTTATTGATTAAGTTGGCTTTCATGTCATTTGCTGGAGATTGCTTCAAATTTAAGTACTCAAACACTGTTCAAAATATGGGTATATATATGTATGTATATATATATATATATATATATATATATATATATATAATAGTTTCATGGAAAAAATTTATAGCTGCAATTTACTTTATATTCCATTTTAGATGCAGATAGTTGGACTGAATAAATTTAAAATGTAATTGAATGATGAAAGAATAAAAACATCTTTTTCTGGCTTAGAATAGTTTAATCTATCATTACAATATTTAAAAAAAAAAGAATGAATTAACACTTAAAAAAATAGCTTAATGGGATTAGAAATTTGTTGTCCTATTTTATGCTACCCTCTCTCCTCCTGTCCACTTGCCAGAAGAATTTCAAATGCAATTCCCCTGAAATCTACAGGTTTAATAGGCTAAACAGGCAGTTACCACTCGTGATACTAGGCCGATTTTATTGAGCCTACATCTTAAAAAATCTTTTTGTTGTGTTATTTCTGCAAAATTTCCTGACATTATAGAAAAAAATTACAGGTGACATGGTAACTAGAAGAGAGGAGCAAGCTGGGTTGATTTCTGCAGCAATTTCCCAAGTATTGCTTTCCCCTTTCGAGATTCAAATTCAAACAAAAACCTTCTTCTGTATTTCTAATGAAAAAATGAGTAGTAACTTCTGAAATTTGTGCTAAGCCAAATGAACTCATTACTGTGTTATGAAACAGTTTAACACACTTTGATCAAAACATTAGCTTTGCAAACACAAATATGCAATAGTAATATCACCACGTAAGAAAACATGACTGGCCTATGCTAATAGGTACTAAGACATAAAAGATGTCAAAGCATTAGGATATTTGAAGAAAAACCAAATGTCTTTAATATTCCCCAGAAATGGCATTGTCTCAATTCTTCTCTACATATGTATAAATACCCTAAATGCAAAGAACCTTATAAATTTATTCCTATTCTTTTGTGAAGTTAGTTAAAATTTAATGAACAAGAAATTAAAGAGAAGCTGCTGTAATAGTTAGAATATTCTAACTGAAAAACAATGAAAACAATGAAACTATTTACACTCCCATAAAATTATAAACATTTTTCAAGGGATAGTTTATAACACAATTTTTAAGCAATGTTATCTTACTATTATTCTTGAGACTTAAAACACTGCAAGTTTATTTTGCATTTTAAAAATACATTTATTTGAGTAAGAGCTCTGCTTTCTCAGAAAAAGAACTTTATGCTTTAAAGTAACATGCTGAATGCTTAGATTTTTCTTCAAACACATTTTATGCTTCATCTTTCAACTAAGAGGATTAATTTTCAACTACATGTAATGGACAGAAAATCGTGTTGAAATGATAGTATTAATTAATTCTGGGAATTTAACCAGTAAGATTTCCGATATACACAGTTATTTGTACAGAACTGGAAAAATACCAACAGTTTATAAGTATGTTCACTGCTTTTCCACTGTTTTCACCTCCTCTCAAAATTATATTCATATTTCACAGAAGTGAAAGCAATTAGCTTAACTCTTCTCCTGAGAGAGCATTTCTGAAAGAAAAAAAGTTGCTGTTCTAGTTTTAGATATTTAATCAAACAAAACCTCTAACTCTAAGAGCCAACTTCAGGGTTTTCACTAAAAAAAATCCCCTTTCTAGTGGGTGGCTCAAACTTGACCAACCTGAACTGTACAGACACTGAAGTGGCTCTCGGTTACACTGGGGAAGAAAGAAGAACTAGACATTCCACAGCTGCCTACACCAGCTTCCTTCCCAGGGGCACAGTTGCAGGCTCTACCAAACTCAATCACTTTGTACAGCAACTGGGATCCCAGGCAGGGGCAAGGAATACCAGAGCAGCTTAGATTTCTTCCAGTACCACAGCAAGAAGTAAGACTACTGCAAGAGTAACCAGTTATTTACAATGATTATGTGGCCCCAGGCCAAAAAAAAGTGATGAAGAAGAACATCTGTAGTGAGAGGCCGCGATAGTGAGAGGCCCGCGCACCGCGATGAAGAGTGGCACCCGCTTGCCACAACTAGAGAAAGCCCTCGCACAGAAACGAAGACCCAACACAGCCAAAAATTAATAAATTAATTAATTAAAAAAAAAAAATAATGATGATGATGTGACAATTTATTGTGGGTGTGCTATGACTCAAGCACTGTGCTGAGGGCTGTAGATCCATGACGTCATTTACCACCACCCCCCTCATGAAATTATCCTTATTTTATAGATGAAAAAATTGACTTTTAAGGCCACTGAGCTAGTAAGTGGTATAGTCAGAATTCAAACTTTTTGACTCTAAAATCCATGTGCTAGTTATTATGCTCTGCTTACTACATTGAACATCACATTTGTATGTTAATTTTGAACACTTTAGGTATTGTTAAATCATTTTTAAAGGTTTATAGTGTTGTTAAATGGTTCTATTCAAAGAAAAATAGCCTTTCTACATGAGATGTCAGTTAAATATCACACATATTACTTATAATCCCTTTTCCTTCTCTAATGGCTGATTTTTTTAATAACCAGAAAAAGGCTCATTTCAACCTAGAGTATTAGTAACGTAACAATTCCCTAAATGTTCTTTCTGTTTTAGGTTGACCCTCAAAACTACAAGCCAAAGAGCTAATAGACAATTAAATTTATGTTACATAACAGATACTGAGGCATTGAAACACTAAACCATGCCTGAAAATGTAGAATGATAAAATATCAAGTACAGAAACTTCAAGCCTCAAAAGGCCTTTGTTTATAGTTCAACGATATTCCTCCAAGACAATGCAATACACTACAGCAAGGAGGAATATATGAGGCAGAAGTTGTTGACATATGGGGTGTGCATAGAAATTCTGGTTAATGGAAGTTCCAAGATGTATAAATAAAAAATGATGTGTGAGTTGCTGGAAAAAACTGTAAGGCAAGTCAATTTTTTAATTAAAAAATTATGTAGCATAAACAATGCTAATGAGCCAAAAGTCCCATGAGATTAGGACTGTATCTGCTTCATTTTAACATTCCATTCACTTTTCATAAAAGTATATCCACTCACTTGAAATAACCTCGAGCAGAGTCATTTTCGTAAAACAGAGTTTTGAAGATTTTCTTTGTCCTTGTTTTTAATAGCTCACCATTTTCTTCTCTTGATGATATATGACATTAAAAAAAATCCCTAAAATCCTTAAATGAATCACCATAAATAAATACCTGGAAGTTCTTCATAAATTTCATCATCAATTGGCTGGCTGCTTGCTGGTGAACTGCTGATTGGTAGAGGCTGATCAACATCATCATATAAGTCCCCTCTTTCATCATCATCCTCAGGAATAACATCAGACCCCATATCTACAAAACATGTTTCAGGAAGCAGAATTTTAAAGAATGCAAAAGAGGTTTTCAAAACCCTATTACCTAAATTAATGCAGCCCTACAAAGTCACAATATTGTTATATGCTATATCCTTAACTTAAACATTTAAAAAAATTGATTGTGGCATAAATATGTGAATTTCAAAGTTGCCAAATGGTACTTGCAGAAAAGATGCTTTTATTAATCTGAATCAAATGGTATGTATTAATACCAGTCATGTTCTTTTAGTCATTTCTCACAGAAGTCAATAAGTTTCTTTGTATGAAACTCCAACTTATTCAGTTATTCAGTACTTAAAGACTGTAATAACTTGTTCAATTGATTGCTCTTACCTTGTAATACAAATTTCAGCTGCTGTACCCATTCTTCGGCATCTTTGGGAGAAGCTGCTGTGAACTAATAAAAAACAAACGATAGCAATAAAAATCACCACCGTAATGAAAGGTATATGTTGCATTCTTTCCATTTCTTTAAGACCATTAGTAATTCTCTTCATGTCTAGTACTACTTTCCTTGCAAGGATGCTTCTTATAATGTACAGTTAATTTTGACAAATTTATGTAATTGAAGCAGAGGATGATGGATTTGAAACTGCGATCAGCAGCTGGCAGCTGTGCAGGAAAAAAAGCTGCTTCTCTTCATCAATGTCAAAGACAGAACTGATGAACAAAATTTGCCCTTGACAATTAGAAGACACCCATGAATTTCTCTAGACTGCTGGGTACAGCTTTCTTAAAAATGTTCTTGTCCGATTCCAACACACTACCTGACAACTTAATTAACTGGCTTTCAACTGCAATCTCAGATATTTGAAACTTATTAAACATGCATTCCATATTGATGCTGGCTGATAGCTCTTGAATTGCAGAGCTGATGCGTGCCTTTGCCTTCCTTTTCTCCCACAAGTCTAAGCAATACAATATGCATGAACATTCTGATATTTTTCTTTTGATAATTTTATTCTTTCTGCCATGTAATCCTTTTAAGAAATCACACAGTTCCATTAAAATAGACATAAAACGCAACATGTGAAGTAATTGATAAATTACATATCTCCTGTTCTCTCAAGAAGATATCACTTGAACTAATCTGGAATTTTTTAAAAACTTGATTTCCCCTTATACAAATGTTTAATGTATAAAACCCAGAATTTTTTATTATTATTAACATGTCAGAAAGAGTTGTTTGAACAAAATGTTAATGTCTTTAAAAATGAAATCAGGAAGTTTTATCAACTTAATTTCAAGGCAACATAAAAACTCCAACCTGATAGATACGTTTATCGGGAGCAGAGATTTCAAAACAGCAATCTTTCTTTCCATCCTTCCTAAGAGTGTTATTCATTCTGACATTGTAGCCTTCTATTGCAAATTCACCTTTCTGTTGTTTGTCTGTTGAAGATAAAACGAAAGTCAGAATTTCATTTACTATAGTGAATATAAATATCCAGTTGATTAGCTTTTATTTAGAATTTTTTGGATAAATTTTTGGATAGAATATTTTTTGGTCATATTGCTTTTACAGTATAATATTTAAGTAACATTTCTAGGTATTACTTTTAATTCTAAAATTACAGAGTTATTTGGAATGGCTGGTTTTAAAAAGGACATCTAAGGGAACCAAAAGAAGAGGTCTGCAGATAATGGTCTTATTCAGAAGGAAGTATGGAAATATGACAATTTCATGTAGGGAAAATCCAAGAATTGGGACTTAGAACTTGCTAGACAAACCCACTACAAATCCGTGGCTCTTTCAGATTTGGTAAGCCAGTGGGAAAACCCGTCTAGTTGAAAGCTTGCTGGGCTTTTATTTACTACTATCTCCTCTCATCACCACCCTCCAACCTCCCCACCCTGCAAAAGCCCCTAAAACACAACTTTTCTTTTTTTAAAAATCTCCTAAATTGGTACAAATCAAACTCTAAATTTAAAAAGCAAAGCAAAACAAAACTGCTAATTATAAAAAGATGTGAGGGGAAAACAAAGTATTTGAATGGAGAGGAGTGGTAAAGCAAGTACAGAAGAATTTCTTACCAAAACAAAACAAAAGTAGGTTTCTTAACCAGTCAGTGAACAGTTAAACTAGTAAAGCACATTTGAATCCCATATGATGAAAATTCAAAAGAAAAGATGACTTCAGTTTTAGTCAGATATTACTTTAAAAACAATAAAGTAGGAATAAAACAAAGGATTTAATACTGAAACTAAAAATAAAATTAGTCGCCTTTCCTACTTTATCCAGTTATACAATTTTGAGAGAAAGGAGGCACTGCTATAGGTTTACTTCCTAGATTAACATACAGTATTAAAATCATGAGTAAGGACAACTGTCTCTTTTACCGAGCTCAGGGGAAATATAGAAATGCTTCCATATCATGGGGTGCAGGGCTCTCTCAGCTTAGTGTGCCTGTAAAATATGTATCTCCTTTTCTTAAATGTACTAATTTAATGCCTGAAGTAACAGGCATTTTTAAAAGGTCATCAAGATCATATCTGGTTCAAAACATCAAAGGCAAAAAATCTGAGTTAGTAATTCCTGACTTAAATCTGGACATTCTAATCATATTTAGTCATAATTTATATCTCTTTGGATAATTGAAAAAACAATTTTCAAAATTTGAAGTTTGCTTTGTGGAAAACGTCTGCAATAAACTCTATGAGATGAAAACTATAAAAATCAGAGCAGCATTTCCCAAAGTGTGTTTATGGGATATTAACAGGTTTCTATGATCAAATAAGTTTGGGAAATGTTGAATTAAAGTTAAACAGGTTTTGTTAGTCCAGCCTTCTTGAGGCCCTTAATATATTTGATCAAATTTCTATGAGAAAGATTTAGTATGCAGCATTTCCCCAAATTATTTGTCAATGGAACCCTTTTTTCACAGAATATTTTATGGAACTGGTACTCACAGAACATATTTTGCAAAACACCTAACTAGAAAAATAATACTGGGGAAAAGGTATTAAAATAATAATGGTTAAGCACTGTTGGTTCTTCTAAAATTCTCAAAGAAAACTAAGTCATTCATTCACTCATTCAACAAATTTACGCTGAGCACTTAAAACAAACAAAGGAGCATTATAGGTATGGTGAGACAAAAGCTAGTAACACTGTACCAGACCTTTCCCCCTTTGCCACTGAAACAGACACCCCACACACCTTCCCACACACCCAGTACAGATATAAGTGCTCCAGGAATATTAGTCAGTGATTCACTACACTGCAAAAGGATTTAATTTTCACGATAAAAAATGGAAGTAGGGGCTTCCCTGGTGGCGCAGTGGTTGAGAATCTGCCTGCCAGTGCGGGGCACACGGGTTCGAGCCCTGGTCTGGGAAAGATCCCACGTGCCGCGGAGCAGCTAGGCCCGTAAGCCGCAATTACTGAGCCTGCGCGTCTGGAGCCTGTGCTCCGCAACAAGAGAGGCCGCAATAATGAAAGGCCCGCGCACCGCGATGAAGAGTGGCCCCCGCTTGCCGCAGCTGGAGAAAGCCCTCGCGCAGAAACGAAGACCCAACACAGCCATAAATAAATAAATAAATAAATAAAAATTGTATAACTTTAAAAAAAAAAAAATGGAAGTAGTTGGAAGCAAATATCAAAGCCATACAGGATACTTTTGAGAGATTTCCTTAAACTTCTCAGGAAAAAAACAGGATTTTCAAGGACCAGTTGGAGGAAAGAAAAATTCATAACTCTCAGTAGCTTTTGCAAATCCATAACCATAAAGTAGCCATATTTCCAATTAGCCAACGTGAGATAGGAAGTTCATGACACAAAATGGGCAGACATGGGTATGCTAAGACTCCGCTCTTCTCCATTTACATTAGCTTCTCTTCAAGGCACAGAAGAAAGAGAAAACCTTAGCATCACATGGCAATCTATAGCAATTTACATATAGGCTAGTTCGACAGTGCTTTCTGGGGTAGTTTCAAAGACACTTGACTTAAAAATAGTTACATGCCAATCAAATGGGAAGTAAGGTCATATAAGTTCATTTATCCAGAACTATAGTAGACTAATAAAATATTTTATCTAAGTGAACTTCTCAAATTGCATAAGTTTATTTCTTTTAAGTGCCAAAACTCTCTAAAATGTTTGTTTTTTTTAAATTTTTTTTAAGTACATATTTTTTTTTAATTAATTAATTAATTATTTTATTTTTGGCTGTGTTGGGTCTTCGCTTCTGTGCGAGGGCTTTCTCTAGTTGTGGCAAGTGGGGGCCACTCTTCATCACGGTGCGCAGGCCTCTCACTGTCGCGGCCTCTCTTGTTGCGGAGCACAGGCTCCAGACGCGCAGGCTCAGTAGTTGTGGCACACGGGCTTAGTTGCTCCGCGGCATGTGGGATCTTCCCAGACCAGGGCTCGAACCTGTGTCCCCTGCATTGGCAGGCGGATTCTCAACCACTGCGCCACCAGGGAAGCCCCAAAATGTTTGTTTTTATAACTGAAATCATTCTGAAATATTTCAAACAACTCTGTTAAACGTAATTTAATTTTTTCTTGATGATCGAGTAGTATTAATTTGAGTATTAGTTTTTATAGTATGTTACAACATGTTGATACCCTCAGGATTTTTGAGGTGTTTGTCCCTCTATTAAATTTTCCTCAGCTTCTATTTCACACTTTAACTTTGCCTATATCAATGCTGTTCGAATTTAATGTCTACAGCACTAAAGGCTGCCAGGAGAAACTAGATAATGAAATCTATTAAATCAGTAACTTAATTTTACACAATTCTAATTCAGTAGGTTCGAGGTAAAAAGCAGTTGGCTCTGATCTCTTACAGAACAAAATGTATGAGGTTAATGATGCTATTTCCTCCTACTTTTTCACTGGCTTTAGGTTTACAGCTGTGTTCTGGGGGTTTTAAGTGCCAAAAAGATCTTTTTTTTTTTTCTTTATTTTTTTCTTTTTTTAAAAATGCAGAGCACCGGCTCTAGGTGCGTGGGCTTCAGTAGTTGTGGCGCACCAACTTAGTTGCTCCGCAGCATGTGGGATCTTCCTGGACCAGGGCTCGAACCCTTGCCCCCTGCATTGGCAGGCAGATTCTTAACCACTGCGCCACCAGGGAAGCCCAAAAAGACAGACCTTATTTGCTGAACTCCTTCTATATGCCAGAAATTTAATACAGCAATCTCATATATACCTTGTAATAATTCTAAGACAAAGAAGGTATTTATTATATCCCCAGCACTGACGGGGAAAAAAAAAACTTAAACAACTTGCTTACAGCCACACAACCAAAGTAGTAAAAGCCAGGACCCTAACGTAAGTCTGATTCTAAAACCTTGCTTTTTCAACCATTTCACATTGTCTCCTAGAAAGGTGTTTCTCAAAGTGTATTTCAAGAATCACCTATGTTAGAATCATCTTGGATGCCTGTTAAGAACATAGAAATGGCTACCACTCTGAACTTGCTGTATAGGATTCCCCGGGGGTGAGTCCAGGAAACTAAGTTTTTAGCAAACACCCCAGGTGATTTTGATACACACTAATGTTTGAAAAACCACTGTTTTAGAACATGTAATTTATGAAGTCTCAGTAGAGATGATAAGCGTTATAGCTTGCATTTCCTCCTGCAACTTGGGCCCAACTTTCTCAGCTTGCTTTATGGGCTCTGGTACCTTTGCCTATCTCTTAAACAGCCATGATGGGTTATGTTCTAAATCCTGTTCTTTTCCTGCTTTACAGTTTTCACCGGGCAACCTCATCCAATCCCAGGGATTAAATTCCTATCAATATGCTTGTGACTCATAATCTCTATTTTCAGTCCAGCTTCAGAACTGAATATCCAAATCTTCACCTGCTCACTATACATGTTTCATCTCTTGAATGTCCTATAGGCACAATGAATATAACTTGCCCACAATGGAGATCATCTTATCCCCACTCCCACTCTACTTGTGATCTTTCTTGTCATGTCCTCCTTCTCAATAAGCGGTACCTCCATTAATTGAAGCCCCCAAACCAGAAAATTGAGCATCATTCTTAATTTCTCCCTTTTCTTCATCAACTGACACCACATTCTCTCCCTCCACCCTACTGTCATCTTCCAAAACCCAGTCAGTCCTAGTTTCATTGCAAATATGCTTGCTTTCTCTCTTTTTTGCTGGCTCTCAGAAAATATGCTTAAAACACCAACCACTCTCCTATCATTTAAAATATAGTATAAATATAGCAACTAAATAATTCTAAATCATTTAGCATCCCTATGAGTTGTGAGTATTTGTCACTTGAGGATGCCCAGCATCTAAGTATCTTTCCTATTTTAGTCCTGAGATCATCAGGGGGCAGAGCCAACTTCCCACCACAGAGGCTGGAGGGAGGTTTAGATTTTCCCTGTTGCAGATCAGTCAAGTAGATGCTCCAGCCTGGGACCTAAATCTGAACTGAATAACAAAAGAATCAGGGGAGAGCTCAGAATCCACTTCTGTTAGCAGTGGCATTCACTGATTGGTGGCAGTGCACAAAGGCAACATCACGAGTCCTGGCTTGGCCGGGCCACCTGTGTGTCCCAGTCAGACTGCAATAATGCTAATTTAGTACAAATGGCTAGCAAACAGAAAGATATGAAATGTGTTCAGAAATTTTTGATAATATCTGCTTCGTATATTTAAAAAGGCCTTTCCCTCTTAGTGAATAACTCATGCTATTTCCATAAGTATTAATGCTCACTAGTAAGAAAGAGGGAAACATGCCCATTAATACTAAACCTCCCACTAAACTTTATCCAACTGATTAGTAAGTTGTTCTGGGCCCTCAGTTAAAGACACATGAACATTTTCCTTGTTTATATAGCTCACAGAAATACAGCTGCCAATGCTAATTCAGTCACTTGAAATATACTTCCAGTGTTCTGAGTTATACCATGAGGAAATATCAAATTATTACTATTTTAAGTGAAAAATACTGTATGCCATATATATTTATTACTTAAGGGCCCCAAAGGGCTCTGAATAACAAACATAGGCAATATGTATGGGTCCAAAGGGAAGCACTTTAGTTAGAATTAAAAGTTTCGCTCATACGGTCTGATGGCAGGAAATTTTAGGTATTTATAAAACCTTTTTTTTTTCTTTAAAATAAAAGTACACTGCAAGTGGGAATTCCCTGGTGGTCCAGTGGTTAGGACTCCACACTTTCACTGTCAAAAGCCTGGGTTCAATCCCTGGTCAGGGAACTAAGATTCTGCAAAACACAGCAGCCAAAAAAAAAAAAAAAAAGTACACTGCAAGCATAAGAACCAAGTGGTTTTTGTATATCGCCACACACTTTCAACCATAGGAAGAAACTTGATTTAAAAAACAGTGTAGTATGAGGTAGCTGTGAATGGAGAATAAATAAATTACAAGAAATTAAATTTCTTGTAGACTGGAATTTAAAACCATGTTTCTAGTTTTTTTGGCTATACCTACTGTTTTCCTCCACAACTGAAATTCAGATAATAATTATGATATGGTCTATCAGACTATACATACAGCTATTGTTAAGATAAACATTATACAGGGGCTTCCCTGGTGGCGCAGTGGTTAAGAATCTGCCTGCCAATGCAGGGGACACGGGTTCGAGCCCTGGTCCAGGAAGATCCCACATGCCGCGGAGCAACTAAGCCCGTGCCCCACAACTACTGACCCTGTGCTCTAGAGCCCGCGAGCCACAACTACTGAGCCCTGCGTGCCTAGAGCCCGTGCTGCACAACAAGAGAAGCCACCGCAATGAGAAGCCCGCGCACCGCAACTAAGAGCAGCCCCCGCTCGTCGCAACTAGAGAAACCTGCGCGCAGCAACAAAGACCCAACGCAGCCAAAAATAAATTAATTAATTAAATAAATTTTTAAGAAAAGATAAACATTATACAGAGAATATCTTAATATCCTATACATGTTATCCTCTTAGAGCCTCCTACGATAATTACAGAATTAATGACACTGTTACTACCCATGCAACGTGAGAATGGCTAAAAACATAACCTGCGGCTCCTTCATGCACTTAAGGTGCTCAACAACTCTCTGGATTCCCAGCCACTCTCAGCTTCAAAACACATCTTGCCTCCAGTCTTACCTTCTTCTGACAGCTGTCAACGTGATCCTTCCAACATCCAAAGTTTGTCATGCCATCTACTTACCTGCAATGCTTAGAAACATTAACTGTCCCTTAGACAAAAAAGGCCAAACTCCTGACCAGGGAATTTACAAGCTTGGCTCCACCTCTTCCAGTCTCACCAGCCCTCACTCACCTACTGCCCCAGTGAGCCGGCTCCTGCATATCGTACTGTTTCATGGGTCCTCTGTGCCCACTCCTCTGAGCCAGTGTATGATACCACTTAGCATTAATAATACCCGGCACATAGATTTTCAAAGAATATTTACTGCTACAGATGTTGCTGTATCTATTATACACAGATAGATACAGTAACATCTATATATCTATGTATTTACAGCAGTGCAGATCTATTGAAAATATATTACTTTCAATCTATCTATGTATACACACACACACATCTCTTCAATCTATATACAGATGTATAGATATATTTTAAATCAAACTGTGTCCTGGTTTATTGCAAACCAACAGGACTCATCATCATGAGACCTTTAAATAGGACTTAGTTTGTACATGAATATTTCCTCATGTTGATGAAGTCCTTCTAAGTATCAGATGTACATTTTAACTTCTCTGTACTGCTACAGGGTAATAAAGGTCTTTTATTTAACATTTATTTTGATAGAGTTTAAAGTTAGTATTTGCATATCAGAATTATTTCATTTCTATCATGTCAAAATTATTTCTATTTCTTAAGGAATAACAAAGATATTATCCTTCTTTACACAAACAAAATTATAGTATGAATTTTTTAAATATCAGATTTAATTTACATATTTTTTATATATTCATAATATAATTATAAAATGCTGATGCCCTGACCCAGGAATTTCCCACTATCAAATGAACCAGGAAAAAAGGTAAGCTTTTATGGGTGTTACTAAAGTTTTTGTTATAAAACAACAGAACTTCCAATTATACAAACACTGTCACTTTAACAATAATTTTAAATATTAAAAGAGAAATATGATGCTATCAAAACACTTTATAATTGTCATCCACACTGAACAGCTATGTCCTATTTTTCCTATCAGTGATGAAATAATGAGGGAAGTGAGAGAGCAGAGAGGTCAATTTCAATGAAAAATTTTACTTCCCTGCCAACGTAAAAGTTTTGTTAGTTTAAATTATCTGTATTAAGCCCAATTTTCTGACTTTTATTATACATTGAAAAGATACTACAATGAAAAAGTTACAACCACGTGATATAATAAATAACTTCTGATATACATTTAGAATGACTCTTGGTAGGACCAAGGCTACTTGCAGCTGCCACATACTAGATGGCACTAGACTTTTCTTTAATTGGGGACTTGGGGTAGGGGTAGCAAAACCCCTTAAGTGGGAAGGAAAGAGATACTACAAACTAACTACTCCCCTCTTAAAAGTGGGAGGAGATAAGTTTCATAATGCTGATTCAAGATCATATGGAGGTTAAACAGAAAAACAAAAAACAAAACCCTGAAAACATGAGTTTGGAACAGGTTCCTAAATGGGCCATCATTTACAGGTGTGTTGGAAGGGCTGCCAACTACCAAGTTGTGGAAAGAACATGGCTTTGGAGCCGGAGGGGCCTGCACTAAATCCTCCATGTGCCTCTCAGCTTCCTGTGATAACCTCTCTTGTGTAGACTAGTTCAGTGTCCCCCTAAATGATCCCGCTGACCCAGTTTCTATCCATTCCAATCCATGCCCCACAATGTTATCACAATTACTTCCTAAAAACCAATTTTGGTCATAAAGCCCTATGCTTAAAAGCCATATTCAAGATAAAATAGTTAGCAAGGACCTTATTCTCATAAGGCTCTTGTCAATCTGATCCTAACCCACTTTTTTAGCCTTTTATACACCCTCTCCTCATTCACTCCCCTCACATGCTCTGCCTTGATTCCAATTCTGATCTCATCCAAGGCCTTTCAAAACTCAGAATCTTTGCCATTCTGCTGCCTGGAATGCCCATTTTACCCTTTTTCATCCAACAAACTCCTCATTCTTTAAGGCCCAATGAAGGATCCTCTCCACTAGGAAGTATTCCTTAACTCCCCCAGGCAATTACCCACCCCCCCTTTGTGATCCAAAGATATTTTATTTAAGTCACTCATTTTACCGCATTGAAATTACCCGCCCAGCCCCGAGTGATCCCATGACTTCCTCTCTTCTCTTACTGATACCCACACAACTCCAACTGTGAGTACCTGTAAGGCAGGATTATCTTTGGATCCCCCATGCCCAGGATCTATCAAGTACCCAATAAATGTTTACCAAATTAAAAAATGAATAAATCAGTGAGTGAAGGACTACCTTGATGGCAGTCTGAGCATCTAGGACCCAAGAAGTTTGATAAATGAGATTCATGACGATGAGATTCAAATGAAGAGGAAAGAGATGAAAGGAAGGATGTGATTTCAGAAAGTAATAAAGTATGTTATGTTAAGATATATATGTGTGTGTGTGTGTGTGTGTGTGTGTGTGTGTATAAAACTTAAAGTCCCCAAATGGCCATGAATAATAAATACAGATAATATTTAGGGGTACAAAGTTAAGAGTATTATTTACCCTACAGGCTGGAACTACTCTTTCTAAGCCATTATTATCTTGATGGGTCAAAATGTTTTTTGGCACATACCGTAAGTTAGAAAATGTGAACTATGTATCTGTCAAACAGTAACAAAGTACAGTTTAACCTAGTAAGTGGTATCAACTCCTCTGTGCCTCTACAATCCATTTATCTAAATCCTACTTAGTTGGAGGATTATAGTTCTCATTTATCTAAATAGCTCTTTCCAAAGTTTAGGTAAAGTGGTTCACATATACAGTAAACAATGTTGTACAAATCAGCTATCTGATCTCACAAAAGAAAACAAAAATTTCATGTGACATGTACACTTTCTTGGAAAGAAAAGGACACAAAGGAAGGAAATTAAAATCATGCCAAACAAGCAGTTAAAAACTGTCTAAATATAGATTTTTTTCCCCCAAGTCCCTAAAAGCAGAACTGGCCAAGAATTCCAAAGAACCACTAAAAACAGATCTGAAATCTCAATGGAAACAGGAGGCTTCATAGTGACAGATAGGGAAGAGTTTAAGGAAATATAAACCAGATCCTCAAAGATCCACGTAAAAAGCGAATGCGAGAATAGTAATTTTTTAAAAGCCGCGGTGGTAGAGTGGCTAAATGGATCACAAAGTACTTAAAATACAAATTACAAAGAATGTTATTACCACAAGGCCTCATCAAGTAAGAATAGAAATGGGAATTTAACTAGTATCTCCTCCAAATAACTAGAATTTATTTATTAGCCTTTGAAATAAATATAAACATTCCCTAGATTTTGGGAAAACTCTTGCTAATCTTCGACCTAACTGTTGGTATATACCAGTTAGGACTAGGAGTGAAGGAAACAGACATTAGTATTCATTGATTTTTAAAGAAATTAGAAATGAGAAGACTAACTGAACCAAAGTCACAAGGATTTTAAACCTCCCTCCCCTGGTCTTATGAAATAGAAGACATTTCTTTATGGAAGAGCAAAATCTTGATCTCAATGCACAATACTGTACAAAAGTAACACATGTTTATGACCTATGATAATCATAATTGAACTTGGACGCTAAATTTTCTGATAAAATCACCTACTTAAGACTTAGCAGAAGAAAGAAGGCTACCTGTTGATAGCTGTTTATAGTTTACATTTCACTGACTCCATTTCTACTTACAAACATATTGTAAATTAGTGACAGAATGCAAACTAGCCACTAAGTTAATTCTCAACTTGATAATCCCATTAACCAAAAGGTGAGACCAACTTCTAGCATCATGCATGTATTTAAAATTTATCTGAAATACAACAATCATATCTGCCTGATTTTATAATAAGGAAAAAACCCCTACAAACTGCAAATAATGTCAAATGAAATATAAACTTCCAAACAACACTGATAAGAAACAATTTCATGGGAAAGTTTATATTCAGTAATATTGAACTTTTACATCTTTTCTTCTCCTTAAGTGTCCTTTCTGGAAATGAATGTCAGCTATTTATGTACAACCCTTACTTTATAAGATTCAACTTCTGACCTGCTTTTCCTAGATAAAAGCAAAACTAAGAAAGCTTATATTCTTTAAATGTCAGTATTTTACGGCTTTATTTGTTCAAATAATGAACTTAAAATTATGTGAACTATGAGCAAGTTATTAATTAGCAAGTGAAGTTACAAAATGTATCGTTTCTAAATTAATATAGTGATAATAGTGGTTAAGAGCGCGGACTCTTACCATTAGGCCTCCGTTCAAATCCCAGAACTGCCATTACCAGCTCCATGACCTTGAACAAGTTACTTAAGCTCCCTGTCCTCAGTTTTCCAAACAGTAAAATAAGTGGGACTAATGATGGTACCTACCTCACAAAGCTGTAGTTAACCAAGTTAATATAGCTAAAGTGCTTAGACAGCTAAGGTGCTTAGAACAGTAACCTTGATAGATGTTTGCTGTTACTTAAATCCATAAAGGAAGCTGAGAAAGGTGTTGCACACGTTTCATTTTATCTAAATTTTTCTTTTAAAATATTTTAAGGAAAAAACATTTTTTCCTCCCTTCAAAACTCCCACAACCCTGAAGAAATTCTACAACTACAGCCTGGATGATAAATATCAGTAATTCCTGAGGTAAAAGGCCACACGGATGAAAGTTATTTTTCTCTTTCCTAATTCAATAAAACACAATTGTGTTAACTTTTAGGGCATTCTGGAATTTGGAGCATTTGTCAAATAACAGAATTATTAATTACCCTTAGGCTATAATATTAAAATTTTTAGTTATTCTTTCTCCATTTGTCTTCAGCTTATTCTGCACCCCAAAGGTAGGAGGGTGGAGTAAAATGCCCCCCCACAAAAACCCTCATGCAATAGAAGCTAATATAACTGAACGCCAATACTACCTTTATCACTTCCATAATAATAGAACACTGTTTTACTGAGAGCGCACCACCGTTTCTGCCATTCAAATCCCAGAAAGCTGTGATCTACAATAAAGAGGGAAAAGGAACATTTTAGATAATATATATTACCTTTATAAATATAATGCAATTCCCTTCTTGTAAAAGGAAAAGTTAGTTAATATGATTTCTAAGGTTCCTTTTAGCTGTAAAATTCTATGACTAAATAATTTGTATCTTCTTTTCCAAGAGACAAACAAAAAACAAAACATAAAACAAAGCTAAAAGGAATACACTAGGTATGTAAATTGATACAGCCACTATGGAGAACAGTATGGAGGTTCCTTAAAAAACTAAAATTAGAACTACTATATGACCTAGCAATCCCACTACTGGGCAGATACCCTGAGAAAACCATAATTCAAAAAGAGTCATGTACCACAATGTTCATTACAGCTCTATTTACAATAGCCAGGACATGGGAGCAACCTAAGTGTCCATCGACAGATGAATGGATAAAGATGTGGCACATATATACAATGGAATATTACTCAGCCATAAAAAGAAACGAAATTGAGTTATTTGTAGTGAGGTGGATGGACCTAGAGTCTGTCATACAGAGTGAAGTAAGTCTGAAAGAGAAAAACAAATACCGTATGCTAACACATATATATGGAATCTAAAAAAAAAAAAAAAAAAAAAAAAAATGGTCATGAAGAACCTGGGGCAAGACAGGAATAAAGACGCAGACCTACTAGAGAATGGACTTGAGGATACGGGGAGGGGGAAGGGTAAGCTGGGACAAAGTGAGAGAGTGGCATGGACATATATACACTACCAAATGTAAAATAGATAGCTAGTGGGAAGCAGCCGCATAGCACAGGGAGATCAGCTTGGTGCTTTGTGACCACCTAGAGGGGTGGGATATGGAGGGTGGGATATGGAGGGTGGGAGGGAGGGAGACGCAAGAGGGAAGAGATATGGGGATATATGTATATGTATAACTGATTCACTTTATTATAAAGCAGAAACTAACACACCACTGTAAAGCAATTATACTCCAATAAAGATGTGAAAAAAAGAGAAAAAAAGGAATATACTACAGCAGAGATGGAACTGCTACATTTATGGGATCAACTACATGGCTAACAAACTTTCCTGACAGGAAACAGTCAGAAAGGTATTTGACTATAAAGCCTTAAGATAATTGATTCATCAGGGTCTCATTTTCTCATCTGTCATAAAAAAGAGGGAGGAGGAGTTGACCTAGATTATTTCTATTATCTCTTTCAGCTTTAAAATTCAGCTAAGAAAGCTAAGAAAAGCAAATGGAATATAAATAGGAAGGCCCAAAGGGACTACCTGAGAGATAAGCAGAATGGTAATGAAGGGACTTTCTGCTTTTCATTTCCCATATCATAACACCACCTCCATATTTCATTTTCATTATATATTGGGGTTGAAAGAGTGAGACCATATGGTCAACTCCCAATTATCATAGCCAATGGAGAGGAACACTGAATGAATAACAGAAAATGGCAGACAATATGCTAAGCTTGATCTGAACCGTAGCAAACATGGCGTACGCCAGGTCAGGTACAGATAACCAACTGCTCAGCTGGGTGGGATAACTGTGAGAAATCTCATCCTTGAGAATACAGTCATGGCCCACAGCTCTCCTCCAAGAGGCAGGAAACAGCTCCTGAATCATCTACAAATAACCAAGGTTGACAACAAAAAACCTGACCAAATGTTTTATTTTGTTATTAAAAATTATTTAGAGCTAAAAGCTGTATTCTGTGGTTTGGATAATATCATCAGGGTTTCTTAGAGTCTTAGATTTTTAGGTTTTTCATTAGAATCATATGATTTACCTTTTCTTCGTTTTTCAAGGTAGCCAGCCTTTAACACAAAAGGAAGGTCCTGTGCTGCAACTGGAGGGAACTGGTTCCCTACGGAAAGTAAAGGGGAAAAAGCAGTGAGTAATCCATTTTAGAAAAATCAAGTATCAGATCTCATAGATTCAGTATACTTTTAATTACCCAAATTAATTAAATCCAAGTCTATTATCTTTGTTTCAGATCCATTCCATAGATTAGTCCCTCTTCTCCTTCTGTGAATCTCAAGAGCAAAATAATGTTCTGTATCGTTATATCTTAATATATTATGTTCCCAAATACATTATGTACATAATACAAATACTATGTAACAGAATGGACTCTAAAGGGCAATATTTTTCGACCTACATTCTATAATGAATGGACTAGGAAACTGTTATAAATAAGTGCAATAAACCCCTGAAAGAGAAGTTAGGAATATCAAATAAATCATATAAGCTTCTTTACATTGGATTAACTCTTCAAGAATTTTGATGCATATTAATTCTTGCCTACATAAGAATGCCTACCCCTATTCGTACCTAGTAAAACATAAAATGATTTTTCCCCCAAATCAAATGCTATAATTTGAGTACATAGCAAATATTCTCTCTTCCTGGTTATACTCACAGAGAAATCTTGTGAATAAGTATGCTTTAGGGTTTTCTAGGGCATTTGAGAGTCTAAAACTAGGTGGATAGATCTGATAGAACTATCATAAACAAATATTAGATACTTACAAAAAATGTATAGATTAAGCCAAAAGTTAAGTCAATTAGAAATCATATATTCATGATCATGGATGGTAGGTTGCTCAATAATTTCACAGAGTTCAATATTTTTACAGACTTCATTAGAAATATACTACAGTTGCCTCAGCATTTTACTAGAACTCCAACAAGTGAAAATAACCAATCTAATGAAAGTTTCTATGGAATACACCAACAGAAATAGTTTTAATATAGTTTATGATAAAAAGTGTTTTGATAGGAAGTTTATTATATACAAATTCATCACAGAATTACCAACTGGGTTTTTAAAAAATATCCAGTAGTTATAAAATCATAGTTATTTTTCCTTAAGAAATAAAGCTTCAAATTAAAGCACTAATTTCAGTTCTGTGGTGGATCAATTTTGCTCAGTAAACACAAAACAATATCATTAAAATATATTTAAAATGGGGACTAAGTTTGAAATACATATAAAATTTTAGGGAAAGCCAGTGTAAATGTTTGAATAGTTGTTCAATCAATGTATCCATTTGATCCATTGAAGGTAGAAGTTATATAGCATAATTTTTTTGTACATAAAATAAAAATCACATAAAGAAATCTCAACTATGTGAACAAGTCCTAGTTAATCACTAAATTAAAGAGGGTGACTGTAGTTTGATTTGTTTTCTTAAAAGAAAAGAAAAACAATCATTAATAGCACTTTTTAAATTAAACTAGGTTACACTAACAAAAAATAAACATAGAAGTAGTGTATCACATAGAAATATGAAATTTTAGCTAATATAAAACCATTTGGGAAAGTTTTCTTTCTAAATAAGATTCCTGAAAACAAAGTATTTACTTCTTCAACTAAGCAAGACCATAGTTTAGTTTCTGTGGAAGTATGCTTGTGCTCAGTCTTTTATATAACTGGCATGTAGAGTTCTTAAGTGAACTACACAAAATTTCTTTGTGAAAGGCATCATTTGGATGACATTTCAGAATGAGAAAGTAAACATATTAATTAAATACTTTAACATGATTGTTGTATGTCATGAAAAAATTTCCAAGTGGTTTGTCCACAGTGGTAAAAATAAGAAGATTCACTGCAAACATCCTATAAATAATTTTGTATCTTTCAGATGATGGAAACAAACTCTTAAGCACAGTCCATTCTGGATGAAATTAAACTACACAAGGAAGAGGCAACTTTTCAGGTCTGATGTAATTGGGCAGGGGGAGGCATTAATTACCTCTACTTGGCTAGATAAGGCTCGTTGAGAAGAAGTCCCATGACCCTCTCATATCCAGTGAGGCATAATGAATGTTCTTTACATATAAAATAAATGCTCTAAATCTTAAGAAGAAACTTTATATTCTGAAGAGAAATGGGTACCTTTAGCATAGCTTTCAACTTTAAAAAGTTACTGGTCAAAAGAAAAAAAAAAGGAGGGGGAGAAGTAGAAGAGGAGGAGCAGGAAGGGAATTAGAATTTACAAAGGTGAATATATACATAACCTGAAGCTTTTGCTTTAAGAAAAATGTTGACTAAATTTCTACCTGATAAATCAATAAAATCTGATGTCACAAGCAACACTTATTCTGAATTCTAAATTCATGTTTCTAATATAAACTCTTTTATTTCATTCCTAGAGGGAAAAAAGGCAAATTTTCAGACTAAAATTTCATTTTTCTAAACCTCTTTTGCTATTTGTCCAGCATCTAGGATTTGTTTAATATACATGTGAATGTTTTTTAAAAAGTGTATTAATAGTAATCCCTTTAGATACTTCAGATTTTAAGTTCTTAGAAGAACCATTTGACTTGTATAACACCATAAACATATAAACAATTAACACTTCTTGATGATAGAAATTGAAAATTTGTAACAAGATATAAAAAATAGTAAATTCTCTTTAAAAAACATGAACTCTCACATCATTTAGACCTCTTACCACTATACCTACAATGATCAACAGTATGTCACCATTTAAGAATATTCATTGATTCAAAGAATTAAGACTACAAATGCAGGTATAATAATACATGAAGAAAAGAAAGGTAAGGCTAATATAAACCCTTCTGGCAGGCGTCAGCAAAGAGCTGCTGAACATTTGCCAAACACAATTATATTATCTCACTATTTACAACATTCCAACAAATTCACAATTATATTATCAGCTCTGTTTCACTATCAAAATTCACACCCTTGTCCCAAAAATAAGTTTAGCACTGACTTTTAATCCTTTGGCACATAGTAGGCATTCAGTAAATGTTGGTTTTTATTAATTATAATTAAATATTATTATATTTAGTATAACTAAATATTAATTCAAATGAATGGATGCCAATGTAAATGTAAGACTAATGTTGCTTAGGGAATTTTAATCAGAAAAATGGAAAAAAGTATGATTTGGTAACTGCATGAGTTAAGCATTGCAGTTATTTTAAAAGCAGCTCAAAGATTTCCTTTTGGTTACATGAAAGTGGTTGATGAAGAAATTATATCCTAACTCAGAGGAGAAAAAATAATTAACCTATAATCCAGGACAGCTTATTTATACTGCAGACGGTTACTGATACATGGCTTCCTTAAGTGGCCACAATGTTCACTACCCTGAGGAAATAAACACATACTGAATAGACTAGTCTTCTTTTTATAAAATGAGCATGTATTTCTTATATAATAGTCCTACTTTTCTAAAGAAGATCAATATTAGACATTAAAACTAACATCCTACAAGAGCAGACAAGGAATGGGTCATCTTCCAATTGGACATTTGGGAATCTGAAATATACAAAATGGTAACAAGGTCACAAAAAATCCAAATAAACAAGTGTCACGTGCCTACTATATTCCTATTAACTCAGCAGGAGAAAGGAAGTAGTGGAGTCCAAATTTCTTATAGTTAGGTAGGTATTTTATTCACAAGACAACTGTTTTTAAAAGATAACTCAAGAATTCTAGACTGTGTCTGGAAACTTTTGCCTTAAAATCAAACTGTGTATATAATGGACATAGTCCACCAGCAAGCTAAAGGAATGGAGTCTAGAATCGGAAAAATGGAGAAGAATTCCAAAGTATGAAAATAAAAAACAAATTACCTAAAACCTAAGTAAGGTATTACCCAATTTTAGCAATTTTATTAATCTATTGTTTTAACTTTTTCCCTTGAATCTAGGGTAAAAAATACTGGAATGCTTAAATATATCCAACGTATTTAAGAAATAAGTTTTATCTTTAAAAACGTTTTAAATATTAAAAATAACTATTTCAAAATGAAAAATAATTATTTCAACTTCAGAGAAAAATATAAACTGTCTTAGGCAAGAAGTATCTATCACTTAGGCTTATTTCAGATGTTAAGTTGATTGGGTTTAAAACCAATCTTGGCATTAACAAGGTATGCAGTTTCATTCCTGTATGCAGGACAGGGAAAGGTGGAAAAATAGCTCCAGATCATAGAATGCTTTAGTTGGAAGAAAAGGTCTGGAACAGCTTGGAAACCCCTTGAGTAAAAGAGGAAGTTAGGGTAGGGAAGAGAGAGAGTTAAGAGTTGAGAGTTAAGAGTTAAGAGTATACTGAATCAGTCATTTTCAATTCATTCTCAATTCACATGAATAAAACATCCATGAGTTTATCTTTTTAAATTCTTCGTTTTCATCTGATAGCTGGGATACTGAGTTCCATAAATTGGCCACCTCTTGTGGGGAGACAGTGCTTTCTTTTATCTTTTCTAAACTTATATGTGATCAATGTTTTAAAATGCCTTGTCATTCTGGCATTCCTGAATTTGATAAATACACTCTTTTTTTTTTACAGTATTTACCCACTTAATGATTGCTTTATATTCAAAACACATATTAGCCTTCAATTTTCCAAGAAGAGTAATCATTTTAGTTTCTCATTTCATGCTGGCAATACTCTCTCCTACCCTGATCAACTCAATGGTTACTTTATTGGCTAGGTTAACTGCTCCAGTTCAAATTCATTTTTCCTAAGAAAAATTCATTAGAATTTTATACTTCATTAGAATTGAAGTACATTTTCAAGTGTCAATATTTCATGCATTATAGTTTTGTATAAAGGTAGAAAAATGCTTTCTGTTTTGTTTCCTGTATCTTTCCAGATGATGTCCAGTATCTTACACACATTTCCGGCTGAAGAGTACATTGGGTATTTAACTTCAGGAAACTGTCTATAAACGAGCTTTGTTCCCAGAGGTATTACTGACTCGGAACTCGTTATTCTACAGGTGCAATTTAATTACACTTTACTTCACATTTGCACACACGAACTTAGATGACATGTTCCCTATTTCTATAAAATATATAATAGATACAAAGACACAGAGTTGCTGACACTTTTAAAAATTAATCTAAAAGGTTTTAGAGTGCAAAAATTCACTAGTATACCTGCAAAACAAAACATAAAGACTATTCCCTAAAAGAGAGAGAAACCAAAACTCAACTTGGATATAAATATGAAATAAAATGGTTTTGTGGTATAGCAGATAACTAAAAGCTTAGTTTTACATTAATACGGACTTTAAGATACATGGAATAGGTTAAGAGGTCTGTAATGAAATCCCAGTTCTGCAAATTTGTGACCTTCAGCAGGTCACTAAGCCTCTCTGGGTATCAGTTTCTTCACACCTAAAATATGGAAAAATGAAATTAGATTATCTCTAAGCCCTCCACCCCCATTCTAAGATTCCATGAAATATATCCACACTGACATTTTTCTTGCACTTTCAGTAACAAATGGCCAAGGTTCAAGATGGATTCAACTTTCAAAAACATCAAATGTGGAAACTGTTCACAACATATTTTTCATAGAGCAATGGATAACTTCCTTTAAATGTAGCATAGGATTGTTTTATGTCATTTCAAAGGTTTAATTTCTAGCTAGAATCTTGGCCTGGAATATCTTTGAAAACTATATATATAAATTATTTTTTATAGTCTAATAATTCTCCCAATCCACATGGAAAATTTGGAATCTCAAATCTTTTTACCAGTTTTTTTAGTGGCAAAAAAAAAAAATATGTATTCAAAGGACACATCAAACAATAATAACCTTTAAGAAAATAACAACTACAGTAACTAAAAGATTACTACTTATGTTTCTTTAGCATAGTCCTTTTACAGAGCCTATTTTCTCACTTACCACTATTACTCTCTTCAGAAAGGATTAACCAATGAACATACTAGGTACTGGTAAGCTCTAAGGCTATCATGATACTTTCTTTTTTTTAAAAAAAGGCTTATATTATGCTTAGACACAAAGACGGCCAACTTCCAATTAGTAGGACCATAGAATCCCCAGGGGTGGTTAAGCCTTGGGTACAGGCTTTAAAGACTGATAAGGTCCATGTGATGACACCAGGGGCAAAAATAGAGGTTGCAACTCACAAGTTTGCTATCTGCTAGTCTCTCTACACCCTCTGTAAAGTGGCAAGTCATTCTGAAAGCTACCCAGCAAAAACTGAATAACTATTAGCGTAATTCACATTTGCCTTTATTAACTCTGCTTCTTGATATGGAAATTCCAAGAGCCTCATGAGAGTCTTCAATTGGTCTATCTGAAACCAAAGAAGATAATAACTCTTAATATTATAGCATGTGCTTGCAGGAAATGCTTCATGAATATGATCCAAAAGATATATAAAGTGCCTGTTCAGAGTCCAATCAAAAGCTATTTTATATCAAAAATATATATACATATGTAATTGTGGCTGATACTGATTTTCATGGAAATCTATCAAAATATGTAAAATTCAAATGGCAATAATAGAATAATTAAGAATCAGAATTAAGAGAAACCTGAAATCACGTGGGTTCACCAATATCCACTAAAATAATAGTCAAAAAGCCATAGACTGAAAGTATGTGTGGATTATGTTATCCATAAAGTTATATTATCCTCATTCACTTAAAACTGCTTCTTTTACTTGAGAGTACTCTTAAGTGTATGACCAGAATTTGAACTACCTAATGACATATCTGAAGATTGCTTTTTTAGATATAGGACCACTGTCCTTAGCTCACAAATTAGATGTAAAAAATAATCCCTTTCAGATTTCTGATTCTTTGGTCCAGTGATAGACCACAAGGTATCACTTTTTTAATACCTTAAAATTATTCCTTATAGAATTAAAAAAATGCTCTTATCTAAAAATTCCAGATATACCGATTTGTGGAAACCCCTGTAAGACTCCGTCAATTATTTACAGGGATGAAAGCATATCAATATACTGAATCAGTCATTTTAAAATAAGGTTTAATATGAGTAGTTTCACTCTACAAACAAGACTTCTCTTTCATATATTTATAATATAGGGCACTCTTTACACTTCTATATTTTGGTAAAAGCTACTTTTTAATAGTTTATCATTAGATTTAACAGAAAGAATTTAAATCAAATTTCATCTCCTATATAGAGTTAGGTCTCAGCTACTTTGTAGCTGACTAGATCTTTTTTTTTTTTTTTTAGTGGCTTAAAACAACACAAATTTATTATCTTATGTTCTGGAGGTCAAAAGTCCAGAAAGTGTCTCACTGGGCTAAAAACAAGGTGTCAGCAGGACCGTGTTCCTTCTGGAGCCTGTAGGGGAGACTCTATATCCTTCCCTTTCCAGTCTCCAGAGGCTGACCTATTTCACTGTCTATTGGCACCCTTCCATCTTCAAAGCCAGCAATGGCCATTTGAGTCTTTCTCACAATGCTTTCTCCCTGGTTCCGATTCTTTTGCCTCCTTCTTCCCATTTAAAGATTCTTGTATTTACATCGGGCCCACCTGGATAATCTCCTTATTTTAAGGTCAGCTGATTAGCAACCTTACTCCACCTGTAGGCTCAATTCCCCTGTGCCATGTAACAACATGTTCACAGCTTCCAAGGATTAGGATGTGGACTTCTTTGAGGGACTATTATTGTGCCTTCTGTGCCCCTCATTAGCCATATCAATTGGCTACTGATTTTTGTATATATATGTAAAGTATGTATCTGTCCATATCTTCTCTGTAGCAAGAAAAAATTAATTAAATTCAGAAAAACAATAGTCTTTTTTTAAAGTTTATGATACACAAACATTGAGAAAATGTGATACAAGCTTAAAATAAAATACTATCCTCCTTAAGTTAAAAACAAAATTATAAGTATATCAAAAATTTCACAGATTTTCTAAATAATATAAAATTAAATATATACAGCTATGAACTGGGTTTTAATTTAATGTTTTACTTTAACACAAAAAGGTGTCCCAATCTGATATTTTTTATTGAAGTATAGTTGATTTACAAGGTTGTGTTAGTTTAAGGTGTACAGCAAACTGATTCAGTTACATATACATATATATCTATTTTTTTTCAGATTCTTTTCCCTTACAGGTTATTACAAAATACTGAGTATAGTTCCCTGTGCTATAGGTCCTTGTTGGTTACCCAATCTGATTTTGCATCTTAGGATTGTGGTTAAAACCCTGAGTCTTGAACTCAAATTGCAGCTTGACTACTAGTTCTGTGACTTAGGCAAGCTGCTTGATTTCATTAAATGTAGTTTTCAAATCTTTGAACGTAGGTATTTAGAGGGCACATTATGGAAAATTACTGTGGAGATTTAGTAGGATAGTACTTAAGATAACTCTAAGAAACGTTAGTTCTTCTTTTTATAAATAACAATTCAAATTTGCCAAGTTCATTGTTCCATACACAAGAAAACAAGAAAGCTGAAAAGATAAACCACTACAATAAAATCTGAAAGCCAAATACCTTTTAACAATACAAATTCCCCTCTAGCTATAGATATTTGGCCAAAAAAAAAAAAAAAAAATCTGATGCATGAAAAAATATTTGATGGTATTGTGCATAGTAAAGACTAGTATAAATGAAAAGGAACACTCAATTCATTTATTAAACAAATTATTTACTAGTTTATACTATGTGCAAGGCCTTTTTCTAAATATTACCTAAAGCAGGCAAGTAGGAAAAATAAACTCAACCTCATTGAAAATTTGTTGAAAGTATAATATTTTAAAAGAAATATCAAATAATTTATGTATAAAATTTAAAGAATAATTAGTAATTGGTCTTACTCCTTCCTTACTTCTATTACCTCTGTATCAAACACAACCTTTTCCACACTTCCAGACTGTAAGTTTTAAGCGTCTCTTAAAAAAAGCATCATCAGATATAAATAACAAATATATATATAAACAAATATCAGCATGGGTCAGTAAGGTAATAATAACTGCGACAGCTAACATTTATTAAGCCTTTAAGCCTTCACCATGAGTTAAGAATGATACCGTCATCATCTCATTTTATTCTCACACATCCCCAAGTGGGTGACATTATTAGCTCCATGTTACCAATGGAAAATTAAGGTCACAGGTAAGTGGTGGAGCCAGGACTCCAGGTCTATCCAACAAAGCCCATTCTCTGAAATGCTATGTTCTACTGTTGATGAAATAAGTGAATGTCATCTATAGAAACTCTATAAGACAACAGCATTGAATTATTGCTCTATGGCATTAATCACAATTATGCATTTAAAATTCTAGAACGTTTGTTTCATTTTCTACAAGATTTTAGAGAAATCAATTTCGCTTCCTAAAAATGTCTTTTTAAAAGGCTTCCATTTTTGTTTAAAAACACATTCACACAAACATGGGACAAATTAGTAATGAGAAAACTGATATCTATGGAAGGAAAAGGAGGCTTTTTTTGTATGCAGATTCCTCTAGCAAACTGCATTAAATAAGAAATGAATACAATTTAGACTGAATTCTTTAGCTCCCTTCCATTCAACTATGTTTTACTTTCACATAGGCCAGAGAGCAATCTTTTATTTTTTATTTTTGTAACTGATTTATGTTTTAAGGTTTAAGCTATAAATTTTCACAATTATTTTTAGAACATAAATAAAATTTTTATAATTTATAATATTCTTTAAGTTCATTTTTATTCACTTATTTTTCCTATTCTGTGTACAAAAAGTTTAGAGCCATTAATAACATAAGATCATATCTAAGTATCTGAAATAGGAATCCACAGTTAGAATGTCTTCTATATTGTATAATATAATAAAGTGTATACTTTTGGTTTTGCCTTGACGAAAGAACAGGTACATAAACCATTGTCACTCTATTCCCATCTCCCAAAAGAATCTTATTATTGAGGGGTAGTTAAAATAAGTGAAAAATATTTAGTATGAAAACTATCAAATCTGAAATTATTTTATGATTAACTTAATAAAAAGTAAACATTTCTGAATTAAGACTCTCTGCTTACAGTCCTACTCTGATTACTTAATTACTAAATCAAATACATTCCCAAACAGTTCTTCATGCGTTAGTATTTATTATCTGTTTCTATTTAAGAAGACAACGCCCTAATTTTTATTTAAATCAAAAAGCCTTTGGCATTTCCCCTCTTCTGCCATTCAGTGTTACAAGGATCCCTTAAAATGCATGCGTGTTGTCTCTCCTTTCTCTCTTTCTCCCTCTGTGTGTCTCTCTCAGATGCACAAACAGACACTGACACACACACACAATTTATCTTCCTTCCATCTGAAACAGGTTTTTCTATAGGTCTCTTTTTTCAACATAGGTATAGAATTAACACATCCTTCCCTACTATTATTATTGTTAATTTAGTAATACACTGCTTTATTCCTCCCAAAAAGCATTTCACAGGCATTTGTACAGATACGTTTGGTAAAGAAATTAAAAGCAAATAGGAGAAATTTGTGTGTATATATATAGAGAGAAAGCAGATACCTGTAGAGGAAAATGTTAATATTAAGGGAATCTGAGTAAAGGGTATAATGGGAATTCTTTGTACGCTTCTTTCAACTTTTCTATAAATGACTATTTCAAATTTAAAAAATACATATATAAGTAAAAAATTAAGACAAAACTAGGAGTGAGGGTAGAACACAAAACAAGCTGGAAGCACAAAGCCACCACTTAACAGAAGTGGGCAAAAAATTCAGTTACAAGCTTTATAACAACTAACATGAAGCAAGAAATAATAAATCATGTGATTCACTGCCCATTAAGATAAATACAGATCATTGCTCAGGGAGGAACAAACAGCAACTATTCTTGGTTCCTAGCACTGAATGAGAAAGAAATTTCTCCCATGTGTTCTCAATGTCCTGAATAACATTTTTACAGTAAGTAAAAGTTTCATAGGGCTGCTTTGTATAACGTCACTCATATTGAGTCAACAGCATAATGCCAAAACGAGATTCAGTAAAAGCAGTTCTATAGAGTACAAAACCAGGTAGCCCAAGTATACAACTCCCAAACAGCTCTGTTAAACTTAAGGATAAAATCATAGAATGCCTATAGGAATAGACACCCTGCACATTTTTCAGACAAACCTTCCAAAATACTATTTGTTTCGATCAAACTTTTGGTAAACATTAAATCCCAGGCAGAAGATATGATCCCTGCAAGAAGCTAACACAGCTCTTTTTTGTTATTGCTTAAGAGCCGTATCCCTCAACAAGCAGCCAAGCTGGGGGTAATGTTGATACATACTCTTATTTATAAATTTACAGGTTTAATAGCTTTGCAGGGCCTAGATGAAGATCACCTTAACACAAAAACAAATCATCAGTTGCCCTTAAAGTTCTAACTCAGTGCCAGAATAATTCTGGCTTGCAAAAAGTTTAAGCACATGCCTACTACACATAAATAAAACATCCACAGAACATGTTACTGAGAATAATAAAATCCCTGAGTCTACTCTTCAGTATGAACTGGTAATTTTATATACACCTGGGTGACTAAAAGAATTAGAAAACATTGTTATTTATGTAAGTGAGTAAATTACTACAGAATACAAATTAAAACTTCAATATTAGAACAGTTAATGTGTAGCATGTTTTTCTCTAGTACCTGAAAATGAAAGCATACCACATGCGTAATCCTTTTTCTGGTCCTCAGCTTCAGAGTACTATTAACAGCCATATGTGGGACTGGCTCAGGAGGGAGACTTTCACATGGTACCTACAGTATTAGGCTAAAATAATGTGTTCACAAGTTTGTCTTTTCTACTAGACTTTGAGTAAGGAATCATGACAGTGATTCTCAAACTTGAATGTGCATCAAAATAACTAAGGATACTTATGTAAAATGTAGAAGTACAATATTGAAGTATACGATATTGTTCTTGGTGGTATATTTTAAAACCTCGTTTAATACTTGTTTATAGAATTTGTAAAATATGCTCTAAAGATAACGTTTAATAGAAAATCAAAAGAACATCAATAAGTAGATAAAATACACTTCTGCAGTCGCAACTGAAAACAGAAGGAAAATGCCAGACATATAAATGATCATGAGGGGACTTCCCTGGTGGCTCAGTGGTTAAGAATCCACCTGCCAATGCAGGGGACACGGGTTCGAGCCCTGGTCCGGGAAGATCCCACATGCCGCGGAGCAACTAAGCCCGTGCACCACAACTACTGAGCCTGCGCTCTAGAGCCTGCGAGCCACAACTACTGAGCCCACGTGCCACAACTACTGAAGCCCGCACGCCTAGAGCCTGTGCTCCACAGCAAGAGAAGCCACCGCAATGAGAAGCCCGCACACCACAACAAAGAGTAGCCCCCGCTCAATGCAACTAGAGAAAGCCCGCGCACAGCAACGAAGACCCAATACAGCCAAAAAATAAAATAAATAAATAAATAAATTTATTAAAAAAAAAAAAGATCATGAGGATGATGATTTTTATTTATAGAGTATCCAACATTTGAGTCACTAAAATAATTTTATAAAAATTTAATATATGTTAACCACTGCCCGTGCAGTCTCCCACTGATGAAGACCAGGGGAAGAGGAAAGTGACAGGAAACACAGGAGTGTTTAGATAGCAAGGTAGCAGGAAAGGGCTATCACAACTGAAGAGCAAAGAGAACATCCTTCTGGTATTTCTTTCCATCTTAACACCCACTTTCACAGTTAATAACACTCTAATTCAGTTCTAAACTTTATAACGACCAACATAAAGTAAGAATTACAGTGCAAAGGAAAAAAAATAAATTGGGACTGAACATATAGTATTAAAAGTGCCCATGTTTAACCATGTGATTCTAGCATGTTGTTCAAAAATTAGTATCCATGATATAAAAAAATCAACTGCCAAATATTAAAACTGATATTTACTATGAGTTACACATCATAAGGCAATCCAGGAATCTGTTCCCTGTGTGGACTGTCTCAGCCCTGGGTTCACAGACCTGACACAGCCCAGTTGTCCATGGCTTCCTTTTCTCCTTATTAAGAGTTGTCACTACCAGAACAATTTCACTACTAAAGTTTTTGATTCAAATTAAAACTTCAAAAAACAAGCCCATCGAATATTTAATGGAATAAAATGTTTGTCAGCAACATGCAACAACGGATGCAACTTCATGTGACAAACAGCGCTTTTTAGCCACACATGAACATCCCACCAAGGTAGTTCAGCTGTGGTCTCTCACTGAAATGTAAGTGCTGGCAGTTACCTCAGGGGAGTTTAAGGCAGTAAAGCAGTCTGAACTCTGAATCTGTAGTTGGCTCTGAAATACACAGTGACCTCTTAAAAACGTGGTAAAGACTTAAAATCTAAAGGATATACATCCTACTCAAATTCCATATGAATAAATGATCAAACAACTTATTCAAAATAAATCCAGATATGGTAAGCTCTTATGATAAGATATTCCATTACATGTTTTTCTACAAATTCAGTCTGTAATTAAATCATATCTGAATAGATCATGATGTATATTCTCACTGAAAAAAATTTATATATATAATATTATATCTATTCCCTAAGAATAAAATTATAGTTAGTAACTAAATTAATTAATTCGATTAAGTTCCCTTCATCTGGATAGCCTCAAGTCTCATGCAAGACTCAAAGTTCTAATTTACTCTTAAAAATTATCAAAATACATTAAATTAGAGAAAAGAACTCTTAAAAATCACTCAGAGGATGGAAAATTATGGAAATTTGACACTTGGTCCAATGATCTCTTATCAGCCAAAGAAGTCAGGTATGATATTACAAATCCATACATGGATAAGAATTAGTACAATCATTAATTTATCAAAGGATGACTTTTTCAAGGCGTGAATGGGAAAAATATTTGCATGGATGTCACAACAGACAATGAACTCCTGCAAATCAATAAGAAAAAGATAACAGTTTAACAGAAAAACAGGTCAAAAATATGAACCAGGCAATTCACAAAACAAATACAAAGGCCAATAAACATAAGAAAAGATGAATGTTTACTGATTTATTGTCTTTCCCCAGCTGTCCTTACCTTCACTAGAATGTAAGTTCCATGAGCTCAGAGACTTACATTGTCTTATCCACTGTGTATCTCCAGTGCCTAGATTAGTGCCCGGGACACAGTAAGTACTCATTAAATTTTGCTGAATAAAAAAACAAACCTCACTAAAAACAAAAAATAACAAACTAAAACAGGATACTACTTTTTAACTTATAAGACTGGCAAAAACTAAAAAGATTAATGACATCAAATAGCAGGGAAGGTGGGAAGAGATGGTTCTCTCATAAACTGCTTTGGGGAATGTAACTTCCTATGGCTCTATGGTAGAATCTGACAATACTCTAAGAATTCAGCTCTTAAGAATCCATCCTACAAAAAATAAAGCACAGGTTCACAATGGTGTGTGCCACAACAGTCACTGAAACACTACTTTTGACGGCAGAAAAATGGAAAATGTCCAGCAATGGGGATATTATAAAACCATTTTAAATAATGTATATTATTTAAATATGCATATGTAGATCTATGTGTAGTAATGTGGAAAGATATGTACTAATGTAGTACTAATGATTTTCATCATACTCAGGTGAAAAACATAAGTTGTAGAATAATATGTATAGTGATATCCCATTTTTTAATTTAAAAAGTCTGATTCCATATTTATTCTAGCACAAATACATTTGTACAATTGAGGGGGGAAATGTCTGTAAGGACACATTCAGAACTGTTAACGATTCTTACTGCTAGGGAGTTTTTTTAGGTGAGAAAAACAACTTTTTCTTTGTTATAAGCATGTATTATGTTTAAAATTTTGCATAATAGAATTTTTAAATGAAAAACAAAAAAGACAGTCTACAGGTTTTTAAGTAATTTAAATTAAGTCAACTTATATTATTTAAATCATAGCCAGAAAAACTTCAACCACTGATCTAGAAGATTTAGTTTAATCAATACAAGTGTACAACTTGAAAACAATCGCCTCAACTATATGAAGATATAGCCTTAAGAATGTTCACATACCTGGCTATGTTCAAATAGGCCAAGTCTCATGTATCCACACAAGTGTTCACTCTGTCTGGAATGTGTTTCTCCTCACCTTTCCTCACTTTACCACCCCTCTCCACCCTCACTGCCTAGAAAGCATCCAGCTTATCCTTCAGGGTACAACTCAGCTCTCTGAAATGCCTTCCTACTGTGACATAATAAAAACATTTGTAAGAAAGAAAACCAATTTCTTAAAAAGATTAAAGGAAGCTATTTTCTCTACTATAGATAACTCTAATTTTCTACTACTGATTTTTTAGTGTTCTAAAAAGTCACTTAAGGGAAACAAAATAGTCACTGATTTTTAATTATCCAGATATTTCTATAGTTTCTAAAATTCTCCACCTGATTCTAGAAACAATGAAAGGCTTCAAGATAAACCATATTCTGGGAAAAATACTGATGAATTTTTAGGAGTCCACACAGATTAGACATGTTCTTGGCTGGAAAACAAGCATTTATGATAAATTAATTTTTTTCAAAATGAAATAAATCTAAAGTTTTTGACATTACAAAACTAACAATGCATTTTTTGTTCTATGTCAATTTAAATGCTTTCAAACTGATTCATGTAAAAATATGCATAAAAATAATTGTGCCAGGCTATAACTGGTATTCCAACTTCCACCTGGGAAATAAATTTTATGGCTATACTATAAACTTCCAAAATCCTGAAGTTTTAATAGATATGCTGACACAACCTTAACCATAACAGTTCTAGCAACTGCTATAATAAATCTGTCAGTTTCTATAATGCCTGTGACAAATCCATTAATATGAATGATGTTCACTTCACACAGCACACCACACAGCAACTGCACAAGTATGTCGTCTCCATTCTGAGTAGCAAATCAGTAATCAATATTTGTAAAAGCAGCAGCTAATCCTTTGTAAAATCACTGGTTCAGTGATTGAAGAGTTTGCTCAATCCACACAGTTAATCCCTCTTCATCTGCTTGAGCCCTCTATTTATCCCGGCCTCTTACAGTGCTAGCTATGGCCGATTAATATATCTCCACACGTTAAACATGACCTGACAATTGACACAGGATATTGCTGACAGGATAAGCTCTACAAACACTGGCCTTTTAAAAAGGAAGCTTAAAATTAACATTCAGAAACCCAAGGTTTACAAATAGGTTCAGCACTATCTCTTCCCAACTCCAGTCACCTGATTTATTGAGCTCACACTCCTTAGGAAATATATCCTTATTTTTGGTTTGAAAAGTCTTCTGGCAGATTCTAGAATGCCTGTTCATAAAGTAAGTCTTGTTATTAATTTAAGTCAAGGTAAATAGAAATTTTGTGGCCAAGAGAAGAGGCTCATATGTACAAAACCATTTGGAAAATTCTTATATATGAAGTAAAAGTCCCTGTTCTTAGCTAATGGTACTTTAAAGTTCTACATCTAAAGAAAAACCTCAGAAAAGCATTTTAATACTTAAGGCTTTGAATGGGAAAAAAAAGATTCATTTTCATACTGAAAAGTGATTGACAATATTATAAGTAAAGTGCTCTGTGCTAACAGAAAGAGATACTGTACAGTTATAAAATAAAAAAAAGTTTAATCATCCTTAACAATTAGATGACATGACAGATTCCTCTTTAGGAATATACTAAATTTTATTTAAAGACCTAATATAAATTTCCTTAACAAAGTTATTGCAATTCAGATCGTCTATGCACCCTTAATAGAGACTACTTGAAGAAAAAGCAAATGCAAATTTTCATGTCAAATTAAGAGTAAAGGGGCTTCCCTGGTGGCGCAGTGGTTGAGAATCTGCCTGCCAATGCAGGGGACACGGGTTCGAGCCCTGGTCTGGGAAGATCCCACGTGCCGCGGAGCAACTGGGCCTGTGAGCCACGGCTACTGAGCCTGCGCGTCTGGAGCCTGTGCTCCGCAACAAGAGAGGCCGCGACAGCGAGAGGCCCACACACCGCGATGAGGAGTGGCCCCCGCTCGCCGCAACTGGAGAAAGCCCTTGCACAGAAACGAAGACCCAACACAGCCAAAAATAAATATAAAATAAATAAATTAATTAAAGAAACGTTTAAAAAAAAAAAAAACTAAATATTAACATTTTAAAAAAAAATTAAGAGTAAAGAATAGGCATAGAAAAAAATTCTTTCCTAACCGAATATATTGAATGAAATTAATTTTTTAAAAGACAACATGAACTCCTGTACATGTACAACTTCTGGTTAGCTGTATCTAAAAAGGAATATCAACCAAACTATTAAATCTTTTTTTTTTGGCTGTGTTGGGTCTTTGTTGCTGCCTGCAGGCTCTATCTAGTTGTGGCCAGTGGGGGCTACTCGTCCTTGCGGTGCACGGGCTTCTCATTGCAGTGTCTTCTCTTGTTGTGGAGCACAGGATCTAGGCGTGTGGGCTTCAGTAGTTGTGGCACGTGGGCTCAGTAGTTGTGGCTCGTGGGCTCTAGAGCACAGGCTCAGTAGCTGTGGTGCACGGGCTTCGTTGCTCCGCGGCACGTGGGATCTTCCCGGACCAGGGCTCGAACCCGTGTCCCCTGCCTTGGCAGGCAGATTCTTAACCACTGCGCCACCAGGGAAGTCCCGAACTATTAAATCTTACACTTTTCATTCCTCCTGAGAGGAAGAGGAGGCCACAGAAATGCTGAGAAGAAACAATACGAGAAGACCAGGAAAGAATGGTCTGACCAGAAGCCAAAAGAGAACAGAATTTTAAGAGAGGAATGAATGAATGATCAGCAGTATCAACTGTTTCAGAAAAGCCGAGAAGGAGAAATGCTAAAACTTGTTCACTGAATATGGAAATCTGGAGGCTGCAATGGCCTTGCTGTCAGGGAGGAGGTATTGTGGGCAGAAACCAGTAGTAATTAAGAAATAAAATGGGAGAAAGGAGAACAAGGAAAAGAGAATTGGCCTTTTAAAAACCTCAGTGGTGAAGGGGGAGATGAGAGGGAACAACAGCCAGGAAGAAATGGATTTCCGGTTTACTTTCTAATTCAATATTTGTAGAAATATTCCCTTTTCAATATCAAATTCCACTGTAATGCAACATCTAGTCTTCAAAATAACTAAAAGCCAATACTGCAATTTTAAAAGTCTGATCATTTTAACCTTATTTAGTAAATACATTCATATGTAATGTTTAAAAATGAATGATAATAGGTTAAAAATGATAACTAGCATTTGAAAATTTAGGGTGACATCTGTAATGTAGAGCTAAAATGTTTCACATGGTATGTTGCATATTTTAAGAATGCATCTTAAAATCTAACAGCTTTTCAGATAGTAAGCAAAATAATTTGCTAGTTAGTTGCATTTGCTATAAAAAGAATTATACACATCACCAAATCTTACAAGATAACTGGTTCTAATTAGTCTTACTGAAAGAAGCTAACGCACAGAGTGAATAAAAAGACAGCAATACTAGTTCAATATTATAGTGATCTGTCCATGTCAAGAATATGGCACATAAGATAACTAGAGAAGTTTGCCAACAGCCAAGAAAAATAAATTTCAAAACTCTTTTGAACCATAAAAATTACTTATAGTCCAGAGTCACCAATGCCATTTCATACCATCTTGAAATAGTGGTATTTCTCTAGTACATTTAAATTATGATATTGCAAAGCTCAGTTTATACATAACTTAAAAAAAAAGCATCTACTGTGCAAACTATACATTTACTCATGTTGAAATCTTTTAGGTCTACTGTTAGTTGTCTTTAAACATCCTAATGAAATTCTTTAAGACTCTGCACATGTCATTATTTTAATGTTCTCTCTCATACAAACACATACACACATGTAAAATGTGTGTATATGTATGCATGTATGTAAAATACACACACACAATGCTGCCCAATATATCCCAGAGAAGCTAATATTTGACTTATTTTTCAAATCACAGTAATGTTCATAAACAGCTTATATTTTTAAATACAACTGAAATCATCCTCTAAGAAACTATTTTTTAAGGTGAAGGTAACTGAATGTTTCAAAGGAAGGCAATTTATAACTTCTCTCAAAAACCTTTCACACTCTTACTTAAAACATCCAAGTAACTAAAATCATAAACTTGCAAGCCAATTTGCCAATGTTACATGCATAGCCAGAGAACAAAATAACACCCACATAAGATCAAACCTGTAACACTGGCCTCTTAACAATGAATTTTAACTGAACTAACTTGCTAGTCCAGCATTAGTTGCTTCTTTAGGACATAATGAGGATGCAGCAGTGTGTGTCATTGACCAATTGAAGTCACATGTTCTGAAGAAAGTGTTATCTATCTTTAAGTTTGAGACTTTAGATTTCTTTAAATATTTTCATTTATATTTTAATAATAGCAAGTATTTACTTTCTGGAGTGTCAATAAAGCCATTTTTCATGTATTTTTTTAGTCACATTAATAAAACCATATAAGAAAATCTCAAAAAAAGAAAATTAGTGGTCACACTGAAAGTGATCTAGTAATACCATACATTTCTTTGTAGATTCAGACATAAAAGATATAAAGTCTAAATTTTTTTATTCTAAGGAATTCAAAAAATACAAAGGCAAAAAAGATTACTTTTTTCAAAACTCATCCCATTATTCTGGCTCAGCACACCATATCAAGAGGTGCATGATGTCGATTTGTCCCATTATAGATGATGTTACTTTTCATTGCCTATGTAAGGTGGTATCTGCCACATTTCTCCACTGCCGCATTACTATTTTTCACTTTACAGTTAATAAGTATCTTATGGGGAGATTCTTTGTGATGATGGAAATGTCCTATTCTTCCTCAAACTTTCCACCCATGAGTTTTAACATTCATTTATGATTCTTGCCTGAATTAATTATTTCTATCATGACTGCAAATGGTGATGTTTCTAATTTTTTTTTCAACTTTCTTTTTAATAAATGAAAATGTTGGTGGGATAGGGAGGGTGGAAGGGAGATGAAAGAGGGAGGGGATATGGGGATATATGTATACGTATAGCTGATTCACTTTGTTATAAAGCAGAAACTAACACAACACTGTAAAGCAATTATACTCCAATAAAGATGTTAAAAAAAAAAAAGAAAAGAAAATGTTGAATACTCTTTATATGAGAAAGCTGAAAGCTAGACAAAAGAATACAATTTGGGGATTGAATATTCAGTAAAGAGAAATAGTTGATTCTTGCCTGGTAGACTCTGCAAACATGACGTGTGTGCATATGTGTGTGTGTGTGTAACATTTTTGTAACTGTACAGCAACCAGGTATAGTACCTCATAATGCACATAAACTGTGCAATAAAAAAATAGCAATAGCATAGTCATCCTTAGTAGAAGAAGAAGAAAAAAATAAATTAGGAGTCAGAAGACTACTCCTGTCAGCCCCTAAACTTCACTGCAGGTACCTAGAAGATTCAATCTTACTAGACCTCACTTGTGCAATGAGAAACATAGACTAGATCATTTGTAAGCCTCCTTTCAACTCTAGTATTCTGCATTCTAATAATACTCAGATATACTGATTTATGCAAAGGTGTTTTTTAAAATCTTTACCACACACCTTTTATACCCAATCAAAAATAAATAAATAAATAACACTAAAACTGGAGGAAAGTATAATAACTGTTTAGGTAAGGCTTACCTAATAATATTCCAAAGGAAATAAAATCACAACTCCTTTCAGGAAAATTCTGGTTACAACTTAAAACACAGCAGTCATTATTCTATTATTTGTATTAGATGGTATAAATTTCCTCCAACAAAGAGAAAGACGGAACTGTTTCTGCAAGATAAGTGTTACAACCTGTTAATATGCCAACTTACCCTTAGGTATAGCTAGTGATAATAAGGGTTTTAAATGATAATCAATCTGGGACCCGAGGACTCAAACCAAAAGATTCGCCAACGTATTCTAATCAAAAAGCCTGGTTTCTAAATCTCTTCTCTCAGACTTGACAGAGAAAACAAATCTGAACTGTTGTCCAAACTTGCCTTGATGATTTAAGGGGAAGGGAAATCAATAAGTAGAGTTCAAGAATAAAACAGACCTCCTATACATCTAATGACAAGTAGGTGATGTAACTGATATTCACAAAGTTATAGCGAACTTGTAATAATAGGTACAAAATCTAGGCTGAAGTTGGATGTGCATATGTACATTTTATATAGAATATATAGGAATATGAATGCTTGTGTGTGTAATTAGAAGAAAATGTATAGATATTTATAGAATAAATATTTATTTACTAAAATGGAATAAATATATAGCTGGCTTTCTTTATATTTGTGACTTAATAATTACTTTCTACAGCTATAAAATGGGAATTAACAGGCTGGTTATCAGTAAATGTACAAATCTGACAAAACTACCATAGATTTAGTAAATTCTGGAAACAATGCATAAGTACTGTGCATAAAGCAAAAGTCAATATTTTTATTAAAATAATTTAAATGATCATAGTAAAAGCTGAATCACTTTTATGCAGGTCATTTTTTCAATATGTGGCTAAAAGATGACACAGAAAACCAGCAAAGAGAAAGTTATATTTGAAAACAAACAGGTTTGGGAAGATGCAGGTTTGGGCATAAGCTACTTGAGGGCTAGATCACACAAGTTTTATTCATCTTCTTTTTCCCACTGCACAGTGCTTAAAACATAATCATTTAATAAATGCAGGTTGAATAAATAAAGTTATTAAGTAAAGATATACAGTATGGGATCATCCTTTATATCCAAAGATTAACTTTTACATTTTGTGTTGAAATTTAGTAACCATGGTGGGCCATAAAGCCAAATTATGCCCTCCAAAAGAAATAAAACTCTAATTTAAGTCAGTAAGCACTACATAAATATCAGAAAAACCAAGGCCTACTGAATTTTTTGTATGCAGTACTTTATAAAGAAGTTGGCAAACATTCAGCCAGCCAGAGGAAATTCCAAGTGAAACTAAATCCATGTGTGTGTCTGTTTTGTGGGAACCGATTATTTTCACGGCATGTAACTTTAATTGGTGGCAGATATAAAATGTCACTTTATAGTTACACTACATGTTCATTCAGTTATGCATAGAATCTAGAATAGTTGATTAATAAACTTGTAACACTAATAGGAAACTTCACTTCCTTATGCTAATGCTGGGTACAATGATAATGCTTAGCCTGTTGGACCCAGCCTGGATGTAGTTTTTGACGTAAATCCACTGATGGTCTTGGTGACTGTCTGTCACCTATCAAAAACACCCCTGTTGGATAAGAATGATATTCTCCAGAAATACACTTGGTGTGATTTGAAAACTAGACTCATTTTAAACGCCCCTAAACAAAGGGGCTAATTCAAGTATGTAATCATGTAGGCCCACAAAAACTAGCAGCCACAAACATCACCTCCTGCCCCCTATTAAGGCTGTTCCTTACAGATTGGCCCAGGGCACCAGAAAAATGGAATGAGGTGCCATTTTACATTTCTCTCTTCCTGTCTCCCACTGAGGATATAAAAGCAAAAACCCTCCTTTTTTTCTACTTCAGATTATATGAACTGAGATTTATTGACCTCCTGAGGATGCAGGCAAGATAATTTGTATTAAGCTAGCATTCTCCTTAGGTGTTTCTTGGCATGCTACAGGCTCTTCTCTGTTCCATTTACTCTGCCTCTTCAAGCTAATACATTTCCAAAGGAGCATAAACAAACATCAGTTTAATACAGTGATTCTGCAATTGGACACCAGGATAAAGTGCTGGCACCTCCCAACAATTTCTCCCTTTCCTTCTCCCTCTAAACCTCATAACTTCAATTATGAAATTTATTTCAAAATAAAATATTTTTCACACAGTCTATATTCCATATTGATAGTGCATGATAGTCATTATTCAGTGAACAATAAACATTTATTATAAATCTGGCATATGTCAAGAACCATACTATAACCTGGGGAGATATAAAGACAACACAGGTTCTGCTTTTAAAGGACTCATATCTTGCACCTGAAAAACAACAACATGTGATGAAACAATAAGTTATTGTATAAGCTTAATACATAAACCAAATAAAATGCAACTGAAGCAGTAGTTCCTGGGGTAAGGCTACTGTAAGGTATGACATGCGAAACCCAGTGCCACTGAAAAAGGCAGAGTTGGAGAATTATCTCTGGTACACCTCTCCTCTTTCTCCTCACATCCCAATCTTTTTTATAGGTAAAAATTTTTAAAAGCCCATCAGGAGCAACTCTGAAGAGAGAAAGTCTTCAAAAAGAGCAATACACGTATTGAAAGGCAGAAAGGAGGGGAGAAATAACTGCAGCTTCTTTGTCTTGCTGAAGTGCATTTTGGTGGAGAAAAGGACAAGATCGAGTTGTAGGTGTGTATATAGATGCCTACGTATGCTACCCGTCAAGGTGCTCTCTCCCAGTGAGTAGCCAAACAGTCCCTTAACTTCTCAAAGCCCCCTTAGTTCAGGGTGACCAAACTAATTCACTCTTTCTCTGAATGAATGTGCATTATGCCACTGCTTCTTTTGCCAAAGCCTAGTAAGCAAGCAATACCATTCTAAAACTTTGGATTTCAAGATATGCTATAAATAGTAAAACATACTGTGGCACCGATTCAAATCACAGCTCAAAAAGAATGTGGATAGCACCAAGAATCTGTATAGAATTTTTAACACTGTTGAAAATATTCTGGGTTAGATTAGACGGCAGCTGCAATTAAAAAAAAAAAAAAAAAGAGCAGGGTATTACTAACATAAGCTAACAAACACCGTATTTGTTATTGCCTCTAATGGATAAATGGCATCACAGCACACATGTTGATTTGGAATAAAGAGTTACTAGATATTACTCTAAAGGGACCTTTGAAAGTTAGGGTGCCCAAGTCTGTCACAGTCATTGAGCAAAAAATTAATTTGCAATGATTAGAGTCTTTTTTTATAAATTACATAGAGAGAGGGGAAGAAAGAGAGAGACAGACAGACACTATTGAGAGGGAACTCTCTCAGATTTCCACATATACACACATTTATATTCACACCCATCCTTATACCTTCCCTCCTGATTCACAGAAAGTTCTGTCTCCCTTGAATCTTGAATCTATCCCTCTCCACTGCTGCCTCCTCTGCTACATCTAAACATGATCAAGTCCCAACATTAACTTCGCATCTCTCTCTGACTATTGTGCCCTTTCCTCCCCTTCACTACTTGAACATTTTAAAAATTTTTGTTGAGATAATTATAGATTCACATGCAGTTGTAAGAAATAATACAGAGAGTCCCTTGTACACTTTGCCCAGTTTCCCCCAATGGTAACATTTCACAAAACTAGTATAATATCACAACCTTATTGACATTGATACAACTCACCAATCTTGTTCAGATATTCCTAGTTTTACTTGTGTTCATTTGAGTGTGTGTGTATTTAGTTTTATACTATTTTATCACCTGTGTAGGTTAATATACATACTACAGTTAAGACACTGAACAGGTCCAATACCACAAGGGCCCCTCATCCTGTCATCCTTTCATAACTACAACCTCCCCCTTCCCTAAATTCTGATAGCCACTACTCTGTCCACCATTTCTATAACTCTGTCATTTCAAAACTGTTATATAAATGGAATCATACAGTATGTAACCTTTAGGGGTTGGCTGTTTTCACTCAGTGCAATTGCCTGGAGATTCATCTAAGTTGCCATGTGTATCAACAGTTCATTCCTTTGCATTGCTGAGTCCTATTCCAGGGTATGTGTGTACCACAGTTTGTCACTACCTAGCTTTTTAAAAAAGCAGTTTGCTTCTCTAATTCTCACTTCTCATTCCTCAATCCACTACAATTTGACTTCTGCCCATATTGCTCCATAGCTATCTCATAAAATCACCACGACCTCCTAATTTCTATTCAAGAGGCAATTTTTGGCCTTTCTCTTTCTTGGTCTTTCTGAAGCAACTGATACTACTGACCACTCATCCCTCCTCTAAAAATCTCTTCTCCCTTGGCTTCTAGTCAAACAATTCTCTCTTGGTCCTCTTATATTGGTCATTTTCAATCTACTTTTGTGAACCCTTATCCTCCTCACCACAGTCCTTAACGTTGATATCCTCCCAGAATTCCATTTTTAGTGTTTTCACTTCCAAAATTCTACACACCCTCCCAGTGTAATTTTACCCACACATATAACTTCCACTGCTCCCTATATGATGAAGACTCTAGCCAAGACCTTTCTCCTAAACTCCAAATCCATATTTTCAGATGACAATGTTTCACCTTCTAGATTTCATGTGTCCAAAACTGAACTAACATGTTACCCCCTTTCTGGTCACTATGACTAACCTAATTCCAACCATTTCCTCTCCTTCCTGTAGCCCAGCGGTCCCCAACCTTTTTGGCACCAGGGACCGGTTTCGTGGAAGACAATTTTTCAACGGACGCGGGGGCTGGGGTAGGAGGGATGGTTCAGGTGGTAATGGGAGCGATGGGGAGCGACGGGGAGCAGCACGTGAAGCTTTGCTCCCTCGCCTGCCGCTCACCTCCTGCTGTGCGGCTTGGTTCCTAACCGACCGTGGACCATTACCAGTCCGTGGTCTGGGGCTTGGGGACCCCTGCTGTAACCCCTACCTCAATGAATGGTACCACATTTATTTAGTCACCGCAAAGCTTCAGACTCATTGCAACTTCTTTCCTTTCACTTTCACATCACTAAACTTACCAACTCTATCCCTGAAATATTTCTTGAATTTATTCCCTCCTCTACTCTCCGCACCATTTCTTTAGTCTAAGCTTTTATCATTTCTCACTTGCATCATCACAACAGCTTCTCCCTACTTCTGGTCTTTCCAGACCATTCTCTAAACTTCTGCTAAGTGCTCTTACCTAGATACAAATCTGATATGTCATTTCTGTACTAAGATCTTACAATGGCTCCATGATGTCCATATGATAAAGCCTAACTTCTTAGCATGATACACAAGCCCTTCAAAATCTATCCCTTGACTACCTCTCCATCTTCTCCACTTTTCATACATCTGCATCCTATGCTCTCACCATTCCAAACCACTTGCAATTCCCAAATGTGCTGTCTCACAAACCAGTGATTCAGGTCTCCAATGAATCTGGAGTGGTCTATGCAGGAACCAAAATGGTAGCTGAGACTTCTAGGAGGTCAAAGGGTTGAAATCACTAATTGATTTGATATTCAGAGGAAAAGAAATGTTAAATGTTTAGAAATGTTCTATATTTAAAGAAAAGAACAAATATTTCAAACATTTATCATAAAACATCTTTTCTGGAGATGGTAGCCATTTGGTTCCTTCAACTCCAGAGGGTTAAATTCAAATGCCTTCCTAAACAGGCCAGAAAAAGAAGTAAGGTGGTTGATAAAATCTTTCTAGACACTGAATATAATACAAAATAAAGTCTAAATTATAGATTTTTCAGAGATATAATGAGATATTTTGCTCTCCAAAGAAACTAAATGATAACAGAAAAAAAGGAAATAAAATTTGCTTCTGGTGAAATTTGCTAAATATTAAATTGTACACATTAACAGGTCTTTGACTATTAGACGTTTCCTCAGATGTGCAGGACTCCCAATGATTTAGTTTTAATCTTCTTTCATTATTCCTGCAACACCTTTAAGCATCGATAACAGACTGATCGATCCACACCCCCAGGTAGTGTATTCTTCTGCTTATTCACAGAGTAGCAGTGTGTTTCAAAATGAGGTCACCACTGGGAACATAAATGAGTACTCAAAATGTCTGCAGAAAGCAGTTGTTCTTTTTTTGTACACACACAAACATAAGAATACCAAATAGTGAGGGTAACAGGCTGCCACAACAGTCCAGAGTGTGGTGTCGAGACTAGCAAACAACGACAAGATACGTAGCTGTAGGGAGGAGTAATAAAGATGTCAGAGAGACACATGAATGGTATTTTGAAGTAAAAAAAGGAAATTAGACTAAGTTCCTGGTAAAATACTACATACCCATTGCTTTACAACTCCACGTCTATAAATGAACTGATCTGTATGTATCTAAACTAATAAAATTCTAGAAATATACAACTGTATGAGCTGTAAATTTTGACATGGCAATCCCATTAATTACATTTTACATAAGTTTTACAATAACAAAAGATAATACAGAATCCTTTTGATGACCCTGAATTGATCTCTAAACACTGATACCTAAGTCAGAACACTGCCAAGCTATAAGAATTGTAATGACGAGTATAAAGTTGTTATAGAAAAATCACTACTGGTGAATAAGAAAGCCCTTATTTTTAAATGCTGGGGAAAGAAACATTTCAGGGAAGCAGAATTCATAGTGCTTATAAGAAAACTATAGGGCTGGATTTAGTGTAGGCTCCCTGAGGAACAAGTTATTTAACCTCTATTTAGCCTCAGTTTCCTAAGTTGAAGAAGTAAATAATAAGAGCACAGATCTCATAGAATTGTTTTGAAGATTAAATGATACAATTTATGTAAAGCACTTAGCACAATATTTGACAGTTTTCCAGGCCCTTCTGGTTCCATATTCTATGATTCCGCTAACAATTAGTACTATACACATACTCAGACTTTTAAGTTCATAAAAAGGACATTAAGAATGGCAAATAACTTTGAGTCGATGGGCATATTTCTATCACTGCATTCATTATTTTGCACTGTGATCATCTGTATGTCTGTGAAGAGCATAGCACACTGGTCAAAGTCATGGGCTCAGGAGCCAGAGAGGGCTGTGTTTCCCAGTTCAGGTTCTTCTACTCAATAGCTGGATGACCTCAGGCAAGTTACTTTCCTGGGAAAGTAGGTAGCACTTTATATCAAACACATATATTTCTTAATGGCTCTAAATGGAATATATCTTGTGCTTAAGTAATATAAACATAATTTAAGGATAGTATATATGCTACAGTATATAAAATAAATTTAAAGTAAAAAGAAATTTGTTTCCTCTCCTTCAAATATTTGATATAAGAAACGCAAATAATGATTTGCCTTGTCAATGTCAAAAGCAGCTAAAAAGATAATTTTTTCAGACTGTAATATCTGCCTTAATAGCTGAGACATTCTAAACTTAAGTCTAGAATTTCAAAAAACTCAGAAAGTTAAATACACCAATTGAAATTAATTAGGAGACAATAAATTTGAACGGGTAACAAAATAGAATTTTTAAAAAAAATTTATAAAACACAGTGATGTTAAGTGTTCTTAATTTTATTGTGACTAGAAATGTGAATCTATCAATAATTCCAAATAAAGTTCTGATGGGGGCATCCTGCTTTTAAAAACTTATTCGGGGTTACTTGTAATTGCTGTCACTGAATACCTGTTTATAAAATACAAGAATGATTCTAATAATAATGAAATAATAACTTTATACTATATTATAAATAAATATATAATAATTATAAATATATATTATAATTTTTATAATAATAATTTTCTCTACAACTTCTTAAAATTATTTATTCATTTATTTATTTGGCTGCACCAGGTCTTAGTTGCAGCATGCAGGTTCTTTAGTTGCAGCATGCGGGATCTAGTTCCCTGATTGGGGATCAAACCCAAGCTCCCTGCATTGGGAGCACGGACTCTTAACCACTGGACCACCAGGGAAGTCCCTACAACGTTTTTTGCACAGTGAATAAACTCACTTTTTCTTACAGAGAGAATACAACCTCCTGCCCTTATTACCAAACAAATTCTGAACTAATGGAATGGAATGCCAATAATTTAATAAGCAGCTCTCTATATGCCATAGATCAGAAAAATCTGAAGACTAATTATACTCAAATAAATTTAATAAAGATAAATGCAACTTTGTTCATTGACATCAAATGTCCTAATTAATATCCAATATCCAAATATCCTAATTAATATCCAAGATATAATTTTAATATTTCTCTAATCCCAAAATTGACAACCATACAACAAAGCACCTCGATTCATATCATTCTATATATATTCTGCTGAAGTTAGAATTAGCTTCTTATTGGATATTGAGGCAAAACTTTCACAATGGATATCCAATATCACTGTACAACCAGGATTTACTTTGGAGAATCCATTCAAGTACATGTTCAAGACGTTCTAAGTGTGGGTCAGGCAATAATTACAATGGGACTTTAGGGATGAAGGACTGGGTTTATTGGAAAATGCACGGAAGCTGTAGGGCTTCTTCTATGACTGTTGGAAGACAGTAGCATAAAGGACAAATGCTGATGGCTTATAAAAGAAGCCAGCCTAATAAAAGCAAAGGGTTATGGGAAAGAAGTCGAAGATTATGATTATGAAGAGCCTTAGAACACAAGCAAAGGAATTTGGACTTGATTCAGTAGGCAATCTGCAACTGCTGTAGGATCTTGAGGAAGGGAATGATTCTATCAATGTAGCATTTTTATAAAAGCAATCTGGCAGGATGGAATTGGGAGCATAAAAGGAACTTAAGAGATTTTTTAGTTTAGGAGGCAGCCACAGTAATTCTTTATGATGAGGTCTCAGACTAAACAGTAGCATTGACGGTAGATCTCTTTCATTCATTCCTTTCACAGAGAGAGTCTGTTATATGTTGGGTACTGTGCTAAGCATGGAGATTACAATGGTAAATAAGATTCATGGTCCCTTCTTTTATGAAGCTTACAATATAGTGAGGGAGGTGAACAGAAAAACAAGCAACAAAAAAATCACAAACATTACAAATTGTGATAAGTGCTATTAGGAAACAAACAGGGATGGAGAATAATGCAGAGGGCAAAAAGGGAGACTCATTTTAGAAAGGAGGCTCAAGGAAGCCTCTCTGAGGAGATGATTTTTAAGCTGAGACCTAAACAATGTGGAGGAACAAAGAACAGCATGTGTCAAAGCAGAAAGAAGTTTGGTTTGTTCAAGGCACTTAAATAAGGCCAGTGTAGCTCTAGCACATTGAGGGAAGGGAAGCCTGACATATTAAGAGACTAGAGAGGAAGCAGAGACTGAGCATGCAAGACATTATGGTAGCCTTGTTAAGAAACTGCAACTTGATTTTAAGTGCAATGGGAAACCACTGGAGGGTTCTGATCAGGAAAGTGACCTAAAATGTTTTTTAAAAAAGAGAGAAAAAACTGGTCATAAATTAGATATAAACAAAGGAAAAAACACTTGAAGTTCATTTTTTAAGAAACATGTAATTTGTGTTTTAAGACTGGAGAACCTGTTGTACAAAAATCCAATCTAGGGCTTCCTTGGTGGCGCAGTGGTTGAGCGTCAGCTTGCCAATGCAGGGGATGCGGGTTCGAGCCCTGCTCTGGGAAGATCCCACATGCCGCGGAGCAACTAGATCCGTGAGCCACAACTACTGAGCTCTGCGCGTCTGGAGCCTGTGCTCCGCAACAAGAGAGGCCGCGATAGAGAGAGGCCCGCGCACCGCGATGAAGAGCGGCCCCCGCTTGCCGCAACTAGAGAAAGCCCTTGCATAGAAACGAAGACCCAACACAGCTAAAAATAAATAAATAATAAAAATAAAGGACTTCCTTTAAAAAAAAAAAATCCAATCTACTAAAGTTGTCACTACAAACAGGTTGAAATAATTTCAATTTGAAGTTACATGAATTGCACTGATTAAGCTCTTACTAGTACAAATATGTTACAACCCAGAAGTCTCCTGAATGAGAACAAGCAATTGACATCAACCTAAGGAAAATACCTCTTACTCAAGAAATTTAATACCAATTGAAAATACTTACAAGATACGTACTGGTAAGAAAACCACTGAGATAAATTTGAAAGCACTCAACTAGCCTGTTTTCAGCACTGACTGACTTTGGACAAGTTGCTTAATCTCCGTATGCTGTTTCCTATAAAATGAGACACACTAACAGCCTGTAGAGGAGTCAATGTATATAGAGAACTCAAGAGTATTGGGCACAAAGTAAATGCTCAATAAATATTAGCTGCTGCAATTATTACTGTGGTAAAGATGTTTTATTCTGCTTGGTTCAATTCATACTTCTGTCGTACCTCTTTCAAAACCACACAATTTATTTTCAATGACCTAAATAATTTCCGTTCTTGCTTAGGGGCTATCTATACCAGGATGGATAGTAAATATTTTTGGCTTTTCGGGCCAAGGCTCTGTCACAGCTACTCAATCTACTGCTGCAACTCAAAAGTAGCCATAGATAATACATAAATTAATAAGCATGGTTGTGTCCCACAAACTGGGCACCTAAATTTGAATTTCATATTATTTTCATGTCTCAAAATATTATTCTTTTGATTTTTTTCATTCATTAAAAAATATAAAAACCACTCTTAGCTTACAAACTATATAAAAACAGGTGGCAGGCCATACTTTGCCAATCTAGACACTTATAAATATATGGCCCTTTCAGTCATAATTTCTCCATATATAAAACCAAAGCGAATATAATCAGCTTTTCTAACTTCTCAGTGTTGAAATAACAATATTTATTTTCACATGAGGAATAATATCTAGCTGATGGGCTCAATTTTTCTCCAATTTGCTCCAGGGCAACATAACACATAAAAAATCATGGCTAAAACAGTGCAAAAGGCTGTTATACTAAGTTCCTTTTGAGTTTGAAGCTGAACTGTATTAAGGATATGGTTACACATTGAAAGTTTATAGAGATCATTGTAACATAAAAATTTCTATTATGATGTTAACTTTATCAGTGCTTATTTTACAAGATAACTAGAGCTGTTGCCAGTTTTAACACAACAAAACAAGGTACTCATCCAGTCTCACTTAATCCCTGCCAACAGACATACTTTTAATAAAAGAGGAGGACGGAAGCTTATCCCTCAGCAACATAGTCAATACAAATGTGATCCTCTTACAGTGTGTAAAACAGTATAGCTTACATATTAACATTAGCTCTGAATGGAGTAAGGTACATCAAAAACCCAACGGAAAAATTATGTTTTGTGGGGGTTTCTCCTTAATAAAAAAGATAAAGTCTTTCTGGAAAAAAAAGAAAAGCATATTTGCTCATTTTGCGTATAATTAAAATTCACATCAGTAAAAATTCCATGTATCTGTCAAAAGAAGATGAAACTACAAATGCCAACCTGGCTGCTAATGCTCCTGGCAGAGATATTTGCATATTTACCTGCTTCTAAAATAGTCAATGAATCAATTTTGCAACAAATCCTTAGTTCAGAAGGAGACTTATCAATGCGGACCTTTTAAAAGGAAGTTAGGGATCCCTAGGCTTTGTGTAGCTGCCATTTTTATTTCATTTAAATACTGAATCAGTGACAACTCCTAAATAAAACACAAGACTTTAAATCAAAAGCTAAGACTCAACTTTTGACACCTCCCTGTCTGCTCATCCATCACCAAGCCCCATGATTTGACCTCCTAAGGATCTCCATCTCTTCTGCCGTGGTCACTTCTCGACATCACTTCTCTACATCAAGCTACTGTCATCTTTCTCCCAAACCTCTGAAACAGCTCTTAGCAGTATCTACTCTGACCACTCTCCTCCACACTGTTCTTCATTCACAATACAGCCACTCTTCAAACCTCAGCCCAACTGTCTCTTTCTCAGGGAAGCCTCCCCGACCTTCCTGACTAAGTCAGATTCTCCTGTTAGCATCATGTACCTCTTTGCTCATAAGGTGTGCAAATAGTTTTCACCTTCGTTAAAAACTTGTTAAACCCTTTCAATATACACAAGTTCTGGGAAAAGGACCAGGCCTTTAGGATCCTGAGGAAGCTAAGTTTTAGATACAACACTCAAACCTTCCCCACACATCTCTGGGCCTAGAACAAGAGTACAAATGGAGGCCCGCATAGCATATGTCTAAATATTAAGAAGTTATCTATCAAGCTAATAAAACTATTAACTAAGACATGGTCTATCCTTCTAACTTGACACATATACACCATCATGATAACGTGGAAGATCAGGGTTGAATTTAGAATCTTGATTCCTAAGAGCTCTATATCTTTTTTCTTCCCACTCCTGGCTCCATCCTACACCCTCAAGGAGCCTTGTGCACATACCCACCTTTCCATGCTCTGTCCACACTCCGTGCACAAACCCATGGCTACTTCCTATGCCTATGGGTGCCCACACTGGTAATTTGACCCATCTACCAGAGGACAAACCCAGGGAAGAGGCCCACACAGGCCCTGGAAACAAGCTTGGGGCCATCTGGGCAGGGATTTCAGGGACCCTGGGTACCCAGAGCATGGTTTAGAAGGTAAGGTGGGGTGAAATGAGATGTATACAAGAGTTGGGTGGCTCCCCTTGAGCCCAACGAGTGGATCTGTGACAGGGGATGGGTACAACTAGAGAAGGGTCCAATTAGGGTCCTCTAGAGTATAGGATCCAAAGCAGAGTCCCCTCTTGCCTGGGTCTAAGGACTGTACTGGCAATACCATACAAACTATTTAGTAATCATGACAGGAGAAACATTCTCCCCAAAGTGACAGTTCTAGAACATCTTATTTCCATGAACATATAATTCTTTGACTTTATTCTTGCTATGGAGTTCTCTTCTTTTTAAGGTTAAGAAAATATCTTTCTTCTTTCTACAGATCATGCTTTTTTAGAGAGCCATTATCTAATATGTAATTAACTCAATACTTTGTATCTCTTTTCCCCATAACTAATTAATTTTTAATCATGTGAACACTTATTATATACCACATGGGACAGGAAATGAAGTAAAAGTAGAAATTCAAGGCCTTCAAGTAATCAGTTGTGCTAATGTTTTGTTGTCAGGTACTCAATGTCCAGCTATCCCAGATTAGCACACAGATTAGAAAGAAGCCAACTTCTTTGGTTTGAGCTCAGAATTTTGCTCTAATTTACAACCGTAAATAACTTTTAACCACCACTTTTCAAACTCCTACTAACTCAAAAATTTATATTAGTCAAAAAAGATTACTATGTGTAGACAGATAAAAACAGAATCATCATAGCTTTAAGGAGCAAAAAAAGAAAATGGTCTATTTATACTATTAAAGATGTTGTATTAGATTTCATGAAAGCTGAACTGTGACTATTTTATATTGTTAAAAAGTCATAGTGACAGAAGAGTAGGTAGATAATTAGACGCAAGTCCTGCTTTCTTACAACAGCTGTATTCACTGGCTGTGCTCCTGAGTAAGCCACAGAACCTTTGTATCCCTCAGCCTTCCCAGGGGTTAAGAGAAAAAAGGAAAAGAAAAGATGTTACAGGAGAAATCAGAAGCACTTAGAATTCTTAAGAAAAAAAGTTGTTATATAAATCCAGGTAATAATTAGCATACCTTTCTTACATTACAAATTAAGAAGTGTAGACATGTCAAAAATTAAGTGATTAACCCAAAACTTTCAGCATTTAAATTGGCCCTGTTTCTGTCAATAAAGGGGCATAGAAATACCAAGCTGCATATTAGTCTTAGATCCCTTTTTAATGATTTAGAAGTAAGAAAAATCAGGTAAGAAAACTGACTTTTTATTACCATGAGTACAAAATGCAACTCCAGCCCTAATCAAGTGTGTAAGTTGGAGAAATAAAATTCTATTCATATAAATTTCTTGGAGTTTCTTCCAAATCTTAAATTTTCACACCCCCAAAACATATGCTTAATGCCATGTACACATACATATATGCATACATATACATGCAGATATTTTGGAAATAATTATAACGTTATATAGTATACTCAAAGACCTTGACAACTTTGCGAATGTAGCCTCTTTGGAGTAATTATGAACGGAATGTACAATGACTCAGCACAGCTAACACTGGTGTAGAAAAAGTAAAATATGTACACTGTGACCTAAATGCCAGTACTTCAAATGTAATATGAACCACTGTTAGTTAAGTAGTATTATGAAAACCAAAGACCACAATATATATACATTCGTCTCTATTAGAGTATATAGACTTTAATTTATGAAAAAGCTAGAAAGTTGGGAAATGATTTTTTTCCCATTATGCTGACATAATTAACATGAGGGAGACTAATTTGCATATCTAAAGATTCCAAAGTAAAAGTTTTAGATTAAAATTTTCTTAACTCAAACAATTTTTTCTATATAGTTAAATTCTTAATAATAGTTGATATCTGTCAAACTTTTTATTCTAGCAGGATTTATAAGTGGCACTAAAAGTAAGGTGAAGCCCAATATATATCATAAAGTAAAAACATATCATATTAAAGTAAACTTCATGTAACCAATTTTGCTTTAAACAGGATCTGCTTTAAATGGATGTATATTGTATTAATAATAAAGATCATTCACACAAAGATATTCAATTGTTTGCATTACAGATATTTATAGAGTTCTCACACTGAAAAGTCTAACAGATTGGTGTATTTTAAATGTGATTTTACATCATATTACTTAATCTTTTTTTTTTTTTAAGTAGCCACTGTTCACTTTCAAGCTTTTTCATTTTCTCAGCAAAATAATAACTCTTGGTCATCATAGGCAGCCAAATATCAGGCCTTAACCATCTGTCAACTGGCTTGAATTCAGCAAGCATGCTCCTGTAGTTTTAGTTCTAATTGTGTTTAATGCTGCACTAATTATTTCAATGGGGAATAATTTTGTACAGTCAAAGTTGACTCATTTTATAAACTGGAAGCTCCTCAGCTATAAATTGGCAGGTCTCATCCTTCATTCCTCCTAAGCGCTGTGCCAAAGGGGAATAAGTATATGGTTGCTCTGTGACCAAATGTCATGTGCTGGGCAGAAACATTGATCCTGGCTATTAATCACTCTGCAAGCCCTCCCAGTAATCAAAGGGCACAGCTGCAATGATATATGACCAGTGTCAGAGTAGAAAGCCCTTTACAAGACTGCATGCTTACCAGCTGATGGCCAGTATGTACTATTGCATGCACACTGGCCAGCCCAAAGTGCCCAGGCTAATGAATCACCACCTCTAACTGTTCATTCTATCATTAAACACCTTTATTGGCTGAATTATCGGAGGATTCTTACCCCCCTAATTACTTAGGTCTGGAAGTGAAGAACCTTCACACCTGGATACAAAAAACTGCCTATTACCTGTTTCAGACCAGTTTGCCCTTTCACTCTCTTCTCCACAAGTTTGCTGACCTAGCAGTGAACTAGAGACCAGGAGAAAATTGGATGTTATTGAGACTGATTTTGGTGAGGTTCACATCAGATGACTGATAGAAGAGCTACATAACATGAAATCAACTAAATTTAATAAGGGGAACTTTTAGAAATCTCACATGTGAATTTTACAACATGAGTTACAAAACATTTTGATACAGTTAACTATGAGGTACAGTTATTTAAGAGCAAACCAGTTTTCAGAAGAAATACTAAGAAAAGGTTTTACCAGTTATAATTACTGATGTGATTTAATACACTGTTCTATTTGGTACTATCTTCTACCTCAATAAGAGCCTTCGGATATTAGTTAATAAAACATGTTGTGTTTCATATTTGCCTTTGATACTTATATCCTAGCATTTCTCTGTTTCTTAAAGTATCCAGGATAAAACAATTAATGCTATGGTGATTGTAAAGAAATCTTAGAACACCACTCACGCACCCTTAATTTTTATGTAAATAATTATCTCCTTTTCAAAACAGTGCCAATCCAGGTAGAGAAGCAGGAACCACTATCGGCAGGACCTTAAAATTATTACTAAATAGTGATGCTATACAAAAAACCTTGAGTATAGCAACACTTTCCATTGTGCTAAGACACCAGAGGGCTTCAAAGTAGAGAACTATCAATATTTTAATAATCAAATATGGTAAAAGTCTTCCTTAAAGAAATACATTTAAGCAGTAGAATGGTATAACTCTTGAACATTACCTTGAGACTTTAAAATTTATTCTTAATTTTTTCAAATTTCAGCATATATATAGCTGCCAAGGAAATTCAATAAAATATTTCTTAACAGGGCAAACTTCAAGAGATGAAGAGTCATGTGTTGCTTCAACCAGCATTATCATGTCACATGTTTAGGAACATGACCAAATGATTAGAATGCACTGAATTCAATACAAGATTTTTTTTTTAACTGAGATGATTATAATTGGTTTTAGAATCATGAATCAAACCAATCTAGCATTTTTAAAACAGATTCAAATAATAAGCAGGTAGATGCTATGTTTTAGTTGTTTCTGACTTTAAATTCTTAGGGTTCAAGGATTAAAATAGAGATAAGTAGGTAGTAGAATTAAAAGGTAGTACAATCATTAACATATCTACTTGAAGGACTAAAATGAAAAGACGGACAATACCAAGTGCTGGTGAGGATGCAAAGCAACTGCTACTCTCATTGTTAGTGGGAATGCAAAATGGTATGGCAACTATGCAAAACAATCTGGGAGTTTCTTGTAGTTAAACATACATGTATCACAGGACCCAACAATCCCACTCCTAAGAGAAATGAAAACATACCACAAAGACTTGTCGCAAACATTTATAGTAGTTTTATTCATATTAGTCAAAATCAAAAAGAACCAAAATATCCATCATTAGTGAATGGATAAACAAGTTGTAGTACATCCATATAATGGACTACCACTCAATAATAAGAAAGTGGGAAGCAACCGCATAGCACAGGGAGATCAGCTCTGTGCTTTGTGACCACCTAGAGGTGTGGGATAGGGAGGGCGGGAGGGAGGGAGATGCAAGAGGGAAGAGATATGGGGATATATGTATATGTATAACTGATTCACTTTGTTATAAAGCAGAAACTAACACACCATTGTAAAGCAATTATACTCTAATAAAGATGTTAAAAAATAATAATAATAATAAAAAAGAATGAACTACAGATACATGTAACTAGATAAATTATAAAAGCATTATGCTAAGTGCAAGAAGCCAAACTTCCCTGGTTTCACACTGTATTATTCCATTCATTTGACCTTCTGGAAAAGGCAAAACTATAGGAGCAGAAATTAGATCAGTTGGTTGCCAGAAGCTGGAAATGTAGGCAAGGGATTGACTGCAAAGGGGGGTGAGGGAATGCTTTGCAGTGATGGAAATGTTCTGTATCTTATTTCGATTGTGACTGTGGTCATGGTTACCCAGCTGCATACATCTGTCAAAACTCATCAAACTACTACACTTAAAATAATGAAATTTATTATTTCATTATTTTACCTCAATAATGTATGTAAATTATACCTCAATAAATTAGAATTAAATTATACCTCAATAAATTTGAATTAAAAATAAAACAAAAAAGAGTGAAAGTGGGGAAAGATCTCAAGAGCAAATTAGGTGACTCATTTCTATAGAAGTCACAAACATTTATTTTGGAACCACTGACCTGTATAACCCAAATGCCTTAATAATTTAGTCTAGTGAACTGAAACCCTTTTTAATCTGAAAATAAGACTTTAGTCTACATTTTGAGAACCATCAATTTTAACTCTGGTAAAAATGGAAAACTATGAAACACCAAAATACCTTGGATTACTTTTAACATTTTATCATTCATAGAGTTGAAAAAATTATCTGATATAAATTATATAATTTGAAGATAAGAGTGAGTGAGCTGCTCCAAGATCTACAGAAATAAGGCACTTTAGTTCAATTAAGTGATTTCCCTGCAGGCAATGTCTTTTCAATCTGAGCTAATGACATCATTTAAGGAGGATGGTCCATTTAACTAAAAGGATCTTTTACAAGGCAGACAGACAGAAGGCAATCTAAGAATATTTGCAAGGACTTTCCATATTTCAAAATCATAATGGTGAAATGTCTACATAAAATTCTTAAAGTTACATATTAATCAATACGCTGCAGAAATAAATTCATGAAAAAGAATGTAATAAAGCTCTTAAGACGTTTTCCCCATTATTTTTCCCTTTAAAGAAACCAATTCTTTTCTAATGGCAATTAGGCTACTCCAGACTAGCAGTGACATGGAGTTTCTAGAAATTAGGACCTTATTTCTGAAATGCTAAACTTCTTTACCTACCTGCTGTTTCTAGGATAACCCTCCCCAGGTCCTATAGGCTTACTTTTACCTGACTTTAAACTTCTGCATGTGAAATAGGCAAAAGAACAATTGCCAACTATCTATCCCTAACTAAACTAAACTAGGTTGACCAGAAATTAAACTGTTCTCTGAGATGAGAAAAAGTTTCAGGAATCCTCCAGAGGGCTCTTTCCTTAACCCTGTGCCCTAGAATCAGAAATTGAAAGTCTTAAGTGGACCACCCTCACATAAAAATTCCTCACAGCTCAGGATCCAGACAAGAGAAACCACTTTGCCACCATAGCCTGGGGAGAAGACAGATGACTTACATCATACAGTAGATGAAATCAACCAAATTCTCTAGGAAAGGTTTCTTTTTCCTAATTCTGGGTTTTAAAATTATTTTTCACTTAACAATAAAAACAGTGATTACTATCGTGTATGACTTGACAAGTAAGTTAAAACAATAAGGGCAAGAGATAGAAAATCTTAGCCCTAAATGAGGGACATACAATCTAAGTTATAGAAGCATTTCTGCCACTAACAGTTGTGTGACCTTGGATGAGTCATTAATATTCATTAGTTTCCTCATCTGTAAAATAATCTCTGAGGCCACATTCAACTCTCACAGTTGATAATTCTCTCACATATCAGAATAAAAACGATTCATTTTTTAAAGCAGATGAGTGAAATATATAGCTACTATTAAGTGAGTCAAGTTTTACACTTGCTAATATTGACAGATTTTTAAAGCCGCAAAATCTAGGCTTTAAAAACAATTAATTTGCCTGGCTGTCAGGAAATGTGCCTGCCCTAGGAAATTAGAGCTCAAAAGAAACCAAGAACAGAGTAAGAGATTGGTTAAGTATCTAAGAAGAATTTGATATATTAGCTGAAGCTACTTCATCCAATCTTTCTATTCAGAAATGATCATAATAAGTTAAAAGAAAAGAAGAAAATTCCCTAAAGTCTTCTGGTTCTCTAATCAATTGAGCTGCTATCCCCAGAAAAAGCCCAATTTTTAAAAATTGACCATTTTTTTTCTTTTTGGGGGGAAATGGTATAATTCATATTCTTTTCTATTTTTTAATACAGGCATTAGTAAAATCTGTATTTTCATTTATAGAAACTATAAAGCCAACACATATCATCTATAATAATTTGCCTCATACAATCCTAGGTGTACGGAGAAGTAGGTAAAGGAGTAGACAAAACAAGTTGATCGTAAGTAGGTAAATGTTTGTGTCCAAATTAAAGATATTTTACCATATAAACAGAAAAAGTCCTAAAGGCTTATAAGAGCCACAGAAATTCAATGTTATTCTACCTACAGAGCGTTTGCAATCAAATTCCCCCATTTTTGAAACCTGGGCCAAGTTCCTTATCACTTGTGATAGATACACTTCAGTAATTATATACAGCCAAAGAGGACAAATGTAAAAGATTCAGATGTTGGTTCCAGTAAATAATTTATTCCTTTTGATGAATATTCTAATAGTAAGTCATACCACTTTTTCCCACCAGAAAGCTCTAAGCTTTTTAATAAGATTAAATTATCTAAGTATTAAATACTTCAACCTTATCTTAGATCACAAAATGGATAAACTCATAAGTAGATTTTTGAATTTTTCTTCCTATTATAAGTACTTCATTTTGATAACTTTAGAAGTAGTGTGATTAATCAACATTTATTAGCAAAATATAATTCTCAGCACTCTAAGTGAAATAACAAAATTCTAGTCACCTCAAATCCATTTTGGAAAGAGATGAAGTATAAACAATGGTGTGTCATTTAAGCTCCCATGTTCTGTTTAGATTTACTGGGCAACAACCAGATAATCAAGATATGGTCCCATAAAAAGACAGAGGAAGCAGTCACCTATAGAGTACCAATGGAAAAACCTAGGAAGTTACTTAAGTCATAAAACCAAAATCTCTCCCACTACCTGATGGCTCTTACCTTATACATCATCAGTCCTTAATTGTTCAGGGTTATTAAGGAATGTTTCTTTGTTAAATACAAATAGTAACTAATCAACCTTATCCTTTATTCATTTACCATGAGCAGAACACAAAATACGTGGGCAAGTGAGATAATAGGTTAAGATTTAGTGGGAGGAGGTTAGAAAAAGGTCTGGAGGGATGGAGAGAAAATAAGGCATTTTCATCTATGTCAGAAGTGTTAGACTAGATTTCCTTTATTCCTTTCTAACTCTAAAATTCTACAATTTATTTTTCTTAAATCAATAATACAAATGATTAACAAGGAAGAAATATTTACAACACACATGATGTTTTAGAATCCTTAAAATATAATGGATGTTTAATAAAGAAAAGAACAGGCCAATGTTAAAAAAAAGCAAATACATGAAAAGGCAATTTACAAAACATACAAATAATTAAGAAATATATGAAAAAAATTCACCATCACTAGTAATGAAAGAAATACGTTATATATGTCAATTATATCCAAAAAAAACTGGAAAAAAAGAAATGCAAATTAAAACAACAATGAAATACTATTTTTGGCAAATATTGGAAAAACTAACAACCAGTGTATAAAAAAACCCACAATATCATGGAAAGATGTTCCCAGTACATAATATGGAAAAATCAGATTATAAAATGGCATATAGAATATGAGGTCAGAGCAGATATGCACAGAAAATGTCTCTAGACTGATATATACCAGATTTTAGCAGGGATTATTTCTATTACTGATGATTATGTTCTTCTTTATGCTTATCAGTTGTGGTGATCTTAAAATATGTTCACAAATTCTTTGACACTGCTCCCTTCAAAAGGTACAGACTAATCCCTTTCCCCTTGAATGTGAGTCAAATTCAATGATTTGTTTCTAATGAATAGAATGTAGCTGGAGTGATGTTTTGTGACTTCTGAGGATAGGTCATAAAATAGCTTCCACTTGGCTCTTTCTTGAATCACTGGCTCTGGGGGAAGCAGTCCACTGTGTCATGAGGATACCCAAACAGCCAATGGAAAGGCCCATGTGAGAAGGAACTAAGGCCTCCTGACAATAGTCAGCACCAACTTGTAGCCAAGTAAGTGAGTCATCTTGAAAATGGATTCTCTACCTCCAGCCAAACTTTCAGATGACTGTGCCCCCAGCTAACATTCTTACTATAATCTTATGAGAGACCCCAAGCCAAAAACACAGTGCTAAACTGTTCCCACATTCCTGACCCACAGAGAATGTGAGAATAATAAAATGTTTATTCTTTAATAAGTAAATAATAATAAAATAATATATAGGTTTTAGGTAATTTGCTATGTAGCAATAAATAACTACACATCTCTATAGGGTTGTGATTCAAAGTGCAGACTTTGCATTCTTCATAAATAATCAAAAAGGTGGAAACAACTCAAGAGTCTATCAATAAATGGATAAGCATTTATTGGTATAGGTTACCAATTCCGAAACTACTTTCTTTGAATTATGGGCTTGAGCAAATGAGTAAATACATTGAGAATGATGGAAGCTTAGTTTCTCACTACTAGAAAAGGGAGTTACAAATATGCAAAGGAAGAAGACCAGAATGTAGCCTGTGGTGTTGGATTGGAATTGGGGTTACCAGAGTGAATTAATAGTTATTGGTAGGTAAACAGGTAGGTAGATGGATAGGTGGATAGATAGGTAAATGAATGTTTTAGATACCTACTGTGCACAGCAAGCTTAAAATTTAGTAGCTTAAAACAACAACCATTTCATTATCTCTCATAATTGTGTTACTCATGTCTTTTTATTTTCTGTATTTTTTGATGTTTTGACATCTGGGGCCTTGCTGATTCTAGAGAGTGTGCCCCTCAGGGCTAGCCAATTCCTGGAGATAGTAAAGAACTCTCCAGCAGTGTGCCTTTTATATGCAATCCAACCAATCCAATCTCCTAATACCACCTCCTTTATCTAGCTCATATATTTCATCCAGGCCACTAATGATCCACCTTAATCACTTCAGGGCTATTGGACAAATAGGAATCAAGTTGATTCCTGTGTCCTTATATAATATATTCCTATTATTTTTTGTGCCCTTCATATAACAAGATGTTTTAAGCTCATTTGTACCCCAGTCCTGAATCAGCCTTTTCTCTAAGAAGCCTTGGTTCTTTTTAGTGGAAAATGGTACTTAGAAACCAAGATCTAGGTGCACAGCATGCTCATGTTACTGGTGTATCATTGCTTCTAGACTTGCAGTGGACAGAGCTGGGACATACTGTATATAATATATCCCTATTGGACTTTGGTTAATAATAATGCATCAAAAAATAATTTGAGGGCTTCCCTGGTGGTGCAGTGGTTAAGAATCCGCCTGCCAATGCAGGGGACACGGGTTCGAGCCCTGGTCTGGGAAGATCCCACATGCCACGGAGCAACTAGGCCCGTGAGCCACAACTACTGAGCCTGCGCATCTGGAGCCTGTGCTCCGCAACAAGAGAGGCCGCGATAGTGAGAGGCCCGCGCACCGCGATGAAGAGCGGCCCCCGCTTGCCGCAACTGGAGAAAGCCCTCGCACAGAAACGAAGACCCAACACAGCCATAAATAAATTAATTAATTAATTAATTAATTTTAAAAAATCATAATAATAATTTGAATTGCTTTAAGATTAATAACATATAAAAAGTAAACTGTTTTAATGTCCTCCATGTTAAATCTCATAAATTTTTTTTCAATTCTCATATTCAGTGAACTCTCTGTTGCTTCTGATTGTTATTCTCTAAACTGAATCTGTCTCCTTCTTCTCTATGACACTATGCCATACTAATTCCCCCTCTAATCATCCTTACTCTTTTGTAGCTTTTTCTTTCCTTCTCTCATTTAACAAAGACAGTTTCTTCTTCCATTTCCATTTCTTCAATGAGTTCACAATGCAACCTCAAATTTTATATAAATGTCTTCATATTTTATAACTCTACTTCTGTCTTCTCATCTTCTCTCTAATCTCATACCATAGTTCCAAGACTCTAAGGAACATCTTTACATGCATACACTACTAAGATTATACAACCTTTCCCATGATCTAATAATCCTTCCTAACATCCCTACTAGTTTCAATAACTGTTTATCCTTTCTAAGTTGTGTCTCCAGCAGTTAAAATAGAAATTATTGAGCACAGTAGGTGCTCCCTTAATATTTGTTGAATGACTAAATGCCAAAATTAATTTCCTTGTTATTGTTCTTACAAATTGAATTCTCTATGATCCCTCCTTTTTCTGTGTCAGTTACCTAGTCCATTCATCTTCCTCTATCCCATTTCTAATATTTGACATTCTGCCCTCCAAAATCAAAATGCAAAACTCAGGTCTTTCTCATCTTCGTTCTTATTTCAAGAGCCTCCCAACTGATGACTGGACCACCTTCCTACGAAGTCCACTTTTCCTTCTTCCCCCCACCCCAGTTTTACTGAGATATAACTGACATAGGTAAATTTAAGATGTACATCATAATGACTTGACATAAACATAGTGTGAAATGATTACCACAGTAAGTTTAGTTAACATCCACCACCTGTTACTAAAAAAAAAAAAAAAAAGGCTTTTTCCTTGTGATGAGAATTTTTGGGATCTACTCTCTTAGCAGCTTTCATATATACCATACAGCAGTGTTAACTATACTCATCATGTTGTATATTACATTCCCAGGACTTAATTATCTTATAACTGGAAGTATGTAGCTTTTGACCATCTTCATCCAATTCCTCCAACTTCTGATAACCACAAATCTGATCTCTTTTTCAATGAGCTTTTGTTTTTGTTTTTTAGATCCTGCACGTAGGTGAAATCATACAGTATTTATCTTTCTCTTTGGCTTATTTCACTTAGCATAATGTCCTCAAGGTCCATCCAAAGTTGCAAATGGCAGGATTTCCTTCTTTTTACAATTGAATAGTATTATATATAATATATATATTTCATACATTTTTTATGCATTCATCTGTCAGTGGACACTTAGGTTGTTTCCATGTCTTGGCTATTGTAAATAATGCTGCAATGAACACAGGGGTACAGATATCTCTTAGACATAGTGATTTCATTTCCTTCAGATATATACCCAGAAGTGGAATTGCTGGATCATATGGTAGTTCTATTTCTTAAATTTTTGAAGAACCTCCATACTGCTTTCCACAGTGTGGCTGCACTCATTCACATTCCCACCTACAGTGCACAAGGGTTCCCTTTGCTCCACATCCTTGCCAGTATTTGTTATTTCTTGTTTTGATGATAGCCATTCTAATAGGTGTGAGTTGATATCTTATTGTGGCTTTGATTTGCATTTCTCTAATGATTAGCAATGTTAAGCACCTCTTCACCTTCTTGTTGGCCATTAGAATATCTTTGGGAAAATATCTATTCAGGTCCTTTGCCCACTTTTAAATTGGATTATTTGGGTTTTTTGCTACTGAGTTGGTTGAGTTCTTTATATATTTCAGATATTAATCCCTTAACAGATATATGACTTGCAAATATTTTCTCCCATCCAGTAGGTTGCCTTTTCATTTTGTTGATGGTTTCCTTTGCTGTGCAGAAGCTTTTCAGTTTGATGTAGTCCAAATTGTTTTTTTATATTTTATTGCTTGTGAACAGTTCACGTTTCATAAAAATACCAGATTATCTTCCCACACCATGATTTTTATCCTCTCTTCTGCGTGAATCTAAACAGGGTCTAGGATTTGAAGTCATCCATTGACGACTGGCTAATTCACATGGTAGTACCTTATATCTCAAGCTTTACTGAACCCCTTTTTTGCAGCCCCATCATACTCATGGATAACTCCAAACTTTTGCTCATGCTGTTGTATCTCCATATAAAGTCTACCAGCACACTGTATTTTTATATTTCTAGATCTTACAGTGTCTCTGAGTCCTGATTATGAATGCAAATATTATATTAAACTATGCTTTCACAATAAACGGTCTTAGCTATTGAGCTGACTATACACAAATTCCAGGCTAGACCCAACAGAGAGTTTTAAAAAATGTACTTATATAAATTTGTCTTTTCACCTAAAAGTGGTATTGAAAACAGAAACTGGTTAACTGACTTTTGGTTAAACAAAGGTTAACCATATATGTTATAGTTTATATTACATCACCATTAGCTTTTGTTCTATAGTTTCTAATGTATATGATGACCACAGGCAGGGACCTTGTCTTATTTTGTGTTTCCCTAACAGGATAAACATTAATACTTATTAGCAACCTTATGTATTCTGGACACATTTTCCTTGAAATAGTCACATATTCTAGGTTTTCTTTTATTTTTCTTAATTTATCTCAAAATTTTGTTAATTAGAATCTATACTATAAAATAATAAAATAAAATGTCTACTATAAAAGTACAATTTTATATACAATTATATAATACTCTACCCTGATTAAAACACTATTAACTATAAAATAAAATTCATTCATTAAAAGGCAGATGATGTTAGATATCAGAAAAAGAGATTTAGTTACTGAAGTAACAAAAGAACATCCTTATAAAGGAATCTCACTGTAAGGTAGCCCCATTGTATAGGCCCCTAAACATGCATTATCACAAGATACCAGTTTACTATTTTTGAAGGAGAAATTATAATGCCATTTTAGAAAAACAAATCAACCCACAATTAGGTGTTTATTGTCTTACCCATTTTTAAAATATTTTATACTGACCAGTTTCTCCCAGTGCACTGAATATCATGAAGTTGCCATCACCTATTCCCCAGGCATTTTGTACTTTTGATATACAAACTGATTTCACTATTAATCTAAGCAAAATTATGTTAAGAAAAGAAATTTTCCATGGAGAAAATAAAAATTATCTACTTCATCCTACTAGTTTTAGAATAGTCCACTGTATAGATTGCCACTATTCCCTTCTTTAAGAAAAACAATAAATGGTGATTATAGCTTTAAAATGAAATTTATTTTACAAATATCTATGTCAACTAATATGTTTTCATACCTATCCTTCCAAAAGGATTCCATCAAAAAAAAACCAACATATGATTCCTATCACTTTAGAATTCTCTCACATAACTGAAAAAAAATTTTTTTCTAAAGCAGATAAAGAAAAGACTCTTAAATGATTCAAATTTTACAGTTGTTAATACTAACAGACTCTTTACAGAAAATATAGATGTGGTGTGAGGAGATCACACTTCACTAACTGGAGTCAGGAGGCTAAAGTTTGGGATCGGGTGTTAGGGAGGCAGATGACATTGTACTAGGAACACAAACACTGAAGTCAGAGAGATTCTGGTGTGAATTCTCGTATTCCCACTTCTTAGCAATGTGATCATCCTAAATTTCAGTTTCTTTATCAGCAAAATGGGTATAATACTTCCTACACCAGGATGTTATGAGGATTCAAAATAAAACATGGGAAACACCCAGCACAGTGCCTGGTACATAAAAGTCCAATAAACAGTGCTAGTAGTAGTGATGAGATAATGACCTTGAGAAGCCAACTAAGCATTCTAAGTCTTAAGTGTTCACCTGCAAGATGAGGAAGTAGCATACTCAATGACTTTCTAAGTCTCTTACAGAACTAAAAAGACTATATAATTCCCATGGTTAAAAATCAACAAACATGAATTCGACTTCTTCAAACCATCTAGACCTTAGATGCGCCATTAAATTAGGAAAACAATAATTCTTTAAAGTATTTTCAGATTTATAAAGAAAATTCACATAGATTATCTCATTTGGGCCTCAAATAACTCCACGGGCCTCAAATAACCCCATGATATTATTATCCTTATGTCAATCTAACTACAAAATGAACTTTAAAGAAGCCAAGTGGTTTGGTCAGGTCACAAAGCTAGTATCAGAGATGTCATCTCCTGTTTGTCAGCATCCAAAGCAAATGTTCCTAAACACTACTAGCCTGCAGGACAGGTATTAGTGCCCCATGAGAGAAAGATCATAGGCTTTGGAGGAAAAAAAGACCTAAATTTCCTCCTCAGCTTTACCATTACTTGCTTTGTGGCATTGGACAAATCACCTAATCTCTCTGGACCATAGGTTCTTCAATAATAAAACAATAATTCACCATGCATGCCACTGAAATTTATTCTGATATATTTCTCTAGAGATTTTACCTTAAAGATCTAAGGCAGCCACATGAGTACTAAAATTTCTGATGCACAGATAATAAAATCCCATCATTTTCCTCAACCCCACCAAATTGCTCCTTCCTTACTCCTATATCCTCCTTACCTAAAGAAGAGCACCAGAAACCTCTCGTTGTCCCTGTTTATCTTCCCCAACAAATGAACCTATGTGTAAAAACTGAAGTCCAGAAAGATATAACTTTGTACTTCTTATATTTGCAAGGAGATGGAGGGAAGAACCTAGTTAATAATAAAATAGATGCCCCCATCTGCAGGTGACAATTGTTATAAAGTCCCACTAAGAAAACTAACTTTTACTATGTACCCCCAAATGAGAAATCGTTAATAGGGGAAAGGACACTTGGCAATAAATGCCACCTAATTATATAGACTAATAAATACAAGTGATTTTAATGTAGTAGATGAGAGTTTTAAAATCCCATTTTTGCAACTAGTATTTGCAAGAGAGTTTAGTAATTTAAAGAACATTTTACTTATTACATCAAAGTCCTATAATTTACCTTATAAATAAAATGTTCATAAAAGCTATAATCTTAATTCATATAACTCACATCCTAACTTTGGCAATTTACTTGAAGGCATGTTAATTTTTAAACAATTTAAAACCATTCTTAAAAGTATTTTCCATTTCCTCCTAGAGCTCCAATTTGTTTTTGAAGAAACTGTTCCAAAGATGTTAACTGAAATTGCAAAGGGACAGCTGCTTGATACGATGGGGCATATTACTGCTTTGCAATATCAAATCACTCAACCTCACTCCTTTTCCCTTTTTTGGGCTCTAGGTTGCCACTAGAGTGGCTATTTATTAGTAAGTAAATACAGTGATGGTCATATTATGCATACTGATATGCCCTAAGGTCCTTTTATTGGGAAATGAGAGTATTTGCCCATATACACTTAATGTCTATGTTAATGTCTGCACTTGCTTTAACTTTCCCTAAATCCCAAAACACGTTTCAAGATTTGTTAACTGGAAAATTTCACACCACTACACTTTTTCGTTGTTCATTTTAAATTATGGAAACTCTCATATCTGTCATGAACCTTAAGAGACAAAAATAGAAAAAACATCCCTTAAGTTGGAAAAAAAAGGTAATATGGTCTAAATATAACATCACAGAATGTAATCTTATATTAATCTTAAAAATTTAACCTTATATTAATCTTGCATATATGCATTACCATGAATTATGTCAACAATTTATACAAAACAATTACATATATCAAAATATATAGGTTCAAATGGTTTTTGCATTTTTCCTTTAAAGCATAGTAGGTATTTTTTAATTATCAAAAAATAATGCAAGAGTAAAATTAACATTATCTATGGTCATATCACCCTCTACATCATCTTCCTTAAAATCTTGAAACTCAAGTCCTAACAATATCGTTTGAGATAATCCATAAAACCATGTTTTTTAAAAAAAGGATTTTCTGGTCCTGGTTTCCCAGGGTCATAAAACTCAGACTGGCCTCCCCAAATTTATCTTTTCTCACTTGTTTCTTAACTGCTGGGTTATAAATACCTTTGTTTATTATTAAAGACACATTTTCTTCTGCAGATTCATTCCTGTGAGAAATATGTTCCAAATTCTATATACCCACATTGTATTAGAATTTTAAATTTGACTTATTTAACTTTATATAAAGAATAGTTTTTAAATTTTACAAAGCCATTTAAAACTCTACTAACAATTTATCTTTCAACACTATTTGTTAAATTTTTCTCTAGCATTAATTCTACTTGGGAGATACAAACACTCAGAGTATGGATATGTGTAATACATACACTAGGGTCAGAATTGATTTCCTATCATTGAACCTGCTGGGCAAAAAAGTAACAGTATGCAATTGTACTCATGCTGTGCAAACCTCCATGCTAATACACATATTAAAATTCTAACACATTGGGGTTTTCCATGCCTATTTATACTATGCATACATTTATTCTATACTTTTTCAAAAAATGTTATGTGTAGGTGCAAAATTTTAAAGCCAACAACAACAACAAAAATGGTTATCAGCTTGCCTTGTATTAGAATCTCTTTTGTCCGTCAATCAACAATAAAGTATTATTCTACCATCACAAAAGGAAAACCTTTGGAGGCAGTAGAGGACTATGGGTTGTGCAAATGTGCAGTTGCTAAGAAGCAAATATGCCTCTCTTCTAATCAAATAGCCCAGCTCAGCGATGCCGCTGGCTTGGAGCAAGAAGCAAATTCCACCAGCCACAAACTTAGAAACAGTCTTGAATTATTTGTTGCTGACCGCTGGCTGAACCCTTCCTGATGAGCACCATCACCATTAGCCACTACTCAGTGTATTCCATCAACCAATGGCAATAGCAGCATGCTACAGCTCAGGCTACAAGAAATTGATCAAACAGGGTAATGAGACTATTTCTTCACAGAGGTTATTTTAAATGAATATAAATATTTTCTTTCTACATAATTTGCCACAGAAAGGTCACTGAACTCCCTGTGATTCCAAAGAAAAATGCTTTACTGTCCCCCTTTACATATTTAAGTTAAGATAAAGCCAACAAACAATTCAGGGCATTTTTTGATATTAGGGGCAAATTCTAACGAGCTGGCATTTGTGACAACAGATTAGCTGTAATATTTTAGCTTCACATTAACTTACAGCTAAAAACTGATCAAATAATGCTACTCTATAAAGATAAAACTGATCATGATTTACCAATTAAAAACATTTATATGAGTACATTTCTGTTTGAAGAAAGCACAATTAATCTCTAATGTAGGTGATAGTGAGAACATGAATCATATATATGCCTTCTTAGCTGAAGTTATTAAAATTTGATATAATTGTTGTAAATTATTTAGTGAAGCATTCATTCTTCTATAGCCCACCTCCTCCTGCTAGACAGTAGAATAAGATGCATGCTAACTATCCCAGTTAGCACATGAATCATTTCACTGACAACTGATTTAGTTCTTCTTACAGAGTGACATTTATTGCTCCTTTTCGCTATATACTTTAAACTAAAACAATTATAAACAACTGGATTTAACATCACAACATGACCAAATTACAGCAATTTAGCTGTATATTTTATCTAACATAAAATGAAAATGTTTTGCAAAGTCCAGTTTTCAGTTAGTAGACTTCCCCTATAGTGGTATTAAAATAATCCCAGCTGAATCACTATTTAAGAACTTTAAACACCCACATACCAGCAACAATAAGAATTTGAAGTAAATATTTCTAACATATCAGCATTCTGTAATTATTATAACCAACATAGATTATGTAACATCTAATTAAAAGTTTCAACTCAGTAGGAATACTTTTATATGAATGGACACCTCTAAAAACATTCTAAAAGATGTATCTTGTGTCATTAAAAATGAATGTGATCTAATATGATACAGTAAATATTTGTCAAAATGAAGTGCTTTATATGCAGATTCTTTAAGAGTTTCAGTAATAATTTATTTTTGTTTATGATCTTTACATCAGAAAACAAATAGGTCAGATAATTCTTTGCCTTCATCAAAAATGTCTAGTTTACTATGTAATATGAAAAAAAAATGTTTCAGTGTATAGAACTGTGTGCTTAGGAAATTTTTTTAAATTACTGAAACTCAGATGTGCTTTTAATAACTATTTTTTAAAACTGTTTATGGATGTTATTAGGGATGACAGTAAAACCACCTCACCTACCAAAAAAAAAACACAAGATATACACAAATGGCCACTTTTTTTAAGAAGGGGATAAAGTATTTCTGGAGGTTAGAAGGTTATTTGTGCCACTGATAGGGATTTCTAAATATTCATTATTGGAAAATGGTGGCAGTCATAACAGGATTTTAAATACACATTCAAGTAATTTTTACCCAGAGATACAAGGCTTTGAATGAAACAGAAAACCTCCACAATTAACTTTAAATTAATCTCTCTTGAAAGGGAGGGCCACTGAAGAACTAGACAGAATACAATACAGAGAGGAGAAGCTCAAGGCTTACACACAGTATTTGTTTAGGTGCATTCTATTCTTTTCACAATAAAATTCTTCCATGCTTTAAGAAATGACTAAAGGAGATTCTCTAAATAAAAATCAATAATTAGTTAAAAGAAAATTAGGATCAAATAGCAAGAAGCATCCCATCAGCTGTCTAATAATATGACAAATTCAGCAGCAACCACAAAGAACCAATATAACTTCTGGTGCCAAGGAGCCAGATGGTACTGCTGGAAAAAATTAAGTCTACAGATTGGCAGTTCGACCCTGTGATTATTGCCCAAGGGAGGACAAAGTGGAAGAAGAGCGGGAGGTTCAGTATGATGGGGATAAATCAATTACCACCAACTCACCACATCCTTCCTATCATAGCCTAATAACGGATTCTAAATATCATACCAGTGAACTGTCAAAGGTTTAAATAGTCCCAATCTTAGCTGGGAATGATAAACTTATATATAGTAAAAAGTAAAAGATAATCTCAGCTTTTCATCATAGGCCCTAGCAAAGTACACCGATAGCTTTATCCACAGACAACAAATACTAAAGTATTTTAGTTATAGCTTTGTTGTGAAAAATAAAGTTATTTTTTTCTATTTTTTACTTTGTGTTACATTCAACAATGACATTTGTTAAAATTCTGCATGTTTTCCAAAAAGAGAATTATGGATAGATAATGGTTACATATAACGGTCTCATGACTGAACAATTGACGTACATGTTTTATAAAAAATTATTTCCCTTATTTTTTTGGACACACACAAAGAAAGTACTTCCCACTGTGCTATCTAAAGAATGCTAAAGAAACAGTAACATCTCAAGACATGTTCAAAGTCAAATCATGATAGGGACAAGATAATACACATTGTCAATTTATGCAATTATGAGAAATTCAATATCAGTTAAGTCATACTTTTGAAATGTAAGACAGTTATACACTTAGTAACGTCTGGCAAAGCTTATGCTGAGGGAGCTTTTTTGTTTTTTTATTATCACCTTTCTTTGGCCTATCATCACCTATGAATATATACAGCTGCTTTGTATTACTCTAGCTTGAGTAGGTCAGAAAATTAGATAAGAAAATAAGAATATTAAAATATTAAAGATAAAAAATTAAGAGTATTGATATTTTTAAATCCTAAGAATATACAATTTTACAATATAAATATGTGTTGATTCATTTAATATATTAGCAATTACACTGATAGATGGCCTTTGGATTTAGTCTCAAAACCCAATCAGCAACAGATCAATTAGATTTCATTAATAAATAAATCCGATAAAGCAAAAATGTTTTTTGGTTAATTAGTTTGTAAGTATAAAAGCAAGGACTGAATTTACAAGGCTTCTAGAAAAGGATTAGTCAAATCGCAGGTACTCACTAATTTGATCGATGTTCACCGAAACCTTTTCTAATACATTTTCTAGCATATTGCAGAAGGCTAGGAAATGAATTGCTAACATGAGTTGCTTAATGCACTAACTGAATCCCTGTTGTGGGCACTGACAGCCACAGTGATAGAAAAATTAATCACAGAGGATATGCCCTATCTAAACTATACCTAACTCACTTTTCCTCATCTAACTAAACTTGTGTTTGTATACTTTCAATAGCTTGTTTGAAATACTGTTATAAAACTTAAAATGTACATCAGCATTTCAACTTCTTAGGACACATTCCCTCACTGTAATTTTGGGATAAATAGCTGTTAAACCTTCATATTTCTGGACTAAATAACAGACCAGCAATGTTTTTAAAGCCTCAGAGGAGAAGAGCTAGTTCACAGAAGTGTCTGTATTCACACAGGTCAATAGGTTCCAGTATCCATAAAGATTCATAAAAATACATTAAAATGTATTTCAATGTTAGTCAAAAAAATGTCAACAGAAAAAAAATGATGAGAGATACCTTATAAAAGCTCAGTGGATAGTAAAACAGAGCAGGACAAAATTTATTGGGGAAATTTTTTAAACTAAAGAAGCTACTAGTAAATACAATCCAAATATTTTACATATAATAAAAACACTAACTTTTATTTCATATATTTTTATGACCCAAAGGATAACTTTGCAAATACCAGTATCAGAATTCCAGTTGACATAGTTCAAGACAGCAATATTAAGACTTTAATTGTACTTAATTATGAAACATGTAGTTATATGATACAGGTTTATTTCTTTGGAAAAAATCAAATATTTAACAACCTGATTTTAAAAACGGGGAATGACTGTCACAAAAAAGAATTCATCCATTTACAAAATAGGATCCACTAGCAAGTATTCTTAAAAGTTTGGGACTTGAAGATACAAACTACTATATATAAAATAGTAAACAACAAGGCCCTACTGTATAGCACAGGGAACTATATCAGTATCTTATAATAAACTATAATGGAAAAGAAAAACAAGAAAAAATTCCAGAGAAAATGTATACTAAAACAAAGTTATTCATCTCATCACTTGGTCATCTTGTGATATTGCAATAGCCAAGAGCTAACAATGGCCAAGTCCTATGTGCCAGGCACTTATCCTTACAACAATCCTATGAGATACTACAATTATCCCTATTTTTATAAACCCAGAAACTAAGGCTTAGAGAGAAAATAATTTTTCCAAAGTCAAAATGTCAAACGAGGATTGAACCCAGGTACATGTAATACCATAGTCTGTGCACTTAACCACAATACAATTTGATCCTTGATATGATGAAGTACAAATTTTATCCTCTTTAAAGCCCTTCAAAATTTAGTTTTCAGATACCAGAAGTATATCCCGTCTGCCTTAACTAATGCTTAATATTGCTTAGACTGCCAGGGCAAAACACAGTTAATAAATATGATTCCTTAATTACAAGGAGAAATATGATTAGACAGTAAAAACAAAGAGAAAAGAAAAGCCTAAGAACATACCAGGATTCAAATGAATGCTGAAGAAAACTCAAGATAAAATGTATCCCTGTATCTATATAATCATATTAAGGAATGAAAGTAATTAATGGCTTCTAAAATTCTGTAAATTAAGATCATATGTTTAGAAGCAAAAGCAACAATTTTCCTGGTTTACCTGTGAGGAAACTTGGGGCAGATGTCTCTATTCTGAACCTCCTAATCTATCTCTTTCTACAATCTCTGGCAAGTCTTATCATTCTCATGACATTCAACATGTTTAGGCAAATAAATCAGTGATTCTCCATATCTCTAGCCCATATCTCAGACTCCCTCTTAAATTTCTTCGACTAAATTTCTCAATCCTCCTTCAAGCTCAACAGACTTGATGCTTCTTGTCGTCTTTATAGATGGCCTCACCTCCTTGAGAAAAGAATCGAAATGTCAGGGTTCACTTTAGGTCTCATGGTGAAATCTACTGTTGGTCCTTCCCCATATCCCCTCTGGGTACTTAGTCTCCCTTGTCCCTTGCCTCCACCGTCAAGGTGACCAACAAGCCTCTAGTCAGGTCCTTCTTACGCGTGCGCTCCCCAGAAGGGTGCCCATCCCTGTCTCGTCTCTCTTCCCCACTTCAGCTCCCCTCCCACAGCAAACCAAATTTTTGTTTGTCTTCTGAGACATTCCTCACAGCTCTTATCTCTACTTGCTTAATCCATTATCTACTTGCTTTACCCATTATTACCTCTGTTAAGTATGACAACTGATGACCCAAAGTAGCAGTAAGTTTGTCCTCAACTCTCTTTCCTCTGCTCATCTTAAAAGCAGTGACATGTCTTATTAACACCCCAGTCTAACAAAATAAACTGTAAAATTTGTTGAATTAAACTTTTATTCCGTGTAGCACTCTGCCTAAAGCATACAACATTGTTACCCTCTCTCACTACTTATATTTAAAACAATCAATTCTTAACCTCCTAAAAGACACATTTTCTTTTACAAAGAAATCATATTGTAAGCATATGAGAAGTTTATGGCATACATTTATCTCAGAACATAGGTCCCAGGACACCAATACCAAAACAAGTGCTATTCAATGAAAGAAATATATGCGTATTTCTTTTTCCCCATGGTAAGACATTTTACTATTTTTTGATATTAAAATATTATTTTTTATTAACCTCCTTTGGTATTAAAAAAAAAAAGTGCTGGGCATGTTCAAAATAGCGTGGCTTACAGGTGGTATGAGAAAGTGAGGAGGAGCTTTTGAAGACACTTAAACAAATTGACACCAAAGCACATCTCTGAGATGAAATTACTTTTCTGAGAGTCTTTACATATTACACTATCTTTTTCTGCTTTTTACGCATGGAAAATCACTAGACGGTATCCAAATTACATTAACATTTTCTCTAGATATTCCAGATGAAAAGCTTCGAGGCAGCATCTTTGCTTCAATGACAGCCAAACTTGGAGACTGCTCTCAGAACTTTCATATAAAATATAATTAAATATCTAATTATGACATTGGAACTTGAAAGTATATCAAGAAAAATGGAATTAGAATCCCTAAAATTTCCTCAATAGTGAAAATAGGCCTAATAAATAAATTAAAACATGACTGTGACTATGGATGAAGATATAGAGAAAGATATAAGATGTAAGAAAGATATAAGACTTCCAAAAAAATAACCAAAAATCAGAAGGAAAGGAGATGAAGATACTAAGACTACTGTAATTAATTCTCTCTCTGACCCTAGATCAATTCTTCTAACTGTGATAAAGGACCAGTTTCCCCCCCAAGACATCACAACATCACAAATTAATACTTTGGTTAAAAATATGTATACACATATAGGTATACATGTATGTATTTTATATATAATATGAATTACTAGAAAAAATAATGATCCTATTTGGATAATGCAAGAATGTCAAAATGTTATAAACATTTCTAAGTGCTTAATCTCAATTTCAGTACTTATATTGCTGCAGACCAGTAGCAAAGAGATCACAGACTCAGATCAGTCTGCAGACTACACACTGAGTAGCACTGCTTAGATAATTCACGTTGCTCCCTTATGTGGCAAGACTACTAGGTTTAGTGACTGACATATAGGAAGAAAAGCAACACAAAACACACACACACACACACACACACACACACACACGCATCCTTACAAAGGAGAAGAAACAAATTCAAAGAAACAAACCAACTTCTTTCTTGAAAGCTAAAAATAGTGACCATTTTTCTGAGATGATCACCCCAGCACCCCTTAGATCCCACCACCATAACTATACACTGACAAAATCTAGCCCAAAAAAGTCAGAATATCAACGAAATAATCTACTTGGACTATATGTTCTCTGAAATAATTTGTTAAAGTAAAACTGACGTGAAAGAAGAGCCATATGATTATTCATTTATATGTGTAATGCAGCAAACCTTACTGCATTAACATTTCAAAAGGCATAGATGATACTGCTAAATGAGGGGATTGATATCTTCTGCAACAACACAAAGCAAGAATTCTTTTTTAAATTATGTTAAAGGCTACAGAATTCGAGAGTTCACTGAGCTGAAAAAAGCACAGCAAGAAAATTACTTTCTGCCATCTGCATAGTTTCTAAAGTATCCACTAAGCAACAATAACATTAAAGGTAGGCTAGGATATGTCCCTGTTTTAATTAGTATATTAATCCCACAATTCTTTAAAGAACTCAGTATTTTGAGAAATAACTTAGCCTCAAGTTAAGAACACCCTAAGAACTTACACCTTAAGGTGTAAGAACTTAAGTTCTTACAGAACTGGAGAAAATATTTACAAATCATATATCTCATAAGAGACTGGTAGCTAGAGTTCTCTTAGAACTTAACAATAAAAAGACAGCCCAAATGAAATATGGAAAAATGATTTGACTAGGCCTTCTCCAAAGAAGATATACAAAAGGCCAATAAGCATATGAAAAGATGATCAACAACATTAGTCATTAGAGAAACGCAAATCAAAACCACAATGAGATACCACTGAACACCCCCTACGATGGCTAAAATAAAGACAGACAATAACAAGTGTTGAAGAGGATGTGGAGAAGTGGAAACCTTCACACATTGCTGGTGGGGACATAAAATGGTGTATGGCACTTTGGAAAATTGTTTGACAATTTCTCAAAAAGTTAAACTTAGAGTTAACGTAAGACCCAGCAGTTCTATTCCAAGGTACAGTATATAGTTAGAAGAAATGAAGACATACACAAAAACTTGTACACACATGTCCACTGTGGCATTATTAATAATAGCTAAGAAGAAGAAACAACTCAAAAAATCATCAACTGATGAATGGACAAACAAAATGTGGCATACCCATACAAGTGAAGCATTATTGGGAATGCAGTACTGCTGTGTGCTGCAACACGAATGAACCTTGAAAATGCTATGCTAAGTAAAAGAAGCCAGGCACAAAAGGCCACATATTGTGTGATTCCATTTACATGAAATGTCCAGACTAGGCAAATCTATACAGAAAGAAAGTAGATTTGTGGTTGCCTAGGCCCATGAGGTGGGGAGGGGGGCCTAGATTTGGGGAAAATGGGGAGTGACTGTTCATGGTACAGGGTTTCTTTTTTGTGGCAATGAAAATTTTCTAAAATTAATTGGGGTGATGCTTGTACAACTCTGTGAATATATTAAAAACTATTGAATTGTATACTTTAAATGGGTAAATTCTATGGTTATATTATTTACATCTCAATAAAGCTAATTTTTTAAAAAAAGAATAAGAATCGTAGACTCTACCCCCAAACTGTTGATGGACTGTATAAAATCAAAGTCATCCACTTTAACTCATAAGTGCATGTGTTCTCAAGAACCATAATCTTAGAAGGTTTAATAAAGGAATTGCTTTAATCTTACCCCCAGTTCTGTACCAAAAAAGGAGGAAAGGGGTTAAAAACCTGTAACTAGAAATGAAATAAAAGCATTCAACTTCTGCCTCAGTAATGTCCTACTTCTTTTGACAACTGGGGGTCCCAGTCTGCCTCTGTGCTCCTCACTAACACGTAGGCAGGCTGCCTCCAAGCAAGCCTTGCCCACTTTACTCACAACCCCCAATCAGACCTCCCATTCAAAGGAAAAGGCTTTCAGGATATAAACACGCAAAAGCAAAGGAACCCCTCACAAATTACCTACACTATGCTCATAAACAGGAATCAATAGCCAAGGCGGTCCAGACCTTTGAGGGAAACCAATAACATGAAGGAAAATGTTAAATAAATGTTACAAATCTTAACAATGCAAAAATGATTTAATGAACAAATTTGGAATTTAAGAGTGGAAAGAGAGATGGAAGGAGAGCTGGGTGCACTAATTTCCACATACTTAATAACAAAGAGTCAATAGCCATCATCTGAGGTTGGTGTATTACAAAATAAGAAGAACATTATTTAAGTCAAAAGCAAACACAAAAAGAACTAAAAATAAAATAATAAAAAATCGGGAGGCAGAAGTGGGAACGGAGGTGTGCAGGATCATCCATCATAGAGGGAGTCAACAGAGTCTGTTCAAGGTTGATCAGACAAGAACTGGAAGTAGTGTGCCCAAAGTTACTACAGTAGCTAGAGAAGACACTGTAACAAGTGGCTGCCTCTGGGGTTAGGGCGGGGTGGAAAAGGAGGCTTTTACGTTTTATTGTATACCCTTCTGTTCATTTTTATTTTTAACCAGATGCATGTCTCTGTAAGTAGAAAAAAAACTAGTCTAATTTTTTAAGCAGCATGGCATAGAAGGATCAAAGGAGTTGAAGTCTGCTACTGCTAAGTTGGATATGATAGTCAACTTTTTGAGTCTCAGTTTCCACAACAGCAAAATAGGGAAAATGTCTCCCTCGTGGGGTAGTTCTGAGTCAATTAAAGGAAATAATGTAGATGAAAGAATCTGGTTCAGTGTCAGGCATATTTCTCAATAAATATTAATTAAAGATGGTTCAATCCCCTTTCCTTCCTAAGATGCTACCTCAAGCACCAGCAAAGTCACTTCTAAGGAATTTGTCTCAGAGGAAGGGAGCTCTCTTCGGAATCATGTGCCAGGCTAGCATGCCTTCCTCGAAAATCAAGTGGGTCAGTCTATGGTCTTAACCTTTGCTTTTCAACGTTTCAACTCTTAATTCACACTTTGGTGCAGTTGCAAACAGGAGACACAACTGAAAACAGGAAGCTATACATTGTGACTTCTCCAAACAAAGACCAGAGGCCCAATCCAAATATATAGAGCAAGAAAGATAAGTCTGTTATGTGCCTAAATTTTATAAGATACAGTGTTCTGCAACAGCCAAAATATCATTACCATTGGCCCAGTGCTGATACCTAAAGATCTGTGAGTGGGACTTGACCTCCCTTGGGTTAAGGTATTCCTCTATTAACATGCAAACTTTCCTAGGGGTAATTTATCAAAGCCTCTCCAATGTACTTAACTGAGAATCTGATTTGAGGGGGGAAACAGATTCAAAAATGGGACAACTACCCACAGACAGTAGTGTCGGGAAGGGGCCCTGTGCAGTGTGCTGAGGGACCACAGAAGAGTGCAGGAAGTAAAGAATATTTTTTACCTACTTCAAGGGACTGCTTAGCGCCATGCCTAGTACACATCTGCACATTCAGCCCAAGTGCAATGGCTCACCCTTCTTTTCAGCCACAAAGGCCAAGGTAATAAATACAATTAGAACAGAGCTTCTCAAACTTTAATGTGTACATAGGGATCTTGTTTAAGTGCTAATTCAGATTCAGTAGGTATGGGTGGGGACAGAGATTTAGCATTTTGAACAAGCTCCCAGGTGACACTGTTGCAGTTGGTCTGCAGTCCATACTTTGGGTAGGAAGGGGCTAAAAGAATCCCTTCCTTTTCAATGCAATGTCTACTACTCTAACCCTGGCTCTTATCAATACCCTCTGAACCAAAAGCAACAGTATCTTAGCTGGGGAAGAGGCAAAATATAGTGGTTTTGAGAGCAGAGCCTGGTCCTTGGAGTCAGACAGACATGAATTCAAATTTCAGTTCTGCCAATTATATGACCTTCATTTGACCTCTCTATCCCTGAATTTCCTCCGTTGTCAAATAGTGATGATATCTACCTCACAGAGAGGCTGTCAAGATTCAGAATAATGTAGCAAGGCACTTAGCTTGCTGCCTCCACTACATGGTCTCTTTGCCTTGATTCATCCAACAATTAACTGCCAGGACAATCTCCCTCAAAGATGCACTCATCACATCAGTCTATTGCTTCAGGGATCTCTTAATGACTACCAAATTAAAGGTAAACTCCTTAACTTGGTATTCAGCTCTTACTGTCTCTCATTTGCTTACCTCTAAGACCCACTGCGCTCCTTCCTATTCAACATCACCTCTGGTTATTACCTTCTCCAGGCAAATCACCTCTGTGCCACCATTAAATTTACTAATTCTGAAATGTGGACACAAGCATTTGGAGATCTAGGGAACTTCTAATCAATCACCTGGTCCAAACTCTTCATTTCACAAATCAGAAAATAAAAATCCAGAGAAGCTAAGTGACTTGACCTTGACAACAAAATGATTACCAATCAGTATGAAAACCTGGTTTTTGGACTTCTACTCTAAATGTTCTTTTCAGCAGATTTTCCCACTTTCTCTCTAGCAAACTTCAGGAAACATGCAAAACTCACTTTTAAAAAAAGGCCCTCCATTTACAATTTACAATCTCTCAGAATGTAGGCATAAAGTTTATGTTTTGGTTTATTCAACATGATGCCAAAACATATGACTGACTCAGTCAACAAATAAGGGAAGAAAATCAATGATACCAATTATTTGCCTTGGTACAGACCAAATCAATTAAATATTTTAACACATACTAGTTACTATTTTCGGAATCTGCCTTGCTAGAACTTAGATTGCTGATAGGTGGCTATCTTCTCTTTCCAACTGGATTACAAGTCTCTTGAAAATAGGAATTTGTTTTCTTCATCTTTGAATTCCCCATTGCCTTGCCAAGGTACCTTGTTCCTTTCTTCATGAATTGTGTAAATAACTGCTAATTTACTGTATTAAAGATGCATTATTTTTCATAATTTGAGTTTTATTACCTTGGCAATATTTCTAACCTAGCCCACTTTGTTATAGTCTTATTTGCCCACTTTGTTTTATAGTGATGTATTTTCCCATTCAATGGCATAAAAATTAAAAAGATGATTCTCAATGGCTATGTGTTTTTATTTTATTCATATATGCCTTTGTAATCATAAAAATATTTTACATCTGTGTATACTTTATATCTCCAATCACACAATATATATCTTGAGTATAAAAACATGTTTTCTACTTTTTATCATTTCCCCAAACTATAACCCCTCACTTCTACCAAAGTACCTGAAGCTAGGCTATACACATTACAGAAGGACTAAAATAATCATTGTTCTTATACTGCTATAACACAAGCTAGCAATTGGTATATTAAAAGAACCCAAAAAAAAGTTAAAAAAAAAAAAACACACAAGCACAACAATATGTTATGTATACAAAGATATGTGTAAGTTGCAAACTAATCTAAATTCTCAGAATAAAATACAAAAATATGATTTTTATTATCAAAAACCACATGATACTATAGTTGGAAAACATTTACCCTAAATGGTAAGTAATTGAAAGAACCTTGTTTTTCCTGGTTTTAAATATTATTTCACATTCTACTGGAGCCCAGAGAAAAGTAAAACATCTATTGCTTGGCTTTTACTAGAACTGATTAGTGCTACACCTAACTTTACACACAAAAAAACCTTCCTCAAAAGTTGGTGTCTATCATAAAGCAGAAACTAACACACCATTGTAAAGCAATTATACCCAATAAAGATGTTAAAAAAAAAAGTGTAATGTGTAAAAATTTACCCATTAAATTTATGTTTATGCACATGGATGGATTTATATCTAAGCTTGTTGTAGATGCATTATAAGAGTTCATTATTTATAGGCATCATGGAGATAATCCTTAAAGTAATCCTTTGGAATAAGCGATTTACATGTTTTATAAGTTCAAGTTTTCATATATTGGATTCCTTAAAGAAAACGTATACCAAAAAAGAAAAAAACATCATCTACTATTATAAATTATGATCAAAAGAGCATAGCCTTTTTTCTTAATCCCAAACTTTAAAAATAGTTCCATAAGTAAACCAGTATTTTTTCATACAAACCTATGCTCTTGTAATGCTCACAGTTTTTAGTAACCTATATTACTTGGGAATTTTTAGTTAAGAAGATACCAGGACAATAAATGACTGTTTTATATCTTTAGCTTCATTTTAGTCTTCCTATATTCACGCCCTAGAGGTTCCAGATTCTTATCCACAAAGTGATTATGGTCTAGGACTGAATCAGATTTGTAACAAATGTCTACTGTGATCCTTCAACCTATCATCGATGGGCAGAGCCAATATATGTCTTCTAGCTCACTGAATCCTTTCACCTTACCTTAGGGACTTTCCACAGTGCTACACGGTTAGATGCTTGCTTTTACAAATAATGAAAATGAATGAAAAATGATTTCAAAATAGAAAAATGGAAACCCAAATCATTATATAGTATCTAAAAGCTACCCTGCATCTACCATCTTAGTGCCTAAACAAACATTCTAACATGTATAACAAGGGATATTCTTTAAGGTTTTGAGTTTCATTATCTCTAATTTTATCTGATTACTGACATGCACCATTTCTATTAACACCTCAATATATCCAGCCATACAATAGTATAAAACTTCTAATAGTGATCTACAATAGTCTAGAAACCATTATGATTTGTTTTAAGTTTTTCAGAAAAAAATAAAAGCACAAAGCTAATAAAATGAAATTTCTATTAAACATAATTTTTATAAATATTACCAAATCACAATGAAACTAACAGCAGTCATGTAATCATTTATAAAATGTATTTTCCCTCAAAAAATAAAAACAAAAAAGTGTTTCCAAAGAGAGACAAGAAAAAATTACAAAGTACAATATTTTTAAGCTACAAGCTTTACAAAAATCTGTCACCATCTACGTTACAATTCTAGTCATCAATAAGGTACTTTTTTTTCAATGCACTATTCAAAAATCAATTATATCAACTCTTTTGTATAGAAAAGCAGCACACCTTTCAGGCAACTAGTATTAATGAGTAGACATGACTATAGAATCTCCATCTGTTTCTCTGACAAAGCCGTGGCTACTCTAGTCGCTCATTGAAATTCCATTAATCTGGTGTACCAAGGTCCAATGCGAAAATCAAAACTCCATCTAACCCTTTATCAGTTCACAATAACCTACAAGTGAACTCTGCCTGTTAGCATGCAGCAAGTTATGATTTTGCTATCAATCAGGCAGTTGGCCAATAAAAAAAAAAAAAAAAGGCTGGAAACAGCGTGTCTGGCAGGGTTTGAAGACTTTGTTTTTGTTTTCTGTTTTCATTCCCTTTCAATTTCTATAGGGTGTCTGGACCTTGTGAGATTATGCATTATTCTCCTTGGCTGTGATTTAATTGCTACCAGCAATCAAGTCGAAGCATCACTGAAGTGTGCTTGAATTTCATTAGAAGATACAACTTATGCTACTTTCCTACAGTACCTAATAAACCATAAAGAAACCAAAACACATATGGCTTGAGGGAATAACTGGAAAATTAGGTAGCCATTTGGGAACTGAATGAACTTTTGAACCAGAGGAACAGAGAAAAAGAAATATTAAAGGAAAAGACAAACTTAGAATGCACACAGAGATGTGCAGGTTTGACCTTTTTAGCACCTTGAAAATTACATTAGCATTATGAAAAATACATATCATGTTTGGAGTTTATAATCCATCAAAGTTCAGATACTTTGTTAGTGCCTACCATAAGGTAAAAGTCAAAAGGACAAAACAACAATCTGATTTGACAAAAGGCCTTTTGGTGACCTGTGCTAATTTAGTTATACTTGTTAAATGCATTATCATTTTATAATTAATATATCATTAGACTAAGGTCACACAATGAAGGAAAATTTATTCAGCAAAGGAAAGAGAACACATATAACAATCAAGCTGCAGGAAGAAAAACTAATATGACTAGATGATATTTTAGAGTGGAAATTAAAAGTTCAAGTGGTAGTTTTAAAATTAATTTATAGTATTCTTAGAAGAAAATGTAAAATTATCAAAAACAGCATTATTTATATACCAAAAATGAATAATACTAAAAGTTAAATTTTCAATCTAAGAATTGCTTACATAAACACTGATGAAAATGCAATATTTAACAAAAATTTAAATGTTACACATAAATATAATTTATTAAATAATATTCAAATATTGATAATGTTTTAGCAATAAATGTTTTTCATGCTATTAATGTATTTTCTTTATATTTGGTTATGAAAACAAACATATAATAAATTATTTACTCATAAGAAAAAAACAATAATCCTGTAAAGGATTATTTACAGGATTATTTACATGAAATACAATAGCAATTCACTTTTCCTAACAAATCACTGGCTCTCACATATATTTAATTGTTGGATTTCTTAGGTTGTAATTTTTTCAAGACGGCACATAATGCTTCCTGGTACATCAAAATATCTATGCTATTTTGAGAAATCCTGAGCATATATATTCTATGAATATATTCTGTATGTGTATGTATCCATATCTGTATATTATCATGAGTATAAGTACTCTCTATATATGTATACATACAAACATACTCATTTCTATCTACCAATGTTTTCCAGAGAAGCAAAACAAACCATTGTAATGTGTCTGAAAAATAGTTCAACTCAAATAATAATTCATTGTTTTGCCTGAAAATATTATTTCATCGATTATAAAACATTTTCTAGTAGAAATGCTTTTGAAGATCAGGTTAGAAAGGGTAATGCTCTGTTTCAGATAATAAGTGTGACTGAAGAAAAATGTGCATCTTTTTAAAAAAATAGAGAATATAAGAGAAAGAAATTCTTTCCTTTTAAAAATAGATATTAAATGTTTGCCAAAATGTAAAATTCGACATAAAATGGATATGATTATTGTTGCTACATACTGTACAGAGTTCTGAATATAAAAAAAAGATTGTGTTGTTCTGAATCAGTGGTTAGAATGTTTATCACTTATGCATGTACTTGACTTATCCCTGTTCTGCAGTAGACATAATTTTATACCTCATAAAAGCAATTTATGTTTCCAAAGGGAATAATCTGGATAACATAAAATGTGGAGTGCTCTGTTGCAGGAAGCATATTTTCATTCAGCAATTGTATTTAGAGATGGAACTGCACAGTTTGATCATCATATAGTGGCAGAAGGCATTATTCATTTCTATGTCTACGTGAAGCTTTGAGTGCCACAAATTAATATGCATGGCTAATTTATCAATACACATTCTTAATTTGTACCTATATATCACCCTTATAGGTCTCTATGATTCAGATGCACTCAACTGGGTGGCATAACAGAGAAAGCACATGCTACACTAAAAACAAGTTTCATAACTTTGGCAAGTTTTTAAAAATTAATAAGAGATAAATAATCAATTTTATTACCATTTCAATTAATACAAAAAACTATAATATTACTGTGTAATATAGGATATTTTTAGATGACACAATCAGAAAAATGAAAATGTATTATTAAAAGAAGCATTTGATGAAAACCTGTCTCAATGAGAGAAGGCAATGTAGGAATAATTAATTTAATATTTTATGAACTCATTTTGTATGAAGTTTTCAGGAAAAAAGCGATCAAAAACCTTTTTCATTATTTATAAAATAATGAAATACAACAAGCCATTAAGCAGCACAATAAAATTAAGCAAGAATCTGATAATATCAAATTAACCAACAAACTTACTGATAATATTCATACGATGATGCAAGCACTCTCCTAAAAATTCAAGTAAAGAAAATTTCCTAGGAAAAGAAAGAACTACATACTTAGGAAAACCACTAGAGAGAGCTCTTCTGTTCCTTAAAGGTTCTGGTAAAGGTAAGTTAACTGAAGCCTCTATGTTTATCTGCTTTCTGACAAGACCACCACCTTTACACATCACACTGTTTTGTGTTAGAGTGTCAAGAGGTATATTCTATGGGAAAATGTCACATACCATCAGAGTGGGCCTCATCATCTTTATCATATCTTTCTGAGGCTAATGAAATAGTGTCTGGAGGCCCAGCAAAAGGGTCATCATATTCTTCTCCATCTTCTATATCACCTATAAAAGAATCAGAGAAAAAAAGAATGGATATATATATACATATATGTATACCTGAACCACTTTGCTGTATACCTGAAACTAACACAACATTGTAAATCAACTATGCCCCAATATAAAGTAAAAATTAAATTTAAAAATATTATAAAAAAACAAAAACTAATCGAGAAAAGCCTTTTATAATTTAGCCATCTTTAGAAGTGTTACTTTATCAAAGAGGTAAATTTTACGATTAAATTTGGTCACTTTCATGGAAAACCAAAGAAAAATTTTTGAACTAGATAAAAACAGATCCTATTTTAATGTATATTCGCTGTAATTTAGCTAAGGTAAGTTTTTGAAAGTCAGTACACAACTGCTTCTTTCTGTTACAAAAGGATACAAGTTCCAAAATTATGATGGTCTCTACAAAGATGAATTCAAAGTGGAAGCAGGTTAAAACATAGTGTGTAACCAAAACAAACAAAACCAAAATAACAATAACAGCAACCAAAAAAAGCATGGAAAGCACAACAGAGAAAATAATTCAAGTTAATTCCATTTACCTACTCAATAATTGGAAAAATGATGATGAGTAATTGATAATTCAAAGCCATATGAACATTTTATGTTTTCATTAAAAATCACAGGATTACATTAGAATAGATTAAAAATACTCAGTTGTGTTTTCAAGAGCAGGAATCTTGTGGAAAAACTGCTTTAAAACTCATATAAATCTTTTAAATTCAAACAAGGTGATTTATAAACTAGACACTTTCGATTTTGCATTCAGTAATATGTTACTTTATTTTTTCTTGTGTTCTGGCTAGTTTTCTAGATGATTTCCAAATCTCAGGCTGATTGGTTGGTTTGAAGTCATTTAATCCCCACAATAAAATCTTGTGGTTTGGGTTTTTTCCATATACTCATTTAGAATAATTTTTTAAAAGAGTGAATCAAACATTTGCTATATCCCAGTTATATCTAAGCACTCATTCTTCATCCATATTCAACAACAAGGAAAAATGTATGCTTAATACCATATAAATGATCTGTTAACAATTCAAGTTACTTGTTAAAAATTCAAGAGAAAACCAGCCACCTCAGGTATTACCTAAAAATCATAGTGAAAAATCTCCATAGGAATCCTAGAGTGCCTATAGTATTACTTTTAGATCATAGTTGCTGGGCAGATCCAGATTAAAGCTACCTGGCTCTCCAAAAGGATATCTGTATCCTCTGACATGCATCTGATGGGTTGCACCCTACTTTCACCATATTTTTGGTGGAGGAAAGAGCCTCTTTCAAAATAATAAAAATCAATATTCATATCTACTTTTTAAAATTTTGATATTTTACCAGAATTCATCATCCCTACCCTGAAAGTAAAGATATCTCCCATCAAGACAATAAGAGCAGAATATAGAGATGACTATCTTATTGTCCTTAGTGATTATACCATTATGTGTACCATACATGGTGATGTTTCTTCCCCAATTAAAATTCCAAGAAACATGTACAAATACTACTCATTCTTCGGATCTTAATTTCTCTTTCTTTCAAGATGTTCAAAGTACTTCTCAGAACATTCAGTGATCCCTTATAATATTTCTCTTATGGAAAGAAGAGTGGTCTGATTTAAAATATGAGGTAAGAGAGAACCTCATAAAAAGTGCTAGTAAAAATATGTTTGAACATAAAATGACAGCTCATGGAATACACAGTAGTAAAGATCACAAAATTCTCAACTGCTCAAAATTGCTAGAATATCCTTATATTCTTAATAAAGTAAGAATTTTTATGTTATGAATTTTCTAAGGATATTTCAAATCATGAACTATAAATATTGCTATGAAAAAAAAGTATGAGGACACTTCGACTACATCACCATAACTTAGGACTTAGCATATTACACTATTAAGAATACAGAAATACAACAATAAAGCTAATGATTCTATGGAAAGGATTTTGAAAAAAACTCAGATGCTCATGCTTAAATCTATTAAACTCTGTGTGGAAATAAACAAAAAAATTTTTTTAAGTTTTGAAAATCAGAATTAGTTTATTATCCTTTGATAATATCCATTATATATTTTTGTGTACATATCCACGTATGTACACATACACACACACAGCAAAAACATCATTATTAAAGCTATAAATTCAATAATATTTAATATAAGTTAAGACTGTTCTACGCAAATTAGTCACTAACATGTTAAAGACCTCTGTGGTTTTTGGTTTTGTTCAAAAATAAAAGAACACTTTTTGGATTATAAAGTGAAATTGTCTTCAATTTACCATTCTAAGAACTGCAGTTCATTTCAAACGTTGGTTTTTTAAAAAAAAAAAAAATACTGTGATATTTATGTTTATCTAAGACAAAATAAATTAAGTACTGCTACTGGCCTCATTTCTCCCCTCCCCGCTCCCCCTTTTTTAAAGCTTTCCTTGAATTTAACTCAGAAAGTAAAGAATAAGCATCTCTGTGGCATCTGTATAGGGTTATTCCCTTTTTAACTTGCATTAAGTTGAAAAAACACATCATTTTTCAAAATAGTCTTCTTCATTTTACTGTTGTTCCTGTGATGATCCACCCCTTTTCCCCCTCCCTAATTATTTTTTTCAACTCAACAAAGAGCTGCTATATTATAAGGAGCTTTAATTGAACACAGGGGTCGCTGTTGAGCAGTGCAAAGCATTTTTTCTCCCCAGGGGCTGAGTACTTGGAACTATACCTGCAAAGACTTCGATAAATTAAAAGGAAAATGCTCAACTTGTGTTTATGTAATAGAAAACTGAACTCCAAAGCAACAATGGGCATCAGGTAAACGTATCCAATACAATTTACAGACATAATTGAAAGCATTACAGCCTAATCAGACATCTAAAAGAAAAGCATGCTCAAATGAAATGTCTACAGAATCATTAGTTGGCAGCCATTCTATTACCATCACACATAATGTCAGTGGTGCCTTGAGCCTGTGCCAATGACAACAGCATAAATTTTGCATCTCATTTCTATGGTCATAAAATTAATGATCAGTTTAAAAATACTTCTTTGTAAAAGTTATTGCGCAAAGAAAAGACATGAATGTGTCCCTGTTATGTACTCAGAAGGATAATTATGGGGTTGTTGCTCATTAATACTGTTTCTTGTTTCCCTAGAAAAGCATTTGATTTATCCCACAACTTTCAAAAGTTTAATTAATGATACAAAGTTAACAGTCTAAAAGACAATGATCCAAGACTTATTGTCCTGTAATTTCATTGGCAAGTTAAATAACACATCAAAATCAAGGCTTAATCGTTATCACAGCAGCATATTTCTTTGAAAAATATTTTTAAATTTTTAATAGTTGGGTTCAAATTACTATTATCCCTTTTTTATATATGGTTTATGGTCAATTAACATTTTCCTAAATGCCTGGAGATAAAGCCCAACAGCAATTGAACAGTCATGACCCCACCACTGAAGGTGATTTAACCAATCTACTGCTTGTTTTAGCAAATACAGTTCTATTTTGAATGCAATCAGGTAAACAGTAAACTAAATAATATACCTAAAATTCAGATGATAACCATTCCCTTTTACAGAGAATGAAATATAAACTTGGTGGGGAAAATTACTTGAGTGAAAAATATTAATTTCTAATTTTCTACTCAGTTCACGTGTCCAAAATAATTTCTCAAGTGATAATATACAGCTATGAATAGACATAAACATTTAACTTGTCATTTCTTAAGGGAACCTGTAGTTTAATTCTTACAAATTTGAAAGATTTGAGTCACCACAAATAAGATTCTCTTCATAACTCTTCTACCATAGAAGGGCTAATATATAGCATGCAAACATGAGGCAGAATTTTAAAGGAAGGACACCATTCCTCAAGTACTACCTTTGAAACAGACTTCTACTACTATAGGCCCCATAATCTCAAACATGCTTAACGCATTTGTATAAGGCCAGAGATGGGGTGTGGGGGTAAGGGAGCTGCAAGTTATTTGCTCAGATTTCACTGGGGAGCTAACTTTCAACAGAACATATACTATGTTAGGAAGAGTAAAGGAAACGAAGTTAAACATCATCCAAACTTCTGACTTTTCTGCTGTTCTCAAGGATTCCATCAGAACAAACTAAAATGGGTCCCTTCTTATCTAACAGCCCTGTTACTCAAAAAACTAGTTTAGTCCATAAATAATAATACCAATGAGGTCAAAGGAAATTGCTTTCTAAGTAAACCTATTCATATTTAACAATATCAGTGGAGTTTTAGGATAAAATCTACTAAATAAATTTTTTAATTTAGAGGAAAAATATTTTAAAGGAGAAAATGAGAGCTTTTTAGTTATGACATCTAAAGAAAATTGAAAACAATATATTCACATTTTTTAAAGCTGTAGACACCCATATTTGAAAAATATTCTCTTGAAATATTTGTCTATGTTAATATGCATACCCTTCCTTTAGTAATTTATGGTTTCCTCAAAACTTATTTGAAAACTGTATTATAAATCAAGATTTATTAAATCCTCTTGATAAATGAACTTGAATCTGAGAATACACATTAATATAATACTTATTGAACACTGACTATGTGTCATGCATAGGTATCTTCACATTATCTTATTCTATAAAGAAAATAATAATACCAAAATCATCACTGGAGTAAAACAAGCCTAATATAGAAAACAATAATACCAAAATCATCACTGGAGTAAAACAAGCCTAATATAAGGGCAAGATACAACTACAAGTAAAACTTTTTTATCATATACCTAATATTTATTAGAAAATTCTATTTTATACTCAGTCAGTAACACCTTTACTCAAATAGTAATATATTTTCATCCCCCCAAAAATTATTACAAGTCACATTTAAAAGCGCTATGACCTTACGATGTGACAGAGAACAAATTCTGAAATAATCATAATTGTAAAATAATTCTAAAATGAGCATAATTCTAGTGCATGAAGCCTGTATTTAGGAGTATACTTTATATTACTAGGCTACATTGTAACTAAGAACAAAAAACTAGAGTTAGATAGTTATTCTGTCATGTACAATATCTAAAGACTATAAGAAGAGATGTGAGAGGAAAGTAAGGAAGGATAACAGACATCTGTGAACATTAAAGAAACTAATAACTCACTTATTTGAAATGAGTAAATGTGAATTAATTCATTTTATTTAAGAACTCTCTTCCAGGTCCTTTTTTCTCCCAATAATGATATTAAAATGGTACCTAACCATCATGTAAAAATAAATAAATAAATAAAGTATGTGAAACAAATAGGAGTATAAAGGTAAAAAGCAGGAAAATAGCCTCTGTTCACTTCATTGTGACCCTATATTGACCTGAGAGAGAGAAAGAGAGAGAGGGGAAACAGGCAAAAGGATTTCTGTCCAGGTCTCCTTGGATGAAGACAATCCAAAAACCCCAAGAAGAAAATGTAAGAAAAAAAAGAAAAGCAGCATTATCAAAATATACTTACATGAATTCAATTTATTCAATGTAGAGATCTGATTATTAAAAAATTCCTGTTTTTAAAATATATGTCTTTTGAGCAATTGCTTATTCAACTATTAAGCCTGTACTAACTTCCCTTTACTATTTCTAACAAACTACAGGAATAGTCTTTTTAGAACAGTCGAATTATACTTTGAGAGTAGAATGGCATAAAATTACTCAGCTTCTCATATTTCTCCAAGATATACATCTAATTTATCCACAGGCTTACTTTTGAGCAGGCACTCTTGGTGATTAGTTAACTCAATACAGCAGTATTGAACAACAAATGACTTATTCAGAGGAAAATGATTATCGGGAATCTCTGAATTCTGTGTTATTTGAACTCTTACTCTAGGCTCATTTTTCAATTTCTATCAAATACTATATAAACTTCCATTCTCCTTAGAGACAAAGAATGTATCTCAGTAATGTAATTTTAATATCCACACACCTGAACAAGTCCTAAACCAGAATACCAAAGGGAAAGTTCCTACCCTATTATTGAATCATATGCAATTCTGCAATGACTTTATACTATCACATTTTCTTAGCTTAAAAATGTTTAACGTACAAATAATTAAGTCACAATGAGAGTCCAATAAGTAACCACTAGAACAAAATGTGCCTTTTAAGAAAAAAGGCAGAATCTGATATGTAATATTTCCCCCATAAACAGTGCACTGTATAAAAGTTATCATAATTAAAATGCATAAATTCATTATTTCTATACTCAACTAAGCAAAATACAACATGATTAAACCCACAGTTTAGGACTCATTATAGAGAACAAAGAAGTAGGTATTTGTGGAGAGGAGGAGTTTCCTGCTCTTCCCTTTATTTAACAGTGTTAAAAAAATTTAATATGGAAAAAAATCTCTTCTTATTTCCTCTAATCACAACAATTGTGATGACTTAATGTGAAAAGAAACTGTGGTTTCCTTTTAACTGATTTTAGGTTTGTCTGGTTAAGTAGTTGGTTTATTGAAACCGTCATTACTCTCTCACTTATCAGCTGGCAGAGATATGAGTTACTCTGTGGTATCTGCTCACCCCAGTTAGAAGATGCCACACTGCTTCCCCCAAACTCAGAGCCTAGCTTCACATAGTTAACTGACCTCATGTTGTGACCCTCATACCAGCATCCACAGGCTTCAGGTCATGACCTATGAATTAGCATCATGGAAGTAAGGGCCATACCAAGTTTCCCTTACAGAACTGAAGACGTGAAATAGTAGAAACTTCCTACGCCTTTCTGGATTTGGTTTTCAGTACGCTAAGCAGCTGTCTCTCAAATCTAAAGGAAGACAATCAGCTTACCAGCATTCTCACATATTTGAAAAAAATGAAACTGAACCCCCTTCTTTGAAAATGTCTATGGCATATATTTATTCATATCAAAAGAATCACAAGAATAATAAATACCAGCATTTGAAAAAGATTTTACTCATGCTTTCAAACAAAAATTGATACTGTTTTTAAACCAATTACCTTTTAGAAACATTACCTATGAGCACCCAGCCACAGGCCCTCCTGCTTCCATCACCACTATAAAGTAATCTCTACAGGGTTAAATGGTGATGGGTTGGTATCTCGCCTCTGCCTCACAAAATTCTTCCATGTGTAACTGCAGGTATATACCTTTCTTAACAAACTTCTGCCACAATGAACTCTAAGAACCATAAAACCTAAGAATGTTAAACACAGATTTCTGCATGAAAGATTGTGCAAAAGAAGACTGTGCAGAGTAGATTCTAGATATGTTTTTTAATTTTATTCTCAGCAGGGGGAGCTAGCACTCTCATCTTTAAAGTCTAAGTATACAACAGAGAAATTTAAATTTTTGACTCCAACTATCAAATTTCAGTATGTGTTAGATTTTCCTATTGAAAATCTCTGCAAGGGAAAAAAATGTCAAGTTTGACAAAACTTGAAAATTTACCTTTGTCTTGAAATTCCTGAAGATAGCTGCAAAATAAAGCAAGAACATTATATTTTAAAATAAAGGTTGACAAATCAAAACAAGATCTAATCAATGGCAATAATTCAAGTCTATTTTTAAATCTATATTGTAAATATAGATTTAGAGAAAAAACTACTTCCTATCCTGAAATGATAATTCCAAAAGGCTTATGGATTTATAATAAAGGTATTTTTAAAGACTTAAGTTACAGTAGTAAAACCAGAATATACCTTTAATACATACAACTTAAATTACATTTATTCATTTGAGTATCTGGAGGTATCTTCCGTATTTATGTTAAAATTCTCAATCTACCTATGTCTTATCAGTTAAACCAAATATATCCTCAAATAATCAAAATAAACAGTTGGATTTTGCTAGAATGCTTAGAAAAATACATAATCAATAGGCTTCACAAAAAACGGTATTATGATAAGTCTGTCTGTTTTTAAAAACTATTATAGTAGAAATATAGTTTGTCCTTTAAAAATACTTCAACCCAATTAAATTAGAACACACAAAATTTAATCCCACAATAATCAGTCCTTCATTAAAATGTTAATTACAACGTTTCTTATAAGTAAGAAATAAGTAATAAAAGGCAAGTAAGTGACTTACATAGACTTTACATCTTTTATCTTCTTAATAAGGGAGTCTCTCTTTTCCTTTGCTTTCTTGGATAAATTTTCCCCTCTCAGTACGTCTGCTACAAATGTTTCAACATCTAAACCATGAAATATAAGAAAAAGGATACAAATTATAGGAAAGAATCACTTTTTTTGTGAAGACAAATAGGACAATGATCGTTTCTACCCATAAGTGTTAATATCTGTACAATTTGTTACAGTTATTTATCAATCCAAAGCATAACAATTGAAGTATGTTTCAAATACTAAATTGGACAAATCTGTTCACCACTTAGCTAATAAAATGTGTATGCTCTACTTATGCTTAACACAGCGAATGCTATTAGAATGTTTGGCATCATTAAACCAGGAAGAAGCATGCAAGTTTTAATAAACTATGGTGCCCCATAAACAAATTCTCTGTATAAAAGCAAGTGCAGAGCTTTCATGCATGTTACTATCATTTTTTTTAGTATTTTGTAAGTTCCTGTATGAACAGGTCATTCACAATATTATATCAATATAAGCTAATGTCTCTGGCAAAGGCATCCTTTTCCCAGTGTAATCAATTTTCAGGTATATGCAGTGCTTAATGCTTTAAAGGAAAAACAAATCCCTTTTTCTAGCCAAGATTCCCAAATCAAACCCTCCTCTTTCCTACCTGCCCCACCTACTCTGGCCAGCTATTCTCAAATAAAAAAGAAAATCAGTTGTGTGGTTTTGTGTGCTCTTGCTTCCTGCCTTGGCATTACTACTTGGAAATATTTCTTTAAACAAAGGAAAAAGTGGCAAAATAGATTTAGCCACTATTTTAAAATATAGTAACCAAGAGATAAGACTTCTATGGCCTCATATAACATTTTCACAAAGTCTCTTTTTTTTTTTAATTCAGTAAACTTCCAAATTATTCTGCTTTCTAATTCTCTCTAGTATACAATTCCACCAAATCCTTATTGGTTTGATTTTACAATAGCCCCACTCTTATTGTTCATGAAATACTGTACAAGTTTAAATTAACTTTATATTCAGAATTTCAAATGTCACTTTGAGATATCTAATATAGAAGATACCATTAAAATTTTTTCAGTAGGCATGACTATAAACCACCCATATTTCATATTGAAGAGATGTGTATATGTTTTACTTTCTTTTTGTTTAACTAATTTGTCTCCTAATTCACACTGATAAAAAGATGGTATCAAAACATACAATATTATACTTAATTAATTCAAAGCAGTATAGCAAATAGTCTTTCAACTGTACTTATAATTAGCAACTTAAAGCCTAGTATTTGAAATAGAATGTTATAACTGATTTTAAATTCTTGATTACAAAAGTATGTTGATCCAAGGAGTGAAGCTGATTAAACTGTTATTCTATTCATTCATAATAGATTGTGTAAAAGTGATTCTTCACTAAATCAATATAAGTGAAATAATTAAAATTTAGTCTTGGAATAATTTTAAGTAGCTTTCTGGTTTGAAGCCCATTACTGACTAATGTTAAAAGTAACTATCAAAATGAAACAAAAGCAAAATGTCACAGCTTCTCTTTCCTTGAGCTGTCCATATTTTGAAGAGGGGGACACAGAGACATAATCCAGTACCAGTGCAAATTGGACCCACACTTCTAAAGTGAGTTCAAAATAATGAGACTTATAAAAAAGCACTCTTCTCTCAACTCTAAATTTTGTATGTACCCAGAGGAGCAAGGCAACCTCTGGACATTCAGATATTAGCTGAAATGGAAAAGATCAGTGGCTTCTCTGAGATGGCTCCAATAAATCTACTAAGAAACTGGAGGAAGAGAAGGAGTAGCACCTCTACTGTTGATTCTTTCTTCCAACCAGACTCAATACTTGGGAGAATCACTGGCATAACGATTGGTAGTTTGCTTAATGTTACTTTCACTCAGTGTTTGTCTTTAATTCCCTCATCCACACGAGTATTTAATTGCCTATTTTACATTTTCATTATACAATCCAAGTTTAAACAAACAGGATCTATTTTCTATCTCCGGAAGCAATAACAGAACGAATTACAGCCCGAGTTATTTCTTTAAAAGGTCTTTTCAGTTGTATAAAAACTCAGAAAACAAAAAGCTGTAATAGTGTTTCCTAACAGTGCCAAAAATATTTTTAAATTATTGAGCTATGCTATTTTGTGAGGAAATACTCGTTGAAGGAGTGTGAGACTGCAGGAAGAATCTGTGTTGTTTTCTGAGTGGGAGGAGATTCAGAGATTGCGCAAGGGGAAAATTCTATATTTTTAGAGTAGTCTTAATGTATTTATTCCTAAACTTATGCCACGAAAGGGGTTTAAGGCAACTAAAAAGATTTAACAAACATTGATTTTTAAAAATTATTTCACAAAGGAGATGTGGAAAGCGTACAACCTGCTTTTGCGTTTTTTTTGGTTTTGTTTTTAACAAATAAGAACTTCATAGTGGAAGCGATTCCTGCAATAATCTTCGTTTGTTGGTGCCCACAGACTCAACTGGTTTTCAAGTTTTTGAAATCTGGGTTTTTTTCTTAAAATCCATACTGTGCCCATTTATTTTGAAATCGAACGAAACCAGCCTCTCCTAGGCACAGGAGACCCTCTGGACGTGCCCGCGGCCTTCGCCGAGCCCCTGCGCGGAGCCCCGACCCCGCTACCCCGGCGCGAAGAGGTAGCGGGTGCTGGAAAGTTACTCGGCCTTCACCGGGAGATGCTCGGGCTCCGCCGTCCGAGACACTCGGAGTGTTAAACCCCAGGGCTCCCGTCATTGGAGCTGTGAGCAGGGAGCACTGGTTTGGGGCAGCGCCCTCGCCAGACAAATGGGACTGGATCTGCGGCTTTGTAGCTCAGAGCCAGGGTAATATTTCAAAAGCGAGCAATAAAAGTCCTGGGCGACTCAAGCACTCCCCTGGCTGGTTGGAAAAGAGATCTGAAGCTTTTTATTGTGCTCTGAATAGCCCTGCAAACGGTAAACTAGCGAGCGCTTTAGCCCTCTTCTACCTTCCTTTAGGGGTCATGTCCCTCTGTTAATATGTAGATTTCACTGACTCCAGACTGCCTGTAATTCGGGGAACAGCCGTAATTCGATTACAAGAAAAGGTCAGCCTGCCTCCTCGCTGGCCTCTTGGCCTGGTGAGTAGACAGAATTCCTTTCTCACAGGAGGGATCTCGGCTCACCCGCGTCCTCCACGGGAGAGGAGAAGCTTAAGGACCCACCCGGCCACGTGGAGAAAGCGCAGTTCCAGCGCCCTCTAAGCACCAGGTCTAATCCCTACCGCCGCTCCGCGCTTCGTCACGTAGACCGCAGGTCAGCGCCGGCCGCATTTAACCCCAGAATTGGCCCCATCTCCATCCGCCTCTGACCCCAAGTCATCACCAAGGAAAAAGTTATTCAGCGAATACAAATGTGGTGGTGATTTTTGCTCCTGTTACACCTTAGCATTGTCAGAGCAAACCTGATCTCCCGGTACAACTGTAAAGATCTGGGGGAGAAGGCCGCTGGGAAGATCTGATTTACAACCGCTCTGCAGATAAACGTTAAGGTCTGAAAACAAAATTAAAAGATGACATCATGTCTTGGCTCAGCAATCCTCAAGCAGTTTGAGTTAGAAACTTCTCAATAGCCATCGCAACCCCTAAGAGGCAAATACTTAGCACACACCAAATCACCGAGTGGTATTCAAATTTTCCTTTTCCTTTTCCTGTACATATGGACCCCCTAGAAAATCAGCCACTCATCTCCCCCTAGAGCCCGAGAGGCTACGACAGGTATCTAACACACACAGGCTAACAGCTTCCTACCAATTTCCATACTAATTACAGTTTCAAGGTGAAACCACACAAGGTTACGACAGTTTTTAAATTCTTGCAAACTATAAACTGTCGTCGGCTTCTCCAAGCTGAGTACATAGCACAGGTTCCAACTCTTTAAGAAAGCCGGGGTTTGACCACTTGTCCTCACCATCCTCCACCATGGAATATGACTTCCAGGCTGGAGGTTGTAAACAAGTCACAGAGGTAACACCTGGCGTCTTCTGCCTAGTCCCCCAACCAACCAATACCTCACCTCCCTGGGCAGGCATCCAAGTGTGCAGGCACAGGCGCGCATGCGTGCACGTGCACACACACACACACACACACACACACACACACAGCCTCTGTGATGGCCTGAATTGTATAGGAGAGGGGGGCAAGAATTAGAGTGAATCCACTACCACATGCTCAGCCCCAGATCAATGAATAAGTGTAAAACCAGTCAAACCATACCCCAAATGGCTTTACGACTTAATTCCACATCTTTCTCTACTTTATGAATTGGGCCAAGTTGCACTTTGTATTCACTGAGGTGCTATCACTAAACTTAACAAGAATCTCAGCCTAGAATTTAAGTTGGCATCAGAACAAAAAGAGAAGCTTTTCTTCTCTGTTAAAGGAGGGTATAGTCTGACCAAACACCTCCTGGTGAAAACATAAAAATCACTTAAACTGGGCACATGTAGACCAATTAAGCTAAATGCCCAAATTTGGAAAATGGCTAATTAAAAAGTTATTGATAGCTCTAATAAATGTCTTTCTCTTGATTACCCAGCACCTTTACAGGTTATGGATGAACTGTGGACTTTTCAAACATGGAAAAAGAGACAGGAACAAGCACAAGGAGTTCTCAAAGTATGATAGGAAAAACATACCTGAGTCTTACAATCCAATCATCTGATAACATTTTCAAAATTGGCTTTGGAGGCTAAGTGACTTATTTTGGTAGAAAACTGGACTGTTGAAGGATAGAGATGAATATTTTTCACCTCTAAAAGATGACTCGATAAATAGCACCTTAAAATCATCAAAATCTCTTTACCACACATTTTCAAAGAAGCCACAGTGAATAAAACATTAGTCTGAGATTTATACTATATTCACTGTTAGGTATCATGTATTGTAATGTGTTCACTATGTGATTGAAAAAGAAATGTAAACTCAGCGGAATGAAAAAGATAGACTTGGCTTTAATTGAAAAAGACAAACTAAGTGAATAATGAGTATATAAAAACTAGCCTATGCCACTTTTATCACCCATATATGACACTTAATCTTAAATTTATGAGAGACAACTGAACTGTGTTTCAAATCACCAGAGGCTTTTCCCACTCTGATGTTTCTGTCTTCTTTCTAGTAATACTTTAATGCTGATTAAGTAGAGCTAAGCTCATTAGGAAATTTTTTATATACTTCTCTTTTTTTAGAATATTTAGATTTCTTTTTTAAAAGAAAACCAGTGATAATTTGGATTGGGTAACTATAAAATTGTGCATACTAGCATATTATCAAGAGCTTTATTTAGTAATCTGAGATGAAAATACTTTAAAAGGAAAGTCATAAAAAAAACCAAGAGAGCCAAAGATCCTCTCCCAAGAAAAAACAGAATATTGTATGCTTAACATAGGCAAATAATTTTCCTAACATCACATCTTAAGTCATCATGTTATTTGACCCGTACAAGAAACTATAACTTTCTGGTCCCTTGATTTACAAACATATATTCCTATTTCTAGAAGAGAAAAATCTTAGAGGTGTCATGGACTGATTTCACTGTAAGATCAAAGGTTCTCATATCAAATTTAAACTCATTAGTTATTACTGCCAAAATGGGGCAGGCTTGTTCTTGCTCTATAGGAAAATCCAGGTGCTAAAGAAGTAGGTGACTATTGGTGACTCAGTAGGTGGCACTCTTCCCTTTACATACTCAGCCAATGCCCCAGAAGGAAGTTATGAGACACTAGATACACCATAAATGATTCTCATAAGAAAAATAAAACCGAATGTTGACCAAATTATAAATGGAACTCTGGAAGGGTGGAAATCAAACCACACTATTGCATTGAAAAAAATTCTACCTCTATCGCAACTGAATTCCGTTCTTTACCTAGTGTCTCTAAAGGGATTATCAATTATGTGTGAAGGTTTTTTAAAATGTCCTGAAAATTCTCAATAGAGGAAAATGCAATATTTCTAATCAAGACTGCCAAGTGAACAAAATCTCAGGGTCACTTTGCAGACACCACTCTGTTTATTGTTTGTTTGGTTTGGGTTTGATTTTTCAGAGTATACTAACAACCATCATTTTCTTCAACACTGGTTTCATTTTCTAACCCAATGAAAAGAAACTAACATTTTCTTACAGCTTTCCTTTTTAAATATGTTGTCTAAAACAAATGAATGAGAATATCTAACTGCAAACCACCAAGAGTCCAGTATTCAAAGGGCGATTAAACAAATCAAGGGGATTGGGGGTGGGGGGTGGCGAGCAGTGGTTCTAATTCCTCTCACTTTCTTGCCTGCCTGGAGGAAAAACTCACATAAATCAAGATTATTCTTGCTGTTCATCCCAGTCAAAATATTTGGATGTGGGAGAAGATTAAATGGACAAGATTTGGGATAATCCTTTGATTCTAATTATCCCAGCTAAACCTGTTCTTCCATTGTGGTGAAAAAAAATTAAAGGTTGCCTGTAGTGCATATGGCAGTCCCCAATTTACTTTTAACAACAAAAATCTGTAAACCTTTTTCTATTCATGGGACAAGAAAATAATTCAACACTTTTATAAAAAGTATAGGCTATCAATATTTAATATACTGATTCCACAGAAATAAAAATAACTAATGGTCAAACTATATAGCCACTTTTTCAAGAGCATCATTAAATGTGAGGTAAGAATGATAACCTCTATGGATTTTTGCATTTCTAAAGAACTTTTTTTAAAGGGAAGGAATCAGAAGGAGGGGGGAACAAATATTGAAAAGGAAGCCTAAAATAGATATAATCAGAGGAAAAAATAAAGAGAAGAGAATACTAAATTGATAAGAATACATTTGAGCACCTACCTCTATCAAGCAGTTGAAACGTCAAACATTTAACACATATGGCATAATGATTTGGATAAAGGGAACACGGAACGCAATGGGAAATGTCCAAAACATTTTTTTTATAGGCATTATCTTTTGACTTTATATTCTTTTTTTCTGAAGGGATTTTAATGCCTGAAAAGTTTAGTTCCTTATCTTCTCTACCCTGGAATTCTAGCATAGCGCCATGCATTCTAAGAGTGCTCAACTGTTAACTACAACCACCACTGCCAATATCTCCTAATTACTTTCAAAGAAAGAACTAGGTAAGCCAGCAATATCTTTAAAATTCAAACCAATGTCAACTCTTCCTCTATAGTTTTAATAATTTTAAATCTAACCATGTCCTATTACCCAAACACTTGAATAATGCAAATGATCATGCACAATCCAACAGAATTTTTTGGATAAAAACATGTGAAAAAAAATTGCTCAGAGCACTTATTCTTGAAACCTTTCCTACCTCAAAAAAAGATTTTAATTAAAGTCAACCATAAAATGTTAACCATTTTCTTTGAATGATTAGTTTAAAAAGAAAACTGAAAAACACTGGTTCACTTGTTTCATTTCTTTACAATTTATCTCATATATATTTCCTCATAGCCATACCTCTTGAAAATATCCTCTGAAAATAAAGTATAAGTCAAATTTGTAATCAACAAAATTTTAATGTTTTATTATTTGTTTTTAATACTTCATGTGTTTTAATATGTGATTTGCTTTAATAATGTGAAATACTGAAAATGTCAATAAAATGATTTTTAAAACACTGATTTCAGACATTATGTAAGTATTATTATCTGATTAAAGAGAGAGAGGTGGCTAAAGTATATAGGAAGTTAGCAATGGCAGATAATTTAAATATTATTTAATTCTGAGCTTTCAATTAAATTACGCAAATAAGGGCTACATGAAGTATTTGTAATCTATGGGGATCAGAGAATAAAGAGTCTCATAACCCATATATCATACTATCTGCAAATGTATGACTATGGATCCAGATAGCAAACTGTCTACTGTGGAGCTGTCAAGCTTCAAAAGCATGTACCCAGAGGTCTACACTTTACATCTTAAACTCAAAAATTCACACCTAGAATATCCTGGAAGTGGTGACATCTACTTTTAGAGTTATGATAAACAGTTCTCTGACCTGGTGACTAAGATAATATTCTAAGCAAGGAATTCCAGCATAGTAACAACAAAAATGTTAACTGTAGTAAAACAAAATCAGCACTCACTTGAAACTCTCATAGAATGGAATAAAAGCTGCCTTCACTCAGCCCCTACAGTTCTTTCAATATTTCCCTTAGTGGTACCCATTAATGACAACAAGCATTTCTTAGAGTGAAACACTGTCCCACCACAAATGCATTCATCACACTGCAATCATGTTCACATAAACATGTCTGCATTCATACACTATTGGTTTTATCTTCTCTATCACATTCAAAATGCTAACCACCAAAACAGTGTAACAGCATATAAGATTTGGTCTCACAGTGCTCTAAAAGTAACTTACTACTTAAAATGTCACATTTTAAACACTGCTTTAAGAGTTAAAATAAGCAAATCGTAGCACAGGCATTAAGAGAAACTCTTTTAATCCAGTTATTCATGACCAATGTTGAAGGATACTAAAGAAACAACTAAAGAAAAATAAAAATTTTTAATCAAAGTTCAGTATTCAGAATTCTGATGTACACATGACAAAGTGAATAATGGGAAGAATTCCAGAGCATCAGGATAGGTAAGATTTGTGCTACCCTAAAACAGATGTATTGTCTTTTCTACCTTGTGCAGAAATACAAATTTTTTAACAGCCCTTAGTGAAAATACACATCTCCATATCAAGTATATTAATGAACTAATAGTGGATTCATAACAGCCTTGAAGAATGCATCTTTAATTCCTAATTTCCTATAAATGGTAATTTAAAACTGAAAAGGGGAAGATGAGGGTGCAAAGATGAAGTACTGTATTTTAATCGTGTGACACAGGAAGTTGGACTTTAACACATCCTTCCTTTTTTGTTTTAACATGTTACTCAGGCTGAAGACAAGTGGCCATTTGAAAGTCAGGCTCTTTTCGAAGGTCTCAAATATGGGTGGACTGAATGTTCAAGAAAAATGGGAGTTTTCGAAATGACAAACCCTTTGGTCCCATAACCCCAAACTCCTAACCCCTGTAGCTCAGAAATCTTTCTCCTCCATCGGCCAGGCAACCGAAAACTACTTCTTTGACTTCTCTCTCCCTCTCTCCCTCCCTGCCTCTCTCTCTCTCTCTCCCTCCCTCTCTCTCATACACACACACACACACACACACACACACGGCGTCTTCACGACACATACAGAATTGTCCTGATCGCGTTAGTGTAGCCAAGAAGGGCTTCCCCACCATTCTCGCACCAAATTTCAACACACACGCCCACTCCCATTCTCAGACCCCACTTCCCCACTCCCAGTCCCGCTCCCACTGGGCAGGAGGCGTAGGGAGAGCGGAGAGGGAGGGGAGAGACTCCGAACGCTTCTGTCCCCACCGGCTCGCCGTCCCCGCGCCCCCGCCCCCGCCGCGTTACCCGCCCCCTTCCCGCTTTTTACCTGCCAACAGGTTCCTAATTTCCTCGGGGAGGGGGTAGGGAGAGGAGGTGCTGCTGGGGTTGGGCATGTTAGGGAGCGCGGGGCGTGCGGGGAAAGGACCTGCGCTGAAAGGGGACCCGACCGGCTGGGGTTGCGGCTGCGACCTAGACTCGGGCTAGCAGTCCCGGTAAGGACAGCGGGGCTACGAGTCCGGACACTGCCGGGCCGAGGCTCACAACAAGGAAGTCACTGAAGCCCCAGCTGCGGCTGCTGGACTCTCGGCCCAGCCCCGCCCGGCAATTCGGGGCGGGGCGGTGGGCGGGGAGGAGGCCCGAAGGGCCAGAGGGGCCTTAACTGCGCATGTGTAACCCTCGGTTTTCCACGCCTCCGAAAAAGAGCCCCTGGGTAGGCCACACCCACCGCTACGTAGGGGCGCGGGAGGGGGAGCGGCTGGTGGGAAGGGAGTGGACTGCGGCTGCATCACCTGATCCAGCGCCTGAGGTGCCTTGCGGCCATTTTTGTCACTGGTACCCCCGCAACTGCTGACCATTTCTCCACGGTCCCGGAAAATAAGGTATCCGTAGTGCCTCCAAGTTTTCCGATTGAGAGACTTTCTGGACCTCAATCAGCCCCGCCAAGGTGTAACACCTCGCCCAGTACCCCACATGGAATTTTCGACCCCCCTAAACTACTATGGCCTTCTTTGTCCGATTGCATGATGGCAACAAAGTCTCAACTTCAGCCAGTGCTCCTTCAGAAGCCAGTCTGGAGCTGCTCCAGAGAGCGCTCTGATTGGCTCTTAACACTACTTTTCTACCTAATTTAGATTTTTGGGGTGACTGATTTCCCCCACTCCGAAGAGCAGGGAGGTCTAGTTTCAAACACAAAGCTAAGTAGACACAGATACCACTGTCTACCTATAAGAATCAAAAAGAAAATTGCTGGTGATTAGTAGAATGGAATTATAAAATCTGTTCACTCCAACGTGATCATTTAATCAACACATACTTATTGTCTCCTATCTCCAAATCTTCTTACAGGTTTTCTCTAAAAGATACGTTCTGGTGCTTTTAAAGGGGTGTGTGTGTGTGTGTGTGTGAAAGAAAATAAATAAATAAATAAACACACTTTTTTTTTCTTCAGATAGGAACCGCCATGGCAAAGGTCTTTCCTAGATGCCACTTGTATTTTGAAGATTTTATTGCAGCTCCAATAACAATGTAAATTGTTTATTCCTCTACCCTCCAACTCTCACTAGATCAATGCTCCTTAAACTTTAGTTTGCTAGAAGCACATTGAGAACCTATTAACAATGCAGATTCTAAAGTCCCACTCCCAGAAATTCTGATTCTGTCTGTTTAGGATGGGACTTTACTGATTGCGTTTTAAACAAGCCCTATAGGTGATTCCTTCTAGCTCCTGTATGGCACAAAATTTGTCATAACTTTCATCCCCACCTGGAACCCCAAACATGACACAGAGCAATGGCTCCATTAATATTTCACACCAAAAAATCTTAGACAGTAATAGTAAAAAATTAAGTAGTCAAATATAAGTCATTTTTGTATAATTCTCTAAGAAATACACCAAACACTAATTATAAAAGGAAAAATTAGAACATTTTGGAGTTCTCTCAAAACAAAACAAAAAAGACAAAAACTTTACAATTGAAGTAAAATGTGCAAAATAACAAAAAAGACACCCCAAAACAAACCTATTCCCTAAAATGGAATCTGAAATTCCTGCTCAGATTTAGAACTGTGATGAATTATAGAAAAATTGCTGAAAATCGGAATTCTTTTTGGTGGAGGTAAAAGTGAATAAAGAGTCATTTTACAAGGTAAGTCCTCCAACTTCAAATAATTGAGAATTATTATTCTTAAACTACAAAATTATCTTCCTAAAGAAGGAAGAAACTATTTTATGGACATACTATATTAGTGAGGATTCTTCCTCCCTTTACAGCTATCACATAAAATTCTTCATCTTGTCACACTTTTTATTAAACCAGGCCTCCAAATGTTCCTATCCATTGTTTCTTTCTGATAGAACTGACCAGATTTTTTAAAATTCTTACGTCTCATTTATTTATTTACACTCCACTCATTCCACAAAGGAACTGAGGTGATTTACTCTTGTATCAAATAGACAGCTTTCTGCAGTGGATCAAATGGACACTGTCTCCACTGCTGATTATGACAAGTCATTCTTGTTAGTGAGAGACAGGAAACTATTAGGATTGCCTTAAAATATATAGCATCTAGGAGTCCAAATAAAAAAGGCAATAACAGAAAATGGACTCTTTGTATGAAACACATTTCCCCTATTTAGGAAACCATTCTCAGACACAGGTTCATGATGGATTTACTTGGGCAATGCTTTGTATACTCTATCATTTTTACTGTTTATTGTTAAAGTTACTGAAATTGATTGTAAGACACAAAGAGAAATAGAGAGAGGCTAGAAGAAATATATTCTTAAAGAAATTTTTTTTTTTTTTTTTTTTAATAAATTTATTTATTTATTTATTTATTTATTTATTTATTTATGGCTGTATTGGATCTTCGTTTCTGTGCAAGGGCTTTCTCTAGTTGTGGCAAGCGGGGGCCACTCTTCATCGCTGTGCGCGGGCCTCTCACTGTCACGGCCTCTCTTGTTGCGGAGCACAGGCTTCAGACGCGCAGGCTCAGTAGTTGTGGCTCACGGGCTTAGTTGCTCCGTGGCATGTGGGATCTTCCCAGACCAGGGCTCGAACCCGTGTCCCCTGCATTGGCAGGCAGATTCTCAACCACTGCGCCACCAGGGAAGCCCTAGAAGAAATATATTCTTATTTCTGATTTCCAAATGTTTCCGTAACAAAAAGTAGGAAGGAAATCAAATCATACTTTACATTTTAAACTAGTCATATTAGGTAAAAAAGAATAATAAATGACACTTTAAATCTCAACCTGAAAGAGACAGCAGCTTCCCTACCATTATGCACAGACTAGATTCTGGAAAAATCTCATGATTTGACTTCTCAAAAGTAAATCCTTTAGTTCAAAGAAGATGTGTGTGTGTATACATATATATTTCCTTATTACTAAAGCTAACCTCCTTCCTTACATCTTTCAAAGTTAGCTTAGCTGAATAAGTATTTGCCCACAGGCTTAATTTTAAAAGAATCTGAACACTGAAGAAAAAACAAGACAGTGAGCTAAAACAATTTACTTTTCTCTACCTCTCTTATCTTTATTTGGCTTTCATAGGCATGTGGAAGAAAGATTATATTTATACTTAGGCACTGTATTAGTTATCTGTTGCTACATAACAAAACTTAGCTTAAAACAAACATTTAGTATCTCACACAGTTTCTGATGGTCAGGAATCCATGATCAGTTACGCTGGATGGCTCTGGCTCAGAGTCTCTCAGGTTACAGTCAAGCTATAGGCTGGGTTGCAGTCATCTAAAGACTCGACCATAGCTAGAGGATCAGCTTTGAAGAACGTTCACCCACAGTACTGTTGGCTGGAGCTCTCCATCCCCTTTGCTGTTGGCAAAAGGCATCAGTTCCTCACTACATGGACTTCGCAGGGCTGCTTGAGTGTCTTCTTAACATGGCAAGAGCAAGTGATCCAAAAGGTATCCAAAACCAAGACAGAAGCTGCAATGTCTTTATGACTTAATATCAGAAGAGGCATAATTTACTAATGCCATATTTTATCGGTCACACAAACCAAGCCTGGTATATAGAGGGAAGGGACTGCATAAGGCTGTGAACACCAGGAGGTAAGAATCACTGGAGCCATACTGGAAGCTGGCTATCATAGTCAGCCCTTTGGTTCCCAATGATTCACATCTATCCCAGTGCAAAATGCACCCATCCCCTCCCAAAGCTATGTGCAAAGTCTCATCCCATTATGGCATCAGCTCAAAATCCAGAATCTCATCATCTAAATCAAGTCCAAGTGTGGATGATGCTTCTTAAATAAAGCTCCTCGAGTACAGTTCTCTCAATCTAAAGACCTATCAAGTAAAAAGACAAGTTATCTGCTCCCCATATAACATACAACAGTGGGACAGGCATAGGATAACCACTATAGACATTCCTGTTCAGAGAGGACAGGAACAATAAGAAGTATACAGAGATTACTGGTTCATAGCAATTCTGAAATCCAACTGGGAAAATGTCACAGGTTCTTTGATTAGGACAAAATTATACTCCCACCTGGAATAACTCCTCCACAGATCTCAGTTCTGCACTCTGAGTCATCCTTCCTTTTCTGTGAAAGGTAGTCCATGTTTTCATTTGAATAGTTTTCTTGACCTGCTTCCTGCCAGTGGCCTTAGGGGATCAGAAGACCTCTTTTCATTTTGTACTGTCACTATCCCAGTTTCTATCAGGGTTCAATCAGAGAAGCAAAACCACTAGAATGGAAATAGAGATAGATAGATAATATAAAGGAATTTGTTACAGCTATTTGACCCTACACAATTGTGGAAGGTGGTTAAACTGTCTCTGTAAGGCTGTTATCTTTGCATCTGATGTTGGAGCTTGAAGTCCAACAGAGCAGAGTCAGGAAGGGAAGATGAAGGAGATTCATGACAAGCTGGAATGCAGAAGCATAGTTCATGAGGACAACATAAAACCCAAATTAGCTCTTGCTGCCTCTGACCTTGGTAGTACTTACGCCCTGCAGAAGCTGGGGTCCTTCACTGCAGAGTTAAACACACACTGGACTCATGATTCAGAGACCTGAAAGGAGGATCTAGCAAAAGATGGAGCAGTTGCAGGTCTGGCTGCTGCCTCAAGCCAATGAAGTGAGCCAGAAGATAAGCAACAATATATGTGAGCTACAAAATGACTGCTGCTTCACTTCTGCAAATCTCACACAAGAATCTCTTTCGTGGCCCACCCTAACCGGAAATAGACAGAAAAAGGAATTCCAGGAAATATAGGTTGACAGATTGCAAAGCCACCAAGCATACACTTGTATTATAAGAGTGGATTAGATAAAGGAAGCAGTTGAAATTTTGCATTTATTTTGCAGCCTAATACATTTTTAAAACTTTTAAAACCTATTATGTCTTTTAAGTCATCTAGTAAGAGCTCTTTTCAAAGTTTTTAGAAATGAAGATGTGTTTTTACTTTCTAAATTTTTATCCCTTTCTTCATTTGAATATTCTAAGACTGGTAGGTATGAGGTTATCATTGTGTGGCAGTCAGCAGGAAAAAAATCATATTCTCACTGGAATTCTGGAATGTGAAGTCATTTACCCTTAAAAGATGTGGGGACTTCCCTGGCGGTCCAGTGGTTGAGGCTCTGCGCTTCCACTGCAGGGGGCACGGGTTCTATCCCTGGTCAGGGAACTAAGATCCTGCAAGCCGCGCGGCTCGGCCAAAAATAAAATAAAATAAAATATTTTTTTTAAAAAAGATGTGATACAGAACCCGACCTGTATCAACAGGTTCTGGTAGATATGGCTCACTAACTTGTCTTTTGAGTTTTTAGGTCATAGTTACTAATCCTATTAGTATAATTTATGAATTTAGCGAGATAAGGAAACTCATTCTCTTTTGCTTTCCGTCTCATTTGCATACACACAAACATATACTCAGGCATTTTGCTGCTCCAGTCAATCATTTCAAAATAAGAATAATAAGAATTTAATGTAGACTGGATTTGAGTTCTTAACAAAATGCTGTATATCTTTAGGGTTCTACAAATTAGGAATAAGGTAAGAGATCTATCCATCACATTTTGGGCTTGTCAGAGGCTACCGGGTTCTCTGCCCAGGTAACAGCTCTCTTCTCGATTTAACTGAAATTGGTTCCCCTATCCAGACTCTCAATACTCAGAGACCTTACCATTGTAAGGTCAGTCCTGATAATCTGACTCTGATCTTATATCCTAGTTCTAGTAACTGAGTTTCTCCTGCCTGGGTTCTGAGACCAAGCCTTTTACCTTGCCTACTTTTAGTAAAGGGACATATTTGTTTTGATTCCTTCTAGCCTTCTTGGACTATGGCTTCTGCCTTACTCTTGTAGTGTTGATTTATAGGCTGGTATTATATTCTAGGTGGATCTCCAGAGAAGAGATGGACCCAAATCTGTCTTGCCTTCTACTTATCAGGCTTGGTCCTCAGAGTATGGGCACTAGGAACATGCCAAGAAAATGCTTATTCTTTTTTAGTATATAAAATTGAAAACAGACCCTCTTCTCTCCTCTTTTACTCCTCTGTGGTTTGGTACGGTTACTCTGTGAGCAGGTACATAAAAAAGACAAGAACTTTTGATTCTCCCCCTTAATTCTCGTCATCAGAATCTCTACTTTCTACTCAGAGGCCTGAGTGAGTGACCTTGAAGATTCTATTTTATTCTTGGCTCATAATAGACTTAGGGAGAGTTATCTTCATGCTTAACCTGAGAGATAATATGCAAAGTCACTGGTGTAATTTAAGCATCCTCAGTTCACCCTATTCCCCAGGATGATCCTGACCTACACTTCCTGAAATTGTACTAATTAGAGACTTGGGAGAGTGGACAGATGACTCTTTCCCTCTGCACCTCAGTCTAGATTGGTTTGAGAAGTCAGGTCTTGTATAATACCTGGATTAAGCACAATGTGGTCTTGGATGAACGATAACTGAGACAGTATTTTGGAATTTAAAATATCCTGAGAGAGGGCAGGCTGCATGGACCTACCAAGGAATGGTTTCGGGACTAGCCATGTAAAGCAAGCAAGGTGTTCACGGGCATATTTCACGCTGTGTTCCCTCCAGTTTCCTTAGGGTACCTCTAGTCCCCGCAACAGCCTTACCAACATTTACTGAGAAGATAGTCTTCTAGAAGACTGAAACTGAAGAGCATAACTGCCTTATTATTTAAACTTTAATGGATTCACATTTGAGCTCTGATTGAACTAATCAGAGTTCAATCATTGACTCCCACATGAACTATTTACTCAATTTTCCCTACCCTTACCTATAATAATTATTTTTGTTACAGGAATTTATTTTATTTTTGTTATGTATTGTAGTTATTAAAAACATGACTTTAGATGAAGCATAATTTTCTAATACATTTCTAGAAATCGTTTTATAGCTAAGTTGGCAGAGATTTTAGAACATTAAACAATTAGAAATAGGTCTAGGTTTCTTTCTATATGTAAAGACAAAATAGTACATTGTGCTCGGAGTCCTTCCACTTATTATAGTACATCTATTCTCACCAGGCAATTTTAAAATACCAAGCTGTCTTCAGCAACAGAATTCAGTGGGTTTGTGCCTAATATATTCATGAAGGGCTTTGATGGATTTGGTAACCATAAGCAGCTGTTAACATTAAATTGCCATTTAATTTTTTTCAGTGACTTTCAAAGTTGTCAATATTAAACAGGAGTGTTTTGCAAATCATTACTTTAAGACCGATAAGAATAAAATTAAATAAAATTTAAAAGGCTCAAACAAATTCTCCCTTTTTTCTATAGTGTCCCTCTACTAGCAAACAAATAAAAAAATTTTTACAGAATTTTCAGCACTACCTTATATAGTTGCCAAGAATTTGCTTGTATATTACTATACTCAGATATTCTTCCATTCCTTTCCCACCTCCCCCGCCCCCATTTAATTTTTGTCCTTTTTTCATATATCTCAGCTTTGGTTGAAAAGAAAAACTAACCTGGAAAACTACTGGGTAGGTCCACATAAGTATAAATGACCTTCACTATAGTGACAAAAAAATTAAGTACATTTTTCCTTATTCTCCTACAATCAGGTAAAGCTTGTGGAGTTTTGCTGTTGTTGTTGTTGTTTTAATTTTTCCAACTTTAATGAGATATAATTGACATATAACGTTGGATAGGTTTAAAATGTACAATGTTATGATTTGATATATGTATATAATGCAAAATAGTTACCACAATAAGATTAGTTAACACATCGAGGCACGTGCTTCTTAATAATCTAGGCACACCAAAAAAGCAATTATTTATCTATCAGTAAAATAACCATAGGTAGAGAATAAGAACAGGAAAGAGGAAAATCCAAGATCTCTACTGTAACAGTTAGCTATGGCCACAAAAATGAAGCATAAACTCTCTCAAAATTCACTGACTTAACAATAATTCTCAGAGATGTGTGGGGTGGCCAATGATCAGATGAAGGTTAACTAATCCAGGCTGGGCTCAGCTAGGACTATTCAGCTCTACTCCACTTGACTCTGACTTGGGCATGTTCTTGTCACGGCAATGACAGAGGTGCAAGAGAGCATGCCCAGTCACATTAGCACTTTTCAAGCCTTTGATTGCATCACAACTGCTAAGATCTCATTGGCCAAAGCAAGTAACATGGTCAATCCCAGAGCCAAGGGGTGGGGAAATACTCCTTAACCAAAAGAGGACAATGCAAAATTACTGCAAAGGATATGGATGTATAGTCCTATTTCTGGGGAAGAATGAAGAGTTGGAACAGTAATTCAGTCTACCACAATGCAGTAGGCCAAATAATGGCTGTCCCCCAAAGATGTCCACATCCTAATCCTCAGAACCTGTAAATATGTTACCTTACATGGCAAAAGGTATTTTGTATAGGTGAATAAATTAAGGATCTTGATATAGGGAGATTATCCTGGATTATCCACGTGGACCCAATATAACCTCAAGAGTCCTAATAAAAGGGAGGAGGAAAAAAAAAAAAAAAAAAGGGAGGTAGGAGGGTCAGAGTAAGAGAAAGAAATGTGATGACAGAAGCATAGAGATTTTAAGACGCTTTGAAGATAGAGGGAGAGGCCACAAACAAGGAATGCAGGTGGCCTCTAGAAGCTAGAATAGGCAAGGAAAAGGATTCTCCCCTGGAGCCTCTAGAAGGAACACAGCCCTGCTGACACCTTCATTTTAGCCTAGTGAAAGCCATTTCAGACTTCTGACTTCCAGAACTGTAAGATAATACATTTGTGTTATTTCAAGCCCCTAAGTTTGTGGTAATTTGTTACAGCAGCAATTGGAAACTAATATACACCTACAAAATCTATTATCTGAATAAGAGATTTCTAAATAATCAATAGAACCAGCATACGTAATCTTACTACCAACTAAATATCATTTTAGTAAATAAAGCTATTTGTAGAAAATACATGAATGCCTATGACTTCAGTCTCCTTATTGTTGTATATAACTGTTAAACAGTTCTTCATACATCAAACACATATTCCTTCAACAAAAACTACTGAGACCATCATTCCTAAATTCCAGGCTTGAATAATGAATGCAGTTTGACAACATCATATTTACAAAGGCAATAACTATGCCAGTCCAGCCTTGATGAACCTCCCTGAGTTTCTTTCCAACTTCAAATTCATGCCAGTCTGCCTTCCAACCTGCTTTTGAGATCTCACCATCCACTCACTAAACTTTTTCCAATGCAGTACTCATATTCATTCCCTTACTGAGACTCTGAGGTCAGAGGGCACTATTTCATTTATTATTGGTCTAGAAATCTCTAAAGTTCTCCCTGATTGCCAAAATGGTTTCATTTTTTCCTTATTTATACTTAGAATAAAATTTCTGTAGGTGAGGTTTCAACTTCATTGTCCAAGATGGCATCATCTATGTTCCCGGCAGGAAGATGGAGGAGTGTCAAAGGAGAGTGACAAAAGGCATGTACTAGCCTTTTCTTTAGGAAGGTTCTCAAGCTGCCACAGGACAGTTCCATTTACATCTCACTGGCCAGAACTTAGTTACATGGCGACACTAGCTCAAAGGGGTCTGGAAAGTATTTATTCAGGGTGACCTCACGCTCAGCTCAGAATTCTGTTAGTCTGGAAGAAGCTATTAGGAAATAACTAGCAGTCTGCCACAGATGTTGCCTATGTTTCTTTTTGCTGAATAACAGCAGAACAAAGTCTATGTCAGCACTAAGCTTTGAAATCCTAGAAAATATTAAAAAAAAAAAAAACTTTTAGGGAATAGCTCTACTTTCTGTTTGACACATGCTGCTAGCACCTTTGCTCATCTCCCCTGATTGAATGTTCTTGTGTGTTAAAGTCTAGTACCTTGTTTCTTCATTTTGGTTTGATAAAACCTTTCTTCACAAATTTAATTGTGGCATTTTCTGAACTTGAAAGATTAGCAATCTGTTTCAAGCTCCAGATAATGGGAAAGTTAATCTACACCTGTTTTCTTTTTTTTTCATATTTGCCAGGAGGCCCAGAAATGGGTTGGCAATATTTTTAAAAACTAAGTAGTAATTGTTACTACTGCATTTTCTTAGAGGGGCTTACGTGTAGAATCCACTCTCTGTTAGCTAAAAGCAGAGCATTAGCTGATCAACTGACTAACCAAGGCAAATGTATTAATCATAAATTTAACTGCAGTTGAATGGAACCTTCACATTTACTTTGCATTTTGAATGTATTATGCAAAATGATTGGATGAAAGTGCTTGTTTATAAAAAAAATACTCTATTCTATTCTATTCTATTTATTTATTTATTTATTGGCCACACCACACAGCTTACAGGATCTCAGTTCCCCGACCAGGGATTGAACCAGGGCTACGGCAGTGAAAGCCCGGAATCCAAACCACTAGGCCACCAGGGAACTCCCCCCAAAATACTTTATTTTAAAATAGAAAAAAAGTTATAAAGTTTTTTATATGAAAATTTAATTCAGTGCTCACTGATGAAGGAAGATTTAGGCCTTTAGCATACTCAAAGTTAAAGCAGAATTTTTCAGCATGAAGTATTTTCAGAGAACAAAATTGAAGCAGAGATTTAAACATTTCATTACTGCCATATTGCTAAGGCTGGTCCTTTCTTGGGTTGGTTTTAATTTTTCTTTTTTTTCCCTCTCCCCCTCAAGATTTTCCAAAAATTCCTGTAATAGTAGATACTTTCGGAAGGTTATTTATCACTGCACTAATGAAGATTTGGAAGTAGTTTTTGCTCTGATTCTCCTTGTTGCTCTCCCTGACATTAGCAGTTAGAGTGCAACTTGAAGAAATCTGAGAAGGAAAGACACAGACATTTGAGAATTTCTTAAAAGTGCTTTTAGGCTGACCAGAAGCATTTTTATTTGAACTTTCATATCCTATGCTCAGAATACAGAATATGATAGTCTATGTTGAACCTGTTATCATGGGACACTGAGCCATTAATATGTTACCATTCTAAAATAAAAATTAATACTGAAATATGTAACTGGTTGGTCTCCAACTGCTCTAAGGAATAAAGACAAACTTTAATGATTCACTTCCCTTTAAGCATTCCTTCTTTAAAAATAGCACAGTATTCTTTATTTTAAATTATTTAGTTAAAAATGATAATGTAACACTTTCTCATGCAAAAAAAAGTATCAAACTGGTATAAAGTGAAAAGTAAAAGTGCCTTTCCCTTTCCCTAATATTATTACTCTGAATTTTAGTAGGGATTTCCAAAATGCCTTCTAAAAGGTTTGTACTAATTTACATTCCAGTATTCCTTAAACATAGTTATAACCAAATATACTTAATAACTCTTTGTTCATTTGCTCAGAGCCTTTCCATATTTACTGGTTATTAATCTAATTCAGTTTCACAGCCTTCCTATGAGATCAAGATATTAATCTTCCAATTTTATAAATCAAAAAACAAAAATAAAGAGACTTTAAGTTGCTCAACAGTAACTCCGTGTTGTGCTACGAACTGAACTTAAACTTCCTACCTTGTGGTAATATTATCTACCCACTGACTCTCAAGCTATTGGGGAAAGAAAAAAAGTAAAGCCTACAGAAAATTATTTTTAAATGTTTGAATATTGAGAACGTGGTAAGCATCAAATATCAGCCAACTATTCTGGTCACCTAATTTTTTCTCTGACTTAGAGTAAAAGTCATATGACCAATTTGGTATCCTTTCTATATATGTGTCAATTGGGACTCATTAGCCTACAGTTATGAAGACTAATAAAAGTATTCACTAATAAAAGGCATATCACACTGGGAAAAAATGCAGTTCCTATATCTTAGCGATTCTAGGAAAAGCTTTATCTTTAGTTTCACATCTCATCACAAAATCTCTGTGGTACCTGGGTAGCCACTTTCTCTAGTTGTGCGTTATTACTTGAGAGACAAAAAAGCAACTGTGGTGCAGAGCAGTTCTGACTCTGGAAATCTCAGTCCTGAACTCAAGTGTAACAGTCACTCTATAGAGTATCCAAAAACTAGTTGAAGCTTATATGAGAATTAAAGTTACTTCTCTGCTCTACCATAAAAATCTGATGGCCAGAACTGTCTCTCCTAATGTCCCTTCGGCTGTCAAATCAAATTGGACCCATAGTTCTCACTCAAGGGTTTTAAAAGAGGCTTTTTCCTGGCTGCTGTTACCACTTATGTTCACAGTTGGCCTTCACAAGAGTGACTTAGGACAGGAATTTATAGTACAGGGACACATTTGAGTAAGAAAAATGGATGTCCTCTTTGCTGGACTAAATAATGACCCTGTTCTAGTAATAGCTTTAGAACTAGGTTGTCAGATTCCCATTAAATTTAATTTTCTAGGTCTAAACCTACAGGACTGGAATTGTCTTTATTCAACTGATGTTCATAGTTTTCTGCAAGGCTGTCTCTGGATGAGAAGTGAAAATGTTAGGTAAACATATCGAAGGCTAAAAATAAATCTGGTTGTTTTGGGAATATTCAGGTAACAAATTCAAATTCACTTTGAAACTGAAAGTTTGACGTCATGTAGGCAAAACCTCTATATCCTATTAATATGTAAGTAACAAGAAAAAGACTGAATTTAGAGGCTGAGCTCTCATACCAATTTTGTTTACCCTATGAAATTTCATTTCTCATTAACAGCTCTGTATTCTCTCATTTTGATGCCTCTCAATCTCTGTTATTAAATCCTAATGGTTTCTGCAGAATTGGATTGGGCTGGATTCAAGGTATCTAATGCAGATTTGGCTTTTTTGTTTGTTTGTTTAATTGTACATTTGGATGAGAAGTAGCTTTCCTGGTAGAACTTGGAATAAAGTCAGAATAGACTGATGTGTGGATGAGCAGATGGGAATCTGACCTTGTCCAGATGAGCTAAAAAAACAAAACAAAAAGAAACAAAACAGTACCCTGATATCTAGCCTCCCCGTCTTTATTTTCAGCTTTAACCCTGTCCTGTATGGCTTTGGATAGAAACAGAGCAAGTCTGGAATTTCAGCTCTGTCGATTTATGGAGGAACTTGGGCAAGCTATTTACCCTGAGTACCAGTTTACTTGTCTGAAAGATAGGAATGAGATGATTGTTGTAGGAATTACAGATTATATTTGTATGTCTGGCACACAACAGGTATTCAGTACAGGTATACCTCACTTTATTGCACTTTGCTATATTGCACTTCACAGGTAGTGGGTTTTTTACAAATTGAAGGTTTGTAGCAATCCTACAACGAGCCAAGTCTGTCAGGACCATTTTTCCAACAGCATTTGCTCACTTTGTGTCTCTGTATCACATTTTGGTAATTCTCACAATAGTTCAAACCTTTTCATTACTATTATATTTGTTATGGTGATCTGTGATCAGTGACCTTTGATGTTACTATTGCAAAAAGATTTTAACTTGCTGAAGGCTCAGATGATGGTTAACATTTTTTAGCAATAAAGTATTTTTAAATTAATGTATATACATTGGTTTTTAAGACATAATGATATTGCACACTTAATAGAGAGCATAATGTAAACATAACTTTTATATGCCCCGGGGAACCAAAAAATTCATGTCACTCACTTTATCATGGTGGTCTGGAACTGAACCCGCAATATCTCCAAGGTATGCCTGTAAATAGTAACTGTGGAACTAGTCAGAAAATAATTAAACATTATCACGCTGCCAGCTGAGACATGAGACATTTTTATCACCAGTCCCTCCTATTAAACTTTTACAAGTGGTCTGGAACCACAGAAACATGCAGAACTAAAGTTCATGAGAAGAAGAAACTGGGAAGTTCATTCATCCATTCAACAAATATAAGCAAAGAGGAGGATGCAAAGATGTCAGTCTATAAGGTAAGTGGCATACATACATCACCATATTGCACAGCAGAACAAGATATATGCCACATGATAAATTGAGTTAAAGTGCTATGGATCTTTGATAAACATAATATTTCTTCCAGCTCAATTATGAGAAAATATTACAGGATTCCCTTGCTATGCAAGAGTAGAGTGTTCCTATGAAACCTTTCCTAAGCCACAGTCATGTAAAGCAAAGAAGCAATTACCTTAGGACACATCTTGCTAATGGAGGCACAAAATAAATTGAGATAAAGCACAGATGTTCACAGACACAGTTGAAAGCTAGGGTGGCCTGATGCTGAGTGTGGTTCCTGGGGAACTCTCACTGCCTGGGGTGTGCACTGCCTCTATAACAGCTGACTACGAAACACATGCTTTAACACTATTTTTGCTTTTTGCCTTGTTTTGGTAAAAAGCGAAAATCCTCTTTGGATTTCTTTCAGTTAGCTAATAAAACAGGTACTAATGTAAGTCTTTCATAAAAACAAAGTGCCATAAAGTGAACTTTCAAAATGTAGGGGATACCTGTATATGTAAAAGGTAAGCTTAAGCAGAGTGTTAATGGGTAAATAGGCAAAGTGTGTTTATGATATCATGACTAATTCAATTTGACTAAAGCATGGAGTGAATAAAAGAGGAAAGTGTGAGATAAGACAAAAAAAGTAGATTTGGACCATATACTGTAAAGGCATTAGAAGACCAGGCAAAGGAATTTGAGATTTTTTAGTAAAGGGATAATATTACTGATATGATAATAGCTTTACTAAGAGACAGTTCATTTGGAAGCTTTGTGAAAGAGAGTGCAGGGAAGAAATACCAAACTCAGCTAGGAGACTCCACAATGACACAGATGAAAGATTGTAATGTGCTGATTTAAGGTAAGAAGAGTGGAATAGAGGGAAAGGAGTGGATTCAAGAGTTGGGGCAACTAGAATGTACAAAGATTAGCAAATATGCTGTTAATTAGTAAAGAAAGGAGGGCAATATGATACAGGTATTTCTTGTTCCTTATTTTTGTTATCACTGTAAAAATGTATGTTGTCTGATTCTGCCTTTATTTTCATTAAAATAATGACTATTTTTAGCTTTATGTTAATTAAGTGCTTAATAAATGTGAGATGTTTATTATGGTGACAACTAGGATGATTATCTCATTAGGAATTAAAATAAAACTTACTCTTATGTTTGACTTCTCTGGTTTATTCTTCCTAAGAGTACTGGACTTCTTTCATTCCTAGAAGATGGTTCTCAGTCCTGGCTACTCATTAGAATCCCCTGAAGAACATTTTTGAAATTCTAATATCTGGACTCCAGCCCTGGACAAATGAATCAGAATCTCTGGGAACTGGACTCGGGCATCAGTATTTTCAATTTTAATCTCCCCAGTGATTCCAATGTGCAGCTGAAGTTGACCTTGCACTCCTGATCTTGAACAAGATATACTGCAATCTCTAAAAAACACACTTGCTCACATTGCTCTCTGTCCAGTCATTGTAAAGTTCATCAGGTGCACACATGGTGGTTCATTCCCGAGTCTCAACTGAGGGGCAGTTCCCCAGAGTTCCTTGATGTTCAGTATTCCTTGCTGGCCTCTCCCCACTCCACACCACTCCACCTCAGAAAAGTGAATAATCCCAGTTCCTATGGGAAGTACAGATATGAGAAAAATCAACCTGAAGTTAATGTAGACACCACTGGTAGCAGAGAGCAAAGACAGAAAGAACATGGATCCTTGGTGAATTGAATTATTATATCAATCAATCCAGAATCCTAATCTACCACCGGACTTCGGGTTATATGAACCAAGAAATTTTACATATCATTTAAGCCACTTTGAGTTGGGGTTTCTGCTACAGGCAAGAGTATCATATTATATTATCAGCCCTTTATGCTCTTACAATAAATGATTTTAGATCTTAACTGTTGATATCAGACTTCAGAAATGACAAAGTGCCAACCTGAAATGTAACATCTTTTATAGGGTAGCCAGCAACAATATTCGTGCCTTAGTGACATAAACACTTGGGCTGTAAGTACTGCACAGCTGTGAAAACCTGGACTTTGAAATCTTACACATTTTCCAGCTGTATCCTGACCATTTGACTGTGTTCTTTTGTTTTAGCAGCATAAAGTACATCATGTGAAATTTCCTTATAGTGTTATTTCAATGAACTTTCAAAGAAGAAAATAATTCCAAATTCTAGGCTCTGAATATGCCCTTGAAATGTTATCACACCTATAATATTACCAGAAACTACTTTTATCTATTAAACTTTATGTGTTGAAAATACACTGAAAATCTATTTCTTCAAAAGACGCTTCTTATGATACAGAAGAGTGTGAAAAAAAGAGGGAAAATATATTTATATTTGCTTATATACACATCAGGAAACTCTGTAGGGAAGAAAAGTATGAACAATGATTCATTACAAGGGGGTAGAGGGACTGGACAGATGGGAATGTTTGGGGGAGACATCACTATATGCGTTTTTATACTCTTTGGTCTTTGAAATAATGTGATTATATTACCTATATACAATATTAATTAAAATATCACTCTAACAAAAATAAATTTAATTTTAAAACTCTAAAATATATTTTTACCAGAAATACTACCAAATTAATTGATTATTCTACCATCAAGAACTCACCAACATGAGGGGCTTCCCTGGTGGCACAGTGGTTGAGAGTCTGCCTGCTAATGCAGGGGACACGGGTTCGAGCCCTGGTCTGGGAAGATCCCACATGCCGCGGAGCAACTAGGCCCGTGAGCCACAACTACTGAGCCTGCGCATCTGGAGTCTGTGCTCCGCAACAAGAGAGGCCGCAATAGTGAGAGGCCCGCTCACCGTGATGAAGAGTGGCCCCCGGTCGCCACAACTAGAGAAAGTCCTCGCACAGAAACGAGGACCCAACATAGCCAAAAATAAATAAATAAATAAAATGAGGAATCAATTAAAAAAAAAAAAAAAAAAGAACTCACCAACATGAGAAACTCTATCATCTCCACTCAATGCCATATTAGACTGTTAGCTAAAACAATACTAAATGAGAAATTTGAAAGCTTTTTTGTGAAATGCTCTTCTTAGTGTTCCATTTCTTTTAGGACACCCAAAACTCTAAGCAAGCTCACAAATGTCCTGAAACCACACAGAGAAAACACTGAATGTCCAAGACGGGGTAAAGCAATTCGAGTAAAGGGAGAGGAGACATGGTTAAAGATAACAGAGGGAGGCTTGGCACTGGGTTGGCACTCCAGCCCAGAACATCTGAAGAATGAGCACAATATACACATTTTACAACTAACAACTAGATGTCTTACAAATGGCACATGAGTATTGATTGGTTACAGCTCATTAAAGTTTGTTTGCATCATTGTCCTCCAACTCACCCCACCTGCCATCGCAAACCAGATCTTGTTCTTGACTTTCCCATCTCTAGGGATAGACAATGGAGTCCAATCCTAAGAACAATAATTATAATGCCAGCTAACATTTATTGTTTATTCTACTTATCTCCTACCAAGTATACATTTCAGGCTCAAGCTAAGCATTTAAGAGACTCTCAAAGACCAAACCAGATTCATCAAAAAATCAACAACTAGGTTACTAATAAACCAAATTTTAAAAAATGTATCCCTTGAATGGATTTGTAAATTATAGTACAGCAACACTTTATAATGGTATAAAGCTGCTAAAAATAACTATGACAACTATGTTAAAACAGAGAAGAATATGTAACATATAGGATTAAATCTGAAAAAGCAGAATGTCAAATGGTATGTAAATTCATTACAGTTATGTTAAAATGTGCATGTGGATGAGTCTCGGAAGATAATATACAAGTTTTAAGATAGTTGTATTTAAAAAGTTGGATGACGGGGCTTCCCTGGTGGCGCAGTGGTTGAGAGTCTGCCTGCCAATGCAGGGGACACGGGTTCGAGCCCTGGTCTGAGAAGATGCCACATGCCGCGGAGCAACTAAACCCGTGCACCACAACTACTGAGCCTGCGCATCTGGAGCAACTAAGCCCGTGCACCACAACTACTGAGCCTGCGCGTCTGGAGCCTGTGCTCCGCAACGGGAGAGGCCGCGACAGTGAGAGGCCCGCGCACTGCGATGAAGAGTGGCCCCCGCTCGCCACAACTGGAGAAAGCCCTCGCACAGAAACGAAGACCCAACACAGCCAAAAATAAATTAATTAATTAATTAAAAACAAAAATTCTATGAGAACAACAACAACAACAACATGTTGGATGACAAGCGGGATTTTTTTCCTTTTCTCAAAATTTCTTTCAATCTTATCGCTACCCCATGCATTATTTTAACCTACTGTATATTAGTCAGCATACAGATCACATGCATAACACAATCCAACATACTGGCAAATTAAAAAAGATTGCAGTTTATTTCTCTCTCATATTACAGTCCAAATATAAGCCATGCAGAGCTGATACAGTGGTTCTAAACTATGTGTCTACCTAGAAATTCTGTGACTAAGAATAGGAGAAGGGGTGTTGTTTTTTGCTTCACTACTCCATATTTTCCCTAAGGGAATGGAAACAGTTGTTTGAATGTAGTTTATGCTTTAAACCCATATTAACTGCAAGCTCTCCACCCATCCTTATCTAGTAACTAGTTCCTTACATCAGTGATGTGCTGCCTCTTAACCAAGTACATACTACTGCTCTTGTCACCAAATTAAGTTTTTATATTTCCCCAGATGCTCATATGACTGGCTCCTTCTTCTTCAGGTCTCTGCTCAAACGTTGCCTCCTCAGATAATGCCATTCCTGAACTTCCCTATCTAAAGCAGCCTCTTATCCCATCACTATCTCTTACTTTGTTTTATTTTTTTTCATAGTATTTAAAAGTATTTATTTGATTTTATGATTTGTCCTCCCCCAATAGAATTTAAGTTCCATGAGAGCAGAGATCTTTTTAAACTCTGTATCCTCAGCACCTGGTTTATAGCACCTAGCACAGTGCCTCACACACAGGAAGAGGACAAAAAATGTTGAATGAATGAATGAATGACCAATCCTGCAGTAACTCTAGCGTTGAAAGGGCCCAGCAGGGAAACAAAACATAATTGACAATTACCAGATATAGGCCTCTGACGTTTACTTACTGACCTTAGAAATACCGGGGTGGAGCAGGGGAAGAAAGCTGTTTTGCAAGCTGGTGGGAAAATATCTGATTGTTACCTAAACTCATTTAATCTTGGAGGATTGATTCAAGGTGCAGGCAAATGCTTCTCAAAAGGAATGTTGTACCACTCAGCTCCATTAAATCCCTTCATCCAAATTCCTGGTCAGCTCATCTTCTTTTAGCGTTCTAGGTCACAGTTGATGGTGTTAACAGAAATCACCTAACTGGGTCTCTGTAATAATAAATATCAAAAGAATTGTAAGTGAATTGGTATTTCCCTTTCTTCCAGCCTGAGGCATGTACAATACCCACTGAATTTCAAGGGTACATCCCAGGGTGAATCTATGAATGAGAATAAAAGTGCAGCCATCCAAAAGGGAGATCTTGTTCTATATTCAGTTTGCTGACTTTCAACCAAATTTAGCATTATGTGAATGTTTAATAACAGTTCTTGATGCATGCCTTATACATAAGCCAGTAACAAGTTCTTTAAATATGCATAGGAGGTAACTCTAGCAAATGGAAAGCTAAATAAACACAAGTGTGAAGAGATATTCTTCCTGATAAATTATCAGCAATCATATCTTAGATGCTACACTTCCTGCTAAGGTATGAGGGGATGCTGAAGGGTTGTAGAGAGTGTCTAACATGTTAATATTGCTAATGGATTCTTGTGTTGAAAGTATATAACATAATTCATTACATATTATATGACTTCCTGGCATGGCACACAGGCTACTTGAAAGTCAAATTATTCATATGTTACTGCCTCTGAGGCTACACAAAACTTCAGCTTTCATATAATCATATAATCATTGATTTAAGAAATCTTTTCTTGAGAAAATAATTTTTTAATGAGCTTGAGAACTAAAACAATCATCAATTTCTAAAACAGAAGTCATTATTTTCCTTGTAAACCAGATGTTCCTCTAGGGTTCCACCTTAGCTAATGGCAAGACAATCCTCCCAGGCACTTGGTGGTATCCAGTTTTTCCCCACATTCCCAATGTCCACAGAAAAGCACACAAGTGCCCTCCTCATCTCCTCTCAACTAGGTAACAACAAATAGCTTCTTAACTTTTATCTCTACCAGCCGCATACAATTTGAATTCCTTTCTTATGGCATTCCAGGTACAGCCCAATTTGGATTCATTTCACTTTCTAACATTACCCCTCACTACAAATCCCCCAAGCAAACCTGATTCCTAAATAAGTTAAAAACGTTCATAGCTCTGTGTCATTGTTCATACTGTTCCCTGATTCTGAAATGCTGAAATACTATCCCCTTCCATCTGTTCTTTCTTCCTGTTCATCCTCTGGTGCTCAGCTCAGTTGCCACTTCCTTAGTAAACTATCCCAATAGCAACTCCTTCAGTAGGAGTAGAAACTCCTTCCACCTTGCTCCCGTGACATTTTGCTTGTTTATAATAAAATTATTATCATTATTATTATTAAAGGCCTTACTATGTGCCAGACACTTTGCTAAGCAAGCATTAACTCATTTAATCATCACCATTATTATTCCATCTTACAGAGGCCTCTACAAGATTAACTTGTTTAAAGCCAGGCAGTTAGTAAGTGGGGAATTGAAATCCAGATCCTGTAACCCCACAGACATGCTCTTTTTGAGCATTCTGCCTGATACTATAATTAGTATTCATAACTCTGTCTCTCCACCGAAACTGTACACTCCTTGAGGTGTGGGGTTGTGTCTTTGTAGCTCTGCATTCCCAGTCTAGCACTGTGTTTTGTGCATAACAGCTGTTTGAATTCTTTAATGAATTAACAGAAAAGAGGATGCAGAAGTCTGACAACTCTTTTTTCTTACACTACTCCTTTCTCTCCTACCATCCACCTCCCCAGCTTATTAGTACAGATTACAAAAACTACACACAATCTGTAAAGCAGAAGCTGCAGCCATCTCAGAGCTCTGAGATCCACATTAGCTGAACTGCCCTGAGAAGTAAAGCAGCAGCAGCACCACATGATGAGCAGCCTAACACAGGCGCAACACTTGAGAGCCAGCTAGAAATATGACCGCAGTTTGAGTTAATTTCCACACAACTGGCAACGGTTTTGTCTAAGCTGCAAGCATCCCAGCCCTCCAAGCATTACTACTATAATATTTATTGAGCAATAACAATTGCTAGATGCAATTCAGAATGTTGAACTGGACATTATCTTTACTCAGGAGACTGTGAATTTAAATTCTACAGATTTACAGAAATATCTCCCACCCATACATGTATTCAATAAGCAATGCAGCAATATTCCTCCAGTGGGTCAAAGTACCCCTGGATACTGAATGAGACACTCACTGAAGATGCATTAACTTACCCAGGCTGAGACAAAAGCATTTAGTGTGCTAGAGTAGTAACTTGTTATACAGACCTTAGTGTCCCATACAAGTTAGTACAGCTTCTAAATGTACTAAATATTCTAACTAACATAGTTTATGATGTGAGATCAAAGATGTGGCCAAGACTGGCCCTGGAAAAAAAAAATGTACAAGAGCTAGAAATATACATCTCACCTCTCCTAATAGCATCACCTTCTGCTTTCTGGTATGTGCCTTTATTACACTAGGTCCATCCCATTTCTAATTTAACTAATCTCTGCTAAACATTTAACTGGCAATGGGCCAATCAATGCATTACATTTTAAAGTTAAATTTAATTTTGATCAAAGTAATTCATGCACATCCTTTTGAAAGTAAAACATGACAAAAAGTCCTCTAGCCCACCCTTTCCCAATCCCTACTTCTGTTTCCTTGTGGTTACCACTTTCAGTCCTTTTAGCCATTTCTTTTGGTGTTTACATCAACTTTATAAATAATGTGCTAATACAGTTATTTCTTGATTTTTAAATTTTAAACATTATTTGCTTCCTTCTGGAAAAGAAATTACCTGTCAACACATCCTCCACACACCCCCAAAAAGCATACACATATTTCCCCTTCGTTATCTTCGCAACATAACTACAGCATACTTTTAGGTTAAATCTATAATTGAAGTTTCCATAATTATGAATCTATTAATATTGTTTACAAGCTCAGTCACGTAATATAATTAGAGTTCTTGAACAGCATTTTATTTCCTAAAAGTTTATACTTCCTCTGTTTTATGGGTTGCTTGATCTTCTATACACCTATCGTCAATTCATTCTCAAACTCTCCATTAGAACTGAAAACTCCTCTCAGTGTAGTCAAACACCTCATGCAATCTGTCAGTTTAATTTGTTTCTTGGAGACCACCCTATAGACTCCTCTGTCCTTCCACTATAATCTGGACTGATTGTTTTTGAGGCTGCTGGATACCTACCACTGTGGGGCTCCCCTTTGCCATCATCCTGAGAATTCCCTTTGCCTCCCTCCTGTGCTAGACTCATCTTTTTTATTTCATGCCTTCCTCTTTCTTATTTTACTTATTCGCTTTCATGGAGTATACCCTTCCATGTTTTTTTTGAAAAAAGGTGCAGGGACACTTATGTTGTTGAGACCTCACATATCTGCTAACACATTTACCCTCATGTTTAGATAGGTATAAAACTTTAGTTTGGTATGCGTTTTCTCTCAGAATTTTTATAGCATTTCTCCACTGTTTTCTAGTTTTTAGATAGAGAAACTGAGGGTCAGTGTAGTCAGTGGTAAAATCAGGCCTCAAGATCACATCTCTCTAATTCTAAGCCCAGGAATATTCATCCCCTATAATACCCAGTTTCTATTTACTAAAGTATGGAGGGATAAAATGGAACTACTTCCAGGTATTTGTAACTAGATAAAGGGCTCATTTGTAGACCTAAAGCTTGAGTCAAAGGAGTGAAGTTATAATGGTAAAACAATCAATGATACATAGTTAATTTGAGGGACAGGATCCCTCAAATCACAGGGCATAACTTCTAATTCTACCCAGTGTGTCAAGCTGGTAGCATGCCCTGAAGTTTCTTGGGACTCCAGAAATTAAGTTTTGGAAGACAATTCTCCATGGGTCGCTCACATTTCTACACATCTTTTAAGTAGAAGCACTGACTGCCTTTGTTCCCAACTATCTTTTCTAGGATGTATGTGTAGTGAACAGCCATGGGAGATATAGATAATGTATTGCTCTGGAGCAAAGGGCAGGTTTGCTTTCATCCTTGGAAGTTAGAAATAATGTCTCCTGGGGCTTCCCTGGTGGTGCAGTGGTTGAGAATCCGCCTGCCAGTACAGGGGACACGGGTTCGAGCCCTGGTCTGGGAGGATCCCACATGCCGCAGAGCAACTGGGCCCGTGAGCCACAATTACTGAGCCTGCGCGTCTGGAGCCTGTGCTCCGCAACAAGAGAGGCCGCGATAGTGAGAGGTCCGCGCACCGCGACGAAGAGTGGCCCCCGCTCGCCGCAACTAGAGAAAGCCCTGGCACAGAAACGAAGACCCAACACAGCCAAAAATAAATTCATTAATTAATTAATTTTTTAAAAAAAAAGAAATAATGTCTCCTGGAGGAAAAGGCAGACATGCCTACTACCCATTATAAACAATTTGGGTTCCCTAAACTCAGGGTTCCTCACCTATGATACTCCTCATTGCATGTGTGAATATCACCTGATCCTCTTCACATTGCCCAGCAAGAGTCGAGGCTCAAGGAATCGACACAAATGCTGATACTCTGGCTACTGCTAGTACTATGAGTCATATAAACTGTCCTTGGTTTCTGATCCAGGAATATCATGTCTTCTGCCAGCTCCAATGAAACTGGCAGACTAAATTGTTGGCTTCCAAGTAGGACAAAATTCAGACCTTTTTCAGTTCTTGAGAGAGAGATATCCAAAAATATACGGGACAAACATTTGGGGGAATATATGGATTTAAAAGAGTTTCCTATTAAAAAAAGTTTTGGCTTGGGAATACAGAATTCAAACCCAACTATAGTGTAGGAGTCTGGAAATTAAATATACCTGAAATTTGGCTTCAACAAGCTAAATAGTTTTGCAATGCACTTGAAGTGCCTATGTGTTTCTTATTATTATTCAATATTTCTGTGATCAAGCATTCTCTATTTTTGCAGAGCTCGTCACAAAATATTTATTCTCTAAGATATGACCGTTTGGGAGGTAGCAGGAAAAAGGGTCCCTTACAATTAACGAAAGTCTTTAAGGGCTATTTCAATTATTTCTGTAGACCCAAAACACAATAAAATCTCTGAAATGTCTTAGAAACCCTTAACTTAAGCTAAGCTGTAATACCAGGAAATATCTTCTGAATACATGGCCTGATCTGCTTTTGGTATCAATGGCAACACCACTGAATGCATTAAAGAATGTGAACTCTCACCTTATAAAGTGCTTTATGTTCAGTATTACTGCAAGTTAATCTTCATCATCTCATCAGATGAAGAATACCCAGAATAAAAATAGTGTCAATAAGAAAATACCTGTTTTCCATCATGCAATATGCAGTTCTGATCCAATGAGAAAGAACAGTTCAGAGCCTAGCGTATATGAAAGTAAGTCCCTGAAACACTGTAATTCTAAAAAGTTCATTTATTGTGCTGTCACCTCCCAAAGTCATCCTAGTGTAGAGATCACCTAAGAGAACCATAGGAAGGTTCTGTGATCAAAACAGCATTATGATGAACGTCTGCTAGAGCTGTGGTAAAGGGGAAAGAACATAGATTACAGATTCAGGAGAATGCTATTCAAATTCTGGCTCCACTCTGACCCATCATGAAGCTTTGGGTATATATTTTTTCCTGAGCTCGACTTCCTTATCTGAAAACTATCTGTGGTTATACCCAACACAGTTGTTTTGAGGATCACGAGGCAGTGTTATGTGCGAATGTCTGGCACATAAAAGCCTCCTAATAAATGAGACCTGGAGCAGTGCTAGGCTTTCCAGATTAAAATGATACAGAATCCTCAGACTCTGTCTACTTAAAATAAGAGATAATTTTTCCTTATGTTATATAAAGTGTTTCTTCTTAAGAAAAGTTAACCTCTTTTCTGAGATTACTGTGTCAAGACTAAAGTGGAAATAGACGTGATACCTGCTAATAGAGAGCCTTGAGCATCAAGTAGGGAATTTGGGCTTTATTCCGTAGGCTATGAGGAAATAGTTAATGTTTCTAAACTAGGGAATGACAGCTTAAGGAAAATTAATCTGATAGCAATGAATAAAATGATTCGGTGGCAGTACAACAAGAAAGGCCAGTTAGGAGGCAATTTAAATATTCCAGAGCAGAGGCATCAGACGTTCAAGTAATGGTGATAGTATTGACAGACCTGATATGAAGTCAAAAAAACCCTTACTGGTGATAAACTGCTCAAGTAAAGAGAGTTTACCCTTCAGATGATAGTGTGTTTATCATACACTTCACAAAATGATTCTTTCAGGTAGATAAGTTGACATTTTTACATACTGTTCTTAATAACATGTGTCTAAAAGTGCATCTTGGTTTAAAACAGACACTTTTAAGTAAGGTATATATATTTATTATAACACAAACTCCTCAGTTTTGAGGGAGGGGGATAGAAAAATTATCTTGAAAAGACAAGCTATGAATTTGAGAGTTTAGTAAACAAAGTCAAGGTTCTGGCTTCAGCTTTTAGTTTATAAACATGTTAATAAGTTTTTTATGCAATTAGAATAGGAAATAGACTAAGAATAGGAAAACACTGAGTATTCTGTTACAGGTTTGTGTGACGGCAGAAGGCCCCCCAGTTGCAGGGAATCGTGGCTAACATTTCTGGTTATGCAGGACAGAAGAAATCATCTCATTATTTGTGTTCCATTTATGACTGGAAACTCATCCTCTCAAATATTGCCATGATTTTCAGCAAGCAAGATCATTTAGGTTTGCCATCTCAGGGGCTATTAAGAAATATTGGGTGGATATTACTAGGTTCATGTGCTTGTTTACTTCTTTCATTTTCCTCTTTGCTGACCAAAGGAAATCACAAACCATTATGTGCAACTGTGCCATCATTACAGATTTATGAGAGAAATAAATGACTTCTTTGATGGATTTAAAAATGCAGAAGCCTTAAGTAGATGCTTTCCTCAAAACATAATTCTATTCCCATTCCCAAATCTGATCTCTCTCAAACTCCCTCTTCCTTTGGAACCACTAATCATGATGCAGAGAAAACAGAATTTTAAAAAAAAATTTCATATAACCTACCACTATAGTATTCAATTCTTCAAACAAATCATAATTGTATCTGACATTCATTTTCTTAAGGGCAAGGTAAGTTTCATAGAAAATGTCAGTTCCCTAACGATTAAGTAAGGAGTATAAAAGCTCATGAGTGGTAAACCATGCCCCCCAAAGTATGACAGTTTTAGTCAACTACATCTCAAATAGTGAGGAATAACTGAACATTTTAAAATATGGAATTCTCAAATAGAAACTGGGAAGAGTTAAACTTGACAAGAAGATCTAAAGAAACATAGTCCAATTAGGCATTAAACAACTATTATGCCAAATGCATGGTTGTAGTAAATTTTCACACAGACTTTATCAGGTAGCATAAGAAAGCCAGTGAGTGGTAAGGCAACCAATCAAGCTTGCCAACAAAGCCAAGTCCTCTCAGTACTAGAATAAAGAAGATGAGAGAAATTGAAGTGAAAAGAGAAGGGGTGTGGTAGACTGCAAAAGGTGGCACACAAACTCCTCCCATTCCTGTATGTGTGCACTCTATGTGCACTATTCCTGTATGTGTGCAAACTCCTCCCCTGTGCACTCTGACTTTGTGTCCTGTGGATGAGCCTGGGCGAGTCTACTGATGATGACAGAAGTGTAGCTTCGCTCCCAACAGACACAGAGCCACCAGGCATGTATAGAGCCATCCTAGACCTTCTAGCCCAAGTTGAGCAAGTTTTGATGATAAAAAAAAAAACACAGCCAACCCACAAAACTGTGAGAAATATAGATATTATTGTTTTAATCCAAAGCTATGGACAGTCTGTTATATAGCAAAGGCTAACTGATATAGAAAGTGGTACTAGGACAGGAGGAGCACTGCTGTAACAGCAACTTAAAATATGTAGCATTCACTTTAGGACAAGGTGGTAGACAGAGACTGGAAAAGTGGCAAAAAAAATAAAATGTTAGCCAAAATTGGGAAAATGGTAAATAAATTGTTAGCAGAGTCTAGAAAATGGGTAAAGAAACTGCTACAGCACCCTGGAAAAATGGTAATCTCTGTTATATAGCAGTGAAACAATGGCCAAACTGTTGTCTATGATAAATTATAAGACAGAAAATTTTCCTAAAGAATTTGTTAATTTGCTACAGCAGTAGTCCCAGGGAAAATGTTGAAGGAGTATTTATTGCATAAGATAAGGGACAACAAAGGAGAGATGAGTTAAAGAAAGAACTGTGCAGTTATCTTGCAGAATTCATAGGCAACATAAAGGAGTCAGGACTTGAGAACTTAGAAAATAAAACTATTTCACATCGCTGGTCTCTCTTGCCATTAAAGATTCTCAAAGTAAGAACTGACTTCAAGGTAAAGATCCAAATCAAGGGTGTGGCTGAAAGACTCTCTGTTAAACCATTGAACAGTGTAAGGTAGTGCCTAGAACCTTAAGGATGTCTGATCACAGCAGCCTAACATGCTGCCCAAAGTTGAAAGTGGGCTTCTCAAAAAGAGTTGGTGATGTGGCCTTTAGGGCATAGAGTGGGCCCAAATTAGATTCACAGGAAGCCCACAAGTTTTTAAGAGAGTTGGACTAAAACAAAGAATTCAAAATGAAAAGATTTATCTGGGCCCCCAATTTTCTACATGCAAGAAGCAGACTAAGAAAGCAACCCAACTACAAACATGAGCTATAAAGGAGGGAGGAAAGAGCTCAGAGGGCCATAAACTCCCTTCCTCTGAGAAGAATCTCAAAGGACAATAAGCCAGGGAGTCAATTCTAGGAAGAAGAAGTGGGCCCTCATCAAGAAAGTTTACCTGCTTCTTGCGTAAAGGGAATCTTACAACATGTGCCAGGCTGCAGTTGAGAACTGCTATGGACAATTATTTTTCAGGTGTTAGAAAAAGTTTATTATTCTGATTATTACTTCCTTAAGAACTTTGGTATATAAAGTGTTCCAGGGGTGACGGCTTTGTTCCCTAGTGATTGAAGCTAGAACCACAACAAAACGGTACACCCAAAATAGCAGTTATATTCTTTCTTGGATCTTAGAAAGGTGCCAATTTTCCACAATAGAAACTATGTTAGCTTACCCATTTTAATCAGTAACCTTTGAATTATAGATTATCAGAATTATAAGCTTAGATGAAAATCTTGCTAGTTTCACTAATTTGAATTTCAGTTTTTTCTTCCCTGATCAAATCTATATATTCTAGTGTTTATGCCCCAAATCCTCATCTGGGTTTACCACTTTATTTTTTTATATATATATATATATATAAATTTTACTAAAGTTTACGGATAAAGTTTATAATAAACTGCACGTTTAAAGTGTACAATTTTTACACATGTACACACCCATGAAATCATCACTACAATCAAAATAGTGAAAATATCTATTATCTCCCAGAGCTTTCACTTGCGCTTTTGTAATCCCTCCATCCCAAGCAGTCATCAATCTCTCCTTTCTATCACTATAGATTAGTTTCGAATTTTCTAGTTCAGTCATATATACTCTTTTTTGGCTGGCTTCTTTCACTCCACATGATAAATCTAAGATTCATCCGTGTTGTTATAGGTTCATTTTTTAAAACTGCTGAGTAGTATTTCATTTTGTGGATATGCCAAAGCTACTTCATCTTTTATATTGAATAGAAAGGGATTTGTGCAAGTAGTTCCTGGGGCGTGGGCGGTCGGGGGAATAGGCTCTCTAAAATTAGTGTTTACTAACTATAAACAGAAATATCTCAGTTCTTCCTGGAATTGTACCTCCCTAATTTTTTTTAAGTCACTTCCGTTGTACACTTCAAAGGGCCATTGAGAAAGAAGCAGCAAATCATGTTAATCTGGCCAGGTATGAGAGCACAAGTTCAGGCCCAGTGTCCTTAACAATACAATTAAGGATACAAGTAGTGAGGAAGGTGGGACTTCAAATGGGAATGTTTACTGCAATGACCCTGTCCCTGTATCTCTATTTTATGTAGGGTGTGAGGCCAGATAACTTCAAGAGGAACTGCACCTGAGAAGTTGTATTCAGGGAACCTCATCGACATCTGGACCAGTTACATATCAAAGATCCTGTAATTCAATCCTGACACCTTAGGATAACATTTTGGGGGAGGGAAGGTCCTGTGATATGAGTGAGCATATTTTACAAGAAGGAAAAATGTGAATGATTTGTGGCCAGAAGGCAGATTGGTAAACTAAAAAATGGCCACGTATTCCTCCCATCCCTGAATGCAAGCCCTTTTGCTATTTGACTTTGCAGCTCAGCCCATCAAAAGGTGGAATCTATTTTTCTACCCGTCAGATCTGAGCTTGATCACGTGACTTGCTTTAGCAAATAGCACATTGACAAGCAAGATATAAATACAGGCTTAAAAGTGCTTGTACATGGGGGCTTGCCCTCTGTTGTTGCTTGAAATCTCTCTGCCACCATGTGAAGGAGCCTGGGCTAGCCTGCTGGATGATGACAGACATGTGGCTGTCATCCCAGCTGACACAGAGCAACCTCTAGTCATGGGATGGAGGCTATCCTAGACCACATCAAGCTTGGCCAAGCCAGTCCAGACCAGAAGAACCTCCCAGTCCCCAACAGAACCATGAAAAATAATAGATGTTGTTTAATCCACTAAGTTTAGGTATGGTTTTTACCCCCCAACATTAAATGGATAAAAGGGGTTCTTCCTAAAGAAACCTCTTTAGAAAGACTGCAGCAAGAGCAGAAAAGATAAAGGAACCTATAAACCAGAACAAGATTTCGCAGAAAAGTTTCTAAAAGAAAATGGAAAGAGTAAAGCAGAGGGGAAGTGAAGGAGAAGAAAAGAAAAGACGATATAATTGACACGTGCCAAATTTGATTTTTAAATTCCCAGAATCCATCTGGGAATCTATACAGATTCAGTTCATGCATCGATAGTTTTAATGCTACAGTAATGGACAACTTGGAATCTTCAACCCCAATCTAAGGTGAGTAGATCTGTGCATTGTTAGTATCTGTGTGCATTGTTCTCCAATACTAAGGCAGGAAGATTATCTCATAAATTTAGAAAATTTTTCTTCAGCAAGAAGGAAAGAAATAAAAAGGGTTGTAGCATTTTAAACAACAACAAAAAATTAATCAGATTATGTCATTTCCCTGAGTCTTTCAATTAATCAAGAATATATTTTAATTAATAGATTACTTTCAGCAGGCCTCAGGACCTTTCTACTTGCTTTTCTGTCTGTCTGGAACACTCTTCTCCCACATATTTCCATGTTTTAAATGTTGCCTTTTGATAATGCCCTGCCTGACCACTCTTTTTAAATTATAAAACCGTTTCTGTTTCCTTTCTCTGCTCCATACTTAAAACCTTCGAATGTACTATATAACTTACTTATTGTTTGGCTTATTATCTCCCTTGCCCTACTAGAATGTAAGTTTCATAAAAGCAGGGATTTTTCTCTGTTTTTCTTATGGTTGTATCCAAACACCCAAAAGAGTGACAGGCACTTGGTAGGCCCTCAATAAACTTTCATTAAATGGAAGAATAAATTATTTTGTTGTTTCATTGTTCTTTGGTATTGTATTAGCAGACACTTGTGGTTTTCACTGCCAAAAAATAAACAAAAAATGTGACATAAATGTGGTATCCTGTTCACAGCAGTATTCAATACTGCCAGAGAGAGGTAAAACTTCAATATGAGCCAAGCCACTTGCTCAGAGCATATTAAGGAAATACAAGAAATCCTGCAAAGCCCCTAGGATGATCAGCTTGTGCCCTGAAACATGAGATTCCATTACCTTTATCTTAGTATTCGTAACTACAGTATTATGACTGGCCATAAAATTATCTACCTATCTTTCTAATTCATCCCTGGACTAAATCTATGACCTCGCAAGGTACAAGGTAGTAAATTCCACAGCTTGGCCATACAGTGGGTGAAGAACTCTTTTCTTTATACTTTTTTTATACTAAATTTATATCAGCCATTAATTCTGCAGAATGAGTGACCCTTGTCGTAATAGTTGGAAGACACAAAATTAAGTAAATTGAGCCTGCAATAAGGATATGTCATTTTAGTCTCTTTGTATGGTCATGCTCCATTTGTCATGTGAACATGTGGCTGTGTTGGAAAGTATGAATAGCTACTTATTTTCATTTTAGGTTTTTACCTTCATGAGAGGATAGAAAGGAAAGGTCAGGATAGAGATAAAGGGAAAAGGAAGAAAAGATAAACAAACAAGGGACATATGAGACTGTCCAGATCATGGAGTGCTATCATTCTACTTGGGTTTTTTTTTAAATTGCTATGGCCTAAGATAATAAGATAAAGGAAATTGATTCAATCAATTTTAAGGCCGAATTTTTCCTGGGTAATGGTAACAAGCATTTGACTACTTCTATCCTTTAGGTTAGAAGCCAATGAAAGAAGAAGGATTTGCTCTTGACAGAATCTTATTCTTAAGGCTAAGGTTATCTTTAAAACCTGATAACAGAGTACTTTCTAATATAATTACTGCATGGGATTTGGGCACGTGTGTCATTTTTCACAGGCTGCAGTCCATTTCATTGAAGTGTCTAAGGTCAGCTAATAAGGGCAGTTTACTGCCTGCTGCATGATTAATCAGGTTGGAGGCCTTGGTAGGATTAAGCCTTGGAATAAACTGGGATTGTTTGTTTGTTTGTTTGTTTAGCTTTAGTAATTCAGGAGAGCGTTACTCATTGTACTAATTACAAATTTTGGTAAGAGCACAAGATGCTCCATTATTTAAGGTTAGACTTCCAATTAACTCTTTTAAGGATAATACACAGTTTTAATACAGAGCAAGAAATGGTGGACATAAGGTGTGAAACAGAAAAGCCTTTTTTCCACCTGCGGTTTTTAGGGAATGAAAAGTGTGCACGCTGATAAGCAATTAATATTGCAAATTGTAATATATTTATCAATATCTACATATGTTGGCACACATGCATTAGGAAAAAAATCATCATAGCTGTGAGGGGATTTTGCAATCATATAGTACAACATGAACATTTTACAGAAGAAGAAATGCAACCCTGAGAAGTGATATGTTCAAGGTAATAGAGCCACTCAGTGGAAGACAGGTCAGGCAATCGTGCTGGCTCTCATCAGTGGCCAACAATTCTGCCTAGGTTATAACATCTTGAAAGAGGAGGACCCCCTGACGTGTGACCAAAGGTTGGTCACTTTAAGATTTCATTCCAGGTCTTATTTGCTCAAGCCCAGAGAAATCTCTTCCTCTTTCTCCAGATCTGGAAAACTAGAAAGACTATTTCACCTTAGGCATGATCAAGGGAAAGCAACTTACGAATTTACAAGGAAAGAGTTGCAGTGGTCCTCCTTCCTCCGCGATTCCCCGGCTGAAAGATTAGTAGAATAGCTAAAGTCTTTTCAGTAGTGTACCCTTTGAAGCATATGACAACACGGATGAGGATGTTGATCTAATAGATACTAAAATATTATTTCCCAAAACATATGATTCCAGTTTTTTTTTATATCATGACACATAATTATAACTTTAGGTCACATATTATGGGTCTGGCCTGAGGCATGGAATCATGCCACTATTGCTTCTACAATTACTAATTCTCTATTCTTTAGAGATATTTTTATGCTTTGTGTGCCACTCTGTTAAATGGAGTATGTTGTAATGAGTATATTTATGAGTCCAGCCATTGGCAGTGGGAACTGATACACTATGTAGCCTTGCACCTCATGTGTAACTGAATTACAACATAGACCTTAACAGCCAAGAGGTCTGTGTTCAGAGAAAAAAAGAATTTCAAAACATAAACCGTGTTCTTGGCACTAGCCTCGAATACTGGACATTCATAACCCACAAATGCCCAGACTATAAATTTGCAAGTTGCATTAATATGGCAGTAAAAGTCACTCTTCTGAAAGCTGCACTAGTAAAATATTTATAAATTCACATGGTTGTTCCTGGCAAATAACTACATCTGTCGGCTCTGTCTTTTTGTTCCTAAAGCAGCAGGGTTGGGGTCCTGTGTAATTCACGATATGTTCATAAAAAATTACTTTGGAAAAAGCAAGATGGAAGATATTTTGTTCTAGGGGGAAATATATCTGCTTCTCCAATGGTTTGGTGTTACTATTTGATCTCCTGAGATTTTTTTTCTCAACCAGGCTTTTTCTCTCAACAAGTTTTCCTTTTATTGGATTTATCTAGTTTCCAAATTAGCAAGTTAACTCGTATGGGGTTGTCTTAAAAATTCCACATTGGTATGTACAACATAGTGGACTTTTCCAGTCTCAAGGTCAATATATATCAATGTCACACCATGAAGGAATTTTCTATGTATATTGCTATCTCCCTATAATATTTAGGAGACCCTTTCCATAGGGGGCTCTCTAGATAGACCTATCTAGACAGTTTGTTTATTTTTAAAATGGGAGAAAAATTTTAAAAGATAAGACACCAGATTACATTTTCCTATAGATGTATGTCATCTAGGGTTATTCTTTTAGCCTACTGTTTCTGAAAAACACAGACAAACAAAAAAATTGCCCCCCAAAATCATACCTACTAACAAACAGGCTGAGTACTTGACAACAAAATGTGCTGTTTTATTTAGGTTTATATAATTTTTACTGCCATCTAGCTTTTCCTTCCCTTTCCCCCCACAAAAAAGGACTCAGATTGTTTATAATTGAAATGTATTTGTTATACAGACAGAAGAGTTAAAGGTGAGACCAAAGATATAAAACACCACATAGTACTATGGTCCTTAACTTTTTCTGAGTAATGCATCCCTTTGAGAATCTGATGAAAACTTTGGGTTCTTTCCCCAGAAAAATGAAAGTGAGTATACATATACACACAATACACACTTTTGCATACAAATCCGTGTTCAGAAACTACCAATACCATTTCACAGACCTCCACACAGGAAGGGGGAAGAAAAAGTATATCAGGAAACTAGAATAAAATTATTGATACAGTTAAGCAGGGGATTTAGCTCTAATTTTTGTAGCCAAAGGAAAAGAGAGAATTCCATGGGTTGTATAGATCTCAATGTTTAATAGACGAACACACACCAGCTTTTCAGGAGACGTATTTTAAGAGGAATTTGTCAGGTGAATGGATCTCTGATTAATTATTAAATATTCAATGAGCAATATCTTTAACAGCAGTTTTGCAAAGGTGCAAAACTATTTTTCACATGGCCATTTTTACATTGGTCCCTTAATGAATCCTGAGGATGTCCTTATTAAATAGTAATTTTTATGAGCAGTTACACCAACTGAGAACCTAGGTATCTGGCTTCTGTATCTGACCTGACATAGTAGCAGATGATTTTCCTCTAGAGAAAGCTCCACTATTCATAAGGCACAATGTGCCTGCAGTGGCCTTGTCTGAACTACAACTAAGAAGCTGCAACATCAGCGGGGTCTCCTGGGAAATTGTGCAGACTCACTCACCCACACACCTGGTGGGCTGCACGTGGAAAGAAGGGGACTCTAAGCAAGGCACCAAGAAATACATGACTTTAAGAGGCAGAACTAAAAACTATAAATAGATTAGATTGGGACGGAAGTCTTGCCTGATTAGATTTCCACAAACTGTGGAGAATCCTTTGGTTTATGTGTTGATCTTTTTTCAACCATAAAGTTGTTCTGGTCAGGCATATCACCTGGGAATGGGAAGAAACTGATTCCATAGCAACTAGTCCATAACAGAGGAAAAGAAGAACTGATCAGGGAAACCCAAAGCTAAGGAAAGAAGAGTATTATTAGATCACTATATAGAAATGGATTGCCTAATTATTTTGATCCACAAAATGCTATTCTGGTGATTAGCAACCCAAATCATATAATACACTTTTTTTTTTCAAAGAAACTGTCATATAAGCTTCTTTAAAGCTTTATGGAATGACGTCTTGCCAAGCCAGAAGAACTAAATTTCTTGTTAAGTTGCTCAGGACAGAAAGACCTGTAATCATTTGTATAAATAATGTCAAAATAGCCATTGTTTACCTGAACAAATGGAGGAGGGAGAATGGGGATTTACTTCTGGGATTCAGTTAATTTTGCACTTGGCATACATAGTATATGAAAAGAGTTTCCAACATTTGGGCTTGTAAGACCTGGATTGTATATTTATACCATTGTCTGGGATATATTTGGTGGCTAGAAAATTCTAAGCATGGCAGTCTTTCTCCAGAACGTTCTTTTGAGTGACATCTGGGGTGAATTAATTTTCTGTTCAGTCCCAGCTTTAGCTACAGATGTGGAGGTGTAAATGTGCTTTCCAGGAACTGTAGATTATATGGTCATGATGTAGACCACTTTTATTAGGAGCTCAAGTACCACATTTCCAGAAATATGAAGAATGGCAGCAAGGAAAAAAGCCTTTAGAGTTTAAATTACAACCACATCTAATGAACTCAGAGGTGTTTTTCACTTACTAGGGTATTGCTTTTTAACTCCTATAGCTTAAATGAACCTAGTGATCATAACAGTAAATATGGGTTCCAAAGGTATCCCAAGAGGTATCATTAGTCACATATTACATCCTTTTCTAATTTGTACACTTTCCATGTTTCAGGGTTTCACAGGACTGCTGAAACCTCCAGAATTTCATGTTTCCCTCAGCAGTCTACAATAACCCTTAGTCTGAATGACATGTATTATTTCCTCAGCAAACATGTGATGTGGGAAGCTTAGTAAAAGATTTATTATAAGAAACGGCTCAATGTTTTATTTCCTCCCTTAATTGAATACATTATTGCTCTGTGTTTAGAAATGCTGTGTTGATGTATTACACCTCAGAACAACCACGCACATGCCTTCTGCAGCAGGAAGGTTTATTAGACTACAAATCAGGATACAAATGTTGGAGGGAAAGCTATGGATGCTAAGTCGCATTACATTACAGCACATTTTAAATCTATAAATCATGATGGTCCAGCAGGTTTTTACTTTCAAAAATTAGATATTGGTACTCATGAAAATGAAGGAACTAGAAGCCCTCTCTTTCATCACATGTATATGATAAGTAAAGTGATAAGCTGCTACGGTGGTAGTTATGTCCCTGCAGATGGGAAAAAGGACGACGTAACTTGAAAAGAAAAATCTCACCTTCTTATTCTTTAGTACTAGTGTACAAGACCCATATTTAAAGTCAGCACTCTGAAGCAAATAAGCAGATAAATCTTCTGGGAGTGTAAATGATCACATCTTTATTGATCTATTTCACAAATGTAGATTTCCATCCATTTATTCAAAGAGCATTTATTGAGTACCTGTTACTTACTAGATGATACTGTGTTCTAGGGTTTTATTAAAATGAGACCCACTTGTATTATTCTGATGCAAGATGAGCTGTTGAATTTTCCTTTCCTTCTCCAACTATTTCAAGTTCAGGCCTAATAATGGACAAATTGTCTCCGGGAAGTTTACAAGAATATACCAACTACTTCATTGGTCAAAAAGGATTAACAGATGAAGCTTGGCTGGTGCAACTGAGAGGACTGCTTTCCTGAAAGATGATGTGATTTTCTTCCATTAGATTCTCAAATATATAACTCAATTGTATCAATCTTAAATAAATAAAATCCAGGATGTTCACACCTTCAAGAGGGATTAGTGTCCTGCAGATCTATTGATCTTCTGCACTCATCTTAATGCATCCGGGGGAACATTAACAACACTTTGTTCTGATCTACTTGCCTGTCATCCAAGGCTCTCCCAGCTCTCTACAAATATATTTGCACTTTATTCATCATGCTTATTCTACAGATAAAGACCTAAAATTACTGGCATTTACAACTGGGAGGCTTAAGATTTTTAAAAATTAGATTAGCTATGCCTTTTAAGTAGGGTGTAGATTTTCAAGACAAAGTGGTCTTCTCTTTTCCTGAAAATATTCAGAAAACAGTCTGCCTTTGATTGGGTAGCTCCAGCAAGGGCAATGATTCAAGAAACCACTGTAAAAATACATGTCACCAGGAGAAGGAAAACATTTTTCTTCCTATTAAGCAGAGTCAAACAGGTAATTTTTATTAACTATATATCATATTTGTATGACAATTAAGTTGCATGGCACCATCACATACACTGTCTCATTTGCCATAGGAAGGAGGAGTATATACTCACTCATTCCTCAAATATTTCATGAACGCCTACTAGGTGCCAGGCAGCTTACTCTGTACTAAGGACACGAAGGTAAATAAGACTTACTCTCAGCAAGCTAACTTTCTAGTTGAAGAGTAAGATGTAAGCCATTAGATCATTCTAACATGTTGTAATGCAGGCATGATGAAGTACTGAGGCAACATGGGGTTGCTCAGATGACTGGTATTGAAGCCTCATTTTACAGAAAAGGAAACTGTTCAGCTGGCTGCCCTGCTGAAGCTGGACTCAAGATGCAACATCAACTCTTACCTGAATTTCCAGCTTGTTGGCCAAGCCAACAGATTCTCGACTTGACGGCTCCCACAATGCCCTGAGCCAATTAAAAAAAAAAAACAATAAATAAATCTCTATCCACCCAGAAAAAAAAAAAAAAAAGTATAGGGTAGTTTTAACAATTAAGTAAAAAACTGTATTAAAATTCTTAGTACAATGTCAGCCCACAGTAAGAACTCCATAAATGTTATTACTGAATAGATAGCAGAGAGTACAGTTAGGACCATGGACTCTGTCAAACTTTTTGGCTTGGATCCTAGCTCTAATAATTCTTAGTTGTGTGGCTTTGGGAGAGTAATATGATCAAGCTAAGTCTCAGATTCCCCAGGACTAAGATGGTAATACCAATTGCAACCATTTCCTAGAGTTGCTATTGTGAGAATTAATTTGACATACATATTCAAAAAACATTATCCATGGTAAAGAACAAAGCTGGGAGGAAGTCTGAAAACTTTTTGTTTTTCTTGGCCATGCCACGCAGGTTGTGGGATCCTCGTTCCCCGACCAGGGATGGAAGCCAGGCCCTCAGCAGTGAAAACTCAAGAGTCTTAACCACTGGATCGCCAGGGAATTCCCTGAAAACTTTAAATAACACCAAACTTTAGTTGACTTCTCATAAAATAGAGATACTGTAGCCTGAAGAGTGAGATGCCCTTAATTTTCACTATGGGGAAGACAGCCTGCTGCGAAGAGTTCAAGGTAGGAGAAGACCAACAAGGTTTTTTGGCATCTTGGAGAATAGGGGGAAACTGGCCCAAAAGGAGTGGGCCCAAAAGTGAGGAAGATCATGGAAACCGGTGGGGGTGGGGGAGTGGGGCTCGGACAGGGTTGGAGTGAACAATGGCTTTGAGAAGAGAGGAGGGATATGTCATCCACACATGTTGTACTTTCTCTAGCACTAGGTGAGAGATAATCTTTCCAATACATCTGATCCACATTTTGCTTAATGGAGGGGTTATTTTTGTTAAATAATTCCTAAAATGTTATGAGTAGAACTTAACTAAGTAAGAGTATCCAAAATAGTCCAATAATGACATCTGAAGATGTTTGGTAGAAACATATGCTCTTCTCCCTCACAGTGAAATAGTTGGACCTGAAATTGAGGCAGCTATTGCTCCATATTACATTTTATGATACTGAGAGGGTTTTCATATTTACTATTTTTCATTCATTTTTTTGAATGAGTGATTTAAACGTTCTTTCTGTACATAATGGGATAGGTAGTGGCTGAAAACAGAGTCCATATATGGTCCTAAAAGTGAACATGACCTAAGAACATTACTAATAAGAGCAGTAGTAATATAACTAAGAGAGAATTCCATTGTCTCCTCAGCAGTGGCTACTATGATAAACCCCCAAAACACCTGACTATGTTGTTTTTTAAATATGTCTTCTTTTGGTCACTAAGCAATAAAGAAACATAGATCTGGGGTTGAAAGAGGAGTTCAAATAATTTAATCCAACCCCCTCATTTTAGAGTTGACAAAACTAAGGCCTTTAAACACTTATTGACTTGACAGTATTTAACAGCCAGATATAGTAAGGGCATTTCTGTCTTAATTCAGAAACAAGAGAACAATGATACTTGCAAACTGTTATTGAACATTCACAATGGGTCAAGCACTAGTTGTTTCACAGGATTATTTCTTTCCTCCCTCACAACAACCCTGTAAGAAAAGTTCTACTGCAAGAAATTCCTATTGTAAGAAAAGTCCCCATTTTGCCAAGAAGGAAACATAAGCCTTAGAGATGTTATTTAACTCACCCTAGATCACACAGATAAAAGAGACAGAAATTAATAAAAATCCTAGGTCTGCATGAAATCAAAGCCCAAGCCCCTAATTACTAACATTGCCTGTGGTGACACAGTGGAAAGGATGCTTGGGCTCTAGTGCCAACTTTATTAATAACTTGAAACAGTGCTAGAAAGTCACCATCTTTCTGGTTCTCAATTTCCTAATACTAGAAAGAGGCATCATTGCTGTCCTGTTCGTCGCACAAGATAATTGTGTGAGTAAGATGAGATAATAGAGTTATTTTTTAAGTATTTTACAAATGTAAGGAGGTATCTAAAACTGGAGAATAAAACAGTGGTGTACAAAGAGACATTTCTCTTTCTACAAGCAAAAACTATAGGTTAAAAATATACAAACAGCTCATACAACTCAACAACAAAAAAACAAACAACCCAATCAAAAAATGTGCAGAAGACCCAAAGAGACATTTCTCCAAAGAAGAACTACAGAGGGCCAATAGGCACATGAAAAGATGCTCAACATCACTAATTATTAGAGAAATGCAAATCAAAACCACAATGAGGTATCACCTCACACCGGTCAGAATGGCCATCATTAAAAAGTCTACAAATAACAAATGCTGGAGAGGGCGTGGAGAAAAGGAAACCCTCTTGCACCGTTGGTGGGAATGTAAATGGATACAGCCACTATGGAGAACAGTATGGAGGTTCCTTAAAAAACTAAAAATAGAACGACCATATGACCCAGCAGTCCCACTCCTGGGCATATAGCCAGACAAAACTATAACTCAAAAAGATACATGCACACCTATATTTATAGCAGCACTATTCACAATTGCCAAGACATGGAAACAGCTAGTCACAATGCAACTAGAGATTATTATGCTAAGTGAAATAAGTCAGAGAGAGAAAGACAAGTACCATATGATATCGTTTATATGTGGAATCTAAAATATGACACAAATGAACCTATCTATGAAACAGAGACAGACTCACGGACATAGAGAACAGACTTGTGGTTGCCAAGGGGGTGGAGGGTGGGAGAGGAATGGATTGGGAGTTTGGGATTAGCAGATGCAAACTGGTATATATAGAATGGATAAACAACAAGGTCTTACTATATAGCACAGGGAACTATATTCAGTGTCTTGTGATAAACCATAATAGAAAAGAATATGTAAAGGAATGTATATATATGTATAACTGAGTCACTTTGCTGTACAGCAGTAATTAACACAGCATTGTAAATCACCTATACTTCAATTTAAAAAAAGGGAAAAAAAGAAGTATAGGTTAATAAGAGAAAGTCAATCCATTTGCTTAGTAACATTTTTACTCATGAGTGGGCGTGGAAATATCAGCTGTGACCCCAGAGTAAAAGCTGTTGTCAAGTGAGGACAGGGAGCTTGATTTTCTGGATAACTAAGCTACTTCATGACAGAGTTCAGAATTAGGCCTCAGTTTATCCACAACACAAATAGCTCAAGCTAGCTTCCCTACAGTAGGGTTCCTCAACCTCAGCACTACTGACATTTTGGACTAGATAATCCTTTGTTGTGGGAAGCTGTCCTGTGCAACACAGGATGTTGAGCAGTATCCCTGACCTCTACCCACTCCATGCCAGCGGCACCCCACACCCAAATTTCAACAATCAAAAATGTCTTCAGATAATGACACTACCCCCCACCCCCGCAGTTGAGAACCACTGCACTAGAACATTATTTTAAAGTAACTCCACATTAATGAATGTGAACTGAGGAAATAAAAGAAATAAGCACATTGTTTTAAATACAAAGAAATGACGAAGAGAAGAAAATATGCCGCAAATAGCCAGTTAGCACATTATCAACTTCCAAGGTGAAACCAGTCAGTACGAAATTACAGTGTTGCACAGCAGCAATATTAATAAACAGAGATCCAAGGAGAAAAAAGAGAATAGGAGACACCAACATAAAATAGTGACTTCCATTTTGTGAAAAGGAAGGGTGGTTTTTAAACAAATTTATTAAGGTACAATTAACATACCATACAACTCACTCATTTGAAATGTACAATTCAATGGTTTTTAGTGTATTCATAGAGTTGTACAACCAGCATCATACTCCAATTTTAAAACAGTTTCAGAGAAGGAAGGAGTTTTAACCTGTGATTTAAATGCTGCCAGTTTAATGGGACTCTGTTCTTATACTAGAGATTACCAAAGCCTCTCCCCAGAAGTAAACATCCTAACCAGCAGTCACCAAGTGGCTGATTAAAATGTGAGCATAGTTTACTCTTCGGGTAGATTCCTGTGAAAGAATGTATACATTGCCTCTCCTCTTTTATTACCCTTCTAATAATATTGGTTATGCTGTAGGCCAATTTATTATATTTGAGAATATTTGAAGGAAAAAGTTCTTTAAATTAAAGCTCTTTGTGTATAATTTCTTCTGTACATCATTATCACTAAAATGACTCATAACTATAGTAGCATGTCTAAGCCAGTTCAGATCCTTGGCAGTAATAACACAATTCTTTTAATACCCAAGCTCCAAAACGTAACCCTTAGACAAAGGCATTTATTGTTTGTTCTGTTAGCAGCTGAACCAGTCTTTGCATACTTGGAGGCATAACCATGCAAAATGGAAATTTTTATTCTAAGTTATGTGCTATACTTTGCACACAGAACAAAAGTTGTTTAAGTATATGTGGGGAATTCAAATGTATTTCCTCCCTAAAGAAAGTTAATCTGTAAACAAATGTCTAATTTGAGATTGTATAGAAAAGGTAATGACATCCTTCTGATATGCTGCTCTGTCCTGTTCCCCACTGCACCCCATCCCAACCCCCTCGTTAACAAAACGTTGTCACAGTACTTAAACATGATGGAATAAGAATGTTATTACAACAAAAGATGAAATACTAAGAAATTCCCTCCAAAAGAACAGGTTTATTCCTAAGTCAATAAGCCAGCAAAAACAAGATCATATTTGATCTAGCAAAACCTCCTGTGCTTTTAGATTCTATGAAAAAGGAAAAGGAAAACAGAATTCTTCTATATTCCTTATGTATAACAAGAGCACTCATTAAATGATGTTTATATGTGATGATGACACAGTGTTTAGATTGGTTCATTGCTTGGCATTGGAAGGGCAGTGCCCTCGAGTCTTCCCCCAGTTCAATCTTAAATAAACAACAGCCCTTTTAGTTTTCAATGTACTAACTTGGCTCAAACCATGCCATGAATTACTTTCGTATGAAGGCTGCCACAAAAAAAAATTATTACAGAACACTCCACTGGCAGCTAGAGCCAGTACAAGCTAATGCAAGCATGTTACACATTTTAAAATAAACAGCAGAAAATTGGGTGTGGAAAAATAGTAATCAGGTATGTCCATCTGACCACTATAACTTTAAAACATCTGCAGAGTAAAGCCAGTTTTTGTCAAGGTCAGTTACTATTCAGAAAAAGCTTTTCAGCTTCAACAAAAATATCCAGGAAACAAAATGAGGGCAAAAGTAACATTCAAATTGGTGTGTTTCACTTTATGCCACTTGTAAGAGGCAGGGCTTTCAATCTAATGTGATTCCTAGGTCTTTATCCTTCTTTAGAGGCACTATACTGATAAGTTTGAGGACTTCAGACAAAGAAGATACAGGACTCCCCCACTATCCAAAAGTAGAGCGTTCCTATGAAACCCTTCCTAAGCTCAAATGGTGTAAACTGAAGAAGCAATTACTTTAGGACACATCTTGCTAACAGAGGCACAAAATAAATCAAGATCAAGCACAAATGCGCACAGACACAGCTCGAAGCTATGGCAGCTTGATGATGAGTGTAGTTCCTGGGGAAGGAGCTTGGCGGAGCTGCTCTCACTGATCCGGATGTGTGCTGCCTCTGTAACGGTTCACTGCAAAACAAATGCTGAACGCTAGTTTTGCTTTTTGCCTTTCTTGTAAAAGCAAAAATCCTCTTGGATTTCTTTTGATTAGCAAAAATGCGTGCTCATGTAGGTCTTTCATAAAAGTGAAGTGGTGTAAAGCAAAGTTTCAACAGTGGTGGATACCTGTATTTAGAAAATGAATGATCACCCATATCATCAACATTTCTTTGAGAGCTAATACACCATTATTGGAAGACATCGCTGCCCCACAAGAATGCCTCAGAATACGGAAACTCTTCTATTTATATTAAATTGGGGCACTATGTAAATCAAAACTACAATGAGGTACCACCTCACACTGGTCAGAATGGTCATGATTAAAAAGTCTACAAATAACAAATGCTGGAGAGGGTGTGGAAAAAAGAGAACCCCCCTACACTGTTGGTGTGAATGTAAGTTGGTGCAGCCACTATGGAAAACAGTATGGAGGTTCCTCAAAAAACTAAAAATAGAATTCAAAAAGCTACATGATGGGCGATTGGGATTGACATGTATACAGTGATGTGTATAAAATTGATGACTGATTAAAAAAATAATAATAATTAAATAAATAAATAAATAAATAAAAACAAAAAGATACATGAACCCTTATGTTCATGGCAGCACTATTCACAATAGCCAAGACATGGAAACAACCTAAACGTCCATCAACAGATGAATGGATAAAGAAGATGTGGTACATTTATACAATGTAATACTACTCAGCCATAAAAAAGAATGAAATAATGCCATTTGAAGCAACATGGATGGACTTAAAGATTATCATACTAAGTGAAATCAGACAGAGATAGACAAATACCATATGGTATCACTTATATGTGGAACCTAAAATATGACACGAATGAACTTATCTACAAAACAGAAACATACAGACATAGAAAACATACCTATGGTTACCAAAGGGTGGGGTGGGGGGAGGGACAGAGTGGGAGTTTGAGGTTAGCAGATGCAAACTAGAATATAGAGAGTGGATAAACAACAAGGACCTACTGTATAGCACAGGGAACTATATTCTATTTCCTGTGATAAATCATAATGGAAAAGAATATAAAAAAGAATGTATAGGGACGTCCCTGGCAGTCCAGCAGTTAAGACTCCACGCTTCCACTGCAGGGGGCATGGGTTCGATCCCTGGTCAGGGAACTAAGTTCCCGAATGCCGCACAATGTGGCCCACCCCCCAAAAAAAGAAAAAAAAAAGAATGTATATAGATGTATAGCTGAATCGCTTTACTGTACAGCAGAAATTAACACAACATTGTAAACCAACTATACTTCAATAAAAACCCAAAATAAACTGGGGCATTATGTCTTCAGAAAGCCCTTGTTAAATATACATATGCTGTTCTATAAGGATTAACACCACTTGCTAGATATTTCGTTGAGCCCTCTCAATCTCCATTTTACTCACCTTCTATTTGGGGAGATTAGAGAGCTAATCACATCGCTTCAGAGCACAGACTCTGGAGTCAAAACTTGGCCTGGCCACTTACTAGTTGTGTGACTTTGGTCAGTTTACACTTACATAGTAGCATTTTCCAGGACACTGTGAGACATACCATAAAAAAGACGGACACAGAAATCGAGTTTACTGGAAATGGAAGAACAAAATGATGGGCTGGGGGACGCTAACCAGGGGATGTCCGTGGTCCACAGTTTCTGGGTATTTGTGGCCCTAGGCTAGGAGGGTCGATTTACAGTTTCTCAACCACAAAATAAGGATGATACTCACAGTACCTACTTCAAAGGGCTTTTAGGAGGCTTCAATTAGATAAAGAATATAAAGTGCTCAGCACATGCCTGGCACACAATAAGAGCCTGACAGCTATTTTTTTTCCCTAAGTCCCTATGAGGCTCTGACAGCAGAGAGAGAGAATGAAAAAGGGGTAGGAGGCCACCCAAGGCAGTGGGGTGTGTACTGGCTGAAGAATCCTTTATCCCTAAATTATAGTGAGAAGGAAAAGAACCACATAGGACTCTACAGTGAAGGCACCAGAGCACAAGATTGTCCAGGGATACCCCTCTAGTCTAATGTGGCAAAGTTCTGTGGATCTTTTTGCATTAAGTTTCCAGGAGTACCCACCCCAACCCCATCACCAATCTGGGTGTGCAGTCACTTTTGGATCCACTGGCCATGGGCCAGGTACTGAGCCTTGTTTATGCTATAGCTGTATCTTTTCTGGTAGTAAAACTATTACTTGTATTCAGGTTGTTGGCAGAGATCCTTTGATTTCAGGAAGGTTAGGCCCCTACCTCAGCCACAAGGAATGAGCTGAACTCATCTAAATCACTCATATAACAATCACCTTCTCCTTCTTCAGGGATTGGCCAAAAAGTGAGCACATGATCCAATCCTGGCCAATGAGACATTGTGTAAGTCTGCTAGGGAAGGCTCTTCTCCTAAATAAAAAGACCATACTTCACAAGGAGAAAGTCTCCGCCTATCTACCTTTTTCTGTCCTAAACATTGATGTGGTGGCTAGAGCCACAGCAGCTATATTCTGGTCAGGAAAATGACAAAGAAGTTGGCCCAGAAATCATTAGATCAACACAGTCAACTACCTACCTCCAGACTTCTTGTTAGGTAAGAAATATGAAATCCCATTTGTTTAGGCCTCCACAGATGAGTTTTCTATTTCTTACAGTCAGATGCGTTCTGATACAGTGCTTCCTCTGCTTATTATTTCTTAACTCTGCCTGAACCATCTGAGAGATGAGACCCACTCCAGTTTTCTTACTTGGCTTTATTTGAACAAAGATTTTAATAATCAACCAGAAGAAACTAGTTTCTGTTACTCCAGAAAGGAAAAATCATGTCCTGTAATAAGAATTTTGCATCCAACTGGTTTAAAAGTTGAAAACACAGATTAAGCAAACAGATAAAAACTAGTCTCTTATCTACTTGCTTCTCATGTCTCCTTCTGCAACATTTAGCGTTGAAGAGACAGAAAGGGATGCCACTCCAACATTTTTTTAAAATAGATCTTTATTGGAGTATAATTGCTTCACAATACTGTGTTAGTTTCTGTTGCACAACAAAGTGAATCAGCCATACGCATACACATGTCCCCATATCCCCTGCCTCTTGAGCCTCCCTCCCACCCTCCCTATCCCACCCATCTCGGTCATCGCAAAGTATCGAGCCGATCTCCCTGTGCTATGCTGCTACTTCACACTAGCCAACTATTTTACATTCAGTAGTGTGTATATGTCGATGTTAATCTCACTTCACACCATCTTCGCCCTCCCACCCCATGTCCTCAAGCCCATTTTCTATGTCTACCTCTTTATTCCTGCCCTACAACTAGGTTCATCAGTACCATTTTTTTTTTTTTTAGATTCCATATATATGCATTAGCATACAGTATTTGTTTTTCTCTGACTTACTTCACTCCGTATGACAGACTCTAGGTCCATCCACCTCACTACAGATAACTCAATTTCATTTCTTTTTATGGCTGAGTAATATTCCATTGTATATATATGCCACATCTTCTTTATACATTCATCTGTCGAGGGACTTTTAGGTTGATTCCATGTCCTGGCTATTGTAAATAGTGCTGCAATGAACACTGTGGTACATGTCTCTTTTTGAATTATGGTTTTCTCAGGGTATATGCCCAGTAGTGGGATTGCTGGGTCATGTGGTAGTTCTATTTTTAGTTTTTTAAGGAACCTCCATACTGTTTTCCATAGTGGTTGTATCAATTTACATTCCCACCAACAGTGCAGGAGGGTTCCATGGTACAAGATAGAATGTCCAGAGATAAACCCACGCACATATGGGCACCGAATTTACCACAAAGGAGGCAAGAACATACAATGGAGAAAAGACAGCCTCTTCAATAAGTGGTGCTGGGAAAACTGGACAGCTACGTGTAAAAGAATGAAATTAGAACACTACCTAACACCATACACAAAAATAAACTCCAAATGGATTAAAGACTTAAATGTAAGACCAGACACTATAAAACTCTTAGAGGAAAAACACTCTTTGACATAAACCACAGCAAGATCTTTTTTGACCCACCTCCTAGAGTAACAGAAATTAGAACAAAAATAAACAAATGGGACTTAATTAAACCTAAAAGCTTTTGCACAGCAAAGGAAACCATAAGTAACACAAAAAGACAACCCTCAGAATGCAAGAAAATATTTGCAAATGAAACAACAGACAAAGGATTAATCTCCAAAATATAAACAGCTCATGGAGCTCAATATCAAAAAAAAAAACAATCCAGTTAAAAAATTGGTGGAAGACCTAAATAGACATTTCACCAAGGAAGACATACAGATGGCCAAGAGGCACATGAAAAGATGCTCAACATCACTAATTATTAGAGAAATGCAAATCAAAACTACAATGAGGTATCACCTCACACCGGTCAGAATGGCCATTATCAAAAAATCTAGAAACAATAAATACTGGAAAGGGTGTGGTGAAAAGGGAACACTCCATCATTTTTGACAGAACCACATTTGTGGTACAAAAAGTATGCCGAAATTTTGTAACTGTTTGGGTTCCTTGAACAGGAATGGGATGAGTCACTTGTGTGTCTATGGTCTCCTCTCCTCTGTATCACCTGACACCACCATAATCTGATGCCCTCTCAGACATTAGTAGCTACAAGCAATAATTATCTTTATTAATCTAATACCTTATATACTGCTGTTGTTTGACAATATTTCAGAGTGCTTTCACATAAATTCTCTCCCTGAAAGCTTACAACTCTGCCACCTACCAGCTATATCATCCTCATAAAAAGTACTACAGAGACTCTGAGGGGGAGGGGGGAATCCTCATTTTAGAGGAAAGGTGCCATTTTCCTTCTCCCCTAAGTCTAGCTCTGCTGCAGGCACTAATGACCTCCTACTATCTACTCAGCACCACTCCTCCACTCCTGAACCAATCATGACCCAGTAGCAAGAGGCCTAGTCCCTAAGCTGCCAGGTTGCAGAATTAGTCTTGTTGCCTATAGCAAAGTAAGAATTCATATGCCCACGTATGGTCCTCTGGTCCTTCATCCCAGCGTGGGGTGTTTTTCCTCTGTGATCAGGCCTCTGCTGCAGTTTTCTGAAGTGGCGTCTAAATTCCATGTTGGAAGGAGAGTTCCATTCAAATCTTGAGCCTCTTCCATTGCCCAGCCTTTGCCAATCTCTTATGCCCACAGACTGAATTTCTATTCTAAACTGAATTGATCCTCCACTAGAACATAAGTGATAGGAAGACAGGGAACTTAACTGCTATTTTATCAGGCTAACTGTAGCATATAAAACAGATTCTCGTTGGTTCACAGCAACTGCTTCATAAATATTTGTTGAATTAATGACTCTGAGAACTGTCCCTAACTAGAGATTTCTGCTATTGTGACTTGATCATGAGATAAGACTCTTTGGGTACTAACATCCACCTAGCCCCAGTTATAGTTTCCTCACCTCTTTAAATGAAACAGTATAGACTGTTGGACACCCTCTCACCACTGGCCTCCTATTTCCACCTTCTCTCCTTTACCCTACTGGCCCAGACAGGTAAGGTCTCAGGATACTGAGCTCTCAGCTGAGCCTGCCTAAAATACACCTTGATAAATGAGACTGTGAAGAGATTATTATACCATAAAAGGGTAGAAGCCCTCAAAAAATAGAAGAACACTAAAAACAAACCATGTCCTTTCATTTCTCCAAATCCAAAAAGTAGCCCACATGAAAAGGTGATCAACATCGTTAGCTATCGAGGAAATACAAATCAAGACTGCAATGAGATACCACTTCACACCCACTAGGATGGCTACAATCAAAAAGACTGAAAAAAACAAGTGTTGATGAGGAAGTAGAGAAATTGGAACCCTCAAACATTGTTGATGGGAATGCAAAATGGTGTAGCCACTTTGGATAATAGTTTGGTAGTTCCTCAAAATGTTGAACCTAGACTTACCATATGACCCAGCAATTCCACTACTAGGTATATACTCAAGAGAAATGAAAACATGTGTCCACATAAACTTTGCACAAATGTTTGTAGCAGCATTGTTCATAATTACCTAAAAGTGGAAACAACAAAAATGTCTATCAACTGACAGATAAACAAAATGAGGTCTACCCATAAATGGAATGTTATTCAGCAATAAAAAGGAATGAAGGCAGCTTCTGGGAAGACGACAGAGTAGGAGGCACCAGAAATCTGTCTCCCCACCTAGACAACAATTAAACTGGCACTATCTACCTGATATTAACTATTCTGGAACTCTGGAGGCTATGGAAGGCTTGCAACACCCAGGGGAAGACTGGAATTACTTGGATGGTAAATTGCAGTTAATTTCAGTCAATTTCAGCTCTTAGCACAGTAGTAGCTACCCATTCAACACTTCTAAGCTCACTGGCAGGCAGCTGTGTAAGTGTTACTAGAGCAGCTTGCCCACAGCTTGTTGGGTTCAAGATGGGCAAAAGAACCTTGTCCTCCAAATATCAGGGATCTGTGCTCTGATCACTAATCACTGCTTCTGATCACAGAGGTGCAAAGAGGTGGTTACCAATGTTGTTGCACCTTCCTCCACTGTTGTAAGCCCCTTCCTCCTGGCTGAAGTGACTTCCTGGGGGTGGGCGGTTAAAGCCAGTGCCATTTTCCCCCCTTCATTTTTCTCTTTTTCCCTTTTTGGGAGCCGAACATTGAAGAGTAGGTCATTCAAAAGCAACTGCATATACAGGTGAAATTAGGAAGTCACCATGCATGCCCAGGGGAAGGCATAGCCTCAGAAAAGACCTGAGAAGGGGCACTTTCAAGATGGCAGAGGAGTAAGACATGGAGATCATCTTCCTACCCACAAATACATCAAAACTACATCTACACGTGGAACAACTCCTACAGAACACCTACTGAACGCTGGCAGAAGACCTCAGACTTTCCAAGAGACGCCCTCAGGCGACCTACACACAGAGGCGGGGCCAAATCCAAAGCTGAACCCCAGGAGCTGTGCGAGCAAAGAAGAGACAGGGAAATCTCTCCCAGCAGCCTCAGGAGCAGCGGATTAAATCTCCACAATCAACTTGATGTACCTGCATCAGTGGAACACGTGAACAGACAACGAATCATCCCAAATTGAGGAGGTGGACTTCAGGAGCAACTGTAGACTTGGGGTTTGCTTTCTGCATCTAATTTGTTTCTGGCTGTATGTTTATCTTAGTTTAGTTTTTAGAGGTTATTATCATTGATAGATTTGTTTATTGATTTGGTTGCTCTCTTCCTTTTTTAATTTTTTTATATATATATATTTTTTTCTTTTTTCTCTTTTTATGAGTGTGTATGTGTATGCTTCTTTGTGATTTTGTCTGTATAGCTCTTTTTTTGCCATTTGTCCTAGGGTTCTCACTGTCCATTTGTTTTGTTTTGTTTTAGTATAGTTTTTAGTGCTTGTTATCATTGGTGGATTTGTTTTTTGGTTTAGTTACTCTCTTCTTTCTTTCTCTCTTTCTTTTTTTAATTACTTTTTAATTGTTTAATTTTAATAATTTTTTTCTATTTTAATAACTTTATTTTATTTATTTATTTATTTTCTTTCTTTCTTTTTTTTTCTCCGTTTTCTTCTGAGCTGTGTGGCTGACAGGGTCTCAGTGCTCTGGCCGGGTGTCAGGCCTAAGCCTCTGAGGTGGGAGAGCCAAGTTCAGGACATTGGTCCACCAGAGACCTCCCAGCCCCATGTAATATCAAACGGCAAAAGCTCTCCCAGAGATCTCCATCTCAATGCTAAGACACAGCTCCACTCAATGACCAGAGAGCTACAGTGCTGGACACCCTCTGCCAAATGACTAGCAAGACAGGAACACAACCCCACGCATTAGCAGAAAGGCAGCATAAAATCGTAATAAGTTCACAGACACCCCAAAACACACCACCAGACGTGGTCCTGCCCACCAGAAAGACAAGATCCAGCCTCATCCACGAGAACACAGGCACCAGTCCCCTCCACTGGGACGCCTACACAACCCACTGAACCAACCTGACCCACTAGGAGCAGACACGAAAAAAAACGGGAACTATGAACCTGCAGCCTGCGAAACAGAGACCCCAAACACAGTAAGTTAAGCAAAATGAGAAGACAGAGAAATACACAGCAGCTGAAGGAGCAAGGTAAAAACCCACCAGACCAAACAAATGAAGAGGAAATAGACAGTCTACCTGAAAAAGAATTCAGAGTAATGATAGTAAAGATGATCCAAAATCTTGGGAATAGAATGGAGAAAATACAAGAAATGTTTAACAAGGACCTAGAAGAACTAAAGAGCAAACAAACAATGATGAACAACACAATAAATGAAATTTAAAATTCTCTAGAAGGAATCAATAGCAGAATAACTGAGGCAGAAGAATGGATAAGTGACCTGGAAGATAAAATAGTGGAAATAACTACCACAGAGCAGAATAAAGAAAAAAGAATGAAAAGAATTGAGGACAATCTCAGAGACTTCTGGGACAACATAAAAGCACCAACTTTCGAATTATAGGGGTTCCAGAAGAAGAAGAGAAAAAAAAAGGGACTGAGAAAATATTTGAAGAGATTATAGTTTAAAACTTCCCTAATATGGGTAAGGAAATAGTCACTCAAGTCCAGGAAGCACAGAGAGTCCCATACAGGATAAATCCAAGAAGAAACATGCCAAGACACATATTAATCAAACTATCAAAAATTATGTACAAAGAAAAAATATTAAAAGCAGCAAGGGAAAAGCAACAATTAACATACAAGGGAATCCCCATAAGGTTAACAGCTGATCTTTCAGCAGAAACTCTGCAAGTCAGAAGGGAGGGGTAGGACATATTTAAAGTGATGAAACGGAAAAACCTACAACCAAGGTTACTCTACCCAGCAAGGATCTCATTCAGATACCACGGAGAAATTAAAACCTTTACAGACAAGCCAAAGCTAACAGAATTCAGCACCACCAAACCAGCTCTACAACAAATGCAAAAGGAACTTCTCTAGACCGGAAACACAAGAGAAGGAAAAGGCTTACAATAACAAACCCAAAACAATTAAGAAAATGGTAATGGGAACATACATATCGATAACTACCTTAAATGTAAATGGATTAAATTCTCCAACCAAAAGACACAGACCGGCTGAATGGATACAAAAACAAGACCCATACATATGCTGTCTACAAGAGACCCACTTCAGACCTAGGGACACATACAGACTGAAAGTGAGGGGATGGAAAAAGATATTCCATGCAAATGGAAATCAAAAGAAAGCTGGAGGGCTTCCCTGGTGGCGCAGTGGTTGAGAGTCTGCCTGCCAATGCAGGGGACACGGGTTCGAGCCCTGGTCTGGGAAGATCCCACGTGCCACGGAGCAGCTGGGCCCGTGAGCCGCAATTGCTGAGCCTGCGCGTCTGGAGCCTGTGCTCCGCAACGGGAGAGGCCGCGATAGTGAGAGGCCCGCGCACCGCGATGAAGAGTGGCCCCCACTTGCCACAACTAGAGAAAGCCCTCGCACAGACATGAAGACCTAACACAGCCATAAATAAATAAATTAATTAATTAAAAAAAAAAAAAAAAAAAGAAAGCTGGAGTAGCAATTCTCATATCAGACAAAATAGACTTTAAAATAAAGACTATTACAAGAGACAAAGAAAGACACTACATAATGATCAAGGGATCAATCCAAGAAGAAGACATAACAATTCTAAATATTTATTCACCCAGCATAGGAGCACCTCAATACATGAGGCAAATGCTAACGGCCATAAAACGGGAAATCGACAGTAACACAATAATAGTGGGGGACTTTAACACCTCACTTTCACCAATGAACAGATCATCCAAAACGAAAATAAATAAGGAAACACAAGCTTTAAATGACACATTAAACAAGATGGACTTAATTGATATTTATAGGACTTTCCACCCAAAAACAACAGAATACACTTTCTTCTCAAGTGCTCATGGAACATTCTCCAGGATAGATCATATCTTGGGTCACAAATCAAGCCTTGGTAAATTTAAGAAACTTGAAATCGTATCAAGTATCTTTTCTGACCACAACGCTATGAGAGTAGATATCAATTACAGGAAAAATATCTGTAAAAAATACAAACATATGAAGGCTAAACAATACACTACTAAATAACCACAAGATCACTGAAGAAATCAAAGAGAAAATCAAAGCATACCTAGAAACAAATGACAATGAAAACACGATGACCCAAAACCTATGGGATGCAGCAAAAGCAGTTCTAAGAGGGAAGTTTATAGCAATACAATCCTACCTCAAGAAACAAGAAACATCTCAAATAAACAACCTAACCTTACACTTAAAGCAATTAGAGAAAGAAGAACAAGGAAACCCCAAAGTTAGCAGAAGGAAAGGAATCATAAAGATCAGATCAGAAATAAATGAAAAAGAAATGAAGGAAACAATAGCAAAGATCAATAAAACTAAAAGCTGGTTCTTTGAGAAAATAAACAAAATTGATAAACTATTAGCCAGACTCATCAAGAAAAAAAGGGAGAAGACTCAAATCAATAGAATTAGAAATGAAAAAGGAGAAGGAACAACTGGCATTGCAGAAATACAAAGGATCATGAGAGATTACTACAAGCAACTATATGCCAATAAAATGGACAACCTGGAAGAAATGGACAAATTCTTAGAAAAGCACAACCTTCCAAGACTGAACCAGGAAGAAATAGAAAATATGAACAGACCAATCACAAGCAATGAAGTTGAAACTGTGATTAAAAATCTTCCAACAAACAAAAGCCCAGGACCAGATGGCTTCACAGGTGAATTCTATCAAACATTTAGAGAAGAGCTAACACCTATCCTTCTCAAACTCTTCCAAAATATAGCAGAGGGAGGAACACTCCCAAACTCATTCTACAAGGCCACCATCACCCTGATACCAAAACCAGACAAAGATGCCACAAAAAAAGAAAACTACAGGCCAATATCACTGATGAACATAGATGCAAAAATCCTCAACAAAATACTAGCAAACAGAATCCAACAGCACATTAAAAGGATCACACACCATGATCAAGTGGGGTTTATCTCAGGTATGCAAGGATTCTTCAATATACGCAAATCAGTCAATGTGATAAACCATATTACAAATTGAAGGAGAAAAACCATATGATCATCTCAATAGATGAAGAAAAAGCTCTTGACAAAATTCAACACCCATTTATGATAAAAACCCTCCAGGAAGTAGGCATAGAGGGAACTTACCTCAACATAATAAAGGCCATATATGACAAACCCACAGCTGACATCATTCTCAATGGTGAAAAACTGAAACCATTTCCACTAATATCAGGAACAAGACAAGGTTGCCCACTCTCACCACTATTATCCAACATAGTTTTGGAAGTTTTAGCCACAGCAATCAGAGAAGAAAAAGAAATAAAAGGAATCTAAATTGGAAAAGAAGAAGTAAAGCTGTCACTGCCTGTAGATGACATGATACTATACATAGATAATCCTAAAGATGCCACCAGAAAACTACTAGAGCTAATCAATGAATTTGGTAAAGTTGCAGGATACAAAATTAATGCACAGAAATCTCTTGCATTCCTATACACTAATGATGAAAAATCTGAAAGAGAAATTAAGGAAACACTCCCATTTACCATTGCAACAAAAAGAATAAAATACGTAGGAATAAACCTACCTAAGGAGGCAAAAGACCTGTTTGTAGAAAACTATAAGACACTGATGAAAGAAATTAAAGATGATACCAACAGATGGAGAGATATACCATGTTCTTGGATTGGAAGAATCAACATTGTGAAAATGACTATACTACCCAGAGCAATCTACAGATTCAATGCAATCCCTATCAAACTACCAATGGCATTTTTCACAGCACTAGAACAAAAAATTTCACAATTTGCATGGAAACACAAAAGACCCCAAATAGCCAAAGTAATCTTGAGAAAGAAAAATGGAGCTGGAGGAATCAGGCTCCCAGACTTCAGACTATACTATAAAGCTACAGTAATCAGGACAGTATGGTACTGGCACAAAAACAGAAATACAGATCAATGGAACAGGATAGAAAGTCCAGAGGTAAACCCACGCATATATGATCACTTTATCTTTGATAAAGGAGGCAAGAATATACAATGGAGAAAAGACAGCCTCTTCAATAAGGGGTGCTGGGAAAACTGGACAGCTACCTGTAAAAGAATGAAATTAGAACACTCCCTAACACCATACACAAAAATAAACTCAAAATGGATTAAAGACCTAAATGTAAGGCTAGACACTCTAAAACTCTTAGAGGAAAACAAAGGCAGAACACTCTGTGACATAAATCACAGCAAGATCTTTTTTGACCCACCTCTTAGAGAAATAGAAATAAAAACAAAAATAAACAAATGGGACCTAATGAAACTTAAAAGCTTTTGCACAGCAAAGGAAACCATAAACAAGACCAAAAGACAACCCTCAGAATGGGAGAAAATATTTGCAAATGAAGCAACTGACAAAGGATTAATCTCCAAAATATACAAGCAGCTCATGCAGCTCAATATCAAAAAAACAAACAACCCAATCCAAAAATGGGCAGAAGACCTAAATAGACATTTCTCCAAAGGAGATATACAGGTTGCCAACAAACATATGTAAGGATGCTCAAAATCACTAATCATTAGAGAAAAGCAAATCAAAACTACAGTGAGGTATCAGCTCACACCAGTCAGAATGGCCATCATCAAAAAATCTACAAACAATAAATGCTGGAGAAGGTGTGGAGAAAAGGGAACCCTCTTGCACTGTTGGTGGGAGTAAACTGATACAGCCACTATGGAGAACAGTATGGAGTGTCCTCAAAAAACTAAAAATAGAACTACCACATGACCCAGCAATCCCACCACTGGGCATATACCCTGAGAAAACCATAATTCAAAAAGAAACATGTACCCCAGTGTTCACTGCAGCTCTATTTACAATAGCCAGGACATGGAAGCAACCTAAGTGTCCATCGACAGATGAATGGATAAAGAAGATGTGGCACATATATACAATGGGATATTACTCAGCCATAAAAAGAAACGAAACTGAGTTATTTGTAGCGAGGTGGATGGACATAGAGACTGTCATGCAGAGTGAAGTAAGTCAGAGATAGGAAAACCAATACCATAAGCTAACACATATATATGGAATCTAAAAAAAAAAAAAAAAAAAAAACAAGTTCTGAAGAACCTAGGGGCAGGACAGGAATAAAGATGTAGATGTAGAGAATGGACTTGAGGACACGGGGAGGGGGAAGGGTAAGCTGGGACGAAGTGAGAGAGTGGCATGGACATACATACACTACCAAATGTAAAATAGATAGCTAGTGGGAAGCAGCCGCATAGCACAGGGAGATCAGCTCGATGCTTTGTGTCCACCTAGAGGGGTGGGATAGGGAGGGTGGGAGGGAGATGCAAGAGGGAGGAGATAGGGGGATGTATGTATATGTATAGCTGATTCATTTTGTTATACAGCAGAAACGAACACACCATTGTAAAGCAATTATACTCCAATAAAGGTGTTAAAAAAAAAAGAGAGAGAAAAAAAGAAAAGACCTGAGAAGACCTTAAGTTTACACCTTAGGCTGATCCTTGGAACAGAGACAGACTACAATAATCCAAAAAAAAAAGAAAAGGAGAAAAACACAAACCTTGTGGATGGAGGAGAAGATTATTTCCAGAGTCACCACATTATTAGGTTTAAACGTTCAGTTTTCAATTAAAAATCACAAGGCATACAAAGAAACAAGAAGGCCCATTCAGAGGAAAAAAATAAACCAACAGAAACTGTCCCTGAAAAAAGACAGTGGATGTACTAGACATAGATTTTAAAACAAAACAACTGTCTTAATGATGCTCAAAAACTAAAAGAAGACATGGAGAAAATCAAGAAAACAATCTATAAACAAAATGGAAATATCAATAAAGATGTAGAAAACCTAAAAAGAAACCAAAAAGAAAATTTGAAGCTAAAGAGTACAATAACTGAAATGAAAAATTCACTGTAGGGATTCAGAGGCAGATTTGCGCAGGCAGAAGAATCAGTGAACTTGAAGATAGGAGAATGGGAATTACAAAATCTGAAGAACAGAAAGAAAAAAGATTGAAGAAAAGTGAAGAGAGCCCCTGGTTGTGGGGCTCCATCAACCAGAGCAATATACATATCGTGGGAGTCCAAGAAGGAGAAGAGAGAGAGAAAGGAGCGGAGAGAATATTTGAACAAATAATGGCTAAAAACTTCCCAAATTTGACAAAATACATGAATATAAGCATCTGAGAAACTCAACAAACTCCACGTAGAATGAACTCAAAAAGACCCATGCTGAGACAGATTATAATCAGGTTGTTGAAAGGTAGAGAATTTTTTTTTTTTTTTTTAATTTTGGCTGTGTTGGGTCTTCGTTGCTGCACGCGGGCTTTCTCTAGTTGCAGCGAGCGGGGGCTACTCTTCTTATTGCGATGGCTTCTCTTGTTGCAGAGCACCGGCTCTAGGTGCACGGGCTTCAGTAGTTGTGGCATGCGGGCTCCAGAGCTCAGGCTCTGTAGTTGTGGCACGCAGGCTTAGTTGCTCCACGGCATGTGAGATGTTCCCAGACCAGAAAGATCCTGCAAGAGGTTCTCTGCATTGGCAGGTGGGTTCTTAACCACTGGACCACCAGGAAAGTCCAAGAGAGAATTTTAAAAGCAGCAAGAGAAGCAACTCATCACATACAAGGGATCCTCAATAAGATTATCAGTAGATTTCTCATCAGAAACTTTGGAGGCCAGAAGGCAGTGGGCTAAATATTCAAAGTGCTAAAAGAAAACAAAACTGGTAACCAAGAATCCTATATCTTGCAAAGCTATCCTTTAAATGTGAGGGAGAAATTGGGACATTGTCAGTTAAACAGAGGCTGAGGAAGTTTGTTACCACTAGCCCTACCCTGCAAGAAATGCCAAAGAGAGTCCTGCAGGGCTAAATGAAAGGACACTAGACAGTAACTCAAAGCTGTGTGAAAAAATAAAGATCTCAGTAAAGGTAAACACATAGGCAATTATGAAAGCTAGTATTATTGTAACAGTGGTGTGTAATTCCACTTTTTGTTTTCTATATGATTTAAGAAACTAATATTTTAAAAATAACATTTATTAGTCTAAAAGCTAGTATTATTGTAACTTTGATTCGTAACTCCACTTTTTGTTTTCTACATAATTTAGGAGACTAATGCATTAGAAAAATATTAGTTTATTTTTTTGTCACACAATGTATAAAGATGTATTTTGTGATATCAACAATCAAAAGGGGTAGGGGTGAACATATTAAAGAAGCAGAGTTTTTGCATGTTATTGAAGTTAAGCTGGTATAAATTCAAATTAGAATGTTATAAATTTAGGATGTTAAATTGCTCCCTATGGTAACCACAAAGAAAATTGCTAAAGAATATACACAAATGGAAATGAGAATGTAATTTAAGCATCTCACTACAAAAAAAAGAAAAAAAAATCAACTAAACACAAAAGAAGATAGTAATACAGAAAATGAAGGCCAAAAAAGTTATAAGGCATATAGAGAATAGCAAAATGACAGAAATCCCTCCATATTAGTAGTTACTTTAAATGTAAATAGATTCAACTCTTTAATCAAAAGACAGAGATTGGCAGAATAGATTAAAAAACAAAACAAAACAAACATGATTCAACTCTATGCTGTATACAAGAGACAAAGGAGTCACAGTTTAATGTGTATAGAGTTCCAGTTTTGAAGATAAAGAGTTTGGAGATGTATGGTGGCAATGGTTGCACCCCAATAAGAATGTACTTAATACCACTGAAATGTATACTTAAAAATGGTTAAGATAGTAAATTTTATGTTATGTGTATTTTATCACAAAAAAAAAAAAACTGGGGAAAAAAAGAAATAAAGTACTGATACATAATACTGCAACATGGATAAACCCTGAAAACATTGTGCTAAGTGAAAAAAGTCAAACACAATCAACCACAGCTTGTATGATTCTGTTCATATGAAATGTCTAGCATAGGCAAATCCATAGAGGCAAAAAATAAATTAGTGGTTGTCAGGTTCTGGAGGGAGGAGGAATGAAGAATGACTACTAATGGGTACAAGATTTCTTTTCAGGGTGACAGAAATGTTCTAAAACTAGACAGTGATATTGCTGCACAACTCTGTAAATATACTGAACACCACTAACTGTACTCTTTAAAAGGGTTAATTTTATGGCATGTGAATTATATCTCAACAAATCTGTTACATTAATACAAAAAAACAAACAAAAAAATTCTCCCTTTACAACGTTTTTAGGACTGGAAGACTATTATAAGATGAGGCTGAGACGAAAACCTGGGTCTTCTGCTTCCTCCCCCAGTGGTTTTCCTACTATTCAACTACTCTGTCACTGCTGCTCCCAGGAACTCACCTGCTCCATCAACCCACAGAAAGAGTAACAGATACAAAGGCAGCAGAAAATCAAGTACCCACTAGAGACAAAGTCTGCCTGCTCCCAGAACTGCTGCCTCTGACTTGACTAGGACAGCCTTCTCCTCATAAATTACAGTAATGCAAATAGGAAATACAAATTTTTTTCATCTTATCCATGAACTAAAACAAAAAAACAAAAAAATTTTTTTTCATTTGACCTTTTAATACATTCTTAAAGACAAGGGCAATCTGAATTATGAATTCTTTACTTTCTTACCATTTAAACCATATGGCTTCCATTTTCTTTCTCTTATTGCTGAACAGTGAAAATTCCTTTCTTACAAAATATAAATAAGTGTCATTGCAATGTTCCTTGGATATCCTACGTTTCTGAGCCACTATATACCCCATCTTTGCTTTTCAACCACTAATCCTCAGTCTAAAGGGGGAAAACAAGATAATCCCTTATTTAAATGATCAATGGGAAGGAATCAGTACAGAATAGCAGACAACTCTCACAACTCTATCATTCAGAACTTGCACAATTTTTTAAATAATACTTCAGAAACAGAAATATTTAATTTTTTATAAGATATTTTACATACATATTTTTAAATTTTATTTATTTTATTTATATTTATTTTTGGCTGCATTGGGTCTTCGTTTCTGCACGTGGGCTTCCTCTAGTTGCGGCGAGCAGGGGTTACTCTTCGTTGTGGTGCGAGGGCTTCTCATTGAGGTGGCTTCTCTTGTTGCAGAGCATGGGCTCTAGGCACGTGGGCTTCAGTAGTTGTGGCACACAGGCTCAGTAGTTGGGGCTCGCAGGCTCTAGAGCGCAGGCTCAGTAGTTGTGGCGCACAGGCTTAGGTGCTCTGCGGCATGTGGGATCTTCCCAGACCAGGCCTCGAACCCATGTCCCCTGCATTGGCAGGCAGATTCTTAACCACTGTGCCACCAGGGAAGCCCTGCACCACCAGGGAAGCCCTTAATTTTTTAAAATATTTATTTATTTATTTATTTAGGCTGTGCCGGGTCTTAGTTGCGGCACATGGGATCTTCGTTGCAGCATATTTAGTTGCAGCATGCAGGATCCTTAGTTGCAGCACGTGGACTTCTTAGTTGCGGCATGCACTTAGGACCTAGTTCTCCAACCAGGGATCAAACAGGGCTCCCTGCATTGGGAGCACAGAGTCTTACCCACTGGACCACCAGGGAAGTCCCAGAAATATGTTAATTTTTTAAAAGCAAGTTTTCCTGCCTCTCCTAGGCTTCTGGCATATATATATCTGTTGTTGAGCCTTACTGCATGCCAGGCACTATGCAGGCACTTCACAATATATTTTCTCATTTCATTCTCATTACAATTCTCTCTGCACCTTAGGAGACTTCTAGTCTGGGACAAGAGCCAACAGAAGAAACAGAGGGTGGTTAACTGAGGAATTGAGTTAAGGGTGCCTGCCCCAAAATACTTTCCTTTTGGTTTGTTCCACTGCCTGAAATTCCACCATTAGGTTTTGAAAGCTCTTCTGTCCGGTTTTAGAAAGTAGATCCTCCTTAAGCCACAATCAAACATGACCTCAGTCTTTACTAGGGTAAAAGTGGCTAAATTGCTGGCTTTCCCAGAACATCTTTAGTTTAATAGAAACCAGTATTTTAAACTAAAACAATGAAAATCTAATCTTAGAATTTCTAGTATTATTGAGGATGGAGGCTAGTCCCAAGAATGACTAAGTGGATTTAGAAGAAATATCTTAATCTTGGAAAATATGAAAGACCCTTCAGCAAACTGAAACATGTTTTCAGCATTATATTCCTATAAATAGAACTGTGGCTCGAAGAGGATCCTAATGTAAATCAACAAATGAACAGTTTCAAGTCCCCATAACACAGACCATTTGATGGGATACTTTATCAAAAATGTGAAAAACAACATTGCTATGATGCTTCAAAAGGGGACATAAAAAGAATGGTTGCTAGCTGAAGGCTTTATTCTCGATTTAAAGAAAAGAGAGGGGAAAAAAGCCCTGCTTTTTAAATTCTTCTCAGTCTACTTCCCTGACAAACCTGTTTGATGGGCATCAGGGACCTGAAGCAGAGCTTCCAGGGAAAAAGTAGCCATCATTCATGCTTCATTGGATTTCTATGACAGAATGATCACATTCTGTAGAACCTGGCATAAGCACATCATTATTAAGCCTTGCTTTAGCATTTCTTAACTGATCACGGATGCTGTCGTCCTTGGTGGCTCCTCTCTGCTGGCACTGTTTGTAGTTATTTGACCTTTTCTCAGTGGATAATCCACACAAAAAGCCCTAATTACTTCCCCAGCTTTGACCAGCCAGCAGTGTGAATAATCAATGACACTCATTTAGGTATTGCACAATCAGATGCTTATGGTGTTTAAAGAACATTTTTCCATTGACCTGCCACAGCTGTAGGACAATTACAAGCAGTAAAGCTGCTGTTGTAATCACAAGATGACCAAGTGACCTTGTGGGTTTAAAGTTGATGACTGGGGCCTTGACTGGGGCATAGTCATGATACAGAACATACTTTGGGAGAGAAAGGAGGCTTCATTGTATGCTAATGTGACATGCTGAGCCCCAAGAGCAATGTTCTGAAATATTGACAAATCAGGAGCTCATATTGGCAGGTAAAATTCAGTATTTGTACCCATGGCTTCAGTTACTTCTTCCTATTGTACATAAAATAGTAAATATGTAATACTAGGGGAAAAAATTGAACTCTAGCCACACTGCTCTCCACACTTTTTCTTAAGGTAAACATGAAAATAAAACTGAAGCAAGAAGGTTTCCTATCTAAATAGATATATAAAGATTCCTAGGATATTAAAATTTTTGAACATATTAAATTTACAATAAATCCTTATCTACTCTCAGGCCAAATTTCCCACAGAAAAATCACTACTAATAAAAAGGTCCCAAAGATCACTATTAAAAAGTCTGTGGTTCTTTGAAATTATGATTAGTTACTAAATTACATATAAAGCTGAATTATAAAATAAGTTGAAGGAAAAGGAAATATGACAACATTTCCAAGAGAGCGTGTTCTTGGAAACACTCCACTGAAAATCCTTTGCAAACAAGGATTCATCATCTAATAAGTTCAGGAAATGCAGTTTACAATCTTCTCTTGGAGATTTAAAATGCGTGTTAGCATATCAAAGTTTCTGGAATATATTTCTCAAAACAACTTTGGGTAATTATAACATATAGGGGTTTTTTTCCCCCTTATCACCATCTTATATGAAAATTGAATTTGTAAATATTGGTTCTTCAGAATGTCAATGAATAGACTTTTTTAGCTATTTTATTTATTTATTTTAAAAAATTTATTTATTTTTGGCTGCACTGGGTCTTTGTTGCTGCGCGCGGGCTTTCTCTAGTTGCATCGAGCGGGGGCTACTCTTCATTGTGGTGCGCAGGCTTCTCATCGCGGTGGCTTCTCTTGTTGCGGAGCCCGGGCTCCAGGCGCGCAGGCTTAGTAGTTGTGGCTCGCGGGCTCTAGAGCGCAGTCTCAGTAGTTGTGGCGCACGGGCTTAGTTGCTCCACAGCATGTGGGATCTTCCCGGACCAGGGATTGAACCCATGATCCCTGCATTGGCAGGCAGATTCTTAACCGCTGCGCCACCAGGGAAGTCCCTGAATAGACTTTTTACTTTTGAACTCCCTTAAAACTTTCATAAGATTTCATACTTATTTATTAAAAGGAACACAAAGTAAAATCAGTAAAAACAGCAAGAAAACAAATTGGCAGGGCAATGAAACAGTTATGCTCCTGGCAGAAAAGATGAAGGAAAGGAAGTATCCTAAATTGAGGACATAACAGAAGAGGGTTTGGTTGTGGAAAAAGTCCCAGATAAAAAGAGAAGAAAGGAAAGGTCAGCAGTAATGGCACAGACCATCCTCTCCTGTTCCAAACTTGAAGGCTGTCCTGATTTAATCTGGCAAAAGAAGGGAAACCAGCTCATCAGCATGCAACTGATGATTTACTCAGCCTGCTGTCAGTGACAGCACTGTCTAAAGACACAGTGGAGAATGAGGAAAAACAGGCAAAACCCAGTGGGTAAGCCAAGAAGGCAAATCACTGAAAACACATATATAGCAAAAAGACTGCACATTTGATGGTGTGATCTTGATTAATCCTAAAATCGCTAAAGCTTTCATGTTTGGGGCTCCTGGGATGTATGATCCAAGTTTCTACTGCTATTGGAAGAATCCAATTCATAATATTTGTAGAGAATGAGCTGTTTTTTAAACATTACTTTTAGTTTCAGCAGGCATCTCTGTGTTTTCCTTTAATGGAAGGCATGCTGGGGTGATATTTATAACTCTTTCCTTATGCATGTTTATTGCTTTGTTAGAAACTGAGACCTATATTTTTCTGGGTTCTGCAGTATCCCAGGATCAGGGCAGATCTTGCCCCTTATTCTGCAGTACTCTCTTTCAAGGATCCAGTAACTCTGTGCAACTGGTTCCAGCTTGTAATACGTCTGGAAATTTTTCAGGCTTTCAGGATCCACTAATTTTCTCCCAAATCATTAATTTTTACATGTTTCTAAATTGTCAAGGACATGAGGTTATTACTAAGGTCAGTAGTGATAGGCAGTTAGAAATATAAGGGGGAGGGGGTTGGGAGACAGGGGTAGAGCAGTATCAAGAACATTCACCCATGTAAATTGCTGAGTAAGAAATTTTTTCTGCAATTCTAAAAACTCAGTCTTGTAATTAAAGGCATACCAGTGAGTGTGGCAAACAGTATGGGGGATGTATTCAGACAGATTGCTATCCCTAGTCATACATTTCACCTTCTTCAACCTCATCATGTGTGTATAGGGCCTTTATATAACTTGAAGCACTTTAGATCCCATTCTAAATTTAAGCTATAAATTTCTAGAATAAACTAAGAAGAAAAGGCTTGAGAAAGAACGCACCCAGGAAGTAAAATACATGAATATCTGGCTTCATGTTGAATCCCTGAGTACTAGGAATGTGAAACTTTGAGACTTGGTAAATGGGATATGTACTACATGCAGCCAATTTTTAATGCTTTGTGGATGAGGAAACTAAGGCACAGAGAAGGTAAATGACTTGACAAAGACCATAGCTAGTATATAGCAAAGCAGACCATAAAGAAGTGATCTTCTTTTTTTTGCCTTACCACGCAGCTTGCAGGACCTCAGTTCCCCAACCAGGGATTGAACACAGGACCTCAGCGGTAAAAGCTCAGAGTCCAAACCACTAGACTGCCAGAGAATTCCCTAGAAGTGATCTTCTAAACTGAGTGCTTTGTATTTTCACTGTAACATATTTGTCCTTAAAAAATTGTGTATTCAGTATAGGGTATATAAACATGTCACACGTGTAACAAGGTATCTGCAGATATATCAATTAAACTTTCATGTCATTCTCTCTAGTATAAGAAAATATCAGGTTTACTATAAGTATCAAAAAACATAGACATCTCAGGAAAAACTAAAATTAAAGTTATAAGTGAGAAACATCATCTGAACCTGATTAATGTATAATAAAAATTCATCTTAGCCACACTGATTCAACTGAGAAAAGAATTCCAACCCAGAATCAAAATAGCAGGATAGTCATGTTGAAAGCATTTGCCCTATATACCCTGAGAAAACCATAATTCAAAAAGAGTTACGTACCACAATGTTCATTGCAGCTCTATTTACAATGGCCAGGACATGGAAGCAACCTAAGTGTCCATCGACAGATGAATGGATAAAGAAGATGGGGCACATATATACAATGGAATATTACTCAGCCATAAAAAGAAACGAAATTGAGTTATCTGTAGTGAGGTGGATGGACCTAGAGTCTGTCATACAGAGTGAAGTAAGTCAGAAAGAGAAAAACAAATACCGTATGCTAACACATATATATGGAATCTAAAAAAAAAAAAAAAGGTTCTGAAGAACCTAGGGGCAGGACAGGAATAAAGATGCAGACATAGAGAATGGACTTGAGGACACGGGGAGGGGGAAGGGTAAGCTGGGATGAAGTGAGAGAGTGGCATGGACATATATACACTACCAAATGTAAAATAGATAGCTAGTGGGTGGGAAGCAGCCACATAGCACAGGGAGATTAGCTCGGTGCTTTGTGACCACCTAGAAGGGTGGGATAGGGAGGGTGGGAGATGCAAGAGGGAGGGGATATGGGGATATATGTATACATATAGCTGATTCACTTTGTTATACAGCAGAAATGAACACACCATTGTAAAGCAATTATACACCAATAAAGATGTTAAAAAAAAACAACAGGCAATTTTCATACTTTTTTAAATAGTTCATTTGTTTGTATTACTAAGCAGTATGCCATTGTACGTATATCAAAATTTTTTTATCCATTCACTTGTTGATGAATATCTGAGTTGTTTACAGGTTTGTGCTATCACAAACAAAGCTACCGTGAACATTTGTGTATGAGACAATGTGGCAAATGTTAGCTAACATTTGGTGAATTTAGGTGTTGGGTATGTCGGTTCACTACACTATTCTTGCAACTTTTTTTATGTTTGAAATTGTTTCAAAATAAAAACATACAAAATGGAAAAAGAAAAAAAAAAAAAAGAAAGTATTTGCCCTGCATTTGTGTCTTCATAGTGTTGCACCATCCAAATCTGCTGGACGTTATTTGGATACTCTGGAAAAGGACACCTAATTTCATTTTTTCTTCTTTGATTAAACTGCTGTATACAAGAGAACAGCTTCTACATTCAGGATGAGTTCCCACATGATTGAGAAACCAATTCAAAGGAATGCTTCTTAAACTTACAGCAACTTAGCAACTCATTATTGTTAATATTCTCATTAAGCCATTCAAAACTTTCTTGACATAAACAAAATTTCCTTTTTCTAATCAGTCAGCATATCTGAACTTTAAAGCTTGTTTGATTTTCCCAGAGTTTTGATTGGTTGTTTGCTCTGGGGATTTGGCCACTTTTATAAAGTTAATAGAGTTTGGGAAAGGTGCTGTAAGAAAGCTTCTGATGATGCAATGAGTTTGTTTACCAAGTATTTCCAGGAAAAGATTTTGGTCAGTCATTTGGGTGTTTTATCTAAGGATGCCAAAAATCTGAATGTCACAAATACATTCTTGCACATTTGATAAATGCTAAAAATTGGACTGGTTAAACTATATAAAATATTCATAACATTGTTCCTTATAAAACTGAATTCCAAGTTCCAGTTTAGCTTGCCAGAAACAAATCTCTGCTCAGCCTTTTGGCTGAGAATCTATCTCATGACCCAGTAAGGCAGCTCCCTCAGCAAAAGGTAGATATACTTAAGAGCCAGTAACCTAACTCTAAATTTGAAAATGAGAAGGAAAATCTTTAGGGCATGTACTCTCCTAAGACAATACAAAAAAGAATAAATAATAGCCCCATTTATTAAGTAGCTAGGCCCAAACACTTAATAACTACTTATTTCCTTAAAAAGTAGTAGCTGTTTTGTTAAATATACAAATTAAAAGAAAATCATATTTTTATTTAATTCTTAAACAACCACAATTACTTCCAAATGAGATGTGTGTACCTGTTCGGCACTGTACATCTCAAACCTTGGAATCAAACCGGACACCATCACCCTCCTTTCCTGTTCTACACTGATTTTCACATAGTGCTTGCTTTTTATTACAATAATATACAAAAACCCAGCTTTACAAAGATATGAAATCAAAACAAATGTAGCATGAGCTAATGTGTGAACTATCTCAAGCTAGCATTTTGCTGGTATCTGAAAGATGTCAAGTAGCACTGTACTTCCCTTAAAAATTTAAGATATCCTACAACTCTCCTGTGAGTTTACTGCAGCATCCCAAGGCACCTTAGTGCATGGTTTGGGAACTGTGAGAATATACTAATAACCCATTTCATGAATTATCAAAGTGAGATCAAAAATAGTTAAAGAACTTTTCCAAGGTTATACATCTAATTATAAACTAAGTCAAAATAAGAAGTTGTGTTTAAAATACTGAGAATTTAGCCCGTGTTCTTAAATTTAACTAAATGCCACAGATCTTGAATCTACAGAGTAAGCCTATGTGTATGGAACTACCTCCCAGGACATTCCTATCTTTGCATTTACTACTAGATGATCTTCAACATATTGATAAAGAAACAAGGCCTGAAGAGGTAAGGGATTTGCCTAAGAGAACAGAAATAATTAAAGGACCAAAAGTAGCATCTTGTCTCCAGACCTATTGTCTGGGGCTTTTTTATTGTGCTATCTAAAATAAGGGTTACATTTTCCAGACTCCTCTGCAACTAGCTATAGCCATATGACTAATTTCTGGCCAATGGGATATAATTAGAAGTAATGTATGCAATTTCTGGCAAGTGTCCTTAAAGAGAGGGTATGTGCCCTTCTACCTGCTGGCTTAAATGAGAACATGAAGACTGGTGTTCAAGTTGCCGTCTTGGACCATTAGGAGGAAGACACATATTGAGGGTGATGAAACAACAATATAGAAGGATCTGGTGGATTCCTGTTGCTCTTGGGCCTCCTTATAAACTCTGGACTTCATTTATATAAGAAGGAAATACCTTCATATATTATTTAAGCCATTGTTATTTGAGGGTTTTTGTCAATATACCAACTAAACCTAGTACTAATAAATACAGACTATCTTTACAACAATATAATAACACATAATATGCTTTAGAACAACTCTTATAGATTTCCACATTATGCATTTTAAATATGTAAAAAACTTAGGACACATAACTCTAGGCAGCTGCCAGAAATACATGCAACCACTCACTACCTCCTTGAGAATTAACATATTTCTTCACACCCTATGCCTCACATGGAGATATATTTTTATAAATCCAAATGATATCTGATTAAAATATATAAATAAGTTAATATGTTTTCAAAAGGGGAGACATTCTCACATAAAACTGGTCCAGTTTAAAATGACAAATTGAACACTTTCATTTATCTCCACTCCCTCCCCAAACCCACTAATGAAGGTAGAGAGTTTTAAAGACAAACCCACAAGGAGAACAGTAAGGGGAAGGGTGAAGTTGCAAAATTTTGGAATCTAGAAAGCAGATAAACACGCTGAAACTCCAAAAAGCTGAATCCTTAACTGTCAGGGGGGCTAGCTAAGAAGCAACCTAATTGCTTCTAAGAACCCCCAAAAGGCCCAGGAATTGACGTCACAAGCTGCTATGGAAGTGAAGAGGTGAATGTAGAGCTATTCCTTCCTCAATTCCATGCAACTGGACAATTTCCCCTTCCCATCTCAGTAGAAGACAGGAGATTTATTCTCTGGAGAAGGTAAAATAGAGGGACTCTGGACTGGAGGAATCCAGGCACAGTTAGAGAGAAGTATCATACTAAAAACAGGGAGATTAATTAAAAGTTTGTATATTGAACTTTAAAGCTCTTAGCCTTCTTGCCCTATTCTACTCCCAGAATTCAGCAGCCAGATTTATATCTTCTAAGAAGGAAATGCATGTTTCTTTTGGGGGAACTATGACCAGCCCAAGATGACAGACATAAAGATTCTGATACTGGGTGCTCTCCTACAAACAGCCTACAGTAAAGAGATCAACCTACAGAAAAGCTCATAGCCAACAAGCTCTACTCACATGCTCAGAGCTTCCAACCATAATCTCACCATTCTTAATCACCAAAAGATGGCCAAGACATGAAAAGAAATCTCTAACGTGAAAGTCAAGTACCAAAACAAAGAGAAAAAAGCACGTTGGAAGAAATAGAGACTATGCTTAGAGAAGAAAACTTCCAGAACAGAAACAAGATATCTTCTCTTATCAGACCTCAGAAAGATATGAGAATTTATTACATACATAAAAGAAAAATAGAATGCTTTTTTTAAAAAAAATCAGAAAAAAAAGAGATCTTGGAAATTAAAAATTGAAAAAAATCCATGGAGGGGTTGAGATCATATCCAAGAAAGGAGACAAAAAAGACAAAGAGATTTTTTTTAAGTGAGAAAAGATGAAAAGTGGAAGAGCACCAATTCAGAAAGTTCAAAATCTGCTAACAGAAGTTCCAAAAAGAGACTGGAGGAAATCGTTAAAGAAATAATACAAGAAACTTCTCAGCACTAGAGAACATGAGTTTCCAGAATAAAAAGATCCATGGAATACCTAGCACAATGGATAAAAACAGACCCACACCTTTATTTAAAAATATCATTATGAAATTTCAGAACCCTAGCACAAAGAGAATTTTTAAGATTTCAGATTTAAAAAAAAGAAACATATACATAAGATTAAGAATCAGAATGTTATCAGACTTCTCAATAACAATAATGCAAGCTGGCAAACAATGAAGAAATGCCTTCAAATTTTTAAATTTCAGACATTTAAATATGAAGGTGGAAAAATGGATTTCAGTAATTCAAGTTCTCAAAATTTTTTAGGAAGCTGTTAGAAGATATGATCTATCAAAATAAGAATGTGAAACAGAAAAAGACATGAAATCCACAAAACCAGAGGATCCAACGCAAATGACAAGCAAAGAGAATTTCCTGAAACAGGGGTCAGCAAACCATAGCCCACGGGGCTGAATCCATCACGACACCTGTTTTAGTATGGCCCATGAGCTAAAAATGATTTTTCTATTTTCAAGCATTTTTAAAAATCAAAAGAACATTTTATGACACATAAGAATTATATGAAATTCAAATTTTAGTGCCCATAACTAAAGTTTCATTAGAACACAGTCACGTTCATTTGTGTATTGTCTATGACTGCTTTTGTGCTATAATGACAAAGTTGAGTAAATGTGCGCAAGGCCATCTGGCCTAAAAAACCCAAAATGTTTATTATCTGGCTCTTTATAGAAAAAGTTGATTTGCACTGGAGGATGGTTAAGAAAGATACTGGAATAATAGCTAAACAGCAAGTGTACACAGCAAATGGCCCAAGCTAGAACAAATGAGAAGGCCATAAGAGAGACGTCTTCAAAAAAATAAAATTAATAAAATTGCTGAAGTGCTTGAATGTGCTAAAAGGAGATTTGTACAACTTGAGAAGGATTAGGGGATAAACTGATTATATGTGCACAGAAAATTAAATGAAAAAAGAGCATTATTGAAAAAATTATTTTTTTAATACTGGTACAGGGAGAAAAATTATAATAGTTTACTACATGGTTCAGCTGAACTACATGGTTCAGCATTTATGTGGTCATAATAACGTAAGCACTGCATTAAACAAAATTACAATATAATTATATGAGGAAAATGGGGAAAGTAGAAAGGTACCAGGCAGGAATGAGAATACTGATGGCAAGAAGAGTGAAAGATAAATTCTTATTTTCCACAAGGGGATGTCAATACATAGTGCCTAAAAATTAAAAGTCAAGAAGTATCAGTATGAGAATAAGTGACATAGGGGTAAATACCAAGAGAAACAGCCAATAGTGTTAAAAGTGGTTGCCTCTAGTAATTGGGAAATGGAGTTATGGTAGTAGAAAGGGAGGGACACACCTGCCATCAAAGGAAGGCTTGCAGAACTATTTAATTTTTTAAACTATGTGCATGTATAACCTTGATTCAAATTAAAACTAAGTTTGATATATAACCCCCCAAAAGAAAATTTCTTACATAGATTTCTGATTGTTTGGCTTGCTTTACCAGTTAAGTTTTTCAAATAATGTTATGGACACACCTGATTTGAAAATTTTAAACTGTTTAAGAAATAAAGATCATATTTTACTTACCAACATAGGGTGGTAAGTAAAAGTGAAGAGATTGTTTAAAAATTATTATTTTTAAAGTGCTCAAACTTCCTTCATGCTGTTCTACTCTGTTTAGATCATTACTACTGAGAACTTATCTAAATACTAACCACTTCACTTGATCACATAAAACTACTTAAAAGATCTAAGGGAAGGATGTTTATATTGTAAAGGATAATATAGTCAGATACTTTATGTATGTAAGAATAAGCTATCTTATTAAATAGGTATTCCAAAGAAGGGCATGTACTAAGTACTTCTGGGTACTAGCTAAAAAATTTAAACAAATATAAAATGAACACATTAATGTTACAATTATAAATAAATTAAGCAACGAAAATATTGCTAGTAAGTAGATACTCAATATATCCCAAATTTGTTTCTCAATATTATCATTCAGAGTCACTCAAATTTGGCACATATTTTTTAAATGTCCTAGATTTTGTATGAATTGTACACAGGGCTTTTATTTGAGGATTTATACTGATACTTGATAACTAATTTAAAGCTGGCTTAATTCGTAATTTTATTCCCTAATACACTTACCTTGGTATTCTCTGTTTTTCAGTTTTAACACTCTTCATCCAAATGATGATCAGTTTGTAGCAACTAGCATTTTAGCCAGGGAAATGGCTTACAAACTATTCCCTTTTACATCCACTTTCTAAAGAGAAAAAAATGCTATTTAGTTTAATACTAACTGTATTTTTAAATTGTGCCTTGAATTCATTTAGAAAATAACTTCGAAAAATCAGAATGGCTAGGCGTGTGTACCTGAATCCCTAATTAGACTAGAACGGCTTTCTCTAAGGAGACAGCAGACACTCTCCCTGTTCTAAATGAAGTGTAGCAATTGCTTCTCAAATCACCATCAAGAGAGCATTACACAATTTTATCTGTCTATATTCTATTTCTGCTTTATGTTGTTGTTATATGGGAGCTATACAGGAGTGTATATTCTATCACTGCAAAGGCCAGATAAAATAGTTTAACTACTACGTCAAATTGGGGCATTATACATATAAATTGTCTGCTGCTGTCTGTAGATTATGTCCGTAAAAGATAAAAGCATTTTTCTCCTTTTAGAGAGAACACTCCCAATGACTTCTTTGCCCCGCATATAAATTATCTTTTAAGGGACCAGGTGCAATAGGCAAGGAATTGGCTGTCTTCCCAACCCAGCTTTAAGTTTTGATTTCTAAATGTACTTGTCGAGTTAGGAATCACAGAAATGCAGAATTTAGAGTTTAAAGACCAAGTCAAGATCTGTTTCCCTGCACCTTTTGCCTTAGGGGACAGAAAAGGGTGGGGGATAGAGCTTTGGGAGAAGTCACCTGAATTTAAATGAACTTAATTGCTTTTAGCGTGATCTCTCTGCCTGAACAGGTGGCTCTGAGAATCCTCAGTGTCCCCACTCATCCATGTCAGTGTGAACATAAGAGAAACCTATAATTTGGAAATCAGGTTAGACATGCAGGCAACTCTCCAGCTTTGGTCCAGATGCAGGATGAACATGATTCCACTGGAAGCATTTGTGTGGCGTGATTAAATAATTAATATCCAGTAGAACACCAGTGCAACAGTGGCCCACACCTCTCAAATCATCTAGGCGGCAACCCCTGAAAGTGTAGGTCCACATTAGCGTGGGACCTTAGGGTAGAACTGACACTCCAGAAGTATTTTTTCGTTGACACAATTTTGAACTCTGAGAGGCCTGCTCCAGAGTATTCTTGAGAGGACAAGAAATTTCTAACTACCTAGGAAATGCTTAGCAGGGGAGCTGGTTGGGATATTGCTCAGAGAAAGTAAAACTACCCTTTACTCTGGTTTGTGAACTTGCCACCATTATCCCTTCTTCATTCCTATGCTTAGCATGCTATAACCCAATGAGAAGATGCTTTTTAGATTCTGCTCTATTTAAGGAAGGCAGTGCAATCCCATGCTTTACTGGTGGGTTAAACTCGGGTCTATCTCCTGAAGTGACTTATAGCACAATCTCTCAGAATACTATTATCTTTTAGATACTGGTCAAGCTGGAAGTTGAAGAATGAGACAGAGCCTTTGCATTTGTTGCTCACTGACCTAGAATGCTCTTCCTATAGCTAGCTTCTCATTCTTCAGGTCTTTGTTTAAATGTCACCTTCTTAAAGATATCTATCATTACCATGCTTTATAAAGTAGATTCCTTCAACCCCCATCTCTAGTTATTATTTCATAGCACTCTGTTTATCTCCTTTATGAAATTATTACAGCCATAGTTATTTTAATTGTGTGCTTTTATCTCTGTCTCTCTCCCGCACTGAAACCTTCCCTACTGGAAGCGTCATGAAGTACTGTATCTCCAGCACCTAGCAAGTACCTGGAACACGAAAGGTACTGAATAAAATTTATGAATGAATGACTACTGAAGATTACAAAGTAACTTTACTTAAAGTTTAAAATTTAAAATATTTTTTGATCAGTGTTATCAGTTAGCTTTTACCATATTATTCAGCAATAACATCTCCAAAAAATTTCAGGACTTAAAAGAAGAAAGAGTATTTCTTGCCCAGTTTTTTTGTGAGCTGCAGATTGGTTGTGGCTTTGCCCCAACCTCATGCCAAGGCCTCGGTAAGCAGTGGTTCCTATCTGATAATGCCCTGGGTCATCTTATTTTCATGGCAAAGGGAAAAGAGCAAGAGCTACTGGAAATATATTATACAGTGTCTTTTTTCTTTTACTTTATTTATTTACTTTTATTGAAGTACAGTTGATTTACCATATTGTGTTAGTTTCAGGTGTACAGCAAAGTGATTCTGTTATATACATATTTTTTATTTTTTTTTCAGATTATTTTCCACTACAGGTTATTACAAGATATTGAATATAGTTCCCTGTGCTATACAGTAAATCCTTGTTGTTTATCTATATACAGGGTGTCTTAAACTAGGATCTAGCATATAGCACTTCTGCTTATAGAAGATGTTCTCTTATAATAGAAGTCACCATGAAAAATAATACAATCCACCACAATACTATATTACTCAGAAATATGCTTACTAATAATTTGTAAACTAACTTTGTTTGTATTGCTGTCCTTTCACTCTTTATTCACTGGTTTTCTTGAATTACAAACAGTCTCATCAGAGATCGCCTATATGCTAAAAAATAAGACTTGTAGATGAGTAGTACTTTTATTCTCTTCTCTTGCTGGATTATCCCTTTGCAATTCCTAGGTCATGGCCTGAGTATTTCCTAGGTATTTACATCTGTATAATAGAAAGTCAAAGGTCTCAAACTCCTGAGTGACTTCAGTCTGCCAGTATCAAAGGAAGCTGGCATGAGAGGTTCCTTCCCCAGAAAATGTTCTTCCCCCGTCACAGTAAATGACTGGGATGGATGAAGAGAGGCCAAATCCTTCAGGGTACATTTAAGTAATAAACCTCATCCTATACACAATGCATTAATGTGAGGCTCCTTACTTAGTCATAAACTAGTATGTGTTCAATTTGGACTGCTAACTTAGGTATCTGTCTACCTCTACTCTCTAATTTCAATATTTATAATAGACTCTGCTAAAACTTTTCAGCATTACATTGGTATCAATAAAATTATTGGGAATACCTGTTTAAGATGAAAATTTTGAACTGTGGTATTAACCAAGGTTAAAAAGAAAATTATACCAAAAATAACTCTCAACTGAGAACTTCTATGTTGAAAGGGTTTTTTGTTTTGTTTTGTCCTTTTTCCAAAGTGGTATCATGTGGAATTGTACCCTGTAAAATACTGTAGATGGTATTTTTTTACAATTTACAAGAATTTTTCTTTTAGAAATTATTTACAATGTAAATCAACATTGCAAGATTTTATGTGTGTATTTTTTTAAATTGAACATACCTGTATAGATGGGAAAGATTTTTCAAAATATGTGAATTCTATTTTGCATTGTGAATGCTATCAATCATGTCATCCAGAAGAATGGGTACAGAACTTAAGATCAAAACCTCTCCAGTTCCACAGATGTCTCCTATAGGCCCAAGCCAAAGAGAGTGACTACCATCTCACTGAGAATTTCCCTCTGTTTATGCTTCTAGCCTCTTCCCAGATATTATTATCAGTTGCCTTATTTCCTTATAAATCTCACTTTCCACATTTTTAGTTATTTTTATTACCCACCACTGAGCCTGGGAAAGTCTTCCCTTCAGTTTAGACATCAAGGCTTATAAAAGGAACAAAAGTATGCATCCAGCATATAAACAAAATATGCTCCTTTTCACAAGGTTTTTATATTGAAATTAAAGAAAATTCTCAAGTTTCATATATTTGGATTTGTGTAAATTCCTTGGGGAACTCCAAAGAGGAACTATCTCTTCACTAAGTTTCATTTTCCTCAGTATTTAAAACATTCAAGGAAAGAAAGCAACAATAACCCCTAGTATAAAAGAAACAGGATCAGTTTCATTTTCTGTTCTTCTTTAGAGACAACTGCATCCATTTCTGATCATTTTAGTACCTGCCATGGTTCAATCAACTTCTCTAATAGTTGTGGAATGTGAAATGTCTACATAAGATTGTAGGAGACCTTTTTTCTTCCTAGAGTCTCTACCAGATGCAAACAAGGTGATATGTCCCTGCATGCTACTGTTGCTAAACTGTGAGCAAAGTAAAAGAAAAAGACCGATTTAGATAATACATCTAAGATGCTTGTTGAGTGAAATGTCAAGTAGATTCATGTCTTGCCTTGTCCATCATCAGGCAATCAATGACACTTGAACCTGGGATGACCAGGTCAACTTGCTACCACTGCTACTAAGTGGGAGAGAGAATGCATAGATCACCTCTCAGAATGACAATTACTATGTGAGGCTATGGTAATTCCACAAGCCCTAGTCATTGTCCTGCTTAGCAAGAGGCTTCCTATGCTCCCACAGCTAAATACCAGCTCACTCAGATCTTGACAAAAGGGAAACAAAAAGACCTTTGGGATATCAACTCCCTGGTGACCCAGGTCCGATCAGAACTGAATTTCACTCTGCTTAGAACAAGTTTGAAAAAGAAAGAAAAAAAAATAAAGAAAGAAAGAAAAGAAAGAAAGGAAGGAAGGAAGGAAGGAAGGAAGGGAGAAAGGGAGAGAAAAAGAAAAAGAAAGGAAGAAAGGGATTAAAGTAAATGAAGCCTTTGAGTGAGCTGTGTTCTTTCTTTTGCATATAAATGAATATGAATACAGTCAATAGACAGACTTGCCATCTTCCTCCCACTCCCACCCATTCTGGTGACATTTATTTTTTTAGTCACTCAGACTAGAATGCCGTCATAATAAATAAATCCATCATATTCCTGTTTGGAATCAATACTAGATATTTACCGTTAATTTGTCATGCTTTCATATGTGTACTTGTTATAGCCTGTAATCCTTAAATTTGCTCTGGAGATTTGGAGATTTCATCAAATCCCCAAGATCAAAAGCCTAAAAATTTTTGTTTGCATTTACATGTAAAGCTTACAAAGTTCTCCAGGGGAAATGGTGGTAAGAGCATTCTTCAAACTCTTGTTAACTGTTAACTGTCAAAGCCTGAGGGTGAAATCTCAGAGGTTTGTTTTAACAGGAGGAAAAAACATGACGTTAATTTTAAGTTTTCTTAAAAACTCATGAACATGAACAACATTTTTTCTCATCAGCTCGTTTAAAATATAAGTGTGATTGTTAGTCAAAGCTAAAAGGGTATTTAAAAACATCAACTTGTTTTCTCTCTCTGCCAGATGGATGTAGAGCCTGTCTGCAGGATCATAACTGAGGCAAACTAAGTGGGAAAGTTGGTATTTTAGGTACATTATTTTAAATCAATCAAGACCCCAGAGAAACAGCTGTTACTTTGATCATCCCAATTGCGTTGAAAAATAATATGTAAAATTATGCTACTTCATATTTATCCCTAAAATTAGCAATGAGCTGAAAGACAGAGATATAAATCACATTTTAAAATCTGCCTGTCTCACCAGGGAATGACTTAATTACCAGTGATACCATCTGAAAAGACAATGCTAAACCAACTCAATAAAGAGATCTGCTATTTCAGCATTTGAGATCACATGTTCAAGTATATTATATAGTGTATGTGTGTATTAATATGTTATTTTATATATTATTATTGTTTTTCTATAAAAATAAAATTGAACTAGTCATTTACAAAAAGAATAAAAATTTGCTTTAACTGACTGCTTTTCTAAGTAACTATTCTTTTAAAAACCTCATTCATATGATAAAAGATGAGAATTATTATAGAGGACTGTTACATGAATACCTCTCAAGAATATTTCAGTCTTTTTATGAGTCTAATGGTAGAGTTCATGTACGATCTATACCCCCAATAGTGATCCTAGATAAGGATGACATTCTCTGTACACACAGGCTTCAGAATTGGCAGGATTTTCACGGAAACTGACCATATTCTGCCTTAAAATATTGAATGATAATGATGGCTCTACCATTTTTTACCTCCAGATCAAGTTAATTAAGAAATTAATACTACCGAAGAAGAAAAACATAAAGACAATTTTTTAAAATGCAAGTCTTGTTTTGTTTCATTTAGAATAGTATACGCAGAAATATTTACTTTCATTTAGGAAGTAATAAAAAGTGACAGAAAGAGAATTTTGCCTAGATAGTTTACTTTCTAATATTTCCTGTATATAACATGTACGGTTTATTCTAACATTTCCCACTTTATATTTCCTGAAGACACTGAATCAGTGCAATTTCATGCCTACAGATTTTCAGTTTCCAACACTCAAAGACTAAATGGTGACTGAACAATGCTAAATTGTGCTTTTAGGAGGAATAACTATCCAAAAGGAACTCATTTAGCAACTCACTTTCTGTGTGTACATTTGTCACTTGCTTTCCTTATATTTTCTTCAACTGTTTATTGCAATTAGGAGAAATACTTTTACCGTTTCCGTTGTTTTTCCTCTGATTGGCCAGAGCTGTAACATTATTCCTGGAAATGCCAGTCAGGGGAATGAGAACACTTCCAGGAATATAACCACAATGAAGTGATTTGGCCTAAATACAGGCATTTTAATTGAGTATGTATAGGCACAGAACATTTCTTAAAAGCAGTGTGAACATTAGTCTTCTCAAACTGCAATTTCAAATTAAGATGCTATTGAAAATTTACAAGCGTATTTCCTTAGCTCAACTTCACTATTTTAACCCTCGGTGGGGGTTGGAGAGGAAGGGAGAAGTCACACAGACTCTGAAAAGGCTAATAATTTTACTTCAATTGCTCTTGTCTTTTGGAATTTACTATAACCCACATATACTCTTCTCTGAGGAAAGACACCTACATTGATTTAAATTTGTAACAGTCATGATAAGGAAATATTTTTCATCATTTGGATTCTTCAGGGCCAATAAGGCACTAATTTTGCTACTGGTGGTGGTGAGGGGCAGATATGTAAAAAAAGACCTTTTCTCTGTACCTCTACAGTTCAGTGATATTTTAGGTTCATAACATAAGCCTATATAAGATCTGAATCATGGGAATTTGAATACATTATGTGAAATTTAGCTTCAGCATTAACAGAATTTTAATCTATTATATTCTTTGAAAATCAATTGTTGACATAGAGCTAGTCTCAATTACATAAATACTTTAATAACCAGAACATTCTATTTCTTAATTGCCTATTAGAGTTTATATTAGTAATTAAATGCTCCCTGAAAGTTTGGTAGTTGATACTTCAGTAAAATTCCTCTTTTTCTCTATCATTTTAATGTATTTCTTGAGATGCTGCTTCTGAGATTATCACTCTTCTTGTACCACAATGCTTGGGATTCTTCTCTGATGAACCACAGAATTTACCAAAGCCTTTTATGCAGCTCCTGATTGCTAAGATTCCAAATAGTATTAAACATCAAGCACTGTGAAGTTTCACTGATAGAAATGCACCAAAAGGTAAGTAAATTAATTATTTTTACTATCCTAAGATAACCAAGGACAAAACAATCAGATCTTCCTTTCTGCTTACCCTTGGTATCCAAGCTCTCTATTTTGAATGACTCTCTCAGCACACCCACAAGTGAAGACAAAGTTGTCTCTAAGAGCTATTGAGAGTAAATCAAAGATATCTTTTCTTCCTAAGACCTCTCTTGAAAAAAATGTAAAATGTTTCTTGTTCTGAGAATGAAGACTGACTAATCACCCAGAGAGAAGCAGTTTTGTTCCCGTGTGTCTGTGAGGATTGGAAAGTGCCAGCAGTGGTCAGGGAGGACGGGACAAGAGGTCTCATGGAGGGGTGCTACTCAGCAACATCCAATCTTGAGAACTCAGAATTGTAATGTCCTGCACTTTGCACTGTGTGTACATTAACTTCTACAGTTACTCCATATAATTGTTGTCTCACAAGACTTAAATTGTACACTAAATATATGTTTCCTACTGCTGCTGTAACAAATTACCACAAATTTAGTGTCTTAAAACAACACAAATTTATTCTCTTATAGGTCTGGAGGTCATAAACTGTAAGTCAGTTTCTCTGGGCTAAGGTCAAGGCGTCAGCAGGACTGGTTCCTTCCGTAGGCTCTGAGGGAGAATCTGTTTCCTTGATTTATCAGCTTCTAGTGGCCAACTATATTCCTTGGCTTGTGGCCCCTTCCGTCATCTTTAAAGCACATCACTTCAACTTCTGCTTCTCTCTCTCTCTCTCTCCTGTATCCATTTTATAGACCTTTGTGATCACACTGGGCCCACACTGATAATCCAGGATAAGCTCCCCATCTCAAAATCCTTAATTTAATCACATTTACAAAGTCCCTTTTGTCATATAAAGAAACAGTCACAGGTTCCCGGACCAAAGGCATTGGACATACATGGGGACGATTATTCAGCCTACCACCCTAGGCTAGCAGTGTGTGAACTGATGATGAGGCTGTGGAGGTGAGCTGGATTCTCCCATATGTGCAGCTCTAAAGCCTTATCAACCATACATGCATGGTTCTGAGTGTGCAAGGGGCAGACACTGGAACAGGCGTTTTCTATCCTCGTAATTCATGGTAAATAAACAATGGGATAAGACGAGCTATGCAGCAAAATACGGCATATTTGAGCTTAAATGAAACTCGGGTCATAGACAGAATATTTTATAATGTAGTACAATTATTGGAAAGTATAGGCCGGAGACAGGATGAAGTTTTAAGTAAGTGGTGTTTTAATCACGATGTCCCCTAAAGGAAGAAACTAATCTAAGGAGAAAGATGAGATGTAGCTCTGATTATTTTAAGGATTAAATAAGATAATTTATGTAACACCCTAAGCATAGTGTCTAACTTAGTAAATGTTCAAAAATGTTAATTATTATGATTTCTTCCAATACTCTGAGATTAAAACTGTTTTCTTTCCCTTAGCTTGCAATGATGAATCCGCATATAATTCTTTCCTTGTCAGATAAGCACTTGCATTACTACCCCCAAAGAGGGTGCTGACAGTGAGCTGAAGGAAATCTCAGAAGACAAGCATCCCCAGCAGACTACCAGCACAATCTTCGACAAGCTTTTCTTTCCTAAATTGACCTCGTTTTCCCGGGTTAAAGTTGAGTATCCGGGCATTAGCTGCTACTTGGAAAAGTGCTGAGTGGCTGATGTGTTTTGTCAGCGTTGTCCAAGGCCAGCCGGAGAATGTCGGCATGGCTCCTTCCTTTCCACTTGCATTTGGCAAAGACTTACATTGTGATGCTTAGAAAGGTGGAAAGTGATGCAAATGCATAGTTCTTTCTATGCATGTCATATCATACACCCACTTAAAATGCCGTCTTCCCAATAGTTTGTTGAGCTAGTAGAAACAGCAATGAAAATCATAAAAGGAAACCATCATCTATCTGAAGGGAAGTCTAGTTGTGGCAGGCAAATTTAAGAAACAGTCTATCTGTTCCCTATTCTCCCCCTAACTGACCTGTAAAAGGTTAAATGGTACGTATTCCCCATCTGTAAAAAGGGGGTAGTCATAATTATCAAATAAAAACTGCATAAAAGATACATCTTTATTAACAAACAGTAAATAATGGGTGATTTCCCTTTGGGAGACCTACTTTTGTCCTGACCCGACACAGTTTAAGTTCATCACTGGGCTTGATCAACTTGACTTTCTCCTTCTCCCCTCACCATTTTGAACCCCAAAAAGTCTTTGACCTTAACTATCCACTTTCATTTTTTTAAACCTTGTGACACTTCCCAGCAAAGGCAGGAAGAAGCAAAAATCTCTCACTCTCGTTCTTCCAAAATCCTTTTTTCGTCTCTCAGAAGACATCTCTGCTTCCCTATAATCCTGTAGCCTAGTCCTTTGGTGCTCTGGTTTGCCTCCAGGGCATTGTTTCTCACCCTTGGTTTTAATCTGACGTGTTTTGGGGGGTTTATTTATTTATTTATGGCTGCATTGGGTCTTCGTTGCTGTGCGTGGGCTTTCTCTAGTTGCAGCGAGCAGTGGCTACCCTTGGTTGCGTTGCACAGGCTTCTCATTGCAATGGCTTCTCTTGTTGCAGATCACGGGCTCTAGAGCGCAGGCTCAGTAGTTGTGGCACATGGGTTTAGTTGTTCCGTGGCATGTGGGATCTTCCCGGACCAGGGCTCAAACCCGTGTCTCCTGCATTGGCAGGTGGATTCTTAACCACTGCACCACCAGGGAAGCCCAATCGGACGTGTTTTAATGTCAGATAGAATACAGGCAGAATGAGGTGTTTTGTTTTGTTTTGTTTTGTTAAACCCCATTGTGAAATGCTCCTAAAATATTTTATAAATAAGACTAAATGTTTTATCCTCTAAATGGAGTTGAGTGAAACATCTAAATATCCACATCTGAATAAGCAAGAATTATAGAGTAGGTCAAAAAAACTAAGATTTGGTCTTCTTACTGAAAATAATGACTCCCTGTTATCTGAACAACTATCACTTGCAGGTGGTCAATACAAATATTCAGACTAAGGCTTAGATGAAAATTGTTAACTACAGAGCTAAGAAAAGGAAGGGGAGAGCAGGTCATAAAATATTAAAGAATTTAAAAAGTGAGGATTAGAACTCCCTCTTTGAGGCTGTCAATTCAGTGGAGGTTTGGGGCAAGGTAAACTGCCTCTCTATGAATTATTATCTTTTCAGAGAGTGATTACCGTATTAAATAGGTTAACCACCAAACCCAAACTCAGATACAGAAGGATGACTCGCAAAGGGGAAAAAATAAATATGTGTAAAAATGAAAAAAAAATATATATATATATGAAAATGTCAAAGTTCAGGGTACAAAGGGGTGGGAGAATTAATAAATAACACAAACACAGAAGGAAAAGGTAAGGGGGACAATATTTATTATGTCAGTTTAAAGACAAAGACCTATTAATATTTCCTGCCCAAGGCTTCAAAATTACTCTCACTCTCCTATAATCTTCTAGCCTCAGACAATAAGATTATATGCATGCCACAACTAAGAAGTCCGAATGCTGCAACTAAAGATCCTGCATGCCACAACTAAAACCTGGCACAGCCTAAACAAATAAATAAATAAATATGTTTTTTAAAAGATCACATGTACACATACAATCATCCAGTGAGACAACTGGGTTACATATACCATTTTCCCATTTCCCCTAGGGCTTCCTAGCACTGCTTGAAATCTAACAGGAGCAGAATGTTATGAAGGGGAATGAGTCTGCACAGTCCACTTCAGACTTGATTTCATACAGTATATTTAAAATGCTCTTATAATTTACTTGAATATCTATGTCCACTAGGTAATAAAGAGAATGCTTAATATGTAGAGACTAAAGAACAGAAAGGGAACTAGCACCTCCAGCCATGACCCCGAGTGGAGTCAACAACCTGCGAGGCAAATCATTAATACTTCCCTGCCCCTGCACGGCCAACTTCACATTGAATAATTTTTCTTTTATGTATATTACAAAACAATGCACATATAAACGTGGTTTCTTAAATAAAATGGCTACCATAGCTGTATGAATGTAGCCTAGTATTCAAAGTCAGGCCCCCATACAGTCCCAATCTTTTTTCCAACCATATCTCTCAGCATTTGCTTATAAAAAGTCTCTACTCCAATCAGACCAGCATACTCCCTGTCCCCATGCACATTCCCATCTCACTTGTCTCAGGTAACCTGGAAAATAAATGGAATGTCATCCTATCTCAAGCTGTTAGAATCAGATATCATAAAACCTTGGCACTGGATGTGGTTTTTTAGGTCATTTGGTCTAATTTTCTAATCTATGATGTTCCCAAAAGTGAGCCAACCTAAACCCGAACACCTATTTTTTCTGCTTTTTCATCCTGAGCTTTATTGTCTTGCAAATTATCTTCAGGAGTAAAGAAATCAAAAGGAACTTGGAGCTTTGTGTTGAAGAATTACTGGTTAACTATGCTAATAGATGGAATTAAGGGGAGTGGGTACATCTATGTTGCAATGAGCACACCTAGTGCCCAGATCTTGGTTTCTAATACTATTCTCCAATAAAAGGAACCAGGGTTCCTTGGAGAAATGGCTGATTCTAAGACTGAATCAGGAACTATACAAGATGAGCCTAGAGCGTCTTACAGAAAGTAAGGAAGTGCTAAAAAAAAAAAAAAAAAGCCATAATGATTGCATATGTCAGAGGGCCACAGGAGCCAATAGCCAAAGCTAGAACAATTTGAGCAACAAAATAAATAAAGTACCATTGGATTTTAACACCCAAAATAAAATTAATATCCATGAGTCCATATTAATACAAATAAATAATTAAATGAGAATAGACAGATCTCATGATTAAAAGAATTCCCAATAATTTATGTGAATACTCCACCCTCAAAGAAGCATAATTCCCCACTCCTTAAGTGTGGGCTGCACATAGTGACTTCCTTCCAGGGAATACACTATGGAAAGGAGGATACAGAGTGTAACTTTGTAGTACAGAAACCTGACAAACACTACCTCGGCCAGGTGATGAGGGCTGTAATCAACAGCGGTAAGTCATGTTGATAGTTTATACCCTTCATATGATGTGATGAAAACGGCACCTTACCTCTGTGGTCTTCCTCCCCAAAACACGTAACCCCCGTCTAATCATGAGGAAAACATCAAGGACTGATCCCAATTGAGGTACTTTCTACAAAATACCTCACCACTACTCCTCAAAACTGTCAAGATCATCAGAAACGAAGAAAAAGAAAGTCTGAGAAGCTGTCACAGCCAAGAGGAGTCTAAGGAGGAGACATGACTAAATGTAATGTTCTATCCTGGATGGGATCCTGGAACAGCAGAAGGATATTATGAAAATTCTAAGGAAATCTGAATAACGTATGGACCTTTGTTAATAATAATCTATCAATATGCATTCATTAATTGTGACAAATGTACCAAATTAATGTAAGATGCTAATAACAGGGGACACTACGTGCTGGGTACATGGCAATTCTGTACTATCTTTGCAATTTTTCTATAAATCTAAATCATTCTCAAAACTTTATTTAAAAAATATAGCAGAGGTAGTGAGGAGTTTGGAGGGTTGAGTGGGCAGTGGGATGGAAAAGAAAAAGAGGATGGAAGTATGGGGCCATCAGGGAGGGGCCTGAATCTAGTTGGAAAACATAGGGGTCCCACTTGCAGAGTAACGTGGGTTCATCTGGGATCCTTCTATAAGTGATTCTTGCACTCCTCCCCATTCCACTCCCAGCCTACTTACATCTTGGTCCCGGTCTCACTCCCAAGAGGACACTACTCATAAACAGGCTACCTTGTGGTTTTAAGGAAAGACAGAGCAAGGGGAAAGTGTTAAGAAGCAGCAGAAATATACTGAAAGCTCTCCCTTCCTTCCTTCCTTCCTTCCTTCTTTCCTTCCTTCCTTCCTTCCTCCCTTCCTCCCTCCCTCCCTTCCTTCCTTCCTTCCTTCATCTTGTCTCCTTCTTGTCTTCTCTTGGGGCAGGATAAGGTAAAATTATCACTCTGAATATTGCAGACGTGAATTAGTCAGAGTTTAATCAGGTAAGTAAGCCAACAGGAGTATTTGAAGCAGAGGAAATGGGTAACACAAGTGACAGAAGAGCTGAAATGTGAACTGGAGACAGTGAGGCCACCCAAGATAAGCAAAAGCAGGAAGCCCTGCATGACCACCCCTAACCCTAGAAGGCCAAGGGAGGGAGGCAGTTACTGGAGTCTGGGGACTGGGGCTACCTCGCAGAAGCTAGCGTCACAGCTGACAAGACTTGCTGCCCGAGGCAGAGGGAAGACAGAAATAGGGTGGCTTCTTCCTTCCTCTTGCCCTTCAGTCTCCCACTATCACTCAGAAGCCAGAGGAGCGCAGCCTGCACAAGTCTGCCAAGCAGAGAAAGGATGGAGACCAATCTGAGGCCATCAGCTCTACACAATAAGCTACCTCTTTAGAGAGGCTATTTCTAGTTTCTAAAACAGTTTCTACTATTTCTAGTTTGATGCACAATTAGATCTGGGCAAAACCAGCAGATTGTTGAGGTTTTTTTACTTGGAATTTAAAAAACCTTTGTTATAAGCACCTATTGTGCTAAACATGGATGATCATTCCCATTTCATAACTAGAAGGTTGAAATAGAGCTGTTTTATGAGACCTGAAAGAAGGTCAGTCACAGGGCTGGGGGAAAGACAGGATCTGTTTCATTTGCAACAGCATTTTCTGTTGCTTCACCTTTTCTCCCTTTTAATTATGCACAGAGTTGAAACTAAAACTGGGAGCCTAGTGCCTCATCCAATAAAATTATTCTTCTGCCAAACTTAGCTTTGGAAAAGAGTGGTTTGATTGTTTCCTTTAAAGCCAGGATTTGCTCTAAATGAAAGTGCACACATTCTAAAACAAACAAACAAACAAAAATTACAAACAGAGGAGCCAATACTTTGTAGTTTCTGCTAATGTTCAGTCACTTTGGAGGCAGGCAGCCAAGACTCAGATGGGAAGATGCCACCAATAAGCAGGTGGAAAGGAAGGAAAGAAAGGAAGAAAGGAAGGAAGGAAGGAAGGAAGGGAAAAGAAAAGAAAAAGAAAGGAAAGAAAGAAAGAAAAGAAAAGAAAAAGAAAGGAAAGAAAGAAAGAAAAAAAGAAAGAAAAACATTTAGCAAATTTTGAGAATATGTCTTGTCTTTCTAGGAGTCTTGTAGCAACTTAAAGGGTACTTCTATTACCAAGAGTACCCTAGAAATTGAGCGGACCCCAGGGATTGCCACAGCCTTTCGTTCTACGTCTTGTGTTACTGGATCAACTGGGTTCTGGCTGTCTCAGTGATACTCTGCGAATCCAGGAGTTTTGGAAACTCTTTAATTTGGGGTTGCAACTGCTCTTGTCTGCAGCCACACTGAAAGTTTCACACAGGAGCCTTCTCTACTCTCCTTGGGATCATGCGGAGCTGGACAAAGGGGAATTTGATTGTTCCAAGCATACAGGGACACTGTAAATCACAGTGCAGATTTGAAAGGCTATTAGATTCCTGGGGTGCTAAACCAGCGGGTGAGGAGTAACAGTGGTGGTGGTGGTAGAAACATAACCCCTGGGAAGACAGCATGTCTTACACTTCCAAGGGTTTCTTCCTGTGGTGGTAAATATCTATGTCTGAAAGAACTTAAAATGAAATTAACAGCAGTATTGCAACCCAAACCATAATACTGATCTAGTATAACTCGAGCTCTACTACCTCAGATTTAGTCTTCTCAAAACACTGTACTCAGAGCATAAGGTTTAGGGAGAAAATTATGATGAAAACTTAATAAGGAGGTATTAATAAGCTTTATGCCTCTCAAGACAGTTTTCAGTTTAATTTCAGAATCACTAAACACCAATGCAAGTTCTGTAAGACTTGAGCTCCAGAGATGCAAACAGCAATCCTGCTGAGTACAAGCATTCATTCAAATTAAATTGGCGTAAAGCATACAGATTTTCCATCTTATTATGTACAGATGTGGATTAATTTTATTTCATCTAGGCAAAGTTAATTGATTACGTTTATCAATGTTACCATTATTGTTTTTTATGAAATTTATCCAACTGCATATCAATCACTTTAACAAGCAGTTTATTTTGTAAATTAAACTTAAACCAAAAGTAAAGTTGCCTTTGAACTTAAAATAAAAGCTTTACTAATAAAAGTCTTTTGAAGTGATATAAAAATCACTGCTTCATTATCTTTTTTTCCTGGGGTACTTCCTAAAATGAATAACAGCCTCATTTGCATTTGCAAACAGGAAACTCTGCAAGCTTCACCAAGAGTAAAGCTTAGTTAGGTCAGTTGCTTACAAATATTTTAGAACAAGCATTACTTCAGCATTTCAATATTGGCTAAAACAGCTTTAATATTCAAGACAGGATGTAAGATGCTTAGCTGATCCAAATGCCAGTCTATGGATTTGAAAGACTAAAGATCACATCACTAGAAGGTTGACAGAAGTGACACTTTGCAAAGTGCCAATGATTTATGCCAATGTCTTGCTTGATGATACTGTTATAGACAGCACTGTCATTAAAAAGTCCCTGCTGACTTCCTTCTACATTTATGGTGCACAAATTATAGGTGAGCCCAAAGATCGAACCCTCCCTGCCTTTTAGATTTCAATGACCATGTATTTCTCATTTAGGTTAGTTATTGCATATAACCTCTGTTCTATCTGCTTCTTTATTTCATCTATAAACACTCAATGAGAAGGAAAGGATTTTTATTTATCCTGCTAAGAAATGTGAAAGTTATACACACACTCCCTTCATCTCTCACAACCATAAACTGGAAGGAATATTTTTCAAGTATCAAAAGTCTTTCACAATTTTCTCTTATTATGGAAAAAGACACCAAACACAGTTTTTGAAGAGCATATTCGGAAGCAAAGCTCTGGAGTAAACTGTCAGGATTACTATGGCTTGACCTTTAGCAATGTGTATGATATTCCATCACTGCATGGTGACTTGGGCATTTCCAAAACAGCTCTTAAAACAGCAAAGAGCAGATGAGATTATTTTCTTAAGTACTTAATTTTAAATATTTTCTGCTAAACTTCTGCTTCAAATACATAAATATTTATTGGGTAAATAGGAGTGAGTTTTTAGAAATACTCTGAAGGCAATTTTTAAGTGGCATTGTTCTAAAATCCTATTTATAGAGACCAGTCATTTTATCTAGTACTTGGAAAAACACACTCCAAATTTTATTAACTAATCTCAATTTACTGAAGTGAAGTCAAGATTAAAGGATTTCTTTTTGACAACGATTATAATAGATCTACAGCTTTTTTTCTGAAAAATCTCAGACAAGCCCAGAAACATTTATATGTGGTTAATTTGCTTGAAATGACTGCTTTAAGTTTCTTTATATCTTTACCTCACAAGAAAATAGATGACTTTGAAAATACAGTGTGAAAAGAGACTGGCCCAAAAGATTTAATTGCAACTCTATTAGTTAGAGTTTATAGTGTTGGTAGTGTTCTTTCCTTAGTACGCTATTAAATATAGACTTATACTAAATAGAGTTCATAAAGTACTTTAAAGGCCAAATTTTTCTAAATGAAAACCATCAAAGATGAAATTTATTTGAAAACTAAAATTTTTAAAACAAGAACTACCTTTTGATTTTTTGGAAAAAGGAGATGGGATAGAAAGCTCAATCTAAAGTAACCACATCACAATATTAAATCAAGATGTGCTTTTCAGAAAACCAACCACACTGAGAATTAAAATACACATTGCTTTCTGTTTTGCTGGAGGCCTCAGAGGCTGACAGCAAGGAAACAAAGGAAACAAAGCTTCAGCCAAAGGGACTGGAATTTAAGGACAGCTCTAACCCCAATTGTTACCAGTGCTCAGTGGAAAGCTGAGACACCTGTCTAAGCTGGGTCATTGGCTATAAATATCAGAGGTAGGGCAGGTAGACCAGCATATTGTAGGGACGATGGAAGTGGGGACAAATGTCAAATGGCTGCTCCAAAATAAGTGTTATAAAAATGTTTAACTTTTAATTATTGCAGACATGTGAATTACAAATATAATGTACAAATAGTGCATTAATATATCCTCCTTATTAAAAAATTAAACATAACAGATAAAGCTAAGACTTACTTCAACCCTCTGGATTCTCCAGACCTCTTTTTAAGTCTATTTACATATTAGAAGTGACCTAAATGCCAAACAACATAGGAGGATGGCTAAACAGACTATGGTATATACATACCAGGAAGTACTATGCAACTTTAGAATGAGATAGTTTTTTTGTTTTGTTTTTTTGGGATTTTTTGGCCATGCCGCGTGGCTTGCAGGATCTTAGTTCCCGCCACCAGGGACTGAACCCAGGCCACTGCAGTGAAAGCACCAAGTCCTAACCACTAGACCACCAGGGAATTCCCAACATAGATTTTTTTCTGTACTAACATGGAAAGATCTCTAAGACATACTGCTGAGTCAAAAAACAAATTACAGAATGATGTATACTTTATGATATTATTTGTGTAAAATAAGTCATTTATGTGAAACAATAATAACACTCATTGTTGGGGAATCTTCTTGTGGATCCCAACACCTACGATTGCCCCCATCTTTGGCACATAATCATGGACCATCTTGTGACTTGTTTTCTAGTGTCTTACACTATTAGTTAATGTTTCATTTGAGTATACTTGGAAAAACCCCCCACAGCATCAAGTACGCCCAAGAATAAGCACTCAGTGAATACTATTTAGACATATACCTTTATGCCTAATAAAACTGGAGATAAAGGGTGACAGCTATAATTCTTGTAAGTTTATTTTAACAGGCTTAGAATAATGTGAGATTCAGTGTTAACTGTTAATTCACCTTTTTAAATTATTATTTTTTCACCTTCTTTTAATAAGAGAAAATCAATTTTTTTATTTGTTTGTTTTACAACCTTCAGAGTTTTCATGAATAAGAAAGGCTGCTGGTCCATTTCCCACTTACTGATAATTAGTAACAATTTACAGTACTTAGTAAAAACTATTTTAGTGTCTTTTGCTTATTTTATTCTCTGTGTTGCATATTCACTATGTGTCCTGGGAGAAAAGAGGGCCAGTTTAAAAAATTCTCAGGGGGCTTCCCTGGTGGCGCAGTGGTTGAGAATCTGCCTGCCAATGCAGGGGACACGGGTTCGAGCCCTGGTCTGGGAAGATCCCACATGCCGCGGAGCAACTAGGCCCGTGAGCCACAATTACTGAGCCTGCGCATCTGGAACCTGTGCTCCGCAACAAGAGAGGCCGCGATAGTGAGAGGCCCGAGCACCACGATGAAGAGTGGCCCCCACTTGCCGCAACTAGAGGAAGCCCTCACACAGAAACGAAGACCCAACACAGCCATAAATAAATTAAAAAAAAAAAAATACAAATGAGAGCAACTAATATATATATATAAAAAAAAAAAATTCTCGGACTGTTAATTTGTACCTCCTTATAAGTATTTGTCTATAGTTTAAAAGAAAACACACCCTTTACTTTGTCTTAGTTAAAGTATAATTTCACTGTGTCTATTAGGAAATGGCACCTGATCAAAGACAGAAACTGAATTAAATCATGGGGTGAGGTTTTTGCCTTAAAAAAAACTTACTACTTCTTCAAAACACCTCAGCTTTTTCCCTGTTACTGTAACAATCCAAACTTGTAATTATTCTTCTAACCTAAAGGAAAATAAGAGAATGATGTGCTTTGCATCTAAAGTCTATAAAGCCTACAATCAATATGTTTCACACTGTAGTAACTGCAGATAATCTGAAAACATGCAATGAAATGATTCACTTTAATCCAAAAGCATCATGAAAGGTTACCTTGTGTAAATTACCAAATTTTAGTTCTGTTGGATCAGAACTTAATGGATCATCTGCAAACAAATCTCCTCGAGTTTATATTTTCTCTGCCTTTCACATTGTATTACTTCACACGGAATAAAATCAAACCTTCTTAGTCTTAATCGGCCTCTATCTAACTTCGCTGCTGTAACTCCAGCCATTCCCTCAAACATACCACATGCTCCTGCATACTACATTTCTCACTTTCTGGGGCGCTTTTCCAAAAACAGTGGGTCTTAGCACGTGTTATTCCTTCTACCCAGAGTGCCTTACCTATTGTTTTTTGCAAATTCCCATGGATCCTTTCAGATCTAGCTTTGATGATACTACCACATGGAAACCTTCCCTATCACCACCAGGCAAGGAATGTTATTACATGCTTTGCACTTTTCTCCTCAGTAGGATTTATCTTACCATATTGTGTTTATCTGATTATTAGATTGATGGCAGGGACTGTGTCTTCTTCATATTTGTATTTCCAGAAACTAATCACAACACCTATCTCAAATAGGTGCTCACTAAATGTTTATGGAATTATTAAGTTTGTTTTCATTTCTTTTCAGTGTAACCGTCCCAGATCCCTCAGCATATATCATTTGATGGCTACAGACAGAAGGGTGTAGAATGACCCTGCAAGCCAACCGGGCCTAAATGGACACTAATGGGAAGTCTGTCTTGGCCAGGGAGCAGGAAGTTCACAAAAATAATTTGTTTCTTTCAAAATGCAACATTTCTCCACAACACAAAGGTCCTCAGTTAGTTGATAGCCTTAAAGACAAAAGTTCTTTATTCCACATTACATAATTGGCATTGAAAGAAGATGACCTTAGAATCTTAACCTAAAAAAATGTAAGTTTTGCTTTGTTTGAAAAGAAAATAATGGAGAAAACTAAGCTGAGGAAGGGAACCAAGAAAAAGAATCTCAAGTTAACTGGGAATTAAACAATTTCAACTTTTCAGACTGCCTGATAACAAACAAAATGCAACAGAACTAGCAGAAAGAGCTCCCCCCTTTTTTCTCTTATGTAGTCCACTCTTAATAAGAATATAAATAAGTTGTCTTCTACACTGGTTCAAATGGAACCTTTCAGTAGCTTGGGTACAGAGAGCTAAGAGTTCACTGCCTGCTTTATCCCCACGTATCACCTACAGGCTCAGATGCTTTTGTTTACAAGTACAGTAACTCCCCAACATACGAACGAGTTCTGTTCCGTGAGCACGTTCATAAGTCCAATTTGTTCATAAGTCCAACAAAGTTAGCCTAGGTACCCAACGAACACAATCAGCTATATAGTACTGTACTGTAATAGGTTTATAATACTTCTCACACAAATAATACATAAAAAACAAACCAACACAAAAAATAAAGGAAACATTTTTAATCTTACAGTACAGTACCTTGAAAAGTACAGCAGTGCAGTACAACAGCTGGCATACAGGGGCTGGCATCGAGTGAACAGGCAAAAAGGGTTAGTTACCGACTGGAGGAGGGAGAGGAGGTGGGAGATGGTAGAGCTGAAGGATCGTCAGCAATAGGAGACGGAGGGCAAGATGCAATTTCACTCACGCCTGACATTAATGACACAGGTTCTGTTTCCTTGTGGGATTCAATTCTATCTACCTTCTCGAAAAAACGATCCAGTGATGTCTGGGTAGTAGCTCTTTTTTTCTCGTCATAGATGACATTGTAGCACAGGATTGCATCCTGAACAGCTGCTGCAACCTTCGTGTACCGTTCTACGTTCAGGTCCTATGCCTCAAAAACTAACAGTGCCTCCTCAAATAAAGAAAATCCCCTTGCCGTTTCCTGCGTTGTGAATCTCTTCAGTTCTTCAGTTACTTCTTCCTCTTGTCTCTCTTCGTCCTTTCTTGGCGCTTGGCACTTCTTAGCAGTACCAGTTACATCACCGCTGCTTTTACACTTGCTTCCAGACATCCTGGGCTTGAAATAAAGATACTGTACTACTGTACTCTATACAGTACTGTACAGTAAAATACACAAAAGCACAACCACTTGTAGAGGATGCACACACGTGACAACGTACGCCAGACATGTGAACTGACTTACGTGATTGGACTTTGAAAGTTCACAACTTGAAGGTTCGTACATAGGGGACTTACCGTATGCTCAAAGATCTTCAGGAACACTGGGGAAATCTGCTTTAACCTGTTAGCAGGTGTTTAAGGAGCACTTCTGGAAAAAGCACTTCATTAATTTACAGAAAGGAGGTTAGCAGCAGGATCATGATCAAGTTAATTTACCATAAAACTAATGAAGCTTAAGCTTCCAGCAATATGTTTATGATGTCATATGTTTTTGTAAAATTTGCAAAAATAAGATACGTATCTTCAGTAAGGTAACAACCACTGTCTCTTTCCACTCTGACTTTCCTCCCATCACACTTGCTGTCGAATGGAGGTGTCTTAGAGTGGCCACAAACATTTTGAGATGCAAGCGGAAGTTAAGTTGGTGATACATTTAGTGTGGGCTTAGTGAGATATTTCTGTAATTGTAGTCACTTCCTTGTATAAAGTAAGTTATTACCAGCTGTTCCCAACATAAGAATGACTTTCAAGAATCCATCTATCAACCATTGTGCAAACTAACCCAATGTCAGGATATGAAGGTGCTGGGCCAGATGTTGTTTCCCTATATCTTTGAATAGTATGATGGAGGATACTATTCCCTGTTCCCCGGTTATGCTTGCATTATGTCCTCTGTGCCTTTGCTCTTGTTATTTCTTCCACCCACCCTTGCCTTCCTACTCCCTCCAATGAAAATCCTACATAAGATCTGATCAAATGCCAACTCCCCAATGAAGCCTTCCCAAGTATAGAATAAATCTCTCCATCTGTTTTCCATTCTATTGCTTTTATTTACGTCTCTATTTAAAAACTAACAAACACTAAGTTATAATTTAGTTATTTGTGAACATGACTATCTCTTCCACTAGACTGTAAATTCTTGGAGGCCAGAAAATGTCTTATGCAACTTTGTACTTGCCACGGTGCCGACCATGGTGTCAAACAATGGTGCCTAGAAAATGCTGATGTGAACTTAAATTTCTAAGTTGGTCTGGTCTTTTGTTAACATGAAGCTGAACATATTTATTTGCCTCATGCACTATTTCTGCTATTAGAACAAGCCTCCCCCACAAAGATATAGAGATTGAGACACACATAATACATACATGTCATTGATGTGTAAACAATTAAAAATCTAGTAATCTAAGTCCTAGTGGCTTCATAAAATGAAGCTCTAAGTAGTAAATTAATCTTTGCAAGACTAAGGGCTTAAAAGAAGACAGAAAAGACCACTGAAGGTCACAATTTGCATATTGATCTAACTGTATGCTTATTCTCTTACAAACACATAATTAACTTTGCTTTTATTGAATTTTGGTTCTAAACCAATTTTATTAGTCATAGTTTCACTGGTAATTTCAGTGAAATGTGAGAGACAGGTGTTAGTTAAGAAGACAGCATGGATACTAATCTATCTGGATAACAGATTTAATACATACTGAATGTATTGCTTTGTAGGCACTGGATTTGATAGATAGCTGTGCTCCATTCTTATAATATTTCTTGGGGCATGAAGTATTTCACAGTTAAGACTAAATATAGTCTAAAGGTTATCATACAGAGGAGATATACAAATAAGCCATAATTAGAAGCACCAATTATCTGGTGTGCAAGCAGGAGAATTAATTGCAGTAATATAATCTCTCCCTAAGTACTGGAGTTTTTTAAAATGTTTTTCCTGTAATTAATGATAGTAGTAGAAAGTGCACTGATTTGGGAATCAGAAGACCTAAGCTGAGTCCTGGCTGTGCCATTTATTAGTTGCATGACTATGAGCAAGGTGGTTTAACTCAATAGCTCTCAGTTTTCTTATGTATGAAATGGGAATAATGACATTCAAATACTAACACTTGTTCTGCCTACCTTATAGGTCTGTTTTGAGTAGTCATTGGAACTCATTCACTGATTCATCAGCATGTATTTAGTACTTATGCCAGCTAATGGATATTAAAGAGATCTGTAAACTTCAAAGCCCTATAGAAATAAAGGGGATTATTTGAGAAAATATTTTATTTGGGTACTTAACATTAGAGTAAGAAAGATAAGAGTGCAACTTTTGAGATATCTTACAGAAGAGAAAAATGACTGTCATTTTAATTGGTACAAAGCCCAGCCTCCACTGCTTAAGCAAAAGACAAACATTTCAGCATTTTCTCCCTAACCTAACACCAATGCTGAACTAATTCCACATATGTAGGAAATTCTAAGTGTGTGATAGTATGTGTATGTATGTGTGTATATACAAGCATATATGTGTATACACCACACACACACACACACACACACACACACATACACACACACAAATATCCAATGTCATACTCCAAAGCCTCAGGACTTGCACAAGGTTGAATTCTAAGGCACCTGCTGTCATGGAATTAAATCTGTACAAGGATGGCTCCAGTGGGAGAGGAAAGGTCAGAGTCACATCCAGGATGCCCTGGGAAGTCCAGGACATCAGCTAAGTCCAGGACATATTTATATGGCTTACTCATCTGTACAGTCAGCCTTAACTGCTAGAGAGAAAAACAAACAGAAGAAAAAATAGTCCCTAGCCATGAACTGCCCACAGTGGAGCTGAAAATCAGAAAAGACATAAGAAAAAAATCTTCGTAAAACATTCACAGAACCGCCCAAGTACAGATGAATACCGTATTGTGCAGCTTTTTTCTTTTTCTTCAGTATCTCACTTGGGCCCCATCAGAATAGTCCTGAAAATCTACTTTTCTGGGGGGGAAGGGGGCTTTACAATATGCCAGTCACTAAACTGAATGCTTTATTTGGAGAAACACACTCTTGGATCTTAAATAAGCTTCCCAAACAAGGTCATAAATCTAGTAAGTAACATAGCAGGTTTCAAACCAAAGTCTGATTCCAATGCTCTTAACCATTACACCATATGGTAATAACACTGGAAACTGTAATAATGTTATTGGGTATATTTTTTGAGAATTCTGAGTAATTGTTAAGAAAATGATATTTAGATTACTTCTATGCCCTACCCATAATACATGAAAACCACTGCAGTAGGTAGAGTGCAAAGGGATTAGACAGTGAAGATGGATCTGAACAGAATCCAAGCGACACTGAGCTTAAAGATGTCAAGAGGTTAAGCTGGTGATAGTTGCCCAAGACCCCCATCTGCTCTTGGAGAGAACCAAGTGAGAGTGCAGGGAAGAACGCTGGGCAGGCTGATGTGGCAAGGAAGAGAAGGCTTAGTGATCACCATACACTACTTAATCTAGAGCAGACCCAAACTCCAAGAGTGCCCCAAACCAACTGACATTCTTAGGGTCAAAGGATTTCCCTCTTTTCTAAACAAAATATGCCTCCATGCCTTTGCATATGCTGTTTCCTCTCCCTGCAACACTCTTCCCCACATATCCCTGGCAAAATATATATGTCAAGACTCAGCTCAAATGTCAAATTGTCAAATGTCAGGTTCATGACACTGCGTTCCCTGACTTTCCCAGGCAAACAGAATTACTGGTAATTAGCACCTCCATTATAGAGCTTACTCTGTGTGTGTGCGTGTGTCTGTGTGTGTGTGCGTGTGCCACCATTTTGATTAGCTAAATTCACTTACGAATTGCTTGGTCTATGCAATAGTCAGTGTTACACAAGAGTGCAGGTTGTGCAAACTATTCTTACAGTAAAGTAAGTAACCATTCTTAAAGTCAGGCTATCTAAAAAGTGTGAAATTATGTGCACATTTATAAAGTAAAGACATCACTACTGCAAGCAAACTACATCTTTACTTGAAAGGATGGTGTGTTCTGCCCCTCACACTAGGCCAGGGGAAATGTTTGTTCTAATCATTTTCAAGAGGTATTCTAGGAAAACTTGTACATATTTGAGTCCCCAGAGGGTTATCTCATTTACCTTAAGACTGAACTACCTGTGAATATGAAACAACGTGGAGAGGCTACATGGTGAAGTAGAAAACCACTAGCCTAGCAATCAGGAAACCTGGATTATAGTCCTCATTCTGCAGGCTTGCAAGTCACTGAAACTTGGGCCTCAGCATTCTTTCTCTAAAATAAGGGAGTTAGTTAGACCAGATATTTTCTCAGGTCCTTTTCTGCTTGACACTATAAGATTCTATTACAAAATGAGGGACTAGAATTCAAGGAGAAGTACAAACTCAGATGTAGGCTTTGTATGCAAGTATGACACTTGGGCCTATCCCAGGACACAGTGGAAGCACAGCAAAGGGTGAGCAAACTGGGCCCTCCTCTTCTACCTTTACCCTTAAAAGTTACCTTACTTGAGTTGAAACTTGCTTGAGCCTTTGCTTCTTTGTCTTTTCCTAATTGTCTCCAATCAAACCATTCTTGACTTTTTTCTGGATCATAAGTTCATCATAAAATGACAAATTATACAGGAATTTTGCATTATTATTATTCCTAGACTTGACAGAGAACAGTGTGTGCCTGAAAGACTTATAAACCGTTTCCCCATTGCATGTGTGTGTGTGTGTGTGTATGTGTATCTTAAATTTAATGCTGTTCTCTTCAGATAGATACACACACACACATATATATTCATAAAACCACAACCTGCATTATTTAAATCAATATATGTTGATGACTATTTTATAATCTGAGCTCTATGAACATGCTTATTATTCATATTTCATCATTTCATGCTTCAGATAAAGATATAATGCTTTTCCAAACTATTCAACTTTGCTATGGAACAAATATCTTTATTAAATGAATATTGGTCAATGATAAAGTACTAACTATAGGGTTTGACTCTTTTAAAGTTACTAATCTATCTCTAGTCAAAATGTTTTAGAAATCCAAAGTTCATAGTCTTCATAAGCCTTCACAGCTTAATTCACAGAGAAGTATTTATATTATATATAAATGTCATGATACCTGGGACTTGCTTTAGCATATTTCACCACCACTCTTCCCAAACAGTAGGCCAAAACAAGACTGGCCAAATGTTATAATTTAGTGACGCTGAATGAAGGGTACATAGGGATCCACTATACTATTCTCTCTACCTTTGTTAACATTTGAAGTTTTCCGTGATAAAAGGGTTGTTTTTAATGTAACACCTCTACACAGCGCCTGGCACATTAAAAATTCTTAACAAATATATGCTGAATTAAGTGCATTAATAAGTGGAAACGCTTTCAAGTCCCAATGTAAGTTACAGTAACCATTGAAAAATTATATTATCTTCCTGGGGCCCTTTAGTGTTTTTTCCTCTTATATAATTCGTCAACGTTATTGCCTTCTTTTACCTAGAGATCCCATCAAAGGGTGAAAGGTGGTTTGTATATCAACAATTAACATTTACAGAGTGTCCACTGTGTAAACACACAGTGCTCTACTGGGCTCTTCGTAATATGTAAGACAACAGCAGAGAGTTGTTATCTACCTTTAAGAAACATCTTTATGAAACCACAGGTGAAAAACAAGGGTTGTTTGCATACATAGAAAATATATTTCATTACATTTGTGTTTATTATCACACATTCTAATTCTACTACACTTGTTATCACTTGCTTCCTATATTAATCCAAGTGAGCCAGCTGCCACTATATGCAAAACCAAACCACTGAACTATGTATCAACTTTTAGAACTAAATACTACTTTTGAAATGATCTGTCACTCACGACTATGATTTTTCACCATATTCATAATGTATTCCTTGCACTAATATGGCCATTCAATTTTCCCTGACTACTTAGTAATACATAAATACCTATATCAGTTATAAGATGAATCGAGTTTGGAGACCTGATGTACAGCATGACGACTATAGTTAATAGTAATGTATTATATACTTGAAATTTGCTAAGAGAGTAGATCTCAAGTCTTCTCACCACAAAAAAAAAAAAAAAGGTGACTATAGGAGTAATATATGTTAATTAGTTTGATTATGGTAATCATTTCACAGTGTATACATATACCAAAACATAATGCTGTATACCTTAAATATGTACAATTTTTATTTATCAAAAATAAAATTTTAAAAATCTATCTAAGGCAGTCTTTTAAGAGTTTTACTTCTTGTCACCATGCACAGATTAAAAAGGAGGTTTGTCCCAAAAAGGAAAATCATTCTTTCCTAAAAGAGTAATAAAGAGGCCTTACTCCAAATTTAAATTTGGTGAGAGTTTCATCAGGTAGAATCTAAATTGCTTTAGGCTTTAGTGGGTAGAGTGCGTGTGAACAAAACACTTTAATTGTCTATAGTAGAATACGAGATCAGTATTTCTTTCTTCACTTTTGCCATGCTTTTTGAACATTAAAAAGTTCTTTTGATTTAAGAGACATAACAATTAGATGTAACACATTAACCATAAATGGATCCTAGTCTGAAAAAACACTATTGGCATTTGGAGGACAAATGGAGAAATTAGAATATGGATAGGTTATTAAATAATATTTGGATTTTATTGTTAATTTTCTTAGGTGCAACAATGGTATTGTGGATAGGTAGAAAAATTTCCTTACTTTTAGAAAGTGTTTGCTGAATTTATTTAGGGTTGAACTAAATACTTCATGATATCTGAAACTTCATTTGAATTGGTAAATAGATATACGTGAGAAGGCAAAATATTAACAATTAATGAATCTAGGTAGAAGGTATACATTCCTGTATGTTTTTAAATTTTTGAAAATAAAAACTTAAAGAGAAGCTCTTTTTTGTACTTTACTTAGACATGCTAAAAGGGTGACCTAGGAGCATAATGTATGAGGACTGATGTACCCTTTTGACCTAGAAGTGTACTTTTAAAACCAGGTTACTTACTGACCAAGGGTTCCATAGCTGGGGAATACATAATGAGAAATCAAGCCCATCACAAAGGTATCAGTGATGGTTACCATCACTTCAGCAAATTGCCATACTCTCAGTACACAGTGCCCTCAGCCACCATCCAGATCAATATGGCTATCAATGACGGATGGCCAAAACATCCCCATCCACTCAGGTCATTCTTAGTTCACATGGTCCAAAAGGATTTAGGAGTCTTGTGTCACTAGACTGTCTTTAGAAAACAACCTAGCCATTAAAGGCGGAAGCGGAGTAATGTTGTATGTCAGACAGCACACTGTTGACAGTTTAAATATACTTAGAAAGCTTAAAATGTGTTGATTTTCTGTGTGCTACAATTGCATTTTTACTGGCGGAGAATGTATCATTAAAACGTAAATGCATGTTGAAAGCAAAGCTATAAAAAGACTTTCTGTCACAAACCATTTCTAGACACACCACAGCTAGGAAGAAAAAGTAATATTGTTCAGCATTGATTTGATCAAAATTGTAATTCCTTTGGAAAGGAGAAGGAACTTTTGGTCCAAATATAATTTTTTAATGTGGTTTATACTTCACAGAATCTGATTTGGAATCCATTTAGTTTGGAGACAGCACATCAACAGGTCACCTACCTCAAAAGAACCTTTGCAGTAACCTTTGGAGTAACATGAGGACAGCAACAATTTCCTAGTCGCCGAAATATTAACATCCCTTTACTAAATAATCTAATATTTTCCCTGTTAATCACTCAGCGCATTCCTTGAGTTACTAAGGTAAGATATCACCGCTTCTGCCCCAAAAGGCATAAATGCTCAAGCAACACAAGGAAATATTGATGAGGCCCTACGTTTACTACAAATAAATATCTCTTCCCTATTTCAGTCTTTAAATAAAGCTTACTCACAAGTAATTAGGATCTAGGTAAAAATAGTTCTATGAATAGTCACTAAATTAGTTATGGATGCATAGGGAAGTCCCTTTAACTAATTTCAAGCAAGACCTTGAAATACATCTAGCCATTTATGTTTATAACATACAAATACAGATTTATTACTATCATGGGGCAAATTACTTCATACACAAGCACTACTGACTTTGTTATCTGAGGGCCGGACTTGGCCCAAAGTTTATTGACTCACAATATTTTCCTTCATGGCAGGATTTCCATGAACAGTTGCTTTAAACTGAAAAGCAGACCCAGAGTTGTTGAGAGAGGCAGAAGGAAGAGGATTCAGCATTGGTGGTCACGCAGTCACTGAATCCAATGGCCTAGTTCTGGTCAAAGAAAAGCCACAAATACTCCATTTAGAAAGAGAACTTAAATATTTTTTAGAAAGAGAGAAAAATAATTTCTTTAGGGAGAAACTGCCTTCAGGCAAATCTCAAAAATAAATGGTAACATTTACATAGTAGTTGCTATAATGCTTCCTCACTGACAAGAGAGAATTCAAAAAGAAAAGAATCTTGGCCTCTAGAAAAAGCAATGGGAAACCTCTGGCCCTTAGTTTAATTTCTTCTAGCTAAACCATGAAAAGTTTTCTAAAACCAAGTGTCTTTTGAGCCTCCCTTCTCTACCCTTAAGAGCAACAAATACAGCTGTGCAAACAGCAGGAACGTGTGTTCCTGTGGTAAGATGCAGACTCTTCCTGGGAGAATTCTCCTGGCAGACGTGTGCGCAGTCCTCTGAGTCCGCAGGCCCAAAGTGGAGTGAGGAGATGTTGGCAAAGGTAAATTCCAGCCTGAGCCGGTAAGAGAAGGCACAAGGTCAATTGGTGGGAATTCTTGGGCAACTGAAAGGGAAGTTTCTGACAGCTGACAAGAAGGAAGGAAAAGATTGAAAGCCCTACAATTGGAGTTGCAGGGAACACAAGCTGAAAAGGCAAGAAACACTGCTCTTTCCTTCTTATCCATTTTTGTGTCTTTCTCTCTTTTTAGTCCTTTTGCCACCTTCTTTTTTTGCTGGTGAGAACATGGGCTTTGGACCCACTGTCAGGGTATGAATCTCAGTCATGAATTAGTTTGGTGGTTTTGGTAACTTACCTAATATTTCTAAACTTCAGCTTCCTCATCTGTAAAATGGATAGGATGATACTTACTTAATGGAGTTGTCATGAGGTTGGAATAAGATAAACTAAAAATACCCAGCAGGTGTCTGGCTCATAGTGGGTGCTTTAAAACATGTTAGCACCTTACCTCTCCTCCTTCTTTCATTCCTTTTAGCATATATTTCTTCTTAACTTTTTTCACATCTGCTATAACTGTGGGTCCTTTATTATTCATTTTCTATGGGTCAGTGACCTTGGATAGAAAGATTTCCCAATCCCTGAAGTAAATATCCCTGGGATATTCGATCACAAGGGATGATGGCCTTCATAGTTATCTGAATCCCAAAAGACTGGGTTTCCTGTTGATCTGATGAATAATCTGATGAATGCAATTTTCATAACAGGAAGTTTTAGAGAATCTGGGAATTAGAAAAGAAGAATACCTGGCTCCTCTTAATCAGAGGGTGTTATAAACTTGGATTCCTTCTCGAATGATGACAAAGCAGTTAGGCAGAAACTCCAAAGTACCAAACAGCCTTCAGTCCAGCCTCAGCCCTGGTGCAGACTGTGTATCCCTCCTATGCAACAGTGAGACCTGGGCTCTAGGGGACGGCTTTATTGAAAGCAAGTTTCAAGAGCAGAGAAGAAAGTCTAAACTGAATCCACAGAGAAGAATAAATTCTGCGTTCAAAGTGAGATGAATCATAGCTCAAATTCCAGCATTTTTTAGTTTTGAACTAGCAATGCAAGTAATGTGGTATGTTTTGTTTTGGAAGGGAGAATGGAAGGAACCCCAAATTCATTTCAGGAAGCAACCACAATTTAAAAGAAAAGAGAAAAGGGGTAGGCGAGAGAGAGTGAGAGGAAAAAGGAGAGAGAAGGAAATAGGTACTCAATGGGAAGTAGTTTCTCTCTCTTCCCAGCCTCCAAAAGAGCACTCCTTCCATGCACAGCCTGGAGAAAAGCACTTCAGGGGTGGTTTGCCTACAGTGGGCAGTGCTACTGACTGCTCCATTTTTCTTGGAACTTCTCCACCCCTTGGCTTTCTGGATACATCTCTATTCTACTCCTCCTTTTCTTGTGCCCTCCCTGATTCATCCCCAGAGTCACTCCTTGGAGCTCTCACTCCAGAAGCTCTATCTGAACAATTTTATTTATTTCTATGGCTTCTCCTACACTTTAAATAATGATGACTCCCAAATACACATCTTTAAACCAATTCTCTCTTCTAAAACCAACAAGCCAAACTGGCATGGCCAGCTGGCTGGTGATCATGTCTAAAATCAAAATTGTTATCTCTATTCTTCCTAAACCTCTTCCCACCATCCAACCCTATCTACCAGTTCTCAAAGTAAAAACGGCTCTGAAATCATTTTTTATTGTTTCTTCTACTTCAACTCCCAAATCCAATCTATCACCAAGTGCTAGTGATTCTAATTCCTGAAGCTCTCTCCAATCTGTACTCTTCTAATCCTACTGTCACTGTCCTAGATAAAGCTCTCCTCATCTCCCACCTGGATCCCAACTTCTCTGTTTCTGGTATTTTTTTCTGGACAATCTTTGTACCAAAGTGATTTTTGGTACAAATCTGACACTTTCTCTTTTAATAACCTTAATAATCTCTGATACCTCCTCTCTGCCTCCCAAAATAAAAATCCAAATCCAAACAAGGTCTTCATAACCTTGCCTCAGTCTTCTTCAACAGCCCCACTGCATCCCACAACTCTTATTTCAAGCCCTACAGTTCAGCCACATCAAGCTGCTTACCACTCCCCAAACACATGATCCTTGATTTTTTGCCTTTGCATGTTCTGTTCCCTCTGTCTGAAATGCTTTTCCCTGCCTCCACATTCTTTAAGATTAAGCTCAAATGTCACTCTTCTGTAAAGCTTTTCCTCACTCCAAATAAATTACTTACATCTGCCTGTGGTATCCTTGGTCCTTTATCAGGGCACTTTTCAAGATATACTGCAAGTACCAGTTTATATATTTGTCTCCCTGGACAAATGAGACCAAGATTGCAAGCTCCTGTAAGATAGGCATCAGCTCTTATTCCTTTTGGTGTCCCCAGCTATTCACTAAACATTCAATAAATGTTAATGGATATCAAGAGCATCAGATTTCCACACAAAGAAAGAACCCTAGGACTCTCCAGGAAGTGCTACCCTTTCCCAGAGAGAGCTCTTTGGGCCCATGTAGTCTTGCCCTGTGTATCAGCCCATAGCTGGAATAAGTTCAGAATTTTTCCTTCAGCTTAAAAGAGGGATTGAGAGAGGGTAGCAGAGACAGGAAGAAAGGGAGAGAAAGAGAGATAGATGACCACCCCTTTGATGATTCAGTATATTTACTTTTCCCACATAGAAAAAGACCTTATTCCTTGCTTACAAAGTTGAGGACTAAACAGAACCTTGCCACAGTGTTCTGTATTTTTAGTACATACTTTAAAAGCACTTGAACAAATTAATCTACAGGTAAATGCTATCTGGTTGGTAGGAAATTTGCACAAGAAATAAAAAACTGAGCTTCTCATTCACTTTAGCTTTTCTTTCTCCAGTCTCTCTCTCTCTCTCTCTCTCTCTCTCTCTCTCTCTCTCTCTTTCTCTCCATGTACCTGTGCCTCCCTTTCTCTCTTTTTCTTTATTTAGCTGAGTTCATTTTCGACAAGCACAGAGAAGTTAAAGTGGCCACTGGGAAATATTTCTAGCTTCTGTACTCAAATGCCTTCTGGAAAAATACACTTGATTTACAACCACAATACAACTGTGTATCTTAACTGTAAATCTAATGTGATGATTGTTCCTTTAGATATTTCCTTAATTTTATGTGAGTAATAAATACACCCTTTAATGACTACAGGTTCTAATCATTTCCAAATGACTGATTTGCACTGCATTGCTACTGTACATTTCCTTCATGTAAATAACTAAATATTTCTAAATTGCTCCATTAGCATATAGAAAAAATTTGCTATTTGTTTTTAAATGGCTTTGGGGGGTATAAACATATTGCCCAAAAATGAGCTCCATAACAATTCTCTAAGCATTCATGTTTGAAAATGCAATATATATATGGTAGAAACTATAAGATTAAAACCCAACAGGCTCTATAAATTTGTCCTTTTAAAATATAAACTATTAAAATATTTTAAGAAATATGAATAGAACTCCTTTAATTCTAATTCCATATCAAAGTTCTCAGGATTTTGCATTTATACAGAGCAGAGTTCATGAACTCCCGCTAACCATGTTAACAATCTACTAGGTTTCTAAAGACTCAGCAGGGGTTAGAATTAGAAGGCTCTGCCATCAACATCAATAACAGAGGCAGTGACACTCAGAGGAGTTTTCCACTGTGCTCTCCAAAGAGGGTTCAGCACACTCAGGGACCGTAGTCCATAAAGGAAAGAGGTCTCTGGTTAGTAATCCCAAATAAAATTTAGAGGGACACATTATTTCGGATTTTGTTTTTAAACAGTGAGAGTCTTTTTAAAATTACATCTATGTGTGTATATGTGTATGTGTGTGTGATGTATTTTGTGTGTATATACAAAATGTCGTGACAGCCATACTTATTTTACAGAGCCTTACCACTTAAAAGGAATTTGAGTTCAAATTTTTGTTTTGATTCACAGGGAAAAAGATGTGAACAAAATCACAAATGTACCTCTGGGAGGCAAGAAAGTGGCTTAACCCTTAATTTAAGATGGAAGCCTTGGACAGATGACCCAAGCAATTTGGTGTGTCCTGGGTCCAAGGCAGGTGGCAGATCAGAGACACATAAAAACAAAGGGAATACATCTGAGTTTACAGATATACATTAGAAGCTAATTGCAAAGCATTTTTTGAAATAAAACTTTGTACAATGTGAATTTGTTACCTATGGATTTTCAAAGGCAAGAAAACATATTTCCCCTCCTCCCACCTCCTTTTTTAAACAATTCTCACCCAATTCCCTTTCTTCATTCCCTTGTCCAGAAAGGCTGATTTTTTTTGAGCTGGGTTGTTGGGTGTTGGTAAAAAAAAAAAAGAAAAAGAAAAAGAAAAAGGCTCAGGAAAGGGCAGTATTCAAATCTTAAGCCCAAGTCAACCATTAATCTTCTGGTATTTTCTCGTCTTTCTTTTTGGAGGTCCAAATAGTATAGAATATCTATAATTCCTGTTGCTGCCTCTGGCAGGAAGACAGCATATCACATTCTATCACTTTGCTTTGAAGCTGAAGGAAACATGACAGTGATCTCTAAAGCAGTGCTTTCTGTGGTGGAGTCAGCGTTGACTATCTACATACATGATTTGCATTCTAGTCTTCTAGATCTTCAATTTTTAGAAAGCTTAAGCATTATAAATCCAAATATTTATAATACCCAAATTAGTTTTCCTTTCAGCTCATCATCATTGTAGCACTTATTGCACACTAGATAAAGACTTTTGTGAGATTTTATGGGGTTCTTGCTAAGTACTCTCCAATTAGGCTAGATACTAAACTCAATTTTGGACTCTTTCAGATAAAGCTAATTCAATAAGGCCAAAACTAGTGATTTCATAATAATTTCAATCTTATCTGTCCCTAATTCCAGGAAGCATATCCATGGTAGTCATGGCAATTTACACTAGGGAGCTAAATTGTCTCTTTTCTAAATTACCGTATGGACAAATTCTGCCTTTGGGAAAAGTGCTATACTATTTGCATCCATAGACAAGTTATTTATATCTGAAGACATTTAAACTGACAAAGAAGAAAAGTTAAAAAGGAGAGAGAGAGAGAAAGATAAGTTAATGGAAATATACAGAAAAAAATTTACCAGAGCCAGCAATTTTTCCCCATTAATTTCTTTCTGTATTCACTGTGACTGTGGTCACAGATTAAACTGACTGTTGTCTGACTCAGTTGTTTGATGATCCCTTTTCTGTTGCAATGTCCTCCTTAAAAGGAAGCAGTATATTTTTCCCATTTAATTTGCTCTTAAAATTGACTTTTTCCCCTTCTTTTAATATTAGTGTTTTAACACAAAAATTTGCTTTATTCAATTCTGAGTATTTGCTCAACATTTCTAAAAAAGCACCTTTTATTGTGGTAAAAATACTTAACATAAAAGTTATCATTTTAACCATTTTTAAGTATACAGGTTCAGTGGCATTCACACTGCTGTGAAGCCAGCACCACCATTCATCTCTAGAACACTTTCCATCTTCCCAAATTGAAATTCTGTATCCATTAAACAGTAACTCTTCGGTCCTCCCTCCCCTCCAGCCCCCCGGCAACCACCATTCCACTTTCTGTCTCTATGAATTGATGACTCTAGGTACCTCACATCAGTGGAATCATATAGTGTTTGCCTTTTTGTGATGTAACTGGCTTATTTCTGTTTGTATAATCTCTTCAAAGATCATCCATGTTGTGTAGCATATGTAAGAATGTCCTCCATTTTGAAGGCTGAATAGTATTCCACTGTATGCATACACCACATTTTGTTTACCATTCATCTGTCAATGGATCCCTGGGTTGCTTTTGGCTACTATGAATAACTGCTATGAACATGGGTCTACAAATAGCTGTTTAAGTCCCTGTTTTCACTTTTGGGTATACACGCAGAAGTGGAATTGCTGGATCATATGGTAATTCTATGTTTAATTGTTATTGGAAACACCATACTGTTTTCCAATACGGTGGCCGCACCATATTACATTTCCCCCAGCAGTGCACGAGGGTTTCAACCTCTCCACAACCTCATCGACACTCGCCATGGGGTTTTTTTTTTCCTTTTGTTTTAAATAACAATCATTCTAATAGGTGTGAAGTGGTATCTCATTGTGGTTTTGATTTGCATTTCACCAGTGATTAGTGATGTCTCTTCATGTGCTTAGTGGCCATTTATATATCTTCTTCAGAGAAATATCTGTTCAGGTCCTTTGTCCACTTTTCAATCAGGTTGGTTTTGTGGTTGCTGTTCCTGGGTTGTAGACGTTTTTCACATATTCTGGTCAGATATATGATTTGCAAATATGTTCTCCCATTCTGCGTGTTGCCTTTTCACTCTGTAGGTGGTGCCCTAATTGTAGTTTTAATAATCTAATGCTACAAATTGTTATTATTTGGAAATTTAATTATTCCAATTTTTAGAGGTATTTAGTTTTATAAATTTTGACTAATAAACTTTTAATCTTATTTTTTTTCTTTTAATCCCTCTGAAGATGCAAAACAAAAAAATTAAAATTCACAAGATTAAATAAATGTAAAATCAAATAAATGTTTAAAGTGATATTTTTATGTTTATAGCATTTATACTTCTGAAATTATTAAAGCATAAAACTGCACTAAGACTTTTAGAACACCTTATTTTAATTGTAGAATCTAAGTCATAGATATATGAGTACACTATACTATTCTTTCGAGTCTTCTGTATGTTTGGAAATTTTCACAAAAACTATTGGAAAAAAATTTGAGTCAAGAGATATAATTTAATTATGGTAAATTAATAAACATGTATTTAAAAAGCTAAGCACATCTTCTTTGGAAAAATGTCTATTCAGACATGCAGATGGCCAACAGGCACATGAAAAGATGCTCAACATCGCTAATCATCAGGGAAATGCAAATCAAAACCACAATGAGTTATCACCTCACACCTGTCAGAATGGCTATCATCGAAAAGAACACAGATAACAAATGTTGGCTAGGACGGGAGAAAAGGGAACCCTCCTACACTGTTGGTGGGAATGTAAATTGGTGCAGCCACAATGGAAAACAGTATGGACATTTCTCAAAAAACTAAAAATAAAATTACCATATGACCCAGCAACTCCACTCCTGGGTATATATCTGAAAAAACAAAAACGCTAATTCGAAAAGATATATGCACCCCAATGTTCATAGCAGCATTATTTACTATTGCCAAGATACGGAAGCAACCTAAATGTCCATCAACAGATAAATGGATAAAGAAAACGTGGTACATATATACAATGGAATACTATTCAGTTCCTTAAAAAACTAAAAATAGAGTTACCATATGATCCAGCAATTCCACTCCTGGGCATATATCTGGAAAAGATGAAAACTCTAATTCAAAAAGCTACACACACACCAATGTTCATAGCAGCACTAGCGAAGTTTACAATAGCCAAGACATGGAAACAACCTAAATGTCCATCGACAGATGAATGGATAAAGAAGATGTGGTGCATACATACAATGCAATACTACTCAGCCATAAAAAAAAGAATGAAATTTTGCCATTTGCAGCAACATGGATGGACTTGAAGGGCATTATGTTAAGTGAAATAAGTCAGACAGAGAAAGACAAACACTGTATGATATCACTTATATGTGGAATCTTAAAAATACAACAAACTAGTGAATATAACAAAAAAGAAGCAGACTCACAGATTTAGAGAACAAACTAGTTGTTACCAGTTGGGAGAGGGAAGGGGAAAGGAGCAATATAGGGATAGAGGATTAAGAGGTACAAACTGTTATGTATAAAATAAGCTACAAGTGTATATTGTACAACACAGGGAATATAGCAAGTGTTTTATAATAACTATAAATGAAGTAAAACTTTTAAAAATTGTGAATCACTATGTTGTACACCAGTAATTTATATAATATTATACATCAACTATACTTCAGCTGAAAAAAAGACATACACAAAAATAATCCATTCTCAGCTGAAAGTGAAAAGAAAGCTAATCTATTTGCCTGAATATTTCAGTTAGAAGCAGACGTGGTTTTTGTTCTATTTTGTTTCACTTTATGAGTCCTTTGAAACTGAATTTTAAAGTTTGACTTATCCAAATACAATAATTACTTTAATCTGCTATTGCTTTCTGTGAATTGAAATAGGCTAATGTGTGGAAAACATGAAATGCATGCATGAATGACATGAATACACTGAATCAGGTGCACAAAGTAACCTTTTACCAGCAGTCCTCAGACTTCAGTGAGCTCAAGTGGACTACATAAATGCCATTTTCTATGTCTCACCCTTGAGATGCTGACTCAGAAGATCTAGGGTGGGACCTAGGAATCTGAATTTTTAACAAGACCACAAGAGATTCTTGTTTTAACTGTTTGCAATGGAAATTTCAAACCATACATATTTAGAGACTAGTAAAAGATTACTCATATACTCATTACCCAACTTCAATAAATAATCAACACAGATCACACTTGTTTTATCTATATCCCACCCACTTACCCTTCATCACTAATTTATTTTGAAGATAATCCCATATATCTTAACATTTTATCGATTAATACTTTAATTTGTGTCTCTAAAAGAAAATGACTTTATTTTTTATGACATAACAATAACCATAACTAAAGATCCAAAGTGAGCCTAATGTAACTGGTTCACACTTTCAGAAAAACTGGACTGCTAGCCTGTGGAAGGGTAATAAGTCAGTGTCCAAGTGGACTGCTTAGGAAGACATAACTTAATTTATTTATGTCATCATGGATTCAAAATCTTTAGGTTCAAGAATAAACAAGATATTTATGTTTTAAGCATAAGCAGTTATGTTTCTGAAATTGTCACCCTCAAATAGTCAAAAATTTTTTTCAAAAGCTATAAAATTATTAAACTTAGTTGAACTTTAAAAAATTTCCCAGAGTTATTGGTCAAATTTTTAAAAGAAAAGAAGTCGCTTTGGAAAATAATATTTTTGAACATTATCAATATTCACAGAGGAGAAAACAAGTTAGTCAATTTGCTTTTGCTCCAGACTTACTTAGATTTCACAGTTACTTAGAATTTTTAAATGTTTTTCTCAGTTAACTTCAGAAAACTTTCCCAAAGTAGCAAAGAATACAAAATGAGCCCCGATAAACTCCTTACAATTTCATTAACTCCAAATGTTAAAGAACCTTGCTATTTCTAATAATTATATCCATAGAATGAACTTTTTGAGGAAGCTTCTATCGAAAATCAAGGTTAGAGAAATCTGATTGCATGGGATCTCAGTTCCCCGACCAGGGACTGAACCCAGGCCACAGCAGTGAAAGCACTGAATCCTAACCACTAGACCACCAGGGAACTCCCCCTTAGCCTCCTTTTTTATATCTGCCTATTATCATCCTCACTCAGGACCAATATTTATAAACCTGAAGCCAATATGTCCTTGACACTTCTCTCTTTTCATCTGGCTCTTTAAAAAAAAAAAGAGAGGGGCTTCCCTGGTGGCGCACTGGTTGGGAGCCCGCCTGCCAATGCAGGGGTCACGGGTTCGGGCCCTGGTCCAGGAAGATCCCACATGCCGCAGGGCAACTAAGCCTGGGCTGTATAACTTAAAAAAAAAAAAAGAGAATAAACCCAAAAAATAAAGTAAAATTTAAAAAGAAAAGAAAGAAAAATAACCTTTGAGTTTACATCTGAACATCAACATTAGTAATATTACATTTTCTTCCTTAAACATGCAAATCTGGAAATTTTTTGCAACAATAATGAGCTAATTGTTGTTATCTTCCATTTCATTATCAATCCATAAAACTGTATTTGTGTAGCACTGATATAAATTATACATTTGCATTTTCAGGTATATTCCATTTTGTTAAGCACAGTGATAATCGGTGATATCAGCTTACAAGCTATTCTTTATTTATTAACAAAGGTTAACCATGGATCTATATCAAAGCTAAGACATAAAATCCCACGTATATGAGTATTAACATTAGAAAGTCTAAGATTAAATTGCTTCTTGATCTTGTCATCAAAATAAGCATTTAATAAACTCCTAAATATAATATGTTTAAGATATGTCATTTCTATTTTAAATACTTTACCCCTTAATGAGGTTTTTTATTTGACATGTGTCCAAGGTACAAAGATAAATCTTCCCTCTTGCTCTTTGATAAGATGTCAGAGCTTACTTAAAGGTTTAAGAATAGAGCCGTTAAACTATTTTTTTTTTCTATTGGAAGTTATATATGAGAATTGGTAGCAGCCTGTTGAAAGAACTTTACCTGTGGATAACAGTCCTTATCTCACCTCTATCTATCATGCTATCAATTTCTTTATTACAGGAGTTTACCTTTGGGCAGCTCATACACCAGCTGTCAATCTGTCCTCACCCTGAGCCTTTGCAGCAAACCAAGCTCAGATGTATTGAAGCTTTACAAGAATAAATTGTTTTCCTTCATTCTCTATCTAGGACAGGTGTAGTCAATATGCAAGCCTCTGGCACTCCAGATGTGCTCCATCACAGTGCAGAGCCAGAACTTTTTTATTCCTGCCTCCTAGGTCACAATTTTTTATCTAGAGATTTTCTAGATTTTACTCTTGTCCTTATTTTTACATTTGCCCCCCACGCCCCCTCACTAAAGCATTTAAAATGGCAGCTTTGAAAAGACTGAAACAACTCAAATATCTATCAATAGTGGCTGGTTAAATAAATTATGGCACTCCATAAAATGAAGTACTATGAGTTATTAAAAAAAAAAGAAAGAAAATGAGGATGTTCTCAAAGTACTAATATGGAGATATTTCCAGGATATATTAAATTAAAAAAGGAAGACACAGAATAGTGGCACTTTTGCATTAAAAAAGAAAAAAACATTCATAATTGCTTTTATATTCATAAAGAAACTCTGAAAAGATACATTAAAAACAAAACATTGGTTACTGGGGCTGGGGGTGTATGGGAACCAGGCATGATGAAAGGAGAGTGGGAAGAACAATTTTCATGATATACTTTCTTATACTCTATTTTTGAACTATATGACTATATTGCCTATTCAAAAATTTAAATTAAAAAGAAATAGTAGCTTTATTCAGTGTAAGGAGACTGAAAGAAAGAAAATACTAAGAAAGCCTCATTCTTAGTCAGGCTATTAGAACAATAGTTTGGCGAAGAGAATAAATTATCAGGAAATAGAAAAATAAAATTTAGAAAAGCATCAGTGAAAGAAGCTAGGGCTCGTTCTGGTTGAGGGACAAGCTAAAAGACCTCCAAAACTATCTACTAATCCTATGGCTTTAGTGATTTGCATCTGTGTTTTAAAAGTGAGCAAAAAGCATTTTGAAGAGGAATTACATTATAGTAGGATTGAACGCTCTCTCTTTAAGCATTTTCCTCAGTTTTCTAAAAGACAACCCACGCGCTGCCTCTTTCACACCTCTGATTCCAAAGGCAGCCAGTGAAATGCGAAGGCCTAAGCCCTGGAGTAAAGCTGACTAGCCCCAGTACCAACTCCACCACTTAGTGCTGTATGACCTGAGCACATTATTTAACTGCATGGTGCCTTGTTTCCTCATCTGGACAGTTGGGATAACAATAGTACCCACCTCATAAGATCACTGTGAGGATTAATTAATACACAAAAAGCACATTGGACAGTGCCTGGCTCACAGTAAGAACTGTATAAGTGTTTGCTTTTTTACCTCCTCTTCAACTGTTTTGCTGTTTATCTTTCTTTAAAAGGGCTGCCTCCCTAATACTCACCCTTTACATTAACCCTTGTTCTTTTTTTCTCTGCTTGCCTTCCTCTTTTCTTTTTAATAAAAGGATGCAATCAGTCACTAAAATATTCCCATAGAGTTTCTGAGACAAGATCATCCCAAAGAAAGATATTCATAAAGGAAACAGAAAGTACAGTGTTTGCCAGGAAAATTCAGATTTAAAACAGTGGCATAAAGTTAATTCCTTACATTTCTGTATCACTCTGTAAAACTATATGTCATCTCATTTGATCCTCACAACAACCCTCTGAGACCATCAGGGCAGATAAAGAATAAAGAATAAAGGAGGTTAAAAGGCTTGCCTGAGGCTAAAGTACACATTACAAGTTAGTGACGATGTCTGACTAGCTCAGTTCAAAAATTTATTGAACACCTGCTAGAGCCTGGGCACTGTGCTGACCTCCACATTCCAAAATGCTCTCCACTTCAAAGAGTTTCCATGGCATAAAGCATCTCTCAAGATGATCATACTACTTAAAAGCTACCATAGCATCATACAGTAGAAAGGACAGGGGATTCCCTGGCAAAAGATCTTGGGCTTTGTGATATCTGGCAAACAACTTAACCTCTCTAAGCCAGTTTTCTCATCCCCAAATGTGTGCATAATACCACCAGGGGACTGTAAGGGTTAAGTGTAAGGCTTAACTGTAAGGGTTAAATGAGAAACTAAATATAAAAGAAGTTTGTAAACTGTAAGGTTCTATAGCAGATATTAGTTACTGTTATCTGATTTAGCAGTGAATGCAAGATCAAACCTAGGTGAAAAAAAAAAAGAAGGTCTGATAGAAAAACATCCCTAGGTCCCCAGCCCTTAAAAGACCTCCCAGGGAGAGTAGCAAGATTACAAAAACTCACACTGTCTCCCCTGCGGAGAGTACCCACTGAGCCAACAGGGGTAGGCTGCATGGGTCAGTCCCATTCTAGCAAATGTATTCCTTTCCATTTGCTCCAATTGGTGGTAGGAGGTAAAGGGGGGCAAACCAGGCAGCTGGTGCGACATGAAACAGAAAGATCTATGTTTTACCTTTAAAAAAAAAAAAAAACCTGTGGGAAATGGTGGGAGAAGGAAAGAGGCAGGCAAGTGCTTGGGGCATTTCAGCTGATAAGTGAGAGAGAGAAACTACCCCAAGACAGATGCAATCCACACCCTCCATCTGTAATCAGAGAGAGGCTCACATGTCAGAAAAAAGTTTGTCCTCCCTCAGGGGAATTGTGAAGGCTGTCAATGTTCTAGCCATGAGAAAACAAAAGATCTATATAGAACATCCCAACATGTGGAGGCCTGATAGAGCTCAGAGCGATGTTCTACGGGAGTCTGACTCTTGCAGGCTTCTAACTTGGACTGGGAACGTAGGCAGGAGGCATGCTTCACAGGGTAGGAGAAGTGGTGTCTGAACCTGCTAGGAGACAGGCCCACTGCTTATGATTTAGGAAGGCAGTAGAGCGAGGCAGTTCAGTAAGCCGATTGTCAGTCAAACCTCTTGGGTTCAGATCCCAGTTCCTCTGCTTATGCCCTTAACCTATGTGATTTTGAGTTGCTTAACTTTTGCAGCAAAGTTGCTTCATTTTGCTAAGTTTCAGTTTCCTGATCCATAAAATGGGAGCTAATAAAATAGTACCTTCCTCAGGATGCTGCAATGATTAAATAAGATGTTTATAAAGCAATTAGAAAGTGCCACACATAGTAAGTAGCCAATAAGTGTTCGTTATTACAGTATTGTTTCAAAAGACAAGTTTACTAGCTAACCTTGGTTCCTAAGGCTTAGAGAATAGGAAGTCAGAGTGAAAGAAAGTGAAAACTTTCCTGTAGCATCAAACATAAGAACAGACCTTGCATACTCACTGGTGACTGAGAAAAGTTTCAAATGTTCCTGTTTTGTAGCTGTCTAAGATAACAAGTTGGACATCTGCATAGAAAGGCAGCAAACTCGCAGTGACTAAATACCTAGACTCAGAGCTGGGTTTGGATTTCAACTCTACCTCTCCACCTTGGACAAGTCACATAGGCTTTATACCTCTGCTTCACATTTGTGGATGATAATAAATAAAATAAAATAATATCTACCTCATAATGTTGGAGTGATGACAAAATGGACAATGCATGTCTTATTACATTCCTCAGTACAGTCCCTGGCACATGAAAAGTGCTTAATAATTCAGGTATTACTGCTTCCTTCACTGCAAAAGAAGAATCAGAAGGTTGTTAATTAAATTTAAAGCCCACCTCTCCGAGTAGAGAAAGCAAAATATACTGTCTATTGGGAATCATTTCTTACTCTTATCAGAAGTAACTTTCTCTTGTAAGACAATTTGTCTAGCAATCTTTCCTAGGAAAAAGTAATTTACCCAGGGTATCAGAATACTTTCAGATTGGTTCACCATATGGTCTGGCTCTCATTAGTATGCTTTAAGTAAACTAAGCAGAAAATTTATCTGTGATAATTGAAAATTTTGAGTTTTCTCTGAGAGCTATGATTAATATTCTGCTCATATTTATGTATTGTTACTTTATAATTAAGTCATAGTCCTAAAAGCAATAAGGCAAGTGTCTCAAAAGTTCTAGCAAAAATAGGGAATTCCCTGGAGGTCCAGTGGTTAGGACTCTGTGCTCTCACTGCCAAGGCTGCAGGTTCAGTCCCTGGTGGGGGAACTAAGATCCCGCAAGCTGCTCGGTGTGGCCAAAAATAAATAAATAAATGAACAAAAATTTTAGCAAAAATAAAACAAAACACATTTGATTAAAGGTTTATCAGCCTTACAAAAATTCATTCTGCATATTTTTAAAGTTTGCCAGTTCAGTAAAATACAGTAGCAGCAAAATTTTTAAATGTATATGAAGCACATCAGAAAACATAAATACACCACTCATTTATTCAGTCGATAAACGTTTCTGAATGCCTACTACATGCCAGGCACTGCCATCTGTTTTAAATCAAATGTATTGTATTCGTTGACTCTTACAAAGTTCTTTCATTTATCGTTATCTACATTTCACTCAAATTCTCCCATGATCTGATATTGCAACCTGATTAAATCAGTTAAATATTAAAAACTCTGTCACTGTAAGAATTTGTAACATTTTCCATTAACATTCCTCTCTAGTTTTATGTACCTGATCTGTGCCGTGGGATGTAGCATAAATTATCTGCCTTCAGCAAAACGAACAGCTGAAGTGCACTGCTGTTTGACAGCGCTTGTTAGGCCGTGAGCTGTTGTGAGCACACACAGTGCTACTGATTGCCTTTCAGCTCTCTCAAGAAAAGTCTTCAAGTGGTTCAAAACATGTGAGTTTGGTCATCCAGTACCCCAAATGAGCCCAGTATTTTAGCACCATGCTTAGGGGTTAATTAATAAACATGAAGAAAACAATCCTAGGATGTTTATTTTTAAAGAAAAGTACCATTACAAACTAATGCTTTGTGGTTTACTAAAAGCAAGATAGAATAAACAATATTTTTTAGCAAAATCTTTCTAATAGAGCCTGGGAAGAGGATAAGTTTTTTTTTATTTTGTTTTATTTTTTAATTAGGGTATAGTTGTTTTACAATGTTGTGTTTCTGCTGTACAGCGAAGTGAATCAGCTATATGTATGCATGTATCCCCTCTTTTTTGGATTTCCTTCCCAATTAGGTCACCACAGAGCACTGAGTAGCGTTCCCTGTGCTATACAACACATTGTTCTCATTAATTATCTATTTTATACATATAGATATATATACAGATATATATTGATATATATGTATATCAATCCCAATCTCCCACTTCATCCCACCTCCCTTTCCCCCCCTGGTGCCCATACATTTGTTTGTAGAAGATAAGTATTTTTTTTAAACACAAAAATCATTTACTTAGCTAAGATTTGTTCTTCAAATATCACCTCTTGCAGTCTCTTCACATCCATTTGCTTGCTCTATCTGGAATACCCTACCTCACCCCTCCACCTCCCCGTCTTGTCTCCACACCATGCCTCGTGAAAATCCTTGCCAGCCTTGCAGAGCCTACTCAGGCGCTCCCCTCTCCCACCTCCCCACCCATAACCACCATCCCAGGGTGTTTTCCCACAGCCCTGGCTGGAAGGAATCTGAGCACTACACGTTTTTGGAAAACACTTTGATGATATTCATCGTCTCACATTTTTTCATTTTTCTCAATCACTAATCATACTTCTAGTTATCAACCCTAAGGAAAAAATGTAAACATGGAAAAATTTTTTTTTTTTTTGGCCACCCTGTGTGGTTTGCAGGATCTTAGTTCCCCGACCAGGGATTGCACCCTCACCCTTGGCAGTAAAAGCATGGAGTCCTAACCACTGGACCACCAGGGAATTCCCTACATGGAATAATTTTAAAAACACTTTTCAAATATTATTTATAATAATAAAAATATGAAATAATTTAAACTTCCAACAAAGGAGAATGGCTAAGTAAATTACATTTGACTCAATAAAACATTATACACAATTTTCAAATCATAAAAATTATTTCAAAAGATGATGTAATAACAAACAACATGAGAAAAGTTTAAGATGTAGTATTAAATAATATGTAGTATTAAAAGTAAAAAAATGAGTACCAAATTGTACATCTGATTTAAGTATGTAAAAAAGAAATATGTATTCACAAAAAAATTGGTTAGAAGGAAATACACCAAAATACTAATAATGGTTATTTGGGAGTAGGACGATAATGAGTATTTTTTTCCTTCTCTATATTATTTTGTATTTTCCAAACATTGTACAATAAGTACATGTCACTTTAAAAAGAAAAAGAAACTATGAACAGTAGTTTAAAAGCTACATAAATGCAAGCTGTTCATATTATGTCCTTAGATCACATTACTTCCGTATTGTATATAGGCTCTGGGATTGGTCATTTTCTTAAATAAAAATAAACTAGTTAAATAAGGCTATGTTGTATTTTAAGCAGCTTCTTAAACAACCAAGACAAAATTTTAATCAGATTTCTCCGGCCTGTACTCAAAAATAACCTGGATAAGTTTAACCAGTGAATGTAAGAAGTCACTCCTCTCCTTTTTGTCACTCAGATATGTTGTCAAGCAGTGTGGGGACCCACCTTCTAGCTCTGAAGGTGAGTCATAAATGCTAATGTTATCTTTAGAGTATTTCAGAATACAAAGCTACCTTTTACTTTCACTTCTGAACCTTATCTTTCTTAAATAAAGTTATTCTGTTTGAAAGAACCATCTTTGCCCATGTGTTTGGCAAGTTTAAGTGCTCTTCTAGGTCACCACCAAATGCCAAGGTTAACAAGTTTTTCAAATGTAATGCAGCCTACTAAATGTTTCCATACTGGGGAAAACAGTCTTTTAAAGGAGAAGAAGAGGAAAAAAAGAAAGTGTCCACTTTCTTTGGTCAGAAATGTCATTCCATAAAGTCACATTTTGAATGTATGTGATTTTATGTCACCTTAAATATAAAATTCGAAATATTTGCTTCTCATTTTCGGGTACTTTTCATGTACTTTTTAAAGCATATCTCTTACTGAAGGTTGAAATTCCCATTCTCTTTCAAGTAATATCTATACTGATTTAATTTATTTAGAAAATAGTTTTTACCGAAGGAAAAAGAAATCTAAGCCTTGAATTTATTCCAAACCTAAATCTTCCTTTTAGAGCACTTGAATAAGAAAACTACTTTATTTGATGATGCCTTTGCTCCTTCACAAATTAATTTTATTAACTTGCTTTTTCATTGAATTTGTCCACTCACATCTAACTGACCCAAATGCCTTATCAAGTGCCCAAATCAGGTCAAGGATAAGAGCTGCTAGTGATGCTATTTTAAGAGGAAACAAAATGCACTGAAGCTAAACCAGCTCCTGTTCTGTCAAAATGCACCATTTCTTTGGCACACACATGTTACGGTTCACCAAGAGGAGAAATGGTGAAAAGCTGACAAAGTTGCTCATTCCTAGAGAATAGTTTGGCTATTTTGTCTATGGATATGCACTGAAACCTTTTTAAACAAAAATATGGTTAACATATGAAATTGTATATTTTGATTCACAACTAGGGGATTTAGACATTATTTGCTAGCTATAGTCATCTATTTCTTTCAAGGACAACAAGTATGTCTCTTTTACCTCTTATATCCAGTATCTAGCACACCATCTGCACATAGTAGGCACTCAATAAATATTTGTTAAACTAGTGACACAATAATGTAATTAACTTACTGAAGAGCAACTGCCAAGTTGTATCATACTGCAATAGGCACTGTGGCTAATTAGCTCAGTCTATACGTGTAAAGAGCTGAGGTCAAGGGCTCAATCCCCAAAAAGGTCTTTTGGCCTTGTTCCAGTCACAGTTTCATAACTTGTTACAACAAGCCATCTCTCCCATGGATGCAAGAAGAATCAAACAAGCACAGAGAGAGAAATAGTTTAACACAATTCATCACCATTCTAAAACAGATAATTTATGTAAAGCATTTATTTAGAAATTAAACTGATAATAAATGAGCTGTGTGTCATTTTGATATGGAAAGTTCCAGTATTTCAGTATGTGAGATTCTGTTATAAGAGTAAAATAGTAGGGTTTCCCTGGTGGCGCAGTAGTTGAGAATCTGCCTGCCAATGCAGGGGACACGGGTTCGAGCCCTGGTCTGGGAGGATCCCACATGCCGCGGAGCAACTGGGCCCGTGAGCCACAATTACTGAGCCTGCGCGTCTGGAGCCTGTGCGCCGCAACAAGAGAGGCCGCGGTAATGAGAGGCCCGCGCACCGCGATGAAGAGTGGCCCCCACTTGCCGCAACTAGAGAAAGCCCTCGCACAGAAACGAAGACCCAACACAGCTATAAATAATAAATAAATAAATAAAATAAAATAAAATAAAAAAGACAAAACTGTAGTTCCCAGAGGCTCTCATTATGCTGGGAAGGGAATGTCTGTGGTCCTAGGTCCTGATCTACTTAATTGAGCAAAACCTTATAAAAAAAAAAAAAAAAAAAGAGTAAAATCAACTACTGATCCTTAAACTAATACAAACTAATATTTGACCCCTGTCTCATTTTATTATAACTGCAATAGTTTGTCACACAGTTCCACTTCTGAGGACAATAATCTTCTTGTGATTGCTATGAAAGATCATTTAATTCAAAACATTTGGCGAATTAAAGGACTCCTATTTTTTGGATGAAGGAATTTCAACAATATGCTTTGCAAAATAAATTAAGTAATATGAACATATACAAGACATATACCTTTTCCAAGGACCACCAAATAAACTTCTATCATAAAGGGAGCCTGTTTCAGAAGTTTGAATACAGAAGAGTTTTAATTTGTATTAAGATCTCACTACTTTAATATTGCAATAAAGTCAACTAGCTTCTGTCTGTACGTTTTCTCACTGTGAAAGTGGAGACAATGCTACTTACTGCTTCACAGGGGGTGCTGTGCAAATTAATTGTTTAATGTTCTTAAAGCACTGCCTAAGTGCTAAATTTTATCATTAGTGTGCATTGTATATCTCTGCAATTATCTGCCACCTTAAAATTCTATGGCTTGTAAGGGTGCCTCACCCCTGGAATACTTAAAAAGGTTAAGGAAAGTTCAAGAAGGAATAAAAATGCACTTGGGCTAAGTTAGGGTACAAGAAAGAGAAATTTGGAATTTGGCACGTTTTATTACGTTTCAAGTTACATGCTTCTTAGACTAAAAACCACTGAACCATTTTAAATGGGTAAATTGCATGGTATGTAATGATATCTCAATAAAGCTGTTATAAAAATAATAATAAACCCAACTTCATCATCACACCAAAAAAAGTTATATACTCCTTGAAAGTGTGGATCATTATTCTAGAAGAAAAACTTCTATCCACACACACTTTGAGATCAAAATATACTATACAGTTTTAAGAAATCAATTTATAATAGAACTAAGCAGTTTAATTATGCAGTGAGATAGTTATCATTTATTTTTAATAATTTAATTATTAATTATAATAGTTACATATGTAATCTGACTGACTGAAAGAAGATTGAGTCTATCTTGACATAAATAAGGCCAGATCCAATAATGCCTATCCTTGCTTTTGCTTTTTGCTTTTTTTCTTTGACGAGAAATTCTTAAAATTCTTAAATGCACAGAATGAAATTTCAGCTGAATTAATAATAACAATAGTAGTAGAAATGGTGGAAATGTAAATTGGTGCAGCCACTATAGAAAACGGTATGAAGATTCCTCAAAAATGAAAAAAAAAACTACCATATGATCCAGCAATTCCACTTCTGAGCATTTATCTGAAGGAAACAAAAATACTAACTTAAGATATATGCACCCCATGTTCAATGCAACATTATTTACAATAGCCAAGACATAGAAGCAACCTAAGTGTCCATCAATAGATGAATGGATAAAGATGTTGTGGTATATATATGCAATGGAATGTTATTCAGCCTTAAGAAAGAAGGAAACCTTGCTATTCCTGACAACATGGATAGACCCTGAAGGCACTATGCTAAACAAAATAAGTCAGACAGAGAAAGACAAATACCCTCTGATCTCACTTATATGTGGAATCTTTTAAAACAAACAAACAAACAAAAAAACCCTCATAGATACAGAGAACAGACCCGTGGTTACCAGAGGCAGGGGGAGGGGTAAGAGAAATGGATGAAGGTGGTCAAAAGGTACAAAATTCCAGTTATAAAATAAGTTCTGGGGATGTAATGTATAGTATGGTGATGATAATTAATAATACTATATTTTATATTTGAAAGTTGCTAAGAGTAAATCTTAACAGTTTTCATAAGAAAAAAAAATTGTAACTATGTGTGGGATGAACGTTACTAGACTTATTGCAGTGATCATTTCACAATATATACCAAACCATTATGTTGTACACCTGAAACTAATATAATGTTATATGTCAATTATATCTCAATTTTTAAAAAAAGAATGGAGGCCGAAAAGGGGAAAGTCAAATCATGCATATCATTTTAATAATCACTAAATGAAAGGGACTTCAAGTACTTATCTAGAAAGAAAGATTATTTCAGGAAAAATTAAAAGCTGGTTTGAACATTAAGACAAGCCACTAAAAGTGGCAACTGAAGCTTTCACATAGCTGGTATAACATTATATTATTTTGCCTGAATCCTTGTGCATCTTCACTGAAAAATCTCAGGTGATTTTTACCCCCAAGTATCCCTGAAACTAAGAAATAATTTTCTGACCTTCCATTTTGAGTTGTAAAGAATATTAAAAACACCCAGTGTATTTCAGCTACATCCTTTCAATCCACTCCTGCCAGGTTTCCCTTCCTCTCTCACCCTTCCAGACAGCGCAAGCTGTCTGACTTCAACTGCATTCCACTCTCATCCTCATTCCTTTCCCCTACCTTCTCACCCTTGGGCTCAACTCTGACCCTGTCTCTACAATCAATCCTGACCTTAGACAATAATGATTTAATGAGTTTTAACTCAGTACTATGGAACCAAGTTCAATTTACCCCTTCTGACTGGCCCAACTCGCAAAGTTTTGTCAAGTGCACTTTGGTCTTATTCCATAGGTCGGTGTCCATCCAGAGCTCTATTTATGGTAAGTGAATCCTTGATGGTCTCATTCCTTGAATTTGAGTTGGTACTTCAGTCCCTGGGAATTGTGATCCAGCCAGGCTCTTGTCAGGCCCCTGTCAGGGAAGAGAACCCTAAGTCCTGAGGAAAGTGTTTTACAATAACCAACCTGACCATGCAGATTTTCAGACACCACAAGCTGCTGGATTCTCTGTGCTTCTCATGCTTGTTGAGGAACACCATGATCCCCACACAGGACTTTCAACACATATGTAATTTTACTGGTATGTCTTCCACCTCACATACCATGGAGTGCCCATCGGCCTGGCCTTCTTCTCTAGACCCGCCCAGAGTCTCCCGATAATGACCATTTCAAAAACCTCAGTTCAATTACAGTCTTGTTCCTTCCCACCTTGCCATTTCTGCCCCAGGTGGCCTGTTTGTGCCTGACTATTCTAAAACATCCTTGAGAATTTCTGCATTGCTATTATCCTTTTACAAATATATCTAAAGAATTGATTACATTATTCCAGCAGGTTCTCAGTATGAAGTCAAGAAGATTTAACAAAATAGTCTGTGTTGCAATATAGTCTCAGTATGTGACAGATTATTAGAATGCCTGGACTTTATGAGTTTATGAATTTTCAATTCATATGGGTCCTTAGGGAATTACTTAAATCTCAATGTAAAATAAAATTATAAAAATCTGTAGTAAAAATTATATGTATATTATGATTGTAATTATGTAAAAAAAATTACGGTGTGAGCAAAGCCTGAAAGACAGTCTGCAAATAGCAATGTACTTTATACACAAGTGAATAGTTCAGTCAGAATAATGTGATTATGGAATTGTTTTCTTTTAAAAAAAAAAATCCATTTCACATTTTGATAAGGAAAAGGAAATTGTAATATTTATTTACCATGAGATAATACTTCGCAAGTATGCTGAGATAACTCAATGAAAAATACTGTAGTTACCAATACTTTCTTTTTTTTTTTTTTTTAAAAGGTACTTTATGTTTATTTATTTTTGGCTGTGTTGGGTCTTTGTTGCTGCATGGGCTTTCTATAGTTGTGGCAAGTGGGGGACACTCCTCGCTGCAGTGCACAGGCCTCTCATTGCGGTGGTCTCTCTCTTTGCGGAGCACAGACTCCAGGCGCGCAGGCCTCAGTAGTTGTGGCGCACAGGCCCCAGAGAGCAGGCTCAGAAGTTGTGGCGCACGGGCTAGCTGCTCCGTGGCACGTGGGATCCTCCCAGACCAGGGCTCGAACCCATGTCCCCAGCATTGGCAGGTGGACTCTCAACCACTGCGCCACCAGGGAAGCCCTTTTTTTCTCAACATTATATTTGTTTTTTAAATTTATTTTATTAATTTATTTATTTTTTGGCTGCATTGGGTCTTTGTTGCTGTGTGCAGGCTTTCTCTAGTTGTGGCAAGTGGGGCTACTCTTCGTTGCAGTGCACGGGCTTCTCATTGTGGTGGCTTCTCTTGTTGCGGAGCACAGGCTCTAGGCACGCGGGCTTCAGTAGTTGTGGCACATGGGCTCAGTAGTTGTGGCGCACGGGCTTAGTTGCTCCGCGGCATGTGGGATCTTCCCGGACCAGGGCTCGAACCCGTGTCCCCTGCATTAGCAGGCAGATTCTTAACCACTGCACCACCAGGGAAGTCCCAATGCTTCCTTTTTAATGAGCTCTTCCTTAATCAAATCTTGCTTTAGCTGTGTATTGATATAGAACATGCTCCCTTTCAGATGCACATGTGTGTTTTCCACAGACTCCAAAAGGTTAACAACTGTTATGTACCATTATATACTAACAGTTTGGTCTAATGGATAACGACTGAATCAGCAATCTTAGTATCTTCCTCTTAACTCTATGACCCTGGCAAGCCAGTAACATCTATCACCTGAGTTTCTCTTTCAAAACGAGTAATAATAATTATTGAATTAGGAAAATGCCTATAAAGTTTATTAAGAGCCTTTAGTGAAAAATGAAAATGAACGTAAACTAGTATATTATAAAGACCCAGTTCAGCTAGTCTACTTTTCCAATACATGAAATTTTAATTTGATAGAAATGTGTTCTTGGATTATAACTAAGATTATTGGCCATGGAATGTAAATTAGACTATTAGTATATTAAAACACTTCAATAAATATCAGAATAATATTTTGACATAAATTTTCAATGAGAAACAGTATGACATGTAAAGACATATAATTCTTTGCATGGCCCAAAGATAGGATTTACAATTGTAAAGAAAAGAATTAATTGGTAAAGATGACTCTGTTAATTAGCAAATGGTTATCTCTAATTAAAAATTTTAAAGTTCCTTTCAAATGTATAGTAGTAATTCTACAGATTCACATATCATTGTAATGATACCCTTACAAAAATCCTGCTTTTTCACAAGTAATTGAAGAAATATTGCAGCAAAGATTAATTACCATCCCACTGTCTAAAAGTGTACCTTCAAGCTGTTAAATGAACGAACAGAGATCTATTATGACTTTTACAAGAATGTTACTCTCCATGGGGATTACTGCTATTAACAGCAGGAAATGCATCATTTAAAGACATTAAAATTAAATGGAAATGTTTTCACCCATTTAAATAAAAGTCCTTGTTCTTTACTTCACAATAAAACTTGCTTTCACTAGCTTCTTTATTGTAGGAGTTTATGCAAAATTTTCCTGGTCGTGCCATTTCAGATGGCTTTTATACTTTTTAATCTCTATATTCCATTTTCTTTTCTATAGAAACAGTGGTAGAGGTATAATTTAACAATATTTACAATCTGATACATGAGGACTTGGTTCCAACTATAAACATTACTTGTAATATAGCACTATTAGCTACTTATTTCAAATTTAGACAAGTTATTTATACTCAAGAATCTTAGATCCTAAATTTGTTAGCTTTCTTCCCTTATGTGCTAGATTCTATGTAGGGATTTGATTTTTTTAAAAAAACATAAAATATATGTGTGAATATAAAAAAAACAAGTGGAGAAGAAGAGAACAATCTCTATATTTTAAAATATTAAAAAATGATGACATGCCATCCCCAAAAATCAAATTGGAAAATACTGAAATTTATTTTCATTCTCAATACTAGCCAGAGTGCAATGAAATGGACATTTATGCTCACTTCATATGGGGAAAAAAATTGGTCCTTTCTGGAAAGCAATTTGGTCATATGAATCAAGAGCCTTGCGTATAATCTCACCCTTTGACTCAGTATTACTACTTCTGGGAACCCACCCTTAGAAAGTAATGCAAATGTTGACAATTTACCCCTGAAGATGTGCTGGAGTTGTTTATGATAACACAATGCTGGAAACAATCTAAAAGCCCAACAAAGGGAATGCTTAAAGCAAATATGGTAATAGAAAGAACAGAATATTTTACAACTATTAAAAATTATGTATACAAAATATTTTTAAGTGAAAAGCCAAAATGCTTATGATATAATGTTAAATGAAAAAGGCAGAATATAAAATTGGATGTGTTGGGACCTAATCAAACTTATAAGCTTTTGCACAGCAAAGGAAACCATAAATAAAACAAAAAGACAACCTACAAACTGGGAGAAAATATTTGCAAATGATGTAACCAACAAGGGCTTAATTTCCAAAATATACAAACAGCTCATACAACTCAATAACAAAACAAACAAACAAAAAACAACAACCCAATCAAAGAATGGGCAGAAGACCTAAATAGACATTTCTCCAAAGAAGACATAGAGACGGCCAATAGGCACATGAAAAGATGCTCAACACTGCTAATTATCAGAGAAATGCAAATCAAAACTACAATGAGGCATCACCTCACACCAGTCAGAATGGCCATCATTAACATGTTTACAAATAATAAATGTTGGAGAGGATTTGGAGAAAAGGGAACCCTCCTACACTGTTGGTGTGACTGTAAGTTGGTGCAGCCACTATGGAAAATATATGGAAGTTTCCTTTAAAAAGCTAAAAATAGAGCTACCATATGATCCAGCAATCCCACTCCTGGGAACATATCTGGAGAAAACTCTAATTTGAAAAGATACATGCACCCCCAATGTTCATAGCAGCACTATTTACAGTAGCCAAGACATGGAAGCAACCTAAATGTCCATTGACAGATGAATGGATAAAGAAGATATGGTATATATATACAATGGAATACTACTCAGCCATAAAAAAGAATGAAATACTGCCATTTGCAGTAACATGAATGGATCTAGAGATTATCATACTAAGTGAAGTAAGTCAGACAAAGACAAATACTATACGATATCACTTATATGTGGAATCTAAAATATGATACTAATGAACTTATTTACAAAACAGAAACAAACTCACAGACATAGAAAACAAACGTATGGTTACCAAAGAGGAAAGGGGGTGCGGGAGGTATAAATTAGGAGTTTGGGATTAGCAGATACAAACTACTATATATAAAATAGATAAATAACAAGGTCCTACTGTATAGCACAAGGAGATATATTCAATATCCTGTAATAAACCATAATAGAAAAGAATGTGAAAAAGAATATATATGTATAACTTAATCACTTTGCTGTATACCAGAAACTAACACAACATTGTAAATCAACTATACTTCAAAAACATAATAATAATAAAATAAAATTGTTGTGTATATTATGATCTAAATAGGAATGAAGAGAGGAAAGTGAATTTAAAATAGATCAAAAGGAACTGTGTCAAAATAACAGTAGTGGTAGTTTCTAGGTTGAGGAGATTGTAGGTAATTTTTTTCTGGTTCTTAATCATTTTCAGTACTTTCTAAACATTTTATAATGAGAATGTAGTATTTTTATAATCATAAGAAATCAACGGGTTGGGAATTGCAAGCAAATTTTACCTTTTAAAGAGTGGGGACATAGAAGCAATTTCTTCATAAATGGTCCAATTAAAAAAGCAAATTATCTAATAGCATTTGTACATTGATTCTACTTTTGTTTTTTAAAACAAATTCACAGAAACAGAAAGTAGAATGGTAGTTACTGAGGGGAGGGAGAATTGGGGAGTTGTTGTGTGGGTATAGAGTTTCAGTTTTCCAAGATGAAAAGTTCTGGAGATCTGTTGCACAATGTGAATATACCTAATACTACTAAACCGTACACTTAAAAACAGGTAAAATGGTAAATCTTATGTTACCTGTTTTTACCGCAATTTTTTAAAAAGCATAATTATATGAAAACTGGTATGTGTGTGGGTGTGTATCAGGATAAAATACAAAACTGTTAGCAAGAGTTTTCTCTTAGAAGTAGGGAAAGGGGATGGTCAGGAGGGAACTTTTACTTTAAATACTTCTGTATAATTTGAATATTTTCAGTAAGCCAATACGTTTACATCTTTTTTTTCCCATTGGAGTGAAATCTAGATCCATTTGTGGTTTCTTGATCCTAATTGCTATAACTTTCAATAAAAGAGTAATGAGCTAAGTCACTTGTATCCAATTTAGCAGTCAATAGAAGCATGCAGCCTGCAGATCAAAGCAGGATTGGGAAACATTTAAACACATGTATCGTTTCCCTCAGAAGTTACCTGAACTTTTACATCAACTCTTCAATGTCAAAGTGTTGTGTAGTTAAAGAAAAGATCATAGTACTTAAGGGACAGAATGGAATAAATGAAAGATATAAAAACTACTGGAGTTAATATCCAATATATATAAACAGCTCATACAATTCAACATCAAAAAAACAAACAACACGATTAAAAAATGTGCAGAAGAACTGAACAGACATTTTTCCAAAGAGGAAATGCAGATGGCCAACAGGCACATGAAAAGATGCTCAACATCGCTAATCATCAGGGAAATGCAAACCAAAACCACAGTGAGATATCACCTCACACCTATCAGAATGGCTATCATCAAAAAGAATACAAATAACAAATGTTGATGAGGATGTGGAGAAAAGGGAACCCTCCTACACTGTTGATGGGAATGCAAATTGGTGCAGCCACTGTGGAAAACAGTATGGACGTTTCTCAAAAAACTAAAAATAGAACTACCATATGACCCAGCAATTCCACTCCTGGGTATATACCTGAAAAATCCAAAACCCTAATTCGAAAAGATACACGCACCCCAATGTTCATAGCAGCATTGTTTACAATTGTCAAGATACGGAAGCAACTCGTGTCCATCAACAGATGAATGGATAAAGAAGATGTGCATATTTGGAAATGGTTTGAGCCATTAAAACTTATATATATATAAAATATATATGGATATTATTATATAATATATTATATATTATATATAATATCCCATTATATATTTTATATATATTAATAATGGAATATATAATATCCCATTATATATAATACATATTATTAAAATATATATTATATATATTTAATATTATGATATTATTATATATATATATAATGGGATATTAGCCATAAAAAAGAATGCAATGTTGCCATTTGCAGCAACATGGGTGGACTTGGAAGGCATTATGCTAAATGAAATAAGTCAGACAAATACTGTATGGTATCACATACATGTGGAACCTAAAAATACAACAAACTAATGAATAAAACAAAAAAGAAGCAGACTCACAGATATAGAGAACTAGTGGTTACCCGTGGGGAGAGGGAAGGGGAAAGGGGCAATAGAGGGGTAGGGAATATTTTTTAAAAAAAGGTTACTATGTGATTATATGAAATCATGTGTGTGAAACTTTTGAAAATTGTAAAGCACTATATTAATTAATTAATTTATTTATTTATTTATCTTTGGCTGAGTTGGGTCTTCATTGCTGTGTGCGGGCTTTCTCTAGTTGCAGCGAAGGGGGGCTACTCTTCGTTGCAGTGCACGGGCTTCTCATTGCGGTGGCTTCTCTTGTTGCAGAGCACGGGCTCTAAGCGTGTGGGCTTCAGTAGTTGTGGCTCGCGGGCTCTAGAGTGCAGGCTCAGTAGTTATGGCGCACGGGCTTAGTTGCTCCGTGGTATGTGGGATCTTCCCTGACTAGGGCTTGAACCCATGTCCCCTGCATTGGCAGGCAGATTCTTAACCACTGCGCCACCAGGGAAGCCCTATAAAGCACCATAGAATTTAAAGCACCTTTCATTCAATTTTTAAAAATTAAATAAGTAAATAACTGCTTACAGGGTTATTGATCAGTTCACAGTCAGCACAATAAAAATTTAAATGGAAAAATGTTAAGTACTTATTTAAAATTATCTATATAAGATGAGCTAATTAATAACAGAACATAACCATTTGTAACCAAAATTTGTATGTCCATTAATTATGGCTATGTACAGCAGCACATGATCTACCTGCTCCAAGTACTGAAAATCAGTGTCTGAAATCTCTGGATATACTAACAAAGAACATTCATTCATTTATTCATTGACTCATTCAGTAAACCTTTATGGAGCAGTTACTGCTGTGTCAGACATCATGTTGAGTCTAAAACAAAAAGAAATATCAGTTTTGAAATATTTCCTGGGCACCACCTATGTATTTAGCACTGTGCTAAGCATGGTGGCAATTATTACAGAGGAATGTGGAGAGGCAACTCTCACCTCTATACAATCAGCATTTAAAATAGAACTTTAGAATTAGAAGGAATATCAAAGCAGTCATTTCTTACTTTTTTGGAGTTAACATTTTTTAATGAACTGATGATTCGATTTGACAGTATTTATTTTCCTTAAAGCCTTAATTGGGAAAATAACACATGTGAAACCACATGAGTTCCAGTGCTTTATTTTAAAATTTTACAAGTGTATGAATCCAAAAGTTTAGAAGTCATTGTCCTAAAGGTCATCTAGAAAAAAGTATGTATTTAATTCCATAGGCAATTGGAATGGTCTCTAAGTAATAGAATGGTAAGATTGGAGCAGTATAATTGTGACAGACTAGAGGCTCATTATTTGTTGACAGCTCCTTACCAGATTCTAGCAAAGGTAATTTAGTGAAATGTAAACAAAATCAAAAATATATAAAAAGGAGAAACTATTATATAGAATAATACAGAAAATATGAAATACAAATAGATATGTTTCAATTGTTCAAACCATTTCCAAACACGCACACGCCCATACACACACACCCATACAACTCAGCAGCAATGAAGTTAGTGTGTGTGCTAAACTGAGATATCAAAATCAACTCAATACATTATGCATACCCTGTTCAACTCTGCTGTTCACAAAGCCTAAGGAAAAGAGTAAGTCTCGAGGTGTTGCCTCTAATTTTTTCAAGTCACTGAGATGTAATATTATTTATTTAATATTTTTGTAAATGGAGTTAGCAGTACCCCAATTTTAATTTTTGATTATGACACTGACCCAAGTATAATTTGTCACTGCCTTGGCTTTCTCAGAGTATAGAGTAAGAGAAAAAGTAAAGACTGATAAACCCTCTTATTTATTTTGAGTGAATGTACCAAGAACAGTTCTACAAATAATGGGATGAATCACTGCATTGCAGAAGACAGCATCTGCCAAGGTTCCATTTTAAAAAGCTAGCATTTCTATAGCTCCCTTTGTTCTTCCCTTGCTGTAGGCCACATGTCTCTATTTAGGGCACACTATTATAACATCAAATAGTGGCTAACCATCAGGACTCAATAATTTGACTGTCAAATTGACAGCTTCATTTTTATTTCCCTTCTAAAATATGTATGTTACCTTTTATTTTCTTCTTGTATCATTTTTCTATTAAAAAGCTGCTCTTTTAATTTTTTTTTCTTTACACAAGACTCATTAAGCTACCTACTCTGGGCTTTGTGATTATCCCCTGAACACATTTCTTTATGAACATGAACTTCTGGACATTATATAAGCTATTTGATTCCAGCCTTGATCTTCAAGGAAACTTTCCAGGGTGCTGTACTTGTGGTTTCTTGAGTAGACCTGCCTGGAAACTACCAACATCTGCCCAATGGAGCCAAGCCTTTGTCCTCAGCAGTAGTTCGCAAACTTGATGGCATTAGAATCACCTATGCAGCTTCTTAAACACATGTAGGCCCAACTTCAGCCCAGTTCGATTAAGATCAGAAATTCTGGTGATGGTACCCAGGCATGTGTAGTTTCTAACTTTCTCTACTTTGCCAGAACTGAGAAACACTGAAGAGAGGTAGAAATTAACTAGTATTTCCAAAGTTATCTCACTGACTTGTCATTATTTCTTTGTCTTTGTATGTCTGTCTCCTCTGCTAGACTGTGAATCCCTTGAAGACAGTATTTGGCATAGCAGATTTTCAATAATTTCATTTAAAACAAAGATCCAAATTCTTTACCATGGCTTACATGGCCTGGTGTCATCTTTTCCCTGCCTGTCCACCTCATATGCCCCCCCTTGCCCCTGAGTTTCTTGCAAACATGCCAAATTTATTCCTATATCCTGGGCTTTGCAATTGCTGTCCCCTCAACCAGAAACACTCTTCCCCCAGTCCTTTCTTTATCTGGCTCTTTCTCATCATAAAGGTCTTTGCTGTGTCCTTAGAAAGTCCTTTCCTGACCAGCCTATATAAAATAACCACTCCCCTTGCAGTCTCTATCATCTTTCACTGTCTTTTTTTCTTCATGTTACTCACCTCTATAAAAAATTAACTTTCTTATTATTATGTACTTATTTACTGTCTATTTCCACCCCCCATCCCATCCTCTCCCACACTAGATTGAAAATTCCAAGAGACTCAGAACTTTGACTTCTTTGCCATTACAACCCCAGGGCTTGCTTACTGGGCTTGGAATGGATAATAAAATAATAAATATTTTTGAAAGAACATTGAATAAGTATTTGAATGAATGAATGACAGCATCAACCCAGCAGACTGTTCAAAAGTTCAGGACCTCTTGGCCCTATGTTTTAGTAACATCTTTTTTTTTTTAATTTTTATTGGGGTATAGTTGATTTACAATGTTGTGTTAGTTTCAGGTGTACAGCGAAGTGAATCTGTTATACGTATACACATATCCATTCTTTTTTAGCTTCTTTTCCTGTATAGGCCATTATAGAGTACTGAGTAGAGTTCCCTGTGCTAAACAATAGGTCCTTATTCGTTATCTATTTTCAACATTTTTTTAAAATTAATTAATTAATTTATTTTTATTTTTGGCTGTGTTGGGTCTTCGTTTCTGTGCGAGGGCTTTCTCTAGTTGCGGCGAGCGGGGACCACTCTTCATTGCGGTGCGCGGGCCTCTCACTATCGCGGCCTCTCTTGTTGTGGAGCACAGGCTCCAGACGCGCAGGCTCAGTAGTTGTGGCTCACGGGCCACATGTTGCTCCGCGGCATGTGGGATCTTCCCAGACCAGGGCTTGAACCCGTGTCCCCTGCATTGGCAGGCAGATTCTCAACCACTGTGCCACCAGGGAAGCCCTCAACACCTTTTTGATGTTACTTTCTTGTCACTCTGTTTCCCTTTGAAAAAGTGTCAATAAATGTACTATTCCATTTATTAAATTCATTGTTGATTTTAAATCATTGTATTGGATTTTTCTGTAATTTACTCCCTCTTTTGCCCAAATTACCTTGTGTTTCCTAAAGTCACCAAGAAACAGAACATGAAAACCACATGCCATCCTGCTGTAGATTATTGAGATTTGAAGGCTGATAATTATGAAGATTATTCATTATGCTGTATTATATTCAATCAAGTCGTTGGCATCTTTCTAGGATGATCTTTATTCCATTGTCTTAAAAATAGAAATAATCCTAACTTATTTAAATTTATACATTAAATATACATAAATGTATATTTTAAAACTTAATATAGTATTTCCTTTCAACAGATAATGTTTGAAAGTTAAAATTTTTAAATCTTAAAGTCAACAGTCCTTACAGAAGGGTCAGTTTCTAATTCTATAATGAGATCTGATATGGAAAGGACTTAAAATACAGAAATTCACTTTACAGAGGAAAGAATTCATCTATTCCATAAAGTAAACTTCAGCTAAATAGCTCATGTAAGAAACAGGATAAGAAAAATATTAAACAAAATATGCTCAGTAAATGTACCATCATGTGGTATCTATTACTGTTTACTACCCTGTAACATAATACTCAACTATTTTTTTCAGTTGCTTACATTTTTGATCACACACATCAACCCTGACCAAATGATCATGGAGGGCCTTGCAAATCATGTTAATGAAATTCAAATTTTACCTTAAGAGCAATGCAGTGCCATTGAAGGGTTGGTTCTTAAGCAAGGAGGATATTATCAGGTTGGTGTTTTAGAATTTTACTCCACTGGATGATGAATGGAATGGAAGAGATTGGACCTAAGGGCAGAGAGTTCTAGATAAGAACTACTGACCTGGAATTGGGTAGTGACACTGAACATGAGGAAAAACAAACAGATTCAAGAGAGACTTAAGGAGATAAAACAGACAGAACTTAATCATTGCTGTTTATTATATCTTGTCCCCTTTTATTTATACTTTTTGTGCATTTTACGCAAAAAATATAAATATGGGGATGGTGTTAAAAGTTTATGAATTAAAGTTATTTCACATTAAAGAGTGATGAAAGCAATATCTTGCTGCCTATCCATCCCAAAATCTTGGAAGAGTTACAGAAGCAAAGCTATAACAGATTCACAGAATACTGATCAGATATAGCATCAGAATATTTGACATGTAATTTCTTTTGTCCTTTTTACAATGAGTAATACATAACCTGTACGTAATACATAAGTAATATATGACATAAGCTGACAAACAGCAATACCACTTGTTTGTCTGCATACCCGAAGGACTATGGCAGCAGCCTCCCTATGGCTCTTATGTAAAAGATAATGGTTTGTAATGGTCTGCCGGGCCTTTATTTTCTTTCCTGCCCATGTCTGCATGTCCACATCCAAAATATACTCCCCAGCTCATTTCAACTACCATCTCTCTGCCGTGCAGCTGTCTCAGATCTCAGAATCTGTAAGTAGCAAATCTTTTCCCCTACAAATTTCCCATATTCCCTTTATGACACTTCATGTTCTACTTTGTGTAAAGGTCTTATCTCCAGTAGACTATAAGCTACTTGTAACCAGGGTCCTTGTCATTTCATCTTTTATTTACCCATAGTACTTAGCATAGTGCCTGGCATGTAATAGAAACCCCATAAATATCCGTCAAATGAATAAATCAATAGCTATTTCCAGCTGCTCTTTCCACCTCTGCCTTGTTTCATCTAGATCAATAGCAATGGAAATGCTGCCAGAAATCAAAGCCTCATGGGACCTTCTGAATTATAGGTTCAGAGAACAAGGTTCACTGGCAACTTTGTAAAAACTATCCCAGATATTTTACTTAAAGAGATACTGCTAAACCACATGTCTAAACTTTGATTTATAATCTCTCTGACAATAATCCCAATCGAATATTGTAGCATAAAAATTTTAACCACAGGTTTCTTTGGGAACTTGGTTATCCCCATATATCAACTATACATAAGAAAACGGCTCAAGCTAACCAGATTGGGGTGCCTGTACTGAAACCCAAGACAGTATTAATAACATTAAAATAAACTTTGAGCTTCACACTCATTTTATAAGTAGTTTTCTGAGGAAATCAATTTCTAGAAAAGAAAACAGTCATGTTGAAACCTCAAAAACAGAAAACTTTAATTCCCTAATAAAAAGACAACTGCTAAAGATAATCAGATCCACAAACCTGGTAGCTGTGGTATCTTTCAAACGTCTAAACTGCTTCAGCGGGAAGCCAGCCAAAGTCCTGTCCATGTAGGCCTAGAATACACCTATTTTTAAAATTCCTTTCTTATTGTTTGGAATGCTTCAATCTTTCAGCACTGGGTCAGAGGTGTATTTGGCTTCTGTGGTTTCAGGAGAAAGGAGTTTAAGCTCCTTAAGCCCCAGAACATTTGGATTTATAGCTGAATCATTCCTATTTGTATTAAATAACAATAACAAAACAAAGCTATTAAAAAAGGGCATTTAATATTGAGGTAAGTAGGGATAAAAAGGCATGATATCCAGGATTTCCTTTAAAATATTTCAGCAAAGGGGAAAAAGGAGATAATAGATGAAAAAAATGACAAAATCTAGATAGGGATTTAATTTGGGTAATGAGTATACAGGGGTTCATTGTACCACCTCTCTACATTTGTATATGTTTGAATTTTTTAAGTGTTACATTACTGTAAAAAAATTTTTTTAATTAAAAACAGAAATCCAGACAAATAGTGCCCAGAGTCCTGAATCATCCTTGAGAACTGCAGGGTGTATTCCATCATGGGCTATATGTTTGACTCTAGACTCATGTCCTTAAAGCTGACTCTCAGCTTTTTATTTATTTTATTTATTTTTTATTTTTGGCTGTGTTGGGTCTTCATTGCTGTGCGCGGGCTTTCTCTAGTTGCGACGAGCGGGGGCTACTCTTCGTTGCGGTGGCTTCTCTTGTTGCGGAGCACGGGCTCTAGGCACACGGGCTCAGTAGTTGTGGCTCACAGGCTCTAGAGCACAGGCTCAGTAGTTGTGGCACGTGGGCTTAGTTGCTCCGTGGCATGTGGGATCTTCCCGGACCAGGGCTCGAACCCGTGTTCCCTGCATTGGCAGGCGGATTCTTAACCACTGCACCACCAGGGAAGACCTGACTCTCAGTTTTGATATCATTTGTTTCATGGAGAAAAGAAAAAAAGTGCCTTCAGAGAGCCAACTGGATGTGGCCCAGAACACTGAAACACAGCCAGAAATTTCAGGATGGTTCTTGACCTCATATCTCATAATTTTCTGGGGACACAGTATCTTCTTGGTAGAGGGAGCTTGTTTTCTGCCTGTGGTGGACATGTATCACTTTTGCTGCCTACATCTACTCTGCTTCCTATGATAACAATTTCTAAATTTCCATTTGGGGATCCACTCCACCCCATTCTCAATCCATGAAAAAACTGATTCTATCTCTGGATTTGGGGGTGGACCTTAAGACCAAGATTAAGTCAGTCAGAGCATCGCATCTCCTCAGTCACTGACAGGTTCCTAGATGGGCACATCATCTAAAGCAGGCCAATCAGGGCTGAGGAGGTTCAGGTCTTAGACTTCTGCTTGGCTATGGGGAAAGTGAACTCTTTCACACTGGGTTGGATATTGGGTTAATGTATTCTTGTAGTTGCTTGAAGGCATCATGCATAGCCTGACAAAGAACTGAATACAGCAGAAGGCAGCCATATAACCAATGCAGGTCAAAGGAAGACAGGTTCAAATGACATCAAGTGAGCCCCGACCAGCTGCCTTTGAAGATTGTCCCTGGCCTTTCAGCCTTGTGAGTCAGTAAATTACATGAAGAGCTCTGACTGATATGTAGCTTAATCGCTCCCTTTTGTAATTAAGCCACACTGTATAGTTAGATGGCTTGACGTCATAGCACTTTATAAGGTCTGTACTCCAAAGGAAGATGAATAAACTTAAAGCATAATTCTTACTTATCAAAATACATGAATGACTTCTGAAAATGTGACTTCATGGCCATTAAATTCTGTGATTAATTCAACCAATATTGCATGCCTACTCTGTGACTGTGCTAGCTGCCAATTCCAGCAAGGTCAGGGCAGCTCAGCAATGGGAAGTAAATGCAGTCTCTAAATCTTTCCATTTGCTCAATTGACATATCTAGCTCTGTCTGAGATTTTTATCACAAAAAATTTCAAGAGTATTTCAGTAACATAACTGTTACTGACCCAAGACCATCCTAGATGATTGAGGGTCTCTGTGACATCCAGGCTGAAGCTAGAAGAATAGGAGTGGGCATTTGCGTAAGGTTTCCTCTGGCTCATGAGCCTAGAACAAGGAAGATCTCAAAGATGGTTTCCAGAAAGAAAGCTGAGGCCAAGCAACAAGATCCCACCAAAGCAATAAATTGAGAGGGATGGGCAAAGAGTGAGACAAAAACAAGTGGGAGCCAATGGAGAAATCAGGAGCAACTGGTTGGAACAGAAGGTGAAAGATGGAGGATCTCGGAGACCCAGGTTATCACACCTGGGAAAGGGCTGTGAAGGTGCCAAGCTATTTCAGACAAACAGTAGAAAAATATTGTAGAATCATCATTATTTTAACTATGATAGTGAAAAAAAATTCACTTGTCTAAACGAAAATCAAATAGCATCAGGAAGAGAAAGAGACCCCATGGGTTTCCTATCCTGTTACACGTTTTAGCTTCTCTAGACCGTGAGACGGAAATGGTGGATTAGCAATCAACATCCACTCCAACTCTCCTCCAGTGTGCCTTCCAGCTGTGCAGAGACTAGAAAACTCATAAACATATTTCCTTACATTCCCTTGTAGCAAGAGTTCTGGAATCAGGATCCACCAAATTGATGCAATTACATGAGATCCAGAAGGTGAAAGCAGTCACTCTGCTCTTGTTTTGCTTGCTGCTGACAAGTAGGATTTGGGGCCGGGGGAAACATGTTGGGTTTTTCTGCAGCTTAATTCTAGTGTCCAGTCACGAGGTTTGTGAGGCTATTGTGGGGAGCTTTTGAATTCCACAGTTCCATGGCAGCCTCCTGATTCCCCATCTTCCTGATCAAGCAGCAACTAAAATTTCAGGCCAGTTCAGCACTTCTGGGAGTCACTCCTGCAGGCCCAGCAATGTGCTCACAACTCCAAATTTATAGGAACAAAATTCCCGATATTTAAATCTCTCCTTAAAAGAGCGAAATGGTTTCTGCTTCCTGAAATTGAACCATGAAATATTATATTTCCTAAAGCATTATAGATTTGTGATGATAAACAAGTCAAGCCAAAGATGAATCCTGGGGCTTCCCTGGTGGCGCAGTGGATAAGAATCCGCCTGCCAATGCAGGGGACACGGGTTCGATCCCTGGTCCGGAAGATCCCACATGCCACGGAGCAGCTAAGCCCGTGCACCACAACTACTGAGCCTGCGCTCTAGAGCCCATGAGCCACATCTACTGACGCCTCTGTGCCTAGAGCCCGTGTTCCTCAACAAGAGAAGCCCGCACACCGCAACCAAGAGCAGCTCCCGCTCGCCGCAACTAGAGAAAGCCCGCATGCAGCAACGAAGACCCAACACAGCCATAAATAAATAAATAAATAAAAATTTAAAAAATTTTTTTAAAAAGATGAATCCCATTTATAGGGAGGGGTCATTTAGGCACAAATGATAGTACACATAAAAGAAAATGCATTGGAGCATATGCAAATGAGCAAAGCAGCAGAACATACTATATATATCTCTGCAGCAGCTGATTGTGTCTTACTATCTATGTCCTCAGGTAGAAGGGTTTCCATGAGGCAAACTTCCATAATGCCAAGCCATCCATTTAGAAGTGTTAGCCAAGTTAATGAGGTTATTGGTACTCAGGTGTCATTTCCCCATTGTAGGCACTTAGGCCCAACGTGGAACATTAATAAATTGAATAGGTCACCAAATGCAGTGGTCTTGTCAAGATGGAGCTGTTTGTAAAAGGTTATGAATCAGATTAAAATCGTCATTTGTCACAGAGCTAGGGAGGCAATACTCTTCCCTTAGCCACAGATCCCTCCACACTTTTCAGAAAACTATTATATAAACCCAGATTACAATATTATTAGAAAGCATTGCCAACTGGAGTATGCAGATCACTACCTGTTTCTCTCATTAAGAGCACAGCAAGGAATAATAACCATGAAATGTCATCCTGGGAAAAGCATAAGCTTGAAAGGAAGTACGGCAGTTGAATTTGGAATCCTATAATGGCCCTGGAGGGAAGGTGATTCAGCTAAAGTTTGGTATTTGTGAAGATCTGACTCAAAACCTCTACCATTTTTCAGCACTGCAACTAGGAGACAGAGGGCTTTTTTCTTTTTTCCAGTGGAGTCAGTGTGGGAGCTCCAGCTCTGTCCTGTGTTTAGCACTGCCTCAGGGTCACAGACCCCCAAAAGACCTGGGAATCCAGTTCCTATGGTGCTGCCAGTAGAGCTTCCAAAGTGATTCAGGCAAATTCCAAAAGCAGGATCAACTTGTGAGCTGCAGTGGCCTTTGAAAAACTAAAAATTAGAGAGAATTCACAGAAACAGAGGATTTTTATGATTACTTATTGTTTGTGAATAATTTTTAAGCACATTTTACACTTGGAGGAGATTGTACAGATATCGTATTTGTATTTTCACGAGTTGATTGTAAATATTTTCGTCATTATGCATATGCTAAAAGTACAAATAATTTATCTTTTTTTTAAAGGTGAGTGTGTCTACTTTTCATGCATGAGAATCCTAGGGAAAAAGTGTCACAAGAGAAAACAACCGAAAACTCTCCACTTTAGTCACTGAAAGCTAATGCGGTAACCTGCGTTCCTATTGCTTAGCTCCTCCAAATGTCTATCCCCTTATTAACGACTCTGCTTTATTAAAATAACTGTTTCACACAGCATTTCTACAACAAGGGAGCATGACAATCAAGCCTAAATCCATATTCTGCAGCTTGGTATGTGCGCTTCCCCTAAACTATCATTATTAACCAAGTTATAAAGATTTAAGTAAGAAATTTAAAATGTAAGCAAGTTTTAGAGATAAACAGCTACCAAAAACAAAACAAAGGGTAAATTTTACCATAAAATGCCATGTGTGATTTTAAGTGCTTTAGAATATATCGTTCCACTGCTGTAAAATTAATTCTTGATGTGTGTATGTGTAAAATGTATATATACACAGTACGAGCATTTGAAGACATGGTCAAATTAGAATATTTTAAGTTATATAAAAACTTATTAATTTTTCTTCTATGAATCTTAACTTTACAAAGCAGGGAGTAGCTAAAGTCAACATTAAACCCTCAGAACTTTATTTCAAAATATAAAAGAGCATCGAATTGGCATCACTCTTTGTCACCTATGTGTATATCAGGCCTTGCAAGTGATTCTACAGTTGCCTCACAGTGGGGCCCTCCAAGCCTGTGAGATATCTGATTCCTGTGCTCTGCTACGTATCTAACTCCTGCATCCAGCAGAGCGCAGGGTCATTCTTAGGTCGTGGTGGTTAAAGATGGCTGTCAATTCACTGCTTGGGCTGGGTTTCAAGTCTCCTTTATCTCTGTCATATTGATGATTCCTAGTGATATCTTAGGAACTTAACCACACCAGCGATATGCATCTTAATGGTGTGTTTTGTAGCACCAAAGTGTTTGTATTAAAAGCTCAGTATGGTGTATTTGAAAGAGTCTGTTACCCTTTGAAAGCTAAGAACTGGAACAAATATACACTTTTATCTGAATAAATGGTTATGGTTCTATGCTACCTTGCAGATTTTTAAAAGGGGGGGTGGTTGTAATAAAACAAGTTGAAACTAGTTCATCCTGCCTTTTCTTGTGCAAAAGTAATTATTATTCAGTCAAAAATATGCAGTGAAAAAGAATAATTGCATAAGAGGACACTATAATCCTCAAAGTATCCACCTGGTGTTTTTATTTTGATGAATACCCTTTTAGATCCCTGTGCCCACGCAACTTAATGGCTGTTACAATTCTCTATGGCTAAGGAGAAAGACAAGCCTTAATTGTAAATTTGCACATGCTTTATTGCCAGTGCAATGGCATGAACACACTTAAATTGTCATTCCATTTAATTACTCCAATTTTGACATGGACCTACCACAGATAAAACTGATGGCATGAGTTACGAGCACCATAAAAAAATCACTGCTTTCTCCTCAAGGGGTGAGTATTAAGGTGTTCTTCCATATTCTCTACAGTTATCTGCATTAGCTGAAGAAAAAATAAAGCATGGTAATAGGACACCCATCCTCAAATTGCTTCCTTCCAAACTGAGTAATGTTTGTGACATGACAATGATGCATGGTCATTTTTTTTAGCTTCTCTGGGTAAGATCTGTGACATTCAAAGAAAAATAAACAAATAAATAAGTAGGCGAGTGGACAAAAATAAAGTTTGCTGCTAAATGAATCCTGTGTTTAATTTCTATCATATTTGCTATTTCTCAGCTTTTTCTCAGCAATATTTAAGATACTCATTACGCTTTTGCCTGAAACAAGTGAAAAACAATCTCAGGAGCTGGGTACTAAGCTCAAGTTGTGTGCAGATGGACAGGAGGTATGACTGACAGGGCTATGGTAATAGTCGTCGCGGGTAATTTAAAACTGGCAGTAAGAGGAAGTCCGCAGCTCTATTCAAGTGAGAGGGTGGTGGCAGTGTGGTGCCTGGCATCCTGGCACGTGTAGCCAAGTGGAAAGGTGCCAGAGATACTGGCTGAAAGAGCATAAAGTGCTGGCTTTCTCTTCCACAAGTTGAGGGAAGAGCTTTAGCGGCACAACAGCAATGTTTTATTTGGCCACATTAAACTGTCTGCTACTTGAGTTCATTTTCCACATTCTAGTTTATGACTCACTGAAAAAAGAAGTTAGTGTTTGCTTAAAATGTCTCCATAAGGGCTTCCCTGGTGGCGCAGTGGTTTAGAATCCGCCTGCCAATTCAGGGGACACGGGTTCAAGCCCTGGTCCGGGAAGATCCCACATGCCGCTGAGCAACTAAGCCACTTGTGTGCCACAACTATTGAGCCTGTGCTCTAGAGCCCACGAGCCACAACTACTGAGCCCGCACGCCTAGAGTCCGTGCTCTGCAACAAGAGAAGCCACCGCAATGAGAAGCCCGCACACCGCGACGAAGAGTAGCCCCCGCTCACCGCAACTAGAGAAAGCCCGTGCACAGCAACGAAGACCCAACGCAGCCAAAAATAAATAAATAAAATTTAAAAAAAAAAAAAGTCTCCATAAGCCTCCCTCCCCGTCCCATGGAGAAAACCTAAATTTCTAAATAAATCTATAAATCGATTACCCAAATAGATGATGAATCAAAGCATCTCTTTTTTTGGTCTTTTAAACTTGAAACTGTCATTGAAAATAAGCTCATATTTATTCGGCTATTGATCAAGTAGAAATCTTCAATAAAAATATTCTGCCATTTGGTTTCATCCCAAGCTTCCTTTGTCTTTCAATTAAGAAATGGTTTTATGTTATACCAACAGAGTGAGATATTTATAGAATTAAATCAATAGACTATAAATTATATGTGAAAGAAAACATCAGGTCATTGCCCTGACACAACAGATTTATTATTAAAGTAGGCAACTCCATGGCAATTCACTACATTAGTTTTTATAAAGTAAGAGACAGGAAGAGAGCAATGATAACTCTGGCTTACTGTTGCTTTTAATGGTTCATTTATAATAGCTACTTATCTCCTATTATTTTAGCTTGCTATAATAATGTCAAGCCAAGAAAAAAAAGATAATCACCATTATGGGAATATATATTTAATTCAAGTTTGACTGACTATTCCTTAATCTGATTCATGTATTTGTAGAGTAGCCAGAAACACTCTAAAATGCATAGTGATTCTTAGGTACACATAAAAACTCCATTATACAGGTTACATTAGGTTTAGAGCACAAAACATCAGGCAGTTTTGGTTGTACTTTCATAGGCATGTTACTAGATGAACAACCACATTGCAAGGCCCACCCACAGCCCACCAGCTCAAACCTACCTGTGCTAGCAACATCAAGAATAACAGCTGAACCCTAAGTGGACCCTTTAGCTTCACTATGTTTCCTGGAAACTACTGTCTTTGAAAATATAAAGCATATTTTTGTTCCAAACATGCATATGGACCCATACTCCATTTGTGGATTCTCTGCATTTACTTTGCCATTCTTGAATAATTATTACCCTGATTTCAGTGGAGGTTTGATGCAGGCTTCTAAAGGCCATCTCAAATGAAGAAGGAATAAACTCACCTATTTCTTTTGATAAGGCTTAAGGAGGGGGATCCTCATCAACCAATCCCCCAGATATTTTCTTCCAGGGAAAATGGGATTAAATAAATATTAAACGCGAGGAGGTATGATTGAATCAGGGAGGGAAGGCTCACCACCACCACCACTACTTCTTAGTGATACAGGAATGATAAATTAAAAAACCCTCAGGTCTTCTTGGCAACAAACGGTGGCTCCACCACTGCTTACCCTTGTTGGTTGCCTTATTACTGATCACTCCAGATTCTCCACACTTCTGAATTACACTACTGGTGTTGCACATTCAATTTCACTCTATTTATAAGTAGTGGTTACTAATATCCAGACTATAGAGAACTCCTAAAACTCAACAATGAAAAAGACAACCCAATTCAAAAATGAGCAAAAGACTTAACAGACATTTCCCCAAAGAAGATATACAGATCACCAATAAGCACATGAAAAGATGAGTGAATGAATAAGAAAAATGTGGTACATACATATGATGAATACTACTTAGCCTTAAAAAAGAAGGTAATTCTGCAATATGCTACAACATGGGTGAAACTTGAGGACATTATGCTAAGTGAAATAAACCAATCATAAAAAGACAGATACTGTATGATCTCACTTATTTGAGGGCAGTCAAAATCATAGAGACAAAAAGGAGAATGGTGGTTTCCATGAGTTGGAGAGAAGAGAGGAAGGAGAGTTATTGTTTAGTGGGTATAGAGTTTCAGTTTTACAAGACAAAGACTTCTAGAGATGGATGGTGGTGATGGTAGCACAACGTCATGAATGTACTAAAACCACTGAACTTTATACTTAAAAATTGTTAAGATAGTAAATTTTATGTTATATGTATTTTACCACAATAAAAAAAAAGTAGTGGTACTATACTCTACAACTCTCCATAAAGGCTAAAATATAACTGGCAATTCCAAGCATTGGCAAGTATGTGGAGTAATTGGAACACTCATACATTGATGATGAGAGTATAAATTGGTACAACCACTTTAGAAAAGTATTTGGCAGCATGCATTAAAACTAAACATATGCCTAGCCTATGATCCAGCAATTCTACTCTTAAGAATATATCCAAGAGATATGAGTGCACATTCTCACCAAAAGACAGCAACTAGAATGTTCAACTTTACTCAAAATAACCAAATATCAGAAACATCCCAAATGCCATCACAGTAGGATGGATAAATGAAATGTGGTATAGTCATACAGTAGAATACTACACAGTGATTTTTTAAAATAAAAACTATTATTACTAGTTATAACATGAACGAATCTTACAGGTATTACATTAAGCAAAAAAGCCATTACAGTACCTACTGTATAATTCCATTTATATGAAATATAAGACCAGTACATTGGTGGAAGTCAGAATAGTGAGAGGAGGGTATTGACTGGAAAAGCACAGAACAGAACCTTTTGGGTGCTGGGAAAGTACTATATCTTGATCTAGGTGGCAATTATACACATATGTGATAAATCTTAAAAGGATTATAGAAAAAAGTCAGACAGAAAAGTCCACATATGGTATGATTTCACTTATATGACATTTTGGAAAGGGTAAAACTATAGGGATAGAAAACAGATCAGTGGTTTCCAGGAATTCAGGGTGGAAGGAGGTGACTGACTTGCAAAGGGACACAAGGGAACTTTGGGGGATGATGGAAATGGCCTATATCCTGACCATCGTGGTGCTACATGACAGAATATAGTTATCAAACCTCATCGAACTATACATTTTAAAAGGCTGAATCATCTTATAGCTGCTCAGATAACTTTCTAGACCCAAGATGGATCTACTCCCACCTGGGATGCCACGTCAGCAAACCAAAACTTAGATAACTTTTGTGTCCCTGTGATTGCTCCGCTTGACCAGAAACTCAGTGTACCCGGTCGGCCAATCCCCAAATGCCAAGCCAACTCTTACCTCAAACAAGGTTTGACTCTGTGGCCCCAGCCAATCAGATATTTTCTATTTGTCTCTTCCCTGTTCTTAATTCTTTATCCTGTTAAAGGTTCTTGCTCCATTTTGCAGTTCTCCAAAAGGAGACTTCACTTCTTGAAGTGTTAAATAAGTTTATTTGTATCACCTAAAATGTCTTCTTTAATTATTTTTTAACATAACTAAATTACAATTCAATACCTACTTTAAAAATATTTAACAATCTGTACGCTTAAGATTAGTGCAATTTATACACTTACTATACTAAGTATATTTTATACTTCAATAAAAATTGTGAAATTAAGATTTTTTAAAGTAGAGCTTAAATGGGTTCTAAGACATGTGTTCCAGTCCAAACTCTGCTACTGGTTTGCTATGTCAAACACTCTAGTTGTTGCAACTAGTAGAAACATAGAAAGTATCATGTCTGGAATGAGCCCTGAGGTTCATATAGGCTCCCCTCACCCCAGAGAGGAGAAGTGATCTGTGATGTGCCACACAACTACTCAGTGTGGAGTCAGAAACTAAAACCTAGGACATCTGGCTCTCAAACCAATACTCGAGTTCAATTCCAGTTCAAGGGAGATTGAAAAGAAAAGAAAGAAAAGCCAAACTGACCATTTGGCACTGCATAAGCCGCAAATTTTCAGCTAATCGTGCAGCACTGGGCCTCTGATGGCACATATTTGGTCTCCACTTCCAAAGGTACTGAGAGAACCAGCCAGAAATTTGCAAAGTGCCTTGAGCTATTTAAGCAGCTCTACTTGAATAATCCGAGGTATCAGAGATCCTTTGATAACAGCAATTTACCATAAAATGTAAATTATGGCAGTCCCCATTTAGGGAGCTCCAACTCAAAATCAAGTCTTGACATATCATCTACCTGTCCAGGGCCATCTCCAACACCACTTAGTCACGCAAGTGACTGTTGATTGTTCTACTACTGGGAGAGTTATTTTAGGGAATAATCTAGGTTATATGACCCTTAATTAACTCCTCTGAAAATATAATTCCTCTGCAACAAAGTCAACTTTTTAAAGTGCACACATGCACGAACAGCCAGATCTTAACAAATCCTATAAAGTAGTGTTCACATGCCGTACAGTTCCCAACATTGTCCTGACAAAAGCACGAACATGAGTGGTCCTGCCATACTTCTCTCTAAAATTGAGACATTAAGGAAGTGTTAAATCAGTGGCCCCTACTTCCCCTTTCTGTGCTCTGTTTCTACCTAGATGACCCTTTGACCTCCCATCCTCTCCTGCCACCTCTAAGGCCCAAGCACCAACTTCTCTCTAACTTCCAGCCCCCTGTCAAAACAGAAAAGGCTCTAGTATCAGTTATTTACACTTTTTGACTGACTGATTGGTTACACTTTAGTGTCAATAAGCTTTAGTCAGTATATTCATTCAAGCAGCATTTACATTTAAACCATTTTACACCTCATTGTATACTGAAATTCTCCATTAAAGGATTTTGAATTTCAATTTAACTTTAGTAAGCAAGTAAGAAAATATTTTGGAAACATGGAAGAACTTGAGATCACACTTCGTGTACCCAGCCTTGGGGAGTCATGAACCACATTAGAATAGCTGAGAGGCTATAGAAAGAACCCAAAGAATTTTTCCCTCACCCACTCACTCATTCACCCATTCATGCATTCAGCAAACATTTATCAAGTGTCTACCATGTGCTAGGGATTGTACAAGGCAGGGAGAATGATTAATAAGATATGGTCTCTATCTTGGAGTAATTTACAAAGAAGAGTAACAGCCTGGTTAAAAGAATTCAAAGTCCAAAAGTAAGAAGTGCTCTAACAAATGAAATGCTGAAGGAGGACGATTCGTTCTCCCTGGGACAGGTTTCACAGAAGACAGACCTATGAGCTCAGCTGGAAGGAGTCTGGCAGGCCGAAAGGCAGAGAAAGGGGCAAAATGGGTCCCCTAAATCTTTTGGCCAAATATAATGGGGAGATGGGAAGGAAATGGTTACCTTTTTTGTGCAAAGAGCATCTAAGGCAGGAGGGGCTAACACCAAACCCAGTGTCTTCTGCAGCCACAAACAAAGATAACTTGGGCTGTGGCAGCAGCTGGGCCCCTTCATTTCATCTGTAGTCACCTGACCAGGCCAGTTGATGATAAGCCAAGATGCCCTGAGCCACTCAAAGGGAAGGACAGGTGCAAGCGCTGTCATACAGCTCCATACTCAAGCCACACTTGTAAAAATGTGATTTCTCTATCAGGACACATCATTGGAACATAAATTTTATCCATATTCTTTAAAATAGTTACTATTTGGTTTTGCTCTGTTTTTCAGCCTTAGAGTTTCAAAGTCTTTGTTAGTGTCAAATTTAGGTTAACAAAGAGAAAAGGCTGGTAATCAAGTAATGTCCTTGCCTCAAAATAGCTCCCTTCTGACTAGGGAAGTCTTACCTAACTGTAGCAGCTAAAAGCTTATTTCTGGGAGCTTGCTGAAGACATGGAATTCATCTCCCAATTCTAACAAGGCCAGGTATGCACCCACAATACCCAGAGCCACCCATGCCCCCTTTGCTCAATTTCTTGGCCTTAGCAAATTTCTTAGACCTCTAACCCCCCTTGTCCCAAAATTTGCAGGTTAATAGGTTGTGTCATGAAACATAGTTGATGTTATCTTAGTCTATATCTAATATTTTGTATCATAAATATTTTTCTGGGATTCTAAAACACAGCTCTCAAACCCCTATTTTATTCCGACCTCTGATAATGTAAGAATGAATATTCATTCTTTCAACAAACATTTATCCAACAATGAAGCAAATGATTAGTTATCCCCCAAATACCCATTCTCTAGTACCCTTTGCATTTCCTAGTATCCTTTGCAGCTAGGTGTGGCCATGTGACTAAGTTCATCACAATAAAATGTGAGTGGAAATTGTATGCCACTTACAAGTCACTTCCTTTGTAGGAAATTGCTTGCCTTCCACTTTCCCTCTATCACTCTTCCTAAAAACTGAAATGGGAATGTGAAGGTGACACAGCTTCAACCATACAGACAAGACCTAAGGAATGTTGGAAGAAGAGCACAATGGAAGAAACCCACCTTATGAATGACCTCACGGAGCTAAGGCAGCCCAGCAGTCTGGGCTCTTATATTTCTCTGAAATTTTACATGCAAGAGAATTAAAGTCAGCCATATTTAAGCCACTGTATTTTTAGATTTCTTTGTAACAGCAGCTTAGCTGGACCCCAATTAATATAAACAATCATTCAATGTCCATTGAGCATTTACTATGTGACAGGAACTGTATGCTGAGGAAACATAAAGTAGTGAATGGACAGAAAAGTCCTCTGGGCGTAGGTTGCTTATGGTCTAGAAGAAGAGACAAAATATATATATATAACTACATCTGCAAACTCTGATAGTATGTAAAGGAAACAAAGAGGGTACTCAGGTAAGGCCTCTCTGAAGAAGCATCATTTAGCTAAAGCCTCAAGATCTTAGAAGAAAATGGGGAGGGGGGAGTGATTCCAGGTTGCAAGTCCCTCAGACAAGAAAGAGCTTGGCTCTTTGGACAGAACTCAAGAAGGCAGGTGAAAAATGTGAGCAGTGTAGCATTAGAAGGAAAGGCTCTTCTAAAGAGAGATATAAACATATATATGTATAATTGCACAGTTACATTAAATCATGGGTAAATTATCTTGCTTTTAGAGTTGTTCCTAACTCTATTTTCGTTTTTTAAACCAGAAGTTTTTTTAAAAAAAACTTCCTCTAGTCACTCACATATTCCAGAACTGGATCACCTTGAAACCATTAAGAACTCTATCTAACTTGGTAGCATCCTTAGATTCCATCTACAGAATTTTCCCAAAATTAAATCCCCCTTTTCCTAAGCACACAATTTCCCCAGGGTCATTTCCAACTATCTCATCCTCCATTTTCATCCTTTCTGACTCACAAACACCTGAAAAGCCTCAAGTTTCTACAATTCTGACACTCTTCTCTTTCCATTCCCTTGGCTTTCGCAGTCAAATGGGGGCATGAAGATTATGTTAACATTTCCCCACCATCATGTCTTCTCCCGCAAAGGTCATCATAAAACCTTAGCATATGACCCAAATCACATGTTGATCACAGCCCCAACCAGAACTAAAGGCTTACTCTCAAGTTATACGTTTTGGGGAGAAAGGAATGTCACCTGTAATTACTCTATGCAACTTTTATAATAAAATCCTAGAAGTTTAAATGTTTAACTAAATTCTAATAAAAATATTAATTAAAAAATGTTCTCTAACATAAATCAGGTTATATACTTCATTACGATTTGTAAACTCCTTGAAAGGGGATGGTATCTTCTCTCTGTTAAATTTTGCATCACCTCTGAATAAATATTTTAATTAATGAAGGAGCAGAGTCATGAGACAGGATTCAAATAGAAGGCAGCAAGAAAGAAACCAGATGACGAGAGAGCAGAAACTTCTAGTGGGGGAAGGGATGGAATTAGTGGAGGTCAGGAAGAGGTGAAGCTAGAAGGAATTCCTAGAGCCAGGAGAGCAAAACTAGAGGTATTCTCAAGGGCACCCGCAACTGACAGGTACTGAACCACTCACCTCCCACAATTATAGATGTTCAAGTAGGGACTGGATGGGATGCCTTCATGTCATTCTCAAATAGGAAAGAAAAAGTTAGGAGATGAGAAAGATGAAAAGTAAGGAAAAGAAAAATTGGATGAGTCAAGCAAGTTAGGGTAGAGAGTATATATACAATGTTATTGAGAATGAGTGCTCAGGAGCCAGACTGCTAAGTTTAAAAGTGAGCATTGCCATTTTCTAGCTGGGTGACCTCTCCTCTCAGTTTCATCTTCTTTAAAATAAGGGTTTTAATAGTACCTACACCTCATAGTGTTGTGGAGAGGATTTTAAGGAGGCAACCCATGGAAAGTGCTTAGCAGAGTGCCTAGTATAATGTGAGCTATCAAGAAGTGCCAGCTACTCTCGTACACATAGGCTCAGCCTCAGAAGAATAACTACTCGAGATGATAAGATAGGAAAGCTGTAAAATAAAATAGGAAATAAGTTCTGTTCTACAACTCAATTAGATAAATTTGTGTTTTCTTGGTGGACAAAGAAAAGACCCATCTTTGGCTCTTTTAACGTACTTGTTTAGGTTTAACAAAGTGAAAAGGGTGTGTATTAAAAGAGCCCAAAGCTGGGGAAGGAGAGAAAATGGAATTTGAAGAAGCTGCCATTTGGCTATCTTACATAGATACTTTCTAAGCCATCTGGTCCAACTTCCCTCCCACAATTCCAGGCCATAGCCCACAAGCCCTAAAAAAAATTCAAAGCACCGCTATTTGGTTTATCATATGGTACATTATCAGGATTCTTAGTTGTAAGCAACAGAAACTAACTGTTGGTTATTTCATTGGAAAAGGATTAAATAAATGGATAGCTCAGAAAATTGCTAGGAAGACTGGAAATCAAGCTTGAAAAATGGAGAGTTCAGCAGCCAGAGCCAAAATGTCACCACACAGCCAGTCTGGTAAGGAGACAACTACCCTTACCCCAAACCCTGACGTTGCCAAACCACTAGACCTAACTGCTGCTGGATGTTATCTCCAGCACCTTCACTTGGCTGTGCTGGAAACAGATGAGGCTACCGAGAAAGCAAGGGTATGGCCTTTTCTGGCTCACAGTGAGAAATTCTCTAAACATAAAAGGTTCAGCTGTTGGCCACTCGCACTAAAAAAAAAGGGGGAGAGGGAGGAAAGAAAAGAAAGAAAAATATCTTATGTAATAAGTAATGATACTTCCACTGTTTTAACTAATCATCAAATAAAAACTATACCACATAAACACAGATAATATTTATGATATATAACATAAGCGAAAAAATGTGGAATTCAAAATTGTGGTACACAATAATTGCCTTTAAGTAAAAGTATGCATAGGGCCAAAGACTGGACTCTAGAAAAAAGGTATATTTTGGGGAATGTGATGGTAATTGGGGTTTTTTTTATTAACAATTTTATCTGTATGATATTATAAAGACATGCTATTTCTTTACTAGGCTATGAGTATTGCAAGCAAATAATTGTTATTCTGAGAGCTTCAATTCTGTCAGCAATAAAACCCCAAATAGAAAAATTAACTTTTTTGTATGCATGTTCATAACTATATATTTTTAATATATTTTTCAACAGAACTAAGATCATTCATAGTGTACATATAGGTTTATAACAACTTAACACTAGGCTTCTAAAATATAAACATTTTAAACCTGAAGTTAAATTTAAGGTTAGTGTTAATTACATTTTACTTTCACATTCTTAAGACATGAGGCTTCAGTATGTGAGAATTAAATACATGGGCTGTCAATTTCAACTTTACTGATCACTCACTATGTAATGGAGAGCAACTTAGAGAACTTCTCTAAACTTCAGTTTCTCCATCTGTAAATGGGAATAGTAAAACCCACATCATAAGGCTGTTATGAAGACTAACTGAGATATGATACACATAAAACTCTTAGCTCAGCATCTGGTACCAAGAAAGTTAATAATAAATATTAACATAAAAAGAATAAGTTGTCACAACTTGCTAAAGTCTGGATCTCTCTCATAGAAGGAGTGTATTGGATGTAAGATAATGAATTGCAAGTGAAGTCCTTGTGGTTCATAGGAACCAGAATGCCCTCAACTTCCATGGTGTCTGAATCAGGGAACAACCGGGGAATTAACATGCCATCTGAGCTGCTTGGGCAGGGCAATTAAGAAGCCTGGCTTTTTTCTTGATTTTGTCTCTGTTTCATCTGTCAAATCACATTAAAAAAAATTCTGAAATGGAAGAAATAAAATGGATCAGCCAGTTCCTTTTTACCCGTGGGATAGGATGGATGTGAGCAGTCACCTTTTCTGTAAGATTCTTGGGGGTAAGTAGGAAGGAAGAAACCCTCTGGGCATATATCTAGTTATTCAAACCTGCTTATTCTTAATAGCTTTTAGATCTTCAGTATTTAATTATTACTGAAATTAATTACTGTAATTACTATACTTAATATAGTAATTAATCATTAATGTTATTAATATATCTAGCTTGAGATTAACTTATGCCTGCCAGTTCTAATATCCACTTAAGTACCTATTAAAGATATAAGTAAATATTTTTTTCTTACCACTATTGCTGCTAGCATCTTTTTGGACCTTAGGTTCTTCACCTGTAAAGTAGAGAAACCAAATTAGATGACTTCTAATGTCTCTTCTTGTCTTAGATTCCGTGATTCAAAACTAAATAATATCAGTAATATTGTAATGTTTGTAATTATGCCAAGTCCTTGTTCACTTCTGAAAATTAGAAAAGGGAAGAAGCAAATGTATGTGTTTCTACATACAATTCAATCTGACTTTGTGCAAACTGAGTTCTGAGAATAACTGACTTCTGAAGACTGGCTCTCTTTAGGCCTCATGATATATTCCTCGAAGTTCTGGTTGCTCTTGTTATTCTCAGTCAAGAAGTGTAAAGTGGTAAACTATGAGGAGTGGCCCCTTTGGGTGAGGATGAATTATTCTTTTCCTTTATTCTTTAAATGCAAATTGTGACTGGATTTTTAGTATATCAAATAACCAAGTGAAAACTGGGGGGTGGGACTTCATGCATTCAAATGTTTCCAACCATATGGATGTTAGCTTTCATAGAGACAACACATTTATATTTTGCATTGAATATTTCCAATTTTGTGCACATGTTAGGCATGCCACAGACATCATTTGTGAATATAAACAGTATCTTTCTTCTCCCTGAAAATTATTTCCTTAGCCAATTAGTGTCAGACATGAAAAAAAGTCTTTATTAAGTTAATCCTCTCATTGACTTTACTGTTAAATTTGACCTCTCTCTTTAGCTTTGTTTTCATTCAAATACTTGCTATTTGCTAATTTTCCCAAGAAGGTACAGCCATGTGATATTAAACAGTTTCCCCAGCTCTCTAATTCTTTACCAGCATGATAGTACCTGTATCAAACACCAATAGCCTGATAACTCTTTGTAGAGGACTTATATGGTTGGCACTGTGGAGAAGCACTACAACAAAATGCATAAGAATTTGGACTCTGGATTCAGTGGACAAGTTACTTAACATCTTAGACCTCTCGGTTTCCTTATCTGAAAATCAAAAGAATAAAAACACTTCCTTCTTGGGGCAGATTAAATGAGTTAATGTAAGTAAAGTATTTGACACAGGGCTTGGCTCAGAGTAATCCTGAATAAATACCAGACTTTGAAGATTCTGAAAAATCACATAAATTTTAGAGGGTAACTTAAAAGTCAACAAGAACATTCGCCTTATTTTATAATTTAAGAATCTTAAAGTATAGAAAGGTTAAGTATCCTACCTACCTAAGCTTCTACTGTGAAAGAGAAAAGACTAAACACAGGTGTCCTGAATTCCAGTCCAGAGCACTTTCCCCAGGGACTGCCTCCTCATTATTAAACGTCAAGAGCCCTGCCCTCAAGAAGCTTAAGATCTCTTAGGGGGGAGTCAAAACTCACACACAACTCCCGTTAGTTGTTCTATAACAAAGCTTCCTGCGCAAAAGGTGGAGCTCTGAGCGGCTCAGCTGATAGAGTGGAAAGTAGTACAGGAAACTTTCTAGAAAGAAGTGAGACTTGAGGCAAGGCAGGGTTTGACTCTGCAACTGAATGAGAGGACATTTGAGAAGCAAGGCTGTTTCCCTGAGCTTATAAGTACTTGTCTCTCTAGAACATTCACTGTTTAGAAACTCACCACACCTGCAACCCTCACCTCTACCCTCAAAGCATCTTAGTCGAACTAGAAGGGGAATGAACATATTACTCAAGTAAACGTATGTTGAAAATATCTGAGAGGAGGGGGCAGGCAGGGAGTAAAGTCTCCCTCCGCTTTCAAATCAGAAAGGTGAACTAGGGGGCTAAGTTTCCGACCTGGGTTTCTTCTCCTGGGGGTGAATGTTCTGTCCAGCACCCCGCGGGGGGAGCGGTTCGCGAGCTGCACGGAAGGCCTAGGCCCTCACCGAGAGGAGTCAGGCGGCCGCCTCCGGCATTTTAGGCCGCATCTCTCAGGCCCTGCGACTCCCTCCCCGGAGCAGCCGGACGCAAGGGGTGCCGGCTGGGAAAGAAGGAGGAGACGGGGGGGGGGGGGGGGGGGGGGCGAGCTGGCCCCTTGAGACCCGGCGGGGCTCTCAGCCGCCGCGGGAGACGCGCCCCGACTCCGGTGGTGTTCACGGTCAAGCCCGCGGGCGCTGCTGCCTCCTGCTCCGCGTGGGTCCCGCGAGGACGTGAGAGGAAGCGCGGCGTTCGCTCCGGAATTCGGAGAGAGAAGGCGGGGAAGCCGAGGGGGCAAGTCGTTGTAGCCGCGACGTCTGGGCTCCCCTGCACCCCCGCGGGCCCGCGGAGACCGGACGGCACCCCCCGAACCCCGTCCCTCAAGGCAGTAGCACCGGCCGCGTCTCCGCGCCCGCCGTGCTCTCCCCGAGGCTGGGGCAGCTGCCTCCCGCGCGCCCGGAGGCAAGGAGCCCATTTGCTCCTAGAATGGAAAATTCCCGTCCAAGAACCTTGCTGATATTGGGGGGAGGGGTGTCCCCTACCATCTTAAATCATTGCTTTCTGCCTTCGTATGGGTCTGTGGCGATTTTTCTGTTAAAAGGTAGCAGGTCGTAATTTGTGAAGTGTCCAGCGCGGCTCAAAAGTCGCCCGATTTAAAAAGAAAAAAGTCATTCAATAATTTTTCCTTTATTTTCTGTTGCAAGCAGTTGCTTGGTGCTTTTTTTCTTTCTTTCTTTCTTTTAACTAGCAAGTAACCACCCAAACCTAAAAGGAAGACGTAAAGCAATCTGATTTCTATAGATTAGCTCTGTGACTAGACGTTTTACAAACACATTTTTAACAAGAAAAATGTAATGGGATGTTTAAAAAATGGAGACATATTTTAGATGTGTCTGGAGATGTTGAGAAAGAAACATTGGTCTTTTCATTTATTTACAATAAGCTCAAAATGCAGTCTTTCCAGACTGTTTTGCATGATGTAACTGGGGTTTGGGATTGGGGGTGGTGGGGTCATAAGCTAGTGTCTACGGAGCAGCGTTGATTATTACTTGGTTTTCAGTTCTGCAGCCCGAAGGTCAGCTATATTTGATGATTGGTGTTATTAAAAATAAGGCTCTAAAACGCTAGGGATTCCAGTTAAGCTCTTCAAACACTGACAGCCATAGATGTCCCTTTGGGCAGCAGGTTCTGCTGAGATCGGTAGGACACCACTGAGGAAGGAAAACGTGGCAGGTTGTGTTGTAAGGAAACTTTATGTTAATTGTTTGGGCTTGGGGTGCCTTGCTTGTGTGTGTGTGTGTGTGTGAGTTTTAGGTAAATGAGTAAGTTGTGGAGAAAATTAAGAAATTTGGACCAGAACAATTCAGGAGGATATGCTGTGCCACAAAACAAACAGAGACAAACAAGCACCAAAAAAAAAAAAAAAAAAAAAAGATTCAGGGTTAAGACACCCCCTGGAATGTTCCTTGCATCTCTAAGCCCTTCCTGGCTGATACCACTTGACAGTTTAAGGGAGGTTGTTGAACTTGGGTACAGGCAACTCCTCTTTCATTTGTTCTTCTCTAGTCTAGGTTTAGAAACAACAACAACAAATATACGTATGTTGAACATTGCCTGCTCGCTCTATCTCTATTTTTATATTTTTAGAACATATGTCTTTAACAGCAAGTAGCCCAACATTTTGTTGTTCAAACAAGATGGCAGAAGCATTCCATCTGCCATACTGGGAGATTGTTTCAAAGATTCAGTAATCCTGATGGCCTCAAAATCAAAGACTTGACTGAGTGTGTGGCTAGTAAACCAGAAGTAGAAAAATTTAAACAATATCCAGCCTGAAACTAATCATATTGAATAAATGGGAAGGAACAAAATAAAGTCAGGAATTTAGAATTCAGTGCACTGGCCTCAGGTGCTAAGCCACTCTGGTTTTTATTTAGGAAGTAAGTATTGATATTATGTGCTCTGTGTCAAATCAATCCACCTCTGGGTGTCTTATCTCTCTGACTCATAAAATTAGAGTTTGGGTAGATGGATTTCTATCCATTCTGGTCACCTAAGCACAAGAAGTCCTAAGACAGAACTTCTGTGTGTTCTCAGAAATGCAGGAAAAAATAGATTATCTTCAGCAGAGGGTCACCAAAGTTAGCCATCTAGTGAGTAGCTTATCTGATAGGAGCATGATGTTCTTGTGTGTGCTGAAAAAGCCATAGCATTTCTGAGAGAGGTATTTTACCGTCCCAACCAATATAAAGAAAGATGCTGTTCACGCACCGTTTTCAAAATTTTAAAACAGAAGTTTGCCTGTCATTCAAAATAGTAAATTAAAGACTCAGACTCCTAGAGCTTCTACTGCAAGGATGATTATTCTTCAGGAGGAAACACAAACAGCAGTGACCGTTTTTTTCACAGACGTGCTCAGCCATCAGAAAAGCTTAATAAGTCCCTATTTAGTATGCATTTATGCAGTGATTATATGAACTTTGACCTCTGAAGAGCTGTAGCAATTAGCTTCAGGGTCCAGCATCTTCTCCCACCATTCCCCACTGGCTTCCTTGGGTCTTCCTTTCTCATCTCAGCAGTTCGTATGCTCGGAGGGCATAAAATTTTAAAGTTGACTTTCCACCTGAGGTATTTGCTTCTGCACAAGTCACTTCCCCCTACACTCCCCCCATCTGATGTCTAAACAGCCATCTCAGATGGATATTGGGGCTCTGATTGTCGATATTACTCAAACGCAAATGGATTTCAATTCAATCTTGCCCTGTTCTTTCGCAAAGAAGATAAACTCTAATGGCCCAAAGAGCTTCATTTCATAGTTCCTGGCATCTGAAATAAATCGGATCTCTTCTGTCAGGCTAATTGAACGTTTTTTAAATATTCAGTGTAATTTATTTTAAGTCAAATGAAACCTAGTGGCTTGGCAGAAAGTTAGAGGAGACAGGAGAAGGGCAGCTGGAAAGTCCCTCTCCACCACCACCCCCAAAAAAAAGCCAGGAAGGGAGAGGAAAGTGTTTTAAGTTTCTAGTAAACACTGTTTAGCAAAAGAATAATAGGCAAGTTAACCCTTTCCCAAAGAGGGATGGAACTATAATTGTTGCCTTTAGCAGAGAGCTCAGATAAACCACTGGGACTCATTCTAAAGTGACCCATCACTGCATTCATCTCTTCTTGAACTTTCAGTGAACCTGAGATTAAACAGGGGTGAGCAGCTAAGCAGTTTGTTGTTAGCAGGCTTTTCAACAACCCTTTCAGACTGAGTAAATATTGATCGGTTTGAATCTGATTGCCCCAGAGGAAAACACCAGGGCATCTGAATAGCCCCCAAAAGTAAACTTTCAAAGGTGAAGCCGAGAGCAGACTTCAGAGTCACAGCACAATTTCAACTCAGCCTCAGTTGGGGACACCCTGAATTTCTGGAGTACTTTGAATGAAGGTGAGAGAAGTGAGGAAAAAGCATTGGAAAACTGGAATTTTATATTGTGATTATCCCAAGTCCCTAATTGAGACTCTTGTCCTTTTTAAATTTATCAATAAAATGTTATTTTCTGTTTTCTGTCTTCTGTCGTTTCAGTTACCATGGCTGTCATTTTTCAAGGAGCTAACTGTGCTCCTCAGAGACCAAAACAGAAAAAGAGAGACCTTTAAATAGGATGTGTTAAGCGCCTTTGATTTAATCGATTGGGACAACTAAAAAGATACAAATGTTTTCCTTGTTGAAAGGTATATTAATGTTTCCTAAATGCATTGCTTGTTAATTGATTTATTCCACGACCTAGAGAAGGCTTGGGATGTTTAGCCATAATTCATCGTTCTCCTCTCTCTCAGCTACGTTAAAACCAGCACCTAGAAGATTGGAATCTCCGGGATTCCAGCGGGTTGGCCCTGCTTTTAGATATTGAAATCTCGGCAGTGGCATGCAAATGACACTTTAACACATTAAAGTATTTGGAAACCAGCCATCTGTTTTGCTGTGTGGCTTTACACTAATAAACAAAAGATACTGTATACTGCCAGGCGGGAAATGAAAGAAAGAGTTGGCTGACTTTGAAGTTCTCCTCCATCCACTTGAGTCTTTTAGAAGCAACCCCAGAACCCAGGAGCTGAGGGGAGGGCACCGGGTGCCCTTGATATGGCCGCAGCAACTGCGCCTGCAGAGTCCAGGCTCGCCCTCTTTGACAGGGAACTACAGGAAATCTCAAGGATGCTCTAGGAGGCCTGCAAATTACAAGTTTTTGTAGGATTTCTCACCACCCACCCACCCTGAACCCCAGCCCATCCTTTGTAAAACACCCTTTGGAGCGGAAGTCATGTCTGTATTTGTTTGTGATGCTGTAAAATTTCTGCTCTACTCTTGGGCTTAAATTAGAGCCTCCAAAAATGTGTGAAAGTAAAGGGAATGTGGTAACAGGTCTAGGAGGAGAGTCACTTTGAACTTTTTGATTTGCTGGCTTCCTCTGTTTGAGACCAGCAGACACATGCATTGGTCAGAAGCAAAGAGTGGAATATTTTGGCATGCTGTCCAACAATCCAAAAAGAAGGAAGAGGGGTGGGGTGGGGGCCCCGTCCTCAAACAGCTTTATACTGGAGCTAATTAAATGTGAATCTCTTAGCCCTTGGTTCATTGATGTGAGGAAAGACTGACTGAAGAGTTTCAGCTTTTGAAGGGGATTCTGTTTATATATATGTCAACATTGAGTTGGAGGTGAAAAGGTTAGCACTTGACCCAGGAAGTATCCATGTTTGTTTCAAAAATAGATCTGCTTCATAAATTTCTTCACCATTCATTTTTTTCCATAATGAACTTTGATTATAATAAAACAGCTCCTGCTATTTTAAAGAAAATCAACCTATTACATAGACATCGTTAGGTGCAGTAACACTCATAGGGGAAGCTTCAGCTACATAGTGAAAAGCCTTTCCTTTTTTTTTTTTCAAGAAAAGGCCCACCTCTTTGAAAATACACACCACACTTCTCCCCTTCCCCACATGAAATGAGCCAACTTTGTAGGAACCAGTAAATTGTAGCCAAGCCAAATACACAGATGCGTAAGCATATCTGAAACCCGAATATATTTATTACAGACATCTTAAGACCCGTAAATTCTGCTCTGGATCACATCACTCCGGGATCTCTGAGCTGTTCATGATTGTACAGGAAATGGGGAATATCACAAAGGATAACTGATAGAACTCAGTGTGGTACTTCAGGGACATCAAAACATTGTGCGACATGCAAAAGACTGTTCACGAATCACACAAAATATACATTCATTGTGCCATCCATCACATTAACAATTGAGCTGAAAATATATCATATCCAGCTAAGATAACTGTGGAAGGAAGAAGCTGGTTTGAATAATACATTTCGGTCCTGAATAATCCAGCACAAATTTTAAATAGAGTGTGGGCAGAGAAACAAGAAAGGAGTGGGGATGGGGAGAGACTTAGCACAGGAAGCAAGGTTTCTGACCCTTGTATTCTGCAGGCCTTCTTAACTCACTGAAAGAACAAATTGAGGCTACCATCTGAGGCATCTGATTGATTTTAAATGAGAGCTTTTAATTCTTTAACCTATAATCACATATAAAGTTCTACCAGCTTTGAGACTTTGCCCACCGTGTTTTAGTCACTTAATCAAAACATTTCTAGAAAATCTGTATAAAGATAAATCTTTTAGAACAAAGCATTTACAACTAGCAAACTCACACACATGAAATTGAATTAAATTAAGGGATGAATTAATTGTGTAAACACTCTCATAGTGTATCTGTTCTTCATGAGCTCCTGGACCCTCTTCTCTCTCTCTAGCCTACTTTAAGGGCAAAGTAGGAGAGAACTGTAAATATACAGATAGATAAAAGATGAGAGGCCTCGCTCTGACATGTTTCGGCTGGCAGAGGAAACTATTTTCCAAAGGGCATCTGAAAGGAACAGTAGGTTCTGTCGAAATCTCCTAAAAGTAGGGGTGTTAGGTGCCATCAGAAAATTGATGCTGGCACTCAATCTGCATTAAGGAGCTAACACCCCCCTCCCCCCTCCCCCCTCATCAAGTTTCTAATCCAGAATTCTCTGGAAACACATTATCCTGGCCAGTAGTTCCCCAGATAGGATCAGAAAGGAAGAGAAAGATTGTAAATGGAAAGGAAGATAAGGTAAGAATGTGCTTTGGGTAAGAAGTCCCAACCGGAGGAGTAGCCTGGGCTGCAGAGTGGGGCCGGGGCGGCCTCAGTGGGAGGTAGGTAGAGTGTCTGAGGTAGAAGACCCCGGGGAAGGAACGCAGGGTGAGGAGCTGGACTTCTCTGAGGATTCCTCGGCCTTCTCTTCGCTTCCCGTCGGAGTGGCTGGAGAGATGGGCAAGAGGCCCTCCTTCTCTCGTTTCTTCTGCTTCATTCGGCGGTTCTGGAACCAGATCTTCACCTGGGTCTCATTGAGCTGCAGGGATGCGGCAATCTCCACCCTGCGGGCGCGCGTCAAGTACTTGTTGAAGTGAAACTCCTTCTCCAGCTCCGTGAGCTGTTTAGTGGTGAAGTTGGTACGCACTGCATTCGGTTGACCCACGTAGCCATACTCTCCGACTTTCCCTGGGGGCAAGGTGGGAAGCGATAAGAGGAAAAGGTAAAAATTTTTATAATCGATCTGAGATATCCGTACACGCTTCAGAGCAACCTTCGGGTAAAGGGGAATCAAGAATTTCTGAACATAAACCGGGCTTGGGAGGGTGAGTGATGAGGTGTAAAATGTTAATCTGAAATCAACCATTAGCATGGTCAGACCGTGATTAATGGAGCCTGGAGATATTAACAGGACGCCCCCCCCACACACACACCTACCCACTTCCCACTTCCTACTTCCCAAACCTCTAAAACCCAGCCCCTTTGGAAATACAGCAGTCCCAGACGCTCCTTTGCCCCAACGCACCTGGTTAAACCTCCCCACACCCTACAACACAGGTGGGAAGCAAGAACTTTAAAAAAAAAACCAAAAAAAACATGATTAATTTTCCTTGGAAACTAAGCATACCAGCTCCTTCCAAAATCATCAAGGAGCTTTCATGGAATGGCAAGACTGACCTGTTTTGGGAGGGTTTCTTTTGACTTTCATCCAGTCAAAGGTCTGTGCTGGAGAAGATGTCTCTGATGCAGGGGAGCGACAGGCTTCTTGGTGGCTGGCGTGGAGAGGGGACAAGGAGTTATTATACGTGGCCAGGGCCAGGCTCTGGTGCTCTTGTCCATATGAGTGGTGAATGTACTGAGGCGAGCCCACCGCGCCCCCGGCATAACCCTGGTGGTGGTGGTGATGCTGGACCATGGGAGATGAGAGATTTCCAGAGTAAACAGCGGGAGCGCACGAGGGGTACCCACCACTTACTTCTGCTTCCTGATTTAACGCGTAGGGGCTGTAAGGCGCGCCGAAGTTCTGCGCGCCGTAGCTTGGACCACAACTCGAGTGGGAGTAGGATACCCCCAGGTTCCCAGGAGTCTGGTAGGTGGCCGGCTGGGGGTGGTGATGGTGGTGGTGGTGGGGCGGGCTGATCTGCACCCCCCTGCCCACTAGGAAGCGGTCGTCGCCGCCACAGCTGTTGGCACTGACCGCGCACGACTGGAAAGTTGTAATTCCATGGTCGGAGGGGTAGGCTCGCGCTGAGCAGGTCCCCGAGTCGCCACCGCTGAGGATGGGGTATTCCAGGAAGGAGCTCATTCTTGCATTGTCCATCTGTCACTGAGTGACCGGGTCCTGCGAAGCCCTGGGTGACCGTGCCAACTTTCTCACTTCCTCCATGGGGCCGGAGAAGAAAAATGATATGAATGTACAGTGCGCAAGAGGGGGGGCGGGAGGGCGGAGGGCGCTAGGGGAGGGGCACGTGACTATATCAGCCAATGGCGGAGCTTGCTGCGAAAGTTTGCTGGCTCCTGCGGTGATGGATCACCATTTCAGTGGCATTTAAATCCCCGGCGCTCCTCAGTCTAGGTGACGCGCAGTCGCCCCCCCAGGCAGCCCGGGCGGCAGCAGCAGCTGCGGCAGCTGCCGGGGCAGATTCGGAGCGCTGGGGCGAAGGGGAGCAGAGGCTGCTTTCTGCGCGCGCTGACTCCGATCGGCCCCCCCGCTCCGGGAAGTGGGGGCTGGAAGGCATCCCCCGTCACCGCCCCCCTCCCCACCACGCACAGAAAGATGAATTGGCAAGAGGTGAGAAGCGAGGAGGGCTCCTCGATCTCTCGGGTCGGGAATCAGTGGGCGGGAGCTAGCTGGGCCGCCACTAGCACACTGGCCGAGCCCGGAACGCAAGGAATTGGAAGGGTTGCTCCCCGGGCGCTTTCCCTTCAGTCCCTTCTGCGGTGCCTCGAGGAGTGCCGAGAACGGTGGCGTAGGACGAGGCTGGGCCACCAGCTCTCTAAGCTCGGGATGGAGAGGGAAGTACGCAGAGAGCTGGCTGGGAGGAACCCGAGTGGGCGTGGAGGGGACGAGAGCAAAAAAGGAAACTTCCCTTCTCCAAGGAGGGTCTTGAAGCCTCCTTTCCTCCTCCCCCCCTTCCTCCTCCCTCTCGCTCCCCCCCCCACCCACCCCCCCCCCCCCCCCGGCTATTAGCGTGGCAACGAGGAGCTTTTGTAATTCGACGCCCGGGTGTGGGTAAGCCTTGGGAGCTAGGCTTTCTGGCCAAGGCCAGGGGTGGCCCGGCTCTTCGCCCTCCCTCTCTCCTCGCTCTCCGCCCCTTTCTCCTCCCCACTCAGCTTGCTCTGGGAGCCCTACGGGATCCGTAGCAACTCCGCCGGTGGATTTTGAGGGGTAGGAGGCGGGGGGAGAGAGATGACGCTAGAGGACGTGGCAAGCCTGGGGGCCGGGCCCTGCGCTGCAGGCCATCTGCCGGCTCCCTAGGACCCAGGAGCCTTCGTGCTCCGACCAGGGCCTCAAAGGGCGAGACCACGGCTCCCGCAAAGTACGATGGACTCTCCCCCCCCCCACACCCCCCGCAACGTTTCTCGTTTTCTGGAGGGAGATGTTAGGAGTGGTAGAGCTTCCTTTATCCACCACCCCCCATTCTACTGCACAGCTGAAGTGGGGGTGGGGGGCTGGCAGGTGGGAGGGGCGGGGGACAGATGGCTGATGGTGGACGGGACATTTCCTCCTTCCCCAACAACTGACTGCATAGTTCCTTGTGTGAACCTTCAAGTCTTTCCCTAGAGAGACACGTGCAAATCTGAGCGTCATCCCAGGACAGGGGTCCTGTTCTCCATCACCCTCGTCCTACCCCGATGCCGACGAGGTCGTTAATTGCTGTTTACTATTAGGTTTCGTGTGAACCCTTAGCTTGTAGAGAGAAAAGGCCAAACAGAGGCCAAGAATTGATGCATTATTGGGTAAAATAAATCCAGACATCATCCAGAAGCTTTGCAACCAATGCTGTATAGCTTTATTCTGACCATGTTCACCACATCGGAATCCGACAGATCAAATTTATCTGAGGATTGTATGTGGATTTGGGGTTCCCACTCCTCTCTAGCTTTCCCTCCGCAGTTAAAAGAAGGAAGTTTTTCTTGAGGCAGGCACATTTCAAATGTGTTAGTCAGCCTTTCAGGTTTCTGTGTTCTGTTCTTCACGTATAGAAGTTCCCTCCTAACCTGTCTCCCCAAGAGGGAAAACTGGCAGACATTTGACTGTAGATTCCCTCAGTAGCAAAGGAACACTTTTCCTAAACATTTCCTTTTGAAAGGGTATTTTTCTGTGACCTGCGACCCATCCCCAATCATGGTTAAGAGGGAACCAGGAAAGGTCACTCCTGCCCCAGTTTCAGCACCTGGGGAGCCTCATCCGGGAGAAGGGAAAAGGCAAGGAGGCCCTCCTGGAGGTGGCTTCCTTGGAAGCGCCAGGCCTCCAGCCAGGGTGGGGAGAGAAGGGGCTCCTGTGGGGGAGGAGGCAGGACTTTAGGGGTCTGGCCTGGCATTGAGGAAGATCTGCTCTCACAGCCGAAGCTCGTCGGTACGTTCTCCCCCTTGCCTCATTCCTGTCCCTTTGTTGGCCTCCTCGGCTCGGGTCTGCACGACCCCCTCGGCAGCAGGGCTCGCGCCACAAAGCCACCCCAGTCTGCAACCGCTCTCCTTCCTCTGCTAGTTCTCCGCCTCTGAGCTCCTCTCCCTCCACCTCTCTTCCTCCCTCCGGGCCTTTTTCCCGGCCATCGTGGGTGGAGTGTTTTTCTTGGGATCACAAGCTTGCGCTAGCACACAGGGCAGCTGCACACGGGCCGCGACCGACCCGCCTCCGCGCACTGCTCGGGGCTGGCCGGGCTTTCGAGGTCGAGCCGACTCCGCCCCGGCTGGTCGCCCAGAGCGCCGCTCTCCCGGTGCGGCTCACAAAGGCAGCCTCCTCTGGCCTCGATCCTGCAGGCTTCCGTAGCTTGGTTCCTTCACCACCACGAAATCCTAGGGCTCATTTCGCCGGGTGGGAGACCCTAGGTCCTCGGGGCAAGTAGGCCAGCGCCCCACGACGCGAGCTAAAGTCTCTTTAAACGCCCGGGGAGAGTGCGTGAAAGGCGAGCTCGGTCACTATTTAAATGATCGCTTGCAAGCGGCTTGTTGAGCTCAAAGCGCCTCTTTCAGGGCTCTTCTAGTAGTAGAAAGGGAAGGAACGAGGAGGAGACAAAACGCCGCCGAGGCCCCGAGCTGTTCATGGCATCCGCGGCTCAGCCAAGCTGTTGTTTTAAAAGAGCAATAAAAATGAATTATGACTAAACGCCTTCTAACTTAATGCTTTCGGACGGGGATTCCCGGCAAATACGTAAGAGGATTTTTATTTGTGCATGTGTTCCTGCAATTGATCTCTTTGATGACATTCTCATTCATAGAAAGCGTTTGATTTATGAGCGTAGGATGAATCGCAAACAGCAGCGGCTAAACCCTGGCCGCGGCCGGGCCGCCTGCTCCGCTCCGCGCCTGCGGCAGGAGACCTGCCCGGGTGCCCACTCGCCTCCGCCGCTGCCGGGATTTAGGGGGCAAAAGGGTGGGGGAAGGTAGGCAGCAAACCTGTGGAGAAGGATCGCGATTTCCTCATAACTTCCAAGCCTTTGCTATTACGAGCCGGGTTCTCAAATCAACCCGCCCCCCACACATGTTGCTTACTAGCTGCCTTTTCTCACGGTAAGTAGCCATCGGAACAGAGCTCAGTAAGGGAAAAATAAACATGGGGAGACATAAGAAGGGAGAAAAAAACAGAACAACCCAGTAACATCCCTAGTTCACATTTTATTGATATTTCATTTAAAGTGCTTTTTCTCTTTCTCTCTCTAGAAACTGGGTTAATTTATAACCTGGAGGGTAGAAACACTCCACTTTAAATCTCATCTTGCTAACCTGACTTCAAAGCTTTAATGATCCATTATTTGCCATGTAAACAGATTTAAGAATGAAATATTGATTTTTCTGACCCTGAAAAAAAAAAAAAGAATCCTAGAATGACTGAACCAGAGGATTGCAAAAAAAAAAAAAACCCTTTCTGAAGTGCATTTTCCAGCTAGTAACCATTGTTTTTTTTTTATTTTTGTTTTTCTGTTTTAGGTCTGTTTGCCTGGACCCATCAACAGCTGGGAGACTAATCAACCACACTGAAAATGTTCGGGGATTTGTGGGGGAGGGGTTTGGAATGTAAATGTTTGAAACAAATGTGTATAAATAAATGAATTCTTGATAACTTAGTTATTGACCTGGAGACTGATAGCTTGTTAAAGAAACTCCATGTTCCTCCTTCCTGGAGTTGGAGGTTTCTGTAGGCACTTTATTTCTCCACTTTCAAAAGCTTGGGCTTGGCCCAACTCTGAGGCTGCCCAATCCTGTTTCTATTACCAATTTAAATCTATGGCTTGAACCTCTACATTGAAAAACCTAATCCATTCCCTTAAAAAACAAAAAAACCACACTTCTCAGAAGCCCTAACCATTTTCTGGCTTTCTTTTTTTGTTGCTGTCTATTGAAGCCTTTGAACATGCCCATTTAATAAATATATTAAAATTGAAAAAGAAAATGGATTGTGACCAGAATTTTATTTACCAAGTTAGACTAAAAGAGGAAGAAGAAACTGTTATGAGCCTTGAGAAAGAGGGGGAGGAAAAAAATAAGAAAGCTACTTATAGCAAAGGAGAATTTATTCTACCAAAAATACGCATGACAATGCATCCTAATGTAATACAAAAATAAAAAGAAAGTGAAGATACAATTATATGATCACTTTCTTGCAGGCCTCATATATTGCTTTCAGGAAATCACATAGAGGGTTGTTGGATTAGATTTTAAACAACTAAAACTCCAAAATAATCTGAAAAAGATGGCTCTGTAACTGGGTTAAGGGAATCACTAAACAGAAAAATCTTCAACATTTAAAGGAGGGAGAGGATAAGTCAAGAAGAAAATAAAATAAAAATTAACTCTCAGAATAAAGGAAGGCAAAACCACCCGATCAAAGGGGTTTTTGTTTTGTGATGCTTTGTTTTGCTTTAATGTTTTTAGTAATTCAGATGCTGCAAGTCGATTGTGGTGAGTGTGTCTGTAAAAAAGTCAAAGCTGTCAGCTGAAATATCTACAGGACTGTCGAGGGAACCCGGCAAACTGGGCGAGACTGCATCTGAAAGCTGCAGGCAGGAATCTGTGGAAAAAACGTTAAAGTCCTGCAAAGAGGGGACCTCGAGGGCCTCGGGACTGTCATTGTTTAGGCCAGAGCCACAGTTCTGGCCCATTGTTGACAAGCAGTTAGGAACAGTGGGTGACTGGTGCTGAAAATGTTTCAGATTTTTTTCATTGCTGGTTAAAGGCGAAACTGGGAAACTTTGGGAGTCACCATTGTGTCCATTGGGAGCCTGCTGCTGAGAGAGGGCATTTTGCTGAAAAGTGTAACCTTCCCTCTCCAGAAGGGCCCCGGAGACGCTGAGGGCTTGCTCAAAGAGCGACTTCTCTTCCTCGTCCTCCTCCACTTTCTCAGAGTCTTCGAGGCTTTTAAATTTTCCTTCGCTGTTTTGGTTCTCCTTGCACTGGGTCTGCCTCTTGTGCTTCATCCTCCGGTTCTGAAACCACACTTTCACTTGTCTCTCAGTCAAATCCAGCAGCGCTGCAATTTCCACCCTTCGGGGTCTGCAAAGGTACTTGTTGAAATGAAATTCTTTTTCCAGCTCTAAAAGCTGCGTGTTGGTGTAAGCAGTTCTCAGGCGCCGGGAGCCCCCGCCGCTGCCATCGGCGATTTCCAGGGATTCTGCGGAAAGGGAAACCAACAAGAGACACACGCACAGTTGGAGGTGGAGGGGTCCGAGCGGGGTTATTCCACTGGAGAATAAATATAGCAGAAAAGATCAACTGCAACAAAATGGCCGCCCCTGGATGCAGTAAAGCTATTGTGCTGCCTTTCCTGGGAGCCCAGCCCGGGGAGACCCCATCTCTTCCACCTCCATCAAATTCTTGCCTGTAGCTCCCCCCAACCTCTCCATCCGGGAGCAAACTTTATATTAGCCACACCACAATTTATAATTAATGCATCAGCTGCTTAGCTGAGCAAGAGCGATCTATCACTCTTCATTACTGTCAAAAAGCCAAACTCTAGGACAACTAGACAAGAGGAGGTCAGTTCCAACTCAAATAAATCATCCCACATTACACAAGTTAGGGAAAGTTCCCCCACCCCCTTCTTAAAATATATATATATATATATATATATATATATATATATATATATATATATATATATAAAATCATTGCAGAACGCAGGATCCCTTTTCTCAACATCAAACCCACTCCTGAGCCCACAGGGGAAGGGAAAGCAGCCAAGCATCTCTCTCTCTCCCCCTTCTCTCCCAGCCCACGCTCCCCTCCCCCCATAACCGCTCTCGGGGCAGCCCAGAAGGGGAAGAGGGTCCGGGGACCTGGGGCCAAGTCTTTGGACTGACCTTTGTGGCTGAGGCAGGCAGGGCCGGTGGCGGCAGCGGCCGAGGCGGGCGGCAGCGCGGTTTTCTTGGCCGCCTTCTTCTCCTTCATCCAGGGGTACTCGGGCGGCTGCAGGGCGCCGGCGGGCACTGGGCTGCCGCGGCTGCCCGCGGGGCTCGGCTTGGGGCGGCCGCCAGCGCCGTGGCGAGGGTGACTGCCCGGGTTCAGGCTGGGAATGGTCTGCTCAAAAGGAGGAGGAATCAGTGTCGAGTGTGAAAGCGTCGAGGTCTTGATTGATGAACTTTGAAATGTATCAGCGACAGGGGGAAAAGATGTCAGGCACTCAGCGAGCGACGGCTGGCTATTGATAAAACCAATCTCTCGCTCAAATTCGTAATTCATGGCCTTCTCCTTGGAGCCCCCTCGGAGAAAACGTTCCCTCTTCTGGAGGGGCTTTGGGGGGGCAAGGCCCAGGAAAAAGGCGAGCGCGGAGGAAAAAAAAAAATCTATCATAGAAGATCGCTGCTGGGGTGTTTTTTTTCTAATTCACTGATTACAGCCGTATGGGGACCGCGCTACTATTAAACTATTGAATTCATGGAGACAAGGTTGAAATTGGACCGAATTGGCTGTCACATGATTGCTTCTGCCCAATGACAATTTGGGCTTTAATCAAAAGAAGCCACTGTCTGTTTGATTGATCCAAAAAAGTCGGGAAGGAACGCCTCATTGGGGGCCAGCGAGGCTTTATTTACACTTTTTTCAGGGCAAAAATACCTATATGTGGGTGTGGGTTAGGGATGCCTGGGAGTGCGTGGGGGCGAGGGTGCCTGCCTGCCTCCTGATCAGCACGGATCTGGTGTGTGCGCCTGGGAGTGTGTGTGGGAGTGTGTGAGTGCGTGCGAGTGGTGAGCCCTGCAGCCGGTCCCGGCGGCGGCTGCCCTCTGCCTCCCCCGCACACTCCGCGCATTGTTTGGGACTGTCGGGAAGACGCCTCGCACCTCACAAATCATTTAAGCACCTCAGTCTGACGCCTGCAGTCATTAACAAAGTAATCCATTAATCTTAAAGTTTTGACACCCGAGGGCCCCGCATCCCAACCACATAAGTTCTGCTGAGGCAGGAGGAAGAAGCAGAGGGAGAGGGGAGATGAGACAGAGAGAGGAAGGGCGGGGGCGGTGGGGGGGGGACAGAAAGAGAAGGATTATTTTGGGGGGTTCCTCCCTTTTATTTCCCTTTTCCTCCTCCGCCTTATCTAAAACCAGTTCCTGGATCTCAGAACTGGTCTGTCTCTGTTTTCCTTCCCGTCTGTCTTTCCCTCTTTTCCTCTTTTTTTCCCCTCTTCTCCCCTCTCCTCCGCCCTGTCTCTCCTCTGTCCACCTCTCCTCCCCCCACTTCCCTCAGGCCCTCGCCCCCCTCCCAAAGCCCAGCTCGGAGTCCGCGCCCACGGACCCTGGACCCCGGCCCATTGTTAGCCGGCTTTTCCACGACAACTATGCATCTGGCTCCAGCGGGAAGCGGAAAACGGGAGGCGGCTCTCCAGGCTTCCCGACCCTCCTGCGCCATCAACTTCTCAGGAGTGGCTCGAGAAAGATAGATGCATGTGCCAAGCGAGACAACAACCCCAGATCCATGTGTCCAAATCCCTGTAGCCAGGGCGGCGGCCAGCCAAAGAAATGCCGCCCCGAGCAGGCGCGTGCGGCTCCTGGCATTCTGGGTTTCATACCCGTAGGGCTCGGGTGCGGTAAGTATTTCTGATTTCCAGGAAGTCTGGTGGAAGTTAGCAGCACGGAAGGAGAAGGCGCTTGCTTGTTCTCTCGTTTTTTCTTTTTCTTTTCCTCCCTTTCTTCTCATCCTTGTCGCTCTGGTGGGGGCTTCTTGGTTCAGATGCAGTGAGTGCTCCCTGAATTGTCTCCTGCACTGTCCCGCTTCTTGGCCACCAGAGATGTTTGCACTCGGGTTCTGTTGTGAGAAACAGCACCGCGGGTGACAGAGGGCGACCCAAGGAGGAATTATAAAGGTTCTGTTTCTCTCTTCACTTTCTTTTTTCCAACTTGGAGACTTGAGACTGAGCAAATCTTGGACTGTGCTGGAGGGTTCAAAAAATAACACCTTTAGATACCAAACAATAACTTTGAAAAAATCCACCAAGCCAGAAAAAGGGAAGGAGGCTGAGAGAGAAATCTGAAGGTATCTCTTTCCCCCCAAACCCTGAGGATGATGATTCGCTTTTGCTTCCTTTGAAATGGACCAAGTGATCAGACTCCCCCTGGCCGGCAGGCATCGGTGGCAGGAAAATAAATCATTCTGATGGCCAGGGAGAGAGAGATTGTCGGAGGAGAAAAATCTATGTAGAAAACAAGAAAGGCTGACCAAGCCACAAGGATAGGACTCCATCTCTGAGGCTGGCATCAAAGGGGGCTTGGGTTGGAAATTAGATATAAAGTGGACTTTGTCATTGACTAGCCCAGAGCATTGCCTTACAGATAGAGATGCTATTTTGGAAAATGTGGGGTTTTTTCAGTTTTCTTGCTTTTATTCCAAACAAAGCTCTGAAGGAAGTCTGAGTGCGATCAATCTTGCTCACCAAAAGCCTTGACAGCTTCTGGCCCTTAAGAACACATTTCAGCTTCGAGCTCTTTCCAAGATCAAATGTGGCCGAGCAAAGAGGAGAGCAGGAAACGCAAGTAAACAAGGAAAACTAGTCTTTTTAAAGATTTTTTTTTTTTTTTGGCAGCAGAAAGAGTTATAAGGCTGCTTTTAGGAAAGGTGCTTTGTGGACCCTGGGATGGTGGTTTTTGGCATTTGCTTTTACCAGAAAATATTGAGAGGTTAAGGGGAGGGGGAGCGTGGAGAGGAAGCAGTGCTGTCCCCGTATCGTTGAGGCTTTGTCAGGGGCTGCGTGGGTGAGAGCTTTCTGCTCGCCTCAGCGGCCTTAATTCAAATACCATCTGGAAGAAAACCCTTTCTTTCGGACCATTCAACACTGAAATCTTCCCCAAACCTATTACTTTAACTCAGGAGATATTTTAATAAGGATTTCTTTTTAATATCTAGGAAGCTGGGGTTGAGATTGATATTTTTTTCTTTGATAGTCAAAATGAATGTCTTGACTGGCAAGATATGGGAAATCATATTGGAATCTCCTTTTTAAAATCTCTGCCCTGAGGGAAGAAGGACCCCTCCAAATCAGTTCTCCCTCAGCTAAAGAGTAGATTTTAGAGATTTTAGAAACGGATTCAAACAGTGGGATCCCTGAAAGATTTTCCTCTCTGGATGGGTAGCTTTCTCTCTCTCTCTCTCTCTCTCCCCACCCCCCCCCGCCACTGTTCTGTATTCTCCCAGGTAATTTTACACACTTCTCTAAAATTATTACTTAAAAGAAGACCCCCTTGTCTCAGCCTACTGTGTTCAGATCTGAACAACCAAAAGGGTGGAAGCTCCAGTCCTCACAAAGACTGGTTTTCCAGCCTCTGCATTTCTGAGGTGTGCCATATGTCAGCAGGGAGGTTGGTGGGGGGCGGGTGGTAGGGAGCAAATCTACTTCTTCCACGGCCCAAACTCTTTAAAAAGAAAAAAATACATAGCAGGAGCCCCAGGACAGATTTGGGGGAAGCACCTCTAGCAGTGAGAGAAACACCCAGATCTCTACAGCTGCCTGGCTTTGCATCTGCCCAGTCTTTTTCTTTTCTTTTTTTTTTTTTTTAACTTCAGGAGTTTCTCTAAAAGCAGCTCCTTCAGGCCCAGTAGGTACCCCCAAAATGGCTCCACTGCTTGTTTTTAAAGCTCATCTTCAGGAGCTTCTCAGGGGAAAGATAGAGGCCATGATGATGTATATTTTGGATTGCAAACAAAATGGCGACATTTCCCATCTCTGCCTCTGAAAGATACAATCCAGGGAGATGGGGGATTTATTTCTCACATCAGATGCTCCTGATCCCCAGACACAGGTGGTTCCTCACTTCCAGCTTTGAGAGGGGGGCTGCTGATGGGGATGTAGTTCTGAGGTTTGCACTTTCGGATTTTGGTTTCCTCTCCGAGCAATTCTTTAATCTGAAGATGAAAATATTTCCCTTTCCCGTGCCTGCCTTTGCCTCTGCCAGCCAGTCAGTAGGCAGCTCTATCTTAAATCCAGCAGTAGAAATGTAATGTTTAGCTCCTGTAGCATCTAATAAAAGAAGTACTTGTAAAACTGCATTTTTATTAGAAAGATACCAATCTCCTTTCTCTCTCCCCCTCCCCCTGGGGCCATAAAAGGAAAGCAGGGAGGGAAGAAGGAGAGGAAATAAATCCAGAGAATGCCAAATCCTATTTTCCGGGAAGAAGCCAATGCTGGGACTCAAGCAGTTCATGGAAGGACTCGGGGAAGCTGCTTGGAGTTCAGCCTTTCTTTTGCTGGAGACCTGGGTGAGCCTCAATCTCTTCCGAGGCGCCCCGCTCCCAGTGGCGATTTTAGGAGTGATTCTTTCCTCCGGGCGCGATAAGGGACAGCGAAGCATCCGCGGAGAGTCCAGTTGCTCCTAGAAAGTGCTCGGCATCCGCCGCGCGGCCGGCGATTCCCCGAGTTAAGGCGTTGGCTGGTCCGCTTTGACCGGAGGAAGATGGTGGAGCAGAAGACAGCCCTACCTTATCCCCCGGCGGGGCTGCCCGGGCACCTGTGCGCCTCCCGCCGCGCCTCAGCCGGGCTGCCTTTGTTCCTCCCGCACTCAGCACTCCGCAGCCCCTGCGCCCGCGGCCGGCCTCCGTGGCAGCTGGGAACCGGGCAGCCCAGCGGGCAGGCAGCTCAGCGCTTCCAGAACTGCCGCCGCGAGAAGCTCCGGCTGCCTTCCCGAGAATTCGCCGCGCTCCCGGGCGAGCCGCCTGGCCAGGCCTCAAGCCGGAGCTGGAGGGCTGCCGCGGCCTGCTCCGCCAGGTCGCCTCTGCCTGGACTCCACGCAGACCCTTATCTTCGGCCAAAGAATCCCTTGTGACCACGGATATTATTCAGAATAGAAACTTTATTTTATTTTTTTGTTTTGTTTCTCAGAATGTGAGCAGCAAGGAATGTAGAACTCTCAAAACAAACCTAGCGTTTTTCGCGTTTACAGATTTTTTTTTCAGTTTCGCTTGATGTTACAAACCTAAATCACTGTTTTCAGAAGCTGGATCCTCTCTGGTATTATTGCATCATTACTGTTTTTATAAAGGAATTCTATTTCCCTTTCGAATAAAATTTTTTTCTATGTACGCCAATACACCATTGAACAAAAGGCCCAAGAAACCTTCTGAACAATCAGGGTACAGAATTTCTTTAATATAAATACGAACGGATGGGGATAAATAATATTTAAAACTTATTCAATGCTTGCAAAAAAAATATAAATAAATCTGACTGTTCACCAGCATACACACACGGAAAGACGTACACTTAGTCATCCTTGCACAGGGAGCCCCTGTTTCAAAGCGCCTTTGATTTTTTTCTCGCTCTTTACAAGAAGTGCAATTAAAAAAAATACTAAAATCTAAAAAAAAAAAAAGTAATCGCTTCCCCTCGGGAGCCATAATGTACGAACAAATTCACATCAAAGAACTTGGCTAGAAAATTTGTTCATATACCCTGTTTCTGATCAAAGAGTAGAGAAGGTAAAGGGTGCAGGGCCAGCGGCCGAGCGAGGGGCGGGAGGAGATAAATATCGCTACTGATACTGACAGCCATTCCAGCAACCAAGATTGCTACGTCACATAAACTATAAAAACGTGTTACCAAAGAAAACAAAGCGGGGGGGGGGGAGAATGGGGGGTGGAGGAGAGAGAAAAGGGAGGGGCGGGAAGAACCTTAAACAAACAAAACAAAAAAAGCAAACGAAAAAGAAAGGTAGGTAGCGGGGGTGGGGGGGGGGGTGGGGATAGGGTGGGGACTCTCCTGGCGCGCAGCCCCGAGCCCACCATCACAGATGGGTGAGCTTGGGGGCTTCCTGAATTCTTCCCTGAGAAGGATGGTGGGCGGTAAGGTCCGTGTAGGTGGGGTGCGGCTCCCCTGGCCCGGGCCCATGATGGTGGCCACTGCCCAGCGGCCCAGCGCCCCCGTAGTCCATGGCAGCCGAGGCGGCGTGGGGGAGGTGAGTTAGGCCAAAGAGGGGCGGGCCAGAGTTGCTCATGGGCTCCACATAGCTGCCCCCAACGAAGACGGGGCTTCCCTGTAAGTGTGGAGTCCCATAGCTGCCATTGCCCTGCAGGCCATGCGCGTGCGGATCATAGTCGGGTGTGCCGCCCGCGCCCGCCCCCGTCGCGGTGTAGCGCTTCTGCGGGGGCGGCGGGGGCGCGCAGCTGGGCAGGGGTGCGGGATAGGAGGCGGGGGGCAGCCCGTAGGCGCCCTGGGGGTGCTTGGAGAAAGGCGGGGGCGACTGGGGCTCGTACGGGACGCTGTTAACCAGCGAATGCATAGAGTTAAGATAACCGCCAGCGCCGGGCGGCACGGGACTGCGACTTGGGGACTGGCCCCCTGATGATGTCAGCATGCCCTTGCCCTTCTGATCCTTCTTGTACTTCATGCGGCGATTCTGGAACCAGATCTTGATCTGGCGCTCGGTGAGGTTCAGCAGGTTGGCCATCTCCACCCGGCGCGGCCGGCACAGGTAGCGGTTGAAGTGAAATTCCTTCTCTAGCTCCACCAGCTGAGCGCTCGTGTAGGCTGTGCGCGCCCTCTTGGACGACGCCTGCCCAGGTGGGCTCTTGTCACCTGCGCAGCTCTCCCCTGCGAGATCAGAGAAGAGAGGAAGAGTGGCATCAGGGGCTGCCCGCAGCCCCGCCCAGCCCCTGACCCAGCCAGGCCCCTCCTTCCTCCAGGCCCCAAAGATCCCTCCGTTTATCAGGGCCCAGAAAGGGGAAGAAGGAACTACATATTTTCCTCTGTCCTGGTGGGGAAACAGCGCCTGTAGCCCGTCATTGAGTAAAGCTGCAAATCATAGGCCTCTCCAAGCGGGGGGGTGGGGGGAGGAACAGAAAAGCAGAACCCCCTGTTTGCCTTCCTGGTCTGTATTTCCCTTCTGGAGCTATTCACTTTCTGACTCATTTACTGATCCTTCAGCCCTATCAGACTACAAACTCCGTGTGGGCAGGTGTCACCATGTTCAATCCCTTCACAGTAACTGGAATGTGAGGCACCTAATATACACTCAATAAACCTTACCCTCCATCACTATCTGACTGAAGGATTGGACAGTTGCCTCAACTGGCCACTTATTTGATCTGTCCAGTATAAACGAGTGGAGTGGAAGCTCCAATCTGGAAGGCCTTCTCTGCCCGAAAGAAGAGACCCCATTGAAAAGAGTTCCCATTTCTGGTGGGGAGGCCCAGCTCCCTGATGCTGGGTGCTATTAATTAGGGCTCTCCATGTCATCAAGCAGCCTGCCCCAGCTTTGCCCACTAATCTTGACCATCCTTTCCCCCCCGGCCCCCCAAATCCTGGCTCTGGATGGTCCCAGATGCTCAGGCTCTGAACAGAGCACTAGCAACTGGAGAAGGCAGCAGCAAAGGAAACCAAGAGGCTGGGAAGCCCAAGACCCAGCGCCTGTCCTCTATTGGAATCTGGTTCCAGGAGGCCCATGTGGTTCCCATTAGCATCCCCGCCCCCAGGAAATCCCTGGCTGCCTTCATTGTACTAAGTCTGAGTAGGGCCTTCCCAGAGATAAGGCAGCCACTCCATCTACTGGAGCAAAAATTAAAAATAAGCTTTGATTATAGGCAGAGCATTGATTCTGACTTGGAGGCCTGCTTTTATTCTGCCACATTTCATTGTGGGGTGGGTGCCACTGTTTCATTAGAAATGAGGAGCTGGGCTAAAAAGAGACAGTGCTGCTCAGGTTTGTTCTGCCCAAAGGTCCTAACGCCACAAGGAGGGACTCCAAAGTCACTAGGCCCCACTTGCTCATAAGAAAGGTCCAGAAAGACTCCCATCAGATCTCTCTCTGGGGTTTCCTGGGCACAGAGTCCAATCACTTCCCTAGTTGCAAAGCCTCTGGAAACCTTTGAGGGTTGGGGGGAGGAGGAGCGGTGAATTCTGGAAATATTCCAGCACTCCCAAACCTTGCTGGCCGTGGCTGGAAGTGGCCTGGGGGGCTGGGAGCCAGGTCAGAGGACCCTCTTCCGCAAGGCGGCCCTTTACCTGAGCTGGAGCCGCTGGTTTTCTGCTTTGTGTTTTGCCGAGACTCTTTCATCCAGGGGAAGATTTGTTTGGCCACGGTGGGCGAGTTGAGTAGGGGGCTCTTGGCTGCGCTGGCGGGGGTGGGGTTGCTGCTGCCATTCTGAGGGGGGGAGACTGACGAGGGGGGCGGGGGCGCGGCAGGGGCAGGCGCAGGGGGCTGCGGCGGGGGTTGCGTCTGTGGTGGGGCAGGGGGCGCGGCCTGGGGCGGCAGCGGGGCCAGAGGCGGCTCGCCTAGGCCCGGGGGCTGGCTGGGCGGACCGCTCAGGGTGCGCAGACACGCCTCGCTCAGCTCGTGCGCCTTGGGGTGGCCCCCGGCATTTGAGGGCGACTGGAGCGAACAGGCGGGTCTGTGGTACTCGCCATCGGCACCCAGTGCTGCGGACGCCGGGTATGGCTGCTGACTGGCATTATAACCGAACCCGTTGGCTGCCTGGTAAGGGTAGCCACCGTAGATCGCCGAGCTGTCGTAGTAGGTCGCTTTTTGCATCGCGTTGTTTCACGATCTTGATCGCACACTCTGACAGGGGCTTGACACCCGTGAGGGCGCACATTGGCACGCCCCCGAGGTCACGTGACGCTCCGCCGCCAATGGCCGCCCAGCGTAGACCTGGGGGGCGAGAATCGCAGCGCCGTGAGGGCTCCGCGCAAATCCATCTTACTCTCAATAGCTAAGTGACATGAAAGCCATAAAAGAAAAAGTGGTCAGCAATATTTAGCAGCACGACTTGGCCCCGGGCGCAGAGAGCCGCGCTATAAAAAGCCGCTGGAATTTACTGGCAGCTACAAATATTTGCTTAACTTGCATCTGGAGTTGGGGTGTTTTCCGGGGAGAGAGGAGGAGAGTGAGAGGTCCGGAAGCCGGGTCTGGGGAGCTGGAATCCAAAAGGAGAAAGGCCTGATGGGCTAGAAAGGAACAGGCTCTGGATCCCTTCTTTTCCAAGGAAGAAGAAAATTGGGGTGTCCCTTCCTCTCCACAACTTGGATTCCTCCCCTCTGGAGATCATAGGGAAGGGGCAAGGGGCAAAGGGGAGCTTGGGTCACCAACTTTTTCTCCAATCCTCTCTTTAGGACTGATATTTGCCAAAAGAACCGTGACGCAGGGTGACTTCCCATCCAGGCCCTTCTTGGACCTTCCAGCACCCAAGAAAGGTATGCACAAATTTTTTTCAGGCAGTAGCCCTACTGGACCCTTGTCGATTTCAGAAGCTGAGCTTGTTAGTTAATCTACCCTTGTGCAGGGATATGACTCACCTCCTCCAAATGAGACCCTTGTGGTCAAGGAGGGGAGAGAAAACTTTGGATGGAACATTCTGGGTGGGGATGGACCAACAAGGACACCCTCTCCAGGAAGTCAAACTCAAATCTCGGACAGTTCTTTACTGCTTCCCTCTCCCTATTTCTCAGGCAGGTCCCAGCAGGCCACTCCCACCTCTTTGCCCCTGTTACAGAAGGTCTCCAGACCCTCCTGCCTTGGACTTTCTGAGGTCCTGTTATTCAGGGCAACTATCAAATTCTACCTGCTAAAACATGATGGATTAGAGAAAAAAAAAAAACCCATCAGGAACCTGAAAAACCAGCGTCATCTCCATGACCACGGCTTGAACTCTCCTTCCAACTTAACGATAATAGGTTCTGTCTTAGAAACTGCTATGTAATGTGATGTATGGGGGTCATTTGGCTCCGGACGAGGGATGGAAGCACAAGCCATAAAATCCTGCCAGAGTTCCCTGATCTTTGTGTGCTGTTGTTGTTGTTGATATTTGTTACTTGGCCTAGTTACCTGCTTCAGAAACACCAAGTAAAGGACAAACCTGGAAATCTAAAAAGCAACTGAAAGCCTTCTCAACCTTTTTATTTAGAAAGCATACTGTAAAAGTGAAATCTATGTTTTATTTTTGTTTTCACCTTTGCATGGTCAACCTCTGGTTCTCACTCAGCTCAGAAAACTTTCACGTGAGTTCAAATAGTCGCCCCGCACACACAATCAGGATGTTAGTCTCTCTGACCATTTAAGAAAATTACAATGACAAATTCATGAAGAAAAGGGCTTACACTTCATGCCTCAACTATGTGTACTTGAGTCCTGAAGTTATTCAAAATTCCAGGAATAGCAGACACTTTGTTAACTAGAAAAAAATTAATGTAATAAGCATATAGCAGTGGATGATTATAATTTTGTTTTTAATAATGGACTCCTTTGGATTTCATTATTAAACCAACAATCTGACCAACATCTGGAAAACAGGCACAATTTAATTTTCCAGAACCTCAATTAAAAATTACAGCAGCCCTTATCCGGAGTTATTGTATGTGATCTTGAGCCCTGGAGTATTGTTTCTCTTTTGGAAATAGATAGGAAGCTACAGATACCATGATCAAAAGTAAATAAAGGATAAAATAAAATTTAAAACAGAATAAGCAATTTAATGTCTCCGTTTCCTGTTCTTTCACTGAAAATAACTCCAATTACATTTGGCAGTGTTAATGTCTGCCATTATAAATTTTTAAGATACTGGGCTTGTGTAAAATAAAACGTCAGGTTAAGACAGTTACTCCAGACACTTGAACAGCAAGATGTTAGATAAAACAAAATTAAGTTGATTTTTAACATGCAATATTTCAAGAGACTTGCTAATCCATTATCACAGGCTACACCGGCCTGCGGCTTACGGTCTTTTCGTCAAGTTATGCACTGTCTTATAAAATAATAAAAAACACCTTTGAAACTCTAAGAGCGAACAACAACCTCCATAAACTTAAAATGTGAATTCACCCACCAAAGTCCTTCCTATTGTTTGAGGCCAGCGGATAACCACCTTGGGGCCCACATAATCCACCACCTCACCCCACCCCAGCCCCCAAAGTTTGCAACCTAGTAAAGAAGTTGGAGATTTGCCAGCCAGGAAACTTTGCTTTGCATCCCCAGCCTTTGCCTGGGGATGGGAGGAGATTCCTCTGAAAAGATCCGTTTCTGGACAATAACCCCCAGGTGCAAGAACTGAAAGAGTTGAGGAGGCTAAACTGACTGCAGGAAGCAAGCCCTATTGTCTCTCTGGAAGATCTGCCCAAATTCAGCCTCCTTCCTTCAGACACTGCTCCCTTTTTCCACTCCCGCCACTTCCTCGGCCTGCCCTCACCCCGAGTTTAAGCGGGAACAGCGGGTAAGAGCTCCCGCGTCCCCTCGCCCACTGCTTCCTCTCCTTCCCAACCCCGAAAAGTTGAGGCTGGGCTAGGGAGAGGGAAGAGGTGGGGGCGGGGATGGGAGAGCGGCCTGAACTCGAAGTGTAAGGGTATCAGTCACTGCCGGGAAGGAAGCTCCGGCTTGTGAACTCTTCTTGAACCGAGATTTAAGTCTGCAGCCATAAATCACCGAGACGTAAACTCCACCATTCAGCGCTGAGAGCGGCCGGTTGTGGCCCCGCTTACCTTAACTTCTGACGAGCGCCGTGAGCGCAGGCTCGGGCTCCGGCCCCCGGCCCGGCTCGGCTCGGCAGCCCGGCCGGGTCCCCTCGGCGCGGGCTGGGCACCGACCCTCAGCATCAGCCGAGACGGCGGGCGGGAGGGAGACCCCGAGGCCCGGACGCCGCGGTGCAGAGCGTGGCCGCCTAGCTGCTCCGGCACGGCTCGCCCAGGGCGGACTGGGGCGGCTCGGACCCCCCCTCCCACCCACCCCACCCACCCACCCTCCCCCACACCCCCGCCCCCTGCCCTTCCCGAGGGCAGCAGCCGCGGCCCGGAGATAAGCGCTAGCGCGGCGCAGGGCTCTGCCTGGGCTAGTGGCACCGACTTGGGTATGTTTCTTATGAATATTACACGCGGAGCAGCGTCTGGTCGGGGGGTGCGGTGGGGGGCGCTGGGGGCGGGCGGCAGGGGAGGCCGAGGCGGCTAGGGGGGAACGTGGGCCGGCGTGGGGGATGGGGCTGAGGCGAGGGGAGGGATGGGAGCGAGCGGGGCAGCTCGGCGGCGGCGGGAGGAGGGCAGCCTCCCCCCAACGCTCACCGCCCTCCCTCTCCCCACTCCTAGGCGTCACTGAAGTCCAGGAAAATTATGCTAATGAGGACAAACGGCTCTCACAAAGGGGCTCTCTTGCCGGGCTCTATTTCTTAGGAATCCGTTTAGGAAACCACCTTACCCTGTGCCCTGGACATTTCCAGTTGCGGGGCGAAGGGAAGACGGAACCAGAAGAGAGTTCCCCAGACTTTGGGCAGTTTACCTCACCTCACCTGCCACCCCCAATCCAAGAACCTCAAAGCCAATCTCTGGGGAGCTGGGATAGGGCCTCCTTTCTCGGGAGACCGCCCCAAGAGCCAACTGGGGTGTCTTTGGTTATATTTTTAAAGTAAAAACCCTTGAAATCCTGGCGGCTGGGAGGGAAGTAGCCTGGGGGAGATGCAGGTTGTCCAGGCAGTGAAATGGGACACTCTGGGCTCAGGTACACACAAAGGTGCTAGAATCCTGGGTCTCCAGCTCTTCTGTGCCCATTTCACAGTTCAAACACGCAGCTCACTCTCAGGCAAAGACAGATAAAGTTCTGACCCCCAGCACGAACGGACACCTATACTTTCTCCCCTAATTAGTGGTAGATAGGGATGCTGAGCAGAGGAAAGGCCCGACGTGGCTGGTAACATTGCCAAAACTTTAAGGAGGATGGATGGTCTTTCTCCTCCTTAATGCCTCCCTCAACTCCCCAGATTCAGAAGTGAACTCTGCAAGGATATGTGTGTGGCAAAAAGAGAGAAATGGAGCTTTCGTGCAATTCCAAGGTGTCAGCGGCCGGTCCTTCTCAAAGGAAGGTGTTAAAAATATAAGTAGTATGTTTAAACTGTCAGGGAGCCAAAGTGTCACCTTAGAGCAAAAACAAAGCCAAGGGAAAAGGGAGAAGTCAAAAAGCACTCCGGGCCAGGGTGGCCTCATGCATACCAATGGTTTTTGTCATTTATGGCTGGGCAAGATTTATGACTCGGCGCCCCAAAGCTGTAAACAGAGCACAAAACAGCAAACACTTGCTCCTTATGGCATATTGCTCCAGCGCGACTTGAAAGGGGTAGCAAGGCAGCGTAGGAGGCGCGAGCCGGCCGCAAAAATCCGCTGGGCGGCATTTTCTCTTCAAACCGGCCGGGTTGGATGTGGCATTTGAAGAAAGAAGGCGTGGGTCAATAATCAACCCGCACTTTCTCCTCCAAACTGCTGACGCGACTCGCCGCTTTCTCAGCTAAGCCAGCTGCCGGGAAGGCCAGCTCTTCGTGAGAACCTGCCGGGGGAGGGGATGGCCCAGGGCGCCGAGGTGAGGGATGGGGCACCCCGGGCGCGTACCTTTCCGCCGGCCCCAGGGCTGTGACGGCAAAACGCGGGGACTGGACCCGCCGAGCCGCGGGAGCCCTGGGAAAGCCGGGGCGGGAGCTCGGGCCGGGCCTCCACCCGCCCCCGACTAGGTGGCCTCTGGGCGGCGGGCTGCGGCGGGCAGAAGTAGGGCTTGGACCTCAAGACTAGGGTCTGGCGGCCTGGCACGCAGACTGCCCGGGTCCAGGCCTCTCTGCTGACATCCAACGGACTGGCTTTTGGAGCTAGGCAGGCGAGGTGATTAAAAATAATAATGTATAATAGCCGAAGGATTTTTGTTCGTTTGTTACTGCTTTTTAAAAGAAAAATATCGCCAGTCGATTTCCACCGCCGCTGCCGCCGCGCCCTTTCTAGGTAAATCCCGCAGCCATGCACCCGGCTCTGCCAAAACCGATGAGGTTTTCTTTGGGGAGAGGACCCCTTGGCTGCCCCAATACCCCTAAGTCCCATGCCCCCGCCCCCCATCCCTCGCCCATGTAGACTAGAAGAAAACATTGTCTCAGCACTAGAAGAATCTCTGGAACGGCGGAGGTGCGCTGGTGCCTTTCTACCCCTCACAGGGGTCTCCTTGTGAACTTATCTGCGAGGGCCTGTGGGTGGCCCCGCGGCTGGCTATGCAGCCAGGGAGGAAGGTGAGGAATAACTGTTGGCAAGAAGAGGCATAGAAGTCCCAGATTGGGGAGGAAAATCAATGAGGAAATAAGCTTGCCTGTGAGGGTGAAGTTGGCATTTTGAGGGTAAAAGGGGACTAGCCTTTTTTAAAAAAAATATAGCTGTTGTTTAGCTATGATGGAGTGGCTTTAGCTCTTTCCGTGGAGGAAAAACCAACCGGTTCTCTATAAACGCCACTACTGCCTTCTCTCTGTGCACACTTTTATACAGAATCTGCTCAAGAATCCATCCTTAGATATTTATTCCGCTTGCTGGCACTGAAGCGACAATAAAAAGATGCCTTTAACAAACCTCTTCTATTCCCTCTCTCATTCTTTCTAGCGAAACTATATTATTTATGAGTCTTTAACTGGGCCAAAAATGTACCAGAACTGGGTCATAAATCATATGAAATGCTGACAAGTAATTGAACAGCAATTAAAGCTTACATTTTATTTCCAAGGGGTGTTTTAGAGCACTTGAAATGGCCTCAGTTAAACACGGTTAGCGCCTGGGCCAGTAGCGGGGGAGGGCTGAAGCAGCCCTTCCGTCTGGGGAAGCAAACCCCACTCAAGTAGGGGAAACCTGATTTGATTTTTTTCCAGTGCAGAACGAAATAAGATTTTTTTTTTTTAAGTCAGGAGACAAATACGATTCCTGACTCCTTGTAGGCGTCTGTTTTCTCTGCTCCAAGAGCTTCAAAAGCAAAGGAAAGCGAAGTTTCCATCACCTTTTTAGGGAGTTTCCATCCTTCCCGGGAGTGCTGGGTCCCTAAAGCCCAATTAGCTCAGGCTTTCCCAGTAATTTGGAAGCACACTGTTTAACTCTCTGCCCCCATTCTGGCTACAGCACCGTTTCTGGGGCTCTGAAACCGTTGAGATGTCTGCCTCTGCTTTCTGCAGACTGGCCAGTCCTCCAACCCTCCTAGCTGGCTGAGGGCGTACAAGGGGGCGCCCAAGCCTGTGCATTATGAAGCCGAAACGCACCTCCAGCTCCCTGCTTTCTCTGTCTCCTGAATGTTAGAATAACAGAGCTTCTGGGCATTCAGCACGCTTGCCCCCACCCCAAGCCTCTCCGAGATTTGAGCTGTCCTTCTCCACCCCTACTCGGGTGCTCAGGGAAACAATGGCTAGTCCTCAGGGTCTGGCTCCTTCAGTCTGGCAAGTGGGAAAGCGCTTCCTGCAACCCAGCACTGAACAAAGTGGCCCGAAGCACCATCAATAAAATGGCAGCGCATCTGGACGCTCATTGATTTCCCTCTCCCAGCTGCTCTGGCTGTCCAGGTCAGCCCTCACCCTCCATCCTGGCCGGCAAACACGGCTAAATAGGGCGCGATCCCCCTTCTCCTCCACTCAGCCCCCACCCCCCTCCAGGCAGTCGTGTCCAGCGAGCACAGCGTGGGCCACCTTGGCCCGAGCCGGCGCTTTGGGACCCTCCCTCCGCCTGGGGCTCAGCTTCTGGGACTCAAGCCCCGCTGCAGTGGACAAAGCCACGGGAGCGTCGGAGGCCACCAGGCCCACCTAGTAGCCCCCGAGTTCCCCTTCCTTTACACCCCCCCCCCAATACTTTCCAAGGAATTAAATTCCATCTGAGGCGCTACTGGGGATGTTTCAAATGCTTTCAGTTCTAAGGGAGAAACAAAGGAAGAGAGGGGCTGAGGGTCCTGTCCCTGAACCAGGGTCTCCTCACCTGACCTTTGTCTCTCACAGCCATAACTCACTCTAGATATGAACAATCAACGGAAATACCTTAAAATAAATTCCATCCTCCCGGTGTGGCCTGGAGTCCCATCGCTAGCTCGCCCAGAACTGCTCCATGAGCGCTGAAAACTGCAGCCCGCTAGGAGAGCGCTTTCCGGAGAAGGGGAAGGAGAAGGAGGAGGTGGGTGCGAGGGGGTGGGGGGAAAAGCTCTCGCTCTGTAGAGAATCTAGAAAACGTAATCACAGGCAAAGCCCGCCCGGGTCTCCGCTCCAAATGCCACAATAATGTGCTGTATTATGTGCTCACGTGGTCATACGTCAACTTAAATCCTTCTATTTGAAATAGGGAATCACTGAAGGAACTAGGTTTCCAAGCAGAACATTTAGCTTTTGGGGAGGTGAAGCGGGGGACCTTGACCAGCAATGGGGGAGGGAAGCACTGTCTAGGGCAGTAGGACGCTGGAGGCATCTCCTCACACCCCAACACGTGGTGCCACACAAGGCCACTTATCTCCACTTATATTTCTTTACACATGATCCAGACACAAGGGAACAGCAATTCTGTCTCCATTCTTATAGTCCACGGAACTTTCCTTACAGTCTTCCACTCACACATAAACTGAACCCAGAGCACCCAAGCACTCTAGTCTCGCCTGGCCCACTGGCCAGTATGTCAAAAGGCAAGGTGCTAGCCCTGTTTCCAGAAGAAAACCCAATAAGGACTGGCCTAGTCAGTGGACTCCCTAATGGCCTGCCATTGTATGGAGTTTGCTAACACCCACACCATACACCACAGCCACTGGAGAAACCCAAAAGGCCCATAATTACCTGACAAAAGGCTGAAGCACCTCCTCCAAGTCCAGTTGGTTTTGTTCGACGGAACCCCCTAGAAGAGATATGCTTGGCTCTAGAGTGGTGGGTCAGGGTTTGCTAAATCTGGAGGGACCAAGCGCCCTGGCCAAATCTGCACTTATGCATTTTCTTAGTGCATAGCTCAGTGATACATGAAATTATAGGCTTCTGATGATGAAAAATGTAAGGGGAAATGATCTAATTGTCTCTGCAAGAGAGGAAAAAAAAAGAACCAACCTTTGCTGGCATCCCTTGAATTAACCTACAAGACAATCTAGGGCCCTCTCTGCAGACCAGTCTGCCCACCCTCCCCCAAGACAACTCTGTGTCCACCATCAGAAACTGAACTGGACCAACTCAGCTCAGGAAGAACCTGGCATTACCCCTCCCCATCCCACTCCAACTCCTACCCTCTGCTTGGTGACACCATCCACTGACTTTAACACTTCACCCTCTCAGGAGCCATCTAAAAAGTTCCTCTTTTCAGGTCTTAGTTTCTGAACTAGGGGAGTGCTCTGAGGTGGTAAGATCCTCATGCCATATTCTTTTGTTCCTCGAGAGTAGGTCTTCAGCTGGCTAGGCCTCTCTAAGTGTGAGAACTCACTTGTAGCAGCTGCAGGAAGCTGTGCATGATTCCTTCCCTCCTCTCCTCCCCCATAGAGGAGCAGAAGAGGCCTGGTGAGAATGTAAGGCCCTCAGCAAAGCGGCCTGGTCATGGGGATGTCCAAATCACAAGGGCAACAAAAGAGGAGGAGACCGAATCCCTTGGAAGTAAGCCCTGGCCTAAGCTAGAGGTACTGTTCCAATAAGGTTCTGTCTGTGGGATAGCTGGAAGAGAACCTCTTTGTGAACTTTCCCAGCTCTGAACGAAGCTACAAGATATAAAGTGAGAACCCAAAGTGAAAACCTGCTTCTCTCAGGTTTCCGGGGTAAAGGACAGGACCAAAGGCTGGTTTCAAAAAGCACTCTCCAGTCCCCCAAGGACTCAGACAACTAATACACTGTCCTCCCCTTACCCCTCCATCCACACAATTTCACCCTGAGCTCTCCAGATAGCCTGGCAAACCCCCTTGCCTGCCCCCAACCAAAGTTTCTGCACAGGCTTCGACTCAAAGATGAGAAGAGGCCCCCTTCAGAACTCTCAGAGCAATCTGGAGCAAACCAAAACTCCCGAGGCCATAAATCAATGGGAGAAGTCTTTGGTACTGCTTCAGAGAAATGCCTTAACGCCAGCAAGGCCCAGCAGCATCTCAGCTCCAGCCAGGAGCCTCTATACCGCTATTAACAGCCCAGTTAATGCTCCAACTGCTGTTTAACAATTAACATTAACGACTTGGGGTGGGATGGGGTGATTGGGTGGGATGTGAAGGGAAAAATCTGAGCAAGTCAAAGGAAATTTAACTTCTGAGGTGAAAACAGCTTCGCTATGAGAGACCTTGGTCTGGGCAAGCCCCCGGGGAACCAGCAGCTGAGAGTCCTCCTTCACCACTCTGAAACCCACTTTCCTGGAGCAAGGCTGTGGGTCTTTTATGGTTCAGTTCCAGAGAACAAGAATAGAGATGCTCAAGTATCTAAGTCCAGGTTGGGAAACCCAGCTGCCAATCCCTCCTCTACTGACTCCCCCACCCAACCTGGCCAGGGCTGGGGACACATACCCTGGATCCATGCACCAGAGCCAAAATAGCCATGAAGTTGTCTTGGAAGGAGCAGGTGACCAAGGATACAGAGCTTTAGTCAATATTTGCAAGCCTGTTGGCAGATTAGCTATATCTGTACTCAAACACTGCAATCTGATTTCTCTGTCAAAAATACACTTAACATTTTTCTCCCTTTACTTAACTCTAGTGGTTTCTCTACTCAGCGTCAGGTAGGGCCTTCTTTGCCCACGGGGTGTGTGTGTGTGTGTGTGTGTGTGTGTGTGTGTGTGTGTGAGAGAGAGAGAGACAGAGAGAGAGAGAGAGAGAGAGTAGATTATAGATCATTATTTAACATAAGATATTTCCTGTGGGTGCAACTACAGTACAAATGAGCTCCAAGTTCTCTGGACACATATGGATGTGTATATCATTTTATACACATGGCCGCAGACCTCTGCAACTATTTACACGTGCAGTGGTTCTGTTGTGTGCAGAGATGCAAATCATAAGTACACACTGAGTTGCAAATTCCTGAAATGCTCCATCTATACTTGGTATAAACAGACATACAGTAGCTGAGAATGTAACCAGCTTTACAATTACTCTGTTTACTTCTTATCTGATAAAGTAATAATTGTATCCGGAATACCATATCAGTCTTAGAGCAACACTGAATAGCATGTTTCGATTAATTAACAACCTGATATCTACTGTAGGAGCAGATTTCAGGGAAGACTGAGGCCTAGGGAATAGAAGATAAAAATCTCAGAAAACTTTTTAAAATAAGTCATTCCTGAAGGAACAAAGCAAATCCATTCTTTCAATCCAAGCTTTTGAAAGCTATTCCAGCAGCCCCTCCCCCAAATAGGCACGAAATTTATGGATCTTTTACAAGGTAATAAACCACAGTAATTACCTCCCTGCATCCCAAACTAAGAGAACAAATTAAGCCAGAACTTGAAAAGAATTTTAAAGAGTTTTCCCTTGTTCCAAATAGGAAAAGAAAACGCCGAGACATACAAAACTCGTGCTTTTCCTATAGGAGGATCAGCGGATCAGCCTGGCTAAAGAAACCGAGAAGCCCAGCTGCCTGCGACGGTCTACACATTTGAGATACAGCAACTTCCCTCGTGCCAAGGAAAGGCAAAACGATAGGATAAACTGCAAGGCAGCGACACAAGTTTCCTCCACGCAGAGCTGGGACTGACCACAACTGCCGAACTCACAGTCTCCGCAGGCGCCGCAAACAGTCCACAAGGAGAGCAGCCCACGCAGCGGCCGCCGCGCCAGTGGCCTCTACTTGCTTTTGCCCTGCTGTTCTGTGTAGCGGTTTGGTCTGTCTGGGGCATGCCGGAGGGGACAAACACACCCTTCTGAGCCCCCTGCCCCACACACAGACAGACATCTTTGGTCTATGCAACCGCCCCTCCGCACGAAGCAGGCTTTGGGGCAGAGCTTTGTCCGCTGAAACCCCGCATTGGCGGGGCGTGCAGCTGAGGGGAACCAGCCCCAAAACTCCTTTGAAGTTAAATATTGACCAGCACCTCTTTCAAAGGGCAAGGGGTTGCAGCTGCCAGGGAAAGTAAACTCCTGCCCAAAGGCCCGGTGCGAAGCCCGGGGCAGTGAAGAGTTTTGACGCACCGCTTACCTCGAAAGATGTCGAAGACTGAACTCGAGAGTGTCTCCAGCTCCGGGCGCTCAGGGAACCGCCGTTTCCGGTGTCTGGGCGCTCTGCGGACAAACAAACAGCAGAGGGTGAACAGCGGCTGCGGAAGAAGGGAGTTGGAAGGCCGGAGTCCGAGGCGCAGGCGGCGCGGGCACCAGGGTGGCCCCCGGGGTGACGCGGACACGGAGGAGTCGCCAGGGCACTCGTCCATGCGGCGCACTCATTGCTCGAAAGGTTCCGGTCTACAAATAGCCTGAAGATGATGATTTATTTTTGTAAAATAAATACATACTCCATCTCCGCACCCACACTTTTTTTTTTTCTTTTTATGGGGTGGGGGAGGGGAGGCGGGAAGAAAATGGACCAGACGGAGGAAGACAAGAAGGTGGAAGAGGCTTTCTGTTGGTGTCCGCTCTGCTGCGAGAGCTCCTCTCGCACCTCAACTTGGGGATGTGAATGCACGCTTTATTTTCTTTTGCTAACAAAGGGAAGCCTTGTCTGGGAGCATTCAATCACGGACTCTCCTGAAACCTCACTAATAGTGTTCATTTCTGTTTGGCGCGAAATCAGATTCCAGCTCAGCCCATGGGGCTGGGGCAGTCTTGCGAGGTTTTGTCTTCTGGTTCATTAAAGCCCTGGGGCGTCCTTTCTCGGTCCCAGTGGGCTGGCGGGACTACCACAGCGCCCAGTCCCTCAGAGTAGGCCAGTTATGGTTGCTGGAAGTGGGAGAAACTGGGAAGGATGCGGGCATCAGACAATAACCGATCTGGGGGCCCTACCCGGCCTCCCTCTGCGCCGCAGCCACGAGCCGCTCCAGGCCCTAATTCCACTGCCGCCTCATCCCTTAAGATATTTGCAACCCTCTCTTGCTCTCTAACTAGCAAGTGGTCAGCCAACTTTCGGGGGATGGGGGAAGACACTGAGGAGGGACAAAGAATCCTCCTGGGCGCTGGGTCCAGGCTTGGAGAAGTTCTTTGCTGGGCTGGGACTCTGAGGGCCGGTTGCTTCCACAGCTCTGTCCCTGCCCCACTATCCCTTCACCCAGGCCTGGGTGGCCTCCCCACACTCCAGCCTGCCCAAATCAGCCCCAGTGGCTGTCCCGCGTCCATGCAATCCTGCTGATAGTGCCAAGAGAGGCTACCAAACAGCCGGCAAGTCCCCTGACCCTCAGGCTTCAGGGCCCTCTAGCACACTGAACAAGTGGCCGCACACCAGCAGCTAGCTGCCCTCTGCCACCACCTCGACCTGCAGGCCCCATTGTCCATCAGGCACTTGGGGCTCAGAATCCATGCTGGGCCCTTTCTCTTGTTCAAACTTGCCCTCTATGTCCCCAAAGGGAGTGCCCCCTGGCCTTGGGGATCCTGGCCTGACCCTGAGCAAGGTGGGGCTTAGTTATCCTGCATATTACCACTCAACTTAGCCCCAGAAGGGTCTGCTGCACCACCATCCACTACAACACACATCCCCACCCCCTCACGCTTAGGAGTACTGTCATTATTATGGTGATTATTGTTGTTGCTATTTCCTTATCCCCAAGTCAAATATTCATGGCTGCTGTTCCACCATAAATCGTTCAGACTAATGAGTCACAAAGAGATGCTGCCCAGGTCTCTCCCTCTGCAATGGCCGCCGCCACCGCGGCCTCTCTCTCCGCGTTTTTGGCGCTCGCCCGGCGCGGGTGATTTATGAACACCGGGAAAATTGGACAAAGCCGCGCGTCCGTCCTGTGGTATCTCTGCAGCCTTCCCCAGTGTGAATCAGAACATTACCAACTGTCTGCGCATCCGTCCCGCTTCATCACCAAAGCCAAGATGTGACCGCAGAAATCCCGAGCCCCAACTCACGTTTCCCCGGACGCGGCGTGCTCCGCAGACTCGCAGAACCCCTGCAGGAAAAGCCCAAGACCCAGCGTGGGCCCGCCAGCTCCGGTCCTGGCCGCTGACGGCCTCACTCCACCACTCCTGAAGGAGTTAAAAAGCCTTTGGATACAAATCTGAGTATGTGTGCTTTTAAAACTCAAATAGGAAGTTGGGGGACTCTCTTCTGAGAGATTCATTCCTAGTGAGGCCCTGACGACTCCGATCCATTCCTGACGATCCGCATTAATTATTTAATGAGTCACGTGACCACAAAGATTACAATTTCAATATCTCCCTCGAACAGGCGCTACACCTTTATCTGCTGCAACCAGGATCCTTGTTTGACTTTTTTAGTTCCCAGGCCTCCGAAACGCAGATGCCCTTGCCCGGCTCCCAGGCAAGCCACCACCATGTAAATTCCAGGGCCAGCCATAGGAGAATTAGTCATTCCAGGACTAGGAGAATTGTGGACAGTCAGGTGCCCTGATGTCAGTCCCTTCCTGAGCCCAGAGGTCAGCCCACCTGTCTCAGCGCACTGGCTAAAGCAGTTTGGTTACATAATTTCCCCAGCTGCTTTGGTGGCTCATCAGGCAAGAAACCACCCTTCTTCCCTGGCCTCTGGACACCTGTGGCCCTCCGTTTCAAGTGTAAGCTCAGATGCATATGTCCATTCCAGGCTTCTGCAGAGAAAAGATGTCTGTACACTTACCCCTACCCAAGGTGAGACCAAAGACTCTGTTCAAACTACACACTCATTAACATATAGAACGTGAAGGGGAAGCGTTCAGCTGCCTCAGTTTCCTCATTGGTAAAATGAGAAGACTGAACCAAAACGGGCTCCAGATCTCTTTTGCCTTGGACATCCTTTCAATCAGGGAATCTCTTTTAGCCCCAGGAATCAATCCCAGAGAGGGTGGGACTGGCCTGAAAGCAGGGGTAGGGGAGAGGGGCCCCCATGAGTTTGGGGCCTTGAGAAGAAGAGATGCCAGAGTTCCAAGACTGAAGTTTCAGACTAGAATGTTTCATAACAGCGCCAGCAGCCTCCCTGATGCTATCAAGGAGTTAGAACACACTCTCTTCCTCCTCCTTCCCAGCCCCTACCTAGTCTATGAGAGAGGAAGCAGTTATTCTTGGGCCAGTGTATAATACAGACAAGGGGCAACAGGAGCAGCTGTTGGGAAAGGTGAGCCTGTGTTCTTCAATACCAGACCGCAGCTAGGGATGCAGAGACCAAGAGAGTACAAAGAACAGCCTATTGCCTGCACAGAACCACCTCATTCACACAGGAAGTCCCAGGTTTCTGTTTGCTACAGTGATTCTTTGGGGGTTTTCTTTCTTTCCATTCCAAAGAGCTGTGGCTATGTTTCTATGTTGAAAGGGCTGTAGGAAAGGCAGTGGTGAGAAAAGCAGCACAGATTGGAAGCTCAGGGAAGCAGGCGGACAGAGGAGAGATGGTGATACCCATCCCATGGGGAGGAGGCTGAGAAGTGGGGGGAATGTGGGCACCCTGGGACAGGTAAATATAAAGTCAGAGATGCTGTGTGGAGGGCCCACTCCCCATATATCTAGGTAATCTTCCCAGGAGCTCCATCCTGGGTATTAAGTACTCTACTATGCCTGTCACAGTTGAATTCCTGCTGTAATAAAACACCGGGTATATCGTAGATTTCAGCAAAACTAGGAAAGAGAGCCTGCAAAATGCCATTTCTCTTCATGGGGGAGAGTGTTAAGTACTTAATTCAAACTGTGACCATTAAAGTGTCTCCTGTCCGATTAGGTTGATTTCAGATGTTGACAAAACTTTTATCTCCGGAGTCATGCACAGTGTGGCTCTGTGACTAAAGCAGATGAGTGTGTGTTAGAGGGAAGGAGGGGAAAAGAGAGAAAAAAGAGGGGAGCATGTATAAGGGTCATTTTTGTAGGAGGCTTATAGAGCTTACGCAAAATACTGTCTTTAAAGGCCAAGGGTTTGAGGGGCCAGTAGGGTTCGCTTTAAAAAAAAAAAAATTAATGAGATAGAAAATTTGTCCTCTGGGTGAACTCTTATGGTTGCCCTAGCAAGGGGCAGACAATGAACGATTTTGAAGCACAAAGTGGGATTTTCTAAGCTGTTATAACAAACTCCCTTAAAGACCAAATCTGAAGCAGGCAAAACACTTGAAGAAATGACATAATCATTTGGATCATTGTGGGTAATTTTGGCTTTGTAAAACTTACCAATACCTTAACAATCAAGACAGCTTGGGCAAAAACTGCCATTTTGTTCTGGAATATTAGAAAAACAATCTCGATCCTCTCTCTTCTCTTCCTGGATAGATTTAGAGTAAGTGAAAGAAAGTTACCCCTTCCACCCCTATACAAGTGCCCCCAGTATGAAGCTAATGAGTGCCCCCGTACCCCTCCTTCCCTACCAAGGAGAAATATAAGAATTTACCTTAAATGATGATAATCTGCCATTCGAGGTTTTGCAGCTCGACACTCAATTTCCACCAAGAGTCTAGGCATTTTTTGAGCAGACAGCCAAGATGCTGAGTCTTTGCCCGAGACCACATTATTTTCAAGAAGATCCCTTGCTTCTCCACAGACTTTTCCCAGAGAATGCCTTTCAGAATTGCTGTTGAATTACAAAGAAGTATTTATTGTATGAGGTGATTAATGATTCCTGGGGAAATTGCTATTTTCAGCGTGATTTAATTTCGTTTTACAAGTGAGTGTAGTAGGGGGAGGGTTAATAAGTTTTAGCAGCAGTTGCAGGGCCTCCAGAAATCCCTGGCACCCACTGGCACCTTATAAAATGCACTTTATGCCAGGTTTGGCCTGCCTTGAGAAGGAGTGTATTTGTTTGCCCCTGAATTTTCTTGGGGAGAGGAGGTGGCCCCTCAGAGACTGGTGTCCACTTTCCTCTCAGATCTGGTTTGCTCCTAGGTAGAGAACGATCACCCTTGCCTGTTATCACACACAGAGCAGCCGAGGCGAAAGGGGTAACAGCACTGACTACTGGCTAAGGGTGGTTAGCCTCTGATGGGAAAATGTGTTTAAAAACCCTCTGATACTGCAGAGGTAGGTGAGTTCCCCCCTCCCATCTCTGCTAAAATTGTTACATGAACTAAAAACTACACTCATTCAAGGCCAGGTGACAGTTCTAATATTCTGGGGCTAGTGGCTGTTGGTTTTCTGAATCTTGTTGCAGAGAACTCCCTGCGGTGACAACCAAGTCTAAATCCTCTTTACTAATTTGTAAATCAGTAAACAAATACTAGGGCTATGAAGACTGAGAAGTGGGGTTTGATTTCAACCTTTTGAATCTAGATCTCTAGGTTGGGCAGAAAGATCTGGGAGCATTTGAGGAAGGTGACCCTAGTTCAGAGATTGGCTTTCTTCCAGCACTTAATACTCCCAGGTCTACCTTGCTTAAGGTGTCATTATGCTTTTTCTTTCCTCAGAAGAAACTCTGGAGGGTGTACTGGGAAAATTCAGTTTATTTTGAAAGCTCTTGCTTCAAAAAAAAAAAAAAGAAAGAAAAAGAAACAAACAAAAATCCCAAGCTGTAGTTAGTGAAGAGAACCTTAAAAACAGCCAAGAAACAAAAAGCAATCTCAACTCTTTGCACAAACTAGTTTTTATCTCCAGGGAAACAGACAGATTAAGCGTGAAGGTGCAATAAATACCAAAGAGACCACTTCTTTCCAAGTGTGCTCAGAGTTCAGCATGTAGAACAGCTGCAGAAAGTCCTGGGCCCACAGCACTGCGCAGTTTCACCTTTCATTGCAGAGAAGGACACGTTTCTATGCCTTACAGAGACTTGAAGCCTGAAAGCCTGGCCAAGTTTGGGAAGAGGAGCCCTCTCAGAGCTCAAGAGCCTTCCTGCTCTTTGGAACTTTTCCCACAGTGGGTCAAACTTGACAAGAGTTCAGCTCAAGTTGAACAAATTATGTGGGCAGTCAGTCCAAGTGAATGCAACTCAAGCCATCTACAGGATTTTTACATGCAAGGTCAACCATTTCAATTGAGAGAATATTTTTTTAAAATTAAAAGTAGGAAACACACAAATATGTCTCAGAACTTTGTTTTTTAAACGGAGTTTATTCTTAGCACATGTCTTTCTATAGAGCCACACCACAATTTGTAGAGTTGCACATGGGTCTAAATGCACTCCCCCTCACCCAAGATTGTGCCTCAGAATAAGACAACAGTATCTCCACAACAATATTTTAAATAAATGAAAGAAAAGGAAACTAACATATATCACATCTACCATCAAGGTCTGTACATTTTGAGAATTAAATAATCTTGTGACGTCCACAATGTCTACTCATTTATTCAGTTCGGTACAAGCTTGTATGAGCTGCCTTAATGAGGGAAGGGGAAATAAGGAAGATAGGAAAAGGGTCTGATTTCTTCTGCTTGCAACAAATATACATGTACATGTCCCCAGTCAGCATGGGTTGTGCGACTGACTTTAGCCATCTCAAAAGTATTTGATGCCAAGTGGTTCTTCTCAGGTACCCAAACCTGGCAGCCTTGTTCAGGCCAGCAGGTTGTTCCACCAGCCAGCATCTTGGCCATTGTCCTCCCTTGGGTGGCAACCAGCTCACACTCTTACCCGGATAATGTCTTCTCTTTTTATTATCCTTTTCACCAAGCTGAGTTTTGTTTTGGGGTCTGTTGTAGTCCAGATGGGGAGGGGTGGATGGGAAAGGGGCAGAAGAGGAAAGAAAAGCATGTGAGGGAAAGAACTGGTCTAGAGCTCTGCAAGATTATATGGACGAGGGAACGGGCGTGGAGGTGCCCTGGTTGGGGTGAGGATGCGGGTTCAGGTGTGGGCTCTGAGTTTGTGGTTTCCCCGGTGGGCCTGCTGAGGCCGAGGCCGAGTTAGAGGATCGCATCTTAGTGTTGGGCAGTTTGTGATCTTTCTTCCACTTCATCCTTCGGTTCTGAAACCAGATCTTGACCTGGCGCTCGGACAAGCAGAGCGTGTGGGCAATCTCGATGCGGCGACGCCGGGTCAGGTAGCGGTTAAAGTGGAACTCCTTCTCCAGCTCCAAGACCTGCTGCCGGGTATAGGCGGTTCGGGAGCGTTTGGGCTCCCCTCCATTATAACTGGGGTTGACTGAAAGCCCATAACCCCGAAGGAGAAAGCCAAGGAGGAGGGAGTGGAAGAGAGGGAAAGGAGGAGGAGAGAGAAGGTGGGGTGGGGGAAGAGCAATTGGACATCATCATTATATAATAACCTGACACCAAGTTCACGCAAGATACATAAAACGGCAAAGAAAATGTTTCACAGGCTATTGACAACGGGAAACACCCGAGAGCCATAAAGAATAGTGCTGGGCATTGGGGCTGAAGAAAAGCTTCAAAGACACATGGCCTGAAGCCTCTGCCAGGGCAATTAAATTTATGGGGGCTATAATTACTGCCCTAACAGTTTGGCGTCTCGTAAATCTCCCGATAAAGGGACCCCGGGTACAAAAGGATTCTCACGTTGGGATCAGGCGGCTAGCTGGCGCGCACACACCCACATCCCACTGTAGCTTGAGCCAGCTGGGGGCTCCCCTCCCGAGGCCCCCTACCCCTCGGCCTCTCCCCACGACCCCCGCCCCGACCCTGGAACCCGGGCTCGGCCCCAGCCCACCCTCCCGCGCCTCCCCAGCGGCGCCACGTACCGGCGCTGACATGGATCTTCTTCATCCAGGGGTACACCACGGGCTCCTTGCCCTTCAGGCCCAGCGGGCTCTTGTCGCCCAGGAGCAGCGGGCACGCGGGGGCGCTGCCCCCTGCCGGGACGCCCGGGGTGGCGGGAGCCGCCTCGCAGCGCCGCGGGGGCGCGGAGGCAGCCGCACGATGCTGCGGGGGAGGCGGCGGCGGCGGCGGGGGCTGCCGCCCGGGCGGCATGACATGGCTCGCGTGCAAGCCGTGCGCGGGACCCTTGGCGTGCGCCGGGGGCTGCTCGGGCTGCGGCGGCCGCCCGGGGCTGGCGCTCCCGCGGTAGCCATAGGGGTAGGCGGTGTCTGCGGCACCGTGCGCGGGGTAAAGCGCGGCTGCGGGATAGGAGGCCTCGCGGGCGGCCCGCGGCGCGTAGTAGGAGGCTGGGGGCTCTCGGCTGCCGCCCGCGTGGGGGAGCTGGGGCTGCTGCTGCGGCAGGTGCTGGGCCGCGGGCACTGGGGGCTGCTGGTAGCCCGGGCCCCCGCCAGGGCCGCCGTCTCTGCCGCCGGGGCCGCTGTGCTGCGCGTACTCCTCGAAGGGAGGGAACTTGGGCTCGATGTAGTTGGAGTTTATCAAAAACGAGCTCATGGTCATTAATTTGTGAAGTGCAAAAATACTAATTTTTCTCGCGTTGTCGTTTTTCTGGGCTCGCCGAGGCCCCTCCCCCTCCTGCCTCGCTTCCCATCCCCCCTTTCCTCCACTCCTTTCCCCTCCCCCGCTGTCAAGCGCCCACCCCTCCCCCTCCCCCCTCCCCCCTCCCCCCTCCCTCCGCCGCCGACGCCACCAAAGTTCGCGCCGCTCCTCCCCCGCGGCTCGCCCGCGCGCGCGTGTGCGTCCTCGGTCTCGGCCCCGCGCGCGCCCCGCCCAGTACCGCCACGTGACCCGCCCCCGCCAATGTGCGCGCCGCGCGCGCGGACCCGGATCAGGAAGCGCGCGGGCTGGTGATGGATGCTGCTGTCCGACTCCAGGAGGAGGGAGGGAGCTGGAGCTTTGGGCGTCCAACCCCCCAACTTTGAGTTCCGCTGGGAATTCAGGGCCCGCAGTCTTCTGGTCCTCTCGGATGCCCAGACCGAGCCCTATGCGTACCCTACTCTGGCCTAGGCCTCGGGGCAGACAGGCGACCGCGGCCCAGCGCTGACCTCGGGGCCCAGCCTAGCTTGGCCTGGCGTCCTCAAGGGTTCGAGGCCGCCTGGGGGAAGGAATGGCGTCGGGACCAAGGGGGTATTCCGTTTTTTATCCTGGCCGGGGAATAAAACGAATGAGGCTAACACCGGTTTTCTCACCAACTGATTCCCTTCCGCACATCATGCTCGCCGCGTCCGCGCCCAACGTCCCCAGTTTGAGAAGCAAACAGGCAGGAGCCGAAAAGGGTGGGTGGGTGAGCAGCTGAGAGAAATCGGCCCCTGGATGTAAAGCAAGGCTATTCCAATACAACCGGATGAGCACTTTTCCTTTTTTCTTTCTTTTAGAAGCAGAAGCTATTTGGTTTTTTACCTTAAAAAAAAGCAAACGGAACCTTCCTAATAGCATCTCATTTGATGGAGGTGTCAATTCAGAATGAAACATGCTCGAATGTAGTAGATGCGATTGTGAGAAAGTGGCCCAAGGGTGGCGATGGATAGAAGCGATGATGCCGCCACAAAATCGAGCGTTGAGACCAACAACTTCCTACTGCAGAAAAATCCCCAAACAAAAACAAGCTAAGGATAGCATAGGCACTGTGCCGACGGGTCTTTTCCCGCTAAGAATTTTGTTTTGTCTTTTAGCTGTTGCTTTTCCAGGCTGTATCTGAGGCTAAAGTTATATTTAAGGACGGTCTATAATTTCTGGATTGCTGAAAATTAGCATATTAATGGTGTCAGTAGCTCTGGAAAGTGGGGAGAGAGGACTGTTGTCTGCCATTTGGTAATTGAAATTTGATGGGTAAACTAATTATGCCATTATTAACAAATAAATTACTTATTAATTCCACGTAATGTTGATCTTCGAAGTAAATACTGATGCCTTACTCGTTGTGTGTACTTTCCCTTTCCTTTTCTGAGTGACAGACACACCTAGATCCTCTACTTTTCAGCCTAGATTAAAGCAGTGCATTTAACTAGCGTAGTCACCATTCTAAAAACACTTTCATATTGGCATGTAAAGCAACGATTTTTCAGCTGGTGCACCTTAGTTGGTTTTTCAAAGAGCAATATAAACTGCCTTCCCACAACTGAGCCTGGAACGCAGGCAAGGAAAGTCATAGCCTAAGCCTGGAGACACTTCAAAAGGAATGTGAATTCTATCTTCATTTATATCGGTTACTCATATGAGTTACTAAATGCTGGAATATATCCATTTGATGGATAGTCATTTAATGCTTAGCCACATAAAGCCCATTATATGTGACTAATCTTTAAACTAATTTAGGAAAAGAGGTTAAAAAAGGGATCATGTTAGCTTTCTAACTGCAATCACCCTGAAGTGGTACAAAGAGGTTTTCCACATTGGATGTGTGTCTGTGAAGAGTGCTGTCCATTGACATGGCACACCCTGAAAATTTTTAAAAATGAAATCTAAGCCACAGACAGAAATCAACGCTGAGTGTAAATCTTTAGACATCCTCTCTAGACTCTCTAGCCTGTGATATAGCTGCCTAAACCAATATCTCTCTACAGCAAGAAAAAATAATATATACATATATGTACTATATAACATGAATAATATGTACATACATAAAGTAATTAGCAAAACTGGGCTAAGCTTCTGGGAAGAAAAAACATGACAAGGAAATTTTGCCTCCCTCCTCGTGTCATCAGACTAAGGTCTTAACCATGTCTGTTCAATATTATTTACAGACACTGAAACACAAAATTCATGTTGTTTAGCCTCAGAACCTTCTACCGAGTTTCTATTTTAAAGTATTAACGAGGCTCAGGCACTGTTTTGTATATGGTTAACCTAAACGAGTTAACTGCGCCTGTGTTTCATGTGGTTCTATTACTTTAGGAAGATGGGCTTACACAGAATCCCCCCAAGGCCTGTAACTTGTCTTTGTGGTTCGTATCATAAACACAGACGGAGCCAGGACCACCAAGTGTTATCTCACACACCGACATTTTGACATTTTACTGCAAGATTTATGGCTGTAATAAACAATCTCAGTACCTTTTCTGATCCTTCCACAATCTCTCTTTGCAAGCCATAGCATCATTCCATTGAATCAAATAATCTTTTGAAAAACAAAACAAAAAAACTCTTGCCTTCATATGCGATCCAAGACACCAAAATAAAGCCAGGAAGAAACTAACTCAATTAATAAATAAACTGAGGTTTACCAGCAGCATCTTGCCCGAAAAAAGATGGGATGCCCTGAAATCGAGCAGAGAGGGGGTGTGCTAATCTCCACACGCCAACTGGCTCCAGTCCCAAGCAGGGTGAAAGCGTTATCCTTTTCTTGGGAAACTGGTAAGCACATTTGCTCATTTCCACGTGCAGGGATAACATATATTCCCAACAAAAGCTTTCTTAAAGTCCCATTAAGTGAAATAACTTTTCATCATGTCCTCGAGTCCCAGATGGAGAAGGAGAGTGAAGGGAGTCCAAGGGAGAGGGAGGGCGAGAGAGGGGCAGTGTTTTGCAGCCTAGTTTGAATCTGATTTGAATCATTTTGAATATATTTGGAACAGCCTTCCCTCTTGAATACAGCCCTGTCCCAAGTTTCAAAGTGACCGAACAGTGACACCGTGTGCATTTTGTTTCTTATTAATCTTACACATTGACAGTCTTTGTTAAATCACAAGGCGCGCCCTTCACCAGCCGACATTTTCATATTTGTTAGACGCGCTGACCTGAAGTTCACCTCGGCCTTGGACTTTGCGCTTCTAAAAGGTCTATACAGTGTCTTTTAGAGAGCGGGCTGCTTTGCCCAGGTCACTCCTTCTCAGGGAAAACCAAGGCGGGGGGAGCAAAGGAAATGTAAACGTTATGGAATGTATTGACTGTATTTGTCCTTTGTTCTCTAGAGCGAGAGTCCCCCAGACTGACTGTTCGCTGTCTGAAGCACGTCTCTGGAGGGCACAGGAGAAGGACTGAATTTCAAAATGCCTGATGGTGGCATCTGAGGGCTTCCCCCACCTACAGTCGGCATAGGATTTTAGAGAAGCAATACTTTATCAGCCATTTGACCAATTAATTGTTTGGGGGTAATTTCCTTATAGTAGTTTATACTAATGAACACAACCCAGGCATAAGGAATATGAAATTCATATCCGGATTAGACATGAATTTTAACCAGGATTGTGTGAAAGGCCTAAAGATTAAAATCTTCCAAATAAAGAAAGTAAGCACTCTAAAATCAATAACTTCTGCAGGTACATTTTCTTTGAGTTGAAAAACTAGCTAAGAGGTGTCTGTGATTATTGAAGCTGACATGTTCCTAAGGTGTGGCGCGTTTTTAACCAATAACACAATAACAGGGTTTTCTCAAAGAGACACATAATTGTCTTGGTGAGAAATGGGGGGGGGGGGTTCCGTTTTCTGCATTTCACTGGCCCAGATGTGGTGAAGTGTTCGCTGCTGTAACAGCAGTCACCACAGTTGTTCCTTTTCCTCTGTTCTCATCTGGCACACCCCCATTTGGCTTCAAGCTCTTGGCCAGAGTGAAAACTTTACACATTGCACAGTGGAAGCAACCTGACTACTTCCACAAAGGCAGTGTTTGGGAAATATTTGCTTTTACCCCTGAACATACCTGGCACCAGCAAATCTAATCAAGTAGACTATAGTGGGATGATCTTAAATGTCCCTGCAAGGGTCTACATTTTGAGTAGTTGAATTAGCTTATCTCTAAAGTTAAAAGAAAAACCTAGGAAAAAAATGTCATCTTTCTCTTCTCTGTTTCCCTACACGAATTACTTGAAGATCAATACACAGAAAAGGAAAATATGTCCCCCAGAAAATAGATGCTAATGGCACCAACACTTAACGTTAATATAGGTGCATGAAAAATAAAATATTGTTTAGCTCTCCAGTTGCAGCGCACACACAAGGCATGGTTCCAGTAGGCTTCCCTCACACACTATTCCCTTTCTTTTCTACTCTCCAGCCCTCCCTCCTTAGCTTGCTTCCCCTCTCCTTGGCTTTCATTCCAAATGTATTTTTAAAGAGTATTTTCTGAAGAATAGAAGTCTGTCACGGTGGTCTTGAGAAGAGGTCTGGCATTTGTGGATTCTACCTTCCTGCTCAAACGGCATAGTCTTTACAGTTTATTCACCCATAGATTGTAGCATTTCTCTTACATTCAGTGTAGGGTTCACAATAAACATAATGAAAAACTTTCAACAACAGCAATATTTTCCTGGTACCAATAAGCATTTTCTCACTGGTGGAGAGGGTGGAGGAATCCTGCCCCTTTTGGGAGGGTTTCCACTTCTTTTCTCCCCTTCCCAGCTCTTTGCATTTAGTGGGTGGCAGTTTCATAAAAAGCATTCTGTCCTTGAAAATTGCAAAGGATACATTTTGCAAGAAGTGCCTGTGTTTGCCCTTGTTCTCACACACTTTAGGGATCATTATAGGTACTAAAAAGGAAAAAAACTGGCCAATCAAAATCACAGTTTTCAAATAAAGGAAGTTTCCTGCCCGATCTCTTTCCTTTGAAGGTATGATGGAACATTGGCAACTTGCTACATTATTTCTTAAAGGTCCACTGATGAGTTTGAGCTTTTTTATTTTGTGACAAACCCACAAACAGACTCCTGGTTCTCCAGCATCTAGGGTGTTGGTGTTTCAATAATCTATGCCTATTTACCTGCTGCTATTCCCTTAGAATGGGAGCGATAATTCAAGATGAAATACAGCATGTATTAGTCTTGAAAAGAGGAATTTTTCTATCCTTTCCTTCGTAATTGAGGTCATTCAACCACTAGGGTTCACCTGGAGTCCATACCGTGATACACGCGTCACTCTGAGCCATTTTATCTTTTGTGCTGATAGTCAAGATCGCAACTCTAACATTGACATCAAACTCTGTCTGGGCAGATGACGAAGAGCGCTGCACAACGTAAACTTTTGACCCTCAACTTTTTGACCTGCAGTTACAACCACAAAGATACACAAAGCTGTGCCTCTTCTTTCAAGGGGAAGCCCCCCACCCCAGGAGCTCAGGGATGCCCTGCTTCTGCCACTGCCTTTTGGAGTAAGAGGGTGAATTGGATATTTTTATGTGTTTGTGACTGTATTTCCTGTCAAATCAGCCTCCTACCTCATTTTGTCATCACTTAAATAGGAATGAGATTATTTTAAAATCACTCATCATTACGTTTACAAGGAAAATTTGGAGTAGGAGGCTTTTGCGAGGGGAACCTCATGAAAAGCGAAAGAAAAAAAAAGACGGGGAGAAAGCAGGCAATGGAAGCGGGAGACTTTTCCTTTATTTAAAAATAAAGACGCAGCCCTAATTGTTGGGAAAGCTGGCCCAGGCAGGAGAGTTGACTGTGAACTTGTACTAAAGCGTGCTCTGCTGGCGATTCCTAGGGTGTGCAGATTTATCTTCTCTGCATTTACTTAACCCGGCAGTGAACTGCACGGGCGTCATTTGTTAGGCGATGACAGACTTCACCTCCAGCAAGGGCTGCTTCACAAAATCGCAATAATTACCCAATAACCTTCATAACAAATATTATTATTGAAAAGACCGGTTTGTGGGGAAGAGAACTGGTGGGAGAAAGGCAGCTTTCTTTGCAAAAAAAACCAAATAAACAGTCCTAGGCAGATCTTTCGGTTCTGGGGTTTAGAATGGCTAGGACTGTGGCTCCCCTCTCCTATGTGGGTGGGAGCCTAGGCAGACCCCCTCAGCCCTGTCTGGAAGCCCCATTTATAGTTTTGTCATTGTCTAGAAAGAAATTCTGCCTTAGAAACCAAAGGGATGGCGCCCACAACGTTCTGCACTCTCCATGGTGGGCAAACCTCGGACAGACTTCAGAGCGAAGGTGGGGGAGAGGATTTGCAGGGCATCTTTCAAGCTAAAAGGATTGTTTTCCTCTTTAATAGCCTATCTTTCAGGATGTAATTTGCTCTCCCCTCACTAGTTGTTTGGATATAATACTCTTCACATCTCAACAAATGAACATGACTCCGTTTCTGGTAGAAAATTCTGTCTTGCTCTTCCAGAGCTGCCAACAATGAAGTGGGGGAAAGAACAGGGGGGAAAAAAGGAATCTTGGCATAACGTTGTGAAATTAGAGCATGGAAACCCTAACAAACCCCTAAGTAAGTGTGACCAGAAGCTTCCTATTATATTTATAGTTCAGGAAATATTGTCTCTTCAGCTTGTAGAAACAAACGGGGCCTGGCACGTTTCGGATGCCTTCTTTTACAAAGCTAGGAGCACAGACAAACACTTCTGCCACCAGCTGAGGCTAGATATCTTCATAAAGCCCTTAGTGACAGAGATTTTTTTCCTAAGTAAGTTCCTCTGCAAAAGCAACCCAAAAGAATGCAAGAGAAAAAAATAACTTATTTACAAAATGAGCAGATAACCAGCCATCCTCCTTACTATGCTTCCTATGAAAATAGGAAGAAAGAAAACGATTCCTACAATAACGCTCACATAGGTCTGACTGGATGCTGTATTTTAAAGTCATTTAACCACATGTGAGTTGGCCTGCCGTCTTAAACTCTGAAGTTTTATGATGATTACAACAGACAGAAATAAGCAAGCTGACAATATTTATAGCCTGTAATTTTTTTAATGCTTGGGAAAGATTCCCCCATATTGTGTGATGCTGGTCCAAGAAACTTTCTGCCCATTCCCATACCCAGAGTGGGACGTGACCACAGAGGTGGTGTGGACACTTCTTCCAGGCATGTTACTCAAATGAACCTGCCAGCAGCTCTATCACTCTTTTTTTCTGCCGCTAATTTTAGTCACCAAGAAATCACTCAATCAAGATCACCAAATGAATAACTAAAATAAAACCTTAACCTAGTATTTTCCAGTAAAGAACCTGAAATTCAGAGCAGCAGAAGAAAGACTCCAGAATTCTCACAGACATATAAAATAATAAAAGAGAACCCAAATAAAGTTTATATTCTGGTTCCCACTAAGGTGCAGACACATCTTCCTGAGTGCTGAACTGCTCTCAGAAAATGCTCACTTTAACAGGTTACACAAAACGACCTCAGGGATTTGCCTTGCCACTATTCAAGAGGAGTGGGACTTGTGGGAGGGTTTCGATTTTTCAAAAAACTTCCCAGGTTTTGCTTTCTGAACCTCTGACTTTGGGGACATCTGTTGGACTTATGTTGAGTGTAAGTGGCCTCTGCACAATAAAGTCTGTGGAAATTCCAACTCTACACTTTAAATGTTTTCACTTTAAGGACTTACTAAATATCTTTACCAATTAGCACTTGCAGAGATCCACCTAGCTAGCTTCTAAGGAGAAAAGCATTTGGAGACAGAAGATCTCATTTTTTGGTTTCATTTCTGAGTTGGAGGATTTGGCTTAGTTCTTAATACAGGATGGGGGAAATCTGCTAGATCCCTTGTGGGTACCCATTCAGAGAAAGACCCCAGGGCAGGCCACAGTGTCCCCAGTCATGGCTTTGCCACTGAAGAATGTAGAGGGTTGGGGCCAGAAAGGGTGGCTGAGACCAAGGTGGAATTGTACCTAGGAAAAATCTATCTCACCCATTGGTGCAATACTGGGGACTGTTTTGGAAATCATAAATTATGTAAATTTCCTGGGATCAAACAGAAAGAGCAACTAACAAAAGAAAGGCGGAAATCTCCTACAGACAAACGACCAATTTCTTCCCTAAACTACCCTTTATGATGTGTGAGGAAAAACAACCTAATGGTTCTGGGGACTTTTAAGTTGGACATTGAAGACACCTCGATTTCCCCCCAAACTTTAGGGCACAGTTTGGAAGACAGAGTTTGCCTGTATATTGAGGGGGAATAAATTAATCTTTAGTGCTATCTAGGGAGATGCCTAAGTTGCCTTTTGAGGGTCCTGTGCATAGATTTTAAATTCTACAAAAGAAGAGAGGAAAAGGAAAGAATAAGAAAGGCAAGGCAGAAGAAAAGAAAGCACTGTAACGCCTTTCATTTAGCTTGGGGATTCAAAGACTAAAGTTAAATCCGGCCATAAAGTTTATTGCTTCAGACTCACAGGCTGGTGAGAACAGTCCCACCGAAATAAAAAGAACGTGCAGGCAAACAAGGTTCAGGGCCTGGTCCCTGGTGCGGGGGAGGGGGTGCTGAGCCCTCCCCCGCAAGGTGGGGACACGCGGTCCCCAGCGTCCCGCGGGCGCCAGCGGGCTGGGCTCGGCCTGGCGACCCAGGGACCCAGCCTAGAGGTGCCGCCCGCGCCCGGCCGGCCTCTGCACCCTCGGGCTCTCCCGAGCCAGCCTGCGACCCGGCCCCGAAGGCCGCCACCTCGGTTCAGTGCTGCCAAATGACCCCGGCCCGCGGAGACGTATTGCCACAGCCCCGTCAGAAATCCCGCCAGCGTCCGCCTCGGTCCTGCCCGGGCCTTTCTTTCAAACTCCCCAGCGTGCCCCAGCGCAGCGCGGCCTCGGCGCCCGCGGCCGGCGCCCCCCCCCCGGCTCCCAGCCCCCACCCAGGGCTCCGCAGACCCAGCAGAGCTCGGCCCTCCAGCCCCGGGATGGGGGTCGGCCCTGGCCGGTCTCCGCACGCAGGCCCACTCGCACACAAAAATCATCTTTTTGCACGCCGGCGAGAGCAGCGGAAGTCATTAACATCCGCGCTGGTGCAGCAATTAAAGTTAGGCCCAGGGATGCGGCGCGGCCACAGGCGCTCTGCACCGTGGTGCCTCCGAAAGCTGGCTCCTGGCGCTCCTAATTTGGGCAGAGGGAAAGTTTGCTCTCCCCTTTGGAATTCCGAGGCAACCTCAGAGTTATTGAACCAGAAAGAGAAAGAGAGAAAGATCCAGAAAGAAAGTTTTCAGAGTACAAATAAACTTGAAAGCGCTCAGGGGGCGAGCTTACCTTAACTCGGAGGGAGCCATTTTTTCAGAGAGTTTTGAGAAACTTGTGGTCTGGACACTTCTGGACCTAAAATTGACAATTTGCCTGACCAGGTGGCACACGTAGCCTGCAAAAGAGTCAAATGGAGTCCAGCGTCAGTGAGATTATATGTTATGTGGTATATAATGTTGGATGTCAACTCCCCAAAACCATAAAACTTACTTTAATGGCCCCACGTGACGTTTTATAGCCAGTGAGCCGATCTGTCTGTGCTATGGATGATTTTACGATCTAATTCATAGACAAAACCCTATTCATTTGGCACCCAAATGTCATATAGCCGGAACTGGGGCTTATAAAGTTTACTGTTTTATAACTTTTAAAAGGAAAGACGGCATCAGTGTAAGCAGTCGGTAAATGTGCAAATCTCTAGTTGCGCTTTAGCTGCTCTGAGGAGTTTCCCAATCGAGCTAGGATGGGGTAAGTACCTTCCATTTGTAGCAAATTAATTGTAGCAAAAGAAGCCAACTGGGTTCAGGAGGGCGAGGAGTGGGAAAGGGTGCCTGGCTGGGTTAGGGGCAAAGGGTCTGGGGGCCACAACTTGACATAGCAGCCTCTTCAGCAAGTGGAGGCCTAGGATGGCCTTAGGAGAGAGGCGGCATCTGTGTGGGCCCCCGAGGGCCGCTAACAAAGCTCTGGGCTTTTTCTCCTTTCTCTCTCTTCCTCTCTTTTTTGTACCCAGCAAGTTAACCTGGTTTCCTCAGAGATAGGCAGGTTAGACTCAGGCTTTGCAACCACCTAAAGCTTTTCCACCTTCTGCCCTGAACTCTCTGATGGCTCAGTTAGGGAGGCCACGGGTCAGGGTGTTGGTCTGAGGTCCCCTTGCACAGGCAGACTGCTCAGGTAGCCTCAGACTCACTGCCTCCCAGCACTGGACAGACAGACAGAAGAGCAAAAAGAGCCACTTGCTATTTGGCACAAACCAGACCAAGAAAACTTACAATAGAAAGTTTATTTTTTGTTTCCAGTCAGTATTTTTTCCTTAAAAACAAATACAAAAAAAAAAAAAAAAAAAGCTGATCACAGTTTGCTTAAACAGCCAGACTTGGACAATATTTGTAACTTTGTTCACAAAAACATACATCACTGAAGCTGCGCTTATAAGAGCCACTTCCAGAGTTCGTGCAAAGGGTCCTACAAAGGCACGCAGGGACACACCGCTCAGAGTCACAGTTTTCATCACAGAGTCACTAGTCACTACACGTCGAACAAGTTAAGTTGTGTCTCATCAAGTCACCTCTACAACAGCATTAATTACACAAGGAATATAGGTAGTTTGAATAAAAATATCTTTAACAGCTTGGAGCTATTGAGACAGGAACACTTCCACTCACATGCACAGTTAAACAACTGGAGTGCAACACACAACATTGGCACTAAACGAGGTCGAAGGGGGACTTTTTTTTTTCTCTTTTCTATTTTTGTTATAGTTACTTCAAGTAACACAGCTTGCTTCATATAAATAAGTTAAAACATCTATTTTTTTTTCAAGACAAAGCCATTCAGGACAAAGAAATGAAGAGAAAGCAGATCTACTTATACAGGCGCTATAATGGCAATAAACAGGCTCATGATTAAAAGATGAATTAGGGCAACGAGAACAGGGCTTCTTCACAGAAGGAACACAAGGGAGTTTCAGAAAGTCACCTTAGTACTGACACTACGCGGGATCCGGCTAATACTGCTCAGTACTTTAAACGCTCAAATACTCAGGGGCGGAAGGCCCCTCCCGCCGCCGCCATGCTCATGCTTTTCAGCTTATTATCTTTTTTCCATTTCATTCTCCGGTTTTGGAACCAGATTTTAATTTGTCTCTCAGAGAGGCAAAGAGCATGTGCTATTTCAATCCTTCTTCGGCGGGTCAGGTAGCGGTTGAAGTGGAACTCCTTCTCCAGCTCCAGGGTCTGGTAGCGCGTGTAGGCCGTTCGGGCCCTTTTGCCTTCCGGGCCGCCTATGTTGTCTGCAACAGAAAAGTCAGCGGTTTAGCCACCCACTCCTGAGCCTCTGGCTACCAAAGTCCGCCAGCTGGACCAGCCAGGGTCCTAAACAGGGGAGAAAAGCTCAACAAGTCTCCCTCCTCGCTCGCCCGCCCACCCCTCCCGAATTTCCTTCCCTCTTCCTTTCTAGAGAGAAAACAATACGATTTGGACTCTGGGAACAATCGGCCCATGCGAGGCTGGAGCCGCGTCCCGGAGGATCGCCCGGCTTTCCCTCGCCCCACTCTTGCCCTCTGGCCCTGCCCCTGGCGCCCTGAGGCGGGGCACAGCCCTCTCAGGCTGCCCACCACTCAGAAACCCACCAAAGCAAGGCCCTTTTCTGTGCTCCCAAGTGGCCTCCAGGTCACCCTCCCTTAAAGTTCCAGCCCCGCGAGCCGCCTCCTGTTCCAGCCTGCACGCTTGGGGCGCCTGCTTTCTTTTTCTTCCCTTTCCTTTCCTTTCCTTTCCTTTCCTGCTCTCCCTCCTGCCCCCAAACTTCAGAATCCCGCCGGCTCTCGCCTCGATTATTCCCCCAACCAAGTCCCTTTTCGGGGACTCTAATTAGTAACGCTGTTTCCCCAGCGTAGCCCTCCTCATAAATTATCCGTCCTGACAAGCCCGATTCACGGCCCCTACTGCCATCCTCTACCTCTCTGCGCCCTGCTCGGCTGGCCTGACCCATGAGCGCGTTCCGAGGCGCTGGGGTTGGATATGGTTTTTTTTCCCCTTTCCCCCCCTTTCAACGTCTAAACTTGGCTGGCCAGCGGCCCCTTTCCCCGCATTTGTGAGCGCTGGGAGCTGCAGAAAAGAGGAGGAAGAAGGAAGGCAGGGGAAGGAGAACGGCGGGGAGAGGCTCCACAGGGCTGGGAGAGGCGAAACCAGGACAGAGACGGGGAGAGAAAGGGCAGTAAAGGAGAGAGGGGGAACCGAGAGCCGCGCCCCCGCGGCCGCGTGGATTTCGGAAAAGAGTGGCTTTACCATGACTTATGTGCAGCTTGCGCATCCAGGGGTAGATCTGGGGTTGGGCGGGCGGCGCCGGGCTCGGCTCGCTCTGCGCGCTAGCCTGCTCGCTGCTGGCGGGGGCGTCCTCCTCGGCTCCGGACGCCGTGCCAACCCCCTCTCTGCTGCTGATGTGGGTGCTGCCGGTGTTGGCCGAGGCGCCGCTGGAGTTGCCCAGGGAGTTTTTCCCGCCGTGGTGGCTGTCGCTGCCGGGCGAGGGGGCCACGGCGGAGCAGGGCAGCGGGTCGGGCGGAGGCGAGTGCGTGGACGTGGCAGGCTGGCTGTACCTGGGCTCGGCGGGCGCCGCGCTGGCGCTGGCCGCGTAGCTGCGGGCGCGTTCCCCGGAGCCAAAGTGGCCGGAGCCCGAGCGGCCGACGCTGAGATCCATGCCATTGTAGCCGTAGCCGTACCTGCCGGAGTGCATGCTCGCCGAGTCCCTGAATTGCTCGCTCACGGAACTATGATCTCCATAATTATGCAACTGGTAGTCCGGGCCATTTGGATAGCGACCGCAAAATGAGTTTACAAAATAAGAGCTCATTTGTTTTTTGATATGTGTGCTTGATTTGTGGCTCGCGGTCGTTTGTGCGTCTATAGCACCCTTGCACAATTTATGATGAATTATGGAAATGACTGGGACATGTACTTGGTTCCCTCCTACGTAGGCACCCAAATATGGGGTACGACTTCGAATCACGTGCTTTTGTTGTCCAGTCGTAAATCCTGCCTGATGACCTCTAGAGGTAAACTCGGGCACTAATGGGGGAGTTGGGTGGAGGCGAGAGGAGTGGCGCGCGCGCCCCAGGCGCGTGCCCGCCACTCGCCGTCGTCGTTCAGTCGGACTCGAGCGCCACCCGCTGGAGGCAGGGCGCATCCCTCCGCTTCCGACCCGGGGCTGCAAGGGCCGGGGTCGAATTGAGGTTACAGCCCATTATGGCAAAATTATTGCATTTCCCTCGCAGTTCCGTTAGGATGTACCAATTGTGAGGCCGTCAGCTGCCGATCGCGTGCCCGGCGAGGATGCAGAGGACTGAAGGGAGATGGTGACTTGGATTTTATTTACAACTTTATTTCCCTGCTGTGCAGCCCCTCTTATTTTTGTGTCGAGGTTGGGGTCGGTTCTGACCGTCGTGCCGGCAGCTCTGAAATTTGAAAATACAGATATCACCTTCGGGGAAGGGGGGGAGGCCATTTAGCCAATTGGAGAAATAAATCCTACCCGCAGCAGCAGCTACAATTACGGCTCTGTTTTTGCGAGCGCATGAGGGACGGTGTCCCTGCCGCTCTTAAATGACACGCGTCTATTAAAGATAGCTTTTTGTGTAGCGTTTCTCCGAGGCGAGGTCAAATTCCATACACTTTTATAGTCGGAGTCGATTTTTCTTTCGTGTAAATATGGTTTTCGTGTCATTAGTTTGCTATTTGATTTGCTATAAGTATCCAGCCTGGAGAGTCTTCACCACCGGGTCACTTTCCTCGAGCCAACCGGGCCCCAAGTCGGAGGGTTCTCGGTGAACCCAGCGAGTGGGCCCAAGCTCCCCGCAGCCACAGAAGCTGCTTGGGGCCTGGGGATTCGTGGGCCGAGTTATTAGGGTCTTGCTTAGACCTCCAGAAGTAAAATGAGGACGCTAATGAAAGCATTTTGTGGCAGTGCCTAGTACCTCCGTAGTTATCTTCCTGGGTTCTGAAAGACGAAAGTAAATCACAAATATAGCCTAAAGTTGGGTGTGGGGGGAGGTGTCCCCGCTGGAGAGGCCAGGCGTCTCAGGCGCCCCTGGCACATTTGGAAACCAGGACTCTTGCCGCTCCCATAGCCCTGGGCCGCCTCCTTAGGTCCTGAAAGCTGTTGTAGTGGTAGCGCCGGCCCTGTTGGAGGCGGGGAGCCGGAATCCGGAGCTCGGGGAGCCCAGTCGTTCCCAGGGCTGTAAAATTCCACCCGCGCCCAGGTTGGCTCGGCTGTGCTGAGGCTGCTTCTCTTCCAAGGACGGTTGCGCGCCGGGCCGAGAGACAAGGCTCTCTCGGGCCCCCTTTGTTCCTCGCGCTTCTTCCTTTCTGGGGGCGGCCTGGGAGGCCTCGGCAGAGCTGGGGCCCCAGAATTTAGGCTCCCTCTTCCCAGTGGCCGGAGTTGATTTGGTGATGCCCTCCGGGACTTGGTGGTGAGGAACCGAGGCGGAAACGCCCAGACACCAAAGGGGGCTCGGCCCCCGGTTCTTTCCTCTCCAGCAACCCCGGACCCGAGCTCAGGGGCGTGCAGAGGCGCTAACACAAGAGCTGGGGACCGATTGGGGCGCGCCCTGAGACCCGGAGCGGGCTTGGGCAGGCTTGGAGAGCGGGATTGCGTGTGCAGTGCGCCTCGCTCTACTGCTGGGATTGGCTGTGTGTGAGTTTTTTTTTTTTTTTTCTTGTAAGAAATAAATGCTCAGACGTTTGCAAAGCGCCGGGCTCCCCTGAAGCTGCGAAAGCCCCCCGGATGGGAGCAGGAGGGAAGAAAAGTTGGGGAGTAGGAGAAGGCGAGGGGGCAAGCCGAGGGAGGTTGCGGCGCGGGCCTGGTCCCTGCCCAGGCGTCTACTCGCCCGCTTTTGCCTCAGCGTCCTCCCCGCTGGGTTGTGTGGAATTGATGAGTTTATTTTCCTTTTTCCACTTCATGCGGCGGTTCTGGAACCAGATCTTGATCTGGCGCTCGGTGAGGCAGAGCGCGTTGGCGATCTCGATGCGGCGGCGCCGCGTCAGGTAGCGGTTGAAGTGGAACTCCTTCTCCAGCTCCAGCGTCTGGTAGCGCGTGTAGGTCTGGCGGCCTCGGCGCCCGTGACTCCCGTACACAGCACCTGCGGGCAGAAATGGCCGGGCGCCGGTAAGCCAGGATCCGGGCAGCCTGACCAGTCAGCCCCGCGCCCCAGGCCCCACGCCCCGGCCTCCGGGCTGGAAACCACCCGCGTCTCCCACTATGTCTGGGACCGAAAGCGGGCTGGATGGGAGAAGATTATTTCATACCAAGCGAGACGTGTTCCACCTAAAACGACTTGGGGTGGGAAATTATTGTTTTTGAAAAATCTGCTCTGTAAAAAAAATTACAAGCAAAAGAATAGAACAGCATTCTTAAATCGGGGTACCTAAGCCTGTTTTGTGGGAGTACAGTGTGTGTGTCTGGGAATGGTGGGTATGGAACCCTGTGAGTAGGGTAGACACTCCAAATTCACACACGGACCTCTGTGAAGATGTTACTTTGGTCAGCCATGTCAGGACACAACATGCTTTTTAAAAAATTTTTAAATGGTGAGCCCTCTCAAATCTTTGCAAATGCCTTCCAATTGTATGGCCCTTCTGAGAAACGCAGAGCTCTTGAAAACACAAGTGGATTTTAAAGCAAAAGACTGTTAAGTTAAAAAATCCGCATTAGCCTCTGTCCTCCTCCAAGGATTCCCTGTAGATTTTTTTGGAAACCAGGAGCAAAGAGATGGAGCTATGGGCCATCTGGGGTTTCTGGAATGTAGGACTGTGATGGGCTATCTGTTCTGGTGCCAAAGGAACCCATGGGTGGGGGGCTCCCCCAAAGCTGGGTGTATGAGACACAGGCAGGGCCTCAGAAGGAGGCAGAAGTTGGCTGTGAGTGAACAGTTGAGTGGAAGGGGGAGGAGGGGAGGGAGGAGAGAGAGGAAAAATCCTGAGGCTGGGGATGTGGCCCTCCAAGGCTTTGGGGAGACACTGCAAGGGGCCAAATGAGGGCCTTTATCTAGATGGGTTTCTGAAGGGCAGAAAGGTGAGGGGGTTGGGAGGGAAAGGGGAGTTCTCAGGATGGGTGCAGAAGGCCATCACGGCTTGGGGATCTGAGCAGGGTGTTACCAGGGTGCAGTGTGGGCAGGCGCTCTCTCCCATCCAGCCTTACTCTCTCTTCAGGTTGCCCCTGTCACTGGGTCTCACATAGCATGGCAGTGACCCCCCCCCCATGCTCCCTAAGTTGTCACCTTACATGGACACTAGTGCCCTGCCTTCATGCTGCCACAGCTTGATTGTCCCATTGGGAATGGGTTGGATTTTTTTATTTTTTTAAAAAACCCAAAGAAACTTTGTTCATTCTTTCCTCCTTTCTTTCTATTTCCTCTTTCTACTCTCTCTGTCTCCTCCTTCCTTCTTTCTTTCCCTGCCTCCTTCCCCCTCTCCCTCCACTCTCTTGAGGGGCTGCAGGGAAACACCTTACCCGCGCAGGAGTTCATCCGCTGCATCCAGGGGTAAACAGGACTCGTGTACTTCCGGTCGGTGCCTTCGTCATGGAGGGCTTTGCCCGGCACGCTGCTGCTGTCGGGTTTGTACTGCTGCTCGGGAGAAAAGTGCAGGTAGTCCCCGGGGCCCCTTTGCTTGCCACTGCCCGAGGGCGAGGCGCCACTGAGGTCCTTATCAGAATAGAAACATGAGGCCCCGTACTCGTAGGACGCCCGGTTGCAGGCCAGGACCGAGTTGGACTGTTGGTAGAAACAAGGTGAGGTGTACGTCTTGTCCGGGAGGCTCGACGCCCCGTACGAGGCCGGGAAGGGCCTCAGCGCGTCATAGCCGGCCGGGTAGAGGGGCAGCTGGCCCAAGAAGGAGTCCTGGCCGCTGGGCAGGCTCCCGGGGAAAGTGGGATTCACAAAATAGGAACTCATTTGCGCGCCCCTCTGCAGGACTGTGATTTGTTGTGTATTAGTACATCTGGCTATAACTATTAGTAGTCATCGAACTGGTTTGTTTCTGGATGGCCGAACGCCAAAAGCGACAGCAGCAAATCGCACCAGCTGACGCGGCGGCGGCCAATGGGAGCGAGCGCCGGAGCCCGCTCCCCGGGGACCGCGGCGACCGAGGCAGCAAAGTTACAAACAGCCCCCAGCCCGCCCGCCCGCCGCCGCCCGCCCGGCAGATTAATGGGCGCGCACAGCCAGCCGGCCCGGCTCTCTTCCCGAAAGCCCGTGGCGGGCGAGGCCTGGGCAGGGGCGTGCGGCTCGGGCCGGGGTAGGGGCACCCGCGTCCGGGCTGATGCAAAGACCTGGCCAGGCCCGCTCTTTCTATCCCCCCCAACCCCACCCTTTTGCCTTGTTGGATTTTGCTGGGTTTTCTCTCCAAACAGGAAACCTGACAGCCTCGCTCAGGGAGGGGCGGTGACGAGGATGTCTTTGCTCCGGGCCGGCCTGCCCTCCCGGCAGGGACCTGAGTTTGCCCCTCCCCCTGCACTCCCCTACCCGTGGGTGCGGGCTCCGGAGCTGGAGAAGGGCTCTGAGAAACCAGGCCTTCACTCCTGCGCCTTAGGAATTGGGGCATCACCTCCTCCTCTCCTTCCCCACTCCCACCTAGGGCCTGGGCCTCGCCGCCAAGGGGAAAGGCTCACCTCGAGCTGACCAGGACCAGGACGAGGCTAGTCTCTTCCCCCCCCCCCCCGCCCCCTACTCCCACATACAACACATCTCCTTTGAGTCTCGAGGGGCCTCCTTCCAATGGCCAGCGATTGCCTGGCCTCAAAGCAGCCCTCACAAGCTGTGAGCCCCGCTCCTGCTGCCTCTGAACCCAGGAACCGAGAGGGCAGAAACCACTGGTTTCAACAAGAAAGGGACCTACAGAGGAGTAGTTGTGAGACTGAGCTCCGAATCCAGCCCTGGGACCTGCTCCCCTTGCCCAAGCCCAACTCGCCAGACTCTCCCTCCGCCACCCTGATAGCTCAGAGATGAGACAGATCCAGATGTGGAATCTCTGTCCTCATTTCAGAGGTGCTGGTGACCCAGGGTCCCTGGCCCAGCCGGGCATAGAGGGCAGCTCTGCGGGCCCAAGGCCGCGGGAATGATGGATGTGCTTGGTTTCTGAGTCGCCTGTCCATGGACACTGTCCTGGGATGTCCCCTTTCCTGCCTTTTCTGGGACATTTTGGGGGACCTGCCACCCACAGTTGCTCCAGAACCAGAAACAGTTTGTCTCACCAGCCCCAGAAATTCTCTGAATTGCTTTTACTGCAGCCCCAGGCCTGGCCTTCTCCAAACAGGACAGGAAAATACTGTCCTGGGCTGTGCTCTCTTGCCTGAGAGGTGTTCCTTTGAGATAGTTGACTTTTATAGCACATGGATCAATCTCATTTTGTAAATGTGATATCTTTTCAATGGCATTTTTACAACTGTATTTGTTAGGCTTGTAAAACCCCTTGAATTAGCTTTAAAATGCTCAGTTCTGTGGAGCTTGAAGAACGATTTATTTATATGATTTGGTTGAATATCCAGAGGGTGTTTATAAGATCTGTAAAACTGGTGAATGCAGGCTGATGGGGTTCAGGACTTGGGGGTGTGTGGCAAGGCCCCCCTAGGAATCTGGCAACGACTTCCTTAATCTCTTCCTTGCTTTTCGATTTCTCCCCTCACTTCCCCCAAGGAGAAAACATTGGGAAAGGACTGGGCTATGACTGGCCTCCCCAGAGACTATGGTGCATCCTCGAAATCGGCTGCTGCCCACCCAATGGGGGCTGCACCCAGAAGCCTTCTGACTGTGACCCAGTCAATCGAAGCTGGGAAAGTTTCTTCTTTGCATATATAAATAAGGGCCTGGCAGGAAAGGATATAATTTTAAATTGTCCTCGAATTTCTTTAGGGAAAGGATCTGATAGGTGAAAATGAAAACTCAAGAGTCAAAAATTAAAAAGGGATTTTTTAAAAAGTTGTGTTAGAAGAAAATCATGTTTGAGTTGTTGTTTCTTTAACAAGACCATCAGATGATGGTGATTTCAAGCAAGTTATTATCATGTAAGATGAAAATAATCATTTGGAGATGTTGATAAATGTTTACATTCATAATTTCTGCTTCATTCCTCCAGGTCCCACACGGTGTTGGGGCTGGTGGCAGTTTACTACTGTTATTAGTATTTGTTATGGTTTGACCCGGATTCTCGATTTAATCATTGTCCCAGTCAACGAAAGAATTTGATTTCTCAGCTAAGAGTCAAAAAAACAGTATATTTCTAGCTTCTATAGAAACTAAGATGGAAAAAATATATTAAACTGAAATCTCTACGTGTTAGCCAAGGCTGGTACATATCACGTTGACAGCTGCCCAGTTTATTTCTCCAACCAGCATTAGGTGCATATATATATATATGTGTATGTATATATATATATATATATATATATATATATATATACACATACATATATATGTGTGTGTATATATATGTATATATGTATATATATGGAGAGAGAGCGCCATTCATGCAAGAATAGAAGCCCCAGACGCTGGAGGGAGCCTCTCCTGGGATGGTGAGAATGGCCACCAGGGCTCTTTTCTAGGTCAAAGCCACATAGAAAGTCCACTCACCTTTCAGCTGCTCTTCGAGGGGGATGGGATGGCGAGCGAGCAGAGCCTCACCATTCGCCCTTTTCTGGGGCTGCCCACTGAGCTCCTCGACCTCCGCCGGTCTGGAGAGAGGCCTGCTGGGGGGTTCCTTGAAGGCCACTGCGTCCGCCGGGATCGCTAGCCCAGGCCAGAGCCCATAGCACACAGGTGCGGCCTCTGCCTGTCACAGGCCTTCGCTTGGAGCCAAAGCCCGCCTTCCTTGCCATAGCCAATCCTCCTCAGGGCCAGCCAGGCCTGCAGGCCTCAGGACTACGAGTGCTATCTCCGATTTCAAAATCCCACAGCGGGCTCGTTTCCCGAACCAGTGTGCGCCCCCGGGGCGCCTTGGGACGCGCAGTTTGGAGAGAAGCAGCCATGACGTGCCAGGCGGCCTGTGCAACCAGTCTCCATGGTGCTGGGCTGGCGGCAGGACTCGAGTCTAGTCGGGCGTCCAGCTCCGGTCAGGGGTGGCCAAGGCGGGGGAGGTTCCCGGCCAGTCAGGCCCTGGGAGGCCGCCCCTGAGGTCCTCCCTCGCCCCCCTCTCCTCGGGCTGCTTGGGAACCTCTGAAGGGCCCGCGCAGCAGTCGCGCCAGGCTGCACGACGCGGGGCTGCGGCTGGCGTCGGTTCCGGCGATGGCCACAGCGTGGCAGCAGCGAGCGCCCGGCGCGGTCGCAATAAATAATCTGCTCGCGGCAGCCTCAGTCAGGCAGCCCACGGCCCCGCGATGCAAATGCGCCGCTTTATCCGCCCCAGCGCACCCCCCCCCCCAGCGCGGGTGGACGTCCCCGACGTCCACAGGCCCTTCTTAATTGTAGAGTGCATACCAAGGCATCATCTTAAGGTGGAAACAACAACAACCAAAACCAAAAAGCAAACAAAAAGAACTCGAGCCCAGAACCTCAGGATCATTTCTGGTCGCTGTCCCAGGAAGCTCCCGGGACAAATCTGGTCGAGGTACACCCAGGTCAGGTTGGGTCTGTGCCATCGCGCTTCGTCAAGCCCACGCCCGCGGCGCCCTCCCCGCCTCCTCCCGGTCGGCTGCACAATCCTCCCCCGGCTCTCGGAGATGGGCAGCGCGGTCGCCAGCCAGCCCGCTGCGCCGAGGTGTTTGTGGCTGGGAGGACGGTCCCCTATCGCCCAGACTCGGTTTGCGTCCTTCCTTCAACCTTGACTGCGGGTCCCTGCCACTCGCAATAACACCACCACATCCTCTGCACCGAAACTTCCCGCCAAGCAACACCCAGCCAATTAACCCCATCCTCTCCCCCAACACAGAATTCCACCCACGAACCTATTCCCTCTCCCCGCGCTTCAGACACCTCTCTCATCGGAAAACCGCGTGAAGGGAAGCAGGCACTCAGGAGAGGACCCTGGCTGAATTAGTAAGTTTTTGTTTGTTTTTTTCCCTCAGTCTACCTTTCTCTCCAGAAACCAGTTCCCACGGAATAGAAGGTGCTGTGTTGATGCTGATAAACCCCCTGTCGATGAATTCACTTTGCCCTCCCCTCTTACCACCTTCCCAGGTCGGGAACTGTCTCCAGTTATTGGGGGATTCAATCCTGCCAATTGGGTCATAAAAAAAAAAAAATCCAAACCCGGGAGGCTGGCAGGGAACGCAGGGTGCAGGGCCACTTCCTTTTGGGCTCTGCGAGGTCGCCGGGGAAGGGGAGAAAGAAGAGCTCAGTGTTCCTGCCCCGTGCCAGGGCGCTGTGCCACAGAAGGAAAGCAAGCATTCACTGCCACGGTGAGCCCGAAAGAGGAGAGGGAGGGAGGGTGTGTGTGAGTGTGTGTGTGTGTGTGTGTGTGTGTGTGTTGGCGAGTGCGGGCTGTAGTGTGCGATGGGGGCGCGTGTGTGAACGGGCGAGTGGGTGGGTGAGGGTGAGTCTGCCCCTCTTCAGAGCCGCCCTGGGTGCCCTCTCCCACTGCCGCCGGCGCCGGCTACCGTCTCACAACCTTTGCTCCTGTCTCCCCACATGTCTCACCTTCAGATGGCGGTTCCCAGAAGCTCCTGCCCCTCTGACAGCTGTCGCTTGGGCAGCCCAGGGAGACGAATTGTCCTCCTTCCTGGTGCTAGAGGACGCAGGAAATCAGCCAGGTTGCGAGTTGCAAAGCGGCCGCAGCGGCGCCGGGAACTGGACGAGCCCCACCTCCAGCGGGAGCGGCCGGGCCGGGCCAGGCCGGGGCCTCGTCTCGCTCGCCATCGCCGGACAAAGCACAGCCGAGCCGGGCTAGAAGGCAGAGCGCCGAAGCAGGCAGGACGGAGCGGAGCAAAAGAATGCGGCTCTATTCTCGCAAGGGAAATTATAAAAAAGTTCATGTTCACGGTTCCCATCCACATGACCGACAGCGGCCAATGGAAGGGCCGAACAACTCATAAAGTTGTATTGCAAAGTTGTAAATTTTCATAAACAACAACGGATTTATGACCCTTTCCCCATCACTAAGAGGAGGCAGCTCTTACACCGGCGCCATCTTACCACCGAGGCCGCCCCGACTTGGGGCCTCAGGTTTTACAGACCCAGTTGGGCCGGGGTTTATTAAGAGTAATAAGAAGTGGGCCCAACCCAAGCAGGAGACAGGAGTCGAGGTCTTCGCCCGCCGAGCTCACCCTGTTCTGCGCTGTCCCCACCACCCCTCGCCCCTTCCCCATCCCCTCATCCTTCGCATCCAGACGCCAGCGCCAAAGTTTCGCAGCCGGATTTGCGGCCCCTGCCCCTTCCCATACCCCTCAGCTTCAGTGCTGGGTCCTGGGGCGCCCTCGCTTTGCCTGAATGTGGGGTTGGGGTCTGCATCAGAGGCCCTGAATCCCGCGTCCTATCCCGGGGTCGGGTTCAGGGCTCGTGGAAAATTCGGAATCAATCGCAGGGTAATACCCCTTTCCAAGCCCACCCTATAGCCTTATAGGAAAGGGTGGATTTGGGATTCTCTCATGGAATTTATAGAGGTTTTTGGGGAGGTTCATAGAATATAATGTATCGATCGAAGATTCCGTTTTCAAGGGATCTGGAAGATGTTTGTACACACATGCAAACCGGACAAAAATCTCCACACAGAGAAATGCACATAATCTATTATGGACACACAGAAACGCATGCACACAATTATGGACACGAAATACCTGCAATTGTTTACACACAAAAACACCTGCACTCAATTATGGACAAAGAAATACATAGAATTATGGACTCAAAAATACACAGAAATACACATACAAAAAGAGGTACACACACCTATATGAATCTACACATAAAAAGTCCACATGAAAAAGGATTCAACGTGTATACACCAATACGTGACACCCAGCACTTGGACCCTATTCTTTCCTCCATTTTTGCTGTCCCAAAGCCCCTTTGGCCACACAGACACAGCCAGGGCTTGCTCTCCACTCATGCTCACCCTCTCTTCCCCAGGGCCCCTCCCCCCTAGATAAAGCGGTCCACATTTCTTTGTCATCGAGCATCTTTATTTTTCTGTTACATAAAACACTGTTAACTGGGCAAGACAGGAAGTGTACCCTCCTGTTCCTGCAAGCCCAGGCTAGAGCCAAGAGGGATGAGGGGGACACAGGACAACACAGGAGATGGAGGGCACTGGGGAGGGCTGCCCTCCCCACACGCTATAGAGTTAGGTCAAGACAACACACCATGCTACAAAGTCACCCCATTAACACATCCTTCCCAAGTCAGGACATTGCCTTACAAATGAGCTCCAAGACTATATAAATGACAAAAAAAAAATCTTGTTCAAATATACAATATTTGCCATTGTAGGAAAAGTCAGGGTGTACATATTCAACACGGCTGGACAGCAGGACACAAGGGCCAGGGGAGGAGCAGGAGGCTGGGAGCATCTCTGCGAACCCAGAGGCCTTCAGCTAGCTTGGGAATGCTCCCTTCCAGAAATAGGGGGTGATGGGCCTGAACATGGGGTGCCCAGGTCAAAGAAGGAGGGATTCTAGATTGCAGCACTTAGAATGCTTTGGAATAAATATATTATTTTTCCATTTAAATAGAAGCCAATGCCCTGGTCCCCGGACCCCAGTGCCTTCTCAGCACAGCCTCAGAGACCCCAAAGGCTGCTAGCCGGAAGCAGCAGAGGCCTGGCCGTGGAGGGGGGAGGGTTCGGCACTAGGTAGCAGGCGAGCCAGCCCGCACAAAATAGGTAGTTTGGGGCGAGTAGGTAGTACTGAGAGTCAGGTCCTTGCGGGTATGGCGGAGATGTTGGGTGTCTGACAGTGTTGGGACATGTCTGGGCTTCCTAGGAGTGGAGGCCCTCTGGGGCTGGGCCCATAGGTAGTTTGGGGGTGCCTCTCCCCGAGGCCTGTGCTAGGTAGTATTTTAACCGTGCCAGAGCAAAGCTGGCGGGACTGGGGTTGGGGGTGTCTGTTGAGGAGTGGTCCTCGAAGGCAGAGGGGATCCCCAAGGGGACCCAGTCTAGGTGGCTGCTCAGTCCAAATAACCTGGGAGCTGGAGCGGGTAATGGGGTAGATTGGGTGCAGGTTGGGGACTGGGTTGTTTTTTTTTTAACATTTTCTTTTTATTTTTTTCCACTTTTGTAAATAAAATCAGTCTCTAAAGACACTTCCCGACTGTCTGGTGCAGCCAGGGCCCTGGCTCCAGCCCTCATTCCTCCTCCTCTTCCTCCTCCTCCTCCTCCTCCTGCTCCTCCTCGTCGTCCTCATCGTCGTCCTCGTCGTCGGCCTTGTCGGCGGTGGCGGCTGCAGCGGCGGCGGGCACGGCACCCTCGGGGGCGGCGGAAGCGGCCGGAGCCTCATCCTTATGCTCCTTTTTCCACTTCATGCGGCGGTTCTGGAACCAGATCTTGATCTGGCGCTCGGTGAGGCACAGCGCGTGGGCGATCTCGATGCGGCGGCGCCGCGTCAGGTAGCGGTTGAAGTGGAACTCCTTCTCCAGCTCCAGCGTCTGGTAGCGTGTGTAGGTCTGGCGGCCCCGCTTTCGGTCCGGCCCTGCGAGCAGACATACAGACACATGGACACACGGACAGACAACCGACAGGGACACAGACAGGACAGTGCATTAGCCAGGCCGCCATCCCAGAGCGCGCACCTTCCTCCCGGCCCTGACCTAGGCGGGAGTCCCCCTCCGCCCCGCGCCCCCAAACTGAGCTGCGGAAGGAGCGGGAGTGTTAGCTGAAGACCCCGACTGCGGTGCGAGACGCGCAGGCAGCTCTTTGAGGAGGGAAGGCGCAGAATCCCAACTTTACAACCGCCCTTTCCAGCCGGCTAGGCTTCCACAATGTCCTGCTTCCCCCTGACAAAGAGAAATTGTAAATATAGAGTGTGGGCAAGTGGGAGATGCTGCGCTTTTGCCATTCAAAGGCGAGCCGGGCCGCTTCCCCGCCTAGCTAGGCAAAAGGGAGACCTTCTCCGGCGGCCAGCACTCCAGGGGCGCCTTCCCTCCCCAGCAGCCCGCGCCCCCAACCCCGGACCTTCCTAGGGCACTCCGGCTCTCTGTCTCCACTCCCACACACCCATCCCCGCCTTTAAATGGCCCCTGGCACAGGGGCGTGTGAGGGACCCTAAAGGGTTTGGCTCTCCCTGCTTTTGAGAAAAAAAAAAGCCTGGCTGAAAGGAAAAGGAGGAGGAAGGGAGAGAGAAGAAAGGGAGGGAGAAAGAGAGAGAGAAGAGAATAGCGAACAAACTTAGTGTTTAAATTCCAAGGCAAATGGAGTTAAATAAATTTACGAGGATCTAATCCATTAACTGGGCAATAAAAAGTTTTATGAGCCTCATTTACATACAATGCTATGAGCTCTCCACGCTATGGCGCCTTGGCTCTAATTAAAACCAGAAAGGCAGAGCCGCCAAGAGTCACGGGGCCGCCGGCTTGCAGCCGCCTTGCTCCGCGCTCCGCGCTCCGAGCCCCGTGCTCCGCGCTCCCAGCCCCGCGCTCCCAGCCCTGTGCTCCCAGCTCCCAGTCCGCGCGCCCACCCGGCCCGCCTAGCGGCTGCGCCTACCTGAAGACCGCATCCAGGGATAGATGCGGAAATTGGCCTCGGCCGGGCCGTGCAGCGCGCCTTCGTCTGCCTTGTCGCAGGCGCCTTTGGCAAGGTCACTGCAGAGTCCCGGGATGTTTTGGTCGTAGGAGGCGCAGGGCAGGTTGCCGTAGGCGTCGGCACCCAGGCCGTAGCCGGAGGCGAAGGGGCTCTGATAGAGGGGGCTGTTGACATTGTACAAGCCCGGTACGGTCGAAGGGAAGGCGCCAGCGCCCGCCCCGTAGCCGCTTCTCTGCGAGCTGGGCGCAAAGGAGCAAGAAGTCGGCTCGGCATTTTGGAATAGAGAAGCCCCCGCAGTATATTTGCTAAAAAGCGCGTTCACATAATACGAAGAACTCATAATTTTGACCTGTGATTTGTTGTCCGGCAGCTTTCAGTGTCGGTTTTACGAGGTAGCGTGATATATGATAACATTACACCCCCAGATTTACACCAAACCCCATTTTCTTTTGGACGGAGGTCGCCGCAGCACGTGACCGCCCACATGATCGCCTCCGCCAATCTCAGCAGCCCTCACAGGTGGTCTCGCTTCGCGGGGCCCGCGGCAGCCTAGAATGGAAGGGGAAGAGGCTCAAATATGTGGCCAACGAATCTGCCCGCGCCTGGCCGGCCTGGCGCGTCCTGCTGGAAAAGGACTCTTGAGGCTCCGCGCGGGCGCTCAACCCGCCGCCAACCTGGACCCCTGGCCTGCAGAGGTCGCGCGGAGCCGGCCGGGCGCAGTCCCCTCTTGCTTATTACCGAACGCTGGACCAAGCCTGCGTGTCCTCCCTGCCCCTCTTTCTGCCCATTGACGCAGCCCAGGGAGGGTCTCCGCACTCCGAGTACCCGCCCGCCCCACGGTGGCCGGGTGGGCAAGTCTCGACTCTGGGCAAATCGACTCTTTGCCTGTGTCTCCCCCCCCTCCCAGGTCCAGTGGGCCGGAGGCCGACTTAGACTCTGATCCAGATGGGGCAGGCGCAGCGTCGCTTTCAGCTACAGCGAGAAAGCCACCACAAACTGGAACCATGTGGTTGGAATAAAGTCAAGGTCTTTCAGCTTCCTTTCCTTAATCAGCAGCGCACTATCTGCCCTAAAGGAAACAGTGAAATATTTATCTATTAATGAGCCTCATTTGCCAGCAGATTTATTAACATGAGGTTTCCCACCCACCCCCCCCTCCTCCTGGACACCTCTGGCCTGGCAGGCTCTGTGCGTTCTCTCCTGGGCACCTGGCTGGCCTCTGGCAGCCTAAGAAACGGCCGGACACTCTTTTGTCCTCCCTGCAACCTTTGGTTCCCCCTTGCTCAAGGGAAACCAAGTCTCTTTCCCCCAGCTTGTTGGAACCTCAGGCCAACACTTTCCAGGTGCCAGTGGTGCTGTAAGGTTTCTGGTAGCTTTCACTGGGGCCACCCCTGGGCCTCAGCTAGCTCCTCATGGGCCTGGATGCCTGCGAGCAATACATGCTTTAGAGCCAATTTGGAGAAGAGAGCGGGCCCGGGTGCCTGGGGACTGCAGCCCACTATAGATCTCCATTTCTTTTGGAGACCCCAAAAACAAATAGGGGGACCTTTCCCAAAAGGCCACCCAGCTCTGGCGGCTTCACCTTTCCAAGGACTGGCTTTACCTTTCCAAGACTGAAGCTTAAAGTAGTCTCACTCACTCCCACCCAGGGCCCCAACTCTCGGAGCTTACCTTCCCAAGCCTCCAACCTCTGCGCAGGGTTGGAGCAGCAGAATGCCCTGCTGCCCACCACTCCCTAGAGGGTGGTGGGGCGAACCCTTCCCCTAAACGCCTCATAAACTGCCCAGGCTTCGATGGAAGCCCAGCAGCCAGGTCAGTACGCATTTTACTGCTCAGCTCTATTGCACACCATAAACCCGACCTCACAATGGAATTGCCCCGGAAATTCTCTGAATTATGGAGTTTGATTCCTTGTATACAAAACACTTCCCATCACTTTCAGAGGGTCCAGGCCGCCCCCGTTCACCGCACGCTCTCAGGGGGTCCCAGAAGCACAAAAGGTGGCAGAAGGGTTCATGCTTGGATGCAACGGAGCCCCAGCTCTGGCCTAGTGGACTGCCTGAGGCGTGAGTGGGGAGGCGGGGGCTGTCTGGGCAGGTGGGTGCCTGGTGATTTCCCCTGGGGGCACAGGGGCCATAGTGCGGCAATATCCAGGGATGCCCTTTATGGAGGACCAGGATGATGGTGTGTCTCCGCTGGGGAATGGTGGGGTAAGACTGGAAGAGAAGAAAATACCAAATATTCCAAATAGCATTACTTTCTGGCAGGAAATAAAAGCCTAAGAAAGTTAAAGGAAGACCAAACAAACAAGAAGAAGGCTAGGAGATCAAAGAGGCGGAATTAGACAGCTTTAGACCAATAAATTGTTCCTCGGGTGACACAGAGCAAGATGCAAAGAGAAAGAACGGGCCCCGCCGCCGCCGTCTGTCTAGAGTCCGGTGGCTGGAGCAGCCGACAGCGATGGCGTTTAAAGTAGAACCTGCCCTCGTGGGGCGACCCGACAGACTGAGGGGGAGCGATTTCTGGGAGAGCAGGAAAGAACGGGTTCCCAGCCAAGAGGGCTGGGAGTCTGTACCATAGGCTCACCCCTGCCCGGGTTTTGTCCGGCGCAGGTCCAAGCCGTCCTGGCAGGACGCGCTGAAGCTCCTCCTGGGCCAAAGAGGATCCATATACTGCCGGCAAGGCCTTGGCCTTTCTGGGCCCAAGTCAGCCAACTGGGCCGAGTCCCGCGGGTGCTGAAACCTCCCTTTCGTTTCTGAGCTTCTCTCTCCCCTCTTGCCTTCTGCAGCGGGATTTTAAAACGAAAAGGCCAGACAAAACCAGGCTTTCAATATGGCCTCTTGAATCGCGTGTTCTGGAGCTTCTGGTTTTCTATTTATTTGGCTGAACAGAGACACCTGCACTGGGTTATATGTGATAATATTCACAGAAATACTCGTTGACGCTCGACCTGGGGCAGGCACGTGAAGGCGAGTTTCTAAGCAGCCGAGCTGTCTTTATTTAAAGACATTTTCTCAGCGCTCTCCTAGAGCTGGGGTCCTACCTACCAAGCAGAGTGTGTTTCCCCTGCTTCTCGTTCCGAAACAGTCCTCAATATTTAAATCCAGCTAAGAAGGTAAACCCAGCTCTGGGTCAGCGAATGGAGCCTGCCGAGAGTCGGACGGCTGGCGATTTACTTCTGCAAACTTCTCCACCCGCACCCGTCTCGCGGGCTGCGCGTCTCTTCTCCACCTAGTGCGCAGTCCTCCGTCGCGGCGCGGGGGCGGATTCATCCCTGACAAGTGCAAAGGAGCTCCGCCTGGCTCGGGGTCCTGTCTGCGCCGCTCAGAGGGAATCGGTTCCCTGGCAGCCGAGCGGGGAGAGCCGCCTCCCAGCCACCGGCAGGCCAAGGGCAAGAGAGGCCCCGCCTGGCAGTCCACGAAGCCGAGTTCCCAACCGGCCTGCACCTACCTGGAGCCTCCGTGATCGGTGGTGAGAAGCGGTCGCCACCGATCTGCTCCTCCGCCATTTATTTGTAGTTACATAAATCGAGCTTTGTATCTGAGGCTTGGATACACGGCCACGGGCGGCTCTTGGGGAAGTTATAAAAACCCCTTTCATCAGAGGTTGTGAAATTTTATGTATTATATAAGGAAATATAATGAAGGCGTGTGTCTGTAATACCGACGTGTGTATATAAACAGAAAAGGATGGAGAGAGAGAGAGAGAGATAGGAGAGATGGCAGCCAAAAGCCCAGTCGCCGGTTTTACAGCGTGTACAGCGCGGAGATGCAGGTTGTAAACATTTTGTGGGCTTGGCGGAGATTATTACAACCCAAATAAATGCACCGCGTGGTGTGTTCACAGGGCTCGGGAGTGCTTCGAAGTGTTCTCTGTTTGCTTTTGCGTTTTCCCTCTGAAACCATTCTGCACCCGGGGCTGATCCTCGCACCCGCGCTCCGTACCGCCTCCTGGAAGGCTCTGAGGCTTGTTCCCCCGCCCAGGGTCGAGAATAGGCTGGGCCTGGACTGGGGTTCCCTCCTTCCTCCTCCTCGCCTCCTGAGCAGGGGACGCCAGAGTAACCTCAGTGCCTCCACTACTCAGGAAATTCGGCGGCGAGAGAAAACAAGGGAGGCTTTCACCACGTGAGCTCCTATCCTGGAGCTGGGATGTTAATATAACTATTTTAAATATCACATTTATTTTAGAATAACTAAAGCAGTTCCTGGTCTGTCCCCCGGGATTCCCCATCCTGCCATACCCACACCAGACAATTACCAAGAATGCCTTTACGCCCAATTTTCAGCCGCCTAATTTTATTGTCACGTTTTTAAGGCGGCCTAGTCCGGGGATCCTGGCTCGCCTGCGGGTGCTGGCTCTCCCGACCCTGCACCGGGGCGTAGACTTCGGGGCTCTCTCTCGGGCAGCCGCAGGACCCTTGGCCACCGTGTATGCCCTCTGCACACCCTCTGGGGGGTCACCAGGTCCACGGGCTGTAGGCCTTAGTCCTTGTGTCTGTCCGCCGGTCAGTCGCGTTCTCCGAGCGTCGTCGTGATGCCCCGAGGCCTGTCCTGGGCTGGGAACGGTGACCCTAAATCGGTCCCCGCGCCTGGAGCTACTGCTCCATAGCCGCCGGACAGCTGCAGCCCCGCAGCGCTAGGCCCCCGGGATGGGGGAGAAGGGGGCGGGAGCGGTGCAGGTCAGGCGAGCCCCCGCCGCGTGCCTTTTTGTTTCGCAGCGAGGCTTCTGTCCAGGCGTGAGCAGCACCGAAAATATATGACCACCGTTCGCTCAAATCTGGGTCTCCCATTCCAGAAAAGCTTGCATCAAGTCGACATCTTAGGAACTTCCCAGAGTCAAGGCGGCGGGAGATGGCGGCGCGGGCGCCTTTTGCGTGGAGCCATACTGCCATCTGCTGGCCCCACCTTGACACTGCAGCCCAGCAGCCCGGCCTGAACTTCGTCAGCAGCCGCCGCGGGTCGGGCGTCCCACTCCCAAAGCTGGGCAAGGGCCTATCCCCGGGGGGTCTGCACGGAGCCCGGAATCTACGCTGCCGAGAGGGCAGTGCCCATAAAAGCGAGCTGTTTCCGCAGCCGCTTTATCGGCGGCAGACAGAGCAAACAAATGAAAGGGCTTTGGTGGAAAATCTTAATTGGGGCTGGACAGTTGTAAACTCATTAAGGGCCGAATTCCAGACAGTTCGCAGACCCGGCCTTTATGGCACACCCTTACTGCCCATTCTTTGAAGTTCCTTCTGTCTGCAACAACAGAGGGCGTCCCAACCTGGCGGCAGGGTGGGGGTGGGAGAGAGGGGACGCCCCATCCCCCGGCGCCCAGGCTCCCCTTTTCCGAGCCCAAACACAGATAACTTCGCAGAAATCGCGGGGGATTGGAGGGGGGGAAGGCGAGAAAAGAAAAAGGGGAAGATGAGGCTGAACCCTCCTCCACGTCTACAAGGCGCTCAGGCCTCCGAAGTTGTGGCCCCCCCCCGCAGCCCTTTACACCCCATAAACGGTAACAGCCCTCATTTTCTTTTATGGCGCTTGGGGCTGGTCGGTTGCTTGGGCTCTGCCTCTGTCAGGACTTGTGCTTGGGAGGGGTGCGCGGGGCGGGGCCCAGAAGCCCCCCACCCCCCGGCAGGCCTGGCAGGGCGCGGGGGCGCAGTCCTTCAGTCCCCCGAGAGCCCCTGACTGTCCGTGCCCGCGGCCACGTTGGGGCGGCCGGGCTCCAGTTTCCCTTCTGGCAGATTCTTTAGGAGGCAGGTCCTCAGCTCTCGGTCCTGCCGCAGCCCCGACCCCAGCTCCCACCCCCGTCCCCCCGCCAGGGAAGAAGGCCTCCCCGGAGTCGCCATGGATCCGGTTTGGGAAACTCTTGGGGCTCCAAGATGAAAGAGTGGCCGTTCCCAGCCACTGGCCACCGTACGCGACACCCCAGCCCGACTTCTCTGAGGCCTCCCCGCCGTCCCGCAAATGGACACAAAGCCGGGAGCAGGGCTTCGCCGACCCTTGTTGTCCAGCGTTCCTCCGCTGCCTGCATCGCCAGACAGCCGGCCTGGTAGGCAGAGCTGAGGCCCGTCCGAGCCTGGCTGCTGCAGGTTTTGGCTCCCGAAGGCCCGCTAGAGACTAAACTGAGGTTCTGTCCTCCATTTCAGCCCGCCCCCACCCCAGACTCTACCCAGGCTCCCCTGTCCCGGAGAAGAAGGTGCAAAGAGCTGACCCGCAAAAATTAGAAAAGAATCAATATTTTATTTGGCAAAAAGTTAAATATTTCAACACAATTTGGTCAGTAGGCCTTGAGGTAACTATTGCAAAATACACAGTGTACGTTCAGCCTGATGGAAACCCCAGATTCATCAAGGATACAAATCTACGGTAGCCCAATGGCGGTTTCATAGTGTATAATTTATTATCAATAAAATTAACTCCATTACAATAAGCATTCATTTTCCCCCAATTAAAATTAAACGTAAACCATAGGTAGTAACCTTCTGCACACACGTATAGCTCCAAGTTTCCTTACTGTTTGGTGCAAAAACAATATTCAAACTTGTTTGATTACTTTTTCTTTAATATGTGGATTATATATACACAATGGACAAGACAGGTCTATAGAGCATGTAGAGACTAAAATGTCCGCATTTCAAAAATGGAGAAAACCATGAATCTATGCGTCCAGCAGAACCCTTTCTTTTCTTTTTTTAAAATTTTATTTCACTGGGAAATCCTTACAGCTAGTTTACAATCAAAGGTTAACAGCCTAGTTATACAGAAGACATATTCCACTACAGAGCTATACCCCTATGCAATGCTTTCTCCCCTCATAAACAACCTGAGTTCAAATCGAATTCTAGCTTTCACAATCACAACGGGTGCATCACCCATCACAGAAGTTTGAGTCACAAAACATAATTACCACAATAAAACACAGTGTTCAAGTATCTGGGCAGATCGCTCTGCCGCACAAAAAGCAAATTAAATTAACTACACAGACTAAACACTATACAGCCCGCCGTCAACACTTGTGCATTATAAAAAGGTAGTTTTTTTTTTTTGTTTGTTTATTTGTTTTAAGTCAGGAACAGGTAGATTTTTTAAAAATATATACAAGCTAGCACATACAGCCATCAGCGCTAATGCCCCCCCCCTTTTTCTGTCTTATAGAAAATGGAAAGCTTACAATACCTCCTCCATCAAAGCGGCAGGCCAAGGAACCAGCCTGAGCAGGGTTTGCCAGGGGGAGATGAGGCCTGGAGTTTAGAGCCGCTTTCTGCGGGGTGGTGGAGGCCGGGGTGGGGTGGGGGTTAGGAGAAGGGGACGGGCAGTTCTCTCTCTCTAGCTCGCTCTCTTTTCAAATTAACTTGAGTCACATCACTCGTCTTTTGCTCGGTCCTTGTTGATTTTCTTCATTTTCATCCTGCGGTTCTGGAACCAGATCTTGACCTGCCTCTCGGTGAGGTTGAGCAGTCGTGCCACCTCGTACCTGCGGTCCCTGGTGAGGTACATATTGAACAGAAATTCTTTCTCCAGTTCCAGCGTTTGGTGTTTTGTATAGGGGCAGCGCTTCTTCCGCGTGGAGCGAGCGTGGAGCCAGTTGGCAGCCGGGTTACCTGCGTGGGAGCGAGAGAGAGGAGGGATTTAGGAGGAGAAGCAGCACACCCACCCCTCTCCGCTGGGGGCTAGGAAAACTCCTGGGGTCTTCAGCCAAAGTTCAGGACGCTGCTGAATTGGTTAGGGAAGGCAGGCGAGCCTCCAACACAATGGAACCCTGGCACAGACGCAGGGACGGTCACTTACAATTGCACGCCGTAAAACCTCGGCTCCCTCCTCCCCTCTGAGGCCCTCCTTTCTCTTCCTCTGTCCTCCGGTCCCCTCCTCTCCTTCCTCCCGCTCTCCGCACATTGTGTAAGAAGTGAAATTTGAAAACAGATCTCTTTCTTGCCACACAGGGGGAAACCACTCTGCCCTGTATTCCTTAGCAAAATTAATATTCTATTCTCCCTCTCACTATCTTCCCTTCCCACCTTTCCTTCTACTACTCTCCCCACTCCTTATTTTGACCTCCCTGGAAGGCCGTGGGAGCGGGGCAGGCCGGCACGGTGCCCCTAGGCACCCCAAGACCGTTGATCACTTCTCGGGTTTATTTGAATAATCTAGCATGGGGACCCTCGTGTCCCGGTCGCCTGCAGCCACATCTTGGGCAGGATTTACACCGCCATTGGCTGGAGCAAGAAGTGGAGGGAATCAGCAGTCTTCCCCAGCGTCCCGGGTCAGGCTGCCCCGGCTGGCTGCAGTTGCTGCCGCCGCTCCCGGACAATCTAGCCGCACAAAAGACTTTCTCTGCCGCGCTGCTTTCGAAGAATCTCCCAAAGTATCTCTGTCTTGGTCCCGGGCAGCCAAGGAAAGGGGCGGTGGGTCTTGGCTCGTACCGCAGCGCCTGCCCCGCCCCTTCTCTCGGCAGCAGCCGCCTCCCCTTCCCCGGAGCCCGGCGCGCCCGCTTGTCACTGGTTTCAGGACTTGGGGCCCCATCCGAGGCCTCCCAAACAGCAACTTCTGGCTCCCGGCCTTTGCTCAGGAGGCTCCCAGCGCGGGCGAAGGCTGGTTCCGGAGAAAGCTGGCGGGCCGGCAGATCCGGGTGGCCGGCGTGGAGGCGGTGGCTGGTCTGGAGAGAGGAGACACTTACTGGGATCGATGGGGGGCTTGTCTCCGCCGCTCTCATTCTCAGGATTGTTTTCGGAGAAGGCGCCTTCGCTGGGCTGTTTTTCTCTATCAACTGGAGGAGAACCACAAGCATAGTCAGTCAGGGACAAAGTGTGAGTGTCAAGCGTGGGACAGTCACCCCTTCTGGCCGACAGCGGTTCAGGTTTAATGCCATAAGGCCGGCTGGAGGGCAAGCCCGCGAAGGAGAGCGCGCCGGGCGTGGGCTCCAGCCAGGAGCGCATGTACCTGCCGTCCGGCGCCGCCGCCGCCACGGGCGCCTGGGGGTGCACGTAGGGGTGGTGGTGATGGTGGTGATACACTGCCGCGGGCACCGCATTGGCGCCCGCCGCGTGCACCGGGTTCCACGAGGCGCCAAACACCGCCGCCTTGGACTGGAAGCTGCACGGGCTGAAATCGGGGTGCTCCGCCAGCGCCGCGGCCTGCCGGGGGGGCTGGCCCAGGGCTCCCGGCGCGTAGCGGCCCGCGCCCAGCTCATCCGCGGCATCTGCGCCCAGCAGGAATGAGTCCACGTAGTAGTTGCCTAGGGCCCCGGTGGTGGCCATCGCCGTGCCCCGCGCCCGGCCGGCCCGGACCGACCCGCGGAAATTATGAAACTGCAGATTTCATGTAACAACTTGGTGGCACCAGGGGGAAGTACAGTCACCTAATAAGTTGCCGGCGCCCGCGCCCCCATTGGCCGCGCGCGTCACGTGCCCGCCCGGCAGAACAATAACGCGTAAATCACTCCGCACGCTATTAATGGCCCAGTGTTTTGCAGTCGTAATTTTTATAGCAAAAGCCATATGTTTTTATGCAAAGGGATCGCAGCGCTCCACGATCGGGTTTGTTTTAATTGTGGCCAACGAAGATTAAAAGATCAAATTTGGCCTTGCCGCTGTACTCCCTTCCCCTCCCACGGCCACCACCAGACATACACTTCTTAAGCGGACTATTTTACATCACAATTAATCACGCCATCAGCAAGGCGCGGGTCCCGCGTGCAAGTGCGGCCGGCGGAGCCCCTCACATAAAATTAGACAATAATTGAAGCCATAAAAAGGCAGCCAAATCGCATTCTCGCTCTACTGTATTTAAATCTATATTTATGATATTTCATAAGGAGTTATTGTTTCAGAAGCCACACAGGCTGGTGGGAAGTTGGGAACGACCAACAGATCCGTTTGACTCGTCGTGGCTCCCAGCTGTAAAAATTTACGAGGACTTGGAAAGGTTAAATTAGACTGTTGTGTTTGGTTGGCGAGCTCCCTGTAAATAATCCTTGTGGTCCCAGGAGACGCGAGTTTACCCGGGGCCGGTCGAGAAAAGTCAAATTCAACGCAGTATCCGTCCCAAACTGAGCCACCACCGCCCCTGTCGGAGAGCGCTGGGCAGGGACGGGCCGCCGAGAGGGCGGCACCTATTGTGGGCCCCCGGAATCTGCCCGACTGGAGCGCAGGGCGCCCGGACAGCTACCAAATTCGCCACTGAGCCTCCAGCGAGGGCCCGATCGAGGAGCGGCCAGAAAAGGAGCGGCCAGCCGTCCCTGAGGCGATGGGCTTGCGGACCTGGTTGTGACGCGCGCTCGGCCCCAACCCCGCGCACACGCGAGCCCAGCGCGCCCTGCTCGTGGTCAGCCCGGAATCACTATCCCCCACCCCCGGCGGACGCAGCAGGCGGCCCAGCCCCGTGCTCCAACCTCGAAGGCCCTAACGCTGAGCTCTGCAGGCCTCGTCGCATTCCCTGAATCTGAGCTGCGAAAAAACACGAGGCAGTTATCAATGAAAGGCGAGTCCGCTGGCGAAAAGGCAGACCCGCCTAAGAGATCCCGCGGCTCCAGTAGCTGGGAGGCCCGCACCGGAGCGGTTGGCCTCCGGGCCCCCGTATGAGTCCTTCAGGGCTCCTTCCTGGCTCCTATCCCGGGCCCGCCTCGGTTACCCACCCGACCCGAGGCTCGGCAGAGTTACAAGGCCCAAAGCGAGGGGCCGCCGCTCAAGTCCAGGGCTAGAAATTAAAACGGGGAGGGGCACAGGGCATTGACTTTTAATCCCATTCCTTAGTTTGGCCAAATTGAGGAAGGTATTTCTCACCCCTTAGAGTCTTTCAGAGGTAAATTAAAAGGCCTCGGCCTGGAGGTTAATTGAAAAACAAAAACAAAAAGCTACTCCAAACCCGAACAGAAAGAGGCGACTCCTAAAAACGGGGTAATTAAATTCACGTGTGAACACTGTGCTTGCAAGAGTGTGTTTCTCATTAGCCCACTTCCCTGGAGGCGAGGGCGGGCGGGCGGCATCGGTCGCTTCCATCTTCTTTTTTGCCTTCATCCTCCCCAACTGTTCCAGTAATCCCCCAAGCCCTGATACACCCCTATCCCAGGCGGGGACCCTCAAATGCCAGGCTCTCCCCGAGAATGAGGCTGCCAAGCCGAGCAGAGACCAACCGGGTGCCCCTTCCTCGGCCCGCGCCGGAAGAGGGAAGTGGCCGACACAATGAACTCCCACGTGGCCGGTCCTGGCCGCCTCGGCCCCCTCCTCCCTAATATTTTCTTTTCCCTGTAAATTCCTCCGCCTTATCCGCACCCTCACCGCAGCCCCGGGTGTCCCAAATATCGACCTCTTAGATTTTCATTAAGAAAAATTAACCCTGGAGGAAACCTTCACTCCTAATTATAATTGTCTGCCAACGGGCTGGATACCCCTGCTTGCCGTTTCCTTTTTTTTTTTTTTTTTTTTTTTGTAGCCAGGGAAGACACCAGTGATTATTAGTATTTTTTTAAATTAAAAGGCTGGGTTTCTTTAAATAGCCTTAGCGCCCCCAAATAGGACGCTTACTAAATAATTAGCAGGCGTCGAGAATTAATCAGTCATTACTGATGCCTAGAAAGGAGGGAAATCACAAAACTAAATGTTACCCCTATTTAGCCCACAGGTTTGGGGAGAGAATATTCAAGCTTTTGTGTCTGCTTTTATTTTGGAAGTGAAAAGGATTGTGTGTGCATACAGAAACATTAAATGTGTGTGATTACAAACTGCCTCTTCTAAGCCTGAGAGTTCAAAAACCTTGGCCTCCAAAACAAATCCAATACTCAGGTCCTGCAAATGGCAGGGAGGAATTGAGGCGAATGCCCTATGCCGGCCTTTCAGAAAACAGGAGGGCAGGCTGAGCAGTGAAAATAGTTCCTGGGCTGCTGGAGCTGGGAAGCGAAGCGCTGCTCCGTGGGCTTTAGCCTGAAGGCCCGCACGTGTGTTGGGGGATATGGAGGGGTAGAAGTTGTTTTCAGTTCCCTGTAGCGAGAATGGTCCCTCTGGCTTCAAACCGTGGCCTACAACTTGGAACACGGACTCAAGTTTGTATTCCAACGGTTCTGGAATTTAGGATTCCTTTCCCCTATTATTTGAAACAGACTGGCACTGGAAGGGTTCCCTTCTCTAGCATCTGTCCCCACAAGGATGCCATATCTAACATACTCTGAACCTGACAGAAGTTACTGGCAAGCAAGCAGCCAATCTTTGCCCTAGCGGGGCTCCCTTATCTCGGTTAAAGCCGGAGCCTGGACTCGCAGGCCGGGAGAGCCGAGGAAGCTTCCCGGCAGAGTTCCCTGCGTGATGCTCCACCGAGCCTGGCTAGGCCTCAGCCCAGGTCTCAGCCTCAGCTCCCCAGTGAAGTTGGCAACAGGCCTCCTTGCCCTCGGAGTGGGCACACAGAAACGCCGTGAATGCCCCTAATCAGATCTCTTAGGCTGCCGTGGAGTAGAAACGCCAGGCCGCCGCCATCCGGTCGTGATCGTAACCGAGACCTTGTCTGCGCCGTGGCACACCAGGCCCAGATCCACAGCCCTCGACAGCCGCGACCCTCGAGCCCTTCCTCTGCAGATTCCGACCTCTACTTGAACGCGCATAGAAAAATAAGACACCCTCACTCCACCGCTCTCCCCAAGCAAGCCCTGGATCTCTCCCGGTTCCCTTCCAAAGGAATGTTGGGGAGGAGAGGAGGTGGAGATAGAAAACTGGACATAGACTGAAGGTGAAAGAAAAACAAAGAAAAGGAAAGAAAAAACGGAAGGGGTAAAGAAGAAAGAGAAAAAAGAGGAAGGAAGGAGGGAAGGAAAGAAGGAATAGTCAAAGGCAGCTCTTGGGAGTAGAGGGCGGTTTACAGAGAGAAGGGTAAGTGACAAAGCCAGGATCCCAGCTCCTGTCAGCCCTGTCCCTCATAATTTAGACTGAGTCTCCACTGGCAAAGGGATCTTTCCTGATCCCGTACCCTGGATTGGGGCTGGAGGTGTCCCAGCCTTGCAGGAGAATGGCAGAGTCCCTAGCCAGGCGCAGGCCTGGAGCGGGGGAGGCCCAGGATGGAAGCGTGCGCCCCTGACCTTGAATGGCCCGAGGCCCAGAATTCCTACCACGCCCCTGGCGTCCTCGAAGGAGCAGCTAACCTGACCGTACCTGCTCCGGGCCAGGTGGGGGCGGGGGGGTGAAGCCAGCAGCCTGGCAGAGCGCTGAGAAGGAGGCAGCGTCGAGGCTCCTGCGCGGGATAAGCCGCGGTTGCCACCGCAGGCCTGGCACGACCAGGGCCCGGATGCCCCGCCCGGCCCGGCCCCGCGCGCACAGGTACCTGAGACGATTTCAACTGAAGTAATGAAGGCAGTGTCGTGCTGTCGAGAGAAAGGTGGATCCCAACAACAGGAAACTACCTAAATCACCGACCAGTTCTGGTGCTGCCCGCGCGGAGCTGCCTCGCCCGCCGCCGCCGCCGTTACTGCCGCCGCCGCCGCCAAAGGAGAACCCTGTGATCGCGCCCGGCCCCTCGCCAACCTGCGCCCGCCGCTGTCAATGTGTGTCCCAGGCTGCCGCTAAGGCATCACGGAGGGAGAAGCCACCGGCCCCGGTAAGGTAAACCTGGGAGAAGAAGGGAAGGAAGGTAAAGGAGAGAGAGGAAAATGGAAGGAGGGGAGAAAGCGAGAAGAGAGGAGGGAACGAGCAGTGTGCAGGCTGGTTTCCCAAATCTTGCAGCTCAGCGACCCGGCGCGGCGCCGAGCGGCGGCAGCCCTGGGCGATTCGAAAGCGCAAGGGACAGCAAGGAGTCCGGCTCCCTGTCTGGCCTCGGCCTCCCGCGCTCGCTCCCTGCCACTCGCTCTCCCCCTCTCTCCCTCCCCGCCAGCCAGCCAGCCAGCCGGGGCGCGCGCTCCTGCGCCCCCTCCCCCTGCTGTCGCCCCCCCCACCTCCCGCGAGCAGGAAACGCGTGGCCCCGCCGAGGGCGACCAGGTCGGGGAGGCCTGCTGGGGGAGGGAGGACCCATGCAGCCCCGCCGCGGTCTACCTAACCGCTGCTGCGGACGCTAGTGACGCGCTGTGGGCCCAGCCTGCTCCCCGGAGTCCTAGGCTGGGGGTCATTTAGGACCCGGAGACCCACGAAATAACCAGCCTCTGCGAACCTCCCCGGGGGCTCCCGAAAGAAATCCTGTTTGGCTTCCTCTGTCTATGCAGCTCCCCTCTCAACTGAAACCACTGGTCCAAGACAGCCACAATCCAGATATACTAGCAAGTCATAAAACTGAACAAAAGCCGACAAACCTTACGGCACCAGGGCTATAGGGCCCAGACAAATTACGACCGTCTAGGTAATATTTAAATAGATGCCTAAAGTAATTGCAGGGGGCGCGGGCTAGTCCTCCTGTTGTAAAAGTGGTGGACGGGATAAAGTGGAAGGTGAAGATAAGAAGTAAAAAAAAAAAAAAAGAGGTAAAATTAAGAAGCTTCATTCCACAGCTTTTATTCTTCTATAAGAACATAAACATCGTCTTTTCCACGCACAGCAGCATTACAATATTAATTTATTCTGATTTAAGATTAGAAGTAAATAGAGCTAGAACTAACATTTATAATAACGATAGAATGCATTTGCATAAAACAAGATTGGCAATTTTTCATAATAATAGACATTTATACAGATTTGTATTTTATAGTTTTTTCTTTTTCTGCACCTACAGGTTTGACCCTTTTATGCATGTAACTTCACAGTATAAAGGAAACCTAACAGTGTCTCCCTTCTCTAGTCTATTCCGCTTGCCCCAGCCCTCCTTGGCTTCCGTGAATTTTAGAAAGAAAAAGAAAAGAAAAGAAAAAAGGGAAAAACGAGGAAAAAAACCTCCACAAGGTAGGGAGAATTATGGTGTGCTTGTTGTGTGTTACCAGTGGTAACAATTATTTAATGACAAAAAAATCCACTAAATCTGCAGGTATAAACAAAACAACATATGATTATTTATCTACAGCCAGAAGGGCATGGAAATTCAGAGTAAGTGAAGTAATTTAGTCCCACAATGCGAGACCTTACACAAACTGGAAGAGAAGCTTCCTTCTCCTGGTCATTCTTTTCTTCTTTTAAAGCTGGGATATCTTACAGAGGAAGGAAAAATTAATCTTTCTGACTTTCTCAGTTTTGCCAATCAGCCAAAGTCAAGCCCTTTTGCCAACCTGCGTGTCCATGCCTGCAAGCCCTTCTCTTTGCCAAGGAAGAAAGGAAGAAAGAAAAAAGAAACCCAGGGGCCTGTATCCCCTGATTAAACACAGCCCAGCACTCCAGGCAGGCAAGCCCGGTGGCGGCTCCTTGCACCATTGACCTCAGGCCAGACACCTCAGCTGCCTACAATGCGACCTCCGCCTTCTGGCTAGGTTTGCCGGCCCTGCAGGAAACCAGCTCCACCGGGAGGACAGAGGCCATTTCAAGCAGTGGAACCCCGAGACAGCAAACCATCCCTGTCACCGCTTTACATTTAGGACAATATCTCTCTATATAGAATTTTAGCGCTATATGGCTTTTTCCCCCAGAAAACAACAAATAAACCAGCACCAAGCAAACAGAAAAAGAAACAAAAAGTCAGAACAAACCAGCCCTGCACAGATGTAACGGCCAGCGAAATGGTGAGTGTGGGAGGGAGGAATGGGGCTCCCGCACAGGTGCAAGTTCCTGGGCAGAGCCGAAGACAGAGGGAGTAGAACGGCTCTCTGGAAGCGAAAAGAACCGCATTGCCTGGAGCTTCATCAGGAAAAATTAAAGTTGGCTGTGAGCTCCCGGATCCGGTTTTCTCGGTTCATTTTCTTCAGTTTCATTCTGCGGTTCTGAAACCAGATTTTAACTTGTCTGTCCGTGAGGTGGACGCTGCGGCTGATCTCTAGGCGCCGCTCTCGAGTAAGGTACATGTTGAACAGAAACTCCTTTTCCAGCTCCAGCGTCTGGTGCTTGGTGTAGGGGCAGCGTTTCTTCCGGCCGCTCTTTGCAGTGAGCCAGTTGGCTGCGTTTTCGCCTTTGGAATTGCCTGGCATTTAAGAGAATAAAGAGGGGAAGGTTAAATCGAGGCCACGCGGGCTGCACGCAGGGGTGAATTCGGATCGTGCCTACCGTAAGAGGGATGCCCTGAGTCACACGGAGAGAGTTATGCCCCCCTTTAGCATGCCCAGGGAGAGCAGTTCCTCCAAAAGTCATGTGCAAAATCGAGTGGGCCTCCAATCTACACCTACTCTCCCAATTTACATTTTCCTCCACTTTTTTCCAAACACCTGTTTTAACACAAAGCTGCCAGGCGCTTGCAGAAGGAACGGCCTGGGAGGGCAGGCTGTATATCTTGAACTTAACGCCTTTCTTTGCTTCTCGCCCCAAGGCAGACAAGCATTTCCTGCAGCCCCCAGGCTGGGGGCGAAGAGTGGTTACTTGGAAGGGGGGCAGGCAACGTGGCTGTGTCTCACTCCAGTTCCCTGGTTGCCCAAGGCCTGATGAGGAGAGGAAGAAGGACATAGATGGGACATGGGGAAGGCACGAAAAACTGATTGGGGTCAAGGACCCTGCCTCGCGTCTCTCCAGGAGCCAGGGACGTGCAACCTGGGCGATTTCGAGTTCCAGGGGAAGCGAAATGGCCCCTTTCTGACTCTCAGATCAGGGCCCAGGCATCCGGGCTGCATATGCCTTTTCTTCTCCCCGCAACGAGGATTCCCGTCCTTCCAGCAACTTTGAAAAAAGCAAGGGGGATCGTAAACTCGAACTTCGCCGGTTAATGGGCTTATTTATTGGTGCTGGCGGCTGCTTATTTTGGATGCCTTACAAACATCCGCGCTATCTGCGGGCGAGACACTTTCCCTCCCTCCCCCTCCCCCCCGCGTGGGCCGCGCCTGGCAGGCTGGGCCCAGACCACCGCTTAGGGTGCTCCGGGGCTCGGAGAAGGGCACGCACAAGAGGGGAGCTGCTTGCCGGTGTCCTCGCCCCCAGTCGGAGGACGTCTTGGTGTGGGGCGCTAAGCCTGACATGAATTTTTACTGCGTCCCCACGCCCAAATATTAAAAAGCAAGTTCACAAGGTCAGCCTGCTTGTAGTTCGGGCCAAGGCCGGCCGGCTGCCGTGCGGACTCCTGGCTCTCTGCTCCTTCCCTTCTCTGGGTCTGCCTGTCTGCCGGCCCGCCTGACTGCGGCCCTTCAGCGCGCCCTGCTTACCCAGGGAGTCCTTCTCGGGCGAGGCTTTGCTGCTCTCGGAAGGGGCGGGGGAGAGCTCCTCCGCAGCCGAAGACGACGCGTGCGCCTCCTCGTCGCCCTGCGAGCCCCCGCCACCGCCACCGCAAGCCAGCGTGGGGGGCGGCGGCGAATCGAGGGCTCGCTCCTTCCGGGCTGCATCCGCAGAACCGGAGGCGAGCGCGGGTGGCGGGTCGAAGCCGCGCCCCGGGGGCTGAGCAGGGAACGGGCCGGCGCCGAGCTGCTGCGCGCCGCCGCCGCTGCCGTAGCCCTTGGCGGTGCCATAGGCCTGAGAGAGGCGGAAGTAGCCAGGCACTGGCACCCCGCTGGAGGTGCCCAGGGCGCAGCCGTCAGGCGGCGGGCCCCGCGGGAAGGGGCCCAGCTCGGCAGCGGCGGACGAGCCTTTGGGGCATTTGTCAGCCGAGTCGTAGAGGCAGTAGGAGCTCTCCTCTTTGATGTTCTGCGCGAAAGAGCACGAGGTGGCCTGCGGCGGGGGCTGGGGTGGTTGCGGCTGGGGCGGCGGCTGCTGCTGGGGCTGCGGCGGCGGCGGCCCTTCGGGCGGCTCCAGCCGGCATGACCGGGGCGCTTCCAGCCACAGATCTATAGGCGCGGGCGCGTAGCCGTGAGCCCCGGAACCCAGGCCCCCGCTGCCACCACCGCCGCCCGGCGACGCCGCCTCATTGCGCTTGCCTCCCAGAGCCGGGAAGAGCCCGCAGCTCTGCAGCCCGTAGGGCAGGTCGGCGGCCGACGGCAGGTAGACCCCGCCGTGGGCATAGTAGCCGCCGCCGCCGCCGCCCCCCGCGCCGCTGCCACCACCGCCAGCCTCGCCTCTGCCGGAGCTGATGAGCGAGTCGACCAAAAAAGAGTTCGCGGCGGGGCTCTCCGAGCATGACATTGTTGTGGGATAATTTGGCGAAGGAAGCAGATAGCCCTTTCTGGCTGACATTTCTTGTGCAAAACATGCTGAATACGATTAGCAATCCCCCCGCACCGCGGCGAGCGCCCGCAGCCAATCCTGAGCCAGAGTTTCCGCGCGACCACTCCCAGTTTGGTTTCGTAGGCGCGGGGCCGCTCTCCGAGGGCGCCCTCCGAGCCCGCGATTGATATAAATATGTAATCTGTATTGATGGGCCGCGAGACGCACACCCAATACCTCAGCCCAAAGGCCAGGAGCTGCGGGGGCCGCCCCAACGTGGCTGGTAGGGGCCCTGGCCCCTGGGCTCGCTCCCCCCATGCCCAGGCGCGCGCCCTCCTTTGGGGCCTGTTTGAAGGGCCCCTGGGCCCCGCGCAGTTAACAAGTGGGGTGTTTACGGTGCGCACCCCGGCCCGCCTTGGGTGCTCCCCATTTTAATTTCGGAATCAGCCACCAGACCTCGGTGCACTCTAGACACTAAGGGGGGGCCGTCAGGGCCTCAAGCTCTTCCCATTCAGCCCTGGAACTGGAGCTGTCTCCCCAAGGTGGTGGACCTATTCCTAAGGTCACCAGGATCCTCAGAGTGTCCGAAATCCAGAGCAGACTGGAAGCCGGCAGTTGCCACTTCTTTCTTGCATCCCTCACAGAACTCTTCCCAAAATGCAACGCCCTGGCCTCTCAACCCCGTATGCGCTCCGCTCCTCCTCCGCCAGTGGGTTGATCCAGTTAAGATGTTTACCTATGGCGTGCTCACCTGGCTTGCCTTCTCTGCAGCTCCTGTTGGTGAACCTTGGTGGGCTGCCACGAGTGGGGGGTCAAGGCGACTGACAATTTTGGCTGAGAGACTTCCCCACCCTTACTCCAAGGCCAGAGGGAGGTCCAGCCACCCCACAGCCACATCACCCTGGCAGCCTCCAAGCTCATACGCCTTTGGGGGAAGTGAAAGAAATATTGATCTTCAGGGTTTTTGGCTTACCGGGAGGCGAAGACCTGGAGGGGGAAACTTGGAGGGGGGGTGGCAAACGGACACCTCTGCCACACAATTCTCGAACTCTCCCTTTAGCCTTGGCATTCGCACGCTGCTGGAGGCTACGACAAGAACGAGTGTCACCACACTCCTAGGTCTCGGTCCCCTCCCCTCTTCCTCCCTCCCCTCCAAACCCAAGGCTGGGGCATCCCTCACTCCCGCAGAGTGCGCATTTTAACGAGGCCCGCGGTGAGGAAATCCGTTCTCTGTGAGGCCTGGCTGGGCTCGTGGCCCAGTTATAGGCGCGTTCGGAGGCCAGGCCCTTTGCTCAACAGACACCGGGGCCTCCTTCTTCCCTGGCTGTAGGGACCGCGCTCTTAGTCAACTGGAAACGGCAGGGCCAGGGCGCTAGCCCCCAAGTGTGGGCCTCATACATGTCTCAGGAAATGCGACCTTTTCCGGCCGGATCCAGGGAGCCCAGGAGGTCGCTGCCTTGCCCCTGGCCTACGGGCTAGAGCTCTCCAGGATGCCCCAGGCCTGCCCACTCCGCCAGCTCCGGTCCCTGCAGAGGGCTTGACTGGAGCTGCCGAACGCCGGGATCCCGCTGCGGGCGGCGGCGGGGAAAGACCCTTGCCTTCCGGGTGATTTGCCAGGCACTTGGCCTTGTTCCTCCCAACGTGAACTCAGTCGGAGGAGGAAGCCGAGCCTGAGAGGACCCAGAGAGAGCGTATGGGAGAGCTGGCAGCAGAGCCCTGGTGCTGGCTTCTGAGATGCAAGTAAGCAGTTGCGGTCTCTGCCGGCAGCCGCTGCTCGGCGCGCAGCACCCGGAGGCCGTGCCACCGCTTGCGCTTCGCTCCAGCCACTTACACCTCTGCGCCCCGCGGTGACCGGCTCTGCAGACTGGACGTCTGGGGTGGAGAAGAGAGGGATAGAGAAAGAGAGGAACAGAAGGAAAGGACAGAGGGAGAGAAAAGAGAGGGAGAAAAGGGGAGAGAGAGCATGAGAGAGTCAGCTCTCTCCAATCCGACAGGGTCTTGAGGCTGCAGTAGCGGCGCAGCCGAATCAAGTGAGGGGTCTGTGCCGAGAGATCAGGATCTGTCCTTCACTCTCCATATCGCTCAAACGCACAAGGCCAAGGCAAATTTTAATCGGGCTAGGCTCACGAGGTCAACGAACTTGAGTACCAAAAGCTTCAGACCATGCAGCCCAGGATCCTTCCCCAGATGGACTTGGTCCTTACCCACCTTGTAAGGAGAGTGAAACTGACTGGGACTCTCGTGCTCAGCAGTGCTACTGGGAAATGCCACAAAGCTGAGAACTGCCTGAGAAGGGGGTTTTGCCCCTCAGCACTGTCCATACCTCTCAGGAAATCTCTGCCCAGTGGGAAGTAGGTTCCAAGTACAGGAGAGGGTCCCTTGAGGAGAATGAGCTCCCAGCAGGCCAGTGAGCCAGGACTTGGTGCCTTTTCAGACAAAATGCAGAAAGCAACTTCCCAGCCCACAGGTTAGGAAGGACCAGTGGCCACAGGAGAGAATGCTTGAGATGGTGGAGGCTAAAAAAATAAAGTGAAAGACAGCGCTCTAAAGGATCTAAACCTGTCTTTCTTAACCTTTTTGGAAGTTAAGGCCCCCTTTGGTAAATCTAAGGCCATGTTCTGACTCTTATCCTGTGAAAAATGCACATCTGTGCATTCCCACAATTTGACCCATTATTTTCAAGGAGTTCACAGACCCCTCAAAGCCTTTTCCTTGGGGTCTCCAGAATGTTCCAGGGCTCTCCGGGAAATCAGAAGCCCTGCCAGTTTGACTAGTAAGACAAGCTGGGTACCCGGCTGTAGGCAGCTCAGGCCCAATCTAGTAAGAGCTCTGTAGGGTGGCCAAATGGGCTTCTAGGCTGAATGGGATCCAAGAGCATGCACGCTCCAACCAAGGTTACAAATATCAGTTTGGTACCGCCTCTGCTATGAGAAGGCCACCTCAGCTGTGGAGCAGAGGAGGTGGAAGGCCTGCTGAGGGCTCACACACCATGGCATTGGCACTTGGGTCTTCATGGACCTTTGGGGAAAGCTGGAGGTTTCTCTCCAGCGTCTTTTCCCCCCTTCTAATAAACCAAAGGGGATGTCGAGTTTGTGCGGTTTCTTGCTTGAAAAAAAAAAAGAATATGTAAGCCTGTGTGGGATCCCCTCTCTGGCCCAGACTGCCACTCCACCTCCACTGCTGAGCCGAGAGTGTGTGGAGAGCCCGCAGATGCGCCTGGGAAGCAGACTGGCCTGCCTGGCTGGCTGGTTTGAACAAGAAGATATCTACACAGCAGAAGCTCAAGTAAAACGCCTGCTGCCTTCTCAGTCAGTCTTAGCGCTCCCAGCATCCCCGACCGCCCCCAAGCCTCCACACTCCCCAGACTGTAACACCGAGGTGTTAGCTTCCTCAATAAAATATTCCATTTATCGATCATCTCAGCTTTCCGGGGGTTCAATTCAATTGCAGCATGGGTTGGCTTCTGGACACTCTCTCTCCCTCTCGCCCATTTGCCTTCTTTTTTTCTCTTTCACCCTCTTTCCCAGCTGCTGAATTTCTCTCTTGTTGGTCAGGATGCCTTTGACCTAAAACTCTCTGGTGTCTACTCGCTTCAACCAGGCCTGTGCAGCTGCCAGGGCCCACATTTTATTTAGGAGTAAATATTGCTCATTTCTACCTGGTTAATTACATGCCCCTTCAGCTATGGAGCCGAAGTAAATGACAGGCTGGTGAAATAAGCCCTTTGGCAAGGATTACCATGCAGTTCACCAGATAGCGGATTGCTTCTCCTGAGTAGGCCCTTGCAAACCACGAGAAATAATAAACTGTTATTACCAAAAAATATTCTTATAAAAAATACCAGGTACTGAGATTGAGATAGCCAGTAAACAATTTTACTGTTTACAGTAAACAATATCTGAAGGTCACTCTCAATGCTTTCTGGGCTCAGAATTATCTGATCAGCTGTGGAGTTGAGATGCAGCCTCAGAGAGGAAAAATAAATGCTACTTCCACAAATCCAGCTTTAACAAAAATTCTGGACTTTTTTGATTCACGCATTTACTGCATATTTAAAATTTTTGGGGGTGAGCAGTAAACTTCTTCTCCTGTTCATCTTTAAGAATGTCAACCTTTTCAGGGATACAGTATTTGATGTGTCTGCTTAGAATCAATCAGGTGCAATGTGTCCCTAAATTTTTTTCTATATCCAACCACTGAACTGACCCTTCTCTCCTGATGGGGGGAGTGTTGGGGCCTTTTCATTCACCCCTCACATACACCCCTCAATTGCAATATCCTTAGTTTCATCCATCATAAACTGCCTCTGGCCTTGAAACTAGAGGCAGCTTTGGGATTTTAGGGAAGGCTCAGGCTGCAGAGAGCACCGTGTGGGCGCCCACTCCTTGCTTTATTCTGGCAGAGTTTGGGAGACCATGCTCAACAAAGACCAGTGACTGTGATCGGCAAAATTATACATGCACACACAGGCGGCACCTACTTTCTCTGAGATTCCCCCCTATTCACCCATGCACAGTATATTTGTGAAAAGAAAATAACCATTTCGAGAAACGAATGAAAACATACTGGAATAAAAAATTTGAAACTAGGAAAAGAGGGAATTTGAACCTGGCCTCCGAAATGTAAGTGATATGATTATTTAAAACTTGTTTTATGACAACTCTGACGGAGAAATTGATCAGAGTTTATCCTCAGTGCCAGCCTTTGAAACTGTATAGGTATTTACCAATACATTTTTTGCGCATTTGCAAAATGTGCAAAAGATCTCATTTTTGCATCTAAGAAATTGCTGCAAAACTCCAGCCAGATTTATAGCGGTACATTCCAAATAAGCAACACAGACTTCCCTGGCAGCCTCAAAAATATAATGCTACTTTTCTGAATTGACCTTTTTTGGAACAAATGTTACCCCCAATCTGCTGGGCAAACCTAGAGATCGCACATAGTAGGAAACCAGCTACCTCCCAGACTTCTGCCCCAGGGAATAAGCCTGTCCCAGCAGCTACGGTCGCTGACCACCTCATTGTTTCGAGTAGAAACTTTCAGTTTTCCCCAGTCCCGCCATCTCCCCCGACCCTTTTTTTTTTTTTTTTCCTACCACCACAATCCCGTATCCCAGCACAGCTGGGACCCTTTTGCTTGGATGCTCCCCATCCCAGGTTCATCCCATTCTGAATATTTCTACAAAATCTAAAGATCGCCTTAGATGAAATGCTGGCGCATAGAGTTAAAATCGTCAGCTTTTCCACTGAGGCCTCCCCCTGCTTTCCAACCTTAGGGGGCGACGAGAGGAGGGGGGTCGAGTGGGCTGAGCGCCTATAGCGTCACCCCCCAGCTCACAAACCCAGCCACTTTCCCAGCCCTGCTCAGACACCGGCCCCACTCCCGCCCCAGCCAGATTGAAATTGCTAAACTTGTGGCCTCTTACCTTGACACATTTCCGAAATCACTGCCAAGGGAAAAGCTGGCTTCTCCGCGCCGCGACGCCTGCGAGGCCTAGAGAAGGCGCGTTGCTTTAAATTACAACACCAACCACTTCTTGAAGGTGAGCCCCCCTTTTTTTGATACGAAGGAGAGCGGGACAAGTGAAACAATGTAACGTGCCGCTCTTAGTATCTAAAGCGAACAAAGGCCAAGAAATGCGCTGGGGTTCTCAGCTCCCCGGCGGCTTTGACATTGATCGGAAGTGCGCCATCTCGTGGCGGCTGAGCGCCTAGGCCGGGCCCGAACTCCAGCCCGGAGCCGGGAAAGGAGAGCAGGCTCAAGGCAGAGACAGAGGGAGAGAGTGTGCCCAGCCCGCTGCTAAAGAGATCTCATTTTTACATCTAAGAAATTGCTGCAAAATCCCAGCCGGGTTTATAGCGGCTCATTCCAAATATGCAAATTGGCCTGCCCCGGACGGGTTTACGACCACATTGTCACAGCCATCGGAGGATGGGCTTTTATAGGGCTCAGAAATCAAACCCGCGCCCGCTCGCCGCCCTCCCTCGAACAGTCCTCCTGGCTAGACTCTCTGTAGCAACTTGTGAGACTTGGTTAATCTTTAACCGTCCCAAAGGAAGTCTCCTTAAATCCTAGGCTTCGCTGCCCACTCCTTCCCTGCCCCCCAGGAGAGTCCTTGTTCACCTCTGTGTGTCTGTCTATCAACCTAGACATTCATCTCGGGGGTCCGTCCCATTCTCCTTTGAGCTTGATTTCCCCAGTCGCGCAAGTTAGACAAACACACAAACAAATAAACAGAGCGGGGGTGTGGGGTCTGGGGCCTCTCTCCAAATTCCATCCTCTCTGCTGCTCTGGTCCTGCCTGAGTGGCTAGGGAGAGAGTGGGGATGGAGGGGGGGTGGGCAACAAAAGGCTCTGGCCTTTCGCCCTGCCCCTCAAGGTTATGGGTGATGTCCAAATTTAAGGCAGAAGTTCAAAGGCAGGAAACAAAGAGGAAACCAGTATCTTTCTCTCCCCAAAGGGAAAAGGCAGCCTCAACTGGGAGCTGGGGAGAAAAGAAAGCGCTCTTAGAGACTCCTGAGAGTCTGCTCTGTCTTTGTACCCAGACCAGTCTCCCTCTTGCTGCAGGGCTCCCCAGGGCACCCTAGAGTGTTTCCACTTCAGGCCTCCTAGTCTTGAGGTAAGTGAGTCCAGCCTGGGATCAGACCCACTGGCCACCTCAAGTCCCAAGGCTTTCTCCCAGGGCTGGGGTCAGTTTGAGAGGATGAAGCCCCGTATTCCAGGCCCTGAGATACTCCATTGCTGGGATCCCACTTCCCCAAAGGACCTGGCCATTCACCTTGGCTTCCTAAGTTTGGCTTCTAATGGAGTTAAATCCTAAGTCACCTCCCCACCCGCTCAGGGGCCTAGTAACTTGCCCCTTTTCTAAGGGGGGGGGTGGTGTTGGTGCTGGGGGTGGCAGACATTTGGCAGTAAAAGGCGAGCAGGGAGAGGAATGTCACACCAGGACCCAATACTCAAGTTTCCACAGTCTTTATTTTCCTTGTGCCCTGTCACCTGTATACATGCTGCGACATACGCAGTGGGTGAGAATGGAGGACAGGCCAATACTCCCGTTACAAACAGAGCCACCAGACACTTCTTAACACAGGGGGGCAGAGGAGATTTAATGGAAGGGTGCCTGCCTTTCTCAGCTGAGGTCCCCAGACCACGGAGGGCCGAACAACCTCAGAGCATCTCCTTAACACTTTTCAAATATTGCAAGAAATTAAAAAGACCATTCCCGACACACTTCCCATCCCCTCCAATACCCCAAAGGCGATCAACTAATGGCAAAAAAAAAAGTATTCAAACAAAATAGGTTATAGTTCCTTTATTTACAAGTCTTTTGAACACCATCCCTGTATGAAGCGTACATTCAAATATTTTTAGCAGTGAGTGAGTTTAACCATGGAACACTGTAAACAGATAGAGCCTTTAAATATTTTCTTCATCTTTTTTCCCCCTCTACATTGCATCTTTTAAAATTTGCTTTGGTTCTTTCAGGGAAATATATATATATATATATAATATAATATTTATCTTTTAAAATAATTCCAAATCACTCTCGAGCTCTTGGAAGGTCGCTGGAAGCTTCCAAGCTCAGTTCTGGGGTGGTGAAGGGCAGAGCGTGGCGTGGGAACTGGGTGCTTGTGGGGCTCAAGCCCCTCATCGCTGGGGACCGCTGGCCAGGTCCGCTGCTCTGCTGCTCCCCCGCTCCGCTGAGCAAATCCAAGCTTGATTTAAGTGTGCTGTAGACTTTGCCAAGCTGCCGCACTCCACAGGCATTTCCTGCAGGGATCTGGTGGCCAGTGGCCTGGGTGCAGCCTCTCGGCTTTTTTATGTCTTCCACCTCAGGGAATGGTCTGCTCTGCCACCAGGCTTTAGGCCAGAGTGGCAGGCCAGGACGAACACCCTAATCGGTAGGAAAAACTAGGTGAGCTGCAGAAGTCGACTGCTGGAAGCTCAGGCCTGGGACCGACTGTGTGGTGAGTGGCTAGGAGGGGGTGGAGAGCCCCTAATGCCACCTGGAATAGTAGATTATTTTTCCCTCAAGGATGAGCAGCGCTCTCCCACCTCACAGCCACCTCTTAGTCCAGTCATCTTTCACATTGGCTTTGGAAAGGAGCCCCAATCCGGACATCTAGGAATCCCCCGCCTTCCTTCTGCTCCTGTTCCCAAACTGAACTGGGTTTGGAGATCTTGACGCAGGGGTCCTGGAAGTGGACAGGCTCCATGTGGAGGGTCCCTGGTCGGGGTCATTCTCCAGGGGGCCTGGAGGGGGCCCAGTCCCTGATGGAGACCACACCCAACCCGAAGCTCTGCAGTCTCCAAGAGTGAACCACCAGGGGCCCCAAACCATTCACTCTCGTTGATGCACAACTCTCCAAATCCAATTATTGTTAGAAATCTTAACCACCGATGCCCAGTAGCGTCCCGAGCGGCCTCCTTCCAGGCTGTCTCCGTGTAGCCTCCCCTCTCTTGCACATCGCCTTTCTTCAAAAGTCACCGTGTGCCTTGACCTTGTCAAGGTCAAAATCTGCATATAATCTCATGTGTATGAAGCCCCCCACCCAGTTCCAGTTGGCTGGAGCCTTAGAGGAGCGGGTTGGCCGAGTAGTACTGTAAACGGTCTCTGTTAATTTTTTTTTCCTTCATTCTCCTGTTCTGAAACCATATTTTGACTTGACGGTCAGTGAGGTTGAGCATGCGAGACAGCTGCAGGCGCTTCTCTTTGTTGATGTACACACTGAAGAAGAACTCCCGCTCCAGCTCCCGGATCTGGTACTTGGTGTAGGGGCAGCGCTTTTTTCGGGTTCGTTGGCCACCTGTAAAGGGAGAAAGAGGCAGGGAGAGACCCAGGTGTGACGGCTGCAACCCATCCCAGAGCCCCAAGTGGAGGAAAAGGCCGCCCTGCCCAAGCCCCATCAAGGTCCCCCCAGGTCCCTGCCTTCAGGCTCCTACTGCCGGCTGGGGAGAAGCTGCCGGCGGAGGCTCAGCTCCAGATAAAAGCCAGCTCCCTAGATAGGCCCCCAGGGAAGCTGCTTACTCTGCCCCAGAGCAGAAAGGAGGGCTCCTCACTGCAACAGGCGAGTTTGTGCCGCTGAAACCGCTTTCAAAGCAGCGAGCGGGGGTTGCCGGCTGCCTACAGCCTGGCCAGACTAAACAAACAGCCGCCCGCCCGCGGACATTTCACCTTCCAGCACCTGGGCGGCCGGTTCCCGAGGCAGTAAAGGCGGCCCCAGCCCCAGTCTTTCCCGGCTGCGGCGGGACTCGGCCCTCGTTAACATCTGGGGCAGCTGCCGGGTCTTCGTCAGCCTGAGTTCTGGCCATCAGCTCCTGCCTCCTGGCTTCCGCGAGGTGGGGAGGTGGCAGCGGAAGCCCCCTACCCTGGGCCTTTCCTGAGGACCAAGGCCACACAGCCATCCTGGTTCCCCGGCAGAGCAGGGGTGCTATTCCAGATAGGGTGGAGGAACGAGGGGTTTCCCAGAGCTGCGGGCAGGCTCGACTTGCTCCCCTTTCAATAAAACTCCACCAGAAGTAAAGAAAAAAACCCGCTTTTGACAGATTGAATAACAACTGTAACATGCAGTCGGACAGAAGGCAGCACGTAATTGCCACCGCGCCACAGGAAAATGGCTTCCTTTGGACAAAAAGGCCAACTTTGGGTTAATTTGTTTCTTTTAATGTATTACTCGAGCTAAGCGGGCTATTTTATCTGTTAAACACGCTCCTAGCGCCATCGTTAAACAGCGATGTCTTTGAATCCCGGCCGGGACTGGAATCCCGGCGCAACACATGGCTTTTATAAAAATCTCCGGATTACCTCGCTATCAAAGGCTCCGGAGCCCTTGCAAGGGGAATTTACAGGCGCCCACCTCCGGCTCCCCAGCCCCGAGCTGGTCCCGAGAGGGGTCGAGCTGCTGGGCTTGGGAGCTGAGAAGGGAAAAAAGGGAAAAAGGCAGTTGTGTGGGGTTTTTTGTTTGTTTTGTTTTGTTTTTTTTTTTTTTTTGCAGGCATGCCTTGGCCGGTGGGTATTTCACGGCCAATTTCAGCACTCGCCACGTGATCCCGCCTTTTATAACAAAGTTTTGTTGGGGGAAACCTAAAGGCCCTTCATAAACCTTATATGCTTATAAAACAGCATATAAAAATTTAACAGCGGTGCTGCGCTAGATTTCCAACTCCCCTTTCATAAAGCGCAGGGCGCTGCCTTTATACGTACTGGAGCCGCCGGCCTTGTCCTCAGTGTGGCCGGAAGACGACTCGGGGCTGCTGCTGCTCTCGGGGCGCCGCCGCCGCTCCTTTTCTTCCGCCGCCGCCACCGCCTCCCGGCAGCCGCCGGCGCCGCTGTCCGAACTTGAAGTTGCCGGCGTGCCCGTGGCCGCTGCCGCCGCCGCCGCCGCCGCCGCCGCCGCGGAGGTCGCCGCGGCTGCCGGGGGCCCCTTCTCGGCGCTCTTGTCCCCAGGGTAGTCGGAGGAGGCGAGGTTTTCCGGGGTGCCGTAGGCCGTCTCGAAAAACTGGTCGAAAGCCTGTGGCAGGACGCCGTTTCGGCCCACGGTGCTATAGAAATTGGACGAGACGGCGGGGGTGGGGTGGTGGTAGACGTTGGCCGAGCTCTTGGCCAGCACGTCGCCAGGCACGCCGGCCGCGCTGGGCGCCTGCAGGCAGTCTCTGTGCACGAGCTCCTCCGCGGAGTAGCAGTGGGCCAGATTGCCGCGGGGGTGCCATTTAGTGGCGGGCTCAATGGCGTATTCTCTGAAGGTCACTTCGCGCACGGGTTGGACCTGGGGCAGGTTGGAAGAGTAGGAGTATGTCATTGGGCGCGAAGACGGGGTCTGGGGCAGAAAAGAAGGGAGGCTGGAGAAATCTGGACCCGAGACGTAGTAAGTACAACTTGGCAAATACATGTTAGAGGAGCAGGGACCACGCTCATCAAAATCCATCATTGGGCTACCTTGGGCTTTCCGCAGTAGCCGAGCTTAACATGATTCTCCACTGCAGCTGCCTCTTTGAAGCGGATCCGTGAAGTAGAAATTTGGAGACGTAAGCTGACGTGGAAATCTATCCCCATCCTTAGCAGGGAGGTGCTGGTCATGTGACCCGATGTTGAAATTGACAAGCTGCTAGCTAGTCCGGGCCTTCCCCCCCCCCTTTCCTTTCCTTTCTTCCACCCCCCCCCCCGCCCCCGGCTTCCTTTCTTTGTAGCCACCTCAAGGGAAGCAACAGATCGTCACTCGGTGTTCTCACCGAAAGCACGTAATCGCCGGTGTAACTCATGTTGGCTGGGGGTGCCTCCCGGCGCGCGGCGAGGCTGGGTGCTACCCCGTGCCAATTGCTTGTGCTCAGCTGCACGGTCCTGGCCCTCGAGTGCGCCGAGGGCGGTGAGAGAGCTCAACTCCTGCCACCCACCACTCCCCGGGTGAGGGAAGCCACAGGCTGGGGGTGGCCGGGTGGGAGCCCGTCGCTGCGTGGCCCGTGCGTGGTCTTGGAATCTATTCGCCTGGAGGCTCGCGTTCGCACCTCCTTCTTGGCTGTCCCCCTCCCACAGGCTTGCTTTGGGAACCACCTCTGCCTCCGACTTTGGCCGGACCCCCTTCGGGCCAGGGTTTGCAGCCATGGATGTGCCTGCCTCGTGGCTCGCCCGATTTGCACGGTGTCTTGATTACACGCTCGCATTCATGGTCACTTCCGAAGCGCTTTAGTGCCTTCCGTCCCTAAACCGCCAACAACCTGGGCGGCTTCCCTCGCGGTTTGTCAGGGATCCGCAGGTCCCGGAAAGCCCTTCGTCTCACCCGGGATCCACCTCCCTTTCATTCTCCCTGCCGGCCTCCTCACCCCACGCCCTGCCCTTGGAGAAACCCGCTCCTCCTCGCTGTCTGCCGGGGTTCGGAGTGACACCGCAGAGCCAGAGGCGTGGGAGCTGCGCCGCTGCGCACTGGTCCGCCCGTCCCCTTGCCGGGTCTTCTGGAGCTGAGGACTCGGGGAACCATGGAATTGAGGCGAGCCTTGGGCTGCTTTAGAGGCGCTGACATCCAAGGAGACTTCTCCTGGGTATGCTGCACCTTCCGGGAGCCCACAGCTGAGCTCCAGAGCTGTAGGGAGAGTGGGGGCAGTAAGCAGGGGGCGAGGGCCAGGGAGCCGTGGCTGAGAAAGGGGTAACACGCCACCCTTCCTCTGCAAAGCTTGAGAGCCAGGGATGTGCAGGACAGAAACTCAGAAGGCTCGGCGCCTTTCCGGCTACTCATCCCACAGAAGGGACACAATGCCAGAGAAAAGAGACGTCTTTCTGAACCTCCCAGCACCTTGGGTGAAAAGAACGCTTTGAAAGGCTAGGTTTGAGCTAAAGAGAGAGACAGAGGCCAGAGCAGCTAGTATGAGTCTAGCTTTCTTGGGGAGAGGAGAGAAAAAAAAATGAAATGGTGAAAAATGCTTGCCATCCTGCAGGACTGAATGAACAATGTTTGGGAGAAGCAGAAGAGGAGGGCATAGAGCAGTCAGGCAGGGCCAGGCGCTGGGAGGGGTCCAGCTCTGAGGCCTCCCCACACCTATCTTCTTGGAAGGAACTCGATGTCGCTGAAGGAAAGTTGAAAAATGAAAAAGAATAACCTTTTCCCTTTCCCCATCCAGGAAATAGCCGAAGGTATTTATGTATCTTGGGGAGATTTAGAGTATAACCTCTAAGATCTTTGGTATTTAAGTGTCAACATCGATTTATTTATTTATTGCTGAGCTAACTGTAACTGACACAATAACAAAATCTAATCGTGTATTGCACTGGAAAAGAAATATTCTCATTATGTATTTTCTCTAAATGATGGCCCACCATTGCATTTGAATACTCGCTGTAAATATCAATAATATCGAGTAATTACTCTGTAGTGGAGTACACTAATTTATTAGCATTTATGTTTATGTGGCTCCTACCCACCCCCTCCTTTACAGGGGTTGCGTATCACAAATCAAACTACTCCGACACATTGGTTTAATGAACGCTTTATTCAGGATTTGCTGCAAGAACTTCCATGCCCCTTGAATCCCTGAGAGCTGAACTTGAAATTATTTGTGCATCTCCAGCTTGACATATTTGGCCACTGTGGCTTGTGCAGAGGGCAGTATCGGGGTGAGTGAAAAGGTCTGGTGGGAAGGAAGGTCATTGGGAAGGGCAGCTTGAGACCTCCTAAAGCTGGGAATCACAGTTACAGGATTGCCCTGCAGCGAAAAAACTTCTATTTCCAGCGGTGACCAACAAGGCAAAATATTTATTTCTCCACAGCATCTCTTTCTTGAAGACTGAATATAAAAGGGAGAAGGAGAGGTTTGCGAACAGCAGTATTTAAGTCATTCCCTGACTGATTTTGGCTCTCAAACTCTCTCCCAGCAGCCCACCCGGTCCCCGCCACCCCGACCCTCGAACAAAAGGAATGCTTGAGGGGTTTCAGTGACTTTGCCATAACAAAGGCGCCACCATTGCGGGGCTTGCCCTGCCCCTGGGTGAAGGCAAACAAATTCTTGCACTTGTATTAGGGCTTTTAAGACTATAATTGAACCCAGGGGCGTCTAGGAGAACCAAAAACTGTTCTAGACAGACCTGGGGTTTTATAGCAGTGTTGGCAGTCAACTTCAGCTTGTGCCTGAGCAGACCGGCTGCAGTGGCCCACCAGCGGGGGACGCCAGGCTACCTACCCTAGCTGCACGCAGCCCCTCTCCCCATTAGATCGGTTTTCCCCTTGGTGCCAGGGAGAGGGGGGTCACCACAGAAAGGTTGGTATAGGGATATGTGCCGTTCCGTAGAACTAGTGCCTCCCATGTTCTTGAGAGCCAAGCCGAGAGGGTGCTGGTCAGTCTGGATCCCATGGGTGTCTGCAGGAGACAAAGGCGAATTCCCGAGGAAAGGCTGGGGCAGGGGAAGGCGCTCTAGGAGCGGCTGGAAGGGCAATTCGGCTGAACCAAAGCGGGGTGCCGGGAGGGTCTTGCAGCCTGGAAGGGGGTGAGTGGGGGCGTTGCTGTGAAGATGGATGAGGATAAAGGCTCTTGATGCCAGAAGGGAAACCGCCTGGAGCGGCGAATGCTTTTAGTTCCCCGGCAGGGACGGGAGGCGGATGCTCTGATCCCCAGTGCTGCGCACTGTTCCCAGCTTTGCCTGCTTCTCTCCCTCTTGCCTGGAATATACTGGCGGTGTGAAGGTTTTTGGGGGGGCTATTCGGAGGTAGGTGCAGCTCTGAGGATCAGACCAAATCTTGGGGAGGCAGAGCTTCGGGTCCTTGGTTTTGACTTTACTCTGAGCCTAATTGACTCTTCCGCTTTGCAGGAGGCCCAACAGCCAAGCTGAGCCCACCCGGCTCAAGAGAACACCCGACCGGGGGGGCTAAGGCTGCCCTGGAAGGCCAAGTGCGAGTTGCATTTTTTGAAGAGTCCAAGATGGGCATGGCTGTGACGTTGGCCCTGGAGACTGGTTTCCCATGAGTTGTTCTTTCTCAGGAGCTCCACAGTGTGAGGCCATCTCCAGAAAACAGTCTTCAGTGTGTATTTCCTTTTATCGTCAACCCGGAGCCCCACGGCAGCTAATGCAAAAGGCCAAAAATGTTTTGGAGGAAGAAAAACAAAGGCAGGAAGTGGCGGCGGCTTGACGGTGCGTGTGTGTCTGCGGAGAAGGGAGGGAGCCCTTTCAATCTCTTCTTGTTTTTCCAAACTTCAGGGTCCAGGCAGCCCTCGCAGGGCCGGCCCGTTGCTCCCCGCGCAGCACTTGGAGATGGCCACCCGGAGAGGAGAAGGCTGGCGCCGGAGCCAGCCTTGTCAGGCGGAAACGGCTAACGAGGCGATTTGCTCAGCAAAGCAGACCAAGCCTTTCCAAACTTCATTTGACTTGGCCCTAAAAGTGGGGGGTTGGGGGATTCTGCAACACCTCCCGGACCCTCCTTGGCAGGCGGGCTGAGTGCTCCGTGGCGGGGATTCGGGAGCCCTGCACTCCACGCGCCTTCCCAGGCGGGATATGGGAATAAAGTGTGTCCAGATGCCTCTGCCCAGCACTGCCGCCTCCCCTTCTTCTTGCAGCCGAGGGGTCTGGGCAGCAGCCGGAGGGTGCCTGCTGGCAGTGCCCAGGCTGGGTAGCCTTGGCACGGTTAGTGTGCACCGGTGTTGTCGTGCTGGGGGCGTTTCCACCAGAGTCATTCAAGGGATGTGAGCAGAAAGGACCATCACTTGATAGGCAGCCTAACACCCGCTCACTCTGAGGGAGGATAGAGCTGGGGGGGCAGGGAGTGCCTCCACACTCCGGGGTTCCCAACCCTAACTGGCCATGCTGCTAGCCTGCCCTCTTCTCTCTTTGGGGCTGGCTTGGCCTCTGGCAGCGGCTCATTGTCCCGGAATCTGAGAACCTGAAGTCCCCGTGCCTCTTGCAGCCCTGTGACTGCTCAGTGCATAACCCTTAGTGTGAATGCCAACATCAGGCTGTCCGCTCACTCTGTTTCCTCCCTAGCCATCCGTCTCCATCTCCCTGCGGCTCCTGCTTGCCGGTCTCCTGCCTCTTTCCAGCTGAGTCTCCCCTTCTGCGGCCTCCCGCCTCTTCCGATACCTCCCCTAAGCTGAGCAAGAGCTGAGGTGCCACTGGAGGGCACTCAGTTCGGAAAGCACAGAGAAAGGAGGCTGGTTAAATTCCTGACTCTCCCCCAATTCAGGCCTCCACCAGGGGTCTGAACTGGACTTCTCCCTTCCTTCTTCTGAATACTCCATTCCAGGTTCTTTTTCTCTCCCTCCCTCTCTCATCAACATTCCCTCCTTCTCTTCTTAGGACTCAGCTCCTGCTTTTGTAGGCCTGGCAACCTTGGATGGCAGCCGGCCTGGGAGGGGTAAGGCCCACCTGACAAACCAAAATTCACTCCCAAAGATCAACAGTTGTTGATCTGTGGATCACATAGAGCACCAAATTTTTTGCTTTTTCTTGCTGGTCTGAGCCCCTACCTTCCTCTGTCCCTAAATGCCACACCTGTTTCTAGAAAGCTATACAAAAGAACATTTCAACCTCTGGGATCATACTGCACACAGGTGCAAGAGCCAGCTGGAGGACCCAGGGTGGAAATGGCTATCAAGCCCTTCACGGGGCTGGAGGCCAGGCCGCCATTTGGGGGCTTTCTCTTTCCAAGTGGGAGATCTCCTGGAGGTACATCTGTCCTCCATGGTAAGCCTGGGAGATGGGTTGTCTGGGAAGCCCAGGAAATCTCCTAGAATTTGTTCTTAGGAAACCGTCTATTGGCAGATCATGGCCAACTAATCACATTTCCAGGCACGGTCTAGAGGAGGCACTGAAGCTTCAGTGAAATATCAGGAGACCCCCTTCTATCACTACTAGGTGGAGGCAGGGGTTAATTTATCTCCTTGGCTTGGAGAGGCACCTGTCCCACCCACAAGCTCCTCCTCCCTTCCCTAAAGCAGGGGAACAGGTAATGCCTTGAACTTGACCTTATGGTTGGTTCTTATCTGACTCACAGGTTCAATCTCCAAGGTCCCTAAAGATCTGAAGAAGTCCACATCCTTCCACTGGCCACTGAGGGGTGGGGCATAGGGTTTAGCAGAGGGTCTCAGACACCCAAGCAATCTGGTTATTATTTAGTTTTGTGTGTCCCAAAGTGATGGGAGAAAGAGGGTTACTTCCTTTGAGAAGAACTATTTTTATTTTTATTGTTGTGGACTCATTAAAGATTTTTTTCCCCTACTGAGTGGGAACAGATGGGGGTGGGGGTTGAAGGGCAAAGCCCTGGCTCCCAGTGTCTGCCTTCCATTCTCCCCGCAACTTCGGCCCAAATGGCTTGGGTTGCCCCAGCCAAGTGTATCTGTAAGAAAGAGGACAAAAGACGGCAGCTCAACCAGAAGGCCATTCTGGTCCTCCGGGTCTTGGTCTGCATGGCTGCGGCTAACAGGAAGCTCCCATACCCCAAGCTTCAGCTGCCACCTAGGGCAGTTCCCCAGGCTCCTCCGGTTCTACTCAGCCTCGATCCATGGCTCACATTCCAGGCTGGAGAAGAGCGAGCCCCCGCCTAGTCAAACCCTGCCCTAGGAGTCTCCCCTTTGTGCCCTGATAGGCAGTTCTGTGATGGTACCTGTCCACGGACAATCCTTCTACCTATTGTCGCCTCAAGACTCCACCCATGCAGCCCTAGGGATAAAGCTCAGCTTTCCTGTATTCTGTTAAAAAAAAAAAAAAAAGATGAAATCGTTTGCAGGGCCTCTGTGATTCACCTGGAGCAATAAGCTCGGCGGCAGACCAGGTTTAAGCGATTGACCACTAGGCCTGATGCGGTGACCTGCTGCAAGTAGGCTATGGGCAGAAGTAAGGGGCCCCGACCCCTCCACAGCACAGTGAGGGGGTTCTTGGGGTCTGGGAGTCAGGGATTTTTACCTTTGGCAGAATGCACCTCACTTCTTGGCCCATATTTTAGGCAGGAGAAGAAGAGCATCAAAGTTCTCACCAAAGGTCTGCCATGCACTGAGGGAGCGGACCTGGACTCAGGGACCTCAATAGAGGCTCCCAGCAGGTTCCTTGCTTCCCTATTCTATTCCATGCCCAGCTGGCCCAGCTGCCCCTGCCAGGTCCCTTGCTTCTACCGGAGCTCACGACTCGGATCCAGCCGCGTCCGCTCTCCTGAGCTTGAAGGCGTTGCCTCTCCCCCGCGGCTAGGCTTCCGCAGGCTCAGCTCTTCCAGGACTCGACGGGGACATAGCCTGGGCCACCCTTGGCTGCGGGAGCTCCTCTTCAATACGGCTGGCGGCGAAGGAGTTGGTAACCAAGAAAGAACTGCCTCCAGTCCACGATCCCAGGGTATCAGAACCAGCTTGCAGCCGGCCAGTTGTGTGTCCTGCGCCTTCCCGCCGCGACCGGCCCTGCCCATGGAGACAGCCATGGCGCGGAGGACTTGACCTTAACGGCGCGAGAGGAGGGCGCTCTCTGAGCTGCCGGGAGGGGGGTTCTGCTCTTTCCAACCTCTCCCACCCAATAGCAGCCCGGACAACGCATGCCGCTCACCCCCATTCCCCCCTCCATTTTGTGCAGTGTCCGCAGACCCACAGCCGGAACAAAGCTCCCAGCAGTGGTCTCACCGTCGCCTCTGCGAGCTCTTGTCCCTAACTCCCCTGGGCCAAAAGCCTCAGAGCTTAAGCCCAGCGATCTAAGTCCCCCCCGCCCCCCACCGCGCCCTCTTTTTTCACTTAACCCCAGCCGCCCTCAGCCAGGGCCAGGGTACTACTGTGGGTGCCAGCCGGGCCCCCGTCTGTGCCAACATCCCGTGCGCCGGGTCCTGGCCTCGGGCTGCGGGCGGCGTCGGGCCTACAGCCGAGCCTAGCGTGCCCGAGGCGCGGGATGAAGCGAGGCCGAATCTGCTTTCCGGCCCGGGCGGAGACCCGTGACTGCGCGGGGCGCCCGGATGCGGCCGCACGGGTCCGCAACGTGGCCGTGCGTGCCCCGTTCGCTCTACGCTCCCTCGGATCTCACCCCACCCGTCAGACCGGGGCTCAGAAAGCGGAAGTATTTGGTAGAGAAAAACACGGTTTCTTTTCAGCCCGTTTCAGAACCCCTTTTAGAGAAAATGCTCCTGTCAAGTTTTATTTCCCGTTGCAAACCACCTTCCATGCTGCCAAGAATTAAGACCGGGAGAGATTAAATACCCGATTATTCTCATGGGGAGGGAGGGGCGGGGCGGAGAAGGGGCACCCGCACAAAACATTCGTTTGACTCGGCTTGTCCTCATCAAATAACGCCTAGAGAGACCCGCGAAGGCCCGCGCGGGCGGCGGTGACGTCAGCCTGCAGCTGCGGGGCGAGGCGCGGCGCGGTGGCCGGGCCTCTGGAGTCCGCCCGGCGCGGGCCTAGGGCGTCGGGGCCTTGACCTCTGCCTAATGTCCTGCTGCACGCCCCCTACGGCCCACAAGCCGTCCGAGCGAGGCCGGCTCTCTAAGGCTTTGAGCCTCCATTTTGAGGAGAGAGTTCATCCCGACACGCGGAGGATTTCGAGCCTCCTCGGCCCCCGAGGGGCGCGGCATCGGGTGGCTCCCCAGGTCCGCGGCGGTACTTCTCCCGCGCGTCCCCGTCCCTGCACCTGGGGGAGGCCCCGCGCCGCTGCGCGACCGCCCGCAAAGGTTCGCACATCTCCGAGGCCCCGTTGTGAAGATTGCTGCCGGGTGGATCCAGCTTTTCGGCGGCGCGACGGAGCCAGGCAGAAATGAAATCAACTGTGGCGAGGCCTTGGCTGCTTCCACGGAGCACTTTTCTGTGCCAGCGTCTTTTTTCTTCCCTTGAAAATCAAATTAAAAATAGCAAACACCTTTCAGGCATTCGTCGGCGCTAGGCAGATGCGCTAGGATTGAAGCAGCCGATCAGAAAGCGGGTATTTTCATAAAGAATGAAGCCGGCTGTTATTGACCCGGCGGCCTGGCGGATGAAAACTTAATTATTGTGTGCGTGTCCTAAAACTGAGGCATAAATCTCCCCAGGCCTCTTGGATAACGTTACATCTTTGCTTATGAAAAATGGGATGTGAGCAACTCGCTGCACATTTCTCTGATTCTCCAGGTCTTGGGCTGCTGACACGCATTCGATCAACTTTAAAGGAATGCGCATAAATCAGCAAGCCCCTAGCGTCTCCTCCATAGAGGTTCGCAAATCCGGAAGGGCGCCTCTGAACCCCCTGGGTCTGGAGTTTACCAGTCCCGGGCAGGCTCCGTCTCCCCTCCGAAAGAAACTCGGGAATTCGCAGAGAGGAAGCGAGTAGCCGCATCTTCACCAAACCCTCCAAACACACTCAGCAGGGTGTAATCCGCACATGTATTATCATACGGTGAAATGTGTCATTAGCTACCCGCACACATATGTATCATCCTCAGCTGAATTTCGCTGCCTCGTGAATTTTAAGAAAATATCTCAATTAGGTTGAATTTTTTAAAAGAATAATTTTCTCCCCCTTTCTTTAAAAAGTTGTTTTCTGTTTTCAAAAAAAAAAACAAAAAAAAACCCAACTTAAATGGATGGCTTAAGCTCTGTATCAGGCATAAATAGTTGTGAAATGCAAAGTGGCGTTTTACAATCATCCACTTAAAATACCTCAATAAATTTGACAGTATTAAGAGCAGATGGAAAAAGTAGTTTTTTTTAAGTCCCATATTTACAATTTTTTAAAAATGGTCACATGACAGGCCATTACAGGATTAAAAATCATTGCTAATTTAATAGATGGAAACAGTGTCTAGTTGTTTCCATATTACAATTTCTTATTCTGAAAGTGTGTCCCTTTTAGGGAAAAAAAATACTTGAATCAGCTGTTCAACAACACTATCCCAGTGTTCGGTGTTATTATTCCTACATAGTGGCTGGCATCCTCCTGGATGTCTTTTTTCTAAAGGTTCAGATTAATTGCTATTTGGGTATTGGGGAGGCATCATAATCCATGCTTACTTCAGGTTATCTGGTAGATCCATGGGAATTTTAAGTAAGAGGTAAGATCAACATTATCAACATCTGTTTCAGAACAGGGAGAAAAAAGCTCTGAAATATCTTCTGTCATTAGTTTCAAAAGCTGAAGGGAGAAAAAAAAAGAAAACTACTACTTTACCCAGAGTTCCTGCAGTGGCGATGGCTTGTGAAAGGGGTGGTATTCCGGCTGTAGAGCTGCTCTTGGCCTCCTTCCTAGGCCTGAAGCTCAGAATATTTCTTACATCTAAAGAAAAATATCCCCCATCAACAGAAGAGTCCCCTTTGGAGCTGTTCGTAAACACACAGTTTGATCCAGCTTTGAGGGGATTTTCCACCACTTTAAACATTTTGGGGGAAAGTTGTTATTTTGGCTTGATGGCAGCTCATTTAGAAACGGAGTGCTGTGGAACAAGATGTGCGGAGGTTGATCTGAAGCATCATTTTCATTTGCTCCCACAAGTGGAGTGAAAATCCTCGGGGCAGCAAAATTTGATTGCACTTCACAAGACCATTCCATGCGTACATTTCAAGACCATGCTGTTTTTGAGACAGCTTTAGAGATTCTTTCTATAATTCTCCATCAATAAAGGAGCTCTAAGTCTTCAGGTTGGAGAGGTTTCCGTCAGCCAGGTTTGTAACCAACCAATATTATTTTCCATAAAATGATGAATAAGTTTACTCAGTTCACAATTACTTTCCTCTAACATAAAGATAAAATTAACCTCATCTTGAAATTCTGCACCCTAAGGATCCTGGTTCCACCAACATTTCAATACATATATGCGTAGCATGTTTCTGACAAAACACATCACCCTATGTTTATATTAAACATATAAACATACATATGTATTGGTTATGACTCTAAACACATCTGATGTGTTGTTTGGGGTCAATAAGTAGTAGATATGATTGTTATTACCAGTATAGTTTTGATGGTGGTTGTTAATATTAAATGTATATATTTCTTCCATAAATCAAATGGCAGCTTAGAAAACATCAGTATAAGATTGCACACCACCCAGGCGCAGCACTCAACTCTGAGCTATCCAGGATAACTCTCCTTCTGCATCCATATTATGGTCATTTTGTAGATATGAGATCTTTAAGCTCTCCATACTGACCTCTTAAGAGGTGAGTTTCTTTGAATTTCTGAAATGTAACTCTAGAGCTCTAGAGTTAGAAAGGCATCTGAAACTTTTTATTTACCGTATAGATTCCCCTATAGCTCTAATTAGGATGGTAGACCACCTTGGAGGGTGAGGGCCAAGAAAGAATGGTTATTTAAGAACACCTCTTAGACTGTAACAAAAATGTACAGCTTACAAGCAGATCTGCAGAAATCTGATGCAGAGCAAGCCACTGTGACTACAAATCAAACTTGGCCATTAAAGAAAAGGAGCAAAACTTCATCAATGTAAGGTACATTTTGTACCTGAACTCTTGAAATCACCTTAAATTATATCATCCTGGGTCATCAGTAATTAATGATATTATATCTGTACAGATTCTAAAAATACATATACAAGCACACACAAGCACTGATATGCAAATGCATACATGTATACACATATGATATATATTCACATATATACAGGCACATGTATAACTTAGATATATTCAAATTTGCTCCATCTGGAGCCAAAGAAATGAGTACTAAATCTCTAAAACAAGGAGTCAAGGAGGTAAGACCTTTTGATTCCCTTGAAGCTGAAGAATTACAAGGAAGCTTGTCAACGCGAGGTGGCGCCCTTGATCTACTAATCCAGCCGAGGCCAATTCATGAGCTGTCAAAAGTCAAGGTCACAAATTGTCTTTTTTCATCAAGGTCAAGGTTTAAGGCCTTTCCTAGTCCTGTCATTTCAACAAATATCAAAACCTGCCCTCTCAGACACATGCAGACCCAACAGCAGACTTTAAAATACGACAGCCTGGGCATCGCTGATACTAAACAACTGGTTTTCATTTTCCACAGGGAGCCTGGGAATTTATATTATCTCTTCCTCCTTTCTTTTCTCTCCCTTTTAGAATACCTGACACTTTAACCTTCTTGAAGCACTTATCTAAATTTTTAGGATTTTAGTTGTGAGGGATTTCTCCTTTTGCCTGAAAAATTTGTAGCCAAAAAAACAAAACAAAACAAAACTGAATAATAATAGAAAAGAATGGTCCTTGGTTTGTATAGGACAAACCTGCTCCTTTTCTTTCTGTGCAGTGCATGTTTAGCATAGGAAAATAACGAGTATTTCCTTCAGATTTTAATGGCAGTGACTATTTTATTAACATAATTAATACCACTATATCAACTATCTACAGGTCTAAGTTGGGGTTTTTTTTACTATTATTTTTAGTAGAAATATTTGAAAAGCAGGTGCACAAATACATTTTCACAGTGTGCTGAATGTCTTTATTTACAAGATAGCATTTTATAGTGAATATGAACAAAATGAATGTGCTGGTTGAAATAACTGCTTGATTAAAGATGTGCTGTGAAGATGAATCCCTAAACTTTCTAATGCAGTCTCATAACACAATAAACAAGGAAAAAATACTAATCCCTTAATAGATCAAAATATAGAAAGTAAACATCTAACTGTCTCAGGGGAATGGATTTCCATTCTGACTTTTCTAAAAAATAAAAAAGGAAAATTATTTCTCCAGCAATATGTTTAGTAAGTATTGGGAAATATCAATTTAAATGAAAAATTAATTGTATTCAAACCAAAGGCCACCATGTTAGGGTAGGACCTCTCAGGAGATCTGACACAAAGTGAATTCTGTGAATTATCTATCTGATGCTTTAAATATTTTTTAAAGCTATCAAATTCTTTGAAAAGTAGATTATATTGGGGCGGAAAATATTGTCGAAATGCCACAAAAAATCTTGTCATAAGCAAGTAAAAATTATTATCAGAAGGACATTCCCAACCTGGGGTTCCCCTGTAGCCTCAAAGGCTCACTCAGCTGGTTGTATTTACTACCAAGACAAATGATCCTCGGAAGAGCTTTCTCTCCCTTTGCCCCTTCATAGTAAATAGTCCAAGATCATTATTTCAGTACCTTCTTCTCCTTTCCTTTCTAAATCTATACATGACATGTTTTGCAGAATATACAACAATGGTAGGACTTTCACTAAGATTTACCTGAGCAGTCACTTAACATGCAAAGGGGATGGTGATGGTGACCCAAGGACAAGCATATGTTTACAACAGCCTCTTGCATTTGTAACCAACTTTCAGATTATTATCATATAACATAGTGTCCTAAAATATAACGGTCACATAAATACTTACAAGATTTCAGTAAATGTGTAACTTATCTGAAATTGCGTATTTCGGGGTTGATGTTTGACTCTAGAGTTTGTCATTTAACGGTCTGGTGGGGTTGGCGGGAGAACTGGCAATCTTTACCATTTCTTAAAGTTTTAAAAGAATTGTAGATTCCACAGGAGAAAAAGTTCCCCCTCAGGAAAGCAAAATGCCAGTATCTCTCTTTCTCTTTCCCATTCTTCAATTATTATTAGCATTATAATCATTATCTAGACAAAGCAACGAGTTCTGAAGCATTTCTTCAAGTTGCCCTCTAGCTCCACTTTTAATCCATTAACTAGTGGTCTTCAGTTTGTTGATAACTTTTTTCTCTTTGACCCTCCTGTTCTGGAACCAGATTGTAACCTGCCGCTCGGAGAGATTCGTGGTGGCTGATATCCGCCTCCGTTTGTCCTTGGTAATGAATTTGTTTGTAGCGTATTCCCGTTCGAGTTCTTTTAATTGCACCTTGGTGTAAGGGACGCGCTTCTTTCTCCCCCTCCTGTAGGAGCTGGCGTCTGAGGGATGAGAGACCACATCTGGAAAATAGGGAAGAAGGCAAGTTACAGAAGGGTCAGATCCAGGCCAGGACACAGGCAACAGCTCTATCTGAGACACCGCCTTGCAGTGCCCGGCTGCACAACCGGGCACTGGCAACCCTTTGCCATGCTGTACAATCCAGTCTTTCTGCCAAAATCTGGAGGGCCAGTGGGGAGGGTGGTTAGTTCTGCGCTGAAATGAAATCGCCCAGGGATCCAATGACCACCCCAGCCCAGGCCACTCTGCCCACACAGCAGTGGGCTTTGCTTGATCTCCTGGCCCAAACGTTAGCACCAGGCTCAGGGGACAACACTTCTATGCCCTGATTCCTCGCTGTCTCCCCAAAGCCCCAACACTTGACGTTTCTACACTGAAGGATTTTTGAGAGAACGAATACGGGCAATTTGGTGAACCATTTCCAGGTCAATTTCCCATCCTTACTTGAGTCGATGTCAAGGGCTGGCGAGGGCGGGGCGCAGAGGGAGAAGGAAGCCAGCTAGGGTCCCCACAAGCTTCTTCTCAGCTATCCCTCACCCAGGGAGAGCCAGGACCAGCCCAAATCAAGGGAAGTGCGGGCAGCGCAGGCCAGCCGGGATCGGGCTCCCAGGGGTGCAGCACCACTAGGACAGGCCAGGGAGAGAGCAGAGGGGCACGAGGGTGACCCAGGAGCGAGCGGAGGAGAAGCTGGAGCAGAACCGGAGGACCGGGGCTGAGAAAGGGGCGCCATTTACCGGGCAGAGTGGACTTCCAGAGGTGGGGAGGCTGCGCCTGCTCTTTGGGGCAGTACATTTGGCCGTTCCAGCCGTTGGGCAGCGCCCAGGGCTGGTAGCTTTCCATGGGAAGACCCAGGGGCTCGTGGCGCGACTCTCCGGGGCCCCCGAGGCCCGGCACCACCGGCATATCCAGGTAGCCAGGCACGGGCTGATGGTGGTGGTAAGGCCCGGGCGCGTAGCCCTGGTGGTAGAAGGCGAACTCCTTGGCGCGGGAGCTGAACTCCTCGGCCGCGGGGCCGGCGGTGTCCATGTACTTGTCCGCGAAAGCGGCGGCGGCGGCCGAGGCGGGCTGCGCGCACGACTTGATGGCGTTGGGGTGCGGGCCCATGCGGGCGCAAGGATAGTAGCCGCTGCCGAAATAGCCGTAGGGCAGCGCTGCGGGCCCCGACGAGCTCTGCGCCGCCGCCGAGCAGGGACTGCACTGCTTGGCGGCCTCGGCGCCGGCTGGGCCCGCCGGGCCCGGTCCTCCCGAGGACGACGCCGCCGCCGCCGCTGCTGCAGCGGCGGCGGCGGCGGCAGCAGCGGCGGCGGCCGACGGGGGCGCCTCCCCGGGCGCGCTGCTGTAGGCGGCCGCAGCGCCGGGCGCCAGGGGCGCCGGGTGCGCCATCAGGTTGCGGCACTGGTTGGCTGCGGCCGCCGCGGCCGCCGCGGCCGCCGCAGCCACCGAGAAGTTGCCCCCCGCGGCCGCAGCCGCCGGGTGGGGGAAGCCCCCGCCCCCGGCCCCGGCCGCAGCCGCCGCTGCCGCCGCCGCCGCCGCCGCCGCCCCTTCCATGTTCTTGTTGAGCTCGTCGGCCACCAGGCCGCCGCCGTTGTCGTAGAGAAACATGACGGTGGGCTCGATCCAGCGGGGGTGGAGGAGCACGGAGGCTGTCATAGCACGAGCCGCATGGAGAAGACCCCAGTGGCGCTGTTTTAAAAAGCCCCCAAGAAGTGAAGAGCGCGCGGCGCGGGGCCGGGGCCAGAGCGAGGGGGGCGGATCGCGCCCCGCGGGGTCGCGCCAGGCGGCCGCCCATTGGCCCGGGCCCCCCCTTCCCCGCTCCGCCCATGGCGTATGCAAAGCGGGCGGCTCCAACCCCGGCTCTGCTCTGTACACCCGCGGTCCCTGCCGCCGCCCGCGAGGTCCCCAGCGCCAGCGCCCGCCGCGCGGCCGCGCACCATTCACCCAGGGGAGAGGCGGGGGGGTGCGGAAGGGTAGGGGGGGAGGACGGGGCGGGCGGGACCGGGAGGGAAGAGCGACCTCCTCGCAGCTCCCCTTCCCTTCCCCTCTCCCAGTGGGGCTCGGAGCAGCGTACGGCGGGGAGGGGATGGGGCGAGATGTTGGGTTGCGACCTGAGGCGGTGGGAACAGGTCAGGTAAATCTGCGGACGGCTGGGGACGGTAAAATAGCGAGGCGTAGACCAGGCTGGGTGTTTCTTGGGGCCTCCGGCGCTGTTTTCTTTCCAGGTATCCGCGCCTCTTTCTGCAGCGAGACACCAGCACGGACACTTGCGCTTTCGGCTTCGACAGCGTCGCGATTTGGCTCTCTTTCCGGGGGAACCGTGGCGGGGCGTTTGTGGATGCGCCTGGCTTATGGGTCCCAGGACATCCCACTGGAAAACTTGGACTACATATAGAAGCTTCCTCCCCTTCTCTGTCCACAGTGTTGGTGGGCAATCTCCTACACTCACATTTAGGCCCATATGCTCAGAACGACCCATCACACCCACACGGACACACGCACACACACACCCAAGTGTACTCTGATCACACACTCACGCTTTTATATACAGACTGTTCCTCACTTTTGTTCCCAGTAACAACTCTTCCTCCTCCAGAGACTTTGAGATGGAGAGAGCGATCTTTGTGCACCGTTATTCGGTGCTCCCACATCTCCAGCCAGGCTGGTCTGTCTTGGAAGGAGGTTAAGAGGAACAGGCCCCAGCTGGGTGCTGAGCTGGGACTCGAGCCCCCCTTCTGGGGCTTTAATGAGGCTTCACAGAGCCTGGGCCGGAGCTGACTCTCCAGGCACCTGGGCACTCTCTACTGCACTCCGTTTTGGGACAGGAGAAAGGGACTCTTTGGGGCCACTTCACACCTTCCCCGCCCCCCAAGTAGGACTGGGGAGAGCACTGTCTCCGGCCTGCATCGGGTGCCCGGTCCTCCTCTGGCCATGAACCAGCTCGAGAAGCTTTTATTCCTCTGTGCCTGGGAAATGCGACCCTTTCCTGAGAGCACAGTGGGGTGTTGGTGCTGGAAGAGGCAAGCAGCTGCCATATTTTGTAGAGGGATTCTGGGGGTCCTGTCGCTTTTGGGTCACATACTTTCACCTCCGATTGTGGATGCTGTGAGCTGGTCAGATGCCCAGAAAGGGAACATGCATTCAAAGTGAACGTGAGTGCATTCCCCCAGAGCATCAGAGTTTGGAAGAGTGCTGGACTCCCTTCCATCCCGGGTAGACTGGTGAGCAGCCAGGCTTGGACCTGTCTCCTGTCTCAGCTTGCAGACTCAGCCCTCAGATCAGGGCACTACGAATATCTCCACCCCTTACCCCCGCCCTGGTCTGCTCTCTAAGGTTCCTGGTCTTCCCAAAGTGTCCGGACCAACGAGGCTGGGCTCCGGCTTTTATCCGCCCTAATCCCAGGTTTGCCCGGACCAGTGCAAGTGTTGCCCAATAAAACCTTCCATGACCCCTCCCCGCCCCCCCCCCCCCGCCATACACATACCCAGTGTGCCCTTTCCCTCCTGCCTTTTTAGTAGCTCCGGGTAAATATTGATTTGCCCCCAGTTTACCTCCTCCCTGACTGGCCATTTGCAGACTAAAGAACCAGCCTCTGTAGGGACCTGATTTTTGTGTTACTTTCCGGCCCGTTCGCCCCCCTTCCTTCCTCCAAGTGGCATTGTAAAACTCATGATGACAAAGAGACAGAGTAGGGTTTGAGGCCCCAGTTCCTGAGGACTTAAGGGCTGTTTTACATACAGGTCAGACACGGCTGGAGGCCAAGGTCAAGTTGAAAGTTGCAGTCTAGCCATCTTGAGAACTGCCATGCAAGCCTGGAGACCCAGGCAGCTCCTAAAGGCCCACTGCCCACCTCCCCTCACCCTTGATTCCCTTTTCCTTTAGACTTCCTCCTGTTTCTGGCTCTGTTTGGTTACCCAGCAATTTTTGCTGCCTTTGTGGAGTTTTTGGGGCGGTGTTTACAGACTCTTCTTCTCTGCCTCCGCCCTGCTCTTGGCCCAGGCTTCGTTCCTCTTCTGTTTTCCAGCCAGACCCGGAAAAACGAAAACACAGCTCGGGGAGCCCCCACCAGCCAGCGCCTGTGCCAGCTCACCTCTGGCCATGGCGCAGCTGCCTCCCGGTGCACACCGCGGCCAAGGCCAGCTCCACATTCCTCCCTCACTCTCCCCACTTCACCGGAGACCGAGCCCTGCGTGCAGAGGAAGGGCCCCAGCTCCACAGACTGCCAGAGCCAGCTAGGTCCCTCCTCATCAAAAATGGTGAGACAAGATTTCATCTTGTCTGCTGAGGAGCCCCAAGAAGGTTTGTCTGGGAGGGACGGCACTGGGGGGAAGGCTTTGGGTTGCATCTCGAATTAAGCTTTGCTTCTTAAACTTGGTAACCCCGCAAAGGAAGGGCTTCAGGCCTGAATTATTTATTGAGCTTTGTGGTGGATCTTTAGTGATCAAGTTATTGGGATATTTTCTTAGTTCCGAATATCTCTCTATCAAATTTTAAAAACTCTCTATCAAATTTAAAAAATTACTTAGAGGGAGGCAGCCTGCTTGTTCCCTTCTTGTCTTGGATCTCAATATACACAAAGTGATTTTTCTACCAGGCAAGTTAGTGGTGTCCTGGTGTGCCTTCACTGTTTTTTAAAAGTCTGCAGGTCCCTTTAGATATTGAGTTGTAGCCACCAGTGGGGGTGGTTTATAGAATTTGAATGAACTCCATGAATAATTTTGGGTTTCTAGAATGTCTCCTTACTTTGAAGTAAACCTCTTTCTCTCCCCTTCTTGTCCATTGCTGAGAGACCTAAGAGCTCCACTGTAGGTTCCCAATATTGTTTCTTAGCCTCTTAGCCCTCCAGGCAGCCACCAAACCTGCTTGCTGTGGAAAAAGAAAGGTTGGAAGGCAGTGAAGAACTGGAGAGTGCTCTGGGAAGCAAGCACAGACTCTCCCAGTGCTCTTCCTCTTTTCCCAACGGCAAGGTCAAGACTCACTTGCCTGCCCAGCTGGTTGGGTCTGATCCTCTGAGTGTCCCTCTGCTTTTTTGTCTATCAGGCTCAGGAATTCCTATGGGATTGCAGGGAGATGCCTCAACTTGAATCCCGGCAATGACAATTTTATCCTCAGACCCTTTGTAGGCTTTGCTGGGAAGCCATGGCACTCATTGGGATCTGCGGGTGGCAGTGGCCCCTTGAGCAAGAGGGTGGCAGGAGTGGAGGTGGGCTTTGCCTGGCGCTCCCTGATTTCCTTTAGAGGAGCCCCGAGTGGGCAGCACGGCAAGATTGGAGGGCAGCAGCTTTTGTTCCGGGAGCTGCCAGATCCTCTCTCTTGCCAGCGCCTTGGCAGGCATAGCTTCCGACCTCCTAGGGCAGGCTGGGGTGCCCTGAGGGACTTTGGTTGCTCTGGAGCTGAAGAAAGATACTGTGGCTGGGTTTTTTTGGGAGGGGGGGGTGGGGACTCGCTGCCAGCCTGAGCTATGAGGCCCTGGGTTCCCAGGGTTGGAAGAGAAAAGGACAAAGGGAAACCGGGTTTTAATCGAGTTTGATTTTCACTAGCAAATGAAATTTACCTGCTCTCACTTTAACTTGGAGGAGGCTGTCAGCACTGCTCTCTGGCACTATTTCTTTGCATCCATCCAGCATTAGGATAAACATTCCTTGGTTGGTTTTAAAGACACTTTGTATTTCAGGATATTCATGTGTTTCTAATGTATCCAAGCAGCTTTACGAGCTGCATTTGCAGAACATCTTAACCCTCTCTCTCCCATTGCAGGAGGGGTAGGGGCTCAGAGATAATGGCAAAGGAAGAAAGATCCAGACGGGGAAATGGCTGAGGAGCTGAGGCTAGCTAAGAGAGAAAGAAAGAGAGAAGGGGGGCAACACCAGAACAGGATAGCACTTCCCAAACTGTAGTCAACCAGACTGTTTGGGATAGATGCAGTTGAGGGACAGCTTTGTTCATGGTGGACTTTATGAGTTTCCCCACCAGGGTGGAAGCTGTACTCTTTCTTAAGGAAAAAGGGTAGGTTCTGAAGAACTCTGGGCCAGCGCTGGCCAGTAGGCAGAGAAATGGCACATCCTGAGTCACTTGCTGAAGCTTTTGTTCTAGATATTTTTTTCTTTTCTTTCTTTTTTTTTCCTTTTCTTTCTCACTCTCTCTCTTTTTTTTTTTTTTTTTTTTTCTTTGGCATTTGAAGGCAGCACAAGGCCCAAAGCTGTAGGGACGGTTTTGGACTGTGGGAAGTCACTTGGCACTGTGGTGACCGAACGCTAACATGGTGAAAATGGGAGGATGTGCAAGATCCAGGAAGATCCACGAAGACCCCCGCTTTGTCTTGAAAGATGCCCTCATCCTGTGGATTCTGAGGACAGTGAGTTTTTGGAGGAGCAGCTCTCCCTCTGCCTGGTGTGTTCCTTCTGGTACCAGGCCTTCAAGGCCACCAGTGCACAGAGCCTCAGAAAGGACCCCACTTCCAGCCCTGCCCTGTGGTATTTCTCACAGAAAGTCCTTTAGCAGGAATAGGGGCGTCTCCCCTTTTAGAACAACCAGGCCCAGGTCCCAGGCTCCCTTGAGGAGCAACCCCCTCTGCACAGTGCCAGCCAGCGGTGCCCAGACTCCGCAAGCTTGTCGCAAACTTGGAGTGAAGGGTGCGTTCCAGCCTCTGAGACCAGCCGCCCTCGGGCTTAGGGAGGCCTGGGTGATTCCGCCAGTGGCGGCGGAGGCGGTGATGGGGAGGGGAGTGCTGCCTGCCCCGACGGGTGCCGCCGCTGCTCTGCTGTTAACAGGACCTGGAAACTCAGCCTCCACTTAAAGGACGGGAGCCTGCATTAGAAGCAGAGGGAACTCAGAGAAGCGCTCCTCAGAGGGAGGAAGCGCCTTCTCGCAGTCCTCAGTGGGCTGGCCAGGGTACCCGTCCGTCCGCAGGACTGCGGGGCCCACGCCACCCAGGGAGTGAGCTCCCCGTCACTCCGCCCGCCGGGGCGCCGGGAGAGCACAGGAAGGCCGAGGAATTCTGGGAGGCTGCGGCGTGAAAAGGGCGAGAGATCTCTGTCCCGACGCTGTCTGTTTGTCTCTGCCACAACCCAAGAGGAGTCCCAACTGCCGGCCTCCACCCCCATCCTAGCTTGATGCTCGGGCCCGCAACAAAACAGGAAACCAGCTCTGGGGGCTGTGGATTCATTATGTCAACAAATACACCGAAGACGTTCGAACATTTGAAGGAAATAGGGGACTTGGACGTAAGCCTGGCCCCGCGGAGCCCCCAGCTTTCTTGCCGAGAAACCGGTGCAGGCGGCCACGCGGCCTGGGCCTGGGCCCGGGCCCGCGTTGAGTCCATCTCTCCCCAAAGACTCCCACGTCCCTGACCCGGGTGGCAGATTCTTAACGCATAGAGCAGCTAAGGGAAGAAAACTCACCAGCGCAGCCACGAGAAAGGGGAACTCGGAACAGAGAACCGAGAGGTGTGATCAGACTTTTACGTGCAGGTTATATGCCCTAATCGTAACGATGTGTGTGCACACACAGATTCACGCATCAAATGAGCGCACACACCCAGTGAACGCGGACATCCAAAGTCCTGTGGGTGAAATACAGGCATCATACCAAGTCTTGAGGAAGAATAGTTCACCCTGTCGGACCAGTCTGGTGACATATTTCGGGGTGGCTGGCGTCTCCCTACCCTTGCTGATTTTTCCAGCCACTCACCATTCCCTCCCCCGCGGTTTTGCAAATACACCTGTCCCCAGTGGAAGGCAAGCCCCCGATTGGCATTTACCTGGTTCGGGTGTTCTCCCCAGAAACTTTGGCTGGCTCTGGGGACCCGCGCTGAGCCGATCAGAAGCGCCGACGCCGACGTTGCTCGTGGCGCAGCTGCCGCTCCTTTGTCCCGCTGCTCTGGCCCCGCTCGCCCCAATGCTCAGGGAAACGAAGCAGCTCAATAAAAACTTTTGATATTAGTTTTTATGGGTATTTACACTCTGGTCAGAGGAGCTGAGTACGGAAGCTCCATTAATCAGCCCCCAACCTCGGGTTTGGATGCTCAGTTTATGGGTTGGGAAAGTGAGCTTGCCGGAAAGAAAGCATGGGGATGGCTGGCTGATTCCAGAGAAGTGAAAAAGGGAGCAAGGTCGTTTACCGTTTTTGGAAAACGAAGATTAAAAGGGTAACTCCAGGTGCTACCCGACGGACTATGTTTTTATTTGACCCCCTGGCAGGGATAATTTTTCCACCTTTGCCTAACACAACATTTTTAAAAAAATCTTTTTATTATGGAACTTTCCAAACACACACAAAAGTACAACGGACCCCTATATACCCAACTCTTAGTTTCAACCATTATTATCATTTAGTCTTTCATGTTTCATCGTCCACTTCCACTCTTTTTTTTTCCCCTGGAGTATTTTAAAGTAAATCCCAGGCATCACATCATTCCACCTCCAACATAGGATTTTGAAGATAAATTTCAAGGTTAAGCAAAATTGCTCAATAAAAGGAATCCTTCCTATGTCCGAGGGTAAGAGGTCAGTGTGTTTGAACTTGAATTCTTCTGATTACAATCTAGAAAGAACTTGAGGGTCCACCCAAGAGAAATCTGGACAAAAAAGGAGAGTGGCGTGTTGGGCATCTCGCCTGAAATTTGGTGTCTCTTCATCAAGAATACGTATGTATGAGTGAGACACATGTTACCCTTTACCATGAGCGTGTCGTCCTTTAATTGAAGATTTCTACTGCTGCATCAGGATTTGGGAGGAGAGATGAAAACCATGCCTCAGTCCTTTCTATGTCCTAAATTGACATCTATTTCCCTCTTATTGGACAAATAATCATTTCCCATTTCAACACACCTCCTCCCCTTGTAGAAAGCAAAGAGAGACTTCTAATGATTAATCTAGGAAGGGAAAGTTTGTTCTGGGTTGATATATCATTGCAGTAACCACAGTTTTCAAGAACAAATGCAATCCTATGTATTAAAAAAAACTCCTCAGCAGTAAAATATTTTTTAAAAAGAATTCCTAAAGGTGTTGTGGCTTGCTTTGTTTTAATTCAGTGGTCTAATTGACAATGAGTATGATCCTCCTCTGAAGCGTGATTTAACTAAAGCCTTGGCAATTTTGGAAAGCAAAAAGGCAAAAATGGAAAATAGCAAACCGTTGAATCTGACAAATTCTACGCCAGCCAGCTACTTAATAAATTCGAATCCCACTTGTCTGAGTGGATATTGGTCATCCTTTCTGTGGCAGAGTGTTGGGTTATTTTGCATTTGGATTGTTTATGTCTCCTTAATTAATTTTTTTGAGGAGTTGTTAAATATCTGGGACACTTTGACCCTGGGATGCTTTTATGTTAATAATATATACTAAGATATATGCTAAAATAACTGCTCATCACAGTAGAAAAGAGCTATTTGGCTAAACTCATAAGAGATGTGTAAATTAAGCAAAAGGAGAAATTACGTGCACAGATTTTATATAATTTTCCGACAACTCCAACTACACCCAGCAGAAGCCCCTGGAGACATTGGCCTCGAGTCCCTCCCCTTGCAGCCTGTGGAGCATCAGCAAGATCAGTCCCTACCAGGGGTCTGGGCAGCTCCTTCAAGGGTCCCTGGTCTCCTGATTCTAGGATGGAGTTCACCACGGGGATTATGGTTTGGGTCACGGTCAAGACTGCAGAAGTGGGAAGATTCGGAGAAAGAGGGAGAAGGGACGAGAGATACCGCAGTAAAGCTGGGAGACAAAGAGGAAAGGGGAGACGGGAGGGTGCAAAATAAAAAGTAAGGAAACCATAACTCCCATCAAAAAGTCAAGCCATGCAGCCCAAGTCAGGCCCGTGTTTTTAAAGCTCCACAGAAACCCATTCTCTGCGGAAGCCTGTTCTCCGAGGAAGCCTGGCGTGGGGGGTGGGGGCCGCTGGGGTGGAGGGGACGGGACGCTTAGGCTGCAGGTCTCCCTGAGATTTCTTTAACGGCACAAAAATAATCTGAAGTTTGAAAAACCGATTGGAGTCCAGAGTTAAATGTGAGCATGAACTTCTGCCCATAGAGAGCCGGAGCAAGGAATTCTGGCTGGTATCCGCTGCCCCGGCATAGGTCTTGAGCCATACTTGGGACAACCCCTCGAGCCTGCTAGCAATTACGTGCTCTCAGCCACTTTTAAAAAGGCCATATTTCTTTACATTTCTAGGACCTAATGTGGGGTTATGTCGGGTCATGGGACCCTTGGCTGGTGCAAAGTAATTTGATGTCACTGAGAGCAAACAGACTCGTTTGTCACCCAGAGGAATAGACATCCCCACGGGCCTGAGCTGGGAGCAGAGCAGAGTGGGGCTGGCTGGGGCTGGGGGATCCAGCCATGGGTCCAGTGCTGGCTTAGCCAGGTGGGCTGGGAGGGGGCTTTCTGTGTTGTTTATGTAGGTGCAGGGGAGTGAGGGGTCAGCTCTGTGCCGAGCACACATATCAGCCCGTTGAGCTTGTGTGGGACCCAGATTGTTTCAGGCCCTTGCTTCCCAAGTTCATTTTCTACAGGACCCAAGTCTCAGTTTTTCATTCCCTGAAGCTAAAGCTGGTTAAACCAGGAGCAGTCCTTTCCCCCTCACCCCACTCACTGCTGCTCTCATGGTCTGTATCGGGCTCAATAAAACCAAAGGGAGTCTCTCTACCTGAGGAACGAGATTCACCCAGCTAAGAGGTATGAAGAGGAGAGGGCACAAGGGACCATACACCTTATACTCCTTTGGGGATGACTTCAGTGTTGACAGGGCTGGCTAACATCTTGGTGAAGGGCTTCAAATCGTTTGCCTACAATTGTCTTATCCACTGTTTCCAGTTCCTTTCATTTCGGGGGGAGTAGGATAACACAAAGCAAAAGAACAGGATTCCCTGAGCCCTCATTTGAGAATCAGGGAATGTTTAAGCCTTGGAGTATGGGTAGGTGTGGAGAAGGCAACTTGATGGACAAAAGGAGGAGGGAGGAGGCCACTTCTGACAGCCCTGGACTGAGCATAAGGTGGGAGTCCTCCTATCGAGGGCAACTCTCAGCAATCATCACTGTCCCCTGCAGGCCCCACCCCAGAGGGCCTGGAGGTCTATCAGCGGGGCCGCAGGCCCACTCTTGGGGGGCCCAGTCGTGGATCCATGAAGTCCTGGGATTCACACATTGAAATGTGGCACATACATATCCCTTGGCTTTCTGTATCATCAGAAGGCATCCTGGTGCTTTTCTTCCTCCCTGATAATTCTTAGATGATGTAGTGCCACAATCAATGGAACAAGAGGGAAAAGTTAGATCTAGCCAAAGTGGTCAGCCATGAGGGCCCGAGGAGAAGACCCTGCTTTAAACAGGTGAAGCCAGCCAAGAGAGAAGCTGCAATTGGCATCTCTGAGGCAGATGGGGAGGCCTGCAACAGAATCCACCTATCTTTCCGCCCACCTCCAGGTTAGGAAGAGGTGCTGGTGCAGCTGGGAGAGCTAATGTAAGAGACAGCGTTCCATGGTGGGGCCCATTCTCCCAGGGTTGTGAAAGGCGCCCAGTCCTCCATAGAAATGAGACAGTCTGGGCAAGAGAAAGAAGACAGGGCAAGGTCCAATGGCTCTGCAACAGAGATGCAGTGAAAACACACCTGTGCACCCTGGGAAGCTGGGCTCCTACAGCTTTGCAGTGTGCCTGGTCAACACCAGGCCGCAGGTGGCGAGGGCTCAAAGCAGACCACTGGGTGGGATGGCCTTCAGGGCATTTGTCTCACCTGAATTCTGCAGCGATATTTTGGTTCCCAGAGTCACTCGGTACCCTGGAGGAGAGACCACATATGTCGCTCCAGCACTCTACTAGCTCTGGGTTCAGGATTTCCAGGAAGAGTTGAACGGATATCTGAGGATCCTGGGCCCAAATGCCCTCCGTTGGCTGACCAGGACCCAACCTGGAGAGAGGAAAGCCAATGAGAGCTAGACCTTTCCTCTCTGAGGTGGAAATAGTGCCTCGGTCCTGAGTGGGATCCCTGCCCTGGCCCGGGAAGATCGAGGCAGCCGCTTGCTTCGACGGGGCGGCCGGGGAGAAAGGGTCTTCTCTTTTCGGCCCTCCTACCCCCGCACAGTTTAGCGGCAGTCACGGTCGCGGCAGGCAGAGGCCGAGGACGCTCGCACGGCGCCGCTGCAGTTGCGACCTCTCCCCACTAGATGTCTTCCCAGTTAATCGGAATTGAAGGGCGTTGTCTGTTCCCGGTGCCCGAGACTCGATTTCCCCCGTCGCTTTTTGAAGTCTGGAGTTCCGCTGGGAAAGCAAACCTTTTTCTTTCTTTCTTATGGCCCCTGCCCCGCCCCGTGCTCCAAATTCTGGCTCTGGAAATCTATCAGAATTAAGCGCCGGCTCCCTATGGGCCCGCTCACGGCATTGGAATCTTTTTATGACCTTTGATGTGTTTAAATAACATGGCAAGGCTGAGTACACACCTCGGATTAAACTTTAATCGGCTCCAGTCAAGGTCGCCCAGGTGGTAAACGCGTTTCCTCCGACGTCTCCTGGCGGACACTGCGGGGTCCAAGGTCTGGGGCTGAGGCCCTCACTGTGCCCTCCTGCCTCTACCCAGGCCTGGGTGGGGGGCCAGGGTCAGAGCCATCCCACTGTGCCCCAAGGAGGACTGAGGAAATGGGATCGGAGGCAGACACCCAGGGTGGGCTAATGACCTGAGCACAGTTTTTATAGCTACTAGACAGAAGAGTTAAAAATTCCAAGAGGCACTTCCAATTTCCCCTGACTCCAGAGAATAGTTGTAGGTCCAAAGTCATGGTCAGTGCCTTGATTATTTCCCCCAGCATGGTTCTGGTCGCTCAAGGAGAGAGGGGTGTTGCTGGTAATGATGGATGGTGCAGCCAAGTTAGCTGATTGTTTTTAAGGTTGCCAAGCCCTTTAGAGGTACTTCTGGATCTAGAACCCAGGCCCTTCCCCCATGCCAGGCCACACAAAGTTAGCTTGAATGGTCAGCTGGATTGAGTCACCAGGGCTGAATATAACTTTCTGAACCAATACCCATGTCATGGAGAATTGTCTTGGACAGTTATTTAGGAAAAAAAATCCAAGGCCAGGGCAGAATATATACTGAAGGCTACCAGTGTGGTTTAAAAAAGGGGGTGAGTAATAAGGGCTGGAAGGATAGTCAAGCCACCAATAATAGCGGCTTCCCCTGGGGTGAACTGGGGGTCAGAGGGTCAGATGGAGAATTCACTTTTTTTGTACTGTTTGTAATTTGCACAAATTTCATGTGCTAGCCAGTGGGGTAGCACTTGTCAGGAAATAGGGTGCCCTGTTTATCTCATGGCCAAACATCATAGGAAATTCCCTCCACATATCAAACCAGATTTGGATTCAGAGGAGACATTGAAATAAGGCACCCCAAAACTTAGACCTCAGCCCTACAGGCATCCACTCAGAGTCCCATCCCCTGGGCGAGGTTCTCAGGCTTTTCTCTGCTGGGCTTGCCCTGACCTGGAAGTGAACATGCCAGCCCAGGATATAGAACCCCAGCTATTCACAGCAACAGGAGAACCCCACTGTCTCAAAACGAATTAAAGCCTTATCTTCAATTTTCCCCCAACCCCTGAGTGCCTGAGGGTTTGTAGACAAAGCCCCTCTATGCTCCTTCAGTTTAGAGTCCTTACAGCCCCTAACCATGGTGTGGATAGTAAATATCCTTTCCGTGTATATTTGGTTTGTCAATTTTTGTCTCTAAGGGTCAAGAAGCTCCACATACTTGACTGGGGTGTTGACTTCTTGAGTTAGGGACAATAATATCACTGACTAAAGTTAGTTTTAAAAGTGCTTCTTCGTGGAGCCTTTTGGGTGTTGGTAATGCTCTATATCTTGATCTGGGTAGTAGTTACACAAGTGTATACACATATAAAAATTCAGTGAGCTGGGTGCTTAAGATTTTTATGCTTTGCTATATATGTAAGTTATACGGCAATAAAAAATTTTTTAAGTGCTTCCTCATAACAACCTGTGAAGTAGGTCCTGAGGTTATTATAATCATCTCCATTTTACAGACACTGCAACTAAGACTCAAGGGAAGCTAGAGCGTCCCTGGCCTCCGTGGGAGAAAATAACCACTCCCAGCTCCCTCCTCCCAATCTGGCTGCTTCAATAGGGAACTCTTTCTTTTCCAGCAGATTTCTCAGGTAACAGCAACCAGCCCAGTCTAAAGACGCCCTTTTCAGGGTGGTTGTGAGGCAGGAATGTGATAGCCAGCTCCTTCTTCAAAATTTTTAGCCTTTGAGTAGGGAGAGGATGCGGAGGGCAGTGCCCAGAGGCTGTAAGGCCTAGAGGGCCCCACTTGCGCCCCTCTAATGAGGAAGGCGGCCTCTGGGGCTCGGAACCTATTTTCTTCTCCTTATTCCAGTCACCCCTGCCCGGGCACCCTGCACCCTGCAGCAGAGCCTGCGTCCTGGGAGAACCCTCGTCCCGGGAGACCCCTCCAGAAGGCTGCACCCTCCCGCCTGTACCCCCCCGCCCCGCACCTTTTCTCAAAAGCACTAGAGGGGGTGGAGTGGGGTGTTTGAAATTACGGTGGCTGCAGCGAGATGGCCGAGGACAGAGAAAGCGGTTGTTGTTTATTCCAGGCACAGTCGCAAAAGGCTTCCAAAAATATCGAGCCGAGATATTTTATTGTTCAGCCTGTCTGCAGCCTGTAATTATGCGTTCAAGATGTTTAATGTGTGCAAATGCATTAGCCGCTTTCGCTGGTGAAAACCCTAGCTGGGGGCGGGGGAGAGGCAAGTCTGGAGATAATTATGTCGTACAGTATTCTGCTCTTACTGTAAACGGCCCCGGCCACCTTTACGAGAAGCCAGGAAAACTCGGAGAGTGACTCGTCGCGTTTACGCGGGCAAACTGGTTTCTTCCTTTCGTTTTCTCCCGTATTGTTCGAAGTGTCTATTGGGCGGCGTCTGTGCCAGGTTCAGGGGCTCGCCAGAGAGAAGGCGCCGGCCGAGGAGAGCTCGGAGCGGACGGCGCGGCCGTGCGGAGCCCACGGCCCTCGGAGGCCGGGCCTGGCGCGCGGGCCTGGCAACGGGAGGCGGCTGGGCTGGTGGCCCGGAGCCCTGATGGCCCCAGGCAGCCCCCGGCTTGGGCAGGAGCGAGCACTCCCGCTCTTCCCGGCCGTTCGGGTCTCTTCCCTCCGCACCTCCTCATCAGGCCGCGATCGGCACACCCGCAAGCCCACTGCGAGGCGGCTCCGGCTGCAAATGCGAACGCTGGGCCGAGGCCCTGGGCCCGCGAGCCCTTACTGGGGAGGGGTGCGGGGTCGGCTAGCATTGGGCTGACCCGGGGTGAACTGGCTCTTTGGGTCCCGGGTGCTGAGGGGCCGAGAGAACAGCTGGGATGGGGGAACCCCGCCTCCACCCCCCGGGCCGGCCTGTCCGCGCACCCGCTCCACCCGGCGGAGGCTTGGCGTGCGGCGCCAGGCGCTCTCCGGGAAACTTGTAAGGTCCTGTGCTGGCACCTTCCACCGCGCGACACGTACATCTCGGTCCCCATATTCAGGCAGCGGCTCCGCCAGCCGAGCGAGAGTGACCAGCGCAGGGAAAACAGCAGTCCAGGACGGGGACCAGCCCCCTGAGGGACCAAGGCTTACGTTTGCAAGCCAACAACAGCTCCCGACTCCCCAGATTTCTGTTTCAGCTCAGGCTTTTAGGACAAAAACAAGGCCGCGGTGTGGAGCAGAGGCGGCTCTGGCCTGAGTGCCAGGCGGGGCGCACCTCTGGCTCCGCGATCCCCGGACGCGAAACCCCTGGAGCGCGGGCCTTGGGAGGCGGGTCTGGGGCGGCTGCGGGAGGCTCCTCTTTGCTGGAGGCCGGCAGACTCCCTACGGGAATCACTGGGTCCGGGGTCCCATTAATGCAACCTTCCGCCGAGGACCTGTATCCTCTCATTTCTCCTTAGGAAACGAACGAATTTTGAAACTCATTTTTGGCCGCTGATTTCAAACAAAACAAAACGTAAACATTGGGCGTTCATTCCATGTTGTGGGACACGTAAGAAAATCGGTGTAGGATCCAGGGTGCATTTTCTGAGGCCTGGCAGTGCTGTTGCCCCTGCCAACCCCCTGGCCCCAGGGCATGGAGAATAGGCGGGTGTGGAAGGATCCGGGAGGATGACATAATCCCATAACCCCAGGAAGGGAAATACTCACACAGAGCAGAAAAACAAAACCCACCAGACATGATTTGTTTCTGCTTCAAATGCATCATCCAAGGAGAATCCCTTTGGGCTACAGTGACTTGGGCTCAGGGGTCGGGGTCCTTAGATCTACCAGTGTTGAGGGAGGCTCCTTGAGATGTGAGCTCCCAGCCTCTCTCTTGCGGGTGCAGGCTCCAACTAAGGGGGATGAAAGGGAGAAGGAAAGCCTAGTGGGGGTCCTGGGTGGCTACAACCCCAAAGCAAACACCATGCCTTGGATGCCTCCACGAAATGAATTTGCCAGACTTGGAGGAGGTTCCCAGACTTGGAGGAGGCAGTAGGTTAGTTATGCAGCAGCTAGAAATCTGGGGACAGCCAGACCTGGCAGGAGGTGCAGATTGAAGCTTTCAGACTCCCTCTCGTTGTTCTTCCTCCTTCCCCTTGTGTCTCCCTTTCTCTCTCCTATCTTTACCCCACTCAAGGGGGTCAGGCCTCCAGGTCAAGTGGCTTTGTTCCCAGGCTCTACTTGGATGGGATGGAGAGACTGGGAAGTTTGAGGAGGGGTCTCACTAGTGGTTCAGATTTCAGAGACTCCAGAAGTGGCCACATCCTACTCCCCAACCCCCCCAAAAAACCCTCACAAACTTAACCACTTTCAGTGTCCCACAAGCTTGTGCCTGGAGGGCCTAAAAAATGCCATCTTCTAACCCAGAAGTTCCTGGTTGCCTGAGCAGCTAAGCAGAATTTTGCAAGCAGAAGGGAACAGGGGTGGGGGTGGGAAGCCACTGTTTCTGTTGATTTCCTAACTTAGTTCAAAATCAGTGCTCACAGAAGAAGGGCATGTGCTCTCTTGAATGTAATTTTTCTGTCTCTCTTTCTCTCCCGTAGAGTTGAGGGTTTCTAAATGCCCTCACAGCAATTCAATATTTGATACTCCCTATGGGAAGTGAATCTGATCAGGGCCTTCCTTGCTCTCCTCCTCCTCTGTTCTCCAGCCCCTCAAAAGAGCCCACAGAAACACAGAAAGGCCCAAGAGGAGTTTCTTGCTCTTGGAAGTGACTCTGCCTGGGACCCAGAATCCAGAAATGGTGAGTGGTTTCTCTTCAAAGGCTGCCTGGGCCCTGGAGCTGGGGGAAGGCTGGGCTGGGCAGCCAGGGGGGCTCCCTTGCAGCTGCACCCAGCCAGGGAAAAGGGTGGGCTCTCAAGAAAATGGGTGAATATAGGCCACCTGGAACACTTAGATTTCTCAGCTCTCTAGATTACCCGGAGGAAGAATTCTCTGGCTGGGAGTGATTGTTGCGAATTCCACTTTCCAGATTTGGTTTTCCGGCCCAGGAAAATTGGGGCCTTGTTTAAGTCTTTTCCTAGAAGTTGTATGCTCGTTCTTCGGCTTTCTGTTTTCTATTAGCCAAAGAGAGACTACATATAAGATAATCTCGGTTTCTCCCTGCGACCTCTGAAACATGTAATTTGGGGGAGATACTGTATTTAAAATGCCAATCCCCGTAATGAGCCCAGCTTAGCAGTGTGAGCTCCCGCCCTCCCCTTAATGAACGGAGCTGTCGAGAAATAATTTCACTTTGATCTAGTTTGTGACCTGATTTTTTGGCTTAAAGAAGACTAGGCAGCTAATTGGATTCTTCAGTTGCCTTTAATCTCCACCTCAATACTTGGATCCTGACCAAGCTGAATTAAAACGAGTCTGATAAACAAGATGTAGCTCCCAGGGTAACAGCAATAAGAAAATCCCCCATCACGGTGGGGTTTAATGATCACAGCGTGGCTGGCACCTCACAAAAAACATGAGGCTGTAGGCCCCCAGAACCTGCAGCACGGAAGTCTTCAGAATCCTTTCCCCTTCCCTCCCAACACCCTGGATGTCGTTTAATTAGAGAGAGAAGGCGGGGTAGAGGGAGGTGGGGAAGAAAAACTTACAGTTGGTGAAAGAGGCAGGGTTTGGGGTATCGTCTCAAAGGGAGGCAGGACGTTGAGGAGACTTTGTCTCTAGGAGAGGAAGCAGGCTGAGCCTTTGAGGGCTGGACAGTAAAGATTGCAATTTGAATTTCCAACTGTGCTCCAAGAGTGAGGGGTGCAAGAGGGAAATAGGAGATGAGGGGCAGGGTTATGCAGCCTGAGGGGCTGGGAATCATGGGTTTTATTTAATCTTTTCAGATGCCAGGATTCTGTGTTCTGGACGCAGAAGCAGGAGGAGGATGGAGTCTGCTGGGACCTCCCCATTCTTAGTGTTGGGCTTGAGAAAGGGTTCTCTTGGGCTCCCTCCCCCACCCCCAGCCCCATGCTCCAATTTGCTCTCTGCTTAACTTGCTGGAGGAGTTCTGAGGGATTACTTCCTCCAAGGCAGGGAGAGTTTGGTTTAGGTCCAGATCTCTCAGTCTAGGCACTATTGACATTTTGGGCTGGAATATTCTTTGCTGTGGAGGGTGTCCTGTGCAATGTAGAATGTTTAGCAGCATCTCTGGCCTCTATCCACTAGATGCCAGTAGCCCCTACCCCAGTTATGACCATCAAAAATATGTATAGCTGATTCACTATGTTGTAAAGCAGAAACTAACACACCATTGTAAAGCAATTATACTTCAATAAAGATGTTTAAAAATAAATAAAAAGTCTCCAGACTTTGCCAAATGTCCCCTGGGGCCATAATCACCCCCTGTGGAGAACTACCAGTTTAGGCCTCGGTGAAGCAGGCATTTCTGGGAAAAAGAGTGGAGTACTTTGCTTGAAATGATCTTTGTAGGGTTCTAGAGAGCCAGGGGAGCAGGATGGGGGACTCTCTCTTCTTTTTTGGCCTTCTGGCCAGCCGGATCATGAACACCTTCTCAAGGGTGCCTTGAACCTCCATCACAACACCTTCATGAAGACTTTCAATAATCATGTAGCTTCTAGAGCATATAATCCAAACCTTTAGACATACTGAATCTAGGATAAATGTGTGGGTGTGTTTAGATGCTGGAGGAGGGGGATCCAGGCCTCACCTTTTTGGGCAGATTTGAGTGAATGAAAGCTCCTTTCCTTGGCACACCTGGCCTTGAAGTGGGAAATGGCTGAGCTTTTGTGCAACCTGTGCTGTTGATGCTATCAGGGAGTGGAGGGCCTATTGCAAGTGTGGAGGTGAGAGTTGGTCTCTGTGATGCTGGTGGGCAGATACTTATGCAGTAAGGGGCCCTATAGCTCTGCAGCCATTGCTTCCCTCCAGCTCTGAGACCCAGCTGACCTGACTCTGAGCAACCTCCTCTGACCTAGGTTTTCTAGAAGCTGTAAGGTCCAGGAAATTATGTTGGGCATAATTTATTGAACATTGAGCATTATTATTCTAATGCTGATGGAAAGTAATTTAAAAAATAAGAATTTTACCACAATCCAGGCATCTCAATCTGATCCTTCCTCCCTTCTGCCCCTCTCCCTCCCCTTCCTTTCTTCCTTCTTTCATTTCCTTCTTCCCTTCCTTCCTTCCTCCCTGTTTTCCTTCCAGAATGTGTCCACATATAACGCAAATGAAGGAATGTAAAGATTGAGAGAAATTAGTTTATACCCAAGGACCATTCTTTCAGTCTTAAATATCAATAATAAGACCAGGGTTAAACTGGGTAGTCCTTATGTATATTTTTTACTACAGGCATCCTCAGTCTCTCCTCCAGAGCAGGTTATAACCATTTTGGGCTAGCTAGACACCTTTAGTAGTCAGGGTCTCTAGATGCATTAAGCTTTAGGTATTTGACAAAAATCACTGACCGAGTGCTTACAGAGTGCTAATCAATGTACAAAGATGAACTCATTTAATCTGCTTAACAACTCTAGGAACTATTACTGTCATCATCCTCATCTCACAGATGGAGAGACAGAGACACAGCCAGGTTCAGTAACTTGCCCAAGGTCATCCAGCTAGTAAGAAGCAATGCTAGGATTGAACCCAGGCCCTGGGTCCAGGGGCCATGTTTTCAACCGCTCATCTGCTGCCTCTTGTTAATGTGCTGTGTGCAGACAGTGACCCAGAGGACAGAGGTTGGGGAGGTGGGCATCTCTGTGCTAAGCAGGTAGCCACTGCTCTAGGAACCTTACTCTGAGCTTCAAAGCCAGATTCCTGGTCAACAGCAGGTCTAGTAACTGAAGCTTTTCTGATCACTGAAAGTAAGTTATGGGAAATGTAATGCACATCCCTGGTATTTACTACCTCAGGAACACAGGAGACGTAATGAAGGAGGGAAGGTTGTAATTGTAGAAAAACATCAATTCTAGGAACAGAAATCAGTGGCAGCCAGAGACATTCTCCCCAGGTTTCCGGCCCCGCTGGTGGCCCCTCCACCAGGCTCCATGCCCGGCAGGAACCCCCCAGAGGAGGAAAGGGGCCTGTTATAGGAGTCATCAACCTGTCACCACGGCTAGGGTGAATATGGCTTCTGAGTCGGGGGGAGGGGGTGGAGGCTTAGTCTTTAGCACCACCAGCTGCAGGGAAGGGGGCAGGGGGCTGTGGGGTGAGGTTTGGGAGGGGGAGGCTGGAGGTGGAGCAGGCCTTCTCTACCTACAGCCCCCAAACAGACATTTATTGAGTCGGCAAGGCTCTGTGCTAGGCACCACTTTGCATTTAACAAGGTGGGACTTATCCTCAAGCAGCCTTAATAGTCCATAAGTGTGTGCACGTGTGGGTTTCTGAGAGAAAGATGGGGTGACCCAGCTACATAAGTGATTGCACTGAAGGCTGAGATAAGGACCCAGGGACAGAGCAGTATGAATAGTGCGCTGAGAAGGGCGGGGGAGTGGAGGTCCGGTTGGGGCAGGCAGCCAGGTGGCCGGGGTGCTTGTTCTGGGCCTAGAGGGTGTCTCTGACCTGGGGTAGGCAGAGAGGGGGCTTGTTGGGAACAAGCACAGACGGCAGTTTGGCTAACGGTGGGGGAGGGTAAAGGAAGTACTGTCCGGCGCCCACTGTGTTCTAAATGATGTGCTTTGCAGGATCATCTCATTTAACTCTCAACACACCCCTATGAGTTGGGCAGGGTTATTATTCCAGTTTTACAGATGAGCAAACTAAGGCAGAGGGTCAGTGACTCGTGCCTGGTCCCAGGGCTGGGTGGCCAAGGCCAGGATCTGTGTGACTTGGGAGCCCCCTCTCTCAGCCACTCTGAGCCAGGTCCATAGGTGGGCTTGTGTAGCTAAGTCCAGGTCAAGGGGAGCCCAGGTGGGAGGTTTTCATTTGCGGTTCGCATAGGAAAAAGCTGTGTTGTTTTCCCTCCTGCCGCCGTCACATCCTACGTTTGATATCCAATAGCGCTGAGAAATTGGGTCTTTTTTTTTCCGGGGCGGGTCAGACGGCCCCGTCGCTCGGGTAAGGGGACCAGGGAACGGAGGCCGCGAAGGCTTGGGCGGACGGACGGGAGCGGCCGGGAGGACGGCAGGCCCGGCGAGCGACCGCGAGAACGCGAAGCCCGGGGGAGCGCGGGCCGCGGAGCCGGCGGAGACCCCGCGGGCGGAGACCGCGCCGGCCGGACTGAGCGCGGTGATGCCTCCTCCCGCCCGCCTCCGCCGCGTCCTCGGAGCTCGCTCGGGGCTGCGGGCTGGAGAGTCGCCTCCGGCCGCCCGGCTTCTTCCGGCCGCCTCGCCCGGGGCTGCAGCAGGACGGGCCGGCGCGGCGGCGAAATCGAAATGGGGCAGTGATCCACCCTCTTCCGGCTGGGGGACAGGAACCGAGGCTCCCGGCTCTGAGGCTTAACCAACTGCGTGGCGGGGCAAAGTCCTGGAACGTCTTCTAACCTGTGAAGAAAGGTTAATAATGACGACAGTATCAACAGCACTCTACGCGTCTGCTTATCCTACGTGATAGGATCAAATGCGGCCCTTTACTCAATGAACACATACGAGATGTCCACCTACTATATGACAGGCACTATGCTGGGCTCTTTTCATTCTAAACTATTTTTCATTTGTGCCTTTTCGGATAAATTATATTGAAATACTATGTACCAAAAAGTGCGTAAGATCAACAAAATATCACAAAGTACCTGTGTAACCAGCAAGAGATCAAGAAACAGAACATAGCACCTTACTACTCCCCAACGGGAGCCACTATCCTGACATCTAACACCAACAAATAGTTATTTTCATTCGACGAATAAATGATGTTGTGAAAGGACACTGCACACAGGCAATAAAATGCTATCATTATCAAGGTTAAGTGCTGTTGAGCCGGGGGTGGGGGGGCATTTATCTGAGCACCTGCTTCTCCTGGATCTTTCCAAGGGACTGGAAGACTTGGTTTCTCATCCCCAGAAGACCTAGGCACCTCCTGTGATCTCAGGGCTTCTTCCATGGAATGAGGGGCTTGGCTTCCATTCTGAGGACCCTTCCTTCTGCAACGAATGAGGGTGGCTTGGGTGTATCTCAGAAATAATAGGACAGATTTGGAGCATGGCTTATTGTTGCATTTATTATTAATAAAACAAATATCATTAATGCATTCATAATAATTACACGTTTGAAGGTGAATGTTGCCAGCCTGAGGCTCATCATAAAACCTCAAAGAGGTTTTACTATTGTACTTTAAACAACAACTGGAGTTTTCTTTAGAAATCTTTAGACAAGAGTGTTTCTGCCTGTGCCAGCAGAATCTTCCTACTAAACAGTTTTCTCAAGTACCACTGGGTGGTAGATGGATCTAAATGTTCTCAGAACAGGGCAGCATCAGGTATGGAGAATATGATGGAGTGAAAACTCCTTACATATGAGTGGAGATTTACAATTGACAAAGCCCTGGACATTTCTCCATCTCTTTCGTGGGGTTAATGTGAATATTTCCTTGGATTTTGTTTTTGTGATGATGGAATTAATTTTGATGGAATTAACAAATTTCAAAATTTGTTAATTTTGAAGGTGACTCTGGCTTTAGTTCCTGTGTGAAACAGATTTAGATTTAAGTCCCCACTTTGCCATATACTTGATTTGTGATCTCAGTTAAGTCTGCTCACAATTCTGAACTTGTTTCCTCAACTCAAAAATTGATATGATATCACCTTGATAACCCATAAGACGGTTGTGAAGTTTAAGCTTCATGATGCAAATAAAGCAGTTAGCCCAGTGCCTAGAATAATGTAGGTGTAATAATAGCTTTAACTATATAATATCAATATTGTTATATAATGTAATTCTCATAGACATAGTAGAAATCATTCTAATTTTACAGGCAATAAAACAGGAAGTATTGAACTACTAACATATGCTACATTATGGATGAACCTTAAAAAATTATGCTAAGTGAAAGAAGACACAAAAGACTAGCTATTGTATGATACCATCCATCTAAAATATCCAGAAAAGGTAAATTTTTAGAGACCGAAAGTGGATTAGTGGTTGCCTCAACCTGGAGGTGGGAAGAAAGATTAACTGTAGGTCATGAGGGATCTTGGGGGGGGGGAGGGGAATGAAAATGTTCTAAAACTGATTTATTGTGATGGTCGCATCACTTGGTAAAGTTACTAAAAATCATGGAATCATACATTTGAAATGGGTGGTTTAATAATATATAAAATGTATGTCAGCAAAGTTGTTTTTAAAACTCAGAGATTATCACAGAAGAAGAGGTAGAACAGAATCCAGGTTTCTAATTAGATGTTCTTTAGACTGTGGTATAGTCATTTGCCTCCCACTGGGTAGGAGAGAGAAGGCAGACCGCAGGGGAGAAGCTATTGTTAGAATCTCCGTTAAATCAGGGATGGAGCTAAAACAATTAGGAGAATGTGGCGTGGACAGTGTCTTAAGGAGGCGAGAATGGAGGAAAGCATAAGCTTTTTTAGGGGCTGTAAAAGAGTAATAATTGTGGCTAACTTTTATTAAACTCAATATTCTAGCAAGCTTTATATTCTAAAGCTATATTCTTAGTATTCTAAAGAGCTTAGTATTCTGAAAGCTTTATGTACATCACCTTGTTTAAACTGCATAGCAGATTGTAAAACGTGCAGGAAAAATGTCAAGAACTGAGATTGTGGGGATAAACGGAATCATAACTAAATTCATAACTATCAAAATTGCCTCCAAAGAGGTTTTAAAGGTTTGTATGTTTGTTTTTACCTTTAACCAACAGTGTGAGGGTGAGTGTCCTTGTACGCTGTCGTCCGTCTTCAAAATTCTTTTGCACAAACTGAATCAGGTAGAAAATAGGCTTCCGTATTTGAACTTGACAGAGCTCCACCTCCGTGGAGGGCAGGACGGAATAGGTGAGGGGCCTGGAAAGGAACACCACGTCGGGGAGCACTGGGGTGTGTCCAGGAGAGGGGCGGGTCGGAGCAAGGGCCCCCGGGGGTCGGGGTGTCTGCAGGGCTCCTCACAACTCAGAGGGATGGGACCCCGCCGCCTGGAGCCCGAGGCTTTCTCGCAGGTGGAGAATCCATATTGAAGCCGGCAGGAACGGGCTCACCCAGCCCACTGTTCCTCCAGGGTCGAATTTTCTCTCGACAAATACGTGGCGTCGGTTTGGAGATTCCCCGGCTACGCGTCCCCCTTTCACCCCGCGCCCCCCAGCCCGCCCGCCGCCGACAGTGCCCGCGGCCTTCAACGCCCGAGTCGCCGAGTCGCCCCGCACCTGCCCGCGGCATTGTTGGCAACGAGCCCGCTCGTCTTCGCTTTGGTTGGACCGTGGAGGTCCGGTACCCGCAGGCGAGGGGTCGGTTCCTGCCTGCTACATCCTCCTTTTTCCACCCCGGGGGTAGAGGTAAACAGGCCAGGCTGACCTACACCACTGCACGTGGGCCGGGGAAACTGAGGCTGGGGTAGGAGCTCAGACCAGCCAGCCCAGCCAGCCCAGCCTTGGCCAGCACAGCCGTGTCCTCCACGTGGGGGACCCTGCATCCACCACCCCTCCCCGCCAGGTCCCCACCTAGTCGGTCTCTTCCTTGGGTCAGTGGAATGCAGAAGTCCCCAACTGGCCTAGTAGGGCACTTCTGACCTAGAGTCATTGGCCAATACAGAATTTTATAACAATTCAAATTAGTTGCCAACATGTAAAAACACTTGAAAATGAAACATCTGGCAACTCTATTAGCTGGTGCTGAGAATCTGCCATCCCAGTCTTCTCAATTTCCTAATATAAACCAAGACATCTCTCTCATTGCTACTACAGGGCTACTCCTATAGGCATCGGTGTGCGTCCCCTGCTGGGGTCACACAATGCCGTGGTGGGGACACCCTGAAAAACAAATCCCTTTAGCTTCCTCTGATACTTGATGATGTGAATTGGTCAAGGTCACCAGTGTGTGACAGAGTTGGGATTGGCACTCTGTTTATTGACAAGGGCCCAGAGGAGTGAAGTGACTTGTCCAAGGTCACCCAGCCAGGCAATGGCAGGGGCAGTACTAGAGTCCATTTCCCTGACCATTGGCCCATTCTCTTGGTTGCCCAGGGGCCTCAGTAAAATGCAGTCATTGGCCAAAGATGTTGCACATGACCCTGACCTGGGCTTTTGGGCTTTTGACCTAGTCACTGGTTAGACCAACCACGTTTCCCTTGCTTCCATCTACACCTATAGAATGGAGAAATCCGTAATGGCTGGCATGTGTCTAACTTTCAGCTTTCAGGGGCTGGATTCTTGTCTTAGAAACATCACAGGCCTGTGGCAGCTATTCCTCATCCTAATGCACAGTCTGAAAATAGACCTGGTCGGTACTGTAGCAATTATACTTGAATGTGCTAATCTGATCCCATTGGAAATCCGCCTTCTAGCCATCAGAGGAATTTTCCAAAACCTTCAGACTTGCCACCTACAGGGTGGATGAAGACAGCAAAAGTAAAAGCCATGTCATATGACCAGCCCTGCCACAGTTCTGCGTTCTGTCTCCTGTTTTTCACTGGGGAGCCAGGAAGAATTGGCTAGACTAGCAGAGAGCCCACAGTGGTGGAGACTCCCTTTCGTAAAACCAAGACAGGGAAACACGGTGGGTGAAAAGGGAGTTATTGGAGATAATAACTGATGTAGAAAAGGAGAAAGACTTCTGAAATGGCTTCTTATTTTACTTCGGAGCTTTTCCCACCCAAGACTAAAGCACATAAAACAGGCCAGAGACCCTCATGTTTCTCCATCAAGGATATAAAAATCTGAGGCATTCATGTTAGGTTAGCATATGGAATATCTATATGTAACTGCATGAGCTCTTCAAACAGATCCCCTTACCTCCTTAGCAGAAAGTGAACAGCTTTTTCCAAAAGCTACATTTTTGTGTGTGAGAGAGGCTCAATTTGGATTTGAAATCAAGAAGGTTTAACAATACCCACGCTACATGAAATTACCACCCATTTTAATAAGGTCCAAGATGTTTAATAGCTCACTTAAGGTCTTACAGCAAATTGAGAACAGAAATAGAAATAGAAGAGTTGGCTGTTTTTCTCAGTTGGTCTCCTGAGAAAGGCTTGTTCATTTTCATTCTGTCTCCAGAGGAACTTCTCATATGCCCTCTTCACAATCTCTCTACAGTATCTCACTTAGGTGTTATCACTGTGCAGGTAAATGATTTTTTAAAGTACACATAAAAATAATTAGATGACTGCTTGTACTCTAGCAACTTTTTCTTCGGTTCAGCTGCCTGCCTGGAAAAAGGTTTAGTGTAGCCTGAAGTTCTATTAAGGTGTTGTATAATTTGTCAGTGGAAAATATCACACACACATGAGCGCGCGCGCACGCGCACATCCCTTTATCAGCACCCAGAAACCTTGGGAAATTTACATTTTCTTATAGTTCTCTCTCTCTCTCTCTACCTCCCCCCTCCCCGTTCTTGTTCTTTTTATTTTTTTATTATTATTTTTTATAAATTTATTTATTTATTTTTGGCTGCGTTGGGTCTTCGTTGCTGCACGCAGGCTTTCTCTAGTTGCAGCGAGTGGAGGATACTCTTCATTGCGGTGCGTGGGCTTCTCATTGCGGTGGCTTCTCTTGTTGCGGAGCATGGGCTCTAGGCGCGGGGGCTTCAGTAGTTGTGGCTTGCGGGCTCTAGAGCGCAGGCTCAGTAGTTGTGGTGAACAGGCTTTGTTACTCCGCAGCACGTGGGATCTTCCCGGACCAGGGCTTGAACCCGTGTCCCCTGCATTGGCAGGAGGATTCTTAACCACTGCGCCACCAGGGAAGTCCTGCTCTCTCTTTTTAATTTGGAAAACAGAACTCCTTCACTTCCCATTCTCTTGTGGGCCTGTGCTCCATGATGTTAGAGACCCAGGCTTCTTCCGCCTCGTTGCTCTGCCATATCTAGGTCCAGGATGTCAGTAGACAAGCAAGCTCCAGGCAGCAGGACAGAGGAACAGTAAAGACGACAGTGCAAGGGCCTATATACTTCTGTTTTCAGTGAAATGTTGGGAGGTGGAAGGAATACATTACAAAGATTTCTCCTTTCTCCAGAGAGCTGGCTTAAAAGTACAGCCAACTCAGAAAGGAAAACTACTTGATTCCCCTTCACCAGCTTCCACTTCCAGCTTCTTGCCCCCATGCCCACTGAAAACAGTGCCCAACATGGCAGCCTCTTTGCATTTCTTATACTATCCACCTCCCACAGATACCAAAGAAAGTCCCACGCCACCGAAACTTAGTCTCTTCCCTCAAAATAGAAAAGAGACTGACAGGAATAGTTCTTATTTAGCAATTTACTATATTTGTGGCATTAAACCAGTGACATTACTGTAAGGCACTGGGCGGGATGTTCCTCAGTTGACAATGGGAAAGTGAGAGGTCTTGGAAGTCCACTCATATCCTGCTCTCCTCATTTCCTCAATCCTGCCTCCGTGCCTCCCTCCTGCCCTGCCCCGGCCTTCCTCTCACCCACTCCCATAACACTGGCAAAGTGTTGTTGGGTCGCTAAGGACTGAGCAGGTGATGGCGTAAAATGTCCTTCCTCCCAGAGGGCGTACTCCTTAATAAGCAGAAGAAAACTTTATGGGTCCAAAGATTAAAGGCTAAAATGGCAGGCAATAAGGATCTATCTGGGCCAATAACTGCATGAAGACGGCCAGGCAGCTATTGTTCACCCCCATTTCACAGGGAAGCTCCTGAAGGTTAAGAGACTTGTCCGAGCCAACTAGTGGTGGAGTCAGAATTGAACCCCAGGTCTCTTTGGCTCTGAATATAAGTGGCTCCCCACTGGTATATTTGCCCCAGGCATGGAGTGCTTCCTTCACTCATCTTCCTTTCATTCCACAAACTCACAGAAATCCCTTGGGCTCACAGGGAAGTAACACACCACAGTAGTAGTAACTAGCATTAATTGAGACTTACTACAAGCTAGATACTCTTCTCAGTGCTATATATGTACTAACTCATTTTATCTTCATGTGGCCCCATTTTACAGATGAAGAAAAGAAGTTTAAAGAAGGTAAGTAATTTGCCTAACATTACACTGCTAGTACAGTGAGTGTCAGAACTGGAATTAGAACCCAAACAGTCTAACTTGTGTTTGGGCACTTAACTATTACGCTAAATTTCCACTACAGTTAAGAAAGCAACAATGGTTCCCTATTATTATTTATGTATCATCTGCCTATGCCTTTGATCTACCATAAAGGGGAAATTCCATTATCATACTAGACATGTCTTGATTTTCTTCTCACTATCCCAGTTCCCAGTGAATGGAGTTACAGAAAGGACACAGGAACCTGGACGCCATCTATGATGGTACTGCAAAGATGCCAGCCAGATAATTTCTTTACTTCAGTTATACATTTACCATCTCCATATTTGTCTGAACTCCAACAAGTGCATGAATGCACACTAGTTTTGCTATGTAGCTATTTCTGGGAAATGTTAGCCACCATGTAGGGAGAGGGGCATAAACATATTACTGGTTCCCTGGGCACCATTCCACTTCACATTCACTGCTGGTTCTCACTCACCAAGAGTATAATGTTGAGAAAAGAGGATCAGAAACATAGGGTGAAGTAGGGGCACTGAAATGAGTACCCACTGTAGGCCAGACACTGTGCTAGGCCCTTTCCACTTGGCATCTCATTAAATCTTCAGAACAGCTCTGAGAGGCAGGCCTCACATCATCCCTTAGATCTGACATCCTGCAGCTTCGATTTGCTCAAGGTCACTGAAGTAAGTTCCAGAATTGGAGTTCAAGCTCTGGCCTCCAACTGCACGCTCTTACCTTGTTAGCAACTGTCTTTGAAGCACCAGAAATCTTGGCTGAGTGAGTTTGAGAGCACTCCTCCACCATCGATTCTGTTCTCATAGAAGTTGCAGATCATCTTCTATCTTCCCAAAGGTCTCTGGGATCTGTCTTTCTTCATCCTGGACTCAAACTTCCGGCCTCACTACACTTCAGAACAGCTCCTTTTTGTTCCTTTCCTGCTGGATCAGACCTCAAAATCTACATCCATAGGGAAAGTGGATTTACAGCTATTGGAAATAAAAATTTGGTATTTACAAGCCTGGATTTTCCCCTGGCTCTCCCATTTACTATCTGTGTGACCTTAGGCTAGTTGGTTAACTTCTTTATGCCTCAGTTTCCTCATCTGTAAAATGGGGAGACCCATACTTTCCTCTGAGGATTGTTGTGAGGCTTAGATGAGAACATATATCATGTCCTTAGCTTAGAGCCTGAGCACACGGGCTTTTGCTTTTTCCCATTGCCTGTATTGAGAAAAGATGAGGGTTGTGGTGAAAGGCAGATTCTAATAAAAGGAAAATTCGTCAATTTTTGGAGGTAGTCTGGCTCTTCAGTTGCCAATGGGCCATATTCAGGATTAAAAGTATGGCCTGAGTGTTGCCACTTGTGAAAGTGCAGACCCCTTCCTCAGGGCCTAAGACCAGGGCAGAGTTACATCCTGGATCTGGGTTTCTTTGGTCCTTTCCATGCCTATTTTTAAAAGTGACCTTTCTTTCCTCTTCTAATTCTTTCCAAGAACAGTAAGGCTGACTCCAGAATAATTAGGAAAACATTCCAAAGTTGACATATTGCCAATAATGGAAGTTATGAAAGAACTTTAAGTCCATTATAATAAAAACTTGCATTAAAATTATGTTTTGTAAACTTGTAAATTGTCAGTAGTATTTCACAACTGTCTGCCTTTCTTTTGAGCGTCTGTCCGTATTGCCGGGCTTTAAGGATGGACAGGGACTAAGAATAATTCATTCTATAGAGTTCTCTGCAAAATTCATACTCTTGTTTGTGAAATGCCCGAGACTTCGATCCTTATTGCGGCTCTGTGACCTTGGTCAAGTCCTCTGAACTCTGAATCTTGGCTTCCTCAACTGGAAACTGGAAAGAACAACTCTGACCTCTTCGACCTCATTAGAGACTGGGGGAGGAGCAAACAAAATGCTGGACAGAGACGTCTTTCAAAGCAGCCTAAACTAGTAGAGAAGTGTCAAGGGTTAATATGATATACATGAATGTGTGTCTAAAGTGAGAATGAAAGAAAAAAATAAGAAGCAAAGCCAAAGAAGTCAAAAGGAATAACAGTGTTCCTTGCTTTGCCATTCATTAGCTGAGTGATTTGGGGGGAGGCACTTAACTTGTCTGGGCCTCAGTTTCCTCATCTGTCAAATGGGGCTTATGTTAATAGCTGCTCTTCCTATTACACAGAATTATTGTATCAAATGGGACAGTGGGTGTAAAAATGTTACCTAAGTAAGAAAAGACCACCCAACTGTTAATTGTTCTTAATATTAGCAGTAGTAATGCCTGGTGAAGTTGCAGTATTCACAGGCATCAAACTAGTTTAGTCTTCTTTGGAAGTGAAATCAATCCACTGAGATCCCAGGGCATGACCTGTTGGCTTCCACAGGCACAGGTTGAATCCAGTGAGTAGGAGACTGGCCTCTAGCATCATGGTGTTGGAATTCAAATCTCACCTCTGTCGCTAACAGGATATGTGACTTTGAGTAAGCATTTTACCCTTCTTTGACTTGATTTCTCCATCTTGCCTCATGGAGTTGTGAGGATTAAATGATATAATACATGTAAAGCATTTAAAGTAGTACCCAGTACACAAAGTTATTTATGGCTCTCTTTATTCTTGGTGGCACCTTGGCCTCTTGCTGCCTAGTTTATAACATTAGTTGTAAATTTAATTTATTAAATAACATCCCAGAGTATGCCTGATACTAGATAAATCTGACTGAATGAAAAAGCATTTACATATATAATTAGATGGCTAGGCCTTTTTGATTCCTACTAAAGCTGCTTGCTTTTAACCAACCACAGCAGATGCCTAAATCACCATCTTGAGATATCTGAAAAGAAAAATACTTGTATATCTCAAGCCTAAGAGGCTGCAGATAGGAGGTACTGACAGAACCCCTTGAGTCCCTGCCCATAGTCCTTAGGGGGCCCATAGAAAACCTATTTCTATGCCTCACCTTTCCTTGTCCCGTTACTCCCATGGCCTTTCTTTCCATTCCATCTGTTCTCTAGCAGGATAGGGGTACACAGACATGGAAGATCTACTCTTCCCCACTCTAGAGCCAACAAACCAATCGCATCTCAAGGCCTCTGATTTCTTTTGTGAAGGAAATGTCTGGGTAGGGCAAGTTTTCGACTCTGCCCCAGCTGCTGCAGTTCCAGAGCAGTTTCTAATCTGCCACTGAGTAAGGTATGTCCGTAGGCAGTGGATGAATGAGAAGATGAGTGAGGAGCTAAGTTAGATAATGACATCATTAGGTAGTAAGTTAGTGTGTAAAGAGATACCTAGAGGTGCTAAAGTGTAAAGAACATGGGTGAATAAACATGGGTGAAAGAGGCATAAAGCTCTGCACCAGAAGTTTGAAATAAATACATAAATAAATAAAACAAAACAAAACAAAAACACTTAAAAGAAGCCATTCCAGGCAGAGCGGAAAATCATGGGAGCTTAGAAACCAGGGTGATGGAATCCACAGGGCAGCAGTTCTTAAACTAGAGTGTGCACCAAAATCACTTGGAGGGCTTGTTAAAGCGCCAATTGCTGGCCCCCCTCCAGAGTTTCTAATTCAATAAGTCTGGAGTGGGGCCAGAGAATTTACATTTCTAACAAGTTCCCAGGTGATGCAGGGACCACACTTCAAGAAACACTGTCAGAGCGAATCTGAGAATTGCTACGAGAAGAGTTGTTGCTCAGAACTAAGTGAGGCTCAAAGAATCGCTGGAGGACTGTGGAGACAGGGGTGTCCAAGGGGCTCCCCAATGCCTGGGGAGTACCACAACAAATAGGGTCGATCCGTGTGTTGGGGGCATGATTTGATCATACTGGCTGATCAGGGGACTCGATAAGGCACCCTCGCCTATGCGACCCTCCTTTAGGCAAGCCTCGACTGGTTGGGGGGGCGGTGTCAGAGGACGGGGGAGGATAGCCTCCCAGAGCTGTTTTGCTCCCTCCAGCCCCTCACGGGTAATTACCCTTTCCTAGAAGCCAAGGCTAAGGGGCCGCAACCTGCCATCCATCCCTCCTGGGGTCCCGCTCAGAAGGCGGGCGCGCAAGGGCGAGGTGAGACTCCCTACCGAGCGAAGATGGGCTTCCCGGATAGGGGATTTGGGCTGCCGCCCCCTGCAGAGTCGCGGGATCGGAGCCAGCGAAGATGCTAAGACAAGCCGCGACTTCCTCCTCTGGCGGTCGGCAGTGGGGGGCGCACCAAGACAGCAGTTCGGGAGCTGCGCTTTGTCACTGCGGCGGCAAGGGGCGGGAGCGGAGGAGGGAGCAGAAAAGGGCCCGCGGGGACAGGACGGGGCGGTTGACCGGCTCTCAGGCCGGACAGGGACGTTCAGGGGGCTCCGGGCCGCGCCTCGCACGGCCCTGTGGGGGACAGGAAGGGACTGAGGTTCCAGGTCCGGGCCCAGACTGTGCGCGCACTCCAGTGCTGGGCCGGTGACACCCTGTCCTCTGCGCCGACATTCCTCCTGCTCTCCCTCCACTACAACAACCCCCTGATAGCTGGTACCCCACCTACGAAACTCACAACTGCAGGCTCGTGCGCACCCTCACTGGCTCGCCGAAAGGCTTCTGAACCAGGAACTCACAGTCCCTCCACGTCGCGGCGCCCTACGGCCCTCCCTGTTCTCAGCCGCCCTTCCTGCTGTGCCCCGCTCCTCTGAGACTTACGGTAACAGCTGAAGCTGGCTCCCGCTCACCGCTCACCGCTCACCCTCTGCTGGGGCTGCAGCAGCATCCACCCAACCAACCCGAGAAAGGTGGCCCCTGTCCAGGTCTTTCAGTCATACCCAAGGCACCGCAGTGGTCTATCTGCGGTCTCAGGAAACGTAGTCCTCGGTCCTGGGGGCGCAGCATTAACCTCACAAAGAGAATCTGGCTTTTGGAGGCTGGACTACTTGGGTTAAAATCCCAGCTCGGCCACTTCCCAGCTGTGTGACCCTGGGCAAGTCCACCAACCTCTCTGAGAGTCAGTTTTCCCTCTGCATAACCGGAGGAACTGTACCCCATCGGGACTCCGTGAAGCTCAATAGGAGGAAGGGGCTAGTCCGGGTCAGGAGGGGCTCTATAAAAATCAGTCCCCAGAACTCCTCACACAAAGGTTTTTCCATTTCGTAGAGAGAGGCTTAGCTGGCCCAACTGGTTGGACTTCCTCGCGTGGGGGCGGTTCCCCTACCCCTCACCCGGGAGACCAACTCCTCCGTTCGCAGTCCGGCGCCACCGCGTCTCCTGACCCGGCGAGGCCGAGTGGGGAGAGAGGAGGGGGCTGCGGCCTCCTCCTTGGCCCGGGAACCGGGAGAGACAGACACGCGGTCAGTGAGCACACAGAAACAGAGACTCACAGAGAGACCCGCACCGGGAGGGAACGTTTAGGGCATTTAAGGCTAGTTAAATCTTAGAAGAGAGATCCTACTGGGTAACGACTCCACCAGGTAGGGGTCCCGGATCTCTCCACCCCCGCCGCTGGACCACCCAGACGGGCGCCTCAGTAGGCGGGTTCCCTCTACCAGCACCAGGGTGAGCGTGGGGGGCGGCGCTCCACTGGGAGCGGGAGGGGAGCTGTCAGGCTCTTTGGGCCTTTGGGCAGTCCAGGAAGCTTGGAAAGGGTTTGTGTCCGATCAAAATCTATTAAAAATGAAACCAAAGGACTACTACCGCCACCCCCCACCACACCCAGGAGGGAAAGCAACCCATGGCATGTGGGACTCCATAATAACTGCCACTTCCTTGCACTCTGGATTGCCCTTAATCCCCAGGGAAGGTCAGCCCAAACTAAGTCCTGCCTTTTACAGCAGAATCACCAGCGCCGCCATTCTCTCTACCCAGATGCACCTCCAGGGTCTGGTTTTAAATGCAGGCATGTGCAGAGCCTGGAGGATGCGTGGGGAGGCCTAGCCAGTCCCTTAGGTTTTGTCCCTTGGGCCAATCAATCCTGGAAGACAGGTGGAGAGAGGTAGCTGCCATCTAAGGGAAAACATCTGGTAAAGCCATACCCCCTATCAAAGGGATCAGGCAATTGTGTCTGAAGTTTGGTGGCTCTATAGGGGCTGTAGAGGGTAGGGGAATCTTGGAAACTGAAGGCTAACTTCAATGTCTCTGTGCACTTTTCTGGAGAGAGGTTTGCCAGATATGTGAATGGCCATGACTCCCAAGATGTTACAACTGGTTAGGTAAGCCTGATGAGTTTTGCCCCTTTCCAGATAGGTGCTCAGGGCCTCAGTGGATTGTAATGGTCAAAGATGGACCAGACTTTGTGTCTTAGGGTCTCCAGAACCAGCTGCTGCAGTGACATTCCTATTTTGGAATTCAGACCCTGAAGCCTCTTCCCACCTGCTTGAGTAGATCAGTTAGTCTCTCTTACCCCACATCCCTAAGGGTGACTCCAGCCACTCTGCAGATCATGCATAATCCCCACCCAGCCTCTGATCCCTTTCTTAAAAGAGGGTAAGGCCTGGAGGACTTCTCTGGGACAAGTTTCCAAATGGCTTTGGGCCATTTTATTCTCTACTCTCCTTCATGCCCAAAGTGAGTGGCTAGAGGTTAGTTGCCTACACCTCTCCCCAGACCCCCACACCCCCACACCCCCCCAATGCCTGCAACACACACTTCTCCTAGCCCCTATGAATTTCTCTGGGAGTACGGAGGAGAAAAGGCCTTGGCAAAAAAAAACACAAGTGGAGTTTTTGGAAGGAAAGGTTCAGAATGCGATGCCTGGCACTTTCTAATGGCTCCAGTTTTGAGTGTGGACCTGAAGTTAGAGGGATGGGAGTTGAGTCATTTATATATGATCCTCCTCTCTGTGCTTCAGAAAATAGGGATGATTCATAATATCTTCCTTAGGGCCTGTTGTGACAATGAAAAGAACTAATACAGACGAAATGCTTAGAACAGTGACTGCTCTTTATCATGTGGGGCTTCCAGACTTCCACATGGGGTTCCTCTTTGCCCTCCTGGGAAATCATGGAGGAGCAGGGTGAGGACAGCCCAGGTATGTGGGTCTTGAGCCTTCTGATTCTGGGGGCGGGTGGGCACCCTCTCTGTGAGGCCCCTGGACCCAGCTTGATCCCAGAAAAGCCTGGGGGTTTGTGGAGGATGCTTTATGGAGAGTTAAGGCACTGTTGGGTGTTTGGGCATCCCTGCTCACCAGGGAGGGACAGGGACTTGGAAGGAGCATTAGTCCAGGGTCCAACATTCAGCCAGGCCCTGGCCACGAGTCAAGACCACCGGTCACCCTATCTGTGTGGGAGAAAAGGCGCTGCTGCTTGTTGAGGTCTTTTAAAGGAAGTGCTATGTAGATTAAAGGAGAAATGGGCATCAATGCACTTTGCAATGAAAGCAAATTTCAGGACACTAATGGTGAAAAAAACCCATACCATCTCTGCTAAGATAGGGGAGGGGGATGTCTGGGTCTTTGGGTGCTTGCGTGTTGGGGAATTACTTGACCAGAACTTGGGCCCTTCCAGCTGGTGGCTTGAGGAAGGAGCAAGCCTTGAGCCTGGGGAGGTCCTCAGGACTCCAGTCTTGCCCTTGGTCCTCCAGCTCCCGGATGGGCAGGTGGTAGGTGTAAGGATGTGGGCTGTCAGTTCATAGTCCCAAGCTCAGGGCTCGAATGCCCCCAGGCTCAGGCCCACAGGAGCCTAGGGTTGACAGGTGTAGAAGCAAGAGTGGCTGCAGTGCTGGCTGGCTGCGAGGACCTGAGGAGCAGGAGTGGTGGGGTGGTGAGAGCCACCAGTTTCCTGTCCCTGGTGCCTTCACTCCAGGAGGTACAGAGAGAAGGGGGCGCTTGTTTGGAGTTCCAGAAGCCGCAGGTTCTGCCTGCCCCAAGGAGAAACTGTTCTGTGGAGCCCACTGCAGGCCCATTGCCACCAACTCCCTCTGCACGGTGGGCAAGGGGTGGGGGGAAGTGGTCAGGGATGAGCCGCACCGCTCCGCACCCCATCCTCGAAAACCCCGACCTCTGGGCATCTGAGATCCAGTGGACCTTGTTCCCAGCGGGGCACATCCTGCGGTACCTCTGGGCTCTGGGTTCCCAGATGGGCATCAGCAGCTGCCAGGGATGAGACGGGGACCGACCGCCAGAAGTCCCCTCACCTCCCACTATTACAGCAGCGGCGACCCAGCCGCGCGGGTACTTCGACGGCCACAGCCCGCGCGCCACAGCTTGGAAGATGACCGAGGACCCCAAATCAATGCCCCGGCAGCCCGGCGACGCTTATTGTTTAAAGGGAAGCTCCCTTTGTTCTTATGTTTTACTAAAGTGAGAAGCGAAAACAACTTTTTCCTGATCAAAATTTTGCTGGCACTGAAGCAGCCAGATCAGCTCCCGAACCCTATTCCCCTGTCCCAGGTCTCCTCGCCCTTTCCTTTCGGCGGGGACTCGTGCTTGCTGCCGGGAGACCCCGCAGCTGGCTGGAGAGGGTACTCAGGGCCTCAGACTATGGCCCCGAGAGGGTTCGCAGGCCACTGAGGCGTTCCCTACCCCCTGCCGCCGCTCTCCGGAGCCAGGGTTTTCTCGGGAAGCGAAGAGGCTGCAGCGAATCAGCGCGTCTTGTGCCCAAGCCCGGCTTCCGATTCCATTTAACACAACCCGCGCATCTTATCTCCGCGTCGCCTCCCCGGGGTTCCCACCCACCCCCTGCCCAGCCCAGCCGGGCGGAAGCGGAGCCGCGAGCTTTTGAAGTCCGGAGAATTTCAATCCCTGAGGAGCCGGCTGGACCTAAAACCGCCGCCCCAGCGGGGGAGGGGACAGCAGGCCCGCGGAGGGGAGGGGGTTGTCCTCCCCGCCGAGGGAGGTGAGAAGCCGTGGGGGCCCGGGCCGGACCCCAGTTAGGCTGCTATCACCCCCTCTCTGCTTTTATGAGGTTGCCCAGACCTCGGCGACGCGGGCTTCATCCCCTCTGCGAATTTACCTTTTTTCTCCTGCCGAGTAGGGAATAACCTTCATGACACAGTGATAACCATGCTATTAAAACGCCTCCCCCTAAACCAAAAAACCAACCAAACAGAAACAAACACCACCCCCCCAAAAAAAAACCACAGACAAAACCCCAACCAGAAACAGTGCTCTTATCGAGTCCCTCCTGTTTTCTTCTTTCTCTTGTTAAAAATTCGACCTCTTCATCTGATGTTGATGAAAGATGCTTTTGGAAGAAGTGACATTTGGTTAAAAAAAATTTTTTTTTCCCCTCTTGCGCCCGGGGGCACCTTAGGCCCCTAAAGACAGGGAAAATTGAGGCGTTTTGAAAGGGCGGAGGCAGGAATCGGGAGAGGGATGGGGCGTCCCTGAAGCTTCAGCTCCGAAGCCCGGAGGAGGCAGCCCCCCTACCGGATAGGCTGAACCCAGGCTCGAGCCTCCTTCCTCCTGGGACGCAAGGGGAAGCCCCGCTCGGATGGGCCGGACCCAGGAAGGAGACGCAAGTGGCACCTCTTGATCTTTCAATCTTACTCCGCTTTCATCTCGCAGGGAAAACCCAGAGGAAAAGAGGATCAAACGCAGAGCACTCCCATTGAATGCAAAGTGGGGGCGGGGCGGGGCGGGGCGGGGCGGGGCGGGGAGTCGGGAGTCCCTCTGAGGAACTGGCCTCATGGAGGTGAGCACAGCGGGGCCGGCTGTAAGTTGGTGGAGGGCTGCGGGGGATGAATGGGGGGAGGGAAGGCGCGCCCCAGGCCCAGTGCTGGAAGGGCCCTGCCGAGGGTGGAGGACAGTGGCACATCTAACACAAACGCTGGTGGCTCGACTTTGACAGGAAGGAAAGAGCAAGCCACGTGCTCCCTCAGCCTCTGGCTACCAGCTGGAAAGCACAGGGCACCACAGAATCCTAGGACAACTCTGCACCAGGGCAAAAGTCTCTGGGATCTGATCCCAATTGCTCCTCTCACCTGTAAAATATTCTCCAGGATTTTGGGGCTAGCAGTGCTCAGCACCTGGTGGCTTTGGGAGTTCCAGGGAGTGGAGACGTTTGTGCAAACATTACCGTCCAGATCCTTCTGCACACCCCACCCCGAGGGGAGGTTAATGAGCATCTTCTTATGGAATGGGGGAGAAGTCAAAGGCAGGACTTGAGAAGGGACTTTGTGTTTCCTTGCTTCCTCCACCTCTGGAAGCCCACAGATAGGAAGACTGAGGCAGGGGGAAGAGAGAGAGGAGTAGAGAAAAAGAAAAAGGAGGAGGAGGAGGAGAGAAAAGTAAGAGATAGAAGACCAAAAAAAAAAAAAAAAAGAAAACAACTTAGTGACAGAGGGACTTTTCTTTAGAATTTCAGAAGTTGGGGCTTTGTCTTGGAACACATAGAAGGAGGTGGTGCAAGGCAGACTTTTGCGGCTGTCAGCTTAGCGCTAGAAGCTCTGAGGAGGGGACAGAGAAAGGAGAGTTGTAGGGTTGCAGAGCCAAGAAGGGGCCTGCCTCCCAGCCTCAGCAAAGTGGGGAGAGACCCAGCCCACCTACCTGGCCCAGACACACTTGCTCAAAGCTGGCAAGGGGTCAGTTTTCCTAACGGGTTCCACCTTCCCTGGAAGAAGACCTGAGAGGGAGCCTGTGGCTGTTCCCAAATATATTCAGCACTGCTCACGCCCCCCAGCCCTGCCATGGGGGTCCCCTTTCTGTTCGCAACGATTGATGAGAACCCCAGTCACTTGTGCTTTCATAGCATTTTCGATGACTTCTCTCTCTTCTCTCCCAACGCCACCCACTTTTGGATCAGGGGACCAAAGCCCCGGGGCAGGGCGTGAGGGAGAACCCTGCGAGTCAACCCTCTGTGAACCCCAAAACTGCGTGCTGGTCGTTCTCGACCCCTGCCCCAAATCTCTGGGTGAGAATAACACCTTCTCCCAGCTAGGAGCCTCTGCCGCTGCCGCTGCCGCTGCCACTGCGGGGGCCGCATTTGCCGGCGCTTCTGAACTCCCAAAACCTGTTTCGGGGGAATTCGTTGACTCTGAACAAATACCTTAAAATACAGGCAAGAGAAGAAAAAAGGCCACCCTTAGAACCTCTCCCCACCCTACATACCTGAAGTGCAGGCGAAGCCCGAGCAAATGGGAAAGCGATTTCTTCCATGAATAGCCTTCTGGAGGTCAAGCTGGGCTGTGGAAAGCTTAAGGCCACCTAGATGGGGAGGGGGGGATTAAAAAAAAAAAAAGCGAACATTTGGAGTCAGCAGCCAAGGCCGTCTTTAAAGAAAAATATTAAGACATTTATCTCTTGCCTCTTGGGGAAGAAAAATGGCAAAGTTCTCTTTTGGTTCCCAGGAGGAAGGAGACAGCTGGGGGTAGGGGCTGGGAGGGAGGAGGAGGGAGGAAAGAGACCCCAGGCTCAAGCTCTCCAGACAACTTGCGGGGGAGGGAATATGCTTTTCAGTAGCTGGTAAAAAAGACGTTGGAGCCCGGGCGAGGTTAGCTCGCCAGGGACAGGCAGTTGTAATAATGACGAGAGAAGTGAGGCTTGTGAATCAGCCTTCACACTTCTAAAATGCAGTTAAGGATTCTCTCATCGGTGTTAGAACAAGGCACCAAGTAAAGAAAACGAAAGCCCGAACAACAATAAAAAAAATATATATCAAAAGCGCATTCAATTACCGAGTCCCGCAGCCTCTGCGGAACTCACCGCGTTAAGCTGTCTTTTCTTTCTGCGGAATTCCATTTGCATCCCCTCTGCCTGGGTGTCTCCCTCTCTCAGTGTGTGTGTCTCTCTGTTTTCACACTCTCCTCCCCATTCGAGCGAGGCCCACACCTGGCGCATCACTGCCGAGCCATTAGCTGCGGGTCTCCTTTCATCTTCGCTGTAGCAGACGTGTCTATTTATCCACTTGCGCTCGCCGAGTGGCGTCACCAGCGGTACTGTAATGACGATTGCAGCAGGAGGATGACAGCTTAGAAAGAAGAGGGCAATGGGGCTTCCTCCCAGAGGCGGTGCGGCACAGAGGAGCGCTCGCATCACAAGGTGACCCCCAGCTCCCCACCGCCACCACCGCTGTCACCGTCGACACCGCGTTCCGGCCGCTCCGCGCTCGCCCAGTCGCCTGGCCTCTTTCTCCCACCCGCAGCCAAGATCTGTCGGACCGCTGGGGACCCAGGGAGCCGGGGGGCTAGGAGCTCACTTGGGGCTTTCCCCCTCCCCCCTCTGAGAGCCCGGGATGGAGAGCCGAAAGGACATGGTTATGTTTCTGGATGGGGGTCAGCTTGGCACTCTGGTTGGCAAGAGGGTCTCCAGTTTGTCCGAAGCCGTGGGCAGCCCGCTGCCCGAGCCGCCCGAGAAGATGGTGCCCCGTGGTTGCCTGAGCCCGCGGGCCGGTCCTCCGGCCGCCCGGGAGCGCGGCGGGGGAGGCCTGGAAGAGGAGCCGGTCGACGGACTAGCAGGCAGCGCTGCGCGGCCGGGCGCAGAGTCGCGGGCCGCCGGGGCCGCAGTGCTCGGCCCCGGACCTCCGGCTGCCTCCGCCGACAGCCTCCCAGGCCAGGGGCAACCCAGCAGCTCGGACACCGAGTCGGATTTCTATGAAGAAATCGAGGTGAGCTGCACCCCGGACTGCGCCACGGGGAACGCCGAGTACCAGCACAGCAAAGGTAGCCACCGCGCCCCTTCTCTCCCCCGGCCTCCCAACGCGCCCACCTTCCACTTCAGCTCTGGAGGAGAGGAAGACACTCCTTTCCCCCAGGGCGGGGTGGCTGGGGGGACCCACCTGAGCAACTCTCCCCCGCTATCTGCGCCCTGGCGGGGGGTCTCCTTCTGTGCTCTGGCATTGGCGGGACTGAGGGTGACAGCTGTGCTTTGGGGGAAGGAGGGAGACGCAAGCCCTGGGCTTGAGGGGGATTCAAAGTGCACCCCAACCCCCCCCAGAGCTTTGAGGTACTGCTTCAACGGCGCGGGGAAGACACCTTCTCCCGGCGTGGACGAGATCAAACGCGGGTCCGGGCAGTTTGTGGCTGGCGGGGTGTAAGGCGCATCCAGGCGCGGAAGCCGGGAGTCCATAAAGGACCGTAAAATCGCGGCCAACTCGGGCGCCCGGGTGCTGCGGCCCTTCGACCAGTTTGCACGTCGGTCAGAGGTCCAAATTACCTTGTCACTTCCCGGGCTCGGTGGCGCCAGGTCGGAAATGGTCCCAATGATCTAATTGCCTTTGGTCTCCGGTTGCATTTGAAAAGGCAGAGCTCTGGCCCTCCCCCCTTCCCCTTTCCTTCCTAGTCCCACTTCTCCACCCAAAGGAAAAGGAGCTGCAGGGGGCAGGAGCCCCACCCTTCCTTGGGTTACACTCATATGGGGGGCTGTCACACTGCTGTAACTGGAGAACCCCTCCCTGACCAGGGGCTAGCGGGGAGGGGGGGGTGAATGAGCAGGAAGGGAGTCTCCCTGAGAGGGGTGGAAAGCTAGTTGAAAGAGCGCACCAGCAGACACTCCTCCACAAAGCCGTGCAGGTGGGTGAGAAGAGCCTGGTATGGAAGAAAAACCACCCCCTGGCCTTGGCAGCCAACACCTTGTCGAGTACCCACATCCACCCATTACCATCTTATCCACTCAACCCAGACTAAGCATAGCATACTCTCAGAATAATCCTTGCTCCATTCATACATAGTGAGGTAATAGGATACTCATACACACACTCCTGTGCCATTCCCACAACACATGCAGCCTAGTGCACATTCCCACACCTGCACCGCAGCCTGGCACACAAAGCAAGGAAACTCGGTCCCTGCCCAACTTCCTGCAACACTCCAGCACAAAGGTGCATCTCAACTCACTTGCCTGTCAGATATGCATATCCTTGACCACACGTGTCAATGGTGGGCAGAAAGTTCAGAGCGGCTGCGTCTCCCCTGTGCGCCAAGGCAGGTAGCCAGGGCGGCTGGGGATTTTGTACCCAGCAGGCCTTACAGAGAGGCCTCCCAAACAGCAGCCCAGCCAGGCCTAATGGCTGCTATGTGCTCCTCTGAATGGTGAGCCTCTGTCCTCCATTCCTGGGTTCTCAAAGTCCCTGCCACCCCAGCAGAGGCAGAGTCTGAGGCTACTGAGAGGGGGAATGTCCCTTTCCATCACCCCCTCCATACACACCCTTGGCCTACAGCCCCACATGAGCAGTGTCTGTGTGTCTGTTTTGTGTTCTGTGTGTACGTATACTCTGGGCTCCCTGCACAGGGCCTGGCTCCGAGGCACTGGCCAGCAGTCCCAATGGCAGCGGCGAGGCTCCCAAAAGCAATGGCAGCGGTGGCTCCCAGGGCACCTTGGCCTGCAGTGCTAGTGACCAGATGCGACGGTACCGTACTGCCTTCACCCGGGAGCAGATTGCACGGCTGGAGAAGGAATTCTACAGGGAGAACTATGTATCCAGGCCTCGGAGATGTGAGCTGGCGGCTGCTCTAAACCTGCCGGAAACCACAATCAAGGTAAGAGCTCCAGGGACCAGGGAGACGGGGTGCACCCAGTCAGGAGGAAGTAAATACCAACTCCCCACTTCCTGAATCGTTAGCTAGGAATTGGGGCCTGGAGTCTCCCTGCCCACATGGCAGCTAGGCCGGGGGTGTCTAGGCCTGGTGCAGGTGCCAGGTGCCAGCAGATTTGCCCACCTGACGGTCCCTAGGCGAGCACGGCTGCCATGCACTTGACTGTCCCTTTCCTAGCCAAATAAACAGCGGGGATGAAGTGCCTGTGCAGGTGACAAGGAAGTGCCCCATGGGAGAGCAGTAGGAAAGGGACATGTTTCTGGGGAATCTCTGCCCGCCGCCTCAGACCGGTGGAGTCCTCGGTGCCCCGACTACCCTCCCATCCACACCGGGTTCCGGCGTCCTGGCGGCGTGGGCAGAGGGGAGGACGGACAGAGACTGGAGTGGCTCCCTGAGCCTCTCCGGGAGGGATTCCAGCTCCAGGGGGTGGTGGTGGGATCTGCATCTGCCCCCGCCCAGAGGGGCTCCGCCTCCGCTCTTTCCTGTGCTGCCGGCACCGCCGCCCGCAGTGGGGCGGGACTTCTGGGCTCTGCGCACCGGGCCCGCGCGGCCGCCGAACCCGCTCCTCTCCTCCCCGCCAGGTGTGGTTCCAGAACCGGCGCATGAAGGACAAGCGGCAGCGGCTGGCCATGACTTGGCCGCACCCGGCCGACCCAGCTTTCTACACGTACATGATGAGCCACGCGGCGGCCGCGGGCGGCCTGCCCTACCCCTTCCCGTCGCACCTGCCCCTGCCCTACTACTCGCCCGTGGGCTTGGGCGCTGCGTCCGCCGCGTCCGCCGCCGCCTCGCCCTTCAGCGGGCCGCTGCGCCCGCTCGACACCTTCCGCGTGCTTTCGCAGCCCTACCCGCGGCCCGAACTGCTGTGCGCCTTCCGCCACCCGCCGCTCTACCCGGGCCCGGCGCACGGACTGGGCACCGCGGCCGGCGGTCCCTGTTCCTGCCTCGCCTGCCACGGCGGCCCGGCCAACGGGCTGGCGCCCCGCGCCGCCGCCGCTGCCTCGGACTTCACCTGTGCCTCCACCTCCCGCTCGGACTCCTTCCTCACCTTCGCGCCCTCCGTGCTCAGCAAGGCCTCCTCTGTGGCGCTGGACCAGAGGGAGGAGGTGCCCCTCACGAGATAAGGGGCCGCCCGCCGGCAGCCGGCTCCAGGACGCCCGTGGGCAACCCCCGGGGACTCAAGACAGCGCCCCTCCCCGCCCCCGGGGTACCGAGGGGAAAGAAGAGGGCCGCAGAGGACCAGCGGGATTTGGCCTCGAGCATCGGGACGCTCGGGAAGCGGCAGTGGCTGGCGCTTTTGGGGAGCAAGAGTGGGGGTGGGGAGGCCGTGGCTGAGAGACCTTCCTCTGGGGTGGCGCCTCTTTGCCGTCCTTCACCGGCCGCACTCCCCCTGACCCGGGTTGAGGCCGTGGCTCCAAAGCTAAACAAACTTAGCTGCAACAGCAACCGATATGCAGCCCCTAAGCTCCCCAGCCCCCCACTCCCAACCCCTTTCTCACCCGGAACCCCTCCCCCTGCCAAGGCCAAGCCCACGCAATGCAAAGGGAAATTGCTGTCTCTCGGAACAAAATGCTGTGTATGCAAAGCAGGTAGAGATTAATCTTTGCCAGCTTTTCCAAGGCATGGCAAAGGGCTCGTGGATGGCAAAGCACCAGCCATCTAGGAGAAAGAAGGAGAGGACTTACTACGGCGGAGAATCCTGGCCCTCCCAAGGAAGCTGGGGGCTCTCTGACCCTCCTGGAGTCTCAGCTACACAATATTTTCTGATTCTAGCATCTACCACCACCTGATCTCTTTCCTCTCTCCTAGCTTCTTGATATCTCTCTTGTAACTTCATCTCCACCCCTACTTTTTGTGTACAGAGGGCAGGGAGGCTGCAGATACCCCAGGCTCCCCTGGCAGCTTCTACCAAGCCTCTTCTCCCTGAGCCCAACACACACCCTGATTAGCAAGTGATGTGTGTGAGGAGGGTTTTTGAATGTTGAATGTATAATATGATCACCATGCGGCTGGCTGGCCGTGGAGCCCAGAGCTGAGCTGTTAACAAGGCGCCCAGGGAAGAGCTTAGGGAGCAGGGACCTCATTGCTCTCCCTCAGTATCTGGTGGCAAATTAGAAGCAATTTCCAGCCCTTGCCTTCCCTTCACCAGGAGCTTTCTGGCCCTTCCCTTTGCATTTGGCATTTTACATTCTTCTGTCTCCCAAGCTGCCAATGGGGCTTGACTTTCCAATTACTAGCGGGAGCCTTCTGCCCCTTCTGGGGACCTTGCCTCTCCCCTCCACCAGGGTTTGTTTGGGAACCACTCCCAAACTCTCACTTCCACAGTCATTCTTGCAGCCAATTTTTGAGAGGAGAACTTGTACCCACCCCCCACACCCAAGGCAAGTTTCACCCTGACTGGGAGGGAGTGGTTCTTCCTGTAGGGAATGAATTTGATTTGGTTTTCCTTTGTCGCCCAAAGAATTCGCTGTTACAATTTGTTGACCATGTTGCAATAAAGCTGGATATGATTCTCACTTTAGCATTTTAAATTTTTTGGCAGCAGGCAGTATGTTAACTCCTTTTAAATTACTGGTTCAGCTGTCATAGGCTTGGGTAGGCAAGGAGTCAAAAGATGGGCACACAGTCTCCCAAGCCTCTATTGGGCATTGGGAGGCTCCAAATGGACATTGCACAGAGGTGGAGAAGGAGGGTTCTGAGCTGAGCTGCCCTGGGGTGTAAGTTTGCTTAATTCTGTGCCTGCTAGGAGACTTGGCTCAACTGGCCCAGCAGAGCGCTGATCCCATCAGGGGCTCACCCTGATGGTTCCTTCTCCAGTTGCCCCAACCCTTTGAGGAAAGAGGACTCTGGACTCTGGTCTCTGTGGATCCTACCTCCACCCCAATCCAAGGTGGAGACGAAGGAGGTAGTGGGGGTGGAGCTTGAGCACTGCAGAGAGCTGGGTTTGCTGGTCAAGCTGGGTCTGCATCTTAGGGTGAGGGGAGAGGAGGGAGGAGGACTCCTGAGTTGGGATGGGAGGGTTTGAATCTTCTTCAGGCTGGAAGTCATCTCCAAGGATGAAATTCTGGTCAGGGCAAAGGGACAGACAGTGCTGAGTGGCCACCTCATTGTCATCCTCTGTCCCCATAGGAGAGCCACTGTGGCTGTCTCTGAAGAGATGGGTGTCCTCAGCAGGCTGGGCGCTCAGGATTGCATGGACTCAAGGGTCCTCTGCTGGTGTATCCATGGGCAGGCGGGGACTCTTTAATCTGCCTCCATCCCTCCTTGGGGTTTAGAGCAAACCCTCCCAAACATAGCACTCCCCGCCCTCCCAAGCAAAGCCTTGTGCTGAGGTTTCCAGTATCCTCTCTGCCACTCACCCCACCCCCCAGCCCTGCGCAGCTCCCTCTGCAGTTGGGAAGCTCCAGGTGCCAAACCCCGGCAAATTTCTCGGTTACTTTGCATCGGGCCAAGATTGCTTGCGACAGGTAAATGGGCTGCGGGTTGCCGTAATGCCAGGCGTATTTTCAGTTAATAGGGAGGGAAAATGAGGTGTCTGCAGCAATATTGGAAAGTACAAGATCGATGATCCGGCCTCGTGTCCAATCAGCAGCCTTTAATTGACTGTATTTTCTGGGTAATTGAGCCTCTCTTCCTCCAAATTGCAGTGGAAGATATAACAATACATCTTGCCAGGAGGAATTACTCATTATTTCATAATGAAATTTCCCTTTTGCCAGGGTTTGCGGTTTGGTGCTAGGCACGCACTACTCACACTCCCTCGCAGACCCCCACACCTAAAAATAGGCTTTTCCGCCTGCGCCGGCAGCAGCATCTGGCCGGATACTTCCATTTTGGTGATGGGGGTGGGGCTGGATGGGAGATGATCGTGAACAAGGCCCTGCTCCTCCACAGCCTCCATCTCTTCATCTGTAAAAGGAGAAGGCTAGACCAAGCAATAGGACTGACATTGTTGTTTTCGTATTATTGTTTTTGTTTTCCAATTTTCTGAGCATCTCTACTTAGTTTCCCCCCATCTCGGTCCCATTTTGCAGGTGGAAAAACGGAGGCTCTGGTCTCACACAGCTATTAGTGACTCATGTAGCTATGAGCTCCCAGCTCCGTTGGCTTCCCCTCCCCTGCCCTAGGCCTCTTTGGTGCCCAGAGTCCATGGTCACCCCTCGCGAAGTCTGACACCTCTCATCCGACTCACACTTTCCCTGGGCTCCTCAACCTTTTCGGGACCCAGCGGGGCCTGGGAGCGCGGACTAGCGCTCAGCCGCGGTCCATCGGTCCGGGAAGGGAAGACCAGCCACCCAGCAGCCCGAGTGCGCGCTCAGCGCGAGCCGTCGCCGTCTTGTTAGCGAGTGATTGATTGCCTTATTAAAGCGTGTTCTTGTAAGTGTGACCAAACTGATTGCATTGCATATGTTTGGGATAATGCTCATTTTAAACAACAGGATAAGGAGGATGAGCTCGGCAGAGCCTCCGAAGACGAAATGATTCCGGCCAGCAGCTCCTTAACTCTGGCATTAAATTGCCCAGTTACATAGCAAATCACTTGGCTCCTCCACCCTTGTCCCCATTTTTTTTTCCTGGCCTGCAGTTTGATCGCATCCCCCAATGTTGTCTGTCCCACGAATGATTTCTCTAGTGACTATATCGGCCCTGCTTTCCCAACCGGGAAACCCGCGCCGGCACATTCCAGACATCGAGTCCCTCTGCCCCCATCCCAGGCAGAGGGAGAGGTGATTCAAAATGCACCCTCTCTCCCCAGGCCTCCCAGGGGGGATATGGCCCTAGACGGCAGTGGCAAACGGGAGTTTAGGTCCCCGCTGCAGTCGCGTGCCTCCCCACCCCCAGCCTAGGACTTTCGCAAAAGTTTAAAAGATTCTTTTGTTCTCCAGGCTTTTCCCGCTTGGTTGCTTCCATTATTCCGCAATCGAGGAAACACCCTTCGCCATATGTCGGCCGAAGAGCGTGGGTGTCACGGGCGGACAGTTGTCGAGGGTGGCCAGACGAATGGCATTCTCGTAGTGGAAAGAGCTTTTCCTTCCTAGCATCCTCTCCAAGCACCGTCATCCGGAGTGAGAGAGGGAGTAGTGTCAGTGAATGGGGGGAGGAAAAGGAGGTTGGGCCAAAGAATTGGGATTTTCTTCTAATTACTCTACCCCCAACCAATCCTTGTGGCCAGGTTCTCTTTCTGGGCCTGTTCCCTAACAAAGAAATCCTCAGCCAGCCTCCACCCATTCCAGTCGACTTGCACGGGAGCCAAACTGCTGGCAGATTGAACTTCCTAAGGGACACCTTTCAGATACTCTGGAATTCTGATTTGTTCAAGCTGATGATGGTCATCAGGACAAGTCAGAAACGACGCCACTCTTTGGGGTGTCATTTGTAAGTGCAGTCGCACGGATTCGTTTGCAAGTCCCAGCTAAAACGTGTCTGGATAAGTGACTTGATCTAAACGGCAAATTTCTCCCATCACTCAGCTTTTCCCTGGCTCAGACCCCATTAGGGCGAAACCGAGGCCCAGCTCACCATTTGTGCCAGGTTGTGGACCCCGAGATGTTGACTCTGAAGGGGGGAAAAAAAGCGACGGCAAAACGCATGCTACCATCTACAAAGCAAACAGAAACACAAAGTCGTTTCCAAAATCGCCTTCTCAGCAAATAAGTGTGTGATATTCTGAGCAGGAGAGAGAGAAAGATTGCCACTTAAAAATAACATGAAAGCATTAAGTAATTATTTAAAACAAGGCTGTTTAGAAAAATATTTGTATTTATTGCAGCTGCTCAATTGGCCTCGTTAAAGTCGGCGAGCATTTAAATTGTGTTACAATCTCATTTAAATCCCACGCCGTTCCAGCAGGCTGAAGAGCTTGAATAGACCAATCACTTCATAATGATGATGAATGAGAAATTAATTCAGATACAAGCAAGACAATTTAGGCCTTCATCTGTTTAAATAGCCTTCCAATATTATTCGCGATCGCGGGTCACAGATTGAATCAATTGTCCAATCTTGTGAAAGTCATATCCTTGCATCTTCATCGAGATTATTTATAGCGCAGTGAGGACTGCTGAAAGGTATACGCTGTTAACAGGGACAGTTACTTAAAGGGAAGCGTTTATAAAATGGAAAACAAATGCCGGGGTTAGTAACAAATGGGATCAAAAGCAGTCATTGCAGTCTGGCTCCTAGAGGGAAGCGATCTGGCGTGGCCCCCGCAGGATGAGGGGCGCTGGGGGCTCGGCCCCTAGCCACTCCTCCTCCCAGGTGAGGCCGGGACTTCCGGGCGCGCCAGCCGGCTCCCTGGCTGCCGTGGCGACCCGGGGCCGCCCTCGCCTAGGCCCGCTTCAGGTCTGGCGGGAAGCCGCGGCAAGGCCCCCGCGCCCCGGCCCGGGCGGCGGCCGGTGTGGCCCGGGCCCCGCATCTGGAGGCACCGCGCCCGCGGACACCGACCCCAGGCCGTGCCCTTTGCGCCGGGGCCTCGGCCACGCCCGGGATCCACCAGGGTCCGACATACTCTGGCCTAGGCCGCAATGGTTCGGAGGCCTCGCCGCGCGCACGGGGCGGGGTAGCTGGACTTCGGGACTCTGGACGCTCGGTCTCTTCTTACCCTTGGCCTCGGGCTAAGCCGACAGCCGAAGCGCCCCTATTTCCACGGGGTCGCTCGCCCCGCCGTTCCAGGGCCGGAAGCTCGCCTGGGGTCGCCTCACGTCCTGCGGGGCCTGGGCCCCTCCCCGGCCTGCTTCTCCGGGTGCCCTCGGGCCTGCGAGTGGCATCCAGCTCTGCAAAGAAGAGCCAATTCCTTCCTTCCGCCATCGAAGTGCCGCTCCCCGCATGCTGAACTAACCCCTCCCGGGGACGCCGGTTCCCCCGAGCTGTCCGCCTCGCATCCCCAGTGCAGCCCAGGAGGCGTCACGACTTCGAGGTGACATGTGCCTCCCCGATGTGTCCGCTTCCCCTTCCTCGGCCGGGTTAGGCAGAGACCCTGAGAAGTGTGCGCGGGGAAGTGGGTTTGTTTTCCCCCCCCGAATCGGTCCGGGCGCGTTTAGTGGTAACCGTGTGCCGCGTCTACACGGGCTCTGTTTGTTCGCGGGCCCAGGAGCTATCGAGTCTTTCCAGGCGGCGCTCTGTGGGGATAAATGTGAGGTGGGCTCAAAACAGACGAGCGGGAAAGATCGTTTGACGTGCCGGGCCTGGAGTAGGAGAGGAGAGCGTGGGGCTCCCAGAGAGCACAGAGCGGAGTCCACGCGGCACAGCACCCGCGCCACCCCCGTCGCGTCGAGGTGCTTTTTATTTTATTTTTTATTCCTCTGTATTTCTGTGTTTTGAAACAAAGGCCCAACTAATGGATTCCTGGCGCTCTGAGGACCCACTCCCGGGAGCGACTTTGATGTATTGCTGTCCAATTAGTGCCTTTAATTGGTGTCCTCGGGGACAGGCCGGCCCGGAGCTGGGACACAGCCTCCTCTCGCCTCTCCTACACACTGGAAAGGTAAAATTTATAACGCACTGTAGCAATCCCTTGGGAGAGCGAGCGAGGGAGGGAGGCCGGGAAGGAAGGGAGAGGTACAGCTCCGTTTTGCAGAGCCCGGACCCTCCAGGCGTGGGGTCGTGGATAAGGGTCCAGATCCCCCGGTTTCTACAGTTTCCTGACTCCCTCGCGGGCCTGGCAGGAGGGCTCGGGCGTCTGAGTGGCTGAGGATTATGAATTTGCTCGCAGAAAGGCCAAGGGAGCGCGCATTGTCTGTAGAAGCCCACCCCATGTGGTCTCTCATCTCGTTAATAATGGCTGTTTGTTAACAAGGATGCGGAGGTTAAATAATCTGGGTGGAAGATTAAACACGCCTCATCAAGGCACTGGGAGCCGAGTTGCACAGAGACCTGAGCCGGAGCCGCCTGGCTCTCTGGAATTTGGAGGAAGGTGGGAATAAAGTGCCTGCAAGGAGCCCTGGGGTAGAGGAGGAGTGAAGTCCTAGGCCCCCTTTTCAGGGTGTTTCCTCCATAAAGTTAGCACAGACCCAACCCCGTGTACTGTTGAATAGAAAATCCATCTAGGAGCCCACCCCATTGAAGTGTGGATGTCAAACCCAGCCAGGAGAGTCTGCAGGAGATCAGAAATGGAGACCTCGGTCTGAATCCAGGGCCCAGCTTTGAGGAGCGGTGGCTGGCTGCTGCTTCTCAAGCCTTACAAACTCATAACTCTGGGAAGTTAGGGGTATTTGTACCCGCGTCATTCACAGTGAATTGCGTTGTATTGGAAAGCCAAAGATGAGGCTTCACGCTTGGGTTCCGTCCTTAAATAGCTGTGTAATCTGTATTACATTATTTTCCTAGCTTCATTTTCTTATTGTATAAGATAGACAGTAGATAGGGCTTGATATAGATGACATATGATATTTCTTTTTCTTGCCTCCAGCTCTCACCAGAGTTAGGGATGTGGGCACCTTCTCAGGTACTCTGTCTCCATCCAGCCTTGGAGGGTTCAGTCAAGGAGGATTTTATTCAACAAACACTTGAGGGCCTACTATGTACCAGTTACCGTGCAGTGTGTGTGTTTTCTTTTTAACTGTGACAGCAGAATATCAATTTGTATACCCCTGTGTGTGTCATTCCCAAATATAACCTTTTGTGAAGGAAGGCAAGACATAAAGAACTCAAGGGAGAGAGTAGAATAGAATGTGCGTATGTGTAGGGTAGAGAGACTGTAGAGTGCAGGACAAAGGGATCAGTAAAAGAAGTACAGAGCTTGTTAAGATGGTAAGGAAGTCAGGGAGAATGAACACTGCAGAAGTAGTTCCTTGATGGAGAGTACTTTCAAGGGAGCAGAGAGAAAGTCCTCTTCTGGATGCCCCAGTGCTTTGACAGTGAACTAAAGGTAAAGGATCCCTGAACTTGACTAGGAGACCCGTGACTTATTCATCTGATATTGCCAATTTTCTATTTATATGTTATTTCCATAGTTAGAGTTCCACTCTTAACTAATTCCCCAAACATATCACTTTCTGAAGCCACCAAACAGGAAACCCAGCTGATAGGCAGGGTTTCTTCAAGCTTCTGGCTGATGGGCATCTGGGCTCAAGAAAGGCAGTGGGCAAGCACTCCACTGAGGTTTTTCTTCAGCTCAGCAGTAATTGTGGCTCCTACAGTTCTCTGCCTTCACTTGGAAAGTCCAGTGACCAGATTTGTGGCACTGGGCAGTGAGGTTGAAGAGCTAACATTTATCGAGTACTTGGTCTCATGCATTTACCGGTCTATGCTTTCCATGCATTATTTCATTTAATTCCCACAACAACCCCTTGAGGTGCGTACTATTATAATTCTCATTTTACAGATGAGGACATTGAAGCATAGAGAGCTAGTAACTTGCTTGTGTCACACAGCTAGTAGATCAGTCTGATTCTGGACTTTACATTGCTGATCATGTCACTAAAGCTGCTTTTGTGGTGTAGTATGGTGGCTAAGGGCAGACTGATAGTATATTTCGCCACGAGTTACTAACATCAGAAATGGGCTCTAGATAAGGGCAGCTAGTGAAGGAGGCAGGGTGGACTCGTGTCTGCTTGTAAAGACCACAACCCTACTCTGCCTTCCAAAAATACCATCTCCAATTTCTTTGGTGGACATGCAGTGAGCAGTGTAGTCCAATGAATATATCAGTAAGTATTTATTGAGCACCTACTCTATGGCCATACCAGACTTAAGTTTACACAGTATTTCTTTCTCCTCCAGTTTAGTGCTGATGTGGCTTTGACTGTGTCTGTAATCTATTACAGCTGCCCAACTTCTCTTTATCATAAAGTTATAGCTTCAGCTGGAGCCATGAAAGATGATATGGCATGAATGTAGTCCGGGGTGTGGGGAGGCAGTATGTCAGATACTTGGTTAGGACTCCCAGCCCTGCCTGACCTAGCTAGTACTATCGACTTGGCTAAAAGCTGACTCAAAAATGGGCAACCAGGAGGTCCAGTATCAGCACCCAAAGGGGCAAGCTTCTTTTTTTTTTTTAATTAATTAATTTTTGGCTCTGTTAGGTCTTCGTTGCTGCACGTGGGCTTTCCCTAGTTGCGGTGAGCAGCGGCTACTCTTCGTGGCGGTGCGTGGGCTTCTCATTGCAGTGGCTTCACTTGTTGCGGAGCACGGGCTCTAGGCGTGCAGGCTTCAGTAGTTGTGGCACGCAGCCTTCAGTAGTTGTGGCTCATGGGCACTAGCGTGCAGGCTCAGTAGTTGTGGTGCACGGGCTCTAGGAACGTGAGCTTCAGTAGTTGTGGCATGCGGGCTCAGCTGCTCTGCAGCACGTGGGATCTTCTCGGACCAGGGCTCAAACCCATGTCCCCTGCATTGGCAGGCTGATTCTTAACCACTGCGCCACCAGGGAAGTCCCCAGGGGGCAAGCTTTTGATACTGGGCTACATAATTACAGAAGTGGAGCTCAGTAGCAAAAGGATGGAAGATGCATTATTACTCAGCAGCCTGAGGTAAAAGATAAAAGCTATGGGACTGGCAAGAGAAATTGATGCAAAGAGAGCAGGACAAATAAGGCTCTCAGACTTGTTAGGCTGCTGCTGCTGTTCAGGTTAGGGCTACAGTCCTAGAGGGGAAGGCTGGAGTACCAGGCAGGAAAACATGGCTGAGACCTAATTGCCCCTGTCCTTTTACAGTAAAAGAACCCCTGTTTTTAGGTGGATGAATGGCCACCCTGTAATAAAGGCTACATTTCCCAACCAGCAAGATGTGGCCATGTGACCAAGTTCTGGCCAATGGGAGGTAAGCAGACCTGATGAGTGTGGCTTAACAGAAGTGTCTCTTTATTGTCTTTAAATATACTTGATGTACTCAGATTATCTACCGAGTAACCCAGGTTTTAGTAGTTTGGATATCCTGCATAACTGGAGGCCCCCTAATATTTCAAAGCCAGGAATAACCTCAAGGTCATTTAGCCAAACTACTTTACTTTACAAGTCTTTCAGTTTTCTCTAGGTAAAATGAACCTTGTACGGCTACTGTGGTTTTAGAGCAGACACAGGATGTTACATAGGATATATGCCACCTCTATTCTCGTTTTATTTTGATGCCAAGTCTGGGGTGACTGCACATTCCTTTCCTATTTGCCTTGGGCAATTCTAAGTCCCAACACCAAGTCCAGATCCAAAGGCCAAAGCTGCATTACTTAACAGCACTCTAGGAACTTCACTGGAAGCTGGCGTTCCAACTGTACATCTCCAGGGTTAGCAATTGAAGTTAGTGAAAGGCAGGGTGCTGAGAAAAACAAGGTAATCGGGCATACTCTTGCCTGGATGTTACCCTCCTAAACCCCCAGGAAGGAAGTACAAGGGAGGATTTACAAGCGGCACCCGCAGGCTCCAGAAAGTGAGCCTCCTGTTGACTTTAGTGTGCCTAAGGGGGCAGAACCTTTGGAGAGCCCCACCAGTTTCTGTTATCTAGATGACCAGAACCGGCCAGGTGACTTTGGGAATCATGATTGTTCAAGATCAGAGATAGGGTTTGGGGGTGGCGGTGACTCTGGAAGAAATATGTATAAAAAACAGTCTTGCATCTCCAAAGAGAATTTCTAGAATTCCAGAAAAGTGATCTTAGCACTGCCTGAATCAGGGTCTTTTTCTGAACTATCATGATATCATTGCAGAAGAGCCAATAATTCTACTTTCTGCAGGGAAAAAAAGGGTTGTTTTTTTTTTTTTCCCAGAAATTGATTTAATTCAATACATACATAGTAATTCTTGAAGTACCAGAGACATCTTGGTAAGGATGTCTTCTCTCGGCTGCCATAGCCAGAGGCTTGCATTTGCTGGGATGTCTGGATCAGATCAAAGGAGATAAAAAAGAAAAGAAAAGGGAGAGTGGCTTATAACCACAAGTCTTACCAAACCACTCAAGTAATAAAGTGGACGGGTGGAAACAGGATACACCACTTGGGTTGGAGACCCACACTTGGATTTGAACTCATGGAATAAAGTGCACAAGCTCTTGATCGCTTGGAGGTGACTTGGAGGAAAGTCACTAATCTCACCCCTAGAATATACTGACGACTCTACCCCAGATCTGATAGTCTTTTAATAAACTAGAATTACCATTTTGGCCTGGTGAACATCTTACTCTTATTTTATCTATAACAAGGTTTTTGTAAAATGTGACAAAGTGTTCTTAACTGGTCTCATTGTATTTCTCCATCTTTCGAGGAGTCAGGATTATGGGTACACAAGTGGGAGCACTACAGAAACTTAGATGACTTCAAATGACTGTCTATTTGAGGGTGGACACTTAATGGAACATTCTGTTTGTATGTTATAAGATTGCCTCTCTCTGGTTTGAGAGGAGGGAGCGAGAGGTTTACATAGGCTCTGAGAAGCAGCAGGGGAGTTCTTGGCTTTGTTGGTGGCATGTGATGGTTTCCTGGACTATTTGTGGGAAGGTCTGTGTCAGACTTAATTTCTTAAACTTGGCATTATACCTTCCTACAGTGAACTGAGGTTCAGCTCTACTTCCCTTGACCCCTGTATCCACAGTACTACCCAGGAATGCTCTTCAAATCAGAATCTCTACCTTATTAGGATGAGTTTCACAAAACTTTTAAAAGATTATTAGAAGCCTTTCAAGCGGCAGTTTCTGCTGAAGGTTAGATGTGAATTTAACTGAGTGCTATTTTAACATGGTATATCTATTTCCAGATGTATGGTATGGGTTTGCCTAGTGATGGAATACTACTTTACATCAGTGATGATTTTGAGATGGAATCCTACCTTCAGTGATCAACTGTGTACCCCTGAATTTTTCTCCTCACCTGTGAAGTTAAGTCCCAGTGACATATAGTGTTAGTTTGGCCCTTTTACTGCAATGTAATTTTTGGATGCCGTCCCTAAGAAATTGCCTCGACTTACAAAGTGAGTGTTTGAATGCTTTGTTGATGGACAATCTCATTGGTTAAAGGAAGTAGCCTTGGTTATTGGCTAATAAACATGGTTTAGAACAAGTTCTGTGCCTTATTCCTTCCTTCCTTCAAAGTCAATTATTCCAATTTCAGGACAAAGCAACACATTCTTGGGAGAAGGGGTATGTGAAATAGCCTCATTTTTGGCTTGCACTCTGCCTTTAATCCCATTCTTCAGACCATGTCTCATTTCCCATCAAGTAGAGTCATGAAATACAAATGAACGGCACAGGGACCTAACAGTGCTGTATGGACGGGTGAGGATAATTGATTTCCAAAATTTTGTTTATCGGTTACTTGGTATAGTATAGTAAGTAGGTCAGTGTATATGGTGATTTTATAAAAGGTGAAAAATTAAGCTTCTTTAGTGTGGCTTATCTCAGAGGAAAATGTATGATTTGAGAAGCAAAAAATGATCCAGATTAAAATGAATATTCATGTAAGAGTGTTAAATGGCTTTCAGAGAGTGAAATCTTAAAAGAGCACCTTCTCATTTCAAGGATTTTTAAGTACTAGTTATAGATATATGAAGGGTTGATATAAGTAGACTTAATTTTATGTACTTGGTGGGGGCATGAAAAAACTTTACTAAAAGAAATTGTGTATTTTGAACCATACTTTGCTAGTGATTTCTGTTATAATTTTGGAAATATGTCCTTATATAAACAATTTTCATCTAATACATGTCAGAAATCCAGCACTAGACTTCTGGTATTCATGTCAAGCCGTATTATTTATGCTTAGTCTCTGTGCATTTAATTCTCCTACTGTCTCTTTAAAGAAGCAAGTCAAATGAACAATCAACCTGTATGATTTTCAATTCCCATCGAAAACAACACAGATCCCTGTTCATTGTAAATTCATTTCTACAGCACTGGTCTTTGCTATTGCTTCAGAGTCATTTGAACACTTTAGCTGAGAGAGCAGTATGAACAGTTTCTAAAACAGCTCAAATGGAAGTAGATCCAGATTCATATGAAATGTTGTCACTCAGAAACAAAAGAGGCAACTTGAAGTAGTGGAAAGTGTAGGCTTTGAAACCAGGAAAGCCTGAGCTCAAGTCCCCTTTCACCACTTAGTATCTGGGTGTGAAAATTAACCTCCTAAACCTCAGGGTCTTCTTTGAGGAAGGTACCTACCTAGTTCTTGTGTAATATGGAATGTAAAACTGATAGCAATGCCACAAACTTCCTGCCTGCCCCCAAAGCCTGAGCGATTAGTAACACACATCCTCCTAACAATTCCGGCACCTGAAGATAAGGTAGGAAGCTTTGAAGTGCAGACTGTGTCAGCAGGGGTAATCTTCCCTGGAGGCAATGTATACCTAAAATCTTCCAGGAGCGAGAATTGCAAATTGTATCACTAAAAGATAAGTTTAAAATCCTGTTTGGACCATTTTGAATTTTTAGAAATATCAAGGTGATGTGAGGCACAGCAGCTGGAGCAAAGACTTTAGAAACCCTGGTTGGTTCAGCATGGTGAGTTGTTTGGTGAAAAATAAGAAAAGCCAAGCCACTGGCATATGTCAGAGTCTGGGAAGCCTTTCCCTCTTCCCTTTTCTCAAGGATTCTGAGATAAATTTCAGAGGGTTAGGTTGGGGATTTGGGCCATGGGAGCAATTTCAATCTCGCTCTGTTCCATACCTTCTCTCAGCCCTATTTCTGGTCTGGAAAGATACCTCTCCTTATCCCCCTCTATCTACAGACAACTAGATCACTGTTTTTCAAACTCTGGAATGTTTTTCATAGTAAAAAAAAAAAAAAAAGGCATCTTATATCATGACCCAGTACACACAGATTCCCACCACCCCCCCCCCAAAAAAAACAAAGGTTTGCTTAAAAAATATTTATGCTTACTCAGGCACTCTGATGGTTTCTTTTCCATTCCATTTACTTCCATTCCATTCCAAAACATGCTGGTGGTAACCCACTAAATTTCTTGATTCATTCAAGGGTCTTGATCCACAATTTGAAAAGCACTAGACTTAGATGACTTCTCAGTGACACTGGCACACGAGGGAAGATTCGAACACTAGAGAGTAGCCCTGGGTTCATCCTCCCCACCCACACTGCCTCCCAAATCTTGTCCAGGCTGTAACTGGACCACAAAGACTGGCCTGAACTAGATTAGGCATTTGAGGGCCATTCATATTCTTTCTACAGTTTTGGGACCCCCAGAAGTTTCCAAACTGGATTCTAGCTCTATTCTTAGGGCACAGCTGATTTGGATCATAAATCTGTGGACATGAAGGCCAGAAAGGGTAAGTTAATGACCTTAAGTCAGAAAAAGGAAAGAAAGCACTGACCATGTTCACATCAAAGTGAAATGCTGGTTCTTACATCCTTGTCTTCATCCTTTATAGCAAGTCCTAAAACTTACCTGAGTGGGCTAGCTCAGCTCCTTTAGGCTGTTGAATAATTGGCCTGGCTACGTCCAAAAGTCTGGCCTGAAGGGACATGATGAAGGGTGGAGGAGGGCAGAAATGACAAAGAATTTAGTAGTTTGCTGAGGTACTTGGAAATATGTTCCAGAGAGGGCTTCTCAAATTTGAATGTGCTTCCAAACCACTTAGGGAGCTTGTTAAAATCAAGATTCCCAGCCTAACCTCCAGTTTCTCATTTAGATCAAGGGTGGGGTCTAGAAATCGTCTTTTAAAAAATAAGTTTTTAATTGTGGTTAGAAAAAACATCTAATATAAAATTTACCCTGTTAATCATTTTTAAGTGTACGGTTCGATAGTATAAATTATCTTCACATTGTTGTGTAACAGATCTGTAGAAGTTTTCAATCTTGCAAAACTGAAACTCTGTACCCATGGAAAAACAACTTTCCATTTCCCCCTCCCCATAGCTCCTGGCAACCGTCATTCTACTTTGTTTCCATGATTTTGACTACTCTCGATATCTCATCCAAGTGGAATCATACAGTATTTCTTTTTTCTGACTGGCTTCTTCCACTAGGGATAATGTCCTCCAGGTTCATCCATGTTGCAGCATGTGACAGGATTGCATTCTTTTTTAAGGCTGAATAATAGTCCATTGTGTATATGTCATATTTTCTTTATCCATGGACAATTTGGGGTGCTTCCACTTCTTGGCTACTTTCAAGAGCATCTCTCTCCTGTGTCCAGTGACTCCCTCTATCTCTTGAGAAAAACTAAACTAGATATAGTAGATATTGTGTCCTGACATCAGAGTCACGATGTTTCATTCATAGACACAGTGTCAATTAGACAGATAAATCCTCAATCTGTAGTTCTTTTTTTTTTTTTTTTTTAATAAATTTATTTATTTATTTTTGGCGGCGTTGGGTCTTCGTTGCAGTGCATGGGCTTCTCACTGCGGTGGCTTCTTTTGTTGTGGAGCACAGGCTCTAGGCTCACCGGCTTCAGTAGTTGCAGCACGCAGGTTCAGTAGTTGTGGCGCACGGGCTTAGTTGCTCCACAGCATGTGGGATCTTCCCGAGCCAGGGCTCGAACCCGTGTCTGGTGCATTGGCAGGTGGATTCTTAACCACTGCGCCACCAGGGAAGTCCCTTGGAAAGGGTTTTGAATGGTCAGTTGATTTCTGTAGGCACTTGGTGGTGTGAAATGATAGCAAATAAAACTAGGTGCTAGATTTGGTTTGGTCATTATCTCCTCACTCATGAGAGCAAGAAGCAAGTACATAAGTGAAAAGAAGGAAGTAAGCTTATTTACTTGCTCTGTATTTGTGCTATTGTAAAAAGACCCCTAAAACTAACTGGATGAAAGGACCTAATTTTCTAGATTTATCTCTGTTCTGAGCATTGTGCTTATTATGCCATTCCAGGACTCTTCCATTTCTGGGTTTAAAACATTCTCCTGTAGTATTAACAACATGTATCTCTCCTCACTGAAGCTAAGTGTCCCACCAGAGAGAGGCATGAGCAAGATTTGTGGAACCTTGTGAAAGAGAAACATGACAAATATTTTATAATAGAAAGCTACCAAGAAATGAAATTCTTTAACACGCAAGGGAGGTTGCTATATTAACAGACATTCACCTTTTTTAAAAAGGTGCTTACAACAGACCCAGTGAGATTTTGTAATTATCCTTATTATTAAAAGATTTGATTTACATCCATACAATTGATGCTGAAACTGCTCAGCAATAGATTTTCAAAACGCTGTACTTTATACATAGCACATTCAATTGATTTTCTCATTTCTAGATATTACGGTTTAAACGTTTCTTAAAAGCTATGGAGAATATTGAAGATTTCAGCAGACAGGGATTTTATTCAGGATGGTATATGTGCCCTGCAATTGGGCTTCCCAATGGGGCCATACATTTCTGAGAGAAACAATTAGTGTTGAGTAATTAGTTACAGAAGGTGCAAAAAGGTATCCCGAAATGTCAAGGTAAAAATGCTTGACGATTAAGTGCAAATTACTTAACAAAGATGCCATGTGGTAATATGGTATTTTTGTAATTCAGCATTTTGATGTTTCATGCCATTTGATATTTTTAATGTACTAGGCACAGTTTCATATGTGTGTATGAGTATACACACATACCATTTATTGCACTTTTAAAAAGTTAACTGATATTTTAAATTATAAGAGAAATATATGTTCATGGAAAAAAATTAAAACTATGCAAAAGACAGAAATATACAAAGGGAAAAAACAAACGTCTGCCTCCCTACTTCTTTCAATCCTCAGTCCTACTACCCAGAGGTAAACAATGTTAAAATTTCCTGCCACCAAAGTTCACTGTCATATATACATATGTCCTTTTAAAACTCTATAAATATGCTTATAATCCTCTTCTGCAATTTGCTTTCTTTAGTAAACAATGTCTTAAACTTCATCTCTGTACATCTGTACATATAGATCACTTTCATTCTTTTTGATGCTGCATTACATACCATTTTATGAATGTGCTTGTATTTATTAACCAAATTGATGGACATTTTGGTAGTTTCTAGATTTTTTTTCTTTTCTATTGCAAACCTATGCATAAAAATGCTCTTTACATCATTATCTATCCATACATGTGCAGGTATAGTGCTGGATGGTTGAGTAATTTCCTAGAAATGGAATCTCCGGGTAAAAGGACATGTATGTTTTTAATGAACTAGTTTTATACATTTAAGAAAATATGTGCTTAAGGTAAAAAATCAGTCAGTACAGAAAGCGAAAAGCATAACTTCCCTTCTCAAGCTCTGACCTCCCCACCAGCCATGGTTAAGAGTTTCTCAGTACCCTCATAACTTTAAAGTAATGTATATTTTATGTATGTGCATTTAAAAAATACAAGTGGGGTGATTCAATATGGGGTATGTTCACTTTCCATTTGCTAGATGCTGTGAAATTGCTCTTCAAAAAGATTACATCTGTTACATTCCCATCAAAAGTGTGTGAGGGTACCTCCCCACCTCCACTATCCTTGACAGTAACCCTGGATACTATCACACTTTTCATGTTTTTCCAATCCGATAGATAAAAATGGCATTAAAAAACATTTAAATTTGCATTTCTTTATTTATGAGTGAGGTGGAGCCACATTTGATCGACTTCCTTATTGGTTTCTGTCCTTTCGTGGCACTCGTAATTACACACAAGTGTCTCTACCGTTATTTGAAGCAGATGTCTACTCTGTCCCTTGGTAAGATGCTGTATTTCTTCCTGATTTCCTCCAACCCCCAAAACAAGACCTTTAGATGAGACCTCTGTACATCCTCCTTTCTCTGTTTCCTTCCTCTTCCAGATGAGATCTTTGAAATATTTTCACTCCTCTTTTCTTATCTCCTAGGTTAGACTGAGATATTTAGTAATTTTAGTTCTAGACTGTCATTTCTTCAGATGGAATACAGGGGTGATACAGTCTTTGAATCCTCCCAGGTGTGTAAATATCATCCTTTCACCTCAACAGGTGAATGATATCTTGAAAAACTATAGCATTCTTAGGTTGTAGCTTCCTTTTTCTCAAATACCTGTGAGGTTAGTTCAGCTTCCTGTCTTGGGGATAAAAGTCCAGGGTCAGTATGTCTCTTTTGTGAGTTACTTATTCTGTCTAGAAGCTGTTAAGCTTTTCTTTTTATACTTGGAGTTCAGGAATTTTACAATGATTTTCCTAGGGGTGTGTCTTCTATCACTGAACTGCTGGTAACTTGGCATGCCCTTTTAAGCTGAGACTAAGGAATAGTTCTTCCATTTGTTTAATTATTATCTCTCCCCCATCTCTTCTTTTTTCTCTCTTTAGAACTCCTATTATTCACATATTAGATACCCTCTAAGGCTCTTAGTCCTTTTCCTCATAATTTCTACCTCTTTGTATTTTAGTTCTATCTACTCAAAAGATATTTCTAACTTTTGGCCTCTAAATCATACCTCTGCAGTGACCAACCATCCTCTTCTTTATTACTATATTTTTTTAAGTCTTTATTGAATTTGTTACAATATTGCTTCTGGTTTGTGTTTTGGTTTTTTGGCCCTGAAGCATATGGGATCTTAGCTCCCTGACCAGGGATCAAACCCACACCTGCATTGGAAGGCGAAGTCTTGACCACTGGACCGCCAGGGAAGTCCTCCATCCCCTTCTTCTTTTCTTAATATAAATTTATTTATTTATTTATTTATTTATTTATTTATGGCTGCGTTGGGTCTTTGTTGCTGTGCGTGGGCTTTCTCTAGTTGCAGCGAGCGGGGGCTGCTCTTCGCTGCGGTGCGCGGGCTTCTCATTGCGGTGGCTTCTCTTGTTGCAGAGCACAGGCTCTAGGCACGCGGGTTTCAGTAATTGTGGCACAAGGGCTCAGTAGCTGTGGCTCGCGGACTCTAGAGTACAGGCTCAGTAGTTGTGGCACACAGGTTTAGTTGCTCTGCAGCATGTGGGATCTACCTGGACCAGGGATCGAACCTGTGTCCCCTGCATTGGCAGGCGGATTCTTAACCACTGCGCCACCAGGGAAGCCCCTCATCCTCTTCTTTAATTTGTCTATTAATTTTTTAAGTGAAAAAATCAGTTTCATCTCCAGAAAATCATTTTGTGCTGTAACTGAATCTCCTTAAGTGCTCTTATTAATTTTTAGGTAGAGTTAAATAAGCGACTATCTAGATAAACCCTTACTTTTACTGAGACTCAGTGGGAGTTCTTAGGTCTTCTCACAGGTACAATGCAGATAAAATCTTGGCCACTTAATCTCTGATCCACTTTCTTCTCCTCTTTACTGGGCTATTCACAAGAAACAATTTTGATGGTATCCAAATAAATCCTATTCTGAAGATCAGAAGGTAAGGCATTTATGTGCTCACTTTAGCAGCACATACACAGAAGGTAAGGCATTTATTTCTGTTGATATTTTTAAAAGCATGTAGGATAACATTTTTAAGTTCATGGACATATAATGGAAGTAGTCACATGGATTTGTGCTATGAGAATAACTCTGGAAGGACTACCACCAGGAAGTTTCTGATTTCCTTAAGGTACTCTTTCCTAAATGTCACCAAGTTTCATTCCACTGTGATTCATAGCTATGACTCAGGATTGTCTCTGTTCTCTCTAGTAATGACTTGAACCGTATCACATGACAGTTAAATGAAAACGATAAAAGTTTATGGGGCAATTATTCTTAAAGTCTCCTCACTCAAAACTAGTTTGTGTGACTTTCCTGCCAGCCTACTAATAATAATTGTGTATGAAATTTATATAAGGCAGAGTAGATTTAGGGTGTAGTAAAGATTATTGAATGATATGGAGGGACTGGTTATTCCAGTGGAGGAGAATGAACATGCTTGTTTTGGGTCCTCTTCCAGATACATGTCTGTCTCCTGGATTATTATTAAACTATTTTGGTTTTTTAGCATCCTGAGTGCTTAAATTATTTTATTTTTGTTATTTGATACCAAGGTAGGGAGGAAAGATTTAAGATCTTTCTCATGCTGTTTAATAACTAGAAAACTGAAGCATTAAAAAGGCACCCTATAGTGTCTCTTAGAGCCAAGAAGGAAAGCAGACCACTGACTTTCAAGCCATTATGTCCTCTCTTTGATTCTGAGGCCCTTTATGCAAGAGGTAGAATGTGTACTCCTTATATAACCTCTAAACTCAAGTTACCATGGTCCCCTCCTAATCAAATTTACTGATATTTTCAACTCTTCTTTCTCTTTGCTATTTTTACGATATCTGATGAGGAAGAATCCTTTCCTTCCCCTTCTGAAGCCCCTTTGGCCTACGTATTACATGCTCCTTTGCTTTTTCTCTTAACTCTCCGATCACTCTTTTTCTCCCTTTCACTGGTTCCTCTTCCTACTCTCATTGTCTAAGACCTAGTTCTTGATGATGTGTTCATTCATTCATCCATTCATTCAGCAAATATTTATTGAACACTTATTATGTGCCAGGCACGATGCTAAGAAGTGGTCATAAAAGGGTGAACAAGAAGGAGGTATCATGTTCATGGAGCTCACATTCTAGAAGGGGAGACAGACAATGAGAAAACAGGCAAAATAAGGACCAACTGTGATAAGTGGAATTAAGAATTGTGATAAGTATAACTAGGAAAATAAACAAGGTTTGGTGAAAGAGGGCAATGGGGTTTGAGCCTGTGAGACCTGCTTTAAATAGTGTACCCTGAGAAGACTTCTCTGAGGAGGACGGGTCCGCATGAGAAGGAGCTGCTGGGTGAGACGTGGGAAGGGAAACCGTCCCCAAGCCAGGAACAGGTGCAGAGTTCCTAAGGAGGAACTAACAGAAGGTCGTTGTGGCCATGAAATAATGGAGAAGAGGTGAGGAGCCATAAGAAGTACAGTTAGAGGGGTAGGCAGGACCCAGATAGTGCGGAGCATTGTAGCCTAAGTAGGGAGGTCAGACTTAATCTAGGCAAACTGGAAATCTTTGAATTGTTAAGTAGGAGAATAATAAAATCAGAGTTAAAATTTTAAAACAGTGATGTGTAGAGAATGGACCATAGGGGAACTAGTCTGGAAACAAGAAACTAGTTAGGGAGCCATGGCAGACACTGTTGATTGACCACATAAAACTTATTCCTATCTCTGCTCCATACTGTCTGGAAGCCTAGTTTTTACTTTCCCAATCTCCCTTGCAGCTATAGGTGGCCATGTCATTTAGACCTGACCTTTGTGCCATAGAAGCAAGTTTTCTGGAAAGCTTCTGGCACAGAAACTGTGTTTCTTGATGAAAGGAACAGATGTGAGGGTTGGCTGGTACTGCCTTGCCCCCATGGTGATGTGTCCTTGCTTTCTGCCTTTGATCTAATGATACCTGGAGTTGTGGCAGCCACTCTGTGACCGTGAGGGAAAGGCCAAGAAAGTTACAGAGACACAAACATGGAACCACTGAAAGAACTGCGGAGCCACTTTGTCCAGACTTTATGATCTAGAAACAACTAAGTGCCTTTATTATTTAAGCCACTAACAGTGAGCTAAATTGCTACCTGCAGCTGAAAGCATTTTTACTAACCCAGAGCCTCTTGTAGGATATAGGTGAGAGCTGTTGGCTTGGACTAGGGTGATAGTGCTGAGTACCAACTTCATACAAGTTACTTCATATTCAATTCTGATCTCTTCTCTCCTTTTCTCTCTCTCTCTCTCTTACTCTGTCTCTCACTCTTTCAATTGGTAGCTCCATTTTCTTGAAGTTTCCTCATGTCTAAACACTCCAAGAGGGACTTCCCTGGTGACCCAGTGGTTAGGACTCTGTCCTCCCAATGCGGGGGGCCTGGGTTCGATCCCTGGTCAGGGAACTAGATCCCACATGCTGCATCTAAGACCTGGCCCAGCCAAGTAAATAAATAAATAAATAAATAAATAAATAAATAAATAAATAAATAAAAATAAACACTCCAAGAGCCTCTAGTTTCCAACCACTAATTGATACTTTCTCCATCCAATCTTCCCGGAATTGTTGCAACAATATCAAGGTCACCTTCCCAAACCTCCATTCAAGAGCTGACAGCAGATCCCGATAGTGATTTTGAACAAACCTAAAGTGATTCAGCCTTGTATTCAAGGCACTTTGCTAGATAAACCCACTCTCCTTGTACAACCTCATGGACTTGTTACTCTTTAAACATATTCTTTGTGTCAACTTCTGGTTACAACTTTGTTCCCATTCATTTAAAGAACATCTACATGCCTTCTATGTCAAACACTTGTTAAACACCATACTTTCACATATGCTCACTAATTTAATCTTTGCAACCAACCTATGAGATAGGTTTTATTATCCTCATTCCACTGATGTGAAAACTAAGGGTTATGGGGCTTGCCTTGTTCAAGGGCAGAACGCTGGTAAGAGGCAGAGCCAAGATTTCAACCCAAGTTTTGTGATTCCAAGCCTAGTGTCCTTTCTTGGGCCTTTCTGCCACAGTCTTAATCATCTCAATCTGTAGTAACTCTCTTTTGCTTTCTGCCAGTACACATCTACCTCTGCTCCCTACCCCTTTCAAGACAGTTTTTTGAGATTTGCCTCATCCAAGAGTCTTTGTCTTCTTTCCTCAGAGCTTTGTATGTAGTTGAAATTAGATCATTATAGATTGGGGTTTTTTAGTGGTAGTATTAATTGCAATTGGTTAATTGATCTCTGGTAATTCCATTTCTCTATGGCCTGTCTCTCCAACCAGATTTCAGACTTCCCAAGGGCATGAGCAAGCAACATATTCTTCTTAATTTTTTGGTATTCACTTTTAATACTTAGGAAAATGCAGTAGGTGATTAATTGATACTTGTCTAATAAAAGGCCAAATAAAACAATGAGAATCTTGCATTAAATCTATGTTTCTGGCTCCAGATAATTCCCTATATCCTTTGATTTCATTCTTACATACATTCACAAAATCTAAGTACTAATAAACACCATTTTCTTGTTTTTTACCACAAAAATTCCAACATGTTCCCTATTACGGTAAGGATTGTATTTGATAACCTTTCTAATTAGCATTACATTTTAAATGCCTTTAAAATGCTCCATTACATATTTGTCCAATAGTCCATGACAATTCAGATATGTAATTGCTGTTATGGATTACCTGGTCACCATCATTAAATAAGTAGAGAGACTTAAACATGTGTAATGCTAATTAGGAAAGTTATCAACTATGGGAAGTTAAGATAATAGGGAACATGATGGTTTTGTTTTGGAACTGCAGTAAAAACATGGCTACAGGGATACAGACGAATCTTTTGTGAATTCAGTGCCCTCAGAAGCAAGGAGCCATTTTACAATGGAGAATACAGCAGAGCAGAAAGCGACTTTGTGAATTGTGCCCCCTTTTTGTCACTCCATTAATAACTGACTGTGACTGCCAAAACATTTCTCCTGGACTGTACCAGGGAAGCACAAGAGGTCGAGCCCTGAGCAAAATATAGCTAGAGAGGGCCTCTTTTCTGTCCCCTTGAAATACTCCCCCCAAATCAATATCACTCTGTTTCTAGCCTTGCTTTCATAGCCCTACAATCTATTAGGCCTCTATTCAACATGTTCTATTAAGTGATGTGGGTTTTTTCCCTTACTGAAGAAATTGATGAGTGCCTTATTAAAAAATCATCCAAGATTGCCCCCAGTTCTCACAAAGGCTACCTGACCCTGACTGCTGTTCCAAGCGGTTCCTGGAATCTTGGAGAATCGTTACAGCATAAAAGCTAGGTAGCTTCTCTGAAGGAACACGACGTGGTTTGGGACCATTTCATTTTTTTAAAGAAATAATATTTCACTATTCCTAAGCGGTATAAGAAGTAGGTTTGGTGGGAGTGGTGAGGGAGCCAACTAGTTTTTTAAATGTCATTTCAGAAACATATATGAAACAATATGCAACATTTGCATGTATATGTGCATTTTTCTTAGGAGAAGGGCTAGAGCTTTCATCAGATTCTGCACATGAGCCTTTTGGTAAACTGTGAAATAGATGCACATTACATGCCAGGCACCAAGGAATAGCACCATGTAAGAGACTTAGAATGTTCTATGCTTAATATTAGCAAAAAAACCAAAACCAAAAACCAACAAGCTAAAATCCAGTGGTGAAGCAAACATTCCCTCACAGCGCTTTCTTTCATAATTATACGGCAAAGAGCTGTGGAGCCTTCGGTCTCAGCTCATCATTGCCTGTCAGGGGCCTGCTGGCTCCCTGGAGCTTTCTGGAGTCTTGGGAAAATAGAGAAGAGAGTGGGATTTTTACCTCTGTTTACCACAGAGCATTCCAGAATCACATTGCCACCTTCTGAGTCAGGCAGTCATGATTTGTTTCATAAAGCCAACTTTTAGGTAGGTTTGAGGTACATCTCGCTGGAACAGGGGTGGCTGACCTCTGAAATGATCGGGGGCCAAGGTCATACCAGTAGTTCATATAGACCCATATCTGTGCTCTAATTGCCCTTTTCCCTCCCCACCCAATCATAATTGGGAACCCAAATTGTGTGTTCAGACACTCGAGTTTATCATTTGATTTTATTCAGTCTTGATATCAGGGCCTGGAAAATTTCTGACTTCCTCACACACGGAATTCAGAAGGAGATAAGCAGAGTAAAGATGATAGATTTAGCAGATATTTATTTACACTTGCAGATGAAATAAAAGCATCCTCATATATTCTGTCTTTTCCTTCAATCGAGTGTCTGTTTAGGTGCGCCTGGGCAGGTTTGCCCTACGCTATGCAAATTGGAAGCTATTTTCTTTTGCCCGACCCAGTTACATGGGGGAGTTTCTTGCCTTTTGGGAGGTCTGAGGTCTTCTGTCAGCGTTCAGTAGGTGTTCTGTAGGAGTTGTTCCACATGTAGATGTATTTCTGATGTATTTGTGGGGAGGAAGGTGATCTCCGCTTCTTACTCTTCCGCCATCTTGAAGCTCTCTCTTGGAAGCTATTTTCATTCTTTTATTCTCTTAATTTGGCAAATGTTTGTGGCATGCTGCTGTGCTGTGTGTGTGGTGCTGGACTGTGTGCTGTGAAAGAAGCAAGACAGGCCTGCGTACTGCCCACGTCCTGGGGCCATTGAAGAAGGAAAGCTTATCATGGGAAGTTTCGTAGTGTAAACATTGAATAGAATTCAAGGCCGTGTTAAGGGAGGCCTCACAGGCTCTGATCACAATATTCCCCTGTGTGAGGTAAGACTTGAACTGAGTCTTGAAGGATGGCAGAGAGGAGGCGAGGAGGACATCTCAAGTGGAGAAATTAGTGTAAACAAAGGTTTGGGGTTAAGGAACGAAGGGCATGCGTGTGTGTGCATGTGTGTACGAGTGCATGTGTTTAAAGCAGAGGAAGGAGATAAAATTAGAAAGGTAGACTTGGAATAAATCATGGGAGACCTGGAATTTTAAAACTTGATCCAGTAGATAACGGAAATTATTAGAAAGATTATTGATGCGTTGAAGGAGGAAATCTGACATTTGTAAAGCACCTATGATGTGCCAGGCTCTGTGCTGGCCCTTTACTTACATAAACAATTTGATCTCAAAATGACCTCTCCAGGAAGCATCACCATTTTTCAGTTGGGAAAACCAATTAAAAATATTTTATTATGGACATTATGTGCCTCCTGATAAAAGTACAAAAATCATCTATGAAATATTCTTGCCCAAAATAGAATTTCTATGTGATCAAGTCTCTAAACACCACTAAGAGTTTATAGGACATACAAGAACAGAAGAGCGTGTTAAATCATACATGAGATGCAAACAACAGAATCTAGCATCTGAGAAATTGCAGGATTGAAAACAAGTTTATCTTGAGAAAATTTCAAAAGAAGAAGAAATACTATAATGAACCCCCTATGTACTTATCACTCAGCTTCAGCAATTACCAATTATGTCCAATCTTGTTTCATCTTCACTCCTCACTTTCCACCCGCAGCTAATTATCTTGAAGGAAATCCCAGTTGTCATACCACTTCAGAAACATTTCAGTGTGTCTTAAAAAGGTAAGGACTCAAAACCAAAAGCCAAAAACCAAAACCACAATACTATCATCATACCTAAATTAATAATAATTCCTTAATACCACCAAATAGTAATCATTCACATTTTCTGAATTGTCTCATAAATTAGAAACAAATAATTTCTTTTGTTTCAATCAGAAACCAAATAAGAACTATATATTGAAATTGCTTGCTGTCTCTCAAGTCTCTTTTAATTGAAAAGCTCCTCTTCCCTCTCCTTTTTTTTTTTTTTCCTCAAAATTTGTTTGTTGAAGAAATCGGGTTTTGTTCTTAGAGTTTTCCACATTCTGAACTTTGCTGATGCGTCCCCTTGTTCCAGGTAACATGTTCCTCTGTCCCTTGACTTCCTGCAGACTGGTAGCTGGCTCAGATTCTGAGTTGTTTTTTGGCAAAGATACTTAGAGGGAGTGGTATGTATCTTCTAATTCAAGCAACTCTACAGCCAGGAAATGGAGAAGCCCTGGAGTTTCACTGAGTCTCTCTGGTTCCAAAACTGTGCTCTGGCCAACTCTTCCCATGGCCCTCTAAGATTAATCTGACAGAGAAGAATGGGAAGAACTGACGGGATGGAGGCTGGCACTGTGAGACTCAGCTCAACATTCATGTGCTAGACACTCCACTGGGCAGGAAGAGAGCAGGCAGCTGTTGTAATGACCCAGGCATGCGGTGATGAAGAGTGTGACCGCAGAGACTCTTGTCTTTTTGCGGAGGAAGGTGCAAGCCACAGGATCTTGTAATATTTTGGTTCCTGCAGTTATGTTCTAAGGGGTTCCAGGCACCTGGTTATGCAGAAATGTTTAGGTTTCTGTGATTTTTGAATGCTCTGCTGAGCTCTGGGGGTTAATGGAGGAATCAGAGTTACCCAGACTGTTAACAGATAACTTTGATGACTTTTAAAATATTTTTATTTCTTTGTTCTGCCCCTTTTTCCAAAAAGGATTTGAGATGGAAATTTTTTCCTTTTAAAATTACAAACTCTTTTTTTCAGATAACAACATTATGTGTTCATTAACACACACACACACACACACACACACACACACACACACACACACACCTTCTATCTCAGAAATATTTAACATAGAAACCCCACATGACAGGGCTCTGCTAGTGGTGGAAGGAGAGGATTACCTGGAGCTGACATTTAGCACTAACTCATTCTATGTTTGAATTTGTTTGTCATGTGTTCTATTTGTAATTTAAAAAACCCCAAAATAATACAGATGTGATTAAAAATTATTATAAAATGGCATCATGTTGGACATCCTTTTACAACTTCCTTCTTCATTTAACAATCTATCTTTAGAAGTGGAATAGTTATTATATAGGCAGAGTTATTAGTTATAATAATTATATAATTATTATTATACAAATTATTTATAATAATGTAATATATTGTAATATATAATATATTTATAATATAACAATTTAATTATTAACTATTCTTATATAAACTATTATTATACTATTATACAATTATCATATAATTTCTAAGCAATGCCTATATATAGTTACTAAATATTTTCTGACTTAAGCATAAATTAGAAAAAATCGGATAGAAAGATAAAAATCTAATATAGTTACTATATATAGATATTGCTTAGAAATTGTAATCATGGAGGTGAAAAATTGAAATCATACTTATTAACTGATCAATGGTAACTCTATATATTCCTTAGAACAAATAATTGGTTTGCTACTGTCTTAATCCTGCTCTTTATTTGTCCTGCCTCTAGCCACTGCCTAGATTTGGCCCCGAAGTCAGTGGTCCAGGAAGCCCTGTAGCACGTGAACCTTTTCAGGACACTTATTCACTTATTTCTATTATGGGCAGAGGTTCTCTTTCTTTCTTTATTTCTTTCTTTTTCGTTCTTTTTCTTTCTTTCTTTCTTTCTTTCTTTCTTTCTTTCTTTCTTTCTTTCTTCCTTCCTTCCTTCCTTCCTTCCTTCCTTCCTTCCTTCCTTTCCTCCTTTCTCCCTCCCTCCCTCTCTCTCTTTCTTTCTTTCTTCTTTCTTTTTTATCTTTTGCTTCCATAGACTAGGAGATAGGATCCTCTTTCCCAAAACCTAAAAAAACAATTTCCACTACAGTATATCAAAGAGAGACATTGTGATAAATGTACTTGTCTATTAATCAAGTACCTGAGTGTGCAGGAATTGAAGTGAGCACTGAGGTTCAAGCAAAAGTAAGAAGCAGAGTCCCTGCCCTGAAGTTCTGAAATATATATTTTCCTTAATAACCCAGGGCTGAAATAAAACTGTCTTAACTTTGACGGTAGTCCCGGTGCCTTCGAATCCATGTCCCCTCTGAATCGCCAGGTTGTAGGATGGGCTCGGAGGTAATGATCAGCCAGGGACTGATCATTGGGTTTCTGCATTCATCTGCAGTTTCCTTAAATGCAGTGCACAGGCCACAATGCAATTAAACGCCCAAACTGCCAAGTTCAGTTTCTGAATCCAGTATATCTTCCTAGGCCTGACCTGCATATTAAAGACATCCGCTAAATATACAATTTGGATGTATAATCTGTTTATCTGTAATATGCACTGATACCAAGTTTATCTTATTTTAAAATAATTATTTTAAAGACTAGACATCGTAGATATGGAACTTACAATATAATTATGAAAAAAATGAACTAATAATTAGCAAAACAAAACCACCCTGGAAATTGCACTCATGCAAGCATATTTCTGCCAGCTTGGATTTTACATTAACGCATTATCTGCAATAGTTTTCTCAAATGGAGTGCCATTTATAGATATCTGCCAAGCCTCATCAAAACAAACAAGCCCCTATAATAAGAGTTAGCATGTAAAGTGAGGGTGGACAGAGCAAAAATCTTTTCCCCAGGGCTCTCTTTTATCAAACGACCCTGCCTGAAGAATAGAGGCCAGTGTTTTATGTTTCAAGTGGACCATATGGCATGATATGAGTGCACTTTAATGACTTATTAGCATATTCTTCCAGCTAGGCTTTCCTAGTTAAACCAGCTTGACAAAATCTGAATTTTAAAATATTTGCATGAAACCTCCTGGAATAAACAAAGCTTGGTGATTTGTTTGCTCCTCCTTGTAGATGAAAGAAAAGACGGTTGATCCTTCATGACAGTGCTCATGAAAAAATCAGGTCAGCCACCTCCTCTCTAGCCCTTATGAGTGGAAAATTTTTGGAATGTCTGCAGCGTTATTCAGACGTTTTGGCTCTCCATGACAAGATTCCCTGCTCTACCTAGATTCTGTGCTTTAAAGATGCTAACTCTGTCTTCTGTGACCTTGATCCTTCCTTTACGGGGAATGAGATGTTCTGGCTGAGATCTAGTTGCTTGCCTGCCTCATTAAAAAGCCTTTTAGCATTTGGAGGAAGACCAGGAACCAGATCAGGGCTTGGGGCTTAGGACTTCTTATCGTGGCTTGGTTATGGAGTTATGTGAACCTAAGGGCTAGTTGTGTCTGCTGTGACTGCTCGAATGGTCTCTGAAAATGGAATATGTGAGGAGGAACAGAATGGAGCTGCCCACACTACCTAGACCGAGAAAGCTAGCCTCTCTATATGCTATTGCACACGCTGGAGCATTTATTGTTCTTTTCAGATTTGTCAGAGTGTAAATGTCTCCTTATCTCTCTTTCCTAAGTTAGTTCTTGGTACTTTTTGTGGATCAGGATGCTCTTTGTGGAGGTTGCCACTGATCACATACGATGAGGGTGACAATCCTTGGTGACTCCACAATTAAGATTGTCATCTCTAGTACAACCACAATGATGTGGGCGTGTGAATATGGATTTCACTCCAGGAAACTTTTCTACTTTATGGCAGATACTGCCACAACCCCCTTTTCCCTAGTTATTTTCCAGTTAGAGGTCTCCCTGTGACAATATTATGGCCAATGAGATGTAAGTGGAAGTCTGTTGGATGCAGTTTCTGGCAAAGCTTTTGCTTTCCTGGGAAAAAGAGACAAACCTAGCTGACCTGTGCCTTGTCTTTGCTTCCACCTTCTCCTTGGGTGGAATGTAGATGAAATGGCTGGAGGTGCTGCAGCTCTCTTGCAATTATGAGATGGCAAGCAGTGGGAAAGAAGCCAACACACTAAATATATGTAGGGGCTTCCCTGGTGGCGCAGTGGTTGAGAATCTGCCTGCCAATGCAGGGGACACGGGTTCAAGCCCTGGTCTGGGAAGATCCCATGTGCCGCGGAGCAACTGGGCCCGTGAGCCACAATTACTGAGCCTGCACATCTGGAGCCTGTGCTCCGCAACAAGAGAGGCCGCGATAATGAGAGGCCCGCGCACCGCGATGAAGAGTGGCCCCCACTTGCCGCAACTAGAGAAAGCCCTCGCACAGAAACGAAGACCCAACACAGCCATAGATAGATAGATAGATAGATAAATAAATAAATAAATAAATAAATAAATAAATAAATAAATGTAACAAATAAACTGATTAGGAAACTGAAGCCAGAGTGGCTGAGTGACTTGTTCAAAATTTACTAAACAAGTCCTCTGACTTCAAGTACTGTGTTCATTCTTTATATTTTATAACAAGTCACAATACAAAAGGCAATACTTCTTATGGTTATTGCACTCTTACTAAATGCCAGACCCTAAGCTAATTTTTAATATGTATTACATTTTTTTTTAAATTTATTTAACCTTTATAAAAACCTGGTAAAGTTGTGCTATGGACTGAATTGTGTCCCCCCAAATTCATATTTTGGAGACCTAACCCCCAATGTGACTGTATTTGGAGATAGGCCTTTAGGGGGTAATTAAGTCATAAGGGTGGGGCCCTAACCAGATAGGATTAGTGTCTTTTTAAGAAGAGGCACCAGAGAGTTTATGCTCCCCTCCCCCCACCCCCGAGTCTCACTCTCTCTCATTCTCTGCTCTGTGAGTACACAGAGAGAGCACAGACTTCTACAAGCCAGGAAGAGTGTTTCACAAGAAAATGAACTGCCTGGCCCTTTGATCTTGGACTTCCCAGCCTCCAAAATTTTGAGAAATAAATTTCTGTTTAAGCCCCCAAGTTGGTGCTATTTTTTTAACAGCAACTTGAGCAGACTGAGGCAAGTAGGTACTATTATTTTGCCCCTTTTGCAGGTAAGGAAACTGAAGCTCAGAAAGATTAAGTATCTTCAAGGCCACATAGCTAGTAAATGGCACTTTTCCTTTCTTCAAGAGATGGTGTCCCCTTGGCCAGTAAGTGGTCAGTCCTGTTAATGAGTTTATACTAGATGATTCCAATTTCTAAAGGTAAAACAATAATACTTGAAAACAGGGGTTGACAACATTTTCTGTAAAGAGCTAGGTAGTAAATAGGTTAGGCTTTGTGTGCCATACGGTCTCTGTTGGAACTGTCAACTCTCCCTCTGTAGTATAAAAGCAGCCACAGATAATACGTGAATGAATGGGCATGGCTATGCTTTATCTGAAAGTTTTATTTACAAAATCAGGTGGTAGGCTAGATTTGGCCCATGGTCCAGTCCATTGTTTACCAGCCATTCTTTAGAACAATACTAAAAGGACAATGCTTTCTGAATTAGTTGTACTGGATTTGAATTCTGCCATATATCTTTAGGTGAATCCTATCATCTGGTCCCCATTTTCCAAGTTAGAATGGTCATATCTGCCCTGCCAGACTACCAGGGTCATTGCCAGGATCATGAAAGATACTAGATGTAGAAGGGCTCTGAAGAAGAGCAAGTGCTTATGCAGATACAATTTGATACCAGTAAAGTTTGATACCCATATAGTTCAGAGTACTCCTGGAAACTCCACCCCAGGCAAAACATCTTTGGTTTAAAGACTGGAGTCAACTGAGGCTGATCTGGCTGCCCTCCAGGGAAGGTCCCTCTTCCTCTCACCAGGGGTCTTTGGGTGCCCATCAGGCTTCAACGTCCAGTTAGATCTGGGGTAGAGTTGGCCCTTGGGCAGATTCCAGGCTCCCTGGCATGCAGACCTCTCTTTGGCTTTAAGCCTGCATCTTCAGTGACTGAGTTGTTTATTTGAACTAGGGATGGGTAGGGAGGGGTGCCACGGTGTGTGCGATACTCCTGGTAAGGCAGAAATGGGCCAGCCTGGATCTCTGCAGGGCACAAGTCTAAAAGTGAAAATGGATCCTGTCTCCTTCTCCATGCCTTGAGAAACCAGGTTGGGGGCCCAAGCCAGAAACCAGAAAAAAATCTGCCCCTTTCTTCCATTCTTGATGCTTTCACTTTCTGAAATATTATTTATTTATTCAAGTGAGATCATATATGCAATTTCTGGCCTATGAAAATTATTTTGGTCTCTGAGAATTTAGGATGCCAACCTCTTTTAAAAATAGAGAAGAAAGGGCAGAAGAAAACTCTTAAAAACATCTTGGGGGTCCAGGGAGAGCTTCTTTTAAATGTTGTTGAAGTGTTTTAGAATGCCATTCAAAGGCCTTTGGATTTGGGCCTCTACTACTCTTTTAAGCTTCCTTTCCAACTGCATTCCTGATCTGCCCATGAGCACTCAGCCTGGATTTCTCATCCTGGCTGGATCCTGTGGGTTAAAGTGTGTGCCTTAGCCAGCAATTCCTCTCCCTGGAATGCGCTCCCATTTTTACCTTCCCTCCTTGTATACATTTTCTTCCCTCCAACCAACTCCCTGGGCAACTCTTACTTTGCCCTTGAGGAAGTCTCAAAACTAAAGCAAGCCTTGCCCACCCTGCCCCACACAGCAGAACTATCCCCTCCCTCTACCCTATCCCTTCAACGCTTCATGTAGATCTTCAGTTTAACCCTGCATTTTATTCATCTATTCCTCAGAGTTGCTTGTACATAGTAGGTACTTAATAAGTACCAACGGAATACTACTGAATGAAAGCAGCCAGGAGTAGAGGAAAGCAATGGCCTGGGAATAAAGAGACTCTGGTTCCCATCTCTCCATCAAGAGCTAAGCAGGGTATGTTATGCACGAGAAAGTGCTTTGTAAACTGAATATGCCACGCACATTGAAAGTCATTCTTTTTTTTCAGGATCAGTTGTATTTATTGCCTTCATGCTGCTTGCCTTTAATTCCTACTTGTGCGTCTCCATAAGAAAGATCTCAATCAATGGAATAGTGATTTGAGAACAAATTAGTGCCAGTCATACTCTTTTATCTCCAAATAGAACTGAATCTTCTCTGAGATTCAGAGGATTTTATTTCTGGCCATGTCCTCATGTATTTCTATTTCCATGTTCTAACCTAATACCAGATTCGGTTAGCATGTCAGCGTGAAGAGAGCCTGGTCTCTGAAATCCGATCCTGACCAGCTACATCTCTAGACTACATTTTCTGGAACCCTCCGCCTGATGACTGCCCTATTAGAATCTCAGTCTGCTGCGTGTTCTCATCTCCTTAGCTGTATTTTCTATGGTCACAAACTCAAGGGACAGCAGTGTTGGCAAATCTCTGAGGCTTAATGTGCCTAATTAACTCGCATATGCCACAGACAGGAGCCTCTGCTATTTATGGCACCGAGAAGTGAGAAAATGTCCCCTACCATGGGTATCAGGTAACTAACGCAGTTCTGCCAAAGTTTGGTTGTGAAACGCGAAGCCTCTGAAACCCATTGGTGTTAAGTGCACACCAAATATTCAATCCAGACATGTCGTGCTTCAGCTATTCTGGGGCTCATAAACCTTTCATCAGCATCAGAGGTGAAATATTTGGCCTTATTTGTAAGTCCCGTATTTCTAAAGACCAAGGGGGCTCATTTAGTATTCCCAGCAGAGAGGTCACAAGGTTGGTTTTCAGGGGTCCTGGTTGAGTGGAACTGATGACTTCAAGCAGGAGGTACTTTCATGATTTTCCAGGAAGCAGCACCTTACTCCTCCTGCGTGTTGTCTACTCTGTCCCTTTCCCTAACCACCCCCCAGCCAACCCCCCTAAACACAAGCATTGTTGTATAGAGCTGTTCAGGGCCCTTACATTTTCTGACCAAAACACTGAAACATTTATTTACTAGTAGTATTAAGGAAGAAGGCTACTCCTTTTTAGGCAAACTATATTACAAAAGGCTTTGAAAATTGTCGTTTTATTGGCAGAGGAGAGGTTACTTAATTTCATAGAAACCTGAAATCTAAGTGTTAGAGAGTCCTTTGAGATCATCTAGTCCCCCCTTAGTTTTCCAGGTGAATGGCCTGAGATCCACAGAGGTGAGGTGACCAGCCCAAGAGCTCACAGCTGGGTCATGGCAGATCTGTGCTCTATTACATACCAGCTCTCGGACCTCAGGCAAGTCACCTAACCACTCACGGCCTCAGTTTCCTCATAGAGGTTCTGAGGATTGAGTGAGATAATCCACTCCAAATATAATAATTGGCACAGTGCCTGGCACAGAGTAAATATTAGCTGTTGACGTTACTGTTACTGCTATTATTTCACAGATCACTTATTTCTAAGTTGCACTTTTCCTAGTACCTAGTTCTGTCCTTATACGACCAGCAGTACACCTAAATCTGGGCCTCAGAGGCTGCCTTATAATGGGATGCTGTGATGTTGTTTTAGAGAATGTAATGATCTTCCTCTCTGAAATATTCAAAGCCTCCAGAGGTTCAGAAACCTCATGAACAAAATAGCACAATAGGCCACTCCTAGATTCCTATTATCACATAAGCTAAGAACTGAATTTTTAAAAGAAAGTGAAACTGTTTCCCTCATAAACAGGCTGCATACTTAAAGTCATGCAAAAGCCAATTTTCTGCTCTCTTTCCCTAGGAGTGGTTTATTTCTCACTTGGTGATTGTTAGAGATGTTTGGTCAACCTGGGCCCATCCCCTGTAAGCATTCTCATTTGCTGACTTCACTGCCTAGAATGTCCTCAAACAGCCTTGCTTGAAGATGGTGGCACTAAAACAGGTCTCTGGGGCAGTCTGAGCTCTCCCTTACCTCCCAACACACCTGCCCTCTGGGTCCTGTCTCAGAAACTGTGCTGTAGCCCTCTCCTCCAGGAAGGCGGTGGGCAAGAAGGCGGTGGGCAGGAAGGCGGTGGGCAGGAAGGCGGTGGTTTGGCCCATGGCTGACTAACAACAGCTAATGTTTCTCGAGCACATATTACGTGCCAGGCTTTGCTTTAAGCTTTTTGCATTTATTTTCTCCTTGAATCTACATAGCAATCCTATGAATTAGGTATATCACCGGTTCCATTTTGCAGATGGAGAAATTGAGGCACCCAGGAGTTAAATAATTTTCCCAGAGTAACACAGTATCCTCCCAACTGTCCAGGCCTGGATCTGACTCCCAGAGCATACGCCCTGCAGTGCACTGTCCCATCCATAGTCTTATCTGCTACTGGGCAAATCAACTAGGTGTTCATGTAAAACAGGGTTCAAATGTACTAATGTTCCTTCCTGCCCAACCTCACCTTAGATAGCTACTGTCATGGGAAGGCTGGGATGTATTTTTCCCTAGGACTTCTGTGCTTTAACAACAAATGTGCGTACCTATGTATACTATACAGAATTATTTTCAGTGTTTATGTGTTTTATGATACCTAAGTGGTATTATGCTCAATGTTGTTTTAAAACTTAAAAAAATTAACATTACAAAACCTGTTTTCTCACGACTGCCGTAATACCTCCACATACACATATAATTTATTTAGTGATTGCAAGAGGATATTTTTAAGTGTCAGAAATATTAATTAATAATTAATTAATATTAATTTTTAAAACCATACTGGTTATTAAATATTTTAATACCACTCTAGCTTTCAATTTTATTACTCACTGCTCCCCCAAACCTGACTGATATTCTAGTTAAATTGAACCAGTTTCTCTTACCTAAATATACCTTGTGCTTTCCTGTAGTATATTCTTTGGTTCTAGAAATGCGGAAAAAAGTCCTCATGTCAGCTAGTTCTGTTTTCCAACAGTTCAGTTCAGCAGACATATATAGAGCAATTACTGGGTAGCAACTAAAGAGAAAACAGTAACAAGGAAACTTGAAATGATGGGAAATTCCAGGTTGTGGCTGTGTGTCTAGTCTCTGTTCATTGGCTGAGTCAACAGTCCTAAAGGGCTCCCTTCTTCACTGCACCCTCTGCAGGACACCCCAGTCCCTCTTTCTCTTTGGAAAGGGAAGAAAACACTTCCCTCTCCATTATTTTATTTGCTTCCATCTTCCTCATTTCTCTTCAACCTCCTTAACCCAAGGTAATATTCTCGTTTTGAACTTTTTCCCGTCCTTATTTAAGAACAGAATAGAGCCCTAGGAAGTTGTTGTTTCTGCACTCTTGGTGAAGCTATGTTTTGCACTGGGGCTGGTGATGGGGAAGTGGAGGGATGAAGGAAAGAACACATGTGGCTCTGCATGATAATATGAAGGGTGAACATTGTTGTCAAGAGGTAACCTTGTGAATATAAGACTGTTAGGGAAAAAAGTGCTCTTCATTCTTAAGGATTTGGAGAGCACTATGAGTGAGGGCTAATGTGCACTGTGGGAAGCTGTGTAAGCGTGTGATTTAACTGGAGCTTGCTAAACCATCTTTCGATAGAAGCAGGACAGCTCGCTTCTCTTATAGCCACATTGGTCTCTTTGTTACTTGAACTTACCTGGCATTCTCCTTTGCTCAAGCTCAAGATTTCTTAACAATGGCACTCGTTGACATTTTGGATAATTGGATAATTATCCAAAATGTCAATAATTGGATAATAATTCAATAATTGGATAATTGAATTTGGATAATTCTTGATTGTAGGGTGCTGTCCTGTTCATTACAGGATGCTTAGCATTATCCCTAGACTCTACCCACTGGATGCCACCCTCCGACCCAAGTCATGGCGATCAAACATATCTTCAGATGTTGCCAAATGGCCCTGGGGGAGAGGGGGCAAAATTGCCCTCAGTTGAGAGCCACTGCTGTAGCTGTTCCCTCTGCCTGGCACACTCTTCCCCCAAAGATCCATATTCCTACCCCCTCACCTCCTTTAAATCTCAGTGCAGATGTTACCCCATTGAGGCTACTCTGGCCACCTTATTTAATAATGCAAACTGTCCACCTCCTAACCACCTGTATCCCTTACCCTCCTCTACTTATTAATTTTCATGACCGTCTAATGTACCAAATAATGTACTTATTTTTATATGTTTATATTTGTTTTTTCTCACTAGAATGTAAGCTCCTTGAGGGAGCAATTTTGTTCCCTGTTACTTCCTAAGCACCTAGAGCAGTTCCTCACATATGATTTAAAAAAATAAAAATACATATGCAAAGATCTACAGTGAAAAGTCTAGCCCTAACTTCTGTTCTCTGTGCTCCCAGTTCTCTACCCCAAAGCAAGTAACCATTTTTTCTAGTTACTAGTATACCCTCCTAGAGTTTCTTTATGCAGAATCAAGCAAGTAGGATAGACTTCCTATCCAAACTTTTATTCTTTTTTATTTTTTTACCAAAAGTTGGCATACATATGTACCTGCTCAGCACCTTCTCTTTTTCATTTAAGCTTATATGCATTTTGAAAATAGTATTTTTGTCTAGGAAGATTTTTCTTTCCTGTTTGAACTTTTCCTCTCTGTGCTTGAAACTTGGAGATCCACAGTCCTGGAAACACTGATCTGACTTCCTGTCCTTTAACAAAGAAAAAACTCGATTTTCCCTTTAAACTTTGAATTCAGATTTCAGTCAGATCCCAGCCAGGTCTCAGCCAGTCAGAGGTCTGCCTCCTCGTTCCTTGCATGAGAGCTACTCATTGACTCAAGTCCCTATGTCATTTGATTATTTTGGATTATGTGACAAGCTTTTTTTTTTTTTTTAAATTAAATTGTATAACTTAAATTGGTTCCCTCTAGGACAGGGCCAAGCATTGGTACTTCTTGGAAATCAGCCAGCCTGTGAGGGGATGCAGGCAGTGTTGATCTGGACCTTTGTGCAAGAATCCCCTGGGGCGTTCTTAGACAGCATTTCCAACGGTGGCTGGAGGGGACCCTAGGAGGGGACCCTGGCAGGACAAGTACCTCTCGCAGGACAAATAACTCTGGAAGCTCCGACTGCACTGGAGGTGACCTAGACATTCGTTTAGAACTAGCTCCTCTGGATTTCAGTGCAGAGGGAGAGTGGCTCCCTTTGCCCCATTTATACATATGATGGGCCTCCAGCAACCCTGAAAGGCAGAAACTGGGAGGCCCAGAGAGACTTCTAAGTTGCCTTAGGAGTCTAAATGTTCAAAAGGCCCAGGAAGAAAAATCTGGCTCGGTGCCAGTGGTGTGACTCTGTGATGGGCACTTCATCCCGTGGAAGCAAATGAATGGTGTGTTTTGAAATTAAGCACTTAGTGATTATTATGTTAGAGGTCTTAAAACATTTAGCTCTCAACTTATCAGGCCTCCATGTATGACATTTCACGTTAGCCAAAACGGCTGTATTTTTTAAAGACCTAAAAGATAAAATACATACCAACCTTCAAAATTATAAACAAAGAATTAGAATGACAGATTACTACAGGTTAAAAGAAACTGTTATCTTGGGTGTACATACAAAAGGTTCTCTTCTGATTTGGGAGGGACATGCTCAGGTCACGATAATTAAACATTGTTTTTCTCTCCTTAGTTCCAGAAAGGTTAGCACGAAGTTGCAGCAGGCAAAAAGAACAGCTGGATCATGCATCTTTCAAATGGGAAAAACTTGTGCCCTTAATCATGGATGAACCTGTGAGGAAATACTTTAGAAAAGACTGAACTCATCCATCCTTTCATAGAATATGCAATCTGATCAGCACTCCTAGAAAAGCAGAGGGGAAGGATTAAAAATAATAGTCTGTGTTTATTTTTGTCTGGGATCTATGGACATGTAGGTTTATGACTTGACTTGGGCTCTTATAGTTAAAATAGATGGTGTATATAACAGCCCTTGCTGCCAGGCCTGGGCTGGGCCTCATTGGATTTCACGAAGTAAGTGGTGGACCGTGGGCCCTCTAGAGCTGCAGACAATTTCCTTTCCTGTCTCAGGTTTGGAACTCCTTTCACCAAGCCCTCAGCGGAGTTCCTGACTGCATAGTAGCCAGCTGTGACCATTGCCCTGCTCTCTCCTACCCTCCACCTTCACAGTCACTGACCCCCATAACAAAGTCACAGTCAGGTCTCTGATAACCATATTTAGTTATAGTTTGCTGGAAAGAGAGACACCCAATAGTTTAGGTCTTTTTCCACTATTTTATTTTCAGTATACAAACTAATACAGTTTATTTCAAGCTTGAAAACGATATTCTATTTCTTTTTTGCAATTTGGTCTCAGATTTTTGATTTGTAGTGTGTTTTGGGGGAGGAGTCTAGGTACCCTTTTTTTTTTAAACAGCTTTATTGATACATAATTCATATATTGTATAGTTCATCCACTGAAAGTATACAATTCAATGGTTTTTAGTATATTCACAAAGTTGTGCAACCATCACCAAATGTCATTTTAGAACAGGTTCATCACTCCAAAAAGAAGTTCTATGCTTCTTACCAGTTACTCCCTATTTCCCCACTCCACTGTGATTGGCAACCATAGTCTACTTTCTGTCTCTGTAGATTTGCCTATTCTGGCCAGTTTCATATAATTTGAAATCATTCAGTATATGGTCATTTGTGACTGGCTTATTTCACTTGGTCCATTCATGCTGTAGCGTATGTCAGTACTTCATTCCTTTTTATTACTGAGTAATATTCCACGGTATAGATATACCACATTTTATTCATTCATTCATCAGTTCATGGGTATTTGGACTGTTTCCACTTCTTGACTATTGTGAATAACGTTGCAATGATCATTCATGTACACGTTTTTGTATGGATGTGTGTTTTCATTTCTTTTGGGTACATATCTGCGAGTGGAATTGCCGGTTATGTGGCAACTTTACTATTCTCTGTTTTTTTACAGAGCCAGGGGTCTCTGTCAAGATTTAGGTGAAGAGCACATATTTGAAAGGGCAAAGAAAAGTCTTATTTCCATACTTCTAAAAAAGTGCTAAATGAATACTATAATCAATTAAATGTAACTTTCTATGATTATTGAATTGAAAAATATGAGGTGAAAATGAAGTTAATCAAAAACTCTCATTATTTGAGCCTTAAAGTTTTTATTTAATTGGGCTTTATCTCATTGACCTTCAAGTGACTTCATTATTTGGGAATCTAAAATTAGCTTTATTTTTTTCCCTTCTACTTTACTTTTCTCCTGTGTTCCTACTGACATTTCAATACAACTTCCCCTAAGACTTTGTGCTGTATTTGTCAATATAGAGGAAGGTTTAGCCAATTTGCAAAAAAAAAAAAGAAGAAGAAAAGAAAAAAGAAAACGCTCCTCCCCCAACAGTGGTTTTACATAAGCATTAACATATATTTCACTTGCTAATAAGGTACAACATTATACTAATCTAGTTGAATCTTTTCTTAGTCATCTGCCATGTGGTCTGTACCCTGAGTTACCCTTGAATTCCAGTTTAACACAGCAGACCCATCAAACCTCCCCAAAAGTTTAAAATTCAAATATGAGATCTTCACTGCTACTCAACTTATCAAAGAAGGCTGAGTTCAACCAGGGTCCAATCTTTCTGGGGTGGAATCTAGGAAAAACCTAAGTACTTTCTTGTAATACTGTGAGCAAAAGACTCCTGAGCCATTGACTCACTTTGTTCCAGTACTCCACACCACCCTATGGCAAGAAGAAAACCAAAGTCTGACAAATTAAACCCCAACTTTCAAGGCTTTGAAAGCGCTGTGGAAATAATTTTCTTTCCTATTTTAATGCTTCATAACCCTGATTATAATAATAAATAATGCTTACTTCATGTCTAATGGGGCTAACATCATGTGTGATGGCACTTTATCTGAGGAGGCATAAAAATAGAGCAAGAAATCATTACTAAGAATGCAAAGCAAATTTGAAAAATCAGCAAAGTTTAAAATGAAATCTTCCTAGTTGATTTCATGTGCTACTTGCCTAATGATATTGTAACATATAATTATAACTCAGTCTAGAACATTTTTCAACTTTTTCTGTGGTACTTTTTCTGTAGCTGAGGAAACTCTTGCTTCTGGGCATGTAATGGGTACCTACTTTTTTTGTCTGCCCAGCATTCATTCCCCCCTTTTCTAGTAACCATATTATTTTTAGGGAATTCCCCTCTCCTGTATTGCATGCAGTTTTGGAGGGACCACCCTGCCATTCCCCTGATTAGGTGAGGGTCACGTGACCTGAGCCTGGCCAATCAGATGTTCTCTCTTGGAAATCTGACTCTTGAAGAGTGGAGCCTGTAAGACAAAGGTGGCAGTTAATGATTCCTCCAGAGGCACACTGAGGAGACTATCCTTAAAGCATGGAGCTGCTCTGGTCCTGGCCTTTCAGCCTTTCTAGATTTTTCCATTAAATTCTCTTATCCCCTTGTTAACTTTGTCAATTCACTTCTGTTTCTTGCAACAAAAGCCCAGCTACCATGAGGTTCTTAGAGTGGCAGTACATGCACTCACCCACCAAACCTTACTTCAGAAGGAAAGGTCATGTCTATACCTTCTTAGAACAGAACATCTCTCACTGAGCACCCACCTATGGTTTAGATTTCAATTGTGGTACATTTTCTTCCTTAGAAGGCAGCACAGTGTACTGGGAAGACAGTCCATGCTCTGGAGTCAAATTGCCCGTGTTAAAATCCTGGCTTTGTGTCTTAACTAAATCTCAGTTTCCTTATCTGTTAAAAAAGAATACTAGCATCTACTTTACAAGGTAGTTGAGAAAATTAAATAAGATCATTCACATAAAGTGCTTAACCTGGTGCCTGGTACATAATAGATCCTCAACAACATTAACTATGGGGACAATAAGCTTAAATATACTTCCTTAGATTTCCTTTTATTTTGTCTGTGTGGCATCTCTCTTGGGATAATAGGATCAAGCAAATGTGATGTCCCTCAGATACAAAGATACATTATCAGGTGAAAATGTGTTTAGATTTATTTAGCAAGTAGTGATTGTAAGAGCCTTGAGTCAGGGACTTTGTTGGAATAGAGCTCTCTGTATTTAATTATTATCTGTTACATTCTCGCTCTCTCTTTCTCTCTCCCATTACATCATCTCTTTGGGTTCCTCTTTTTTCCTTGACTCTTTATGGTCAAATCTTGCAGCTGAACAGTACCTCTAATTCAAGAAATAGTTATTGAGGGCCAGGCCCTGAACATAAAGATGAATTAGAATGCTTTCTGTCCTTAAGACCTAACACTCTCCCATGTCTTCATGTCCATTTCTTTCCCTGACATTCATGCTCTTGGGAATTCTTACACAAATGGTCAAAAGGACTTCCTAACTGATCTTCCCTACTCTTCCTTCCAGCCCTCAAATCTCCCTGCTGGATTAATCTTCCTAAAATTCAGCTCTGACTACATATATCAGCAAAACCCCCTATGGCTCCTCATTACCCACCAAATAAGGCCACCCATCTTATCTCTAGTGTGTGGGGCTCTTACAATATGGTGTTACCTTTTCTCCTCCATTGCCCTGACCATTGTCTCTTCCTTCCCAGCAGGATTTGCAATCCCCTCCCCACATGGGTCAAAACCCTGACTATTCTTTAAGGTCAGGAATAAATGCTACTTGTCTAAGTTTTTCCTGGTTTCCTAAAACACTCAAAGGCTCTCCCTCCCCTGAGCCTCTAGAGCACATTGTAATGCTGTCTCAGCTTTTTAGGACTCTGCCTTGTTTCACAGACACTGAGGTAAGACAGAGAGGACTCCTGGACTGTAAGAAAAGAGACTCTGAAATGTACTTCCAAGGAAAGAGTGGGGAATTTAGCTTTCTCTGGAAAATTTAAAGAAAGAAATATATATTTCAGGGAAATTTTTTTATAAGGTTCTGTCCTGCCTGGAAGTCAGTCAATGAACTAATGTCTGCCAAAAGGTTTGGCTAATTAAAATTCTAGTAAATTTCTTGAGATAGTTTAAATTTCTTGAGACAGCACACTCATTTAGTTTAGAATGGAGATCACTAGCACAGACTCTCACGAAGCGATTAAGGACTAACATGGAGCTATTTTCACTTTGCCAAAGGAAATAGTAGCCATGATAAAATCCTAGAGGATGGGTTGTTTTGAGATTCTCTGTACCTTCTTGGGACTAGATAAGTTATTTTTCTTTCTTCCATGGTGAGTTGGGTCCTGGGATCCTTACCCAGTTCATTTCATGGTTCTTTGCAGAAACTTTGAGTACATGAGTCCCTATCAGGAAACAGTGTGAAAGAGGAGAGATATTGTATTGCCAGCACTTATCACATGTATGTTTAACTTCCATATCAAACCATAAGACACATACTACTTTCTCCATTTTTATAGGTGTCAGAATATTAGAGAGGTTTATGGACTTGTCCAGGATTACACAATAAGTGTTGAAGTGGGTATTTAAACTGAAGTCACACTCTTTCTGATTCCATTCAAACTTCCCACCACCCCTTTCTTATTATCTGTTCTCTTTTATTGACTTTCTCTCTCATATGGCCCTAGAGCCATCCTACTCCCCAATTCCTTGCCCCAACTCCCCACTGACCTTTCCCACTAACATATCAATCTAAGGCCTGTCCTTCACCTTCCAAAAGAATCAAAGGAAACTTTCCCTGTGTTTCTTTCCTTCAGGGCTAGGTTACAAGCCATCTCAGAGATGATTTTGAGCTAAATTATCAGTCATATATCATGTCTCAAAGACTACAATTTATTCACCTATGATTGCAGATTTATTTATTCCTCCTTTTGGTTCTATCAATTTTGCCTTGTGTATTTTGAAGTTTATGTTAAAAGGCACACGTGAATTTAGGATTGTTACATCTTTCTGATGAATTGATTCTTTTATCATTATGAAATGTTTCTCTCTATCTCTGGTAATATTCCTTGAAGTCTACTTTGATAATATGGCCACACCACTTTTTATGGTTGGCATTTGCATAATAATATTTTTTTCCACACTTTTACTTTCAACCTCTTTGAGTCCTTATATTTAATCTGTCTCCTGTAAACAGCATATAGTTGAGTCATTGAGTCATTTTTTTAAAAAAATCAAGTCTGATAGTCTCTGTCTTTTAATTGGAGTGTTTAATTCATTAACATTTAATGTAATTATTGCCATAGCTGGATTTATGTATCCCATCTTCCTATTTGTTTTCTGTTTGTTTGTTTTCATGAAGAACTGCATTTGAATAGGAAACTCATGGATACAATGCTTCTACCCTTATTTGGTAATATATTTTAGAATACCTTAGCCCATGAAGTAAGGGGTCTTTCAGATATTACTCAAGTGTTGCCAGGTAAACATCTGAATTTTTTGCCTATCAGTAAGGAAATGCCCAAATTATTTGACACTTAAGCTATTTTCAGTTTTTACTTCTATAAATGGTAGCTCAGAGACCATCTTAGCCCATGCCTTTTACCCCATTTTGGGCTGATATAATACAATAGAGTTCCAGAAGAAGGATCATTGAGTCAAAGAGTATCAAACATGTGTATAGTTAATGATACACATTACTGTGTTGTTTTCCAAGTGCGTGGTAGCAATTTACTATGCAACCAGCAGTGCGTGAGAGTGCCTATTTTGCCACACCTTTACCAGCATTGAATGTTTTCATGTAATTTAAAAATTATTTTATTTACAAATTTAATTATACCTTAACTTTTGGGATTGTATTTAGTATATCTTAATTTTTTTTATGTTCTGTAAGAACCTTAGAGCAGTAGGGGAAAATACAAAATCACTATTATGCTGAGAATTCTAAAGAATGTTTTTATATAGGCAGAGTGAAAAATTGTAGAGAAGATCCAGGGAGACTAAAGAATTCCCTGGTTGATTCCTGAGGAACACAATTACTACTTAATAGATCTCTCCATCCCCTCCTTTTCAAAAATCTCATGCCAAATCTATATTCTGTTTCATTCTAAGGCATTGTCTCAAAAGGAATTTGCAAGATGCAAATTTTGATGCACCTAAGGGACAACTATGTGCTTAGAATAGTGATGCCCGCCCCACCCCCCCACATCAGGGAAAAATGAAAATCTCTGCTAATTAGGTACCTTTGTAGTAAGGAAACATAATGATTTCTATTATGCAATCGAGTATGAACATCTCTTTCATTATAAACTGCAGTTCTTCTTTGTTATGTGAAAGCAAGAACTAATTTTATTTTCAGATCAATAGTTGGTGTGATGAATTAATAGATGTGAAATGTTAATATAGTGTAAAATAGCAAATTAGGCTGGTTGAGTTTGGGAGCATCTTTCTCATCAGACCACATGGCTATGGACAGGTTGCATGAATCACAGTAGGTTGTTGCTCTGGAGTTTTCTGGATTGTAGAGACCTTCCTGATTGAGACAGGCCTCCTGAAAATTCACAATGGGACTTTGAATAAATGCTTTCATCTTTCAGGCTTGTCTCATAAAATTGGTGTGGTTCTGAAATGTGTTTTCTAAAGGGGTGTAATGCGCATCTGCTTTCTGCCGGGCAGGCTGAGCCAATAATGATTGCAATCAATAAGAAACTCTTTCATCACTAGAGTTTTATGATAGCAGCTTTAAGGGTCTCCTGACATGAGATGAACTCAGTTAAGTTTCATTGGTAATTTGCCAGATATACTTCATGAAATATACTCAGAGGAGTTCAGAATTCATTTTCACCTGCACCTATTGAAAGCCTCCAAAGATTATAGGAGACCCAAACCCATTTCCAACCTGGCCAGCACCTGAGGGTACTAGCCTACACAATCGGCTCCCAACTGTCTAAACCAGTTTTCACGGGGACATTGGCTGGCACAGATTTTCTTTCTTTTTTTAAAAAATATTTATTTATTTTCTTTATTTTATTTTTGGCTGTGTCGGGTCTTAGTTGCGGCATGAGGGATCTTTTGTTGTGGCGTGTGGGCTTCTCTCTAGTTGTGGCGTGTGGGTTTTTTTTCTCTCCCTAGTTGTGGTGCACGGGCTCCAGGGTGCATGGGCTCTGTAGTTTGCAGCACGCGGGCTCTCTCGTTGAGGAGCACGAAGCTCAGTAGTTGTGGCACACGGGCTTAGTTGCCCCCCACCCCGCATGTGAGATCTTAGTTCCCTGACCAGGGATCGAACCCGCGTCCCCTGCATTGGAAAGCGGATTCTTTATCACTGGACCACCAGGGAGTTCTCTGGCATGGATTTTCTATCCCAGCTTTATTCCTCTCCTTTACCTGTCTTTCCTCTAACTGCCCCTCCCCACCCCTACACACATACACACTTACATACCCTATCTAGCTGCCCCTTCCCCCCCAGGAGATATTCCAGTTTTGATGGTGTCCTAAGCTCTAGCGGCCTTCATGAAACTTAAAAAAAAAATCATAAAACACTCCTAAATTATTTTTGAGTTGTAGCGATGCTTTACAGCTATAATTTCACTTAAGCCTTACAATGGTATTTTGAGAAAGTAGTAATTATTTTATAGAGGAGGAAATTGAGGCTCAGAAAAGTTAAGCAACTTGCCAAAGGTCATGCAACTATGACTTGTTGGATGAGGGATACTGAACCCAGATCTGACTTGACTTCAAAGCCCATAACCTTGCCAGATACTACTTTGGCTTCCAGGGAGAACTAGGTAACTGAACACTTGCTTTAACCTTGTCTAGACCAGTGAGTAGGTGAATAATCCATACTTTACTTGCTCAAATGAAAGGTTGTGTGTAGATATGCTTTATAAATGCAAAAAAGCACTATAGAAGTATAAGTGGATATCAGTAATATGTGATGTGATTGTTACTCGTTTGAAGGTCAACAAAGACATCTAGGTCCAAGGATCTCCTGACATCCTGGCAAGGCTTCTAGAAGTGTCTTTGTACTTAATTCTTTGGGTTGATGGGTCTGGCCCACCTTACTTCTTCTACCTCCACCATCCTTGGCCAGCACCAATTTATCTATTAGGCATACTAGGCACAGTGCCTAGGGCCCATGGTACTTTTAGAAGCCCACAAAAATGTTTTAGTTTCTTTAAAATCAGAAGAAAAGAAGTGAATAGAATCCAGCCTGGATTATATTCATCTTTATGGCAACTCAGTCACAAAATAAAATTTTTAGTATATATAATATAATTTTAAATATATGTATATTTTAAATGGAAGAAACAGCCCATGAAGGCAAAAGTGCCTGGGGTCTGTGAAAGTAATAATGCGGTGCTGACCTCAGCTCCTTCTGGCTGGGGCCATTGATGGGTCCAATCTGAAGTCTGCACTCCAGGCCACAGCCCTACTCTCCAGTGGGGTTTGGAGTTAAGTTTGGGTGCTGTGAGCTAGGGTTGGTTAGCCAGTTATAACCAATCTTAGTTGGTTTGTGGGCTCTCATGTATGTCCCTGCTTACCATGTGTGTCCTGAGACTTCTAGCCCACACTGCTTCCTCTGTCTGAATGCTTTCCCTTCCAATCTTTACCTGCCTAACTCCTGTTCAGCCTTTGAGATAGCTTATCTATCACTTCCTTAGAAAGTCTTCCTTGACAACCTCTTCCCAATCTAAATTTTGTATCCTTGGTGTAATCTAGAGCAGGGGTCCCCAACCCCCAGGTTGAGGACCAGTAGTGGTCGGCGGCCTGTTAGGAACGGGACCGCACAGCAGGAGGTGAGCGGCAGGCGAGTGAGCGAAGCTTCATCTGCGGCTAAACCATCCCCCCATTTACATTACCACCTGAACCATCCCTCCCATCGCTCGCAGTACCGCCTGAAAAAACTCCTCATCCCAGGGTCTGTGGAAAAATTGTCCTCCACAAAACTGGTCCCTGGTGCCCAAAATGTTGGGGACCATTGATCTAGAGCATCTTGATTCACCTATGAAGTACTTGCTACACTCCATTGCTGTGTTTATTTGTCTGAATCCCATATTGGCTTAAGATCTATCTTCCTCTCCCTCAAAATGGGAGAAAATATTTTCAAACGAATCAACGGACAAAGGATTAATCTCCAAAATATATAAACAGCTCATGCAGCTCAATATTAAAAAAAAAAAACCCAATACATAAATGGGCAGAAGACCTAAATAGACATTTCTCCAAAGAAGACATACAGATGGCCAAGAATCACATGAAAAGCTGCTCAACATCACTAATTATTAGAGAAATGCAAATCAAAACTACAATGAGGTATCACCTCACACCAGTTAGAATGGGCATCATCAGAAAATCTACAAACAAGAAATGCTGGAGAGGGTGTAGAGAAAAGGGAACCCTCTTGCACTGTTGGTGGGAACATAAATTGATACAGCCACTATGGAGAACAGTATGGAGGTTCCTTAAAAAACTAAAAATAGAATTACCATATGACCCAGCAATCCCACTACTGGGCATATACCCAGAGAAAACCATAATTCAAAAAGACACATGCACCCCAATGTTCATTGCAGCACTATTTACAATAGCCAGGACATGGAAGCAACCTAAATGCCCATTGGCAGACTAATGGATAAAGAAGATGTGGCACATATATACAATGGAATATTACTCAGCCATAAAAAGGAACGAAATTGGGTCATTTGTAGAGATGTGGATGGATCTAGAGACTGTCATACAGAGTGAAGTAAGTCAGAAAGAGAAAAACTAATATCGTATATTAACGCATATATGTGGAACGTAGAAAAATGGTACAGATGAACCAGTTTGCAGGGCAGAAATTGAGACACAGATGTAGAGAAAAAACGTATGGACACCAAGGGAGGAAAGCGGCAGGGGGTGAAGGTGGTGGTGGGATGAATTGGGAGATTGGGATTGACATGTATACACTGATGTGTATAAAATGGATGACTAATAAGAATCTGCTGTATAAAAAAAAAATAAAATGAAATTCAAAAATTCAAAACAAAACTTAACAACAGGGGCTTCCCTGGTGGCGCAGTGGTTGAGAGTCTGCCTGTCAATGCAGGGGATGCAGGTTCGAGCCCTGGTCTGGGAAGATCCCACATGCTGTGCAGCAACTGGGCCCATGAGCCACAACTACTGAGCCTGCGCGTCTGGAGCCTGTGCTCCACAACAAGAGAGGCCGCGACAGTGAGAGGCCCGCGCACCGCGATGAAGAGTGGCCCCCGCCTGCCACAACTAGAGAAAGCCCTCGCACAGAAACGAAGACCCAACACAGCCAAAAATAAATAAATAAATAAATAAATTTAAGAACAGTTAAAAAAAAAAAAGGTTAAAATGTAACTTTAAAAAAACACAAAAACAAAAACAAAACTTAACAACAAAAAACCAAACAACCTGATTCAAAATGAGCAAAAGACTTGAATAGGTATTTCTCCAAAGAAGAGATACAAATGGCCAATAAGCACATGAAAAGATGCTCAACGTCACCAATCATTAGGGAAATGCAAATCAAAACTGCAACGAGATACTACCTTACACTCATTAGGATGGCTACTATCAAAAAAATAGAATATGAGTGTTTGCAAGGACATGGAGAAATTGGGACCCTGGTGTACTGCTGGTGGAAATTGGTACAGTCACTATGGAAAACAATATGGTGTTTCCTCAAGTAATTAAAGATAGAATTACTATACGATCCAGCAATTCCACTTCTGCGCATATACCCCAAAGAACTGAAAGTAGGATCTCAAAGAGATATTTGTACAACCATGTTCATAGCAGCATTATTCGTAATAACTAAACCGTGCAAGCAACTCAAGTGTCCATCAGTGGATGAATGGATAAGCAAAATGTGGATATACATGCAATGGAATATTGTTCAGTCTTAAAAAGGAAGGAGATTCTGCAGTATGTTTACAACATGGATGAACCTTGGGGACATTATGCTAAATGAAATTAGCCAGTCAGAAAAAGATACATACTGTATGATCCCACTTATATGAGGTACTTAGAATAGTCAAAATCATAAAAACAGAAAGTAGACTGGTGGTTACCAGGGGCTGGGGGCAAGGAATAACGGGGAGTTATTGTTTAATGGGTATAGAGCTTCAGTTTCACAAGATGAAAACAGTTATGGGGATGGACAGAGGTGATTTTTGCACAACAATGTGAACGTATTTGATACTGCTGAACTGTACACTTAAAAAATGGTTAAGATGGAAAAAAAAATTGTTTATCATGAAATATATCAAATACAAAGTGTAAATAAAATACATGTGTATAATTTAAAGAATAAAAAAAAGATCTATCTTCCTCTGTTACATCTATGCATTTTCACTGGGTATCTCTGGTACCTAGTACAGGGCCTGATACTTGCTAGATGCTTGATAAATACTTGTTGAATGAATTAATGATTGATTAAATGTCTTCATAGCCAACCAAGTCCTGTATCCAGTGGTCCACGGCAAGCTCTGGGCCATATCCATACAACACTCCCATGCCTTCCCATCGTGTTGGATCTCCCACACGGTGGAGTTCCAATTCATTGAGCTTTAACTTGCTTGGTTACCTTGAATAGCGCCTCAGATCCCCTGGGATTGGGGCTCACCTTCCCCTAGTCAGAAATTAGACTGACACTTCTACCTGGACGAGACAACCATACTGAAAGTTTGCCCAGTTTACTTCTGCGATATAGGGTCAGATCTTTGGCAAGCATGACTAGCACCCTCCCTGGTTCCTGAGTGTTCAATTCTCATCTGAATCCATCCCTTGTGAGCTCTGCTTCAAGACTACTTCACTGCGGTGTGGATTCTGCGTGGTCTCAGATTCCTCTTTCTCTTCCATGGCTTCTGTGTCTCTGTAGGTTTCATGCTGCTGCCCATCCTAGGATAAAACAGAAGTTACAGAAAGCCTCAGCTGAAATGGAAGAGGTCTATCTATTGAGCCATTATCAGCCATTAACACCAAGTCACTTTCTTTTCTGAATTCTTGCAGTTCAGGTGAAGCTGAGGAAATATGAGAGGCATGATCAATACTTCAAAAAATTTTCATTATGAATCAATATATATTCATTGTTGAAAATTTGTAATATAAAATAAGTAAAAGAAAGAAAATAAAAATCATTCAATAAATGTTTTTCTTTTTGCTCATCTATATTTTCAATTTTTCGACATTGATTATGTATTATTTTTATAATGAGAAAAAAGTTGTTTTTAATTTTTAAAAAGTTCAGGAAAGTATATTCCAAAATGTTAACAGCTTTTTCTTTCTGGATGGTAGGATTGTGGGTAATTTAAATTTTCTTCTTTGGGTTTTATTTCTTCCTATTTTTATATAATGATAACTGCTATTTTTGTGATAGAGATGAAACAATTTCACAATAAATGTTATTAAAATTAATTCCACCACTCAGAAAGAAATATTGCCAATATTTTGCTGTGTATCATTTAAGTCTTCTTCCCTATGTCTAGACAGAGTTTTTAAAAAATTGTTGTAGTCACACTGTATTGAAGCCTCATTATTATTTTTTTAAATTAATTTATTTATTTATTTTTGGCTGCGTTGGGTCTTTGTTGCTGCACGCGGGCTTTCTCTAGTTGTGGTGAGCGGGGGCTACTCTTCGTTGCGGTGCGTGGGCTTCTCATTGTGGTGGCTTCTCTTGTTGCGGAGCATGGGCTCTAGGGCCCGTGGGCTTCAGTAGTCGTGGCGCCTGGGCTCAGTAGTTGTGGCTCACGGGCTCTAGAGTGCAGGCGCAGTAGCTGTGGCATGTGGGCTTAGTTGCTCCGCGGCATGTGGGATCTTCCTGGACCAGGGCTCGAACCCGTGTCCCCTGCCTTGGCAGGCGGATTCTTAACCACTGCGCCATCAGGGAAGCCCTGAAGCTTTGTTTTTAAACTTACATCTTAAACATCTTTCTCCATCATAAAGATTTTGTCCACGAAATCAGTTTAAATGACTGCCTAGTACTCCACTGTACAACTATAACATAGTTTATTTAAATAATTCACTGTTGTTGGACATTTATGTTGTTTCATACTATCATCATTGTTAGTAAAACTAATGACTATTTCCTTTGAGCAAATTCCTAGAAGCAGCATTGCTGGATCATTTTTTTTTTTTTGCATGCCCTTTTGTAAGGCTTTGTATTCATATTGGAAATCCAAAATATAAGGTTCTGTTGGTAGAATCACCACAATGGGAATTTGAATGAAGTGGGGACCTGAGAGGGAACAAGAGAAAAATATTATGGTTATGGAGGACCACAAGTCTGGGTTGGGTAATGAGGCTTGTGTAAACTATACCAAGGTAAATACTGGTAAAGCCATGACAGACTAGGATGAGGCAGAGAGTTATGTTCTTACTGTGGATGCCTGTACCCATCATCCAAAATCCAAAATTTCTTCTTGGCTTTGACTCTTTTGCCCAGGCTCTTCACTTGAGTTCCTGATCCAACGCTCAGTCTCGTTGCTGTGTTTTAAATTTCTGTGTCACTGTTGCTTAGGGCTGCATTGCAATTTGTTTAGGTTGTGTCCTGTGCTTTCTAGGGGACACCACTCATTGTAGCTTGTGAGTTGTACTGTCTGTGCACCGCACAAGGGCACAACTCATTGCAGTGGTCTTGCTCCTAATACTATTCCCATTCACTTTAGAAGGTTGGTGCTATTATGAATGTAATAGAAACTCTGGATGGAAATTTGGACAAAACAGTTCCTTGAAACTCAAACTATCTAGATTTCCTACAAATGTTTTTTTTTTTTTTTCATTTGCCTTGGGAACCAGCTAAAATCAGAAGCATTAAATAGAACTGATCTTAAAATACATTAAAGATAGAAAAAAGATCCAAGTACCTGGTGTGCAGTCGAACTGTCCCAAATACTAAAATTTTATGTTCATCCATTATACTTTCCTCTTACAATAAAAACATCTGAATGTAATAGTAAAGCAGCAGGGACTCACCAAAGAGTGAAGTTATCACCTGCCTGCAGGAGAGGAGACATTTAAAAGCACTCTCTTCCTTGTCACCCTCTCTATTATAAAAGTTTCATGATAAATCCATCCCCAGCTAATGCCTAGGGTGATTTAAATATATGGCAGCAGAGTCTCCGGTGGTCAATTGAGGGATAATGAGTTGTAGAACAACCAAAGTGAACAGAAAAATCTTCTTAGTTCAAGCTTTTTGTTCTTCCTTTTCGAAGAGATGGACACATTAATTGCAAAGGAAAAGAACAGATGAAGAGGAAAGGGAGGAAGAGAGGCTAAGTGAAAAGACTGAGTCTAGGCTTAGTGCTTACATCCAAATAAACACCAAGTAGTGTGCTAAAAATTCTGTATAGCACACAGCATATTCCATGTTGAATGTCCAAATGGAACATTTCTAACATCTTCCAGTGTTGCTCATAAGCAAAGAAGTGTATTTGGCATAAAGAAATATTTGGGTATATTTTGTGAAGTGGGAGATAACAGAAGATTCACCTCTGAGATCTGCCTGTCCCACTATGTGTGCACACACACACACGTACACACACACTCACAGTTGTTATGACTTTCCACCTCTCTATACTTTTGAATATACCAAAGGCCTTGAGGTTGGAAATCTTCCTACCCTTCCCTCTCAGGTCTCCCTTCTCCTCTCTGTGAGTACAATCACCAATTATAATCAGCTTCAGAATGCCTTTCCTTTCAAAATACATGGACAAGGATGAAAAATTTATTTTTCATTTGTGACATTTTATCTGTGAGTAACTTTGAACACTCATGTTTGTCATATATTTAGGAGTACTTGGCAATAGGCATCCTCAAGAAAAATAAATCAGAAAGCTTGAATATTGAGTATTTTATACTATTTTCTAGACCATAACAAATTCCTCTAAGGCAAGGAGAGTGTCTGATTTATGAAAAAATTATTTCTCTGTCACATATCCTTGGAATCCAAAGAGCCAGGGATTCAAAGTGAAAACATATATATGTTCTCTTAGACTTTATATTCTTAGAGAGAGGAGAGAGAGAGGAAGAAAGGGAAGAAGAAGAAAGAAAAGTAACAAAAATAATAACCCCTTAAGCATTGGAACACAGTAGTTCTTAATAAAAGTCTTTTGTATTTACCACATTCTCTGAATGATTTTAAGATTTTTCTCTTTATCTCTATTTTCATTATGACATGCTTTTGGCATGATTTTCTTTGAGTTTCTAGTGCTTAGGGTTTATTGAGCTTCCTGGATCTGTGGGTAATGAAATTTGGAAAAATGTCATCCTCATTTCTTTACATATTTTTTCTGCCTCACTCCCTCCTTCAGGGATTCCAGTTACATATATGTTAGGACTCTTGAAGTTGTCACACAGTTCACAGATGCTCTTTCCTTTTAGTTTTTCCTCTCCGTGTTTCATTTTAAATAGTTCCTATTGCTGTGTCTTTAAGTTCACTAATTCTTCCTTCTGCCATGTCTAATCTGCTGTTAATGCCATCCAGTGTACTTTATATCTCAGACATTGTAGTTTTCATATCTAGAAGGTTGATTTAGGTCTTCTTTTCTTGACACATGATGTTTTGTGCTGTCACTTTTTAAAGACTTATTTTGAAATAATTGTAGACTTAAAAATGAATTCAGAGACAATTAAGTCCCTTGTAGTGGTTTGATCCTTTCAGGTCTTGTTTTTAAGCTTTTTTAGACAAGACCAGAGCTTTAGCATAGGACTAAAAAAAAAAAAAGCCCAATACTGAGGCAAAATACTTCTGAGTACTCTACCAAATGCCCCATGAATTATGAGTTTCTCCACTCTGGCTGGTGGGAAGAGGAACTACTTCTGCTCCTGAATGATTTCCGGAGATTATTTCCTCTAATCCTTCATGTGCTTCTTTTCTCAGCCTTAGGCACTTTCCTTACTACAGGCACTAATCAGTACTTAGTGTGAGTACTTGCTCAAGGGCAACTCCTCTGTAAATCTGTGAAGCTCTCTATGCAGTTTTCTCTTCTCTGGTACTCTGTTCTGTGTACTGTAGCTGCCTTGGCCTCCCCGTATTCCCAGTTCTCCCCAATGGAGGGAGATCTTGGGGTTTTCCTTAGGGTTTTTCCTGGGTTCCCCCTCCCTATGCCAGAGCCAGGTCGTAGAAGACTGAGGTAATTTCAGGACTCATTTCATAGGTTTCCCATCTTTCAGGGATCGCTGTTCTTCATTGTCTTATGCCCAATGTCTTGAAAACTATATTTTGCATTTTTGTTTGTTTTTTACTGTGTCATGGCCAGAGCAAAGTCTCAGTAAATGTAATAAATATTTTTTGAATGAATGAATAAACTCTGTATCCTGTCCTGTGGTGGGAGTTCATGAAAATGTTTTTACTGAAAATTGTTCTGTTCCTTGGAAAGCTAGATCAGAAGAGAACAGTAGTTCCTAATGGCAAAGAAGTTGGAACTATTTGACCATTTTGTCAGGAAACCTTGTTGTAACAGATGACCTCCAACCATTTAGTTTCCAAAATCCCAAGGGCTTGATGGGTCCAGCTTGGACCACATGCTCTTCTCTTGGCTTGAGAGTGCAGTGTGCCTTGGTTGACAATCCTATCGAAGCTGCTTACTGTGACAGGAAGGTAAGGCGCCAAAAAGGAAGCAGGGATGCTCTGTCCAAACAAAGGAGATGGAATCTGTGCAGCCAAACAAATAAATGTGTCCTGCCAGGAGTCATTTATGAAGAGGTTTATTGGATTTTTTTTTTTTTTTTAGTACTGAAATCTTATTGGCTTATGATACCATGGACTTGCAGGTAAATGACTGCTGATCACTTTTCATTGTGTTCTCAAGCATTTCTAATGATATAATTCTCAGATGATTGATGTTTCATCCTATTATTAGGAGAATTTAGACATATATGCCCTGCTACACACACTTGGCTTCTTTTCTGAACTTCTAAAAATGCTCTTATACCTTATACCTAACATATTTTGGCAGCAGGATGGCTACAAGATAGGGCAAGCCTAGAGGCTTCTGGTCTGGGAACCAGGCCAGGTTGGGTCAGGCAGAGAGCTTGATGTGAGGCTAAGAGGTTAGGAGTGCAAAGGTTCAGAAAGAATAGTTGGAAATGTGTGTGTGTGTGTGTGGTGTTGGAATCCAGAGAGCATGATTAAGATCTAGGCCTGGGGTGTCTGCAGTACCCCAGATGGGCAGATTGATGAATCACAGCGTGTGGGCAGAAACAGAGACTAAGCATACAGGTACAATCCAAACTGAGCTTAAAGGAATAAGCAAAGAACTTATCCTCTAAGTTCTGTAAGATGAGGAACCATAGCACAGTGTCAGTACACATGGGAAGACATACCCAGCACCTGAATTTCTTGTGATCTTTGAGGTTGGGCCATTTGTTCCCTGGTGGCTAGTGATTAGGGCATTGATGCCCTGTGGGTTCCTTACAGCTCTAGCATCTGTTTGTTTTTTAAGTAGCTTAGTAGGTCCTTAAACTTGTGCCTGTGGCAGGACACCTGCATGTCATGGTGCTCTTTATGAAATCTCATAAAGTATTGATATGACAAAATATGTAATTTTGTGCTGAATCAGATATCACCTTATTTGGATTCTTGTACAGACATGTAATAATATGTGTTAAAGATTTAAGAAGAATTTGAGATTAAAACTCAAAAAATAAGAAAACATGCATTATCTGGGTTTTTTGTTTTGTGAAAATGGAAAAATCATAATCTTCTCATCTTTCATTAGTGGAGTACTTTGATTTAACTTGTATAACACTGGGGTTCTGTGTGAGTAAACGTCAAGAACACTTAGAATGGTGCAGTCCTTTTTCTTAAAAAAAAAAAGCTTTTAATTGCAATATAATATATTTACATACCATGTTATTTATAGTTACTATATATCCACAGTTCACCCCCTGCACTTTATGGATCCATGTACTGCTCAAACTGCCTTTAAGAAAGAACTCATTTTCCAGTTGTAAGGAGTGTGGGCAGCTGACAGCTTCTCATCGTTCATTCCTTCAGGTCTGCTTTTGAGCTGCTCTTCTCAAGGTGGCCCCCGCCAAGACTGGGCAAGACTTTTTACAAAGCCTTAGTCATTTCTACCTACCGTGGAATCCCTCCCATGAGCAACTTTTGCTGTGGAGCTCCCAATGAGCTGGTAGATTCTTTGCCGGCTCTGCCTGATGGTCTGACAGCTCTTTCTGCCAGTCCTACTTCTTCCCTTTTCCTCACCAATGTTACTCTCTAATAAACCTTTTGCACCCTCTCTCCACCTCGGCACCTGCTTCTGACCCAACTGATGGACAAGTGCATATATCACAAGTGTACAGCTTGATGCATTTTTATAAAGTGAACACACTCATGTAACCAGCACATTATGAAGAAGATTATAAACAGCACTCTAGAAGTCTCCTTGTGCTACCTGCCTTCCAGTCATTACCCCGCTTCTAAGGGTAACCACGATCCTAACTCTTAACATCCTGGCTTAGTTTGTCCTGGTTTTGTACTTCATGTAAATGAAATTTTATTTTTTAATTTTTTTAATTGATTAATTGATTAATTTTATTTTTGGCTGCATTGGGTCTTCGTTGCTGCACACGGGCTTTTCTCTAGTTGTGGTGACGGGGGGCTACTCTTTGTTGCAGTGCGTGGGCTTCTCATTGCGGTGGCTTCACTTGTTGCGGAGCAAGGGCTCTAGGCTCGCAGGCTCTAGAGCGCAGGCTCAGTAGTTGTGGCACACGGGCTTAGTTGCTCCATGGCATGTGGGATCTTCCCGGACCAGGGCTTGAACCCATGTCCCCTGCATTGGCAGGCGGATTCTTAACCACTGTGCCACCAGGGAAGTCCTAAATGAAATTTTAGTGTATCTCTTTTGTTTGACTTCTTTTGTTCAAGATTATGCATTCATTTAAATTCTTTTAAGTACATAATAGTTGAGGTCTAAGTTTTCAAGTGAATGTTTGTACTTTTTCATCTTTCCACTGTTTACTTTCTCTCTTTGTTTCTCTGTCTCTCTTATACACACACACACACACACACACACCACACACACACACACACAGAAAACATAATCTTTTCCAGTTCAATTTCCAATCTGATGTAGAATATATGTGTGACAATAGTAAAAATTTCCTAGTATGTTCAAAATAGTAAATTAGTAAAATTAAGACAGGCTGGAATTGTCCGTGCCTCTATTTGTCTCAAGCTTACCAAGTTTCTCTAGTTTAGCTTCCACTAGATCTGAGTCATGAGGGACAGATCACCTTTCAATACTATTACAGAGGGCAGTGACTGGTTTCAAATGACTACCGATGGACCATCGATACTACACCTATGTTAAGCAGATCTTTCCTGACTTTTAGTTTAATCAATTCCCCAGCTCTGCCCTAGAGAAGTGGGGATCTTATTACACAATCTTTTTTTGTTCAATTCTAAAGACATTTCTTTGCTCATTAACTGCCTCCTGGTTCAATAGCTTCTAGAAAAACTCCTCTTTCTCAAGCTGCTTAGATTTCTCTATATGTCTTGAAAGAATTTCCACCTCTTGATTCTTACTCCCTACCCAATTTAGGAGCATTCTTGAAAATAATAAAAGGAAATTTAAAGGCATTTCTCCTACTTGAGTATGTGCACTTATGTATATTATAGAGTCCTCTGGTGAGAGGACATCTTCCAAGGTGTTTTTGCTTATAGCTCTATTGTTGGTGCGATTATTTTCAAACCATTTTGGAAAGAGAATTCTCCATTTCTCCCTGGAGCAGAGAACATCTTGCTACAGATTGCTGTACTTTTGCATATGATTTTGTTTCAAACTCTTGAAACCAAAGTGTTAGTTTAGTATAGTTAGCCTTCTCTTTCCATCCTTGCAAGCATTCCCAAATCTTCATGTTAGAAAGACAAATGAGATCAGGGTTCTTCCACCCTAGAAAATCATTTTTTTCCTAATGCAGTGATATGTCAGTAATATTGACCAGATATAAATTCTTTATTGCCTTTCTTTGGGGAATCAAATGCTGCACTATTCAGAGTAAACTTCAATAGAATGAATTGAATTGATATAAAAGCCTTTTATGTTTATATGTTTAAAAATCTAAATAGTGACTCTAAAAAGAGAGGTAAATGATGTGAATTTTTTCCCAAGGTTTTAAAAGGTTTCTGTTTTTATGACTCACACTAGGAGTAGAGTTTGTTATGAAGTGGATTATGTGTGAATCTAGGTAATTTCTTTGAGATCCGATCTGTGAGCAACAATGAAGTTTCATAGCCTTTAGCAGGATCATATTTAATTAAATGTAGAATCTTACTATTTTAGAACTATAAATGATCTTAAAAATAATCTAAGGTAACTTTCCCTCCCCTTGCACACCTTCACAGATGGGGAAACTGACACAGAGAACTGGGAAACAACTGACCATGTCACCCAGCTGACAGATCTGGGGCTTTTCATATTGTCCTCACTTTAGGGACTCTGGCTAGACTGGACAATTGTTTTCCAGAGGTTGTTAGTGTTATAACCTTGAATTTACATATTTTCAGTAAAGAAATGACTGACATCCAAGGGTCATCTCATTTACCTCAACATTTAATGTTATTCTAACCTATTCCAACAAGTTTCTCAGTCAATGTCCATAAACGTGCATTTAAAAAATCCGAACTGTGCTGGATGAACCAGATTTAGGCCCTGCCTTCAGGGAGTGCAGAATCAAGAGGAGTTGTGACGATCATAACACCATGTGAAGAGTGTGATAATAGACGAAAGTTACAGAGGGGCCATTAACCCAAACTTGAAGGGGGCTTGAGAAAACAGGAGAGCACGAGAGCACTTCAAGGAATGGGCAGAGTGTGCCGGGTTCAAGAGTCACACCTGTGAGTCTACAGGGAAAAGTGATTTTAGATTTACCATGGAGAAAACCAGAAGGGGAAACAACAGAAGTGGAGAACTTGATCTAAGGTTAAGAAAACCAGTAAGCTCTGGAAACCCAGATTGTCCTCCTGGCTCTGCCAGTAACTGGCTGTACAACCTGGGCACGTCACATAACCTCTCTGGGCCCCGGGTTCTTCACCTGAACAATAAGGACTGTGGGATGATATCCGAAGTTCCTCAGACTCTAACATCTGAGGATTCTATCAGTCTAGGTAGCTTTATGCACTTATGCTTACTACTTGAGGAAATGTAATAAATAAAATTTCTGAATTCTATCCCATCCTGATCAGAATTAGATTACTAATTAATAAAACTGATTTAGAGAGGCATAGGCAATGCAGACTTCCCAGCGTCTTCCTTACCTTTTCTAAGGGGAAGGAGAATAAATATTTATAATTTATTGTGTTGCAGGTATTTTATTTAACCATTAAAATAACATTGCAGGCTAGGTATTACTATTTTCATTTTACAAATGAGGAAACTGAGGCCCACAGAATTTAAGTCACTTGCTCTTCCATACACATTGAAAGTGGTGCTGCTGGGATTTGAACCCAAGTCCATATACATTAATCCACTCAAACAAGTTCAAGAAAGAAGCACTTTATGTAAGAATTAATGTGGATCTTCATGGAATTCCATAAGTACAGCTAAAAAAGGACCAGGCCTCACAAAGTCCAGAACTCTAGGGCATTTCTGGATCCAAGGTAGCCCTTATGACCCAAGGACCAGGAGTCTAAGATCCTAACTCTGGTGTTCCATCAGTGATGTGATTTGACCGACAATCTGGGTATCTATTTATCTTTGTCTCTGATTATAACTAGCTCCAAAGCACTTATTCTTTTCGTCTACTTTATCCTTTAAAAAAATTCATAGTTTTTGATTTCTCATAGTTTTGGCTTAATCATAACTTCAGCTTGCCAAGATCCCTCACAGCCCCTACTCTACCTCCCTCTCATAACCCCTACACTACTTCATGGCTGCTTTTTCTACATTCTTTAAATTTCCACTCTTTCTCCTAATTGCCTACATTACTCCATGTTTCCCAAACAAAATTACCAAGGAACTGGCCCAGCTCATCTTTCGTGTGAGCAATGTGAGACCCAAACCTCCAAGCACACCCAGATCAACAGTGGGCACCTGACTCAGAGAAGACAATTCAGTGGCTAACCAATGACTTTATGACAGAGCTTGGAATGAAAATACTAGTAGGACTTATAACTCGTTGCCTGAAAGCTTATTTTTGTTTTAGGAGGAAGTCTATGGGAGTCCACTCAATATGTTAACAAGTAAGCTGAAAGAACAAGAGAATTAATGCCCCCCAAAGCAGCGCTCAACCAAAGATGAATGGGGATTGGCAGCCATGTTCCTGAGTTGCTCCTGCTGGGAAACTGAGCTATGGTCCACAATGCTCCCAGGGTTCCTTCACCAGGAAGATTGAGTTCTAGTTGCTGAGAGTAGTAAATGACTTGATAAAGCACCCCATATTGGCTCCCTTCCCTTCCCTGATTCATTTCCCACCCCCTATTGGCAGTTCCTGGGATCACCTCCTAAGTGTACTATTTGTACTTTAATCCTTGACCCAGGCTCTATTCCTGGGGAACCCAAACCAAGATCCTTCCCTGTTGTGTGTGTGGGGTACACATCAATTAACATCTAATAGGTCCTGAGAAATGTTGATCCAAGGTACACGGGAGCTAGGAAAAATGACCTTTATCTCAAACTAATTGAATTTCCTGAGACTTGTTGATAACAAAATGAATAGCTCAAGTATTTTTGATTCAGGGTGTTATTCACTGGGAATAATTTGAGGATATATGAGGATCCTTGCATCTTAGATGTGTAACCATTCCATTTTAACTTTGCCTCTTTGTTACTCTCACTGAAACACAGTTTACATTGTATTCTTTTCTATCTTACTCAGCTCACAAGGAAGACATGGTAGAGCATTTTTCTCAGCATGACTGTAAATCCTGGCTGTGCTTTTGAGCTGGATCATTTTAGGTGTCATTTTGGGGACTCTATGAGTTACTACAAACATCTTTGTGATGTTAACAGAGGCAGAGACACAGTTTGGTTTGTCAGTATAAGAACTTTCTCCATTGTAAGATTTAGAAGCATAATGGTTTTCCAAGACTACATTTATTATACAAAGCTTTTAACTAATAGATTTCTAACCATTTCATTATTCTGATCTCTGAATTTTTCATCACATGTTATTATTAAAATACTGAGATGATTCAGGAGAGGAGTGAATTTGGAGAGAGAAGACCTAAATTTGTTTTCTGACTTCAACAGTTACCAGTTTGACCTCCAGTGATGAATCAACTTTTCTGAGTCTTAGTTTCACTACCTGTATAATGGAAATATTATCTACCTCACAAATACCTCGAAGCTCGCTGTGAGGATTAAATAAAAATGGATGCAAGGGAGAGTGCTTTGTAAACGATTAAGATCCATACATGAGAGATATTTTAAAAGAGGAGTAATAATCTGCCATTCATGTAAAGAAAAATATCCATGCTCGAGGAGGCTCCAAGGGAAAACACCTGGAAGATTTAGAGTGTATGAGTAGGTTTTCAGTGAAACAAAGCTGATTTATTAACAATCTCAACAAAGTTAGTCTCTTTAAACTTTTTATTAAATTAATATGTTCAGGAGGGGGTTTAGATGTACAAATGTGTCACCTGTTCTTCCAACTTCTGAGCTTAGGAAGGGGTATACTGGCCCGAGACTAATTAAGGAGCATGTAGACTTATGTTTTAACACAGTTAAGTCTGGAAACCAAAGGTCTTCACCATCACAGCAGGCTTGCTCTCTTCATTATGACCAAGTTCACACAAGGTCCTATTACCTGGTGAGAAAGCTTGGTCACCTATTTAAGTTCTAACTAGCTCAAACCTGTGCACTTTTCCAAATGGCCTACCAGAAAAACATTATTTTCTTAACTAATAAGTTACTGGATCTCAGTTTTTCTCCCTTCACCCTCATCCCTTCAGAGACTGAATCTTCCATTTCCAGCCTTGGACCTGAACTTCAGTGGCTCATATTGAAGGAGGTTCTGTTGACCTTGAGCTCGAGAATTTGTATGTGTTTTAATATGGATGTCATTAAAATATAACATTTACCCGCTGAGAACATTATACTATTTATGAGACTGTACAATTTCAATAACTAAACTCAGCAAGATTTTATTGCACTCCCCACCTGTAATCAGAGAAGTGCTGACTCATCATTCTAGAACCACGGCTTACCAGTATGCAGCTTCACTAAAATCTGCAACGAGTCTTGTTTTTCCATCATTTCTGTGTAACCCTTTTTTTGGTAGTTAAACAACCCCTTTCTAAAAGGTTATAATTAATTAAAGGCTCAAATTAACACCAGGAAAACTTTCATCTCACAAAATTCTCAGTGCCTCCATGGTTAGAAAGAACTATATTTCTAGTACTATGATGATAAATTAAAATTCATGATTGTCTTTTAAAATTTTATAGGTTTTTTTTTTTAATGAATCTTCTTTTTTTTTACATAGTAGACGTTTTTATTTTACTTATTTATTTATTTATTGGCTGTGTTGGGTCTTCATTGCTGCATGCGGGCTTTTTCTCTCTAGTTGTGGCGAGCAGGGGCTACTCTTTGTTGTGGTGTGCGGGCTTCTCACTGAGGTGGCTTCTCTTGTTGTGGAGGATGGGCTCTAGGCATGTGGGCTTCAGTAGTTGCAGCACACAGGCTCAGTAGTTGTGGCACACGGGCTTAGTTGCTCCACAGCATATGGGATCTTCCCAGACCAGGGATCGAACCTGTGTCCCCTGCATTGGCAGGCGGATTCTTAACCACTGTGCCACCAGGGAAGTCCCTTAATGAATCTTTTTTTAAAATAAATTTATTTATTTATTTATTTTTGGCTGCATTGGGTCTTCATTGCTGTGTGCTGGCTTCTACTCTTTGTTGCAGTGCGCGGGCTTCTCATTGCAGTGGCTTCTCTTCTTGTGGAGCATGGGCTCTAAGCGCGCAGGCTTCAGTAGTTGTGGCTCGCGGGCTCTAGAGTGCAGGCTCAGTAGTTGTGGTGCATGGGCCTAGTTGCTCCGTGGCATGTGGGATCTTCCAGGACCAGGGCTCGAACCCATGTCCCCTGCATTGGCAGGTGGATTCTTAACCACTGCACCACCAGGGAAGTCCAAAATTTTATAGGTATTTTAACAGTCAATTTCACTTTCTCTGAAGATATACCAAAAGAAGTCTTTGATGTACTGAAGTGATTTCTTCCTTATTTCCTTACCCTCTACTCTGGCTTATTTATTTTATTTTATGTTATACACACACACAATTTTCTTCTAAGTATCAGTCCATTTTTATTGGAATGTTTAAGTGATTTTGTATTTCTCTTAAGGTCCTTTAGACATAGTCAAATAACCATTTATACTGCATTACATCTTGATCCCCCCCCAAAAGAAGGGACGGGGAATAAAGAGTGCCACATAGAAATGGACAAATAGTTCACCTAATCCCGTTTTCACTTTGAACTGCAGTTGACATGAATACAGTTAAGGTGAGAGGAAGGTATGAGAACAGCAGAAAAAGTTAATTGTGCACCAGAGAGTGCTATATTTATATCTCACCAACTTATTGTTAGTATGTTGAGGGCATGTGAAAAGTCTTCCTGTCTTCAACTGTGGTATGAGTGTATGTACAGAAATGTGAGGATTGATAGAGTTACCAGTCACTAATACCATTCTGATGTCTAGAAGTTTTACATCATTTAAAATTTTTTACTAAGCTGTTCACCTCAATCATACCCTGAAGCAGTTATTTCCACAGGTTAATGATGTGTTATATAAAGAACGATTTCCTTTTTATTCTTGGTGAATTTGCCTTTTAATTTCATTTAGTGACCATTTTGTCTTACATGATGGAATGGTGTAGATTTAAATGAGCTCTTCAAAGATTGATAAAAATCGATGTCTGTTCACCACGCTTTGAACTATACTTCAACCTTATAAATGAAATTTGCTGTTTTCTTTTAAAAGGGAGGATCATAAAGAATATTTGATTATTTTGGTAAAGACAGGCTTCCCTTTGTAAAAAAGATGGTATATTATGGAATGACATTTATAACCTAATGTTATTTAGATAAAGTGGGGGAAAAAAACCCCAGCAAGACCTCATGAGGGAAACAAATCTGGAAAATATGGAAATCTGGTAAAATATAAGGCAACCATTTTCGTCTTGTTCTGTGGGACCTTGTCGTTACCTGCTGGGGAAGTCTGGCAAGTCTGTTCAGACAGAGGCTGGCAAATGCATTTATTAATCTTTTCAGGAAAGATGAAGAAAGCCTTCAAAGACAACACTCTCTCCTTGGCTTCACAGGATCTTTCAAGGTTTTACTGTTAATAAGATTAAATAAGAGATGGGCAGTAAAGATATTGGAGCAGAGTTTATTATGAGAAAAAGTACACATTAAGAATCGGGCTCCTCCACCACTTAGTTCAGCACTCTGTACACATTCTTCCATTCAGATTTTTTTATTGCTGTTTGCTTAGGGAAAAAAAGTCCCTGGTGAAAGAATGTGGGCATGAGTACATTAGCTGCCTCTCTAGTGCTCTGTCTGCTGTGCGGGGCCACTACAGCTTTGTAGTTGTCTGCTGGTCAGGGTTGTAGGCCGCTGCTGGCTACAAACCAATCTTCTCCTTACAAATAAAGGAGTCATCTGCCAGCATTGTATTTGTTGAGGCTCTTCGAAGCCAATCAGGACTGCCCTGGATGGAGGGGATGAGGAGAAGTTTATAATAGGATCAGTTTTGTTTGCAATTTGTTTCTAATAGATGCCAATAAGCCAGTTAACTAGGCTCCAGTTAATGGACATTTTATTGTTTCTCCCCCTGCTGTGCACATGACCTCTCCTTAGAAGCATTTGCAGTGCCCGAAAGCATCATGGATCTGCCGCCTGGTAGCCGAGGGCTCTCTCCACTCTAGAAAACTTGTTCGCCAGCCCCAGGCTGCAGACCAGGCCAAAATACTTTGATCATCCTGTCATGGGAAATTTACAGCAACATTCGGGCTTTTGTTCCATGTGTATTTCTCCAAATATAATATCTCCCTCAAGAAATCAATGATAAGCTGTTAAACTAAAGAGCATGGTAACATCCACAGAGCAGTAAATTAATGGTCTTTTGTGGATAGATGGTTACAGATTTCATCATAAAAAATGGATAAAAGATTACATATCACGTAGAGCGAAACTTTTAATAACTCAACATGACTTTTCTTAATGGGTTTTATTCATTTTAATCATTATAGTGTCAATGATGATTATAGCCTTATTAGATTGTAGTGATTGAGGGGACTGTTTATGAGATATTGAAAATCTCAGGCTGCTCAGAATAGCCCAGCAGCCTGTGTGGGTTTGATGTGTAACTTTATCTGGAGGAGTAGGGCTTGTCAGGAGAGCTTCAATTAATACTTTTACTAAATTGCTCCTGTCTTTAGTGACCTAGGTCACAGATGACTTAAGGATTCCACAACATCAGCTTTTCAAAATAGTTGAGCTGCAGCAGTATAGATCAAAGCAGGTTCTGAGTGAGCGTGTGTGTTTAAATAAGGTAGGGCCAGGAAAGGCCTCGGACAAAAGTGGCATAAGTCCCTCTGGCTCATTTTGCAGCCAGGAGAGTCCCCATTCTGCCTTATAGTTCCTCCCCAGAAAGGAGGTACTTTAATAACAGGATACAAATTTGGCCACAAGAATCTGGAAGGTTAAATTCTCAGTTTTTCCCTTAATGTCTGGACACATGATTAAAATGTAAGCCAGGACTCTATTAGTGATTAATAAGGTGTTATTCCAGAGAAATGCCCCAGGACCCTGTCATCCTAGGAAAATTATAGTAACTAAGGTGTAAATATAACTTAAAAAAACAAACAAAAAGACCCCTACAAATGAACACCTTCAATGAGACCATGATCAAAATACCATCCACCTGATATCCTCTTGATTTAGTATTGATTCTTTAGAATGTCTATTTCCATTGCAAACAGTTCTGTCACCTATCAGTTATTCCAAATGTTTCACTATAGTGGAAGTCATATACAGCAGGCCCAGGAGAAGCAGTGCATCATGGTGTCGTAGCAGGAGACCTGGTTTGCGTTTGGGCTACCCTCCTTTAGCAGCAGTGTTCTGGGGGGCAAGTCACTTGAACTGTCCCAGCCTCCATAGGAATAAGAATAATACCTGTTTTGCTTATCTCTTTCACAAGGTGATTAAGATAATCAAATAAGCCCACATTTGTGCTTAAGAAACCTTATGTTTTCCAGTTAATCTTTAGAGCTCCACTAAGATCCAGGAGCCAGATGACCTGGCTTTCGTACAGGGTTCAGCACTAGGTAGAAAATATCAAGTGGGGCTTTCCTGGTGGTGCAGTGGTTGAGAATCTGCCTGCCAACACAGGGGACACGGGTTCGAGCCCTGGTCTGGGAAGATCCCACATGCCGCGGAGCAACTGGGCCCGTGAGCCACAATTACTGAGCCTGCGCGTCTGGAGCCTGTGCTCCGCAACAAGAGAGGCCGCGATAGTGAGAGGCCCGCGCACCACGATGAAGAGTGGCCCCCACTCGCTGCAACTAGAGAAAGCCCTCGCACAGAAACGAAGACCCAACACAGCCAAAAATAAAATAAATAAATTTATAAAAAAAAAAAAAGAAAAGAAAATATCAAGTGGTTTGATGAAGATCTGCAAAAATCAAATTCAATCCACATTTAATTGATTTAGCCCTAATTATTTGAAAAAAGAACAATGAAAGTCAAGAGAAACCTAGAAGAGCTTCTCTTTCTTTTTCTGGAGGGAGAAGAGGTGGATATTTGAGTTAAAAAGGATAGTACAAGCCACTGGGAAAGACTTAGGAAAGTACGAGTTGTCTGGGTTCATCTGTCAGATGGGCAGAGCTGAGAATCAGCCTTAGTCTAGACCTTACCAAAAGAGAAAGGAACCAAGGGCTGCAGAGGAGAGCAGTTGACAAGCAGCAAGTGGGTGAAGACTATTGAATGTTCCAGTGAAAAGGGGATACACAGAACGTAGGGAGGTGGTCTAGTAGGGGGAAGAGCATGGGTCTTGGGATCAGACAGCCCTAGTGCAATCCTCCACCACCAATGACGATGCTCCCCACCCCACCCTGGCCCCCCAGTCACCAGCCCTACTCAATATCCACTCACCTAACAAGGGACACATGTGGAGTCAGCCATGTTTACTTCTGCTAAGGGTAGACCTAGTCTAGTTGGTGGCTGGGTACACTCAAATGGCTTCAACATTTAATTCCCTCTGTCTATGCACTCTCCCTGGGAACTTCTATTCAAGCCTATGGCCTCCTTATACAACAGTCACACCCGGATTTCTGTCTCTAGCTCCAACTTTCTCCTGGGGTCTCGACATAACTTTCTGTCTTGCTGGTCATCTTTACTTCAGCATGTCCACCTTAAATCTACCTCTTTTTCATCAAATATGTTCTTCCTCCTGAATTTCATAACTTGATTGGTAACATTCTCACTGACCCAGAGGTTACAGATTGAATGTTTTTGTACCGCCTCCCCCAGTTTATATGTTGAAATCCTAACCCCCAATGTGATGGTGTTAGGAGTTGGGGCCTTCAGGAAGTGATTAAGTCATGAGGATAGAGCCCTCATGAATGGGATTAGTGCCCTTATAAAAGAGACCACATGGGGACTTCCCTGGTGGTGCAGTGGTTAAGAATCCGCCTGCCAATGCAGGGGACATGGGTTTGAGCCCTGGTCTGGGAAGATCCCACATGCCGCGGAGCAACTAAGCCCATGCGCCACAACTACTGGGCCTGCGCTCTAGAGCCCGTGAGCCACAACTACTGAGCCCACGTGCCACAACTACTGAAGCCTGCACTCCTAGAGCCCCTGCTCCGCAACAAGAGAAGCCACTGCAATGAGAAGCCCACACACTGCAATGAAGAGTAGTCCCCGCTTGCCGCAACTAGAGGAAGCCCACGCGCAGCAACAAAGACTCAACACGGCCAAAAATAAATAAATAAAATAAATAAATCTAAAAAAAAAGAGAGAGAGAGAGACCCCAGAGAGCTCTCTTTTCCCTTCTGCCATGTGTGGACACAACGAGAAGTGGGCTCTCACCAGACACTGAATCTTCCAGAACCTTTATCTCGGACTTCCCAGCCTCCAGAACTGTGAGAAATAAATGTTTGTTGTTTCAGTCATCCAGTCTATGGTATTTTTGTTATAGCAGTCCAAACAGACTAAGATACCAGGTGACTGATTTTGGAGTCATCTTCTACTCTATATTCCTCACTCCCTACATCCAATCAGTCACTAAGCCCTGTCAATTCAAATTCCTTACTTGGTGGTTTGAAAATAGATCCCCAAATTCTTTGACATTTCTCCCATTGAGAGGTGAGTCTATGTCTCTTCCACTTGAAACTAGACTTCTGTGACTGTTCTGACCAGCAGAGTGTGAAAGTGACACCATGTGACCCAAGGCTAATCCATAAAATGTGGCTCAGCTTTGGTGGTTTCCTCCTTGGGACTCATCAGCAAAAGGCCTTCATGCTGTGGGGAAGCCCAAACTAGCACATGTGAAGGAACTGCATAGAGAGGCCCTGAGACAGGAAGAGACAGGGATGCTTGGCTAGCTCTCAGCTACTCTGCCCCTCCGCTTCTGAGGCTCCAACCACCATCTGACTACAACTTTGATAAGCCTCTGCCTAGATAAACTGCCTGGCAAGCCCTTCCCAAATTCTGACCCACAGAAACCATGAGAGTTGATAAAATAATTGTTGTTGTTTTTAGGAATCTGAAAAGAGGGTCCAAGTGAACTTATCTACAAAACAGAAATAGAGTTACAGATGTAGAAAACAAACATGTTTACTGGGGGTAAGAGGGGGGAGAGATAAATTGGGAGATTGGGAGATTATACACACCACTGTATATAAAATAGGTAACTAGTAAGGACCGACTGTGCAGCACAGGGAACTCTACTCAATGCTCTGTGGTGACCTATATGGGAAAAGAATCTAAAAAAGAGTGGATATATGTATATGTATAGCTGATTCACTTAGCTATACACCTGAAACTAACACAACATTGTAAATCAATTATACTCCAATAAAAATTTTCCAAAAGAGAAACAAATATTAAAAAAATAAACTGTAAAAAAAATTGTTGTTGTTTTTAGCCACAAAGTTTTGGGGTAAACTATAACATAGCAATAGTAACTGGACCACTTACCGTCCATCTCTCTCTCCCATCCTACAACTGCCACCTTGGGTCAGGCCCTCGTCACCTTGCATGGCCAGTGGCTGGCACAGAGGAGGACTAATCATCAGTTTTGCCTGAAGGAAAGCCAACTCCATGAGAACAGGCTTTGTGGGCAAGATTAGGATCTTAAATCTAGTTAAGCCAGAATTTTGTGACAATAGATTTCTCCCTACATTGTAAAACTACAGATCTACGATCCAGATAAATCCAAGAACTAGGATGAGACACATGCCTCCATCAGAAATGAACAATGAAAAGAAAGAGAAAAGGTTTTTAAAAATGAGTATTATCAAGTCCTATAAGAATGATTTGTTTAGAGTTGGTTCAGATCATTTTTTCTCCCCAATTTACTCTTTTTGTTGTCTTTTCCGTTGAAATCAGCCCAGTTACTTGAGTTTTTCTTCCCAAAGGGCAAAACAAAGATTGTCTTACATTTTTCTTTTCATGCCAGCTGGTAATCTCCAGTTACCATTGGAGACATTAAGGGTTTAACTTCTGTTAATCCTTAGACAACACTAAAAGGATTCAGAGAGCTTCTGATTTACACGTTCAGTGAGAAACAGCCTTCTGATTCTTATTGCCTTTTACACGTTCCATTTTTTCAATTTTATCTATTGGAATGTAAAATTTCAGCTCTTTTATAAATTTCCTATTAATATTTAATTTCTTATATCATTGTATTGTTACCGGATAACCACAATTGCTACATGGAACAATAACAGAAGATGCATTAACTATCAATAGACAAGGACTCAGATAGAATAAGTAATATACATGAAAAATAGACTGTCAAGCAACATCAGCCTCAATGAGCATGAATTTACAGTCGTGTACAGTAGCCACAATGGCTCTCACTGTTGATTCATCCTCTGATTACTCTGTGTGCACTGTAGACAAAATGGTCTAAATGAAGACCAAGGTAATAAGTGAACTATCTATCATCTCTTTTAGTTTTATTCCAAGCTAGGGGAATTGGCAGAAAGAGAACAGCAAATTGAGATTCCTGCTGGTTCTGTGTCATAGGACTCTTTTAAAAACACTGAAGTCTCCGTGAATTATTTAAGACAGAGAATAGAAAGTAGGACTTTGCAATTTTACTGAAGCTTTATTTCAAGTTCCTTACCACCACTGTCATCTCAGGCTATGGGTTTTTGTTGTTGTTCCGAAACTATCAGTACAAGAACATTTGCTTTCAGTAAAAGTTAGAATGTCCAAGTCAGGAATTAATGAAAAAGTCAAAAATGGAAACAAATATTGTAGGTGCAGGTGGAGAAGTCAGAGGAATATTTTCGAATCTCTGATTTTAGACCCTCTTTTAGTAATTTTACCACCTTGACATGTCTACTCAGAGGTCCCACAGCATCTTAAACTCACCATAGTTAAGATAAAACTTGCTATTATATTTTCCCCTAACCATTCTACAACACAACAAAACTAACCCCATCACTTTCGTCTTGATTTTCTTTCTCGCCTTAATGGCACCATAATTTTTCGCCTCACTGGTGCTCATAACCTTACTTCCTGCTTCTATGTCCACTTACAATATTCAATCATTGCTGGAAGAGACATTTACCATGAAGCAGATGAAGCTTACGTTAAGGGCTGCTCTTGTGCACAGGTCTTTTCCAGGGCTCTGGCAGTGGCACAGCACTGTGTTTTTGTAAAGGCCATATGTTTTTGTAAAATTGGGGGAAATAAGATATTTCGGCTGATGTCTCTTTCCACCGTGACCTCTCCTCAGGCACACTTGCCCTCTTGTCAGGTGCCAGATTGGAGACTGGGCAAAAGGGACGTCGAATTGAGTTTGGGGATACATTTATTTGGGTTTAATGGGACATATTTATGTGTTCTGGAGGCACTTCTGTTTATATTTAGTTAGTGCTAGTTGCCCCAATGTAGGGAACACCTTCCAGTATATTCCTACTGTCCACTGTGCTGAATCTTTGGTCTTATAATGTAAAGAAGCAAGGCCAGAAGTGCATCATGCAGTGCGGGTGGGGAGAAGAAACAAGACATGAGTGTGTGGAACCAGAAGTTGGGCTATGGAAAGTTCTTTCTGTTCCCAGGCATGTAAAGTTGTAAGCAGAGGATTCGCTTCTCATCAACGCCTGGTCAACAGAATAGTTCTTGCCTATCAAGAATGTACTTTAAAATGCAGTGTATACAATTATGAATCCACCATACATTTTTTTCTTTTGTAATGGGAATAATGAAAAATAGAGTTGATCAGCCTCTGTTTGTATGGCACAAATCGGTTGCAGGTCTATAAATATTAAGTCTGTCTCTAACAACTTACACGTAAAATAAATTTAATAGAAATGTTTTTCAACTTTAAAGAATCCTAAAAATTTACATGACATCACTAATAATAAGTTGTGAGTCAAAAGAAACTTTTCTCAACTATCAATAATAGAAAATGAATTTTGGTCACCGATGCTAGAGGAGAGACTAAGTTATCTTCCTATTCTCTCCGTAGAAAATGGTATTATAAGATATTGGCTATATGAAGAAGCAATCAAAGAGTGTATAGCCAAAAATGTACAAAAATAAGAATTATAGAGGTTTGTCAGGCAGTTCATTTTTTAAAATATGCTGTTTTTTGTGACACTAGTGGTATTTGTCAGGTTTCTCGATTTTGTAATTCATGATTTCTTTTCTCATTCTAAATAGATATTCACTTTTATACTTAATATTTTATTGTTTTTCTTTATAAAGGAATCATATAAGCTTCTTGATTACATGAACTTCATACCCACCAAACCGGGATTCATCCTGACCCAGCCCTATGGATTCTTCCCCTGTGGTGTTTCTTGACTCTGCGCCATCTTTCTGTTTACTGCAGACATCACCTTCCTTCAAACACCATTTCTTCTTGTGGTAGTCCAGCAGAGTAAGTACCAAAAGTGGTTCTCACTGCATCTTCTCCTTACTCTCATCCATGCTGCTTCCTCATATCAGATTACTCTTATTGATAACAACAAGTACGATCTATGCAGTACCTTTTAGGTACCAGGTACTTTATAGATATTGTCTTTAATTCCCACAATCACCCTAATAAGTAGGTAGGACTACCACTGCAGAGATGAGGAAATCAGGGCTTATAGTCCTTAAGGAACTTGCCCAAGGCCACAAAGTTACTACATGACAGAGGCAAGATTCAAACCCAGTTCCCCCAATTCTCAGTCTGCCAATAGCATGCAGCCTCCCTCTTTTCTAAAATGCTCAGCTTCCCTTACTGCTTTCAGAAAGAAACCTTAACCTTCAGCCCTCCACAGTAAGATGCTGGCCTCTCCTTCCAGGCAAATGTGTCACCTTTTCCATTTACATGCCCCCAAGGCAGACAAATGGAATCCCTGATGGTGCCCAGATGTGGCACATCTTTTCCCTGGCGCTGAACTTTCCCCTCCACGGTAACCCCTTCTCAACTTTCTGGAACCCTTGAATGCAAGTTTCACATGCCATCTCCACAGTCTCCCAAATGGGTGTGATAGCTCCTCCTCTTTAGGTTGCAAAGCATTTTGCTGTTGCTGTTAGGGATTATAGCACTTACTCTACTTCTTTTGACTTATAGGAGGAATACGGGCACTCATCTGTACATTGTTGCAATCATCTCATTTTATAGTTTACTTAGTTCACTTAATACCATAGACATTTTCCAGTTTTCATGTTGAATGGCTACATGTTTTATTTTTTGACATGAGTTATTTAAATAGTTCCCTATATGCAGACTTTTTTGTTTCAGTTTTTGTTTGTGATTTTATCGTTGTTGTTGTTTGTTACTGTTAAAGTCAGCATTGGAAAGAACATCTTTGGAATGTAGATTTCTTTCCTCTATGGCATTATTTCCTCAGGATAAAACTCTAGACATGGTCTTACAGGATCAAAGAGCATGGACATTTTATGACTCCTGTGGCCCTGATGCTTTTCAAAGGTTTCAAATTTACATTGTGATTGGTAGTACTGGATTGTACTAGTTTCTCCTTAAAGCATTGGATGATATTTAATTTTCTGTTTTTTGCCACAAGAAGGTTGCTCCCTTTGTGTTTTGTTTTTTTTTTTTTTGAGATTGTCTTTTGAAATTGGGGTAGAGAAAGGAGGGACACCGACAAATTACGTGAATAAATTGCTTTAAATTTTTAAAATTTTAAGTTGAATGGTGGAGGAAGGAGAAAAGTTTGTGAATAATTTGATACAAATTATAAAAATAATTTGATACACAAATATATCATAGTCTTCAAATCTACACAACTGTTACCTGATACCCAGGCTCAGTTGGCTGATTGGCTGACTATATGCAGATGCAGATATTATGACTATGCCAGATGTGTAATTGGACAGCCACTGCCAATTAAACGAGGCAGCAAATTGAAGGGGTCTGGGAGATAATTGATTCTCCAAATTAGTAACCCAATTGGTCAAAATTACAATACCTGTTGAAGTTACTTTAAATTATGATCTAATAGTAATTAGAGGCTTTGCCTCATGTTCTATGAAATATTTCTCTTTGCCGATGAAGTATTAAGGTACTGGTAATTCAGGCAAATAAATGATGATTGCCTGATCAAAGTTGTCAGATTAATATAAAATGTAATGGTAGTAAATTCTCCGATAAAAGAAAATTGTTTAATATCTCTGTAGGGAGGTAGCCAAAAATACATTCTGCAAATATTTAGATACATTTTTTATAAGGTCCAGCAGCCCATTCCATTTTGCAGGTTTTCTTGATAGGTTCATAGACCCATCTTTTTTCTTTTACTATGGCAATAAGTAATTGTGTCTATTCCATGCCTTTGTCATACCTAATTGCCACTTTATTGTTCCCAAAGGGCAATTGGACTAAGACTTAAAAAACTGAATTTAAAATGACTAATAAGAATTAAAAGAAGGAACCCAGAGATTGCAGAGCCATCACAGTCTGATCCTATTTCCTACAGTTATATTTTAAGGTAATTAATAAGAATCACACATTGTTGAGAGAGTAACTGTCCTTTCTCAAGATCTAAACTTTAAGAACTGCCTATTTACTCTCATTTGTGACACAGCATGTTCTGATTCTCTCAGATACCTTTGGCCAACCTTTCCCATCCAACACTGTCATTTGTTGAAAAATAAAATTATCCTGATGTTGAGCAGGATCCTCAAAGGAAAATGAATCTGAAATAAAAACTAGTGCTTCTCCACATACTGAGAGTTCCACTTAATATGCAGCATTTAGAGTGTGATAGGATTTCTGGCATCTTCTTAATTGTGGCTCCTGGTTGCTTCATAGAAAAGAAGACTACAGCTCAGTCTATGCCCCCTAGAACAGAGAAATCTGGAGAGCACTCACTTTTCACTTAAAAAAAGAATTGTAAGTACCCACTAGTTGCAAGACCAAGTTCTGCAGCAGTGATACTTCTGCATAGGTGAAGAATTCGGCTGCCTTGAACAAAAGTTATAGTCAAAACTGTTTCTGGGACTCTTGAGTAAATATAACCTAAAAGTATAACCCTCTACTGCTGCAGAAGTAATGTAAAAATTGAACATGATTTTTAGAAACTTTTTTGACAAAGCAAGTTTCTCCTGCATCCTGGGTAAGTGCACTAGGAAGGAGGCGGCACTTTCTGTGTTTAGAACTTACTAAGAGTTAGTGAATCCGAACCTTAATCATTGCAATTCTAGTTGGTATGCTCCAAGTAAAGCACAAAATTGTGTTTTAAAGGGGTGAGTAGATGCTTTAAAAATGTTTTAAAAATAAATGTCTGAATGTCAGTTTGGTTTCTGGGTTAAATTGCCTCTAAATTACCCAGTTCTAAAATCGCATTTCAAAGCTTCGGGAAACCCTGTCTGGGGCCTGTCTAGACCTCAGAATTGGCCTGGTTTGTTTTAAGGTTTCAACAAGGCCCCGGCCTGCTGGGTTTGCCTAATGCCAGGGGAGAGACATGTGTGAGACGTGATGCAGATTTCTGAGGTACTGTTGTGGGTTTTTTTTTTTTATTATTATTATACTCTGTGTGGAAAAATAATTTAAAATATGATATCATGGTATATTTCTGGAATTGCATCATCCCTTGGCTTCAGGGCTTCTTAAGTGAAGAAGGGCAGAGTGGTGAATCACAACCAATGAAGTGGGATCAGAGGCCTGGCTTCTAGTCTGACACCATCACTAACCCACTAGGATCTGGAGAAGTCACTTAATCTCTCTGTGCTTCATTTCTAAAATGAGGACATTTAGAATATAAACTCTCTACAGTCTCTTTGCTTCTATGCATCTATGATATTACAAAAAGTGCTGACAGGTTTTCCAAATTTTATTGTATGCTATATGTTTTTACTGGAAAACAAACCAACAATTCAGCTCTAACTATATACCAGGCAAATCTAAACCTTAGAATGGACTTAGCAGCTGGGCTGTCATGAGTTAGTAAATAGGGGTTTATGGAGCCTCAGAAGCTCATGCAATTAGGGCACCAAGCCAGTCGGGGTTATACATCTGTCACAATTGGTGTGATGAAAGATTCTAACTGAATATACACTTTTAAGACATAGACAAGCTTTGGCTATTTTTTTAAAAGTAAAGTTTTGGAGAAAACTAGAAACATCGATCAAGTCAATTAGCTCATACCTTAGCAGTTCTGCTTTGCATGCATTTGACAGGATGGAACATTCATAAATAGGTATATATAAGCTCCCGTCAGGGCTGGATTATATACTAGTCTGGCATGTGTGACTTCTACATTTCTTTAATTACTGCTTCATGCAGCACCTGCATTACAAGTTGCAGCACCTGCATTACAAGTCGAGCACTGTGGGTCTGGTGGGCCCAACTCACACTGAAGGGATGAAGGGTATCACTCATGTCTGTGGCCCGATCCTTTGAAGTTGGACAAGTAAGCGGGTCAGTCATTGGAGGATGGACAACTGGGCATCATACTGGGCCCTGTCATTCTGGCCAACAGAGGTGTTCCCTCAACAACCAAAGCCATTTACACATGAACTTTGAGCAAGGAAGCTCCTGGCATACAACGATGCTCCTACTTCTGGCACCTCCATCCTAATTTATGTGGTTCTTGCTTTGTGACGAAACCTCATCTAGAGAGAGATATATTCACTGTCTACCTAGGGAAAATGAGAGGAAGTCTTTTTAGCTAGTTGAGAAGAAACACTCTTCTGTCTCATATAATACCTATTGCACAGACTCATTGGCTAATCGTTAAACTCTCTTCTTTAGACCCCTTTGGTGATGTGAATTTTCTCTTAAAGCATATCCCTGAAACTCTGTCTCATAAGAAACTTGGCTATAGAATGAAAAGTGAATGAAATCTGAGAGAACAGTGTTTTACATTTTTAAGAAATTGAGGCGCAATTCACATAACATACATCTAACCATTCCAAGGTGTACAATTCAGTGGCAGTCAGTGCATTCGCAGTGTTGTACAATCACCACTTTCTCTCTAGTTTTCAAAACTTTTTCATCATCCCCAAAGAACACCCCATATCCATTAAGTAATAACTCCTCATTTCCTCTTCCCCCATCCCCTGGCAACCACTTATCTACTTTCTGTCTCTGTGGATTTGCCTAGTCTGAATGTATTTTAGGTTTTGAGGAGCTACTTTTATTCCAAAGTATTCAGCTCCAAAAGATATGAAGGAAAAGAGTATGGATCTGAAGAGAGAGCGTTTCTGTGATTATTAAATGTTTATCTGTCAGGACCTCCGGCTTCCTTCCCTCTGAATTACAACCACCTTCAGAGCACAACAGGCTGCCGACCAGCCAGGAGGGAAAATGATGTCCATTTAGAGTTCCAGGAAAGGCATAAATAGGGCCGAATAAAATGATTTTAGTTGGAGTTTGGCCATATTCAAGGGCTAATTAATGGGGATTATGAAAAAAGTAAGGAATGTGCTCCCGGCTGCCACCGAGTTACCAATGTGGTAAAGGATGGCCCGTGAGTTTCCTGACCTCTGTAGAAGGACACCCTTATGCTCCATCCAACATACTGAATCTGTTAAGTGCTGCAGAAAACTGGACTCTCGGAAAAGGATGTGTAGTCTTTTATTCACTCTCTGAGAGGTTGGTGCTTAAATCTGTGGGAACTTGGACATTCACTCTCTTGATCTCAAATCTCAGAGGGAAGTGGCTTGGTTAGCAGGCTCTGTTAGGGTGCCATTCTGAAGCTTCAAAAAGCAAAAAAGGAGATCTTCTACCTTTGTCCCTTCTAACTCAGACAGTTACCAGTTCCTACAGTTGAACTGAAAATATTTCTATATAGGTACAAAATGAGAAAAAAAAATTCATGAACCAAAAAAAGCAGCTCTGTGATCTTGTTTTTTCATTAAGTATTTTATAAACCTGGGAACTCTAGGAATGCTAGGCTGGGAAGAGAAAGGGAAATGAAGAAAATAACAAAAAATGCAAAAAGGTCTTTTTATCCCTCAAGCATCATTCTTCAGTGAGTAAAAAATGTTTCCAAATACCTGCCTATGTTCCAGGAACATTTAAGAAGTCTTAATAAACTCACTCCCGTTTCCTTATTATTCCATGACCTAGTCATTTTTTCCCCTCTAGAATTAAGTACCAAGTTGCATGGGATATGGAAATGCATGGGTTTCATCCAAAACCTGTGATTTTTCCTAGGTGAGCTCTTTCATTACTCACATAAAGTAGCATTGTACATAAACATTTTTTGATTTCCAGCCCATGATATTTTTTTTTCCTTATTTATTTTCATTTTGTATGATCTGTCCATTGGTGTAAGTGAGGTGTTAAAGTCCCCCACTATTATTGTTACTGTTGATTTCCTCTTTTATAGCTGTTAGCAATTGCCTTATGTATTGAAGTGCTCCTATGTTGGGAGCATATATATTTATAATTGTTATACCTTCTTGGATTGATCCATTGAGCGTCCTTCCTTGTCTCTTGTAACATTCTTTATTTTAAAGTCTATTTTATCTGATATGAGTACTGCTACTCCAGCTTTCTTTTGATTTCCATTTGCATGGAATATCTTTTTCCATCCCCTCATTTTCAGTCTGTATGTGTCCCTAGGTCTGAAGTGGGTCTCTTGTAGACAGCATATATTACAGGTCTTGTTTTTGTATCCATTCAGCAAGCCTGTGTCTTTTGGTTGGAGCATTTAATCCATTCACATTTAAGGTAATTATCGATACGTATGTTCCTAGTACCATTTTCTTAATTGTTTTGGGTTTGTTTTTGTAGGTCCTTTTCTTCTCTTGTGTTTCCCACTTAGAGAAGTTCCTTTAGCATTTGTTGTAAAGCTGGTTTGGTGGTGCTGAATTCTCTTAGCTTTTGCTGGTCTGTAAAGCTTTTGATTTCTCCACCGAATCTGAATGAGATCCTTGCTGGGTAGAGTAATCTTGGTTGTAGGTTCTTCCTTTTCATCACTTTAAATATGCCCTGCCACTCCCTTCAGGCTTGTAGAGTTTCTGCTGAGAAATCAGCTGTTAACCTTATGGGGATTCCCTTGTATGTTATTTGTCGTTTTTTCCCTTGCTGCTTTCAATAATTTTTCTTTGTCTTTAATATTTGCCACTTTGATTACTATGTGTCTCGGCATGTTTCTCCTTGGGTTTATCCTGTATGGAACTCTGTGCTTCCTGGACTTGGGTGGCTATTTCCCTTCTCATGTTAGGGAAGTTTTCGACTATAATCTCTTCAAATATTTTCTCGGGTCCTTTCTCTCTCTATTCTCCTCTGGGACCCCTATAATGCGAATGTTGTTATGTTTAATGTTGTCCCAGAGGTCTTTTAGGCTGTCTCCATTTCTTTTCGTTCTTTTTTCTTTATTCTGTTCCACAGCAGTGAATTCCACCATTCTGTCTTCCAGGTCACTTCTGTGTTCTTCTGCCTCAGTTATTCTGCTATTGTTTCCCTCTAGTGTATTTTTCATTTCCGTTATTGTATTGTTCATCTCTGTTTGTTTGTTCTTTAATTCTTCTAGGTCTTTGTTAAACATTTCTTGCATCTTCTCGATCTTTGCCTCCATTCTTTTTCTGAGGTCCTGGATCATCTTCACTATCATTATTCTGAATTCTTTTTCTGGAAGGTTGCCTGTCTCCACTTCATTTAGTTGTTTTTCTGGGGTTTTATCTTGTTCCTTCATCTGGTACATAGCCCTCTGCCTTTTCATCTTGTCTATCTTTCTGTGAATGTGGTTTTTTGTTCCACAGGCTGCACGATTGTAGTTCTTCTAGCAGCCCATGATTTTTTAAAAGCAACTTGCCTTCCCCCCTAAAGTTCTGCCCAGGTAATACAATAAATGAAAATGCTTATTCTTTGCCATCTAGCTTTTAAAATTTGTCAACAGTGAACATTCACTGAAATTTGCTCTACTGCATGGGGCATAAGCACTGTTTTAAGAGAAAAGGGAAAGGTACAAGCAAATGGGAATGTAGTTTGTCTTCCTACTTTTGAATTGAAAGAAGAACTATTTTGCATTTCCTCAAAATTTGGAAATAAGTGGGGCAGGTTGGGATGGGTATGCGTGGGCAGGAGGATGAGGAAGAGGAGAAAGAGGAGAAGAGAGAAGGCTGCCTGCAGGGATTTCCCTAAGCATGGCTAGGGCTGGGCAGGCAATAAGTCTCTGAATAGACAGGGGCTTATGGGAGGTTTGTGACTATCTCCCCTCACTGGGAATCCCTCCCAGGTGCAGCTTTGGTGGAAGGCTGAGCTGGCATCATGGGCATGTGACTTGTGCAGTAGCACAAGGCCTGGTGCTCAGAGCCCACACTTGGTTTAAGGCTCTGCTGTCAATATCTTGAAATTATTAATAATTTTATTTTTGAACTTGTGTTTTGTATATTAATCTGATGGGGCATGGAGTATGTGTGTGAGCATTCCCGCAATATTTGAGTTTGCTGTTCCTTACACCCCATTTGTATATAGGGCTTGTGATGCCTCAAAAGCACAAAATTCTAGTGGACCCACCATGTGTGGGAGTTCAACAAGACTCAAAGTGAGTACATAGGTAAGCCTGTTATGCCTGTCACTGAGTTGGGGGAGCTGAAAGCCCCAAGAGGCCAGGCTTTGAAAACTTGCTTTCCAGAATTTGCATCGGATGCAAAAAGAAGTGGAGTTCTAGGAAACACAAATGACCAAGGAACGCTATCCTTTCTTACTTTTGTTACTTTCTTGTCAGAGTTACCATGTATCCTGAAAGTGATGATGTAAAAGGAAAGGGAAATATAGGGCAAACCATAATTCCTTTTCCTTTCTGTCCAACCCTCCTCAGTCAGCCAGAGCCAAAAGTAAAGTGTTGATAAAACATGTACTTATGCAAAAGGAAAAGAAAGCCAGTTGAATTCATTTTGTGCAACATTTTCACTGATTTTGATAAGAACAAAATACATATGCATGGATGAAGTACAAAACATGAATTGTGTAATTTTGGTGATTCCACATATATGTTCAATGCTCTTATATTTTCATTTAAAACTGGCATTGCATATTATAAAGATAAACAGTAAAATTCATGCTAATAATTTAGATTTTTAATTTTTCTTTATTTAGTACTGCATGTGGCAAATAAGAACATACCATGACACGTTGAAAGACCGAGAAAGACAGGAAAAAACTTTGCAATTTAGCACCTGTAGTTCCTCCTGATTTTTGAACAAGGAATGCCACACTTTCATTTGCGTAGCTGGCCTAAAGGAAGGTGTGCAGGTGCAGTGCTGGGGCTGGTGGGGCTACATAGTTTTTCAAAATGACTCTGAGTTCTTTGACAGTTCCTTCTTTTTTCTTAATAATTTCTCTTAATACCAAATACCATGTTTCTCCTCCAGATCACTTTGCCCTGCTCTATTTCTATGAGATGGGCCCATTTTTCAAGTGAGAGTATAAGCCCTGAGGAGTAGTTTGTACTTGGTGTCTCCTAGGGCTGCTGCAAGGGCTAAGAGCTCAAGTCCCTCTGTTCTTTCCCCAGAGCTGGGCTGGTTCCAGTGAACCTCATGTTCAAGTTTATATTATGGGTCATTAAAAAACTTTCTATAAAAATTTTTAAAAGAACAATAGCAATGTAAAAAAATTTTAAGTAATATAAAAAGGGTAAAAAAAAATCATTTGGGTGACTTTTTTTTCAAAGGCCTAAAACCACCATCAGATATTAGTATAATTTGGGGCATCGTGAATCATCTCTTGAATGTATTTTCATATTTGTAACTCTGGGACTTAGTCATCTCAGAGCTGTAATACTTTTTATAACTGTAAGTGGAAGCTGCTCCCTAGGTTTGATTTGTTAGTCTTCTCTTCTGCTGTTAATTTATTGGTTGGGTCTACATATTTTACAAAATTTAGCCCTTGAAAAACAAGCCTTGGCAATTTAGCACCCTATACACTTTAACACTTAAGAAATGGCTAGATGTATTTCATTTATATTCTTTATTATTCATTTGACTTACAAAGTATGTAGGCATGGAAATTGCCTGTCAGTTTTACTACTGAAAGCTCCAGCTACTCTTACTTAAGATTAAAGTCATTCTTTTTATAATCACTCACTTTCCTCCAGGAAAATTCTCTGTGTGGGGGGGAATCGTCAGTGGAGAAGGATCCTCTGTGGACTTCCACCCCTTTAACCTAGACTAGAGTAGGATGGTAAGTCAGGAAATGACATATCGGGGCGGGAATCAGTTGTGCTCCCTCCCAAGTCTATTTTAAAGCACTTTCCATTTTAAATATAGCAATAAAATATCAGCCTCGAAATGTCTGATAAGGATAAAAGCAATAGATCCAAATCCAATCTAAATCTGACACTGCCAGGAATAAGAATTCACATTGGTTAAGTCAGGACTCATTTATGGAGCCATAAATGGGTGGACCAGCTATAATTTGGGTATTAAACTTGTAAAATATATTGATGGTATGTAAGAGCTAAATAAATAATTTACTACAAGAAAATTGGAAATCTTTACATGGTACTTAATTGACCAGTTGGTCTCCCAGATTCTTGATGGCGCCTTGCTTTGCATTTGTGTATTTTTCACAGGCTAGATTTTTCTTTTCCTCACTTCAATTTAATTTCCCTCTGCAGTGAATGATCACAAGTTAGTGCATTTCTGAAAACACACACAATTTTCATTTAAAATTCTGCCAATCCATTACATGCCTTTGACAATTTCATTTACCTTTTAGGAGGATAAATGTGCCAGACACTCTGTCTGTTCTGGGATTAGACAAATTTCTTTCTGGCCCAGAAAATCTTCTTCAGCACTGCATCTCGGATTTCTGTTCCATGCACAGAACAGGAGGGGTTTCAGTGAGATGCTTTGAAGAATTTACTGTATTCTTTTGTTTGGTATTTTGGGGAAATACTGAATGGGGAGAAAAAATGACGTTGGAAAGCTCTGTCACTGCCTCCTACACATCTATGAGATGCTGAGTACAACTGGGGAAGGGAAAGGAGAAAGAAACAGGGAAACTCAAACTAAGGCATTGTTATTTACCCATGTGTATCCAAAAAAACAAGTGGATTTCTTGGACACATTATAAACTTACCTACTAAGAGTAACAGCATCTCATATGTATACAACAATGACAAGTTTCAAAGGGCTTTTTGTATCTTTGATCTCTTCAACCCTAGTAATATTTCCCCAAAGTAAACAGGACAGGTATTATGACGTCCAATTTTACTGGATGAGAAATCTGAGGTTTGGGGAAGTTGGGACTTGCACAAAATAATTTGTACAGTAAACAATTAGGTTGGAGCCTAGCACCCAATTCTTCCAAATCCCAGATTGGCTCTAGTTTGAAAGGTCATTTGGTCATTTTGTGCTTTCAGCTACAGGGAATAGAAAGGCCAACTCAAGCTTAAACAATACAGAGTTACAGTGGCTTGTATAATGGGAAGGTCAGAGGGGGTGGGCTTCAGGCTTGGTTCCATCCAAGTTTTTTTTTTTAATTAATTAATTAATTATTTATTTATTTATTTATTTATTTATTTATTTATTTATTTATTCATGGCTGTGTTGGGTCTTCGCTTCTGTGCGAGGGCTTTCTCTAGTTGCGGCAAGCGGGGGCCACTCCTCATCGCGGTGCACGGGCCTCTCACCATCGCGGCCTCTCTTGTCACGGAGCACAGGCTCCAGACGCGCAGGCTCAGCAATTGTGGCTCACGGGCCCAGCCGCTCTGCGGCACGTGGGATCTTCCCAGACCAGGGCTCGAACCCGTGTCCCCTGCATTGGCAGGCAGACTCCCAACCACTGCGCCACCAGGGAAGCCCCCCCATCCAAGTTTTGACTCTATTTCTCCGCAGTCCTTTCTCCTCCGTGCTCTTCTGGGTGCTGACTTTGGCTTCTGGCTGGCTTTTCTCACGGCTGCACAATGGTGGTCAGTAGCAATGGGGACAGCATGCTCCCTAGTTCACTCCTAGCAGGCAGGAGAGTCTGATTCCCCCATTGCTATTTCTTAAAAGCAAGGTAGAACTTTCCTAGCAACGTCCAAAAACCCCTTTCTTTCTCCAGAATGATGGAGCTAGGGCCATGGGATTAGTATGATTGATTTAGTCTAATCAAAGCAATCCCGAGCCACATGGAATATTCAGGAGAAGGGAGCATACCCAGACAAATCAGGGTTCTTATAAGAAGGAAGAAGTGGGAAAGGTTGCTGAGTAGATAATCAACAGAATTCTCTGCAGTTAAAGCGATTCTGGTAGCCAGTGGATTTGAGAAAATCTGTGTGTTTGTCATGGACTGAGGCAGCAAAAAGAGATTATTTTATCTGGTCAGAGGGACTGACCAAAAATTAAATTCTGTTGTTTCACTGTCTCTTATGTCTTTCCTTATTTTATTTCCCTAGCAACATCTCTGTTATCCCCCGTGGCTTCTGCTTGCCCACGTCAAGACCTTGGACTGCTCCCAGGCACAACGATTGTGCACCACTCTTAGGAACCCACTGCTTTGGCAGAGCATCCACTTCCCCAGGGGCCCAAACTTAATTCTATGCTGGACCCCATTTTAAAAGGCAAAACGTGCAGGGAAGTTAGTCGTATGGAATCCTATGTAATTTTGAGGGAAGGCAGATGAGAGTCCATTGCTTTTCTGTAGTGATGTCTGGCAGTCCAGAATATTCCCAAATGTGCTAAAAGTTAGTTTATCAGCAATGTATTTTTCTTTTTAAAATTTTAAATCCGCTTTATTGATGTGTAATTTACATACCATAAAATCCACCCATTTTATTTATTTTTGTAAAATTAATTTTATTATTTTTTTATATAGCAGGTTCTTATTAGTTATCTATTTTATACATATTAGTGTATATATGTCAATCCCGATCTCCCAATTCATCCCACCATTGGTGTCCATATGTTTGTTCTGTACATGTGTCTCTATTTCTGCCTTGCAAACTGGTTCACCTGTACCATTTTTCTAGATTCCACATATATGTGTTAATATATGATATTTGTTTTTCTCTTTCTGACTTACTTTACTCTGTATGACAGTCTCTAAGTCCATCCACATCTCTAAAAATGACCCAATTTCATTCCTTTTTATGGCTGAGTGATATTCCATTGCATATATGTACCACATCTTCTTTATGCATTCGTCTGTTGATGGACATTTAGGTGGCTTCCATGACATGGCTATTGTAAATAGTGGTGCAATGAACAATGGGGCGCACGTGTCTTTTTGAATTATGGTTTCCTCTGGGTATATGCCCAGTAGTGGGATTGCTGGATCATATGGTAATTCTATTTTTAGTTTTTTAAGGAACCTCCATACTGTTCTCCATAGTGGCTGCATCAATTTACATTCCCACCAACAGCGCAAGAGGGTTCCCTTTTCTCCACATCCTCTCCAGCATTTGTTGTGTGCAGATTTTCTGATGATGCCCATTCTAACTGGTGTAAGGTGATACCTCATTGTAGTTTTGATTTGCATTTCTCTAATAATTAGTGATGTTGAGTAGCTTTTCATGTGCCTCTTGGCTACCTGTATGTCTTCTTTGGAGAAATGTCTATTTAGGTCTTCTGCCCATTTATTGATTGGGTTGTCTTTTTAATATTGAGCTGCATAAGCTGTTTATATATTTTGGAGATTAATCCTTTGTCTGTTGATTCGTTTACAAATATTTTCTCCCATTCTGAGTGTTATCTTTTCGTCTTGTTTATAGTTTCCTTTGCGGTGGAAAAGCTTTTAAGTTTCATTAGGTCCCATTTCTTTATTTTTGTTTTTATTTCCATTACTCTAGGAGGTGGGTCAAAAAAGATCTTGCTGTGATTTATGTGAAAGAGTGTTCTTCCTATGTTTTCCTCTAAGAGTTTTATAGTGTCCAGTCTTACATTTAGGTCTTTAATCCATTTTGAGTTTATTATTGGGTATGGTGTTAGGGAGTGTTCTAATTTCATTCTTTTACATGTAGCTGTCCAGTTTTCCCAGCACCACTTATTGAAGAGACTGTCTTTTTGCCATTGTATATCCTTGCCTCCTTTGTCATAGATTAGTTGACCATAGGTGTGTGGGTTAGCTCTGGGCTTTCTATCCTGTTCCATTGATCTATATTTCTATTTTTGTGCCAGTACCATATTGTTTTGATTACTGTGGCTTTGTAGTATAGTCTGAAGTCAGGGAGTCTGACTCCTCCAGCTCCATTTTTTTCCCTCAAGATTGCTTTGGCTGGGCTTCCCTGGTAGCACAGTGGTTAAGAATCTGCCTGCCAATGCAGGGGACACGTGTTTGAGCCCTGGTCCGGGAAGATCCCACATGCCACAGAGCTACTAAGCCTGTGCGCCACAACTACTGAGCCTGTGCTCTAGAGCCTGCGAGCCACAACTACTGAAGCCCGCGCACCTAGAGCCCATGCTCTGCATCAAAAGAAGCCACTGCTGTGAGAAGCCCATGCACTGCAACAAAGAGTAGCCCCCGCTCACCGCAACTAGAGAAAGCCTGCACACAGCAATGAAGACCCAACACAGCCAAAAATAAATAAATAAAATAAATAAATTTATATATATAAAAAAAAAGATTGCTTTGGCTATTTGGGGTCTTTTGTGTCTCCATACAATTTTAAGATTTTTTGTTCTAGTTCTGTAAAAAATGCCATTGGTAATTTGATAGAGATTGCACTGAACCTGTAGATTGCTTTGGGTAGTATAGTCATTTTCACAATATTGATTCTTCCAATCCAAGAACATGGTATATCTCTCCATCTCTTTGTGTCATCTTTAATTTCTTTCATCAGTGTCTTATAGTTTTCTGAGTACAGGTCTTTTACCTCCTTAGGTAGGATTATTCCTAGGTATTTTATTCTTTTTATTGCAATGGTGAATGGGATTGTTTCCTTAATTTCTCTTTCTGATCTTTCATTGTTAGTGTATAGGCATGCAAGAGATTTCTGTGCATTAATTTTGTATCCTGCAACTTTACCAAATTCATTGATTAGCCCTAGTAGTTTTCTGGTGGCATCTTTAGGATTATCTATGTTTAGTATCATGTCATCTGCATACAGTGAGGAGTTTTACTTCTGCTTTTCCAATTTGGATTCCTTTTATTTCTTTTTCTTCTCTGATTGCCATGGCTAGGACTTCCAAAACTATGTTGAATAATAGTGGCAAGAGTGGAAATCCTTGTCTTGTTCCTGACCTTAGAGGAAATGCTTTCAGTTTTTCACCGTTGAGAATGATGTTTGCTGTGGGTTCGTCATATATGGCCTTTATTATGTTGAGGTAGGTTCCCTCTATGCCCACTTTCTGGAGAGTTTTTTTTTTTATCATAAATGGGTATTGAATTTTGTCAAAAGCTTTATCTGCATCTATTGAGATGATCATATGGTTTTTATTCTTCAGTTTGTTAATATGGTGTATCACATTGATTGATTTGCATGTATTGAAGAATCCTTGCATCCCTGGGATAAATCCCACTTGATCATGGTGTATGACCCTTTTAATGTGTTGTTGGATTCTGTTTGCTAGTATTTTGTTGAGGATTTTTGCATCTATATTCATCAGTGATATTGGTTGGTAATTTTCTTTTTTGTAGTATCTTTGTCTGGTTTTGGTATCAGGGTGATGGTGGCCTCGTAGAATGAGTTTGGCAGTGTTCCTTCCTGTGCAATTTTTTGGAAGAGTTTGAGAAGGATGGGTGTTAGCTCTTCTCTAAATGTTTGATAGAATTCACCTGTGAAGCCATCTGGTCCTGGACTTTTGTTTGTTGGAAGATTTTTAATCACAGTTTCAATTTCATTACCTGTGATTGGTCTGTTCATATTTTCTGTTTCTTCCTGGTTCAGTCTTGGAAGGTTATACCTTTCTATGAATTTGTCCATTTCTTCCAGGTTGCCCATTTTATTGACATAGAGTTGCTTGTAGTAATCTCTTAGGATGCTTTGTATTTCTGCAGTGTCTGTTGTACCTTCTCTTTTTTCATTTCTAATTTTATTGATTTGAGTCCTCTCCCTCTTTTTCTTGATGAGTCTGGCTAAAGGTTTATCAATTTTGTTTATCTTCTCAAAGAACCAGCTTTTAGTTTTATTGAGCTTTGCTATTGTTTTCTTTGTTTCTATTTCATTTATTTCTGCTCTCCTTGGGTTTATTCTGCCTGGGACTCTCTGCGCTTCCTGGACTTGGGTGGCTATTTCCTTTCCCATGTTAGGGAAGTTTTCGACTATAATCTCTTCAAATATTTTCTCGGGTCCTTTCTCTCTCTCTTCTCCTTCTGGGACCGCTATAATGCGAATGTTGGTGCGTTTAATGTTGTCCCAGAGGTCTCTTAGGCTGTCTTCATTTCTTTTCATTCTTTTTTCTTTATTCTGTTCCACGGCAGTGAATTCCACCATTCTGTCTTCCAGGTCACTTATGTGTTCTTCTGCCTCAGTTATTCTACTATCGATTCCTTCTAGTGTATTTGTCATTTCCGTTATTGTATTGTTCATCTCTGTTTGCTTGTTCTTTAATTCTTCTAGGTCTTTGTTAAACATTTCTTGCATCTTCTTGATCTTTGCCTCCATTCTTTTCCTGAGGTCCTGGATCATCTTCACTACCATTATTCTGAATTCTTTTTCTGGAAGGTTGCCTATCTCCACTTCATTTAGTTGTTTTTCTGGGGCTTTATCTTGTGCCTTGATCTGGTACATAGTCCTCTGCCTTTTCATTGTGTCTATCTTTCTGTGAATGTGGTTTTCATTCCACTGGCTGCAGGGTTGTAGTTCTTTTTGCTTCTGCTGTCTGTCCTCTGGTGGATGAGGCTATCTAAGAGGCTTGTGCAACCTTCCTGATGGGAGGGACTGGTGGTGGGTAGAGCTGGGTGTTGCTCTGGTGGGCAGAGCTCAGTAAAACTTTACTCTGCTTGTCTGCTGATGGGTGGGGCTGAGTTCCCTCCTTGTTGGTTGTTTGGCCTGAGGCGACCCAACACTGGAGCATACAGGCTCTTTGGTGGGGCTAATGGTGGACTCCGGGAGGGCTCACGTCAAGGAGCACCTCCCAGAACCTCCACTGCCAGTGTCCCTGTCCCCATGGTGAACCACAGCCACCCCCTGCCTCTGCAGAAGACCCTCCAACACTAGCAAGTAGGTCTGGTTCAGTCTCCTATGGGGTCACTGCTCCTTCCCTCTGGGTCCTGATGCACACACAACTTTGTGTGTGCCCTCCAAGAGTGGAGTCTCTTTTCCCCCCAGTCCTGTCAAAGTCCTGCAGTCAATTCCCACTATGCTTCAAAGTCTGATTCTCTGGGAATTCCTCCTCCCTTTGCTGGACCCCCAGGTTGGGAAGCCTGATGTGGGGCTCAGAACCTTCACTCCAGTGGGTGGACTTCTGTGGTATAATTGTTTTCCAAATTGTGAGTCACCCACCCAGTGGTTATGGGATTTGATTTTATTGTGATTACGCCCCTCCTACCATCTCATTGCAGCTTCTCCTTTGTCTTTGGATGTGGGGTATCTTTTTTGGTGGGTTCCAGTGTCTTCCTGTCGATGATTGTTCAGCAGCTAGTTGTGATCCTGGTGCTCTCGCAAGAGGGAGTAAGCGCACATCCTTCTACTCCGCCATCTTGAACCAATCTCCAATCCACCCCAGCAATGTATTTTTCTAATGCCAAACTACTGTCCCAGCCACTACCCTGTTCAAGACAGTAGGGCCATATAGTGAACATAATCCTATCTGTCCTCCCTGAGAATGACCTTATTTAACAGTACATACTAAGAGATTTTATTTTTTGGTCTGGAAGATTCCCTGGTGTTCTAAATACGCTAAGCCTTCCTTACAGTGGGCACCTGCCTCTCACCCTGAAAGTTGGCAATACTGGTTAGCTGTAAAACGAGGCAGGTCACACACACTGGGTCCCCATGAAGCAGACCCTGCAGTACAGGGAACACACACTCAGAGAGCAGTGTTTCAAACAGCACTCATTGGAGATGCTGAGGACGAGAAGGTCAGGTAGACATTGATAACATCGCATGTTTTCCACTGGAGGAGTCACTGAAGCAAGGGAAAGTACTTTTTCAATAGGCATTGGGCCCAAATAGGTAATAAAAGCAAAGAACAGAACTTTAAACCCCAAGTGCTGTGGGGGTTTTTTTTGTTTTTTTTTTAAATTTATGGCTGTGTTGGGTCCTCGTTTCTGTGCGAGGGCTTTCTCCAGTTGCAGCAAGTGGGAGCCCCTCTTCATCGCGGTGTGCGGGCCTCTCACTGTCGCGGCCTCTCTTGTTGCGGAGCACAGGCTCCAGACGCGCAGGCTCAGTAATTGTGGCTCAGTGGCCCAGCTGCTCCGCGGCACGCGGGATCCTCCCAGACCAGGGCTCGAACCCGTGTCCCCTGCATTGGCAGGCAGACTCTCAACCACTGTGCCACCAGGGAAGCCCTGTGGTTTTTTTTTTAATTTTAGAATTTTATTTATTTTTTTATACAGCAGGTTCTTATTAGTCATCCATTTTATACACATCAGTGTATATATGTCAATCCCAATCTCCCAGTTCATCACACCACCACCACCACCCCCCCACTGCTTTCCCCCCCTTGGTGTCCATATGTTTGTCCTCTACATCTGTGTCTCTATTTCTGCCCTGCAAACTGGTTCATCTGTACCATTTTTCTAGGTTCCACATATATGCGTTAAACCCCAAGTGCTGTCTTTTTAAATGAGGTTTGAGGCTTAGTTACTCACATGTGACTAGCAAGACTGGTGACATAATTTGCAGGGCCCCGTGCAAAATGAAAATGTGGGTTCCTCATTGGAAATTACTAAGAATTGTAAGACAGTGACAGCAGAGCATCAAATCAAGCATGGAGCCCTTTTAAGTGTGACCCCTATGCACCTGCACAGGTCTTAGGCCATATAGCCAGCCCTGGTGACTATATTCTTCAAAGTGACAGAACAAATTTTCTATCACTATTTACTGTATATACTTCTTAGATCTAAATAGTCATTTCTTCCAAAGAGCTCAGAACATGGAAAACTAAAGTGCTTGGATATTAAGAATTGTTGTAACTGGAGGGGCAGAGCTTAGAGAGAGATTTAAGAGAGGCGGAGATTGCATCAATAAAATTGTTTTTCTTCTGGAGTCAGTCTTGGTTTGCTAGGGTCACTCCTGGTCGGATTCTGCTTTAATCCCTGATTGGCTTTAGGTGAATTGCTTAAGACTCAATGTCTTAGTCCCATTTTCTGTAAACTGGGAAGAATTCTAGTAGCTACCTTATTGGTCTCCTGTCGGGATTTAATGCAATATTGAAAGTAAAGTGCTTAGCATAATGCCTGGCTCATAGTAATTGCTCAATAAATATTAGCAGTTGCTATAATAATTATTCCCAGTTCCCAGAGAGAAGGTATGGTTGAGGACTGGGAATCCTCCAAAGATGTCTTAAGGTTAACAGGCTCAAGCTGTGTTGTCTTTTCTGAGCCTAGTTACCACCAGAAAAATTTTAAGTGTTTTTTCTCTAATAATATTGCTCTTTAATTGTACAAAGTTTTAGAAAAAAGAATTTAATGATATTTACTCATGGATTGATCATTCAGAGATAACAACTGTGAGTATTTAATATATTTTTACATATATATTGTATATATATGTATAAAAATCGAATTCTAGTGTATATAGTTTTTTTTTAATTAATTTATTTTATTTTATTTATTTTTGGCTGTGTTGGGTCTTCGTTGCTGCGTGAAGGCTTTCTCTAGTTGCGGTGAGCAGGGGCTACTCTTCGTTGCAGTGCACAGGCTTCTCATTGCAGTGGCTTCTCTCGTTGTGGAGCACGGGCTCTAGGCGCGCGGGCTTCAGTAGTTGTGGCACACGGGCTCAGTAGTTGTGGCTCGCGGGCTCTAGAGCGCAGGCTCAGTAGTTGTGGTGCACGGGCTTAGTTGCTCCGCAGCATGTGAGATCTTCCCGGACCAGGGATCCAACCCGTGTCCCCTGCATTGGCAGGCAGATTCTTAACCACTGCGCCACCAGGGAAGTCCCTATATACAGTTTTATATTCTGCTTTTCACCTCCTGACTCACAGTGAGTATCACCTCATGACATTGTGACTATCACCTCATGTTATTAAGTGGTGTTCAAAACACTTTTATGACAGCTTCATCCAGTATTGGGCAGGTGTTCCACAATTTATTTGTTTCCCTATCTTTTGAACTTAAGTTGTTTCCAACTTTTCACTATTATACATTATGCTGCTATGAATGACCATGTGCATGTATACCTGGTCACCTCTCTGGTATACATCTGATATAGAGAAGTGTTCTCTTTTATAGAAGGGTAAGGAGCAGGGACAAATTTGAGCCTCTTGATATGTACTTCCAAAAAGATTATGCTAGTTTCTCTCCCACAGGGTGAGGATGGGAGGTTCTACCTCCTGAAACCTTTACCAGCATCAAGTATATTCATAGCTGCAAACCTTTTACCATTTTACAGACAAAAAACTGATTATCAGGTTTATAATAATTTGTTTGCTTTGATCAGTAGTAAGGTTGGACATGTTTTTATCTTTATTGAGTATTTGTCTTACTTTTTGTGAATTTTAAGTTCATGACTTCGTCAATTTTTCTACTGGGAAGTTTGATTTGTGCCCTCCATTATTTTCAACAATGTACCCCAGATTCTTGCATCTTCCTCTAATAATCTCATACATCAGGTAGTTTTCTGTAGGAATGTATTTTTACTTCTAAAAACATAGAGGACTGTGGATGGCACCTCTCTCTTTCTCCAGTTCTCTCCCCACCTCACCCTTTGTCTGTCTCTGTCTCTCTCACACACCACACACTCACACTCTCTTTAACCTCAACAAATTGTTGTGCATGATGGAGGGTATACGTTAGTTTATTACTTTCAACTGATTTTCGTTTTACAGCATCTGGTTGTAACCACAAATATGGTTAAAGCAACTAATTGGAAGAAGATTGGAGGCAATCAATGACAAGTTTAAATTAAAGAATGTGTTCCTTTTAAATGCAAATATATTACTTTTAAGCATACTTTATGACTGGAATTAAGCATTAGAAAACAGAGGTCCTGGGGCTTCCCTGGTGGCGCAGTGGTTAAGAGTCTGCCTGCTAATGCAGGGGACACGGGTTCAAGCCCTGGTCTGGGAAGATCCCACATGCCGCGGAGCAACTAGGCCCGTGAGCCACAACTACTGAGCCTGCGCGTCTGGAGCCTGTGCTCCGCAACGCGAGAGGCCGCGATGGTGAGAGACCCGCGCATCGCGATGAAGAGTGGCCCCCGCTTGCCACAACTAGAGAAAGCCCTCGCACAGAAACGAAGACCCAACACAGCCAAAAAAATAAATAATAAAACATAAATAAATTGGGCTTCCCTGGTGGCGCAGTGGTTGAAGATCTGCCTGCCAATGCAGGGGACACGGGTTCGAGCCCTGGTCTGGGAGGATCCCACATGCCGCGGAGCGGCTGGGCCCGTGAGCCACAACTACTGAGCCTGTGCATCTGGAGCTTGTGCTCCGCAGCAATAGAGGCCGCAACAGTGAGAGGCCCGTGCCCCGCGATGAAGAGTGGCCCCCGCTTGCCGCAACTAGAGAAAGCCCTCGCACAGAAACGAAGACCCAACACAGCCAAAATAAATAAATAAACAAATAGCGTTCCCTTTATAAAAAAATAAATAAATAAATAAATAAATTAATTAATTAAAAAAAAAAAAGAAAACAGAGGTCCTGCTGGGCCCTTTGGAATCAACAGACAGACTAACTGTGATTAAGACAGAGGCCCAGGGATGCAGTCAGGAGAAGTCCTTAAAACAGCTCTTTCTCCCAGGTACACGGGTAGGCCCTATCAATCTTAAACTAAATGCTGCCTATAGAATTGGCAAAGAATTACGCGACTCTAATGCTAGTAAGGGGAAATAGGCATTCTCATATTCTACTAGTGAAGTGTAAATTGAGACTGTCATCTGGAGGGTATTGAACCCCCTGTGTATCATTGATGAAGATGCTGTTAGATGCAACTAATAGAAAACTTAGACAAAAATGACTTAAATAAGAAGGAAACTTATTATTTCACATAACAACATGTCCAGAGGAAAGAAAATTCCAAGGCTGGTTAACTGACTGACTCAGTGGTCACCAAGATCCAATGTCCTTTCCATCTTTCTGCTCTGCCATCTCCAACATGTTTGGGTTGTCTTTGTGATTAAGTCCTCATGGTTGCAGGATGGCTGCAGCAGCTCCAGGCATCACAGACTCATTCAACAAAGTACAAAAGCTGGGAGAAAGAATGTCCCTTTCTTATGTTGCTACTTAAGAGGAAGAAAATTTCCAGAAGGTCCTCTGTCTACCTCACTCTGAAATTTTCCTTCACATGGTTCATTGGCTAGAATCATATCACTTGCCTATTCTGAACTCTATCATTGGCAAGGAGAATGAAATTACACAGTTGACTTGGGGCTGGTTCTTAAGCACAGACCCTCTCAATATCTGAATCAGATGTAAGGTCAGTTAACAAGGAAGAAATTGGTGAATTCTTACTGTCTAGGCATCAATAGGTTCTGCCATCTTGGCTAAGGTAGTACTTTCCAGTGATTTCCACACATAGCACACATAGAAAATTATAATACTTGCATGCCACACTGGAGCAAATTGGAGGGGATTGGGGAGCCTCTATGGGGCTTGGTGAATATAATCACTACTTATGTTATATAATTGTGATAAGAAAAATAATTAAAAATACTAAGAAAGATATTAAACATTGAATTTGTATAACACTTCCAAATAAAACCTTTTCAAGTTTTAAAATGAGAAACTTGAGCTTGCTTCTCTAGACATATTATTTTCCTATATCGGGTTTCATGTTTGAAATGGCTACATTCAACTCCTAATCAAGACTTTTAAAGACGATCTCTTCAAACTCCCTATAGCCACCAGAGAAAAACTTTATTCTCAAAATAGGTGATAAAAAAATTTAAAACCACTTTTACAACCATTCAGAAATTTCTACAGTTGCAAATCTATTAAAAATTTAATAGGTCTTCCTTTTCTTTCACTGACAAATATAACGTTGAAAATTCTGTTATTAATGCAATTGAGTTTCAATCTCGTTTGAACTTTTTCATAGCAAGTCTTTCAAAGTGACAACAAAGTTCTCATGTGCGCATGCGGTGTTAGAGCATACATCAGTACCTAGCCTAGAAGCTAGGGCATCTCAGCTGCAAACAGAGGTATATGGTATATGTGAAGAAAATGGTTCCTTGTTGTATACACTGCTGGTGAGAATGTAAATTGGTACAGCCATTGTAAAAAACAGTATGGATTTGATTTGTGCTGGTTAAAAACAAAATTCAACTGAGTAATTTTAAAGATCTTACTGGATTTATTCAGCAATTCATAAACGGGGCAGCATCCAGTCTAGCAGATAGAAAGGAGCTTCAAAGAGCTATACAAGGCAAGGAGGGATTTTTATAGGCAGAAGGGAGCAGGAACAAGGAAGTTGTACTGGGCAAAAAAATGGATAGGTTAATGCAATAACTTTCCTTATGGGGGATGGCAGGGGTCTATCAAGCAGATTACCTAACAAATGCTGCTCAGGTGATTCCTGATTGACTGGTTTAAGATTCCATTTCTGGGAGAGCTGAAACTATAATGAGGTCTTGGTTTGGTGATGCAAGGCTTAGCATAAGTTACTCTATTTAAGGCCCATTTCCTTGTTTTTAACATGGTGAAGCTGAGACTTGTATCCAAGTATTTTGACTCTAAACACTGTCCTCTTCTTGCCCCAATACAAGACCTCCTTGTCATTTCACATTAGTCATCCTCAGCAGATCAGAATCAATCTCATTCTTATAGACTCTAATGATGTTCTTTCCCGGTAAATAAAAAGTGGGGGAGTTTGGGATTAGCAGATGCAAACTAGTATATATAGGATGGATAAGCAACAAGGTCCTACTGTATAGCACAGGGAACTATATTCAATATTCTGTATTGAATATTGAATATAATACAATATTATGTATCTATTCATAATAGAAAAGAATATGAAAAATATGTATCTATAACTGAATCACTTTGCTGTACAGCAGAAATTAACACAACATTGTAAATCAACTAGACTTCAATAAAATCTTTTTAAAAAGTGGGTGATAATAATAGCTAAATTTATTGATTTACATTATACTATTATACATTCCAGGCATGCTTACATGTCTGCTGTTATTTAATCCTCATCTCAACTTCATGAAGTAACTACTCATTTAGCCCCATTTTTTGGGTAAGGAAAATTGAGGCACAAGGTATTAAGTAACTGTCCCAAGATAAAATAATAAAAAGACTAGGGGACTTCCCTGGTGGCACAGTGGATAAGACTCTGCGCTCCCAATGCAATGGGCCCGGGTTCGATCCCTGATCAGGGAACTAGATCCCACACGCATGCCTACAGCTAGGAATTCACATGACCCACAACTAAGGAGCTGGTGGTGAGCTGCAACTAAAAAGCCCGCCTGCTGCAACCAAGACCCAGCGCAACCAAAAAAAAAAAAAAAAAAAAAAAAAAAAAAGACCAATAAGTGGTTAAACAGGGATTTTAAGTCCTTAAACAGGGATTTTAAGCCCAGGTGGTATGACTGCAGAATTGACGGGCCTAACTCCAATACCATGTTGACTTTAAATAAAGAGATCCCTGATAACCTACTTTCTTTTTGTACAATTCCTTTATTCTGTCTCTCCAAATAAATCCAGCTGCTTTTGTAGTTTTCCCCAGGTCTTACCATCCAGTTCATCGCTTTTTTTCCCATTAGCCAGACTTCAGCAATAAACACAGTCAGGAGCCTTTTTGTACATTGTTTGATTCCTGCGTTATTACTTGCACTGTGGCAAAACTGTTATACCTAATTTGGGAGTAGAACTCCCTCAGGAAGTTTTTCCAGGTTCTACCTCTTCAAGACTAGCAGGCATTTCCCTCCTATACTCTGCTCCTATTCCCTCCGGGCAACATTAGGTAAAGACGCTGCCGGGACTTCCCTGGTGGCGCAATGGTTAAGGATCTGCCTGCCAATGCAAGGGACAGGGGTTCGAGCCCTGGTCCGGGAAGATCCCACATGCCACGGAGCAACTAAGCCTGTGCACCACAACTACTGAGCCTGTGCTCTAGAGCCTGCGAGCCACAACTACTGAAGCCCGCGTGCCTAGAGCCCGTGCTCCGCAATAAGAGAAGCCACCCAAAGGGAAGTCCATGCACGGCAACGAAGAGTAGCCCCCGCTCACCGCAACTAGAGAAAGCCTGCTTGCAGCAACCAAGACCCAAAGCAGCCTAAATTAATTAATTAATTTAAAAAAGACTCTGCCAAAGCTGCTCTAAAATTTCCCAATATAATGAGTACAAAAGATTTTCCATTATTTTGAATAATTTTCAGTTTAATTTACATGGACTAATCAAAAGAAAATAACATCAAGCTAAAGTCAAATTTTCAAGTGAACCTCTTTCAAAAACACGGAGTTCAAGGACGCTGAAAGGAATGGGATTAAGCCCATCAGACTGCAAGGCTAAGAAAAAGTGCTTTCATCATTATTTCTACAAATCCAGAGCAGTTCTGGGCATGAGATTGGGGAACAGACACAGGGGCTGACCCATCTAACAGGACACCTGTTTTTTCCCTGGAATGAAACTTTTTGCTAATTTGTTCTGAACCATCCCTAGCTACTGGCATTGTCTGTGTCCACTTAGACATCTCCTTCTCTCTAGGGAGCCTTCCCTGATGCCCCCAAATTTGGATTAGGTGTCCCATCATGCCTCTCCCGCCATCTCGTACTTGCCCATTCTGCCTAACAGCATGGCCTCCATCCTCACCCACACTGCAGGTCCTTGTGGGGAATGACCTTGTCTTGCCCTTCACTGGATCTTAGTCCTACCTACTAAAGGGACTCATTTACAGATGCTCAATAAATATTTAATAGATGAATGAGTGAGTCCCTGTTAGTTGGAGACATTTTTTTGTTTACTTTTTCATTTCTATAAAAAGGCAACCTGACTTTCCTATGTTGGTGAACATAATTAGAGTGTTGTTTTTTTTTTCCTGACTTCTCTCCTTTAATTACATGGATCATGAAAAATCACAAAGTCCTATTAAAAATGAACTGGTTCGGAACACCCCTCCCCATTATTAGCAGCTCCCAAGGATTCCACAGAGTGCTTTCGAGGTGCTCCCCTTTCTTCATTGATATTTCCAGAGCCTGGGCCCAGAAGAACGTCATTGACGAGAGAAAAAAATGGCGTGCTGCTGGACTGCTCTTTCAGGCAGCTCCCAGCCAAGCCTTTTTCTCCTACAGTTTCCAGTGATCCACCTGGTGACAGCTTCCTGCCTGCCTGCTAGGCTGGCCTGGGGTCGGGGTTGGGGGGCTGATTGTTTTACTGTTCTTCAGTAATCATGCAGATTAACAGCGGCGTGTTCAGTAGCTCGAGGCCTCCCTTAAATTGAGAAGGCTGGGGCCACGCATTCCACAAGCGGTTGGAAACGTCTCCCCCTTGGCGTCCTTATTATGAGAATGTGACTGTGGCTCTGGGCTAGACGAGGAATAAAGCAATGGTTTTGATGTCTTTTGTTTCATGCAGCCCATAAAAAGGTAGCCTTGCATCCCCAAACGCACTTGGTTTGGGCAAGTAGACCCTCTGCCGTGAAGCCCTGAACTTTCGCTCTCACCGCCCTCCCTGTTAACCTGCAGCGGGATGTCTTGCCTATCACTTTTCACTTTACACGGCATGTAGCATCCTCACAACACCCACCCCCACCCAGTTGCTCTGAGACCCTGACTCAGGCCGCTAAAGAGTATTGTCTCCATTTGGTCTTTCTTAGAACTGTACACAGTTCATCGGCCTGCTACCACCTTCCCTCCATCAAGTAGCTGCGGCCGAATTTTGTGATATCGTTTTCTTTTCTGCCTCTGAGGTGATTTTAGGGAATACGTGGAAATCTAAATCTCCTCCTGGTCAACAGGCAAGAGCTGGGTACTAGAGGCCTTGCGGTTGATGGGGTATTTGATTCTTTTTCATTCTGATTAAGCCCCCGGAGACTCATAGTCCAAACATGAAGGACAAACGGATTTTAAATTAGTTCTTCAGATCCAAAAACTCTGGGCTGCCAGTACAAAGAGGTTAATGGTCTCGTAGGCATTTTTACCTGCGTCTCAGTTTTACAGCTTTGAATCCTTATATGAGCCTATGCGGGCTTCCCTTTGGCCAGAGATGTGAGAGAACTAAATCCAGGAATAATAGATATAGTTTAAGGAAAGACAGATAACCTGAAGAAAGTCTATGAGGCTGTTTTGACTTCTCTCCATCCCAGCAAGCCTGCCCTCAGTAGGGCAGAGGAAGACATGTGAAAGCCCCCTGTATCGGTCTGTAAGTGTCTAGACAGCACAGAATCAAGGGCAGGGAGTCAACCTTCCTCCCTGTACTGAGATATCCACCCAGGGGTGATGGCCCTGTTGCTTTTTTTTTTTTTTTTAAATTTCCTGAAGAGTGGACATTTGTTAAATAAGGAAAAAGTCCACTTGCAGATCTTTGTGCAATATGCGATTATTCATTCAACACTGGAAATGGTGGAAGTCACATGTAAACAGCATATATGAACAGCTAAGCATGAGATGTATGATTTCCTCAACTAGTACCAAAGAAAGTGATAAAATAACAGATACTTGATTAAGAGAAACTCAAATGAAGAAGATAAATAACCATGGCTGAAGTTGTAATGGTCTTCCCTGTATATCACAGTCATACTTTCAGCTCAGATGAAGGTTTGAACATACAGCTACCAGAAGTATTTTCTGATTCCAAAATTGAAAGCAAATTTTCAAGTGCCAGGATGAAATTTCCTGCAATAATATATAATGTAATAGCTCCATTTACTATTGCAGAGATTATTAAATCTGTTGCTGTTTTTAATGGAAGTGTGTCTTAATGTCAGTGTGCTTTTTCTTTTATCTCTCTGGTGGAAAAATGGCCCTAAATCAGCATAAAATAGCCCTGCTGAGCACATTTCACACCTCTGCACAAGGCACTTGGGATTCTATGGGAAGAGTCCGCTTGCTTGGGTTGAAAGAGACTTGATTTGGAAAGGGGGAGGGAGATTGTTGAAGGCAGGAGATACTTCCATTCAATTAAGGCCACAGATAACTGTTGTCCTTCTGCCACCTTCCTCTAGGTCATGGGGGCAGCAGTGGGTTAAAGGCGTTGTTGAGTTGGTGGAAGTAAAGAAAATAAAGTCCGTGAAGTCGAAGACTGAGCGCTAAGTGGAAAAGTTTTACCACCAAGCAGGGAATCTGTGTCTAGGCTGTGCGGTATGAGGTGTGAGGAGTGGGGAGAAATGGGGTAGGTCCTTCAAAGCCAAAACACCATAAACTTCTCTGAGTTATATTAGAAAGCAAAGTCTCTGAGTGTGGTTGGAGGGCTGCTAATGTATGAGCTGGTCAGTGGGCTGGCCAGACATGGTCAGCTGCATATGTAGGGCCTCTGTCTTGGGATATGGAGACTGGGATATGAGATACAGTGTCCAGCTGCCCCTGTTTTGCACGTGACACCCGGGTCAGGATTGCATGGTCCCATCAGCTCTGCACCAATACCAGCAAGCTCATGGCCAGGCCAAGGTTTGTCAGTGGCCAAAGTAGTGGGAGATGAAGAGAGGGTCCTTCTCATATGTCCCTTTGGTTTATGATACTCCCTTGGCCATTTCTACACTGAGTCGCAAAGGAATCAGGAACAAGCTGTCTGATCTGGGCAATTTGCTTAGCTCCTCTGAGCCTCAGGTTGCTCCCTGCTGATGACCCTCACCTCCCTTTACGCCCACCCCCAACCTCCAACCTCAAAGTGTGATTCCTTATTCTTGCATTTCTTCCCATATACTACTAGCTCCTCCAAACACTGAATAACTCATTAAACTGGCTAATTTAAAAGGTGATCAATTGAAAAGTCAAGATGAGGATTAGGGAGCTACCTAGCAGCCCCCAAGTTGTTAACGTCTTCATATTGGAAAAAAAACATTTATGCTTTACAGCAGAAAAAAAAATGCATTAAACTCTGTGATCTAGAACATTTATAACACATCTGACCCCAAATTGCAAAATCCACTGAAAACAACACTTAAATCTCATAGCACCCTGAGATTTAGCCAACACCAGTGAAGAATATAGCTAAGAGATTGTGTTTCTTCTTTGACCTGAAGTTTTTTTCCTTTCAAATATGGTCTTGATAAATGATTTCCCGTATACCTTCTTCCTTTCTCTGTTACCTATAACCTTGAAACTTGATTTGCTATCCCCTGAGCAATACTGATTTGCAACTTGACTAGATGAGATGGGGGAGGAGGGATTTGCAGACACAAGACAACCCTGCTTTTCCCATTTCAGGGGCCAGAGAGAGGGCATCTCTGAGTGGGGCTTTGCTGGGTGTTACTCAAGCTAAGGATCTTGTGGGTGGTATTCCCAGTCCCCAACTGGGTGAATTACCCCGGGAAACTTAGGCAGCCCACTGCTAATGCAAAAAGGTGGGTCTGCTCTGCAGAGTGGTGGTGTTAATGCCCGCAGGACTCTGGCTGCAGTGTTGAGTCATTGGATGAGAAAGCTGTACAGAGTGGCCTTCAGGTCTCCCAGGTAGAGCACAGGCCAGTTCTCTCTGTATGCATCAACGGTAAACTAATAGAAATGCGTTTAAAAAAGCACGAAAGAGACATTAACTTTTTCATAGAGGGTGGATTTTCGTCCTAGTGCTAAAAACACATTATTCTTTAATTGTCATATTTATGTTTCTATAATACCTATCATCTACCTTCTCCATCATTTCCTCTTTCTTGTATTCCTACCTCCAGTCCTGCATCTGGGCATCCTGAGACAAAATTGCGGTGTAGGCACAGCTTGCCCGTGGCAGCTCCAGGACCCTGTTGGTGCTGCCCTTCATCCCCCTGCACCCCACCCACAGGGCCCAGGAAACACCCTTAGTGACTTGCTCTCCAGCAGGTGGCAGAACACAGGCTGGGGGTTAACCACCAGCTTCCACTCCAACTTCTGTCCTTTACTACAGAGTCTCCAAAACCACTCTGTGCCTTGGTCTCTCCATATATATATAAAGTGATAATAATCCTCACTATCAGTAGGATGTTTTCAGCAACGAATAAGAGAAAATCCAAGTCAAATTATCTTCAACATTCAATGCTTACTGACTCCCAGACAGGATGCTAGGGACGGGTTAACCCAGTGCTTCTGGCTTCCTTTCCCAGCATCTCCTGCCCTCTTTCCCATGTCAACCACATCCTTCAGATAATCCAGAAGTGGTGGCAGCAATCCCCAGCCTGACAAGGGGGCATGGAAGTACCCAGTAGAGAGAGACAGGGTTGCCTCTGGAAGCTGTCCTGAAAGAGTAAGGTGAGCAAGAAATTGCCCAGCAGCCTGGAAAACCTGTTCTTCAATCCTAGTAACCTGAATTGAGTCACAGGGGAGTGGGATCACCCTTAGACCAACAGGGCTCACCTCTGGAGCCAGGGCAGGCGAGCTTCCCTGAGGGCACCGGTGCTGCGAGGTGAGGGACGTGTGCTGCCCCACAATCTGAACTCCCATTAGAAAGGGGAGGGGGTAAGGGAGGCCAGGGCAGCATCTGACATTGCCTGCTACATGTGCTTCTCTGGATTGTCTGAGGCCCAAAATAAAAAGGAAAAAAGGGATGAAAAGACACTGGAGCCTGAAAATATTAAGTTAATATAAAGTACAGTTAAAAAGTTAATGCTGGGCTTCCCTGGTGGCGCAGTGGTTGAGAATCCGCCTGCCAATGCAGGGGACACGGGTTCGAGCCCTGGTCCGGGAAGATCCCGCATCCCATGGAGCAACTAAGCCCGTGCGCCACAAATACTGAGCCTGCGCTCTAGAGCCCACGAGCCACAACTACTGAAGCCCGCGCACCTAGAGCCCATGCTCCGCAACAAGAGAAGCCACCACAATGAGAAGCCCGTGCACCGCAACGAAGAGTAGCCCCCGCTCGCCGCAACTAGAGAAAGACCGTGCACAGCAATGAAGACCCAATGCAGCCAATAAATACGTAAATAAATAAATAAATAAATAAACAAATAAAAAAGTGAATGCTGCCAGGCTGTAGATGACATTGTTTAGGGGAGCATCCACCCTAACAGGAGATTTTGACCTATAAAGGTCCCAGTCTTTAATGATGAGAGTTAGTACCCTACAGTCACTGGCATATATTTGGGGTGTGAGGTGGACTTCCAATATCTGGCTGTCACAGCTTGCAAAAGAACCTAGGGCCAGCCTGGCTTCCCTTGGCATTCTGGAGTATGTCCACACCGCAGCACAGGAGCTGAATGGCTGTGCCTTCCGTGGGATATCCATTGTAACCAAATGATGCTCATTTTAGAGGAGGCAGGTGCTGATGTACTCATTAACACCCAGAGCTGAAGATGCACCTTGAGGCTAAAATTCTAAAACTTGTCCAGAGACGTCAGGTTGTGTCACTTTGGGTTCTCTCAGAGGAAAGAATGCAGAGTAAGCCAGTGTTCATTCCTGTTGATGGGTGGTCTTCTTCCAGAAGCCACAGAGGGCCGGGCCACACCCCAGGAGTTTCTGATCCAGGAAGTCTGGGAAGTTTGCGCCTTGCCCAAGTTTCCAGGTGATGCTAATGCTCCTGGTCCAGGGACCACAGTTCGCAAACCACTGACCTAGGGGATGAACAGTGGGCTGTGATTTGTAGCAAAGGGAAAAGAGCAGCTATGCAAACTCATTTGGCTTCCTCCCTACTCTGGCTTTGTTCATTTATTCTCAATATGCTCCCCCATTCATTAAAGTATCCTAGGTCATTCATTCATGGAAGGAACCCCATTTTTGCTCGATAGTCTGGAGCTCCTTGTGGGAGAGTGGTAGATTTGTAGTTTGTCAGCTATGAGGAGCTAAAGGTTTTGCCCCCATGGCTGTTTATAATGTACAAGAGAAGAATCAAGTTCCTAGAGGTGCTGCCCTCTCTGCACTGATATTCAACACTGGAAAGCACAAGGAAGTTCCGAGCAGAAACCCTACACAGTGGCTCTGGAGAACTTTTAACTAATGGGCACTTGTAAATCTAACAGGATTTCCTACCGGTGTGAATGTCTTGGGTAACATGCTCATTAAACTGTCAGCTAGCAGAGAGGTGTTGCTCCTGGGAAGAGGGTCACAGCATCCTGGGGAGGAAAGAAGCCTCCCCAGGCCATCAGTGTCCTTCCCTCCCCCAATCACTCACCACCCACTCCAGACTCAAACCCTCTTTCAAAAGCCCTTCAGAGAGTTTTACAACTCTGCACCAATTCCATCAGGAAATTCTTCTTTTTCTCCAATCCAAAATATGTATTCACTTTAAATTTGATCTTTCTTCCTGTTGGAGAAGATCTCTTCTATGGAAATTGAGAATGGCTAGCCACTGTCCATGGTAGAATAGTACTTCTATACTTAAAATCACTAATAAAACCATTTTGTTTCAATACTGAAAAAATCAACATCTATTTGTACTCAACTAACACTTGCACAGCGGTAAAAAACAGTTATATAGCACAAAATGGTATACAATGAAAAGTGAGTTTCCTTCCCATCTCTGGTCCCTGGGCTGATTGCCTAGAATTAACCTCCAACACCACTTTAATGTGTACCTACCAGAAGTTTCCAAACATGTATTTGTGTACACACACACACTCACATTTTTTTTTTAACTTAATGACACATCTTGGAGTCACTTCACATTAGCACATACACTTCTTTGTCAGAATATACTATAAATTATTTAATTAGTTCTCTATTTATGATCTTTTGGCTGTTTGCAGTTTTGAACTTCCAGACAATGTTGTAGATGCATCTTTGATTATACTGGCAAATGTAAGATTTCCTAAAGCAGAGTTGCTGGGTTAAAAGTTTTGTGTATTTTTAATTTTGGCAGATTTGGTAGAGGTTACACCAATTTTTACTCACTTCAACAATGTTCAAAAGTTTCATTGTTTTGCTATATAGTAAACAATCTGTTAAAAAACTTAAAATTTTTTTACCTGATAGGCAAAAATAATGCTATTTCAGACCTATAATTCATATCTCTCTCATTATGAGTATCACTGAACACCTTTTCATATGTGTAAGAACCATTTGTATTTCTTTTTCTTTGAAGTTTTGTTTATATTCTTTTACCTTTTTTTTATTGGTTGTTGACATTTTTCTTATAGTTTTGTAGGCTGTCTTTATATATCAGGAATTAGCCTTTGTCTGTCATACAAATTTTAAGTACTTTTTCCCAATTTGTCATTTCTCTTTTGCTTAAGTTTTGATTTAGTTTAAGGTGTTTATGCCATGGAGCAATTTCTTATTTTCATGTAGTTAAATGTAATCATGTTTTTTATTAGTGACTTCTGGGTTTTATGTGATGCTTAAAAAAGAAAGGGCTTCCCCACTCCAAGATTTTTTTTTTTAAGTTCTTCCTTGTTTTCTTCTAGTAATTTTGTGTTTTAATATTTATTTTAGTATAAGGAGAGAGGTATGGATCCACCTTTGTTTTGCTTCCCGATGGCTCCCCACTTTTTCCAACATGACTTACTGAATAATCTATTTTTAATTTACTGGTAGGCAATGTCACTGTGATAATAACCTAAATTCCCATTTGAACTTGAGAATCTTATCTGTGCAATCTATATTCATTCCATTGATTTGTATTTCCATTTGCCAGAATCTCATTATAAGATATAGTGCAACTTTATAATGCATTTTAATATCTACTAGGACTAGTATCCTCCATTACTCTTCTTTTTCAGAATGTTCTAGCTATACTTACTTATTCACTTTTTCGTAGAAACTTGAAAATTAAGTCTGTATGAAATTGAATATTATCTTGTTGGTATTTCTATTGAGACTGCATTAAATTTATAGGTTAATTTCGGGAGATATTAAGTCTTCCCACTCAAAAGCGTTTACATTTCCATTTATTCAAGTTTTCTTTCATATCCCTTAGTTAAGGTTTTATTCATCTATAACTTGAACATTTTTGTTAAGTTCATTTCTACATATTTTTTGGTTCTTTATTGTAAATGGATATTATTTTCCATTTTGTTTTCTAATTCATGTATATTTTTGTATCTTATTTTCATATCCATCGATTTTCTGATTTCTTTTAGTCTATTATCATTTTCAATTGAGTATCTTTTTATACTCTGCAAATAATAATTTTACTTACTCTTTCCCTATGTTTTCACTTTTTTATTTCTTTCTCCTGTTCTACTGGAATGATTTATACGTCTAGAACATTGCCAAATTTCAGTGAGGTTAGTGGATACCCTGGTCTTCTGATTTGAATAGGAAGGCTTCTAGGGTTTCCCCAGGCAGAAGAGTTATTGGAAGGTTCACATTTAATGCCTAACCAATGTGGAAAATGCTTTTTCATTATTTCAATTACTATCACTCAGTGCCTTCTAAATGACATACTTGAAAATAGCTCCATTATAATGTACAATTTAAAAGGATCGTCATTTCATACATCCACAATAACTTCATAACTATTTACAGATATATTCTGAATCTCCAGACATGTCTTGACTGAGGAAGCCCAACAGGGAGACTACTCCCACTGTAAGTTGGGAATCAAGATTCTAGTAAGTGACACACTCAAAGACACTTAGAATGGCAAGAATTGATTCCAGAAAAGAATCTCTGTTTCCTGGTAACCAGTTCAGTACTCCCTGAAGGGCACTTTGAAGGAAAGTTCAATCAATGGAAGGGTCAAATGTTTTCTTTTTCAAATATCCATTTTGCATGTAATGGCTGCTCTGTGCAGACTTTACGGGGTGTTCTTCTCTTGTTCAGGAGATCTAGGGTCCTTCTGTGTAAATACTTGTGCTATGGGTGAGAAATTACTTCAACTGAGTTTATTGGCATTTCTTAGAGCATATGAGTTCAAAGAAAATTATTACAGGTATGAGCTCTGTCCATTGAAACACCACTGTATAGATTACATAGTGATATCCAAGAAAAGCTCAGTACAGAGCTTGCCAGTTCTGAAGATCAGCCTTTACAATGGGTTGATAAATCTTTCTCCTGACCCCAGAGCCACCTGCTTGGCCTTGATTATTTTTTCAATCTGACTGAAATCTCCCTAGTGGAAATGAATGGAATATAGAAAGGATACTGTAGTCAGACAGTCCTTGGTTTGAACCCGGGCTTTTGCATGGCCCTGAGAAAGCCACTTAAATTTGCCAAGCCTTGCTTTCTCTTGATGTGGACGGAGTGGAATGACACTATTTTAGAAGGTTGATGTGATACTTCAGTAGGATTACATGAAGGAATCTGCCACTTGGTATGAACTTCACTTGACAGCTTTATTGGTTATCAAAGATGGGCATGGAGGTGTGGACCAAATGGAAAATGGAGGACTAAGTAATGCTGTATTATCATTTGTGCTCAATTAGAAGCTTATGTCAGTGTCTCTGTCAGCTCTCAAAATTATATTAAGCATATATATGATAACTCCTTAGGACTTGGGAAAAGGGATTGCCACTAAACAGAAGGAAAAGTGAAGTCATCAAGAAGCAAGGTCATAAACCTCAATCTACATGAGTCACTGCTCAGTTCTATGGATGAGCAGCTCTTACCTGGGGCACTGTGGTGTTCTAGGGGCTACCTCTGTGATTGTGAAAGGGATGTCGTGGATCCCTGGAGCCTCAGTACTCTGGAGAGCTCTCTGTTTCTGACCGATATGATACATTTCCTTAAACTGCCCATTGCCACACTGTAGACATGCATTCCGCTATCCACAGCCATTGTTACCCTGTGTGCTAGTTAGAGAGAATAGGGCAGCCTTTCAGAAGACAGACCCATGAGGCATAACACCAAATAGAAATAGTTGCCACTTCTCACTCACTCAGCTCAGGTTATGGAGCACTTATGTAGTGTGCTAGACCCTGTGAATGCTGGATGGAGGGACATATAGGTGAATCACACTCAACCTGTCTAGTGTAGAGCTGCAAATAACAGAAGACTGTGTGGTGTTAACCTTGGCCAAGTTAACCTGGACCTCAATTTCTTAATGTATAAAAAAAGGAGGCCTGGGCCAGGATCCATTTTACTTCTCTGATTCATATTTATATGAAACTTTACCCTAATTTCCTTAAAACAAAACAAACAAAAAATAAACCCTAAAGGACAGAGGGATATAATAAGAAACAGAAACATTTAAAATGATTTTATAACATCTTAAATTTCCTCTCTAAAAAGATTTAGACTGAACTAATAATGATGGTTTCATCCAAGAAGCCAATTTTAGCTCATTGTGGAAGAGTCCCAAGAGTCTCAGTTGTCTTTTCCTTTTTTTCTTTTTGCTCCTTCAAAGTTTTCCATGTAGACTTTTTTTCCTTCTCTTGCTGCTGGCTGTTTCCTCCATATTGTTTGCTGCCTGTGTTAATTCACTTTTATTTGACCCCTCGCATCATCCATCAAATTCTTACGTGGCCATTAGCATGTCATTGTTTTAGTCGGGGGCTCAGTGGCTTCAATCAAGCTCTAGCCAAAATTCCTATAACTCTTGCTGCTCTTTTTTCTTCCTTCCTCATCTGGCTCTAGCTCTTTATGAGTGATATGAACATTTAGAGGTCTTCCCCCACCCCGTCCACCCCCATCTTTCTCCCCCCAAATCTCAGCTTTCAAAAATGAACAGAGCAATAAAGCAGTAGACATTATTATGCTAAGAAAACTGGGATTTTGCTTATTAGAGAAGTGAGGTTTCAAGTCATAATGGAGTTGAGTCTTTCTTTTGAAAATATTACATTCAATTAAATTGTGTGTGAGCTAGGACCACAGTCTATGGTTTATACTGTTATAAACCACAGATGAAATAAGGATTATAAAACACACTGAAGAGGAAAATGCAACTTGAGAATATGATAGAAGTGTTAATTCAAGACATTTACAGTTTTTTTTTTCATTAGCCTCTTTGTAATTAAAAGCACAAGCTAAATGAAACTAAAGAATAGGATAAGAGGAGAAAGATATTCTAAAAGACCCAATTTAAGGTAATTATTGGACATTCCCAGTTTTGTCCAAGTCATCTCCATCCATCTGTCCATCTGTCCATCTGTCCATTCAATAGCTGGGCACTGGAGGGGTAGGGTTGTGCAGCATACAGCAAACAAACTAAATGTTGTCCCTTCTATGGAGCTTTTATTCTAATCGTGGAGACCAAATAAAAAAACAAGCTAACAAGTAAATGAACATAATAATTTCAAACTGTGGTAAATTCTATGAAAAATGGTGGAGGGGGACATGGTAGAGAATACTTGGGGAGCCTTTAGGGTAGTAATGTCTGAGCAGGTGGCACTGAGAGGAAGCTGAATGGTGAGAGGGAGCTAATCATGCACATATTTGAACAGAGTGTTCTTTTTTTAAAAAATTTATTTTATTGAAGTCTAGTTGATTTACAATGTGGTGTTAATTTCTGCTGTACAGCAAAGTGATTCAGTCATACATATTTATATATTCTTTTTCATATTCTTTTCCATTATGGTTTATCACAGGATATTGAATATAGTTCCCTGTGCTATGCAGTAGGACCTTGTTGTTTATCCATCCTATGTATAATAGTTTGCATCTGCTAATCCCAAATTCCCAATCCATTCCTCTCCCATCCCCCCTCCCCCTTGGCAACCACAAGTCTTGATCAGAATGCTCTGAGCTGGAAATATTGATGTTCTTTAAAGGGAAAATGAACTCCCACCCTGGAAACATGTTTTCTGAAAGGGCTTTAAGAAGATGAGGAGAGAAATGACCAGTCAGGAGTTAGTTCTATAAATTAAGCTGTAGCTGCAGGAATATAAATCCTTATGTTATAGGAGCTGGGCAGGCATGCGGCTGTTAGTCAGCAACTGTTAGCGGTCCTGCTCAGCCATTGGTTGGCATGGCAGTGGGTCCCTCCCCCACCCCTTCCTCTGTATAAAAGGAGCACAAATTCGGACTGAGGGAAGATGGTTCTTTGACTAGTCTGCCATCTTCTCGGTCTGCTAGCTTTGAGATTAAAGTTGTTATTTCTTGCCCCAGCAACTCGTCTCCCGATTTACTGGCCTGCCGTTCGGAGAGCAGAGCCAGCTTGGGCTTGGTTATCACTTACAGTGACAGTTTCTAAAGCCAGAGATGATATGAGCCTGACCCCCACCAACCTCTCTGTTCTCCGCTCCTCCTCCTTTTCTCTACTCAGTCACACTGACATCCTTGCTCTTCCCTGAACATTCCAGGCCACCTCAAGGCCATCAGACATGCTCTTCCTCTGGAATGCTTTTTCCCCAGAGTCACATATCTTGCTCTCTCATTCCTTTGGTCAAATATCACCTTTTCATTGAGGCCTTCTGTGGCCATCCTATTTAAACGTGAATGCCCTTCTCCCACCCAGCTTTATTTATTTTTCCGTAAAACATCATCATATTATGATATATATTTTATTAATTATTTTGCTTATGGCCAGCCATCCCTCCACATTCTATGTAGGTTCCATGACGGTAGGGAATTCTGTCAGCTTTGTTTAGTGCTGTATCCCCAAGGCCTAGAATAAGGCCTAGCACAGAGTAAGTGCCCTCTCTCTATTTAAGTAAATGAAAGAATAAATGAATAGTCATATTTGCAGAACTAAATCCCCAGTATTATAAAAGGAAATTATTATACTTCAGGCTAAATATGGTAAATGAAACATATATGTTTATCTCTGTTCCCTCCAGAAACTGCTGTAAAAGAATATAAAAGGCGTAAACTCACAAGGACTAAGAGAATGAGAGGAGACAGTAGCAGAAAAGAAATTTCAAGAAAATTTTCATGGCTGATAGTCTTTACTAGTTTGCCAGGCTGGGAAAAGCTGAAACATAAAAAAGCCTGCAGGGGAGAAACAAATAAGAAAGAAGTCTTTTGTACCATGGATCCTTAGACAGGTTCAGGATTTGGAGGCATCTTATATCCCCCAAGCACCTTTCTCAAGAAGCTACTAGAGGGTATACTCCACCAAAACATGGGAGAAATTGAGAAAGAAAAACCAAGGACTGAGGAAATAGGAATCTAACACAGGAGAGAGGTAAAGGAATTTCCAGAATGAGAGTGAAGGGAAGTCCCAGCCTGACAGATAGTCACCAGGCCTAGGGAGCAACCAGTTCAGGTGTAGCAGAAAGACAAAAGACTTCAAGGTTGATGTCTTAAAAAAAAAAACAACAACAGAAGAAGAAACTGATAGACAACCTGGTATATTTGAACATATGGAGAGATTTTACAGTTCTATCAGAGGATTTAAGTAAGGTTCAATTAGTTATAGGGACATAGAAAACTAAACAAATGAGAAAAGCAATGATTAACTCTGGGGAAAACAAAAAGCTATACAAAAAAAAGAAATGGAATTATAGTCTACTATTATGGCTCAACTGTGAATAATACTTACTTATTCATCACAATACTACAACTGAGAGGTTGGAGGGGAGGGTAAGTCTTTGATGTGTGTGGGGAAGTGATAGTATAAAAAGAAAAAACCCAGTATCTTCCATAGCTGGGAGTCAGTAGATATTATCTAAAACTGAAATATATATTTTAAAAAACCAATAGAAACATATTATTTAGAAATATGGAGATAAAAACAAGAAGTGGCTAAAAATTGAAAATGACCTCTGGAAAGCAGGATTAAGGGTAGGGAGAAGTAGAACAGGAACTGTAATTTTTCTTTACAAGCCCTATAAACCTTGACTTTCTAAGTGACATGGGAACATTATATTTTAATGTAAATAAAAATTAAATTAACAAGAGGAATGTATGATTTCTTATTAATCTCAAGGGAAAGATCTTGAAGTAAGACATGTTCATCTTGGAATACCCCTACATAGAAAATATAGAAGATATTTGTTAAGTGATGAGTGGCTGAATGAATGAATGATGAGAGTTGTCATGAGTTTATTTAGAGTTAAGAACATATCACTGGCAGCAGGTGAAATGAATAGAGGCTCTGCACTGGAAAATGATTTAAGGAAGCCCAGAAAAGCTATGCACTTGTGTACCCCACCACAATGGAGCCCTGGGGTTTCTGCTCAGTTTAACCTATTACACAGTGTAAGGCTGGCAAAAATTGCTCATTTCCATAGAGCTGACTTCGCAGATTTAAAAAGTCCTGAATGGGAAATAAATATGCTGCTCTTAATAAATGTCTAGTTAAGGTAGAGTTAATATAGTTAAATGTGAAAGTATATAAATGATATATTTTAATAGCATTCAGAGCACATTTCAGCATTGAGATAAATGCAAACTTGAAAAAAACCTCTAACATCCTCTAAACACATTGCCTTATCATAGCAAATGATAAATTACTAAAGAAAAATGTTATTCTGCAATGTTTTGAAGATTAAGTAGAGTATGAGTGAAATTAACATTGTGTGTAAGTGGATCTGTGACTATATCATGTCAGGGTGGTAATAAAATTTCAAAGGAGAGAGAATTAGAGTTTTATGCCACAGAAATGGAAGTAGTTTTCATTTTAACTGTTTTTCTTTAAATGGATTGTTTCTGTAATATACTATATTCTTTCCAGTTCGCAGATGTTCAGGAGGGATAAAAGAGTTATAAAATATTCTAATGTGAGCTTTTAAAGTAGCTTTTTTGGAACAGAAAAAGAACAGCCTAAAGAATTCAGAATTTTTAAAGTACAATAAAGCATTCATATTGCAAATTTAGTGATTCGCGTTTTGTGATATGGGAAAACAAATGGACTTTTAACATCTATGCCACGGCTGGCCTTTTAGTCAAATAAATCAGTTTCATCTATGATATTCCATTTTAAAAGTCAGGTATCTCTACAATTCAGTTTCTTTCTTCCTTGTCTCATCTCCTGCTAGGAGCTCTTTATTCCTGGCAGTAGAAAAGTCCTCCTTTTCTCTATCGCATAAATGTGGTTCTGGGCTTCACCGGAGCTAACTCAGCTGGATGGATTTGTTGTGCCAATGTCAGAGGCTTGCAGCTGTCCCTCTGTCACCCTCAGAGTCCCCTTCTCCCTTCCCTCATCCTGCAACCCCTACCACGGGCTACCCGGAAGCCCAGCTGCATCAGCACCACGGGGATCCCATGTTCCTCACCAATTCTCCACGTGGCATTTCTCTTCTCCTTCTTCGCTTCTTCTTATTTCTTTTTAGAAAGCCATTGTTTTTCCATGATTCTAAAGCTATTTGTATCCCTTGTGCTGTGTACAAAGGCTCCTGTTAATCCTGACGGCCCTGATTTTCTCTTACCATCAGAGTTGCCTTTTCCTTCTGGACACATGGTCAGAGCCTCATATATATGTCCTGAGAGGTGGTATCAACTGCCCTGGGTGGATTAGAGTGCTGTGGGAGACTAGCATCAGGGTTAAAATGGCACTTTATTTGCTTATTTATTAAACGTCAACAACAAATATTTACTGAGCGCCTACTATGTAGCAAGTACTGTGCTAGGTTTATAATGTTGAACTAGACTGAGCTCTGCCCTTATGAAGCTTACAATCTAGTGAACAAAATATGCATTCAACATACAATCGAAATGAATTAATCAGTGAACCCATGAATTCCAAGTAACATAAGTGCTAGGAGAAAGAAGTACAGGGTGCTCTATGTGCATAGAACTGGGGCATCTGACCTAATGAGGGGGTTAGGAAAAGTTTCCTTGAGAAAAATGACATTTAAAGAGCTGAAGAATAAGTCGGAGTCAGCCAGGGGAAGTGTAGAACGTTGTCCACAGAAGGAACCTGAGAAGCAAAGGCCCCCAGGCAGGGGAGACAGCGGGGTGTTTGAGAAACTGAGAGAAGAACTGTGAGGCAGGAGCACAAGCAAGCAGAGGGCCCAAGGATGAGGTGGGAACCAGAGGAAGGAGTGGAGCATGTAGGCTGGTACCCAAAGGGCAAGAGGGGCCTTAAATGGAAGCATGAGGGGTCAGATTTGCACTTTGACAAGACTGATGTTGTACCAAATGGATTGGAAGGGCATGAGTGTGAATGGAGGACATTTACTCCAATCCTCTTTCATATCTTAGGTGAATTAGCACTCCAAGATTCACTGGGTTTATCCCAGGGCTTCCTGTGGTCCTGCTACTCTGTCACACATGGGGGGTGGGGGAGTTGGGGTGGGGTGTGGCACACTGACCCCCACTGAGAAGCACAGATGCCTTGACTAGGTTCCTCACCTAACAGGAATACGGCTATTAGGAGACTCTCTCAGTTTTGGGGGGATATTTCATTTCTCAATGCCCAATCAGTGACTGTTTTAAGCTTGCCTCTGCATTCCTAGTCTGACGCTCTGATCCACCTTGTGGGTGGAACATAAAGGCACTAAAGTAGCAAAGAACTGGGAGCTTGCCCTTGTTTAGCGTGTGGGTCATATCATTGTCCACAAAACAAAGCTACCCTTGAGGTAGGGAAACATGTGCAATTTTGAACGGAAAAATCTAGTCATTAACTACATTGTCAAAATTATTGACAAGAAAAAGACCAGTGATAGAACGAGGCATTAAAGAAAAACACAAATACAAAAGTTTCCTTTTGCCTAACTGGAGAGTTGTATTTTCTTCGGTTTTAAAATTCCATCAGTCCAGCCAGAAGGTTAGGGTGACCCACCCCTACTAACCTCCTCTGCACAACCCAATAAAAAACATATTTACTGTGGGAAGCAACACTATTTGGCGATATTTTATTTTCTATCAACTATTTAGAAAAATAAGTTATTTTACTCATCATTCTATGTATAGTTTTCAGCATCAGAGTATTTTCTAATGTTTTCCTTGTAATTCAGCACTTAGTTTCACCAGGCAAAATGCTTTCTGAGTATAAGAGCAAATTCCTCCCTCCCTCCTCCTTTCCTCCCTCCGTCCGTCCCTCCCTCCCTCTTTCCCTCATTCCCCCTCTCTCTTCCTTCTCTCTTTTTCTCCTTCCATCAGTAAGTACTGTTTATGACATTCAAAGCGTTAACTTCACTTCAAGGTCAAATTTGGGTGAAATTAGTAATTTTGACAATGATTGTCCTAAAATGGCCCAATACTACCTGGTCAAGTCAGATGACGTCCTGGCCACATAGATTCTGCAGATACAAATCCTGTCTAGCTTGTTTATTTTGGTTCACCTGGTCTTCCCTACATGTGTGCCTTCTTTGGAGGTGTATGAGAAAAGATTGAATGTTTGGGTAGAGGGGGAGAGTCTATTCTTTTGCTGAGTGAGAGCCAGCAAGCACTGCAGAGGGTGGAGCTGGTACCCACAGGCAAGTGACAGAGATTTGTCAGGGAGAGAAGGTGGGAAGCAGCAGGAAGCCTGGGGAGATGGGCTTATCCAACCCGTCATCGTGCTTGACTAGGGCAACGCTGCCTCCCTGACCAGCCAGTGGAGATGCTGAGGACATCACACAGCCCCCTCGGATTCTGTTCATTTGCACTCTGTTCACCCATCATGGGCTCAGCAGACGTTTATTGAGCACCTCATATGGACACACCATTGAGATGATCACAGATCTTTTCATTCTTCAAGGAGCATAAAGTCTGGTAGGAGGGAAATAAATAGAGTGGATAAAGAAGGTACTCCAACAGAGTGACATTGGCAGGGATGCAGAGAGAAAGGAAGATTTCATTCTGGTCGAGTTTGAGGTTCAAATATGGGAGCTACATTCTTAGCCATGAGAGAAGGTCATGAAATATGAGACTGTACACATGAGACTGTACACATAACATACACATGAGGTGTCTGTTAACCCTTCATATCAAAGAAGCCTAATGTATGAACATTTAATCTTATAAAAAATAGGTAGGACTGTTACATTATAAATAGGTGACCTGCTTTACAAAAAAGATTCTTTAAATAACAAGTGTGTCTTATGTTACTATAATATTGACTAACAGAGGGTGTAGACTTAGATAAAGGACTTGTAATGTTAATATATCTGTGTGAAGTATGGTTCAAGCTACAAACATGTCATTGCACATGACTTTTCATAATATTTCTGTTGTGAAAGTCAAAATATACCCGTAATTGTGATCACAAATCACAACTAACATTTTATAAATGCAAACATGCTAATTTGAATGTACCCAACCAACTGAAAATAGGTAGGATGGCCAAGAGGTTCCCACTGTAGGTTACTTGGCAAATGGCCACTGGCATGGATTCTGAAAAAATTCTTCCTTTAGTTCTTTTTCCTGGCTGCATATTAAAATCATATAGGGAGCTTTGTGAAAACCTCAGATCCCAGGACACACTATTAGAATCTCTTGGGAATAAGACCCAAGCATCAATAGTTTTTTAAGCTCCCTAGATAATTCTGGTGTGAGGCCACTGCTTTGGGGAAGTGCTTCTCAAATTGTAATGTGCATAGGACCTTGTTAAATGCAGATTCTGATTCAGTAGGTCTAGAGTGAGGCCTGAGATTCTGCACTTCCGACAAGCTCCCAGGTGGTGGTGATGCTGCCAGCCCAAGGACCACGCTGTGACAGTGACATTATATCTAAATCTTGTGCACCAGTGCACCTGGGGAAGCATCTGATTTGACAATGGGGACTTGATTTCTCCAGGTCTCCTCATCCTGGAGTACAAATGGATTCCATAACAACAGTAACCCGAATTCCACTAGCTCTTGTTTAAACCAGTTCTTCCGGGTGTACAGCACCCCTGCTGCCTACGGAAAGAGACCCCAATAAATGTGTCCAACAGTCCCTTGATAGTTCTTGGTGGTCTTAGGAAGGTCTCATATGGGCTCACAAATATTTCTCTCCTTCTCTTGATTAGCTCTGTTTGTTTTTACTGAGACCCCACCCCCGGCCCCCAATCAAAGGACCCACAATGATTCCAATGGGGGCTCCAGCCAGCAGACAATTCTGGGTAAAAGACACCACCTTGTCTTCAGAATCACTTGTCCCAAACTACTCTGGACAGCTCCAGGGGTCAGGGTTCTCCTTCCCTTAAAATGACTTCTCTCTCAGGAGGGTCCCCATGGCCTACTGCCACTGTCCTGTCTGAATCCTTGCTCATTTTTGAGTAGGAACCATGGACAGACCAAGTTTTGTTTTGCTTTTAGAAAGAACAGAACGGGTCCAGTAAGAAAAAGGAGTGTGGAGACAGGAAGAAAGGAGTTCTTGGGAGGAGTTCATGCCAAGGAGCACTATAGCCACAATCTCCATAGCAACAGGAACACTTCCTGTGATCACTGACCAATAGGCTATGCTGGGTCAGAAGGGTTGGACTCCCTGGCAGTGTGTCAGTGCCAGGACTTACAACTTTCCACAGACTGGCTGTATCATCCTAGTGTGGCCTTATGTGACCGGGCAGCGGATGGGCAGGGTTCCTCATCAGTGAAGAGTTCTGTGGTTAGGGAAGCACCTCTCCCTCCCTCTGTGATCAACCAACCTTCCTGTGATTGCTTCTCACCATTTTTCCAAGTTCTATTTTTTCTCTCCATGTGCTCCGTTCCCATCTTATATGTGTATGATATATGTGTTTACACCCTATGCTACTCTTAAACACACAATTATCTTTTCTTTTACCAAAATGAACCTTTCTTTTGGTTATCTTAGGGGTAACTAACCAGTCGAAGTGATCCTCATAATGATTTTAAATGCCCCCTAGCGACAACTTACAAACTTCAGGAAATACTGGCACAGTGTCTATTAACATTGTAGCATAAAATAGTAAATCCTCGGAAAATTCAATGAGGCCCAGATTTCCAAGCCGTTCTGCTGACATTTCTGCCAAGTGTGTCTATGACATTATATGCCTCACTCTTTTGTGCATATTTCTATTGTTTTATAAATAAAACTCTCTTGAATAAGCATCATTTGCTTTCTAAGTGGAACGGAGGTGCCAAGATCCCCTAAAGTTTTGTCCTACCGAGGCAAGTAGCTTGAGTGAAACTACGTTCAATTATTTTAGCATAGTTTATATGTAGGAAAGCAGAACTGTGCCTTGCTGCAAATCACCACCTCTACCACCGCTGATGTGTGAAAACCCAGGCTTTCCAAACACACAAACTAAATTAATATTGGACCGTTCATTTTACAAAATTTCCCATTAAATAGTGGGTTTCTAGAATGCATTCACATCAAGGCAGCTTTTCAGAAGTTAACCTCCTGCACAATATGAAGCACGCATGCTTCTCATTCTGCATGAAACATTCCAACCAATTTTCAATTATGCAGTCTGGATTTAAATGCTTTTCAAAGAGGAAAAAAAAAACAACCCACGCTTTCACATTCGTAATCAGAGGTTAAAACAAGATCAGAGATCATATTTGAAGACAAAAAATTTAGTCCTGGAGAGCAAATAATAGTGTACAATGATTGCCAATGTTACAGCACCCCTGGCAGAGCTGCAAAACCAAGTGGCTCTCCGTTCAGGCTACAGCGAGCCGTTGCTTGAGCGCGCGGGTCCCACTCTTGCTGGCACCTTGTGTAGGATGACAAGGCGGTTGCTGGCTCTGGCTGTGACGCACAATCACGTTCACCGTGTGGGCAGACATCACCAGCTGTTGGCTCACCACTCACTATGACTTTCCCCAGACCTGGTAGACTCATCCAGCCAGCCCTAACTGGGTGATTGATGAAGCATTTCTGGATTGGAGGGGTCTTGGGAAACCACGTATTTCAGTCCCCTTGTTTATTATGGATGAAAAGGTAAAGAACTTGCCCAGAATCATAACATAACTGGAGGCTGGCGTTGAGACTACAGGCTCGAGCTCTTGGCTTCCTAGTCTGAGACTCTCTCTCTACCTTTTACCATAACTCTGCATCTCTTTACCTCCAAAACGGAGTACTTCCTATTGTTAACTTGCCAGTTAACCTGTTCATTAATACTGACCATGGAAAACTCTGGGCCCTAAGCTTCTACAGCCATAGCTTGGGTTCATCAACTGGGTGACATAACCAACCCCAGGCTTCTACAGACTCACCTGCTCCTGAACCCAGCTCTCTGGGCTCTTAAGCAGGGTCTCAGCCCCCTCTAATTCGCTCCCGGTAGAAACCTTAACCTGATACTTTCAGCTGTGACATTAACGCTGCCTTCATTTCCTCCAGGAACAAGCAATAGCTCATGGAGTGTTTTCTATCGGCTCCACATGGCTCCAAATCACAGCTCGTGGCCAGGAGAGCTGCCAGCTCCCTCAACAAAACTGGGAACTTTGTGGACCCCACGAGAGGCCTTATTTATTACATCTCCCAGAGAAAGCAGACTGGGGCAATAATCGTCAAAGTAATATTTACCCCTTAATAACTGCCTATTTTTATACTGGTGTTAGAGGTTAATAGCAGTGTTATTTACTCCTCTGCCAAAAAGAACTGAAGGATGTGAAATGTGGCAGTCAATAAAGCTGAACAGTCAGATAAATAACATTCATATTATTCCCTGACAAATCCTTCTGCAACCCAGGGATATAAATAACCCTAAGAAAGCAGTTCCTGCATTACAAGTTTACTGATGTGTAAAATGTAATTTTAAAAAGAGCTTCAAACCCTAGAAGCATTGGATTCTGTAACTATATACACCGACACACAGCCCTCAGGATGTGTGCGCACGTGTGTGTGAGTCCTCTGGGAACGCACATGCATTCTCTGACGTACTTACCATCATGTGTCCATGTGAATGAGGTGTCAGTGTGTGTAGTCATTGCCTCTCACTTCCTTTCCACTCCTGTGACATGCACTCCTCTGCTTCTTTTCCTACCTCACTGATGGCTCTTTCTCAATATCCTCCTCTTATGCTCTTAATTTGGAGCACGTAGGGGCTCTGTCCTAGTCCCAGGTTTTCTGCTCTGGCATCTTCCTAGGTGATCCTATCCATTCCCATGGCTGACACACAAATGTGTATCTCTAGCTCTCAGTCTCCTGGAGCTCTAACTCCAGTATTAACAGACTCCTTGACATTTCCACTTGGATGTATAATAGGCATCTTGGTCACGCTCTGACCATGGTGTAGCTCTAAATTCCACCCCCAAACTGCTCCCCACTCCCCTACTCTCTGCTGTCTTCCCCAGATTGGCGAATGGTACCACTTCCCGTGCAACTGTTCAATTTAAAAACCAAGCACCTTTTTAATCTCTCTGATATTCACCTGCCCTCCACCTTGTATCTAATCCACAAACAGTTTCTATAAACTTTTCCTTCAAAATACATCTGGAATCCATCCATCCATCTTCTTCTTTCTGTCTTCACCACTCTCCCCGAGTCCAAGTGTGCCATCTTTCTGACGGCTTTCCCAGCTTCCACTCCAGCCCCCTCATTCATTCTCCTCCCAGCAGAGTAAGCTCTTAAAATATGAATCCAAACGTCTTTCCTTGGCCTGCAGGCGCTGTGTGACCTGGCCCTGTTCCTCTCTGACCTCCTCTCCTGCCCATCTCCCCTCCCTCGTTGTCCTCTGGCCACAGTGTCCACCTCTTTGATCTTCCAACAGATCAAACACGTTCCTTCTGCCTGGGATGCTCTGGAGCTGGCGTTCCTACACTGGCTTCCTCTTGTCAGTCCGTGAGCAGGTCCTCCCTATGTCCAACCATCTAGTCTGAATAGATGCACCACCACCCATGTCACACCCTTCATGTCATCGTTACTGTTTTCTTCATAGCATCTATCATTTCTCAAAATTATGCTGTTCCTAGATTTGCTTACACGTTCATTAGTTATCTCCAGTAGAATGTAACCTCCATAAAAGCAGAGCCGTTGTCTGTCATCTTCACCACTGTATGTCCAGTGCCTGGGAAACAACCAGGCACATAGTAGGTATCTGTACTAGTGTCCTAGGGCTGCCATTAAAAAGTGCAACAAATCCAGTGACTTAAACAATAGAAAATTATTTTCTCAAGATTCTGGAGGCTGTAGATCAGGGCGTTGACAGGGTTGGTTTCTTCTGAAGTCTCTCTCTTTGGCTTGTAGATGACCACCTTCTCCCTGTGTCTTCACATGGTCTTCCCTCTGTATATGTCTGTGTCCAAATTTCCTCCTCTTATTTATAAGGACACCAATCATATTGGATTAGAGGCCACCCTAATGACCTCATTTTAACTTAATTACCTCTTCAAAGGCCCTTTCTCCAAATACAGTCACATTCTGAGGTACTGGGGGTTAGGACTTCAACGTATGAATTTTGGGGAGGGACACAGTTCAGTCCATAAATAATAAAAAAATAGTGATCATCATGAAAGCTAATATTATTGAGAAATTATGTATTGACATTGTTTTAAGTACTTTTCCTGTATTATCTTTATCTTCATTATTAAGGTTAAGAATTAAGAATGTCACTATTATCAGTTCCATTTTCCAGATGAGGAAACCAAAACAAAAAGCAATTAGATGACCTGCTGGAGGTCACAGGTTATAAGTGGTGGAAACTGTTTGATTCTATGTCCTTGTCCGCTGCCCTACACTGCTCCCCTGTGTTTGTAAATCTCTGTTGAATGAACGGGTGAAGGGGAAGCACGCATGTTATTCAGCATGCTATAAGTGCACAGACACCAAAGGCAGCACATTAGCCAAGACTATCTTATTTATATCTTGGGATCCCTTCTAAAAATGATTTGAAGCAAAATATCTTAAAGGCATCTATATAATATCATTAGTAAAATAGAAATTAAAATCAGAAAATCAGGAGGAAGAAAAGGAAGAAGAAAGAAACTTATAAATCATGAACAGGAATAGATGTTGAGATTAAACATCAGTTTTGTCTCTGAGCTTCCTTAGTTCTTTCATTACAAAAGAAAGCCTACCAATCCCCTAAAAAGATAAAAATTATCCAGGAACTAAATTCTAAAAGCATGTCTCATGCAAGCTCTTACATAATAGCAATCTTTCAGTGACATAATAGAAAATGGTCTTTCATCAAACTCAGGAAAAAGAACAGCTGGATTTTACTTTATAAAGTGTTCCATTTGCATTATCCTGAAAGGATCCACATACTTTTTTCTGCCCATCAGTGACATTCTGTGACTTTGCTCATTCTCAGTTTACTAATCCATTCTGAGTTAGGCTCAGGAATTCCGCAGAGCCCTCACTGACTTTCTACCAATTAGGTGGAAGAGCTTGGCTGCATCTCCAGCAGAAAGCCTCAGAGGGCGTTTATCTTGGTACTGAAATGCTAACCACAGGGAAAGCAGTCCCCATTTCAAAGACGAGGGCTGGGTGTATGCGAAGGAATGAACTCATCGTTTTCTTTTCTTTTTAAAATTAAGGTGGGAGTGGAGAGTTGGGAAGGCCAGAGAGATTAGCTTCTCTTTTGAAAATCAGTTCCCCCAAGAAATAACTCAGATACAACTTCCAGCAGCAAATCAGAATTTGACAATGGACATTGCTTGTAAAACACCCAGCATAGGGCCTGACATGTAGTAAGTAGCACTCAGTAAGTATTTGTTATTGTATTAGTGGCTTAAGAGAAGTGTTTGGAACTCCTCAGGCATTTTGATGAGGGGTTCTCCCTAGTATTTTTAACAATATGGACACGGAATAGGTGTTTATTAAATTGTGGGATTTCTGGTAAAGAAAAAATTGGAAGAACATTTCCAGAGGCATTTAAAAAAATATCAATCTATAGCCTTAATAATGGTCGTAAGGCCCAGTTCTAAACATCTATGATGTTACTCTGAAATAATAGCATGTAAAATGTGTAAAAAGACTATGAACAAAGATGTTCATTATGGAATTATGTGTAATAAAAGAAATTAGGGGATTAAATTTAGGTAAATCCACAAATGATGGTTCAAAAATTGAAAAACTCTGAATAATACTACATACATTGTTCTGCAACTTATTTTTTTTTCACTTAATCTGTCTTGGTTTTCATAATATCATCTATAAGTCTACAGTATTTTCTCCCTACTGCCCAACTTTCTATCACAAAAATTTTCTAATAAACAGAAGAGTTTAAAGAATTATACAGTGAGGGCTTCCCTGGTGGCGTAGTGGTTAAGAGTCTGCCTGCTGATGCAGGGGACACGGGTTCAAGCCCTGGTCTGGGAAGATCCCACATGCCGCGGAGCAACTAGGCCCGTGAGCCACAACTACTGAGCCTGCGCGTCTGGAGTGTGCGCTCCGCAACAAGAGAGGCCACGACAGTGAGAGGCCCGCGCACCGTGATGAAGAGTGGCCCCCGCTCGCCGCAACTGGAGAAAGCCCTCACACAGAAGCAAAGGCCCAACACAGCCATAAACAAATTAATTAATTAATTAAAAAAAAAAAGAATCATACAGTGAACATCTGCGTATTCACTTTCTCAATTCTATAATTACTACATTCGTTTTAAAAGGCTGCAGTGGGACTTCCCTGGCGGTCCAGTGGTTAAGACTCTGTGCTTCCATTGCAAGGGGTGTGGGTTCCATCCCTGGTCGTGGAAATAAGATCCCACATGCCACGCAGCCAAAAAATAAAAATTTTTTAAAAAGACTGTACAGGGCTTCCCTGGTGGCGCAGTGGTTGAGAGTCTGCCTGCCAATGCAGGGGACATGGGTTCGAGCCCTGGTCTGGGAAGATCCCACGTGCCATGGAGCGACTAGGCCCGTGAGCCACAATTGCTGAGCCTGCGCGTCTGGAGCCTGTGCTCCGCAACAAGAGAGGCCGCGACAGTGAGAGGCCTGCGCACCGCGATGAAGAGTGGCCCCCGCTTGCCGCAACTGGAGAGGGCCCTCGCGCAGAAACGAAGACCCAACACAGCCATAAATAAATAAATAAATAAATAAATAAATAAATTAAAAAAAAAAAGACTGTACAGTAGTCCATCTAAGGGCAAGCTAACTTGTTCCTTACTGAGGCACACGTATGCTTCTTTCAGTTTTTGGTGTCACACAGCACATCAATAATCATACTTGTACATACATTGTTGTGTATGTGTACAAATAGATCTGTAGTATAAATTCTTAGAGGTAGGAACTGATAAGTCAAAAGATAAATGGATTCCAGAAGTTGATATATACAGTTGACCCTTTAACAACATGGGTTTGAACTGCACAAGTCCACTTATACACAGATTTTTTTCAGTATATATGTACTACAGTACTACTCGATGCACAGATGCAGAACTGTGGCTATGGAGGGCCAACTATAAAGTCATACTCAGATTTTTGACTGTGCAGGGGTCAGCACCCCTACCCACCCACCATGTATAGTTCAAGGGTCAACCGTATTGCCATGTGGCTTACCAAAATGGTTGGAATAAGAAAGTAGGGAAATGCTTATTTCACTTCACATTTGTCAACATTAGGTATCAGCAAACATTTAAAATAGCTTACAATCTCGCAGATGAAAATGGTATCTCTCTTAGTCTCCTGGGCTGCCATAACAAAGTATCACAGAGTGAGTGGCTTAAACAACAGAAATTTATTTCTCACAGTCCTGGAGACTGGAAGCCCTATATCAGGGTGCCAGCATGCTTGGATTCTGGTTAGGGTTCTCTGCCTGACTTGCAGACAGCTGCCTTCTCCTTTGTCCTCACATGGCAGAGAGAGAAAGAGAGAGAGAGAGAGAGAGAGAGAGAGAGATAGAGAGAGAGAGAGAGAGAGAGAACAAGATTTTTGTTTTCTCTTCTTATAAGGGCAATCATCTCATCATGAATACCCCACTCTTATGACCTCATCTTAAGCTAATTATCTCCCAAAGGCCCTATATCCAAATACCATGACACAAGGAGTTAGGGTTTCAATATATGAATTTGGGAGGGACACAAACATCCAGTTCATAACAGTAGTTCATTGTTGTTTTTATTTGTGAATCTTTTATGTGTTTATTTGCAAATCTTTTATGTGTTTATTTGCCGTTTGTATTTATTTTATCCATTAACTACTTGATTATCTTCTTATCCATTTTCCTACCCTACTGATTAATAAGAATTTTTGAATTTTAGACATATTAGCCCTTTGTCATCTATACTGCAGATATTTTTCTGAATTAGTCATTTGTCTCCTGATTTGGTTTATATGGTTTTTTGTGCAGAAATTCTAAATTTTTATAGAATCAGATCTATCAATCTTTTCCTTTTTTTAATATATTTATTTATTTATTTTTTGCTGTGTTGGGTCTTCATTGCTGCGCACGGGCTCTCTCTAGTTGTGGCGAGCGGGAGCTACTCTTAGTTGCAGCGCACGGGCTTCTCACTGTGGTGGCTTCTCCCATTGCGGAGCACCGGCTGGGCACGTGGGCTTCAGTAGTTGTGGCACTCGGGCTCAGTAGTTGCGGCGCACGGGCTAAGTTGCTCCGAGGCATGTGGGATCTTCCCGGACCAGGGCTCGAACTTGTGTCCTCTGCCTTGGCAGGTGGATTCTCAACCACTGCGCCACTAGGGAAGTCCCACAATCTTTTTTTTTATGGTTTCTTGTCTTGCTTAGAAATGTCTTTCCTTCTTTAAGATTTATAAATTGGAGGATAGGTTTTTCTCCCTAATTTTTGAGCCATAAACTGTTACTTAAATAGGTCATGAGAGTAATTCTTTCCAGGAAGACTTAAGCAATGTTTTTCTTAATCTACAACACGAGGGATATTTTACCTGGAATATAAGGGTGTTAGAGACAGGAAAATTTGTTGTTTCCAAACTGAAGTCCTCAGAGAAGACAGGGAGGCAAGTGCACCTGTGTGTGTGTGTGTGTGTGTGTGTGGGTGTGCACACACACACACAAGGGAGGGGGGAGAGAGAGAGGAGAGGGGAGTGGGGGCGGGGTGGTTATGGAGATCTGATGACTAGTCCCCTCTCTACTTGGAGTCCCTAAAAATCAGGGCAGATAGAATGATTAAGCAGGTGAGGGAAAGAGGGGGAGGAAAATACAAAGCCCGGTATGAGCAGGCTGACTTGGAGATTGACCCAGAAAGGCTTAGAACTCTATTAGTTGTAAATATCATAGCCTTTAAAAAACAAATACCACTGAAGTATGGCATTCATGGTATTGTGTGTCCCATTCTGGAAATTTCAGGCAGTTACGCTGGCATCATGTAGCACATCATCACTATCTCTTCTGCAAATTTCTGAGAAAAAAAGAATTGGCTGAAAAAACTCCTCACATCTCCATCGGTTTGTAATCAGTGAATACAGTAAGTGCAGGAGGTTGATGACTGTTTGCAGAGTATGTAATTTTATATATCTTGTGGGAGAGGTTGAGAGGATTCTGTTTAAAAAGACTGCCCTAATAAATGATTTACCAGGGCAGCCAGAGATCAAAGAAATTGCTGAGAAATTGCATCTCAGGGCACCTAAAATTGTAAGCTTATGGAAGTCCTCAGAACCCCAAACATTTTATGACTTTTATATTAGCTAACCACTAAATTTTCAAAGCAGTGAGACTGCCATGGGTTTTAATAAGAGCTGCATGCTCAACCCTTCCTCCCTTTAATAAATGTAAGGGTGATGTTGCCAAGAGACATTTTGAAAATATGGCAAATGTCATGGAAGACCTACCATGGACCAAGGCTCAGGCTGGATAGCAGAAATGTTAAATTCTGACGAGAAAAAAATTGACTCCAAACAAATTCCATAGATCTTGTAAGAAAATAATAGGAATTCTCCCTTGGATGCTATCTCTTAGCTGGAGTCTGTGTGTAAGAGCACCGTGAAGGAGGCTAAGTCACTCCGGAGATTGGAAACTGAATTTAGTGATGTCAGTCAGGCTAGGCACTGATTGGTCTTGCTCACTGACAATTAGAAAAGTTCCCTAGCACCCTCAGGACTTCAGAGATTTTCCCCCAGAGCTAACTGGTATCCCTCGTCCCAGACAAGCCATGGTCCAGTCTGAAAATGAAGAACCAAAATTAGGTCAGCTAGTGGTTCTCAAAGTAGGTTCCAGGGACCCTTTGGGAGGTGATCCCTGAGACCCTTCTAGATGTAAGGTCAAAACTATTTTCAGAATAATAATGAGATATTGTTTGTCTTTTTCATTCTCATTCTCACATGAGTGACCGCCAACAGGACTGAAGGAAGAACCACCCAGCTGAACACTGTTCAGATTGCAGAATCACGAGCAAATAAAATGGTTTTGGTGTGGCTTGTTTTGCAGCCATAGATAATTGGAATAGGCATGTCAGAGATGCATACTGATGCTGGTAGTATTGGTGACCTTGACTGGGGATGACTTTAATTTTTTCAGCCATGTAGGGACTGAATCTGGGTGTCACTAGGGAAGATGGATAGAGGGATTATTCACAGGGACAGAGATCAGAATGGCTGATGTCCTGACATGTTCAGAAATCCAAAAGTGAGGCTCTAAGCTCAGTCATGGTTTCCCTCTCGTGGACAGAGCTAAAGGTGTCTACTGACACGTGAAGGAGATTTCTTCTGATGAATAACTTTGAGGAAATTCATAGCAATGATGATGAAAATGATGGTATGAGGAGGATGGTGAAGATGATAAGGATGATGAGGGTGATGGTGGCGATGGCAATGATGATTGTGTAGATAAGATGGAACTTGGTCCTGGGACTCCAGTCCTGAAACGAGAATTGACTCCTGGGGATAACATGTTGTGATGGGGAGGTTGTATGTAGGCTTTGGTGTCAGAAGACCGGGTCCAAGTCCTGGCTTCACAATCTTGGATAAGTCATGCCTCCAACCTGAAGTTCAGTTTCCTAACTGCTAAAATGGGAAGAGCTATATTCCTGCTCTTCCCCCTGACACAGTTTTCATGAGGGTCAAGTGAGAGTACATGAAAGTGCTCTATAAACTGTAAAGTACTATGCAAAAGGGAAGAATATTAAGATAAGGGATATGAGATTGTTGCTAAAAGGAATCTTCCCTATACTTAAGCAGTTCTGAGAAAACACAGAGCAGATGATTAAAGACCTTTCTGCAGGAAGTTTTTAAGTTTGCTTGTGAGAGTTACTGAGCTTGCTGCCCCATATGACAGCCAGCCAGGAAAGGTGATGTGGCTCCGAAAATAAATACAGGCTCCACGTTTCCCAAGTTCTGGAGAGTGTGGCATTTTCTGTTCTTTGTTCCAGCATTATATATAAACCAGTCAGCATTTCCTAGATGTTCAACACTGTGCTAGAAATTGGGGATAAGAGCTGAGGAAGAAAAGTAGCTCCTTCCTTTCTAGCCTGCTTGTGGTAAGTAGAATGATGGCCCCCAAAGATGTCCTAATCCCCAGAACCTGGGACTATGTTAGGCTGTGTGGCAAAGGAAACTAAGGTTGCAGATGGAGTTATGGTTGCTAATCAGCTGACCTTAGGATGGGGAGATTATCCTGGGTTATCCAGGCAGGCCCGGTGGAATTACCAGCATCCTTAAAAGTGGAAGAGGGAGGCAGGAAAAGGAGAAGCAAAGAGTTGGCAGTGTGAGAAGGACTCAGCCCAATGTTGCTGGCTTTGAAGATGGAGGAAAGGGCCATGAATCAGGGAATGTGAGAAGCCTCCTGAATCTGGAAAAGGCAAGGGAATAGATTCTACCCTAGAGCCTCCAGAAGGAAAATGATCCTACAGACACCTTGGTTTTAGCCCAGAGAGACCCATTTCTTACTCCTGATCTCCAGAACTGTAAGATAATAAATTTGTATTGTTGAAGTCCCTACTTTTGTGATAATTTATTATGGCAGCAATGGAAAACTAAGATATTGCCCCACAGTCTCCTAAGGAAGCCACTTTTGTGGGAGGAATGAGAGGTTTGACTCAATGCCACACATGATGTCAATGGAATTTTAGTTCCATTTGTCATGATAAGTTCAAAGACCTAAACCAGTAGGCAACAAGCAAGGTCTGCAAATTTCCCCATTTCTGAAGCTACAGTTGTATACACAGGAAGTAGTATCAGCACCATTGGCCAAGCTGTATACAACTTACCATCTGACATTGATGTATTGACTTATTTGCTTTATGTCTCTTCCCCTCACATAGAATATAAGCTTTGTCAGATTCACTGCTGTAGCTTCAAAGCTCAAAATAATTCCTGGGTCACAGTAAGTGTTCAATAATTTTTTATTAACAAATTCACTTACTCAACAAATTTTTGTTAAGCCTATATGCATCAATACTAGAAAATAAGTAGGCAGAGATTTGTATCTGTTTTGTTAGCTGCTTTATTTGTGTGCACAGAATAGTACCTATCACTCAATAAACATTTACAGGATGGAATGAATGAATGATTTAAAGACTGAAACATAAAAGCCCCTGCACTTCAGGAGTTCGTAGTCTAGTGGACTTCGGTTTCAGATTCGTCAATATAGTTACCTACACCAAAACTGGATTTGCCTTCCTCCTCAAATTTTCCAATAATTTTCAATGATTTGTCAAGTCACTGTGTTGTAGGGGAGGAGAATGAAGGCATGGAGAAGGGTTAGGGAGATAAAATGGGATTCTAAGTTGATGCTATTTTTTGCCGGATAATATGAGGACTCGTCTAGACATTTATTTTCTGACACAATTCATTTCTATTTTTATTATTTTTATAAATGTATGTTATTTGTAATTTGACTAAAGTATGTGCTCACTGTAATAATGTCAAGAAGCAATACAGCCCTCTACCTCCTAAGGTCTGCTCCAACCCCCCTCAGAGATAACCGCTGTTAAGAGTTTGGTTTATATTCCCCTGTCTTCAAATATCTTATTGGATGCCTCATTTTCAGAACTGCTTAAAATAAGTATAAGCCTAGACCTTGATCTGATCCAAAATTGCTGAGAAAAAGAGTTTAAAAACATATACTAAAAATAATGTGAAAGAGGACCATGTAACAGAAATTCCTACATGGGAAAAATCATTTTTAAAATTGCTGTGATTTGTACAATAGCTGGTTTTCCCATGCTCTATGTTTTGTCCCTTTAAATTTTTTCATACTTGAAATTACCAGGATCCCCAAGTCTATTTGCCTGAGAATGAACAAATAAGCCTCTATTACTGTAAAAAAAAAATTTCCTGATGCTTACAGGAATGATACTTTTGTGAAAAGTTGAATAAAATACTTTGAAAAACTTTTAGAAAAATAAGGAGGTGAGGTTATCAGTCACTATCTATCATCCTAATGATTCTCACCCAGGATTGACATCGGACTCCTTGAGAAGAAAGACATGTCAGCAAACTAGGACTGAAGCCCAGTCGATGACTTTATGGTTGTCCTTGAACTTCTCTTTCACTTACATTCCTTTCTGACTTTGTGTTGGCCTGACATTTAAAGGCCAGGTTTATACTGTAATAATAATTAATATTTGTGTATCACTTAACAGTTTACAAAGCAATTCCCCACCTATTTTCTTATCTGCTCTTTGAACTTCCCAAGAGATGTGTGCTATTGCTCTTTTGGTGACTATTAGCTTCCATTACTCAGATGAGAAAACTGAGGCCCAGGGAGCTTAAATGACTTGCCGAAATCACACAGTCCATTAGCAGCAGGACTTCTACTTTTAAATCTCTTGCCTTTTCCTTGAAGCAATGTTGGCCCCCAGATAAGCAACGTTGGGTCCTACCCTCCCATTGTCATCAAAATTCTCAACAACTTGAGGAAAAAAATTAGACAAGGTGTTTTATATCATTGTATTTTTTTTCAGGAAGCCAATACAAAGTGTCCAGTGTGTCTCTGAGGTGTCTGCTGAGATGAGGAATGGACTTGCTTGTGGGGAAATAGTCGGGATGTACATGTGGCCACCTCTGACTCCAAGCCCTGACAGGGGCCCTGGCTAGCATGTTCCACGTGAATCCAGGACCATGAACTCCCCTTTTGCTCAAGATGGCACCGGGGTTCCTCACAGCATGTTCGCCAACACCACTCACCCCAGCATCTTTCTTTCTCTAGCCTGCTGTCTCACTGTCCATAGCAGCCTGCAGTGGGCCAGAGAGGCAGACGAGTGAGACTGACACTCCAGGAGCCTTCCGAGACTTTACTGAGTTTAACGGCAGGTCTAGAAAGATGGAAGTCCTATGGGTAGGACCTCTAGGCCCTCCTGGCAGGTATGTCAGGCTTCAGGCCTCAGGTGGTTTGGCTCATGAGCTCCATTTGTGCTCATGGTTGGAGCAAAGCACCTTGGGAAAGCCCTGCAGTGAATAAATGCAAGATGGGGTCAGGGGGAGCTGAATTTGAATCCTGCCTTTGCCCCCGAATAGCTAGAAGCTTCCTAACCTCAGAGATTCCCTTTGATCATGGAGGTGAGATGGAAGAGCATTATCTGCCACTTCTGGTATATAAGGTTGTTGTAACGACCCAATGAAAAAAAATTTGTGAAAGCACTTAACAGCTCTAAAGCACTAAAGCAACATCTGTTTGGGTTTTGTTGTTGTTGTTGGTTTGTCTTCCAGATAGAAATCTCTGCCCACAAAATCTTCCACAGTAAAGGGACACTGATACAAACACATGGCTCCTCTCCACTATTTCATCAACTACGTGTTCTTTTAGACAGCTCACCAATGAATTCCCTTCTTCTTCTTTTTCCCTGTACCTACTGGAGTCCTTTCCCTGATGATTTATCTTAGTACCAAGCTTTAGTACTCCTTCCCAAGTCATCTGAAGAGACCTAGAGAGAGACCCATTTAATGGGTGGGAAAGTAACTATAGGGTGAAAATGAAGTTTCCTTTCTGTTCCTCCTAATTTTAGCAACACAGCTCAGACTGCTACTCTGAGTGTTAATAAAGTTGGGGTTCTACGTCTAGGACTCTATTTTTGTCCCCCCCATATGTATTTTCTTCCGTAATTACAGACCTTTAATCTAGGCACGTGGCTGTTGAATAAAAGATCACATTTCCCAGTCTCCCTTGGGGGGTTTGTGTGACTAAGTTCTGGCCAATGGGAGTGAGCAGAAGTGATGTATGCAAATTCTGGGACTTATCCTTAAAGGGAAGGAACATAACCTCTTTCCTTTTCCCCTTCCTGCTGGTTGGAATGCTTATGTGATGGTAGCTTGGGACAGCCATCTCAGACCACATGATGGAAGCCATGTGTTAAGGATGGCAAACAGGACATTAGAGCAGCCTGGGATCCTGACCCTGCTGAGACATCCTACCTTTGACACGAGACAGAAAAATGAATTTTTCTGGTTTAAGCTATTATTTTTGTAGGTCTTTTGTGATGGCAGTTTGACATACATCATAACAGAGGTTATAGAGAGGAATACTTTGAGGTCTACAGCTTCATACTTTTTGACCTTGGGAAATTCCATGTTTGCCCCAGATCCTGGCCTAAAATAGGAAAAACTCATAGATGCTCTCCTATGACTTCCTCCTTCTGTGTTAGTGTTCAGTGTTATTATTAAAGTTGTTGTTATTGTTGCCATTAACATTGATTTAAATAAACGAGGTAAAATGCGCATGAATGACAACAACAAATAGATAAATTGGCATTCATCAAAATTAAAAACTATTGTGCATCAGAGGACATTATCAAGAAAGTGAAAAGACAACCTACAGAAAGGGAGAAAATATTTATAAATCATTTATCTGATAAGAGTCTAGTATCCAAATATATAAAGAATTCTTACAACCCAGCAAAAAAAATAAACAACCCAATTAAAAAGTGGGCAAAGAACTTTAAACAGGCCTTTGTACATTTGTTTCAAGCACATGAAAAGATGTTCAGCATCATTAGTCATATGGAAGTGCAAATCAAAACCACAGTGAGATGCCATTTCATGCCCACTAGAATAGCTATAACTTTTTTTTTTTTTTAAAAAGGAAAATAGCAAGTGTTGGTTAGGATGTGGAGAAATTGGAATCCTTGTACACTGATGATGGGAATGAAAATGATTCAGCTGCTGTGGGAAACAGTTTTTTTTTTTTCCTCAAAAAGTTAAACACAGAATTACCATATGACTCCCCAAAGAACCGAAAACAGGTACTCAAACCAACACATGTATACACGTTTATAGCAGTGCTATTCACAATAACCGAGATGGGGATTCAAACGTCCATCAACGAATGAATGGATAAACATATGATGGTATAGACATACAGTAGAGTATTAGTCAGCCAAGAAAAAGGAATGAAATACTGATACATGCTATAACATGTATGCACCTCAAAAACATTACATTAAATGAAAGGCATCAGACACAAAAAGGCCACATATTGTATGATTCCATTTATAGGAAATATCTAGAACGGGTAAATTCATAGAGACAGAAAGTAGACTGGTGGTTGCCAGAGCCTAGGGCAAGAGAAGAATGAGGAGGAACTGCTAAATGGGGTTTCCTTTCGGGGCGATGAAAATGTTTGGGAACTAGATGGAGATGGTGTTTGCACAATATTTGCACATGCTAAATGCCACTGAATGGTTCACTTAAAAATTGAAATGGTTCATTTTATGTTATATGACTCTCACCTAGGTTTTTTTTTTTTTTTTAAAAAGCCATGGGGCCCCAAAGCAATAGTAGCACTGTTTGTTTGCAGAAAGGTAGCCGGTGGTGCAGGGGTCTGCTTGCAACAAGAGCCTGAACCATCTGAGCAACTGGACCGCTAATGAGCACCTCTCCTCTCCCAGAAGCAAACGCTCCTGCTCCTCGTTCCCCCAGCCATTCATTAGGCTCCAACCTGCTACTTGTCAGGTAGCATTAGTCATACAGGTATCCAGGGGACTGGAGAGCTCTTGCTCTTCCCGATTCCTTATTTATTATGTTAATGAGAACATGACCACGGCTCTGAGGCCCAAGATGGATACTTGGGCTGTATTCAGTGGCAGTGGCACGGGGTGGACCGGGGGACTCACCCACAGGTCTGGTTTCAAGCCCAACTTTGTCACACCCTCGCTCTATATTCTTGAGAAAGTCAGGTACCCTGAGACTGTCTTCTCACTTTAAAATTGGACTAAATAACATTTTCCTTAATTCATTTCAATATCCAGAAGCTGATTATTTCTCAACACCTCCCTTGCTACCACCCTGGTTTGAGTCACTGTCATCTTTTCTTGATAAATGCAATGGTCTCCTAACCCATGTCCTTTCTTCTGCCTTTGCCTTCTTCCCAACCAATTGTCACATTGCCATAAGACTGGTCCTTCAAACATAAGTCAGGCTGGGTCATTCTTCTGCTCAAAGCCCTCCAGCATGCTCATCTTAGGGTAAAAGCCAAGTCTTTCCACTGGCCTTCAAGGTCCTATAGGATGGGACTCTTGCTTCCACTCTGATCTTATTTCTTACCATCAGTCCCTTGCTCACTTCACTCTACACCCAATGGTTTCCTTTCTGTTCCTGCCTCAGGGCCTTTGTACTTGCTGTTCTCTCTACCTGGAAGGTTGCTCTTGCCCTTGCCTCCTGCAGGTCTCTGCTCAGATGTCATCTTACCAGTGAGGTCTTCCCACCCTGGCACTCCCTGTTCCCCTTCCCTGCTTAGTTTTTGTTTTCTATTACAATACAGTTAGCACCATTCAACATTTAACACCAAACAAACATACTTTGTTTACTTCTATTTTATTTTAAAACTTGTCTCCCCCTAAAATGTAAGTTCCATGAGGTGTTTTGCTCACTACTATATCCGGAGTGCCTAGAACAGTGCCTGGAACATAGAAAGTGGTCTATAAGTATTTACTGAATGAAAGAATGGGCTCCTTTGAAGAGCAAAGAGGACAATGAATGTGAAAGCACTGTACAAAGCACAGTATTTTGTTACTTGTATCCAAGTGAAATTTGCCTTAACAAGGCCTACACCAGAACAATTTGCGATATCTGGGGAAAATAAATAACGCAAATTAAAATTTTCACTATTCAAAAGACTTCCACGAACCCCCAAGGATACTTTAGGACCTGATAGAGCCTCCATTTTTAAGCCCTCATCATTAGTAATCTTCCCAGAACCCATTTCATCAACCTTAATGGAATGGACTTGAGATGAGCAGCTTCCTGATAAGTGTGAGTCGAAGGAGTCTGGGTATTTCATAGCTTGTGTGGGATTTTATGAACATATCAAATTGGCTTTCTATTTGCTACTGCAAAAGATTAAATTAGGAATGAAAGTAATTTGGTTCAATGAAAATAAAAAAAACTAAACTCACAGTAGTGGGGGAAAAAGGCCAAATCACACAGAGGTCAGGACTGCCAGGAAGGTTCCTTCTTAAAGTCTTATAAATAGAAGGTAATTTCTAAAATGTCAAGGGTTTCTCGGCTCAATTAAAATTATTTGTAGCACGAATGGTTGAGACCAGGGAGTACTTTAAACCATGGAAATGCAGTAACAAAAATAATAAGCAACTAGGTTATTGTTGTTTCGGAGAAACCTTATTTAAATGTTGAAGAATTTCAATCATGTGGGATGCCAGAAAGAGCCAGTTATAAAGGGAAGTGGAGCTGTTTTCCCTCAGATTCCTTTCCCCCTGCTTCCACTTAGAAAGAGGAAACTGCCAAGGGCCATTTTGCAATCGAAACAACTTCATTTCCCATGTCCATTTGGAAGAAAGAGCTATAACTCAACGAGTACACATTTAGGACAGGTTGGGGAATGGCTGTGATGCTGCAGCCCGGAGCTCAGAGCATAGAACTTCTTTCTAAATGTGTTTTGGACTCCGTGGCTGTCATCTACTAAAGGATGAATTTTGCAAATATTATGAACTTATCCATTTGGGAAGCAAAAACAAATATCGGATAGACCCAGCTTTTGTCATAGATAAATAGTTCTTTACATAGCAAGCCCAGGAGTGTTCAGAGCTACCTCGCAAAGTCCAATGAAGTGTCAATTCAAGCCAGAGGCGTTATCATTTACTGTCAACATAGACTGTCACCACGTATGGCCATAATCGGAAAAATTACTGATGATTGATACTGACGGCGATGATGATTACTCTTGCAATAACCTTAATTAAAATAATGATGTGCTACTGCATGCGACTTGTGGCACGGGTGGGATAATGTATACACGCCACAAGGAAGTTACCAGCCAGCATGGCATTCATGCTTCAATCCTGACACAACTGGGGAGCCCCAGAGACATTGTGTGATTTCCATGGTCCCCACAGTTCCTCATCCCTCTTGGACACATAATTGCTGGAATAAGTACAATAACAAGAGTTCTGCTGGTCACTCCTTTCAGCTGCACATAGAGCCCAGCAGATGACTGGGACAGTCTCTTCCTTATTGGCCTTCCCGTGGAGCTACTTACCAAACTCTGTGGGGATGACAGGTTAAGCTCTGTGCTTTCCCCACCACTAGCAACTCACACAATCAAAGGTGAGGGCAGCCCTACAGAGAGAAACGCTTCTGACCTCCTGGAACGCCAGCTCTGAAAGCTGACTCTCGCCTAGCCCATACCATCAGTTCCTTTTTCTTCCCAGAGCTTTTTGCTGCTTTCTTTTCCTCTGTTCCTCCAGTACCTGAGATGAGGGGGAGACAGGAGGAGGAAGAACAAAAACCTTGGAGGGACTTCTGAACCACCCAGAAGGCCAACCTCAAACCCAGTCTTGCATCCATTTCACATAATTGGTGAGGGCCTTAAAAACTCAAACAGCGGGAAGATCAAAGGGACATTTACCCGCTCACTTAACTTGGAAAAAATAAAACACCCAGCGCAAATTGTGGGCTTTTAACTATCTTGTGGGACCAAAAACCTAATCAGAGTGCTGAGGACTATAAACATGTAGGAAGGGAAGCAGACAGTCATTAAAATCTGATTATTAGGCCAGCAGCGCTGATAGGGCCTGACGGCACGCCTCCCTGCACAGGAATCAGCTGAGAGAGCAGGGAGAGCAGGCGAAATCAGCCTTGAGCATCTTTCCTGCACATTTAGAAGAATGTAGAGCCGTAGGGGCCGCTACACCTTACCTCCTTACAAGAGAAAATTTGGCCTCAGCAGCTCATGGAATTTTTTTCCTTTCGCTCACTCACAAAACATTCATTGTATACTGATCATAGAAAAATAGAAAAATGCAAACTCTCACATAGCATATAATAGCGAGTTTCTCTGACTACTGGGAACTGGGATTTGTTTCATTTGTTCATTCAACAAATATTTATTGAGCATCAGCTATATGCCAGGCTGTGTCTTGGGTGCTGAGGACACAGCAATAACATGACAAAGATCTTTGCCCTTATACAGCTTATATTCTAGTACAGAGAGATGCATGATAAACACATAAGCAAAATATGAGTATGTCAGATGCGGAAACGATGTAGAGGAGGAAAGGAAGTGTGAGGGGAGGGTTTCCATCTTAGATACACAGCCAGAAAAGACCACACCGAGAAGGGGACACTTGAGTAGACACCCGAGGAAGTGCCTCTTGGAAAAACTAGGATTGGAATCAGGAAGAGCTATCAGCACAAATTCTTAAAGAAGGGACAGGACTGGCATTTATGGAATGCCACTCTGTGACAAGCACAACGTTGGCCAGTTTATCTATATTATCTCTTTAATTTAACAGTGCCCTCTGTTGGCACTCATCTAATTGCAACAAGTTAGGTGATCAAGGCCAAATGCACTTAGGCCAGTGCCTCAGGGTGTCTGTCATCCCAACTCTGAAGTCCTCTTGGTGCCTAAGCGACTCAAAGGAGTCACTCTTGGATTAAGGTCTTGCTTGCAGCAGAGTAAAAACACACATTTCCTGGACCTGCTACCTCTAGTCTATTAATTTTTCTATTGATTGTATTACCCTTGGCACTACCAACCTTTTAGACTGGATAAGCCTTTGTTGTGGTGACTGTCCCATGCATTGTAGGATGTTTAGCGGCATCCCTGGGCTCTGCTCAGTAGATGCCACTAGTACCCCGACCAGTTGCAACAATCAAAGATATCTCCAGACTTTGCCCTGTTGTCCTCTCTCTCCCCTCTACCTCAGTTCCTGTTCCTCACTTTTAAATAGCAAAGACTCCCTTATTCTTTAAGGCCCAGCTCCAATTGCATCTCTTCAGCCAAGTCTTTCCCAATATTCGACTCAACCCTTTCAAAACAAATGGCTCTGGAACTACATTCCCATAGCACTTTGATTACACTTCTACTACTGCATTAGATCTCAGCTCATCCATCTGTCCGTCCATTTATCCATCCACTTATCTATTTATCCATTCACTTATCTATCCATCCAACAAATGTTTATTGAGCACCTACTATATGCCAGGTACTCTTCTAGATCCTGGGGATCGAGATGTAAACAAATCTAGCAAAAAACTCTGCCTTTGCTGATCTTATACTCTAAATAGGGAGCTAGAAAATAAAATAACTAAATACATGTCGCATGGTCATGGTGCCAGGTGCTACATTAGGTTCTGGAAATAGAAATAAGCTAGGCCCAATGCCTGCTTTCAAAGAGCTCATGGTCATGGCAGGGGTGGGTAGAGCAGGGGGGCTGTAAGAAGTGGGAGAAATAGCAATAGGGGCTGGGGGAGAAAGGAGGAAAGAGCACTTAAGTACTGTGCCCAAGTGTGAGGAGTGCCCAAGGTCACAGAGAGGTCAGTGAGATATGCCTGAAGCCTTGGGGAAGGCTGCAGTTTTGAATCTTCTGGTCTAAGCTTCAGGAGAACCTTCTGAGAGGCTTAGGACATTTACAGGGTGGAATGCATCTTAGGGAGACCTAGCCTCAGAGGTAAGACAAAGAGACAGTTTTTAGAAACAGTAAAATGGAATCCCTAACCAAACTTACCTCAGGCCAGAATTTTTCCCTTTGCTTCAAGGTCACTTGACAAATGATAGTGAAGACCGGACTGGAAGTCCTGAGACCACACCCCTGATTCACATCTTGTTCCTGAAACCCCTAAACTTCCTGAATTCCTGTGCTCCTCAGGTGGGACTTCCTGTCGGTGATGGAGCTAAAGGAACTGAAAAACACCTCCATCCTTCCTAGGATAGGCGTCATTTACACATAAAGGTAGACACATTTCCATAATGCTACCCTGGAGGAAACATCCAGGAAACATAAAGGCTGTCTCCCATGCATACTCCCCCAAACCAGAATATGTAAAATAAAAGGTCAAAGATCATACCAAGAAGTGACATTAAATCGAAAAAGACCCTGTGGGCTTTACTGTCGCTGTTTACCTGGTTTGTCCTAATTCTCTCCCACCTCTCCATCTGCCCCGACTTCAGGGGTGTGTTGACTTTCATTTCCTTGAAATAGTTAATTTTTGCAACCAGGTTCCAAATGGGAGGTTTAAACTGGGGATCAGCTCACTCTATGTGCAGGTCATTTAAGAGCTCAATCTCATCTTTGAAATATAGATTAGCCAGGAGAGTATGAGTTCAGCATTTCTATGTAATGTTGTTTCATTGATCCTGCAGGCCAGCTGGACATAGCTTCAGACGGATACCTAAAAATTAGTTTTAAAACTTTCCCATCTTTTAATATTTTATAACCTGTCAGAAAATCAATTATGGACTCTGCCCCCTTCCAACGCTTGGTTTCATAGGAGCCGATGTTTAACCAAAGTGAGGTTCTTTCCTCTCCTTTACGAAAAGCAGTGGACAAGTTCAGAGTGAATGATAACTTCAGGGAAATTCTTGGATTTGTAAAGATTTAGAGATGAATTGAATAGCTTTGACCTGCCAAGGCCAGAGCTTGGATTTCTCTCTCTCCCATGCAATAACCAGAGACTGGTTTCCCTAAACCCTGGGAAAGATCAGGGATCCAGAGTTTAGTGCTGTGGCGACCCAGCCATAACTCGAATTTGTCAAATATCTTGATATATTTCTTCAAGCCCAGTGAATCACAAAGGGCTTTCTCCAAAACCCATCCTTCCTTTTATGTACACGTATACACATGGAGCACAGTCTTTCAGATATAAAAATATTTTCCCACTTTTTTGTAGTAGAGGAGGATTTAAAGGAAAGAAAAATGTTAGAAGATATGCCAAAGTGATTTTTATTTTCTTCCTTGCCTTTTCTATATTCTGTAAAATTTCTAATATGAAAAATACATTCATGTTTTTTAAAAAATAAGAACCTAGGTAAAGTCCCACCAACATAACACCAAGAAAGTGGAATCAATTTTGGTATTAGTTTAACAAATAAAAATTCCAACTTCCATACCATGGGAGTTATTAAAGAAAACATGCATGAACCAGTCCCTACTGAATGGCCATGTACATCAGGATAAACCATAGTTTGTCCCATGAAAATATCAAGCATTCATACTCAAGAAATGGGGTGAGGAAGGAGGGAGAGAGAGAGAGAGGAGAAAAGATCAATTCCTGGGCTAGGAGGAAAGGGAATAAAAGGAAGAGGAGGTGAAGAGTCAGAAAAAGAAGGTGAACTGAGTCAGGCTGAGGAACCAATAGCGCGTTGGGTTCAGTAGGGAAATTCCAGCTCGCCTCGTACCCACATTTATTACAGTAACAGCAGGAGCCGCAGTACAATAATCCTCGTCCCTGGTAGAAGCTATGGTACCACTGAATGTTATTCTTTAAGTGGAAGTAAAACACTTGCTGTCTTTGTTATTCTGACATTTAACAACCAGAAGAGTCCTGGGAGAAAGACACCCACAAGTAGCTGCCTTTGGAATACTGGCCACTGCTCCCAGAATAGTGATGCCAGTTACCTGCCTCTCTTTCCACTTTCTAACAAAGTGTAGCCTGAAAACCAACAGTCAGCTGTCTAGCCACCAGCTGAGTCTCTCAGACCTCCCGGTGGCTAAAAGCTTGGGAAGTCTTGGTGCCTAGCCTGGGGCACAGAGAGAATGAAGCGGTTTGCTGGTAGAAAGAAGGCAGGCGGGGAAAGGGGGATGGGGTGGCCATGTTGAATCACACGGAACAGTTACCTAACAGATTAACAAAGAATATGTTCTATTTCTGCTTTGTGCCTACCTGGTTCTGAGAATTCAGGTTCTTTCTTGCTTATCGCATTTGCCAAATTTGCCAAGTCCCTGAAATATGTCACCAGGCAAATTAACCAGTTTGTTTTTTGGAAGGAACAAACAGTAAATGGAAGGAAACATGTTGTTTTCTTAGTCTCACTTGGCAACGACATTTCACCTTGGTTGAGGGCAATGTCTAAACATCCTCCTACTTATTAGTTACAGAGGTGCCCCAATGTAGTGGTGCCCCACTCTCAACTCCACCTCTCACTAGCAGTGGGAACTTGAGCAAGTTAACATACCTCCCTATCTGAGTCTCCTCACCTCTGAAATGCAGACGATGATAATAGTACCTACCTCCCCCAGTGGTTGCAAGGATCACCTTTATTAATGAATGTGAAACATTTAGAAAAATGCTTGGCGCGAGTTTAGAGCTGTTATAATTTTGATCATCGACACATATTTTTAGTACTTGTTATGTGCCAGGCACCAGGCTGAACACCAGGAAGAGAAAAGTGAGGATGCCTTTGGAGCTCACATTTCGGTGAAGTAATAAAATCGTGACAAAAATAGCAGTAACAATGGCAACTAAAATTTATTGGGCGTGTAATATGCAAAATCTAATTTGATCTTCATAATAACCTTAAGAGGTAGGTAAGAACATTATTTATAGGAGAAGAATCCACGGGCTTAAAAAGGTTAAATACCTCTGTCGCATAGCACAGCTGGCCGAGCTAGGGCTGGAACCAGGCGACATGGCTCCGGAGTTCTAGGTCTTAACTGTGTCTTTCTATCATTTTAGGGGAACATGGGCTACTTGCAAATAGCAATCGTGGTATTGGGGAACAGCACACCCACCTTGTGCCTCCACATTAAAGCGTCATTATCCTGTCTCCGCTTCTTTTACGCCAGGCATTGAGGTTTTGGTACCACCCGTTTAATGTGATAACATTCAACTACCGGGCGTAAAACATTTTCCCCGCTGGTCAGAGGAACAACTCAGCATCTGAAAGCACATTTAACACTGTTCAGCTCGGCCTTCGTGCTGGGAGACAAGCGCACATCTCGAGGCCTACCCGGAGCCAATCACTGGAGAACGGTTTAATTGGTTAATCATATAAATTACAATCACTTAATCATTTTAATCACCATCAGCCAATTAGCTCAGAGTTATGGGCTCTGAGGTAACAGTTATGCAAATGTTTGCTCCATTGTAGGCTATTAACAGCCATATTTTCTCCATCAAGCAGACAGAGACTGATGGGTGGGGGGAGAAAAGGAAAGTGAGCATTTGTTTAGTTTAACTTCTTTTCTGATGGGTTATAATGAAGCGTTCAGTGGGGAGAAGCACCAAGCACAGTGATTTCTTTATTTTACTCAATATGAGCGTGCCGTGTGGATTAGGGGGAGGCCCCTGAGGACAGTGCAGGTGATGGAGGTGTGGAAGGACCAGCTAAGAAACCTGCGTGAGGCTGAACTTAGCACGCTGCCGCCGAGAGTGCCGGCTTTGCTGGTTGCCCAGGTTACTGCCCGTGTTGCAGATAAGGAAACTGAGGACCAAAATGGGGACATGACTTTTGCTGCTGCCTTTCCTCCACTAGGCAATAGGAAATGTCCACCAATAATGTAGTGCGATTAGATCGAGTGTGGACAGAGCATCTGTCTATACTTCTTCATTACCAACTATAGTAATAATAGTTACTCTATAATAACAGGGACGAATATATAATAGCCCTAGAAAGATAAGCCATGATCAGTGGACCAGAAACTTTGAAGGATCCCTGAAACATTGGTGATGTGGGAGTAGACGTACTCTATACATCCAGTGCCTGGTTTAGCACCTGGCACATGCTAGCTGTTCAATAAACACTTGTGAATGGACAAATTATTAGTGGCTAAATGGGAACCTTTTAGGAAATAAAGGAGTTCTAATCGGTTTAATGTGAATGAGCTCTGCAAATATGTATGTATGTACTAATGTGTCCAAGACGGTTGGCTTCTGCAGTACAGCTTTCTGCTTGCTTTTATCCCCCTTAGCACCCCATGTAATAGAGCTTTCTGTTGTGTGGTCAACAGAGTGGACCGGCTTATTCGTGAACCTCCCACTGTCATATTTTCAAGAGCTATGACAGGGAGAAACAGCCAGAATTTCAAAGAGAACTAATTTTGTAAGGAATGTGCAGGAAATGACATGGCTTTGCGGTACCCAGAAAGACACTTTGTGACTATGGCAGTCTAGTCTTTCTTCAAGGAAAGCCTCAAGTGCCCCCGAGACTTTTGCCTGCCTTTGCTGGTAGTTAAGCGTAGGCTTGGGGTTGGACCCTCCCCCTCCCTTTTACTAAGCGTGCGCGCACGCACACACACACCATGTTTGTTACAAAATCTTTATTCATTTATTTAATAGTTCATATTGAACTACTGTTATGTGCCAGAGATCACGCAAGGGACTAGGGAGACAGCACTGAACAGAAAAACACTTGTGATACGATGACAAAGTATTGTCAAATGCAGAGAGGAGAGGTCAGTTCTTGAAGGCTGACAGAGTCTTGCAGAACTTTGAGTAATATCCACGTCATTAATGTAGTAATAGTTTTTTTAAAGGCTTTCTATTTTCCAATTTAGTAGTTTTTAATTGCCTGAAGGGAGTAACTGGCCTTGTTTGAACTTCTTTACATAGATGGTGCCCAGAGGCGCTTTACCCCCAGACTGGTGGGTCAGTAGAAGTTTCTTGGTAGCTTCTTGTTTGACCTGAACTGATGACATTTCCCCTCTTGCTTGCCTTGCTTTTCTCTTCCTCAAACAGGGAAAATGATATTGACCTAGCCTACCACTGTTGTGAGGAAAAACATAAAAAATATGGCAACACACTTTAGAGAACGAGGAACTGCTAGAAAAAAATGCCTAACAATGAGTATGCTTAGCTTAGTGAGAAACAGAAAACAATGGGTAGAAATGGAAAATTGGACAAAAATCATATACAGAGGTTTTAAAGATTTTCTTCCTTTTGCATTTACAACACTCTATTATTGCCTTTAGATTTTTTCTTGCACTTAATTAGTCAAAAGCTAGGTGAACACTCTCGGAAATCCTTTTACAGGTCAGACACTAGCTAGGGTCCATATTCCTAAGGACAGAGCTGTGGACCCACTTCCATCTTTGATTACTTCTCTGTTTTTCAGTTTTCATACATACAGCTTGCACTATATTTATTTGCCCGTGTAAGTAGGAAGTCATTTTGTTTGTCTTTGGGTATCCCCCCACCTTCACCCCAAAATATAATATAGATTCCTGACTTCCTGGGGAGCGTGCTTAATGAAGACACTTTGGCAAGACAACTCTCTTAAGAGAGCTTATAAAATTAGACAAGCAGACTCAAAACTGATTCTGATGTCAGCACCTATGGTGGTCAGGCCATATGCCCAGTTTGGTTCAAATTCCTCTTATTTTTCATGGTTCAGGATGGAGTTGAAACTTACCCTAGGCATTCCCTAGACTCTAAGTCCAGATTGATTTATATAATATAGGATGTTTTGTTTCCTAGTTTGAGTCTCCCTAGAAGCAGACCCAGAGACAAGGATCCAAACACAAGTAATGTATTTGGGAGGGGTAGGAAACACAGGCAGGGGAGAAGGAAATGTTACAGTGAGTGACTGGAGCTAAACCTGGGGATGGTATAGGACACACATCTCAGAACTAGCCCACTAGACGGCTGGGGAACCAGGTTATTTAGACACCAACACCGGTCAGTCATTGGTTGAAGGCTGCTGAGGGGTTGTTAACTCCTGGCAGAGAGCTTTGCGCAGTTCCAGAAAGAGCCCTTGGGCCTGGAGATGCAGGGACTGGCGGCAGGAAGTCGGCCTTCTTGGAAGGATACTGAGATGGCGGGGTTAGAGGGATGTGGGTGGGACAGGGAGGGCAGCTGCTACAGTTTGGGTCATAATGTTTGTCCTTTCTTGCCTAAGGGTGCAAGTTGGAAGATGCTTCGGGGACAGAGTAGTGGGCTCTCACCAGGTGACTGCCTCCTTCCTCCAGCAGCTATAAAAATGGCAAGGTCATTTGGAATCACTGTTGGCAATGTGCCTTGAGTAACACTACAGTGAAAGGGTCTGACGTGCAGACTTACTATAAACTTATTATAGCATAATCACAAATATTCACCGGGATACAGAGGATGGTACAAAACAGCCCTTTATTTTTCCCTTGGATCATGTGTCAGAGGAAGCTGGACCTGCCCTGGCGCCCTGAGGGGAGTCATGTTTGGTGGCTTCAGTCCTCTTGCCAATGATTGGTGTACACATGGTCACGTGCCTGCATGGTCCCAGCTGTGTCATGGTCCCAGCTGTGGCCCATGAGACCTGAGGAGAAGTTAAGAGTGTGGGTGCAGGGAATGTGGAAAATGTTTTTCCTGCTCATAAAAGAGATGATGACTGGATAAAAACATCTTTTTTTTTTTTTTTTTTTTTTTTGCTAGACATTGTAGGGTCTGCTTCTGATGCCTGGGACTTCTATACCCACTTTGTCACCATATGGGGGTGACATGACAGGGGAGACACAATTCAGTCTATAACATTAACCATTTAGATGTAGGGGTGGAGAGGAGGAATGTTCTCCTTAGGTGTTCTTGATTTTCTTGTGTTCATCCTCCCTTTATAAGCTAATAATAATTATTATTTATTAAGCCCTTCTGACCTCACAACTTTATGCTAAGCATTTTGCATAAATCAGCAGTCTCCAAAGTGTGGTCTGAAACTCCTGGGGGGTCCCCAAGACTCTTTCGGGGGTCTGCAAGGTCAAAATTATATTCATAATAACTTTAAGCCCTTATTTGCCTTTTGCACTGTGTTGACATTTGCACTCATAGTATAAAAGCAGTAATAGGTATCCAGGTAGCAGCACAAAATGATATAAATAGTCATATTTTTAAAAACCACCACACACTTTCAGGGGAAAAAAAGCCAGTTTTGCTTAATGATGTCCTTGGTAATGCAGTAAAAAGTATTAGTTTTATTAAATCTCAACTCTTGAGTATACATCCTTTTAATATTCTGTGAGATGAAATGGAAAGTTCACATAAAGCACTTCTGCGTAACAAAGTATGACAGTTGTCTTGAGGAAAGGCATGTGTGCAATTAAGTTGGAAGTTGAACTAGCTGCTTTTTTCATGAAATATCATTTTTGACTTGAAAGGACAACCAACAAATAAGCTATAATTAGCCAGACTTGGGAATTTTTCAGACTTCCTCTTGAAATTGAACAAAGTGAGATTGTCACTTCAAGAAAAACAAGTGACAGTTTTTGTTACCAATGATAAAATTTGGTCTTTCAAGTGAAAATTAAAATTTTAGAAAACGTGTATTTGCTCCTGGGAGCTTGATAGCTTCCCAGTACTTCAAGAGTTTTCTGATGAGATTAGAGATAATAATAATTGATATGATTTCTTTAATATTATATAATGAAATGCTGAATGTATATTTTCCAAATGACCGATGTGTGGTGTTTCAAAATCATGCATGGGTAAAAGATCTAATCAAACTGAAAGAGATATCAATGAATTTTAATATAATAGCATATAAAAAGTTCATTGATTGCAAGTAACATTTAAGAAAGTACAACTTGGGCTTCCCTGGTGGCGCAGTGGTTGAGAATCTGCCTGCCAATGCAGGGGACACGGGTTCGAGCCCTGGTCTGGGAGGATCCCACATGCCGCGGAGCAGCTGGGCCCGTGAGCCACAATTACTGAGCCTGCGCATCTGGAGCCTGTGCTCCGCAACGGGAGAGGCCGCGACAGTGAGAGGCCCGCGCACTGCGATGAAGAGTGGCCCCCACTTGCCGCAACTAGAGAAAGCCCTCGCACAGAAACGAAGACCCAACACAGCCATAAATAAATAAATAAATAAAAACATGTCAATTCATTAAAAAACAAAAACACAAACACCTAGATCCTTAGGGGGAAAAAAAAAAAAAAGAAAGTACAACTTGTCGAGTTTTGGTGTAGTATAAGAAGAACGTCTGGAATTATTTGAAAGCCTATTAATATCTGAGTAAAACATTTTTATATACTTCAACCAAAACAACATATTGCAACAGATTAGAAGAAGATACAAAAATTGAGCTGACTTGAATTTACCCAGACATCAAAGAGACTTGCTTAAATAAAAGGAATATGTTATTCTTCTCACTAATTTTTTGTTTTGACAAGTGTAGTAATTTTTCATAAAAATATGTTATTTATGGTGATGTGAAATGGGTTTACTGTTATTTTTAAATGAATTTATAGATATATTTAAATTTTTTTAAGGCTATAATATGGCAAATATTGATACATACGACCTACATAAACAAAAATTCTTTGGAATCCTTAATAATTTTTAAGCAAGTGAAGGGATCCTGAAACTAAAAAGTTTGAGAATTACATAGAATCAAAACCATCTGAATAGATAGCTGTGTCAGTGTTCTCAGTGGCAGACAACAGAAACCCCTTTAACTAGCCAGTTTAAGCAGAAAAGGAATTCATTTAAATATATTCCGTAACCCCCCCCAAAGCTAGATGTTATCTCTACCACCTTTGTGAAAAGATGGACTCCATGCCTTCTCACCAAGAAAAAAGTGACGTACTCTCTACATAAAAATGTGTTGGTTCGATTCAGGTGTCATGTTTCAGGGGCCCAAGATTTGCAAGATAATGTGAAAACAGGAAAGGGACATTTTAAAATTCTCCTTTCTTGTGATTGTCAGATATTCAGCTGTTACAGAAGCAATATCCTGAGATGGTACAATTGATAGTGGTCACAGGCTTATATTCTGCAGGATACAGAACAGGGTAAGCCGTGAAGCTTAAATAGAAAGCTGAGAAACATGAAAAGTATCAAAAAGCCATTATAAACTCCTGATTTAGATGTTTAATACAACTGAAAAGTGGCATTGCTGCCAGTAAGGATAACGACTAAAAATCATGCTTTTTTCCAGTGGTGGAGAGAGAGAGAAAACAGTGAGGAAGACTAGATGAAAAATAATGTGGCTAGCTTTATTTTTAGCAAAGAGCTGTTAAGCTTCCAGTATCCAGTAACCAAAAGATCCTATTCACTTTGGTTCGAGGAGAAATTCTTACTGCTCATTTATTGTGTACCTGGGAAGGTAAGCTCTATGAGGGCAGGCACTGGTGGGTCTTGCTCATCACTTCACCCCAAGTGCCTACAACAATATTTGGCATGTGGTAGGTACTCAATAAATATCAGTTGAGGAAGTGAACAAAGGAGAATTCCTTGCTTTTCTTTTATACTACAGTCTCTCTACATTCTCCAATTCAATACAACAAATAACTGAGCTCCCACTAACCGTACTGGGCATGAGACATAACATGAACAAATGGCACCGAATCTGCCCTTAAAGAACTCTTGACTGACCAGTGTATTATGCCCGTGCTTCTCAGACTGCAATGTGCGTATGAATCCCTGTGGATCTTGTTAAAATGAAGATTTTGCTTCAGTAAGTCTGGAGAAAGACCTGAGATTCTGCATTTCTAACACACTCCTAGGTGACACTGTTGGTCCACAGCACTTTGAGGAACCAAGTGTTCTGGTACATCTGACTGTGTCATGGCAACTGTTTAGATGGCTCTGTCAACAAACTGAGTCATAGCCTGATTCCCTTACCAAGTGTAGCCTTAACCCTGGTCTTATTGTCCCCAGCGGTGTTTGAGTCCCAGAGTGCCTGCCCCCCAGCACAAGTGGCCTGAGGGCAGTCAAGACTACCTCACGTTCTGCTGGGGTGTGGAAGACACATGATGGTGGTTGCAGTCTAGGTGCTGATGGGAGGTAAAGCATTTCTATACGTTGTGCCGGTAATAGAGTCAGGGTCTCCGAATATATCATTTCTTTTCCACTGCTGGAGACAGTTAAGCACATTTTCATTGTCACGCCTAGTTGAGATATCTCATAAATCTGCAGGGTAATCGTTTAGAATTTAAGTTCTTTCCCACTAAAAAGTATTCATAGAGGATATGAAACTTAGCAAAATGTAAAGGCTTTTTTCCCCTCACATCACGAATGTGCTTCCTCAGCAACTAACAACTTTCAAATGATCTGTCACACTTTGCATAATTAAATCACAGTCTCAGTGGCTGAGAAATCATTGCAGGAACAGCTAGACAGCACTACTAGAACATGGAGTATGGAGGGGGAGAATTTCTTGGTTAGTAAATTTCTCTTATATCAGGCTAAGTACTCCACTCCAGCGAATGGAGGTGGAGGGAAATAAACTCTCAATTTAGATCCACTGAAAGAACATTTCTAGAGCACCAACTGGGTGGTCCCTGCCCTTGAGGAACCCACAGTCTTATGAAGAACAAAAGGTCAACAACAAAATAGAGTTCACCCTTGGTGTGTCAGGAGCACCATCCGGATAATGATATGATAATTACAGATTGGTTATAATAAGGGTCATTTGATGGAGTCACTGTAAGTACAACTTTTCCTGTCCACTTTCCTAACACTCATGTCAGCCACCCAACAACATGGGTTCTTCATCCCTTGGAACTTTTCTCCCTCCAAGACTTTAAATTCAGATTCAGTTCCCCATCACATCATTATTACCCTCTACTTTTCCTGTACCCCACCCTCATTAAGCATCACCAGGACTTTCTATCTTTTTAGACGAGTGTGGTGTTTTGGAACATACAGGAACACAGACTCTGGAGCCTGACTTTCTGAGTTTGTGTGACCTTGGGCGAGTCACCTAATTACAGTGTGCCTCAGTCTGCTCATCTGAAAAATGAGGGTAACAATGGTACTATATCATAAGGTTATTGCAAAGATTAAGTGAATTTAGCAACACATGTAAAGCACATAGAACAGCAGCTGGCTCATAAGCACTAAGTATGTGTTTGCCCTCATTACAATCACTGATCCTTATTCTCACAATTCACCTCCAGCTGCATGGCTTCCCTTGCCTCCTGACCGATGGCAGTTGGTCTACCATGCCCGCCTTCATGATGTACAGCCCTGGAGACCCCTGGAGTCGGTCTTCTCCACTCCCACTGCTAAGATGTCAAGTGTCATTAGGGAAGATGGGGTCATGGACCCCTCTGGCCGTGTCTGTCAGGCTCACTGTGATCTCCATTCTTGGGAACTGTCCCCAACACACAGGGGGTGGGCTGCCAGCCGTTGTGAGCCCTTGACCCCTGGCTGCAGCTGATTGGTCTATGAACAGGCCACTGGCCCGTGCTGGGCCCACCATTCTCTCTCCCAGGAAGTTGAAATTGGAACAGAGGTCTTGACTTGAGCCTTTGATGGCGGAACTTTAGAGAGAGGATCCCTGACCTCTCGATGCTGAGGCCCCTAGCATTGCCCTGGCCCCCTCACTTCTCTTGGCTTCTCTTGAGATACTCCCTTATCTTTCCAAGAAATTCCTTTTTTCTTGTATGCTGACCATTTCTACATTCCACACACCAAGGGAACCTCAGCTGAGGCTGCCAAGAAACAATTACAATGAGTTCTTCTTCAAAGCCACGCTATTTAATCTCAGATGGTCCATCACTACAACTCAGCACTTTTTTTTTTTTAACATCTTTATTGGAGTATAATTGCTTTACAATGGTGTGTTAGTTTCTCCTGTATAACGAAGTGAATCAGCTATACATATACATATATCCCCATATCTCCTCCCTCTTGCGTCTCCCTCCCTCCCACCCTCCCTATCCCACTCTTCTAGGTGGACACAAAGCACCGAGCTGATCTCCCTGTGCTATGCAGGCTCAGCACTTATTTATTCATCTCTTTTTTTTTTGACTCTTTGGAGAATTCCCCACAGCAGCACTTGAAAATTCTCTCCACTCAGGATACACTCAACCCTCCACCTCTTCCTCGCCCCTATTCTTCAGTGCAGAGGTTCTCAAACCTGGCTGCCCATTGGAATCACCCAAGCATGAGAAATACCAAGCCTGGATCCCACCCCCAGAGATTTTGATGTAATGGGTTGAAGAGCAGCCTGGGTTACTCCGATGTGTAACCAGGGTTGAGAACCACGCCCAGCCAGACAAAGACTACCCTACGTGAGCCCCTTCAACAGACTTCCACTTACGTCTACAGTTTTCCCTTTCTCTGGTCCTTTTCTCCTTCATTCCGGGTTTAGAGGATGACATGTACCTGCCCTTGCTAAGGCCTCTGCTGGTGAAAGTGGCCAGTCCCTACACTCTTAGTTACCCCACTCCTCCGCTTCCTCCCTGTTCCTCCAGCCGAGCTCCGCTGCAGCCTAGGTTCCATCGTGTGCTAAACCAAATTAGGAAGACTGAAAAATATATTTACCCTTCTGGGTATCACATGACCTTTTTTCCCCTTAATTATTGCAATTAAGAGTTTTTAATGAGTGGAAAATGTGCAATAATAATAATAGCAAGCAAATAATAGAGCACTTACTATGTAATACGAGGCACTGTACTGTGCACATCCTGTATGTGTGTATCTGATCTCATTCTCACATCTACCCTATGAGGTAGAAGCTATTGTTGCCACTTTACAGATGGAGAAACTGAGATACAGAGAGGCCAAGGAGCTTGCCCAGTAACACAGCTGAGACCTGTGTAGCTGGGACTCAAGGGGATTCATAACAAACATTTAGTAACAGCCATTGCTTTTTATTTAAGAAACGTATACATGTCTGTTTTGTTCTAACTTAAACAGTTCCCTATATATGGTTAACCTGGAGTTTGATTTTTTAAATGACAGTCTGACAGAATTCTAAAATTAAGACAAAAATTAAACAGCTGCTGTCCCTTAGCCTACAATCACTTATTTCTGTAGTAATAGCCCCCCCCCACCTTTTTCTTTAATGAGAAAGAGAATGTGGCAGGGTAATTGACAGCATTTTAGAGTCTGTGTGAAGGCCAACAATTGTCTAATAGAGCCGTGTCATATGCTAATATTGATTAAATTCAATGCTGAGATTTTTCAGCAAAGAAAAAGAATTCAATCTATTTGTGTCAGCCTAAGAGGGACCATTTATGGAATTCTTGCTGTTTGTGATTGACTGCTGCTAGGGCAGACACTGTGTAATGCAGTTACTCTCAGGGATTATTTTCTGCTCTCCTTTGGAAATGACAAGTTACAGCAGTGCTCGCTGGGAGCACTCTCTGCTGAGCCGGTGTGTGCGGGCCAACAGCGGAGTTACCAGCCGAGCACCAGCAGGCGAGCGAGGCCGCTGCTACTCCCACCATCACAACCAGCTCACGCACGTGACAAACAGGCCAACGCTACCACCTCGGCCTCGAAGAGTAATTGACTGCTGCTCAATTAAGCAGAAATGAGACTGTCACTCACTGAGGTGGAGACGTGAGAACTGCCTTATCTGGTTCTCAATAGCAATTTGGGTTTTTGAAAGTTATTTTACAGTTGTAATGACAAAGGGAAATGAAGTCTGCTTTGGCGATGTTACCAGGTGCTCTTCCTTCCATTATGACCTGGATGAATAGCCCCCCAGAGCAAACGCACTGCTGGTCTGCTAACTGGTTCTATTATGCAAATGCAGGATTGAAAAAACACCATTCAGTTGAGGGAGCGGCTTAAGACCCAGGGAGGCGGCTGTCTGTCCTCGTTCAGACCTTTAGGTGAATCATACAAACTATCTTTAAAGTCAACAACATCCTTTTAGACCAAGGAAACCAGATTCTAATCTAGAATTTTTACTTAAAAATTAGATCTCATGAACAAGGAGAAACTTACTGCCATCAGCTGAGCTCTTCTATGGACTTGTTCCTAGTCCCAGTGAATCACCCGAGACAAATATAATCACATGACAAGATCTTAAGTTGGTTTCAGGGAAAGCAGAACTTTTCTAGAATCTTCTGTTTATTTCTCATGGTCAGATCACAGGGTAAGTCCCTTCACTTTTCTGTGCTCTGCTTTTCACTTAAGGGAGTTTTCTAAAATGGAATCACTTCTAAGGAGGACTACTGAGAAAAATGCTATAGAAACAGACCAGAGCAAGGACTTCCCAGGTGGTCCAGTGGTTAAGAATCCGCCTTCCAATGCAGGGGACACGGGTTCAATCCCTGGTCAGGGAACTAAGATCTCACATGCCATGGGGCAACTAAGGCCGTGCGCCACAACTAGAGAGCCCACACACTCTGGAGCCCACGTGCCACAACTAAGACCCGATGCAGCCAAAAAAAAAAAAAGACCCAGAGCAGAGTCAGGGTTCCTAGAATGTTGGAAGGGACTTGAGCAGCCATGCCATCTTGTCCTCTCTTTGACAGTGAAAGAGATTGCGGGCCTAGGAGGTAGAGTTGACTGCCTGCCCCAGGCCACATGGCCAGTTTATTGCAGGGCCAGAGAGAGAAGCAAGTCTCTGAGTTCCAGGCCAAGGGCCTCTTTAGAAAATCCTTAAGTGCTGTGTGGAATCCAATGCAAAAAATCGCAACTTACTCCTTCAACTTGACACCCAGTGGGTTGTACCATATTTATTGCCTGTATCTCAGAAAGAGCACTAGCTGATGGGCAAATGGTTTAGGCCATTCCCTCTTGAAATGGGCATCACTGCCATGGCTATATTAAAGAAGGCAACAGTGATATGACATTTATTAAGCATGGACCATCTGTCAGGTGCTGCCCTGATCAGTAAGCTTTCTGATGGGATTCCCATCCACCACCCACCACTGCCCCCCTGCAAATAAATGAGTAGAGTCGGATCCTTTTATACCCTTCTGCCTAAAAAGTTTTTTCCTCTGAAGCTCAGACACAACAATGGAACTAACCAATGAATCTTCGTCTCCCAAGTATTTCAGAAACTCTACACCTCTGGTGGCCAGAGCAAGAAATCACTTGCAAAGAGTTGGGTTGGTGTGCTAAGAGCTAACCTTCTGACCCTTGCAATAAACAAATAGTAAAGTTGTCTTTTGCTAGTCAGTACAAAACTCCCTCTCACTGCTCTAAAAACCATTTGGAATTGGTCCAGCTAACATATCTGTTGGATGTTTTAGAAATAGATTAAGAGGTCAGCAGGGAAAACGAGACATCTCCAGATGGTTGTCTAAATGGACAATGGTAAGAAGAAAGGAGTGTGGGGTGGGGGATTGGGGGAGTCCGTTGTGGTGAAACAGAAAGAGGCTACTCGAGACCACAGAACCAGAGAAGCCTAGAGTCACCAGGTGAGGGAGCCTTCAGTTAACAGTAGCAGAAAACCCAAGTCAGTGGGATTATACTATATTGGGCAGTACTTCTTAAACTTTAAAGTACACATTAATTACCTGGGGATCTTATTAAAATGCAGATTCTGACTCAATAAGTCTAGGATGGGGCCTGAGATTCTGTATTTCCAGCAAGTTCCCAGGTAATGCTGATTTGGCCAGTCCTTAGACCATACTTGTTAGGTTATTTGATAGGCCACGTCCCTGACAAGACAACTGTAGGGGCAAGCTTCAGGATTCCTTATCCAGAGGCTCTACCTTGCCCTCCAGAACCCAGTTTCTTTCCACTTCTCTGCACTACCAGCTACAGCTTTGGCCAAAGTTGAAGGACGCTTCACCTACTGCTCAAATCATGGCTTCCAGGCATAATCTGGGCTGCTTGCCTCTTCATTCTCATACAGTAAGTGAGTGATTGCTAAGCAAAGCTCTGGAAATTCACCCCATTGGATCAGCTCAGGTCACGTGCCCACCCATGAGTTGGTGGCTGGTCAGAGGAATGGGATAGGTGAAATTTGTTTAAACTCATCAGGCCCCATCTCTCAAGTTGGGCAAAGGAGGAGGTTCTCCTGAAGCACAAGGGCTTCATGGGCAAGAAGTGGCCAACAGATTTTAAAAACTGGGTACCTCGGGGGGCATGGAGGCACGGATGCTAGGTAGCCAATCAACAGAGCCTTTGGTTATGAGACTTGGTGAAGAGTGTGGGCCCTGCATTCTTTGCCAGTCTTGGGTCCCTTGATGACCTGAAGTTTCTACTGTTTGCAAAGTCACACCCATAAAGCATCCTGACAGTGTCATCCCCACCCCCCATAATCCACTCAGTGAAGAAAGGAAAACATTTGTGTTTCATGAGCGAAGTGTGTTTTCCAGTCTCCCTCTTCTATATTATGGACCTCCTTCCTTGACCCTACCATGTGTATGGCACTGCTACAAGATCCAGATGTCTTCTTGGGGGAACCTAGTAAAATGTACCTACCCTCTGTTTCACTTTCCAAGGTGATAACTAGCTGACCTGATAAACTAAGTGATATCATGTGTGCCCAACAGTGAAATGTGTTGTTTCTCCTAGAGGGACCATAATTACATTTTTAACTTGTGTTCTCTGGAGTTTCAGCATCTTGAGTTAAAGGACTAAGCCCAATAATGGCATTTCAGGTGTCGTAACAGGCCCCTGGGAGAAGACATTTCTGGGTAATGGAGCTTTTGGAGCCCCTTAGACCATAGCATGTTGGTAGCCATGTATTCTCACCCAGAGAGAATGCTAGCCCAAGACTGGTGGGAAAATGACCAACAGTTTAAATGCACTTTCCCATAGGGAAGCTTTCTCTAATTGCAGCACACACACACACACACACACACACACACACACACACACACACACACACCACCTCCACCACTACCACCATTAGGTAAAAACCATGCTGCTTACAATTCTGTTTAGAACTTATTTCACTCCAACTTGCTGCCATTTTTGTTTCTCTCCCCCATATTGGAAGTTCCTTGCAGGCGGAACCTTCATGGTGCCAAGCACGGTACTTGGTACAGTGCAGATATTAAATAAATGTGTGTGGCAAGTGGAGCTGAAGTGGTGAGGACAGTCACAAAGCCACACCAAGATGCTTGCCGTGACCGTTCTCCTTACTAAAGATAATCTACAACAAGCATAACAAGCATACCACCACAGTTTCACAGTTGTTTTTGAAATTGAAAGATACCATCAGGAGTGTTCACTTCCAGCCATCAAGAAATATATTCCAAAACGGGGACATAATAATAGAATCAAAGATTGAGAACTAATAAAATCTAAATATAGTCTGTCCCACATTTATAACACCCTTTCTCAAAAAAGGAAGGGAGGGAGGGAGGGAGGGAGGGAGGAAGAAATTGCTGGCAGGGTGAATATTTTGGCTACTGGGCAGTGGGGCTGAGTACTGAGTTATTTTCTCTTCCTACATAGGTTCTCATAAGATAAAGCAAAATTAAAGTTTAAAACAAGAGTCTTTTGAGGATTACACGGGATTGTCTATGTGTTCTATTAAATCTCCATTTGAGAGATAGCTGAGGCAGCCAGCCACGTTAGGAGCGGGACACCGCCCGGTCTCCTAATGAAGCCCAGAAGTGTCATCACTGAGAGGTTCCTGTGTAACCACCGTCATCAACTCTGACACAGGATCACTTTGTTTTGCACCCAGAGGAACCCTGTACCAAGGGGGAATTAGAACAATCTTGGCTCCCCTAGAAATCTTGCGCTTTTCATTTTTCCCCCAAACTGGCAGGAAAACTATTTAGATTTCCATTTTAAAATGTGCTAAGTTTTGCTTAACACTGGTTTAAATGATTGGATATCGGACCAATAAAAGAATAGTTTCAGGTATAAGTTGAGACTGTAAAACTTTTCTAGAATCTGCTTCCACAGTAAGTTGTAAAAGCTGCTGCTTTGCTCAGAGAACCACTAGAGGTAATTTTCAGTTCCTTAGATCTGGCTGAGGAAGTAAAAAGAGTGGGGAAAGGAGATATTTTTAGTTTTCTTTCCTCAAAATGGGCAATATTCTATTGGAAAAAAGACATAGGAGATCACATGATTTTGTATAGCTCCATTGTGAATGTAAGTTCTTGGGCTTTCAGCTTCTGCCCTGGAAAACACAGGTGGGCATTTGGAGAAGAGAAACAAAGGGAAATTTCCTTTTTCACCCCCAAGAAGCTCATCCTCAGCCTCCTCTGCAAAGGAAGATATGAGGATGAGGCCTTTATCTTCAGGGAATGCTTAGAACTTTCTAGCTATGGGTACAACTGTACACAAGAGAGAAGCGTCAAGTATAACTCCCTATGAAAAATGAAAACCTAAAAGCGAAAGAAAAAAAATTTAAACATAATAACTAAGAAATGGACACCAAATTGTTCTAGATGCCTATTTTCAACTCTAGCTTTCATAAAACCACATTCTAAGATGACATTTAATAAGGGAAAAGAGCTACATTACTGGGCCAGAGGCTTGGCCCATGGTGCCATTTCTGCTATTCACTGCTGTGTGCCTTTAGGAAAACCACTTAACCCAGCAGGGCACCCGAATAATCCTGATTTTAGCCCTGAAAGTCCTGAGTCCCTGGAAACTTCTCAGTCTCAGGAAAATTAGGATGGTTTTTCACTCTCCTTAGCCATGCTGAGTCTTCTTTTACTCATTTGTAAAATAAGAGAATTGGATTAGATCATCTCTTAAGTCCCATGTAGCTCCAGATAATACTGATTACCTTAAGTTGTTCCATTATTTTATTTGTTTATTTACACATACTTGGACGATTTTACCAAAGATCTGAGGAAGCTTATGAGGATAAACAGTATAAAATCAAAAAACTTAAGTAGATTTTTAAAACCAGCGTCACAAAAACATCTAGAATAGAAGAACAAGACCAAAGGTAAAGTGTAACATAGATATGCTGCCTTTTGATCCAGTAATTATTAAAATTGAGGGGCAAATCTGGCTCTGAGCTTCCTGTCAGTCAAAGCAAGAGGGAAAACATAATATATATGTGATACACATTATCCATGAGGGAAAGTATCAGTTTCTCTGGGCAATAAAAGATCTTTCTGGGATTTTGTCTGAAAGAAACTTTACACACTCATCCTTATGTAGAGGACATTGAATCCTGTCAGAAACACTGCTCTTAAGAGTATCCTAAGGGTAAAAGGAATAACGACTCTCATATGGCTGTTTATTGAATGTCTGTCAATGTAAGCAGAGGGTATTATACCAAAACAAACTCAGTGGAAATAAACCTAGAGTCTGCCAAAACAATATGGTACAAGAAGATATTTTTGAAGTTGGCTTGAAGAAGAGAAAACCTACATAATCTAGAACACCTGGTGTACCACATGGCCATCAAACAATCCTCTCTAAATTAATATCTTTCAGTCAGACTTTTTCTTGGTGTTCAAGAAATCTAAGATTGTAAATCATGGAAGAGAAGCTTAAAACTGGATCTCAGATAGAACCACTCTAAGGGTCCATTGTCCCTGGTCTTGTGGGAGGCCGCCCACTGGATCCCTTTCCTCATGCCTTCTCCTCCCCCCACCCAACGCCCACATTGCAGGCCCTCTTACTTCTCCCAAATGGAGTTCTCAGGACTAGTTTCCGCTCTCTTTTTAACAGATTGAATAAAATATCAGCCCATAATATATAGATTCCTCTTATATTACTGTCCAGAACTATTTATCATGAAACTTCTAATTCAGAATTTGATTTGGATTTTATCTTTTTCAAAAATATTTATTTATTTATTTGGCTGCACCAGGTCTTAGTTGCAGCACACAGGATCTTCATTGCCACATGCGGGATCTTCATTGCAGCCTGCGGGATCTAGTTCCCTGACCAGGGATCGAACCTGGGCCCCCTGTGTTGGGCGCGTGAGTCTTAGCCACTGGACCACCAGGGAAGTCCCTGGATTTTATCTTTAAATAACTAAATGTCTATTGAAGTGTTTTGTCCTCAGTAAGCTCAAACTCCCAAGAGTGAATTCAAGTCTTCACCTTGAACTATATAAGAAAATTTAAGGCCTTAGATAAAAGTATGGTAGTCTTTGCAAGCTAGTAGGGTTTCTCCAAGTAGTTATGGCACCCACAATTGCCTGGGGAATGTGGGTGGGGATTTTGGAAGAGAACTTTCTTCCTTTTCCATGGCAAATGCCAAGGATTGTGAACTTTTCTTTGTTATACCTACATACAGATGTAAAGACAGGGAAATTAAGAAATTACATCCAGGTGAAGGTGAATGAGCATCTTGCAGAAGCAGGGTCCTTTTTAAAAATTAACTTTTTGGCTTTGTTTTGCTTTTATTATTGTTATAAAGTCACTGTATGCTAATAATTAAAAATTTAAACAATAAAAAGGGTAAAAAGTTAAAAGTAATGTTTCTTTTCTCACAGAGGAAGATATGCTTCTTACATATCTGATGCAAAAATGATCAAAGATGGTCTGTCAAGGATCTGAATGCTGATTTAACAAATAACATTACTCTTTCCCAAAAAGTAGATACAAGCTACTGAGTGAGTATAAAAGTCATGGTTCTCAATTGGATCTCAAATCAAAGAATGCACCTTATCATTTCATAACCAAGACCCTTACTCACTTAACACAGGCTACCTAACATGGGTAGCCTAACATGACAGCAGGCAAAATATTCCAGAAGGAAGAAATGTGTCTTGACTAGTTACCTAGCAAATGCAAAGATTCATTAGGAAATCCTGTGAAATTCAAAAACCTATATTACCATGATCTACAGAAATTTAGATTTTCTAAGATACAACTTGAAATGTCTTGATATGAGATGGTAGATCTATTAGATTCATGTTTTTTAAGTTGGTGGGATTCTTCAGGTGGTTAAAAGTTCCAAAACTATATTAAGGTTATTGGGTATTGAGAAGTAGAGTATAAATGACACCAAATTCAGCAAGGAGAAAGAAAATAACTCCCTCAATACTTGCCTCACTTTTTTTATCTTTATGGGTCCTTTTGAGGGAATCAAGACAACCAGAGCAGGGATGTCTTTTTCTGTTCCTCAGTGTTGGTGGCAGCTGGAATTCTGAAAGTCTGAGAGCTGGAAACATCTATAGGCTCTTCTCTCATGTGTCTGGAGGTTGATGCTGACTGTCGGCTGAAGGTCTAGCTGGGACTGAGGGTCAGAATACCCACACATGGCTTTTTCCTGTGGCTTTGGCTTCTTGAAAACATGGAAGGTGGGGTCCAAGGGCAAGTGTCCTGAGAGAATGAGCCAGGTGGAAGTTGTATCCTTTTTATGACCTAGCCTTGTAAGTCATATATCATCACTTCGACCATGCTCCATTGGTGGGCAGTCATACCAATATTCTAGGGGAGGGAATATAGACCTAGGGGAGGTCTATAGACCTCCATCTCTGGGTGGAGAAGTGTCAGGCACATTGTAAAAAGATCATATGGGATGGGATAAATGTGTCAATGTGGCCATCTCTGGGAAATACAATCTGCCATACCATCCAAGAGAGGAGAGGTTATAGTTAGTAACGACATTATTGCTAGGAAGGTCCACTAGACATGGTTAATGGCGTGCCTCTTTTGTCAGATCCTGGACTAGCCCCATGCAAAATCAGAGATATAGGTAAGGCATATCTTCAAAGATGTGTACCTGCCCCAGCCTTCTACTTCTGTCTTCTATTTCTGCTTCCTTCTCTCCCAAAGGCTCATTGTTCCCTAATGCCTCCTAGATGCCCAGGCTCCTCTACCTTCCATACAAACTTATCCTTGGCTGTGCCATTCCACCAAGACCCCCCAGGAGATCTCACTTTCACTTGCTAAAGTGAAAATAGCTTAACTTTTTAGCCATCTCAGAGGATAAACACATTTCTACAGTATGAGGGCTTTGTGAAAACAATGTCGTATGCCAAGGCATGGTCTGGGGAACTGGTAAAGCCAATAAAGCTCTTGATAACTTGTGCTTTTAGGGAATTTACTCCTTTCTTCAAAAAAGCAAAAGAGGGGCTTCCCTGGTGGCGCAGTGGTTGAGAATCTGCCTGCCAATGCAGGGGACACGGGTTTGAGCCCTGGTCTGGGAAGATCCCACATGCCGCGGAGCAACTGGGCCCGTGAGCCACAATTACTGAGCCTGCGCGTCTGGAGCCTGTGCTCGGCAACGAGAGGCCGCGATAGTGAGAGGCCCGCGCACCGTGATGAAGAGTGGCCCCTGCTTGCCACAACTAGAGAAAGCCCTCGCACAGAAACGAAGACCCAACACAGCCATACCATACATACATACATACATAAATAAAAAGAATGTAAGCAGACAAGAATAGCATTAAAAAATAAAAAATAATTAAAAAAAAAAAAAGCAAAAGAGTGTCCTTGATATTCATCCAACTGTTAACTCTTGTTATCTGTGGAATTGTGTTTGACTTTTATTTTATCCTTTTGTATTTTCAATCTTTTATAAGTTTTCCACAAAGAATGTGTATTGATTTTGTAATTTGGAAGCAAAGCTATTTTTAAACAGGTTTATTGAGATATAATTCACATACCCTACAACTCACCTGTTTAAAATGTACAATTCAGTTGCTTTAGTATATTCACAAAGTTGTGCATCCATATCATAGTCAACTTTAGAACATTTTTATTACCTAAGAAAGAAACTCCATATCTCTTACCTGTCATTTTCTCAACCCACCCCCCATCCTACACCCCTTATTTTCTGTCTCTATAGACTTGCCTAGACTGGACCTTTCATATAAATGGAATCATATAACATGTGGTCTACGTGACGGGCTTCTTCCATGTTTTTAAGGTTCATACATACTACAGAATGTATCAATACTTCTTTTCCTTTTATCGCTGAACAATATTCCATTGAATGGATATATCACATTTTATTTATCCATTCATCAGTTGAGGGACATTTGAGTTGCTTCTACTTTTTGGCTATTATGAATAATGCTACTATGAACATTCATATACAATCTGTGAATGGACAAGTTTTCATTTCTGTCTAGGAGTAGAATTGCTTAGATCATATGGTAACTTTCTTTAACCACTTGATGAAACACCAAACTGTTTTCCAAAATGGGTGCATCATTTTACATTCACACCAGCAGTGTATAAAGGTTCTAACTTCTCCATTTCCTTGCCAACATGATTATCTGTCTTTTTTATTCTAGTCGTTCTACTGGATGTAAGGTGACATCTCATTGTGGTTTTGTTTTGCATTTCACGAATGGTTAATGATGTTGAGCATTTTTTTCATGTGCTTGTTGACCATTTGTACATCTTAGGAGAAATGTCTATTCGAATCCTTTGCCTATTTTTCAATTGGGTTGTCTTTTTTAATGGAATTGTAGTAGATCTTTATGCATTTTATTTTATTTTTAAATGTATTTATTTTTTGGCTGTGTCGGGTCTTAGTTGCAGCACTCGGGCTCTTTGTTGTGGCACGTGGGCTTCTCTCTAGTTGTGGTGAGCAGGCTCCTGAGTGCATGAGTTCTGTAGTTGCTGCATGCGGGCTCTTTAGTTGTGGTGCACTGGCTTAGTTGCCCCATGGCATGTGGGATCTTAGTTCCCCGACCAGGGATCGAACCCGTGTCCCCTGTATTGGAAGGTGGATTCTCAACCACTGGACCACCAGGGAAGTCCCTTTATGTATTTTAGATACAAGTCCCTTATCAGATATATGAGGTGCCAAATTTCTTCTCCTAGTCAGTGAGTTGTCTTTTCACTTAATGATGTCTTTTGAAGCACAAAAGTTTTAAATTTTGATGATGCCCAATTTACCTGTTTTCTTTTGCTGCTTGTACTTTAGTGTAATATATAAAAACCCATTGCCTAATACAGGGTCACAAAGATTTACCCCCATATTTTCTTCTAACAGTTTTATAGTTTTAGCTATTACATTTAGGTTTGATCCACTTTGAGTTACTTTGCACATGATGTGAGGTAAGAGGTCTAACTTCATTTTTTTGCATGCGGATATCTAATTGTCCAAGTATTTTGCTGAAGACACTATTCTTTTCCTCATTGAATTGTTTTGGCACCCTTGTCAAAAATCAATTGACATACATGTTTATTTATGTTATTTTGTTTCCACAAAGATTTGTTTCTGGTTTATCAATTTTACTCACTGATCTATATGTCTACCATTAATGCCAATACCACAATGTCTTGGATACAACAGCTTTGTAGTACATTTTGAAATTGGGACATGTGAGTTCTCCAACTTTGTTCTTCATTTTCCAGATTGCGTTGGCTGTTCTGGATTCCTTGTATTCTCATATGAATTTTAGGATCAGTTTGTCAACTTCCACAAAGAATGGGATTTTGAAAAGGATTGTGCTAAATCTATAGATCAATTTGTGGAATATTGACACCTTAACAATATTACATCTTCTGATCCACTAACATGTGATGCTTTTCCATTTATTTAGGTCTTCTTTAATTTCTTTCAGCAACATTTTATAGGTTTCAGAAAAAGAGTTTTGCATGCATAATTTTGTCAAATCTACTAAACAATAACTTTTTGTTAAATTTATTCCTAAGTATTTTATTCTTTCTTGGTGCTATTGCAAATGTAGTTATTTTCTTAATATAATTTTGTTTGGTTCATTGCTACCACACAGCAATACAATTGAGTTTTGTGTGTTGATCTTGTATTCTGCAACCTTGCTGAACTCATTTATTAGTTCTAATAGTTTTTTAGTGGATTTTTAAGGATTCTCTATACACAAGATCATGCAAATAGAGATAATTTTATCTCTTCATCTTCAATTCGTATAAATTTTATTTCATTTTCTTGCCTAATTGCCCTGGCTGGACCTTCCAGTACAATGTTGACTATAAAAGGTAAGGGTGGACATCCTTGTTTTGTTCTTGATCTTAGGGGGAAAACATTCAGCTTTACACCATTAAGTATGACATTGGCTTTGGCTTTTCCATAGATGTCTTTTAACAGATTGAAGAAGTTCCCTTCTATTCCTTGTTTGTTGAATGTTTTTATCAAAAAGCGGTGTTGAATTTTGTCAAATGCTTCTTCTGTATCTATTGAGATGATTACGTAGTTTTTGTCCATATTCTATTGGTGTGGTGTATTACACTAATTGATTTTCAGATGTTAAACGAACCTTGAATTCCTGGGATAAATCCCACTTGAGCATAGTGTATCATCTTTTTATATATTGCTAGTATTTTGAGAACTTTGGGGTCAATATTCAGAAGAGATATTGCTCTATAGTTTTCTTTCCTTGTGATATCCTTTGTCTGATTTTGATATCAAAGTTAAAGTGCCTCATAGAGTGAGTTGAAAAGTCTTCCCTTCTATTTTTTGGAAAAGTTTGTGAAGAATTGGTATTGATTACTCTTTAAATGTTTGAGAGAATTCATCAGTGAAGAAATCTCGGCCTGGGCTTTTCTTTGTGAGAGGTTTTTGATTCTCAACTCAATCTCTTTACTTATTTTAGGTTTAGTCAGGTTTTCTGTTTTCTTCTTGAGTAAATTTGGTAGTTCATTTCTTTCCAGTGATTTTCCCGTTTCATCTAAATTATCTAAATTGTTGGCATACAGTTGTTCACAGTATTCCTTCATAATGCTTTTTATTTCTGTAAGGTCAGTAATAATATCCCTCTTTCATTTTTGATTTTAGCAATTTGAGTTTTCTCTCTTTTCTTGTTTAGTTTAGCTAAAAGTTTGTCAATTTTTGTTGATCTTTTTGAAGGATCAACTCCTGTCTTCACTGCTTTTATCTACTGTTTTATGTTCTCTATTTCATTAATTTCTTCTCTGATCCTTTTATTGCTTTCCTTCTGCTTGCTACAAAAGCTATTTCCGAGTTATTGACAAGAAGAAAAAATTATTTATCCAATATACTATTGATGATCATTTGGATTATTTCCAGATTGAAGCTACTATGGATAAAGTTGTATGAACATTTTTAACATGTATTTATATGAATATATATTTTCATTTATCTTTGGTAAATAGGTAAATATCTAGAGAAGGATTAGGAGTGAGGTAGGTGTATGTTTAACTTTTCAAGAAACTGTCAAACAGTTTTCCAAAGTAGTTGTACCATTTTACATGCCAACCAGAATCATCACACCTTCCCAACATTCAGTATTGCTAGCCTTTTTCCATTTAGCCCTTCTGCTAGAAGTATAGTGGTATCTTCTGGTTTTAATTTGCATTCCCCTGATAATGAGATTGATCACCTTTTCACTTCTGTCAAAGTGAAGTGAATTTCTGCTCAAATTTTTATCCTCATTTCTATTGGGATGCCTGCCTTTTTCTTAATGATTTGAGTTCTTTATATATTCTGCATATGTATCCTTTGTCAAATAAATTATAGTACTGATGGGGTTCAGGACACACTACCTCAAAATACGGTACCTTGGCATATAGAATATTTCAAGCTGAAGGAATTTGAGAAATTGCATGTGCAGGAAGGACTTTCTGATCTCCTCTTGAAGTAGGTCATAAAAACCCTCTCATCTCTCACATGTCGTCATGTGAGAGATGGCCTCCCAATATCCAGAGGAAAAGAGCATCCTTATCTCTAAAGATGAAGGGACACAGAGAGAAATCTGAATGAATGGGCCTTGCTAAGTTTCCCCCAGTTTACTGCACTTACCTCATACTCTTTGTCCTATCATATCTTTTCACAACTTTCCACCCTTCATCAAACCTAGCATAAAAACACCCAGATTTAATCATTTCCTCAAGTCTTCATTTCTTTATGAAGCCTCCTGTGTCACATAAAACTTACATTAAATAAATCTGTTGTTAACCTGTCTTTTGTTACAGGGTCCCAGTTAAGAACTTACAAGGGAGGAGATATGGGGATATATGTATATGTATAGCTGATTCACTTTGTTATAAAGCAGAAAGTAACACACCATTGTAATGCAATTATACTCCAATAAAGATGTTTTAAAAAAAAGAAAAGAACTTACAAGGGTAGAGGAAAAAGATATTTTTCCTCCTTTACAGTGAAAATATTTTTCCTCCCTTACAGTACATTTACACAATGGACTACTAGACAGCAATCAAAGTGAATGAACTATTGCTATATACCGTTAATGTGATAAACTCACAGACATAAAAATGAGCAAAAGAAGGCATTATAAAAGAGTATATACTGTGTAATTCTATCTGCATAAAGTTCAAAAACTGGCAAAACTAACCTACTGTGTTATAAGTCAGGAAAGTAGTTCCCTTTAGAATATTGGGTAATAACTGAGATGTTGCATGTGGAGATCTCTGGGGTCCTAGTAACATTCTGTTTCTTCAACAGGTCACTGGTTACATGGGTGAGCTCACTTTGTGAAAAATCCATTGAGTTGTCACTTTGTGGTTTGTGCACTTCTCTGAATGTTATGCTTGAACAAACAATTAAAAAGAAGGAAAATTGTGTTCTTGAGAAAATGTGGTAGTTACCAAATACTTGGTATTTACTAGCACGTTCTCTACATATGATGCATTTCTCACTTACTGTATTAAGGTGTTTTTTTTTCCTTTGCACTAAATATTTTCCTTTTGTGCATACTTTCTTTATATTATAAGACTAAAATTTCATCTAATAATAGGTCAATAGCAGAGTTTAATTTTTCCTTTGCTCTGGACTGTAGACACCTTGGCAAATAACACGGTCTGAGTTCCCAAGGGCTATAAGATTGTAAAATCTGCCCCTTCCCCATCAATCTCATAATGCTGAATACAGTGCTCATGCAACGAAATGCCGCAGCTAACACCACTGTAGCTGCCCCCTTAGGAATTCACTGTAAAAGGGTTTCACTGTACTTTGTAAAGCAATTTGGAATCCTTCATGATGAAAGGTTCTATATAAGAAGGTAATATAATGGACTTGGCTTTCAACTTCTTTCACTTAAGCCTTAACAGAAACATGAATCTACTATATTAGCATCATAAACCAATAGGTGCTATATAAATGCTGAATAGAAATATTCTGGGTGAATAAAATTGCAAATATAGCCATGTATTAGCTAAGTGCTTTACCAAGTATTATGCAAATGAGGATTAATAAGGCAATTATACTTAATTAAAATAATAATAATAATAATGCTACATTCTTCTAATTCTCTTGGCACGCATTGACTTAGTTATTTGGTGTGTGTCTAAATCCCAAGTCTAAATGCAAATGCAAAGAACCTACTGTATAGCACAGGAAACTATACTGAATATTTTGTAATAACCTATAAGGGAAAAGAATCTGAAAAAGAATACACACACACACACACACACACACATATATATATACATATGTAGGGGAGTTCCTTAGTGGTCCAGTGGTTAGGACTTGGCGCTTTCACTGCCTTGGCCCAGGGTTCAATCCCTGGTCAGGGAACTAAGATTTCATAAGCCACGTGGAACGGCCAAAAAAAAAAAAAAAAGAATATATATATAAAAATGAATTGCTGCGCTGTACACCTGAAACTAACACAATATTGTAGATCAACTATACTTTAAAAATAAAGAAAATGCAAACTCACATGAGATGCCTCTTTGGAAGGAAACAATCTTCCTCTGAGCTGAAACCAAACAAAAGCTCCAGCAAGTTAGGAGGGATAGGGGCAAAGGAAGCCTCTCTCATATATGAGATTGACTTGATGTATTTAAAGAGTCCATGGTACTTGAAACAATTCTCCCAGGCCCTAGAAAATATGTAATACTGCCCAGAGTTACTTTTATGCTTCTCAGCATTTCTTTTGGTGACTAGATTCTCCAATGCTTCCCAACACTATAATCACCAGGCCTTGCATCATTAAACACTTGCTGTACTTCACCCCAAAGACGATGATGAGCAGAAATACCCAATGTCATCCCTACATGGAGTCTAAAAAGTTATTAGAATGCTTTTGATAAAAGGTGTGTTAATATAAATCATTATTATCATACTGTTCTTTCTTTGTAACATCTTTGGGGACCGAGTGGTGATCCCCACTTCTACAGGATCTGTAGTCCGAACAAAATTATTTTGTGGGTCTTCAAGTTCAGATTTACAGAGAAATGTACTAAATCTACAACTATTAGTTTTGCATGTATGTCAGATGAACTACTCAACTTTATGGGTGAAAAAGAGGCATTTCTATGTCAAGCTCTTATTTTTGATCCTTACCGTGATGGGACAGAGCACAGTAAGGGTCTTGCTAGAAGCCGATTTTCTTGCAGCCCCAATGCACAAAATGATATAAATCATCAATCCTTTTGCAGAAATCTTCAAATTTCACTTTAGATAGGCACAAAAATTTGAAAATGGTGGGGAGGAGAGATTGCACAGACTCGAGAGGATGATAAAGAGAGGATGGTGAGCGGCTGTTTCCGGTCTCACTGAAGATGGGGCAGGGCTTAACTGAAGTGGGAAGGGTGGGGTTTTATGTCTAAAAGGAGCCGCATTGAAATGTGCAAGTCCCATATCTCAAGGAAAGCCTAGAATGAACCCCATTCTTGGCTCTATTCCTTTTGGTTGCAACATCACAGATATTTTACAAGAAATAGCATATTCTATGCAAGAAGACTCTGGTCTTAAGGTTGTCCAGTGGGTTCCAGAGCCCTTTTTGATAAGGAACACTTTGTTCAAGGAAATCTTATAATGAAACCCCAAATAGAAAACAAATTGAAGCCCTCCAAGGGAACCCTCAGCAGTCTGTTTCCTCAGCTCTAGTCTAGTATTAGGTAGATCTACACACTCTTCAGTGACGTCTTCATGGAGAAGATGGGATCTGAACCAGGCTTTACATGGCCAATAGACTCTGCCTGGATGATGTGTCTCTCAGATTTCAATGCAGGAAAAATAAACCACTCAAGGCATGTCAAGCAGAAAGAGATGAAACACAGGGAATGAGGTGCCTACAGTATCATTGGAAGGACTGGAGGAATAAGTCAGGGGTTCTTTCGGCTGGACTTTGGCTTCAAGGTCACACTACAGTAGTTGTGATGCAGAGATCAGGAAACTGCCAAGACTGTACTGCCACCAATCTGGCCACTCCAGAGCCACCCACCACACGTGAGCTGGTAGAGCTTGGCTGCTGCAGCCAGTGTCAGTGTCTGTGTTAAGCAGCAACACTGCAGGAAGATAGCATCTGCCTCCTCCTGCCTTCTAATCTTCATGCAAGAGCATCTCACTGCAGAACCTAAATTGAACCACAGCCTCAGAGAAGTCTGGGAATAGAGCTTTTAGCCTATTTTTATCTCTATGACATAAGATGGAACCTAGAAGAAGCTGACTGGATCCAGTCGAGAAGAAATGGGAAGAGGCAGTGTTTGGGGAGAGACTTAGCAAAGGTGGAGCTGATGCAAACTGGAGGACCAGTTCTGGGTCAAGTGGAAATCTGCAGCCTTGCTGTGAAGTCAATAAGAAGCCTTGAATGGATAAATGGAGGGCAAGGAATCACTTTCCATAGAAAGTTTAAGAATAGCCCAAGCAATCTTTTTAGGATGATTTGAGATGCAGTCTTTTATTTCTTTCCTGTTTTATAGCATAAGTAATCTATGTTCATTGTAAAAATATTAGAAAATGCATTAATCCAAAAAGAAAAATAAAAGTCACTCATAATCCCACCATTGGGAGATAATCATATATTGGTGAATCTCTTTCCAGATATTCCAGGGTTTCCTTTACTATGATATCATGGTTTTTAACTTTTTTAAACTTATGAACAACCTTCCACATTAATAAATGGCCATCTAGCGACAACATCAATATGTTACCAGCCATACTGTCAATAGTATTCTGTTATAGGGATGTCTCATATTTTATTTAATAAATACTTTATTTTAAAGCCCCTCTTTGTTGGACATTCCAATATTTTAGATTAATAGTGATGGAATGAATAGAAAATGCAGTATTTCAGAGAGGGGTCGAATTGTGAGGTGCTAAAAGCAAAAATATCAATGAGATGGGAGAGGTAGCAAAGCTCATAATGTGTTAAAGCTGGAAAGAACTTAGAGGTCATCCTCGTCCATCTTCCTCATTTAACAGATGGGTGCAATCGAGACCATATTTCACTCTCGTTATCCCGAACTCATCAGTCCTTGTTCTCCATCTTTCTTTCATCTTTCCTAAGCCTTGTGTACGATTTATACTGAGATCCAAATCTAAACAGCAACTGACAGAAAATATGACTTAAAGAACAAGGTCAACAAAACCCCAAGTTATTACAGTTCAATTCAATTCAACTCAATTCATCTAGCGTTTATTGAGAGGCTTCTCAGTGGTTAATACAGTGTTTGGGGAGAAGGGGATGTAAAAAAAATTCGGATACTGACCCTACCCTCCAAGCACCTACTGTCTTATCTCCTTTGATGAGAAGGAAGGCTTCAGGCATGTTGAAGCACCTGCCTGTCTTTTATGTGGGAATGGCCTTGGGTCCCAGACAAATTTCCTCCACAATTTCCTCACCTCTTGGGTTTTGGTTGTAAAAAAGCAGGAAAGTGAGAAGGAACTGTATAAGGTTTTCTATTTTCCAGTACAAGAACATTTAAGACATGATCTCTAATATTTTTCTTGTCTAGACATTCTCATCTTTTTACTTTTTAATAAAGCAATAGGCAGTTATCCCTTGTGGTTTGTAGCTACAGTTCATTATCAGAGGAACGCCTGGCTTTTAAACGGTGTTAACACTGAAATCCTCTTCTCTTGTCTCTTTCTAGTAAAGATTTCCTTGTCTTGATCCTCTCTCTCCACATATTGATCACACATTGCCTGCTTCAAAGTGTTCACTTAATCATTCCACTTTTTCTAAGGGAGTATCTAACTCTTAATATGCTGCAGGTTTCCTATGACACTTCCTTTGCCTTAAAAATATCTGGAAAGAGTAAATCTGCCAATAAAGAAACTACCCAGACCAAAAAAAAAGCCCTTCCTCAAATTCTCCCAAATGGAGCTGGACTGTAAGTGGAGACAATGTAGCAGTGACATTCGAACACTGTCTCCGAGCTCCTGGACCCATACACGGACTGGTCCAACTCCAGTGGAAGCCTCAGCCCATCACTCCCTCGCCACTTGACCGGTACCTTCTGAGATCTCAGCTGGATGCCCTGGAAGCTGTTTGGGGATAATGAATTCCAAGCATGGTTTGAGATCTAGTCATCTTGCCCTGTTGTTCTTGTATTCCTTCTGTTTAACAATTTGTAGCTTTTAATGTTTTTGGTCAGAGTTATAGCTCTTAGGCAGATGGTTGTAATCAGTCCCCAGGGGAGGGCCTTGGAGGGAAATTGGATGGGAGACTCAGCAAGGAATGAGAATTCTGACTCACTCTGCTCGACCGCAGGGCCAGCAGTGAGGGTGCTGATTGCTCTCAACCTGTTCTGGGACGAGTAGTAAATGTTGATTGATCTTTCCTCATACGGTAGGGACGATATCCATATAAGAGAACATGAAAAATAGTATGTGCCAAAAATGTATTCACGGGAGCCAAACTCATGCGTGCTTAGAATCAAGTTGCTGAATCCAGTCCATTTGTCATTCTTTTTATGTCCAAGTTTTAGTAACAGGATGTTTACAAATAGTTTACATTCCTCTTGGGACATCTTCCCTAACCAAATGTCATACTAGTGTTAGCCGGGAGTTATTTGGACTTGCTCAGTTCTTGTTTCCAGCCCCATGATTTAGGCTATTTATGTAAGCAGAATCCTGCATTGAAGATAATGGGCTTCTCTTGTCTGTCCATAAGGAGAAAAATTATTAGATCAGTGGGAATTTTACAGAGTATGTTATTAAATCCTCAGACGTTAAATATTTCAGTTACTTGGAATGCACACATGATAGAAGCAAACTTCAGCTGACATTCAAAAGCATATTTGATGAAAATGCCAGTGCTGACATTTATTTTTATTAATATTATTTTATGTAATGCTATTCTCTAAGGAAATTATATTTATCAGGCCTTTTTTTTCTCTAAACTCTTTCATTGTACTCCAAAATATCTTTCTTTTCTGGTTATAGAGTGGTAAATCTTTATTGTAGAATATTTGGAAAACAGAGAGAAGTATAAAGAAAACTAAAAAGTACCTATGATTCTTCGATCCTGTGGTCTTCAATATTTTAAAAGATAGTCAACAGTGAACACTACCTGAAATCTTGTAAAACTTTGAAATTTTTTTCTGAATTGAATATTTCCCAGTTTAAACCCTGATTCATTCTTCTGATAGAAATCTTACCCTAAAGTGTCAAGGCTCCCTGATGCCACACATCAAATGGAGCTTAGTTCTAGAATGACTCCTTTTCAGATAAGTAGACAGGAAGATGGGCAAGAGGTAGTTCAGCCTGGTTCCTTTCACTGGAGTCATGGTTAAACCACTATTTCCTTTTTTTTAAAAAAATAAATTTATTTATTTTATTTACTTATTTTTGTCTGCGTTGGGTCTTTGTTGCTGCTCGCAGGCTTTCTCTAGTTGCGGCGAGCGGGGGCTACTCTTCGTTGCAGTGTGAGGGCTTCTCATTGAGGTGGCTTCTCTTGTTGTGGAGCACGGGCTCTAGGCGAGCGGGCTTCAGTAGGTGTGGCACATGGGCTCAGTAGTTGTGGCGCACGGGCTTTGTTGCTCTGTGGCATGTGGGATCTTCCCAGACCAGAGATTGAACCCACGTCCCCTGCACTGGCAGGTGGATTCTTAACCACTGCGCCACCAGGGAAGTCCCACACTATTTCCTTTTTAATGTAATATTCTGAGAATAAAATCTAGAACCACGCACGCAATTGAGGAGATCACTCAGTTGTAATAAGAGAATATATTCAGCAGGTTAGAAAATGAAGCCTCAGCCTTGGCTGCAAGGAGTCCTGGGCGGTAAGTATTCTGAGTTGGACGTATTGCTGCTGTGGGCAAAATGGTGTTTCTGAAGTGAGGGGCAGGAAGAGAGTGAATACCCGGTAGGCAGCCAACGAGTCTGCTGAGGCAACGTTACTCACAGAGCCAGTCGGGGCAAATATGGGACACTAACTGGAGGCCTTTAACCCCACATGCCACAAGCTTTGAGCTAAGTGGACTTCTTATGCCCACTTTTCCATATAAACCTGAAACCAGATGGGCAAGACAGTTATGTTTTAGAATTGTTCAACACAAGTAGTGAAAGATAAAGTAATATTCTTTTAACAGGGTACATGGAGTTTTTACTGAACCAAACCATGTAGATAGATGTATTTATGACTGAATTCACCTCCTATCTCCAGCCAGGTCTCTGGAAGCAAATTCTTTCCAGATACAACCATGCTAAGATCCATGCCAAGAAATGCTTATTCTAGAGCCAGTAGTTTTTCACACAAGCAATTTCTAAACTCAAAAATACACTCTGGCTGATAAACATCAGATAGGAAAAAAAAAAAAAAACCCGATGTATTTAATTCAACAAATTTTTATACTGGTATAACTTAATTCTACGGGTTTGTGTATAGATGTAATTCTAATCTTGTAGTATATCCTTCATTTAATGTGCTTCATATATATCTTGATTCTAAAATTCTCTCTAAAGTGACATTTCTATAGCTTTTTCTTAGGCGTATGCCTTCCGATCCCTGTTTGAAAGTGAAGGCATTCTCCAGCTAATACCCACCACCTGGAATGCTAAGCTGAGAACTTGCTAATTATTCATCACCTTTCCATTCTTTGCCTTCTTTTTCCTCCTAGTTACCACCTCAATTCACTTACTCTAGCCTATAGATCGAGAGAACAATCTAGAAGCATAATTGCAGATATTATTTGGAACAACAGCTGTCATACAAGTTTTTGTTTTACTGCTGTCTTGCCCTTCCTCGCTCTTTTCTGCAAGTGAGTGGCTAATTGCCCAGACTTTCTAAGATCTGGGGTTTAAAACTCCACTGTCTCAAGGCTGTACCTGCTATCAGATGAGATAACTACATTTGGCAGAAGTGTGTAGAGCTGTTTTGATGGCAGAGAACATTAATTTGCAACTACTGCCACACAGAATGAAGGAAATGCAACTGCTGTCCTCCTGGGAGAAGACACTTAGGCAAGAAAATAAATAAGAGGATTTTGATTATATTAGGGACTCTTATGTTTGTGTCCAGGGAGGCGCCATCTTTAAACTTGTGTTGTTATGTTTACACAAGAATTATAATGGAAGAAAAATGGCTCAGAGCTCTCTGGACCAGCATTTCACATTTAAAAAATATAACCATGTTCTATGAGTGTGATACAAGCCACCATTTGCATTCATTCATTATTTCATCTTGTTAAATGAGATAACAAATGTAAAGGGCCCAGCGCAGTCCCTGGCATGTAGTAGGCCACCTAGAAATGTCCTTTCTCATCCCTTCTACCTCTCTCGCTTACATCTTTTTGCCCCTGCTTCTTGTCAGAAGTCGTATCTGAAGAGAATCCAGAACTCCAGCATGTCGGTGCAGTAGTCGGTCAGAGCCAATGAACACATGCTCTGCTGTTGCGCATCAAGCTCTCCAGGTCCCACTATTTTCTGTGTGTATCGTGGCTCATCCTTGTTGGGTACAGAGAATCATGTTCATGCGGGTTGCTCTTACCCGACCTACTACTTATGGAACAAATGGAGTGTTGGTCTAGTGGAGGGAGAGATATGCACATGAATAACTCATAATAATACTCTGTGCCAGGCACTGGGTGATCATACTATAATAATAATAACCATTGTTAGTATAGCTAGTAATTATTGAGCACTTACTATATGCCAAACACTGTTCTAGATGTTTTTACATACTGGATATACTTATTTACTGAAGGGGCCCAATGAACTAGGCTTCAATCTAGAAACAACTTTATCTCCTTCAAACACAGTCTGTCAGAAATTCGACAATATCAGATTCCTATCTTTCCTTCTCACTTGCAGTTATTAAACCAGTCCCAATTTCATGTATGACAAAGTCCAGACCAGACTAAAACAAAACTTCAGACTCAGGTCAGGTTTAAATCTGCCTGGATCCCTCCTGGCTTCCCAGTTCCCATCTGCAATCCCCATGAAGACCAGCTGTGCCTGACTGCATGAGCTGCCCCTGTAATTGTTCAATATCTTTCTCTCTTTATTTGAGCAAGCTGGCAACCTTACAACGAACCTTCCTTGACTAGAAGAAGATGGGCAATAAATTCTCAGCAGAGCTTTTGAGAAACAAGACACTTTGGCTGCTGCAACCACATTGGCCACCACCCAGTTGCTCTGGTAGTAATTGGTTGCCTCTTGCTACATTTTCCCCTTGGACAGCTCATGTGTTGTGGTGTCATGAGTTTTTAACTAACATCTTTGTTTCCGTAAAGGGATGTTGAGGCTGAAGTCTCAACTAGGCACCGAAAGAGGGGAAAGGGGAATTTTTTTGAGGAGGGTTTTTTGGCGGAAAGCTTCACCCTCTATCTTGAGAGAGATTCTGCCCTCTCACCTCCAGTGAGATGAGGTTACTGGGCAAATTTAATATGTAAACCTCATGAAGTTCACTTCCTCTCTAGCCTTCTCTCACACAGTCTTTTGGGGCCATGATTGCCGGATCTCGTAGGCCCCTCTTTGTAAATCCCAAGGAATGTGTCTTGCTCTACTCTTTCATATGGGGTTCCTTATCACCTCATGGCCACCCCAGAGATTCACTGGGAAGCTAAGGCAACAGGATAAGCCCCCTCCCACATTCTTTTGCACAAACATTATCTGACTTGATCCTCACAACAGCCCTCAGAGGGAGAGAGTAAGGTTCTTGAATTACAAATGAGCAACAGTAGGGAGATTAAATATCTTATCCTAGATCACATACTCAGTAATGCTATTACTGGAATAAAACCCAGGTTGGGCTGATTCCAAAGTCCATACTTCCCACCACACCCTGGCAGAGAAGAAGGTGAAAATATTACAGAATAAGCGGGGCTGTGAGGGGTGAGCCTGCGATGTTTGTGTCTCTGATGGCAAGTGCTCCCGGGGAGCTGCAGACGTAAGAAGCATGTGGAGATGGTGGGACATGGGTCCAGAGAGGAAGCCTGAGGCCAGACTGGGGAGGGCCGTGAGTAGGTGATGGGCCCGGAAGACGGGGCGGGGGAGTTTGGACTCTGCCAGAGGTAATCAGAGTCATTCAGGTTTTGAGCAGGCAACTCCCTCATTTCTCTGCTTCAGAGATCGTCCAGGTGGTCGAGTGGAGAACAGGTGGAGGGGAGCAGGGCTGCAGTGAGAAGTATTGCAACTGTCTGAGTGAGAGGAGGTAAGAGTCCACCAGGCAGCGCAGGTGGGGCTGGAGGAGGAGGGGCTGGTGCAGGAGCAAAAGCGGTGCCCGCGGTGCCCACTGGTTCTCCACACACACACCGAGGATGGAGGCAGGGACAGGAAACAGTGTGGGTGCTATCCAAGGTGCCCTAGAAAAAGGCAGATCTCCAGGCTTCCCCAGGCAGCCCAGCCCGGCTGGCGCACACCACGTAGAGGTGCTGAGCTCTGCAAAGGGAAGATAAATGCTCAGCAAAACGCATCCCTGCAGCTTTAGACAGGGAAGGCCCGAACATGTGTTTGTAATGGGTTCTCAGGCTGCCAACAGTTAACACTGTAAGTGACCTGTGGAGAGTGCAGAGTCATGGGTAAGGGCTACCCGAGAAGCTTGGTGCTCACCTGTGAAGTCTGCAAAGTGAGCCTGGGCTGGCTCTCTTCTTCTCCTTTTCAAAATACAGATGCTAGAGTCTTAAGGGGGTGTGGGCGTGCGCGCATGCAGGTGTTCGTGTCTAAATCGTCTTCTCTCCACGTTCAGCAGACTGATTTCCCTGCCTGGGTCAGGTCACCTTGCTGTGGCTGGGAAACTCTATGCCACGCATGAAGCTTTTCATTCTAAATCACTTTTTGTTTCTAAATGAGTTTTACAAAACAGCAACCATTAATCAACACCTTGTTCGGCCATGGGTCCTTTTCAGCTGCATTAGGTGTCGTGGGAGCGTCTGCCGGGGGCTCCCAGATGAAGTCCACATTCCTGTCCCTCCAGCCCTTCACGATCTGCCTGCTTCTTGCCCTTCCAGCCTCGTCTCTCACCGCTCAAAAGCTCCCTAGTTCTCAGACTTTCTGGACTTGCAGTTCACCCTACATGCTTCTTCACATCCAGGGGCAGGGGCACATTTCATCCTTTCTGCTTGAAAGGTCCTTCAAGCACAGGCACCGTGAGCCCCCTCCCTTCTCCTGGCAGTTCCGACTCACCTTCCATGCTTGGCGTAGGTGATGTCTCTTCTGAGAAGCTCTCCCTCACTTAATGGCTCTGAGTTTTCTTCTTCTGTGTTCACATGGCTTTGTCACACTTTCACACTGTATTTTAAAGTCTTTTTCTTTCATTATAAAAGGCACTCAGACTTACAGTAGAAAATTTGGTCAAGACCAAAAAAAAAGAAAAAAAAAAACAAGCTTAAAGGAGAAAAAAAATTAAGACAAAAGTCAACAACTTGGGGTTATAAGTACTGTTAATAGTTTGATGGATTTCTTTCCATAATTTTTTTCTATACATATATTTATACATTTTTACATATTTAGAGAAGGAAAAAAAATAAATCAAATGCTGCAAAAAAGACAAGGACAATATTGCCTGTAACAGTTCAGTGCATGTAGTGTTTCTAGGTGAATGGTAATTTTTAAAAATAGTTCAGAAAGTTTGCAAATCAGATTGCAAGGGATTTTTTAGCACTGGTTTAACAAAAACATATGCTGGAAAATATGCTTAAACAAATCTGTTTAAACAGTCTGTATTCTCTTTTTTCATCTGGTATTTTTCATGTCTTAAATCTTCTTTGAAAATGCATTTTTAGTCCATAATCCTCTGTTTTATAATTCTCATGGTATTATAGTATTTGCTTACTTTTTGGTAGTCCCTACCAGATTGCAAGCTTATTTAAGGCTGAGCCTGTGAATTTTATCATTTTATCTTTAATACCTAATGCAGTCTGAGTGGGTTCAGTTGGCATGAAATACAATGAATGAATGAAAGATGACCTCATTCTTTCTGAATTCTTTACTCAGTCAACCAACCCCTGACTATTTGTTATCTACCTCTGAGGTGACCAAGACTATGCTTAAGTCCACAGATCTGCTGGATGCCAGGAAGTAGAACCACAAGCCACATGTCCCTTCAGGAGTGAAGGTGTGACTCTCCCCACTGCTGACAGAAAGCCCTTGGGGATTGCCTCTCCTAAAGGGAGCTGCTTTGTCCAAGGTCAGCCCCTTTCCTAAGGTCGCCTGCATCCAATGACTGGTCCATGGACGTATAAAGCCCTGGTTCCGTCTCTGAAGAGTTGCTGTCCCAGCTTCTGAACTCCCCTTAGTGTCTGTCTGCTGAGGCCACCACAAAGACAGCACAGCTCAACTTTTCCCTTTGCCCACTCCTGCTTCTTTCTCCTCCTTTACTCGGGTGTTGACCTCAAGAGCACCGCCCCCAAACTTTCTGTGCATTAATCTCCACCTCAGAGTCTGCTTCCTGGAGAGCCCAAGCTGCAACAGTAGTGACCCAGAAGATGCGTAGACACACCCCTAACTTAAGTCTCATGCACTTCCAGATCACAGACTGTAACACCTTGAGCAGAGACCATGACTTACATCTGTCATAGCACTAACCTCACCACAGTCTCTAGTATGTAGAACACTCTCAAATTCTGAGTAAGCATCAGCTGAGTGTTGCCAGCTATTGGGATTAAAGGCAAGACTGACTGGTTCTCGAGTTTCAAGTCTGAGAGGCTGAGTGAAGGAGATGCTACTGGGAGCAGACGTTAATTTTGTGGAAAATTGGTTTGATGTTAGTTTGGTGCAAACCTGTTGCATTTGAACAGTGTCAGAATCTTCGAAGGGAAATGTCTGATAGGCAGTAGGCATACAGAACCAGGTCTTGTGTACAAGACAGTTTGGAAATAGAGATTGAAGCACTATAGATTCACTCAGAGCTACTAGTTGAACCTATGAGAATAAGGAAAGCTCAGAGTTGGGGGTTTTTTCTTTTTAAATTTAGAAATAGAAGAGTAGCAGATCCATCAAATGATGGCCCCTCGATTAAAGAAGGAGAGAAGAGGATGTATTGAAGGGAGAGAGGAGGGGTCAAATATATTAGGAAGAGACTCCATATGGTGCAGTATCTCCAGAAACAAAAAGAAGAAAATTTCAATAGTGATTTCTTCATGTTAATTTGGCTCAAGCTATGTTGGAGCTGCACATTGAGTTATCTGTCCCACGATGCAAGTATGGTAAAGGACACAGAGGCAATGCAGGGATCAGGGCAAAACTTCAGGGAATAATGATTGTTATCTTCAGAGAGGAAGGGAAATAGCAAGATGCTAGAAAAGAGGAATATCCAGTGTACAATAGAAAGCTCTTGGAAATTAAATACATGATAATAGAAATTTTTAATGTAATAGAATTGGAAGATAACTGACTAACTCTTCCAGAAAATAGTATAAATAGGGAAAAGTATGGAGAAGAGAAAGTTGGAGAATCAATTCAGGAAGTCTAATTTCTGAAAGATAGAACAAATAAAACAGACCAGGGAATTATCAAAGAAATTACATAAGAAAACTTTCCTGAAGGATATTTTTCAGATTGAATGAGCTCCACAAAGGCCCAATACAATGAATGAAAATAACCCACAACAATGATATTGATAGATATCAAAGATATTGTAGATTTCTGGGGTTAAAGAATAAAAGCTCTGGGAGACAGAGAGACAGAGACAGAGAGAACAGATAACAGATCACATGCAGAACCAGGATGGTATCAGACTCTTCAATAGCAGTACCAGAAGTTAGAAGACAATGGAATAATGCCTTTGAGGTCCTAAGAGAAAATAATTTCCAAGCTAGAATCTCATACCCAGCTAAGCTTTCAATCAAATATGATGGCAAAAAAGGACAAGATCTCAAAATGTATCTTCCATGTGTCACCTTTTTTTTTTTTTTGGCCGTGCCTCGAGGCTTGCAGGTTCTTAGTTCCCCACCTAGAGATTGAACCTGGGCCACCCGGGGCCACGGCAGTGAAAGCACCGAGTCCTAACCACTGGACCGCCAGGGAATTTCCCATGTGTCACTTTTCAAAAAGTTCCTAGAGGATATGCTCCACCAAAACAAGGTAGTTAAGAAAGAGCAAGACATGAGATTAACGACATCAGTCACAACAAATAAACAAAAATTAGAGGATCCAACAGAGAAGAGAAGAAAAAGGAATTTCACGGATGATAAGGTGGAGGAGCATGAGAGCTGAATTCTGATTTCTACGGCAGGAAGTTAATGCATAATAGCTGTAACTGAAAAATAAATAGCAGTATAATATTGTTATTTAGAAATATGAAGGTAAATAACAGGAGGTACAGCTGAAGAGATGAAAGGAATTTCCTGGAATCTCATGGAAGAAGAAACTAGAATTTCCTGGAATGTCATGGAAGAAGAAATTGGGGGAGGGGATCGGTTGGGAAAAGGGTTGCTGTTTTTCTTTCAAAGTCTTGTAGTAGTATTTGACTTTTAAACTAAGCACATTTATTACTTTCATACAAATTAAATTTAGGTAAAAAGTCCATGAGTATGCCAGAAATCATTTGTAAATTGTGTGTAAAAATAGCCCCCTCACCCACACTATTAGAACTCATCGTTCAGGAGAGAAGGCAAGCTCCTCTGATTTGTCTTTCTTCTTCTGCAAATGGTTTTTGAGCAAATTCTTGGGAGCCCAAAAATCTGCCAATCAGAAGAAAATGCAAGCCTAACAGCAGGAATCAGGACTGCAAGGAAACAGTTACCATCCCATAAAATTATCGCCTTTACCAAATTAGAATAAACCTGTCAAAGCGATGTTTAACTATCTTTATGTAAAAATCAAAATGGTCTGACTTCAACTGTCACACAGACTCTTTCAACTTGTCTGTAACAAAGTGCTCCCTTAGTAAGTCATATACATCAAGTTGCATTTGCACTTTGGGGAGCTGCCAGCCCAGGAATCCAGGAGGCTGCCTTTTCCACGGCTGCCTCTGGCACACATAGAACGGCCCGCTAGCTAAGTTGGCCTGGCAGTTGCAGCAGGATGGGTGAATGTCGCTCCTGCAGGAAAACTATGAAGTAAAATATCATTGTACCTACCTCACTGATCAATAAAACAAAATTAAAAATCTAGCTTCTCCACCTGAATGAGAGGCAATTTTCTGTGGCTTCTCACATTTGCTAGAATTTTACAAATATGTTTCCCCCAAACCACCAGATGAGAAAAATCAGTACAATACTAGTTATTTTTATGTGCTGCCTCATCCTTTATACAAAGTATCTCAGATCACTTTAAAGTGAGAGGGAAGAATGGAGAGTGTGATTTATGGAGCCTGAGGGACCAGGGCTAATGCTGCAGAAGTAGGGGATGGCCCACGGAGGACTCAGGAAGGAAGGAAGTCTAAGAGTCAGATACGAACCACAGTTACTGGCCCTTGCAGGGACAGGGAAAGAATTGTAGCAGGAGTCACAACTCTACCCTCAGAGTTGAGGAGGTCATCATGGAGGGATGGTCAGAACTAGAAGATAGGTGAACACTAACAAGGGTTGAAACGCTTATAAATCTCTCTTCACACTAATTATTTTTTAGAAAGAGCTTTATTGAGATATAATTTACCCTTCATGCAATTCACCCACTTAAAATGTAAAATTCAATGGTTTTTAATATATTTAGGGAGTTATGTAAGCATCAATCAATTTGAGAATATTTTCATCACCTCCCAATAAAACCCATACCCCTTAGCGGTCACTGTCCTGTCTCCCTCCCTGCCTGACATACAGTCGTACGCAATCACTATTCTACCTTCTGTCTCTATGGAGTTGCCTTTTCTGAACATCTCATATAAACAAAATCATACAATATGTGGTCTTCTGTGACTGGCTTCTTTAATGTAGCATAATTCTTTCAAGGTTCATCCATGTTGTAGCATGTATCAGTATTTCATTCCTTTTTATGGCAGAATAATATTACATTGTATGTATGTACCACATTTACTTGCCCATTCATCAGTTGGACATTTGGATTGTTTACACTTTTTGGCTACTATCGCTAATACTTTAGAGAACGTTTATGTATCAATTTTAGTGTGAATGTGTTTTCAATTCTCTTGGATACATCTCTAGGAGAGGAATTTCTGGGTTATATGATAACTCTATGTTAAACATTCTGAGGAACTGCCAAATTTTCAAAAGCACCGTTTTACATTTCCATCAGCAATGTATGAAGTTTCTAATTTTTCCACATCCTCATCAACACTTGTTTTTACCTGTCTTTTTAATTATAGCCATCCTAATGGGTATGAAGTGGTATCTCCTTGTCCCAATAATTTCTCATCTTTAATTTCGTTCCTACACTCTCATGATATGCGGGCTTTAATGGTCAGTGGCTGTTTTATTAAAATTCCAAAATGGAAAGAAAAGGATCAATAAAGAACTCCTGAACTTCAGTGCACCTCTTAAAATTGTCCACAGACCCCAATGTTTGGAAGAAAAATTACCCCAATGCTTGGAAAGGGTAAACACAGATATTAAATAAACTATACATTATCACTATTCATTACCATCATTACTTACTGAGGACATATATACCATGAAAGGACCATGCCAAGTGCCTTAGAGGAAATGAAAAACACACAGGCTCCTGACCACCAAGGATTTGCAGAATTCTGGAACTCATAATGATGGCAATAATACTGATTGCACACAACTTAACAGATTATAAAGGGCTTTGAGATCTTAACTCTGGGTTGTTTTGGGTTTTTTCCTCAGAAGTTGAAAGTTAAAGCAGCCAGGGGCTCTGTGACCCCTCTACTCCCACAAGACAAGGGATCAGGGAGGGGCTTATCAGGAGGTAGATGTGCCATGGGGCAGCATGGCAGAGGAAATGTATCTGACAATGGCTCTGACAAGGAGCCCCACATGCAGGGAGCATGAAGAGCCAAGAAGGGCTGGTAGCCTGGGAAGGAAGTCCGATCATGTTATGACACCATGGGCAGGAGAAACCATGGGGTACAGAGACATGCACTGGGGGGCCGAGGCGCCCAGACAGGAGATTGGGGACCAAAGGGGGGGGTGCCTGGGCACACATCTGCAATGGCCTCGTGAGCTGCCACTGGCTTTCCCAGGCCACCTCCACTTCCCTAGCAATACTGGCCCATTTGTGAATTTTCGAATGTGCCGCCCATTCTTATCTTTGTGTGTTTCTTCTACAGGTTGTTTCCGGAAACACGTCCTCCAATTCCTACACAACCTTGCCAAAGACATTACCATTCGAGACAGCATCGGTTGCTTATTAAAAACCTTTTGCTCCCTCACCACCACTTATGTAAACGTGACCAAAACGTGGCATTCAATGCTGTTCCCAATCTGCCCCAGTCCCCCTTTCCCAGCTCCTCTGCTGCCCCTTCCCCTGGCATTTCCCGCTCTCCCCACACACTCCGCAAAGCCTTCCCTGAGGCAGAAGTGATTGCCTCTCCTAGGCAGAAGTGATTGCCCTTTGCCTGTGTTCCCTCATCCTTTGCTTTACACCATCATTGGCCTCATCATCATCTAGCGCGCTACAGACAAAGTTGTGTACGTTTCACTTCCACAGATTGTGGGGTCACTGCAAGCAGGGGCTCCGCCTCATTTATCCTTGTAGCAACAGTGCCAAAGTGGGTTATCCAAGTGGACATGTCCAAAAGGTAACGTGTGAATGAATGATGGATGAATTAATGAATAAATGAATTTACACAAAATGTTAGACCAAACCTGGCAATATTTAGGAAAAAAAGTTGCCTTGGACAAATGTTATGGTTAAGAGTTAATCTCAACATCAGATCAGAACAACTGGCAAACTGTGTTTTTCCTTATACCTTTGTTCTTAAGAAAACCGGTATAACCTGCTTTGATTAGAGCTCCTTTTTTTTTTTTTAAACAAATTTATTTATTTATTAATTTATTTTTCCCCACCAGGGAAGCCCTAGAGCTCTTTTTTGATTCGAGTTCATAAAGGATATAGAAGTGGGCTTCCCTGGTGGCGCAGTGGTTGAGAATCCGCCTGCCAATGCAGGGGACACGGGTTCGAGCCCTGGGCCGGGAAGATCCCACATGCCTGCCGCGGAGCAACTAAGCCCGTGGGCCACAACTACTGAGCCTGCGCTCTAGAGCCCGTGAGCCACAATTACTGAAGCCCGCGAGCCTAGAGCCCGTGCTCCGCAACAAGAGAAGCTACCGCAATGAGAAGACTCCGCGCCATAATGAAGAGTAGCCCCCGCTCGCCGCAACTAGAGAAAGCAGGAGTGCAGCAATGAAGACCCAATGCAGCCAACAATAAATAAATTAATTTAAAAAAATAGGATATAGAAGTATTATTCAACCAAAAATGCAAAATGACAAAATATAAATGAAAAAGTGAAATGCAAGCATGCTTTTATTTAACAGTGGTCATTCATATCAGTGAGCTAGAAGAGTAAACAGAAGCATAGTTCCTGGGCCTGATTATTCTCCATCGTAGTAAGATGTGTATAAAAAAGGAGGGGATGGTGCTGGCCTTTGAGTTGATTTTCTAAGAAATGTAGTAGGACTTGTACATTTGTGAAACAGTTGGGCAATGTCAGAGATACATTTTGTGGTATACTGTGTCCTCAGCAAGCAAATTGATCTCTAGAGGAGAAAATACCTATAGTGCATTAAACATGGCTGCAAGTTCTTTGCCACTCCTCTCATTAAGAGGTGGATCTATATCCTTTCACCTTGAGTCTGCGCTGGCCCTCTGACTTTCTTCATCCAATAGAAAGCAGCAGAAGTGACACTGTGTAACTTCCCAGGCTGAGCCTGGAGAGGCCTGCAGTTTCTCTTGTGTGCTAGAAATGCTCCCTTTTGGAATCCAGACTATGCTATGAGACACTCAAGCCATGTAGAAAAACCAAATGGAGAAGAACTAAGGTGCTCTGGTCAACAGTCCCAGATGAGCTTCCAGCCACCAGCCAGTGCCAACTGCCAAGCACATTGGTGAGGCAACTTAGAAGTTCCACCCTGGTGAAGTCCCCAGATGACTGCAGTCCCACCCAACACCACACAGAGCAGAAGAAACATCCAGCTGAGCCTGGTTAACTCTCAGAAATGTGAAAGACAATAAATGGCTGTTGTTATTTTAAGCCACTAAGTTCTGGTGTGGTTTGTTTTCCAGCAATAGATAACCAGAACAAACCCTGATTCGGAACCAGGCAGGCTGAATTTACTGGAAAGTGAGACCAATTCAAATTTCTGCTCAGCCCCAGGAATACCAAAGTGGGACAGAAATAAGACTTTCTGCCTCCCAGGCAATTCCTAAGAGAAAGAGCTTAGTTGGCTGTGGAAGAATTAATAAGAACAATGCAGTAAAGTGAGATAAACTGTGCTTTGTCAGCAGTGTCAGTGGCAAAGTGTACAAAACCTATCATGCCATTAAAGTAAGCAATCTAATTACTACAATATGTATGAAGTAAAATAATCAACTTGCAGTTTGATGAGAAGAGTATATAAAATCAGTAGCTGTAAACAGCACGGTGGAATCAATAAAGTTTATGAAAATGGGATTTGTTTTGTGTGAATGTGAGTAACAAATGCACAACATGTCTTGTTCTTAGGAAATGAGGAGAGGGCCCTCTGTGGTCTGAGGCCACATTCAGGATAAAGGGTTGATGTATACCTATCTACTGCTTGATTTATTTTGATTACATCCAGGACTGTTGGGTTTATTCTAATTTTTTAGGTTTCGCATTTGCCCAGACACCTGTCACTTGCCCATTTTGCCTCCAACCCAGTGGACTCCTACTAATCAATGTCCAGTTAATACCACCTCTGTGAAGCCTTCCTTTATTCCTCCTACCAATAACTAATCATTTTCCTCAGTGTGTCCCAATGACACCTTTTACACGTTGTTAAAACAGCACATATCACCTTGTTTCAATTTCTCATTATGTGAGCTTATTGGGGGCGGGACTAAGCCTTATTCAGGTTGGTGTGCCCTCTAATGGGTAAGACCTGGTCCTGGGCATGTAGAAAGGCTACACAGTGGGTATTCAGTATTCAAATGGATGTGGAAGGACAGAAAGAAGGTTAAATGGGGGTGGGGTGGGGGTGGATTCCCCTTAAATGGTGACTTATGGAAAATACTAAGAGTTGAAAAGATAGGAAAGGAAATTATGCGATGGCTTGAGAATTTCTCTACAGGAAGGGCCTAAGCATGAGAGTACTGTTGGAAGGAGAGGTTAGAGAGTCTGCTTAGAAGCACACACTCTCTTAATTTAGATTTCATGTTTATTTGGGGTGGATTTGGGGCTCTGTTTGAGGCTATGGAAAAGCTAAAGCCACCCCTTGGTACAACCACTGAAAAAGGTGCTTGCAAAATAAGTTTGATTGGTTCTCAAGAGCTTACTGGTTGGTGGCAATATCTAATGTGCCCAAAGAAGGCAACTGGGACTGAGAACAAAATTACCTGATTGGGGTTTGAAGCTTTACCACTGGGGCAACAGCAAGAAAGCATCATGATTTCACAGCACCGGGCATAGAGGTCTCTGTAGATGGGGTCTCTGTCTTCCAAAACTGTTTCTCAACCATGCCTGGGCTTGCCCCCATTCCTTGGAGACTTTGATTTGATTGATTTGAGGACAGACCCTTCAGCATTTTCTAAAATCTTTCTGGGTGTTTCTAATGGACAGTCAGGATTAGAAACCATTCATTGCTCTAGGAGCTTACATTCAGATCCAGATACAATGACAAGGACCACAGTGTTTTCAGGATACTCTGGCAACAGAATAAAAACATTGCCTGCATATGAAGAGAGCCACATTGTATTTACATTAATTGAGCTGACATTTATTGAGTGGCTATGATGTGCCAGGCCCCATGCCAGGGGCTGGGAAACAACCATGTGCAGCGTTCACGGCGTTTACATAAGTCTAGTTGGGGTATTAGACATTAAATAATAAACACATATGTAATTACGAATTGTGATAAATGTTCTGGAGGAAAGGACAAGATGCTGTGATACAGAATAATCCAATTTAGGTGGAGTGGGGCAGGAAAGGAAAGCAGAGAGCAAGTCCCATTTAGGTTGAAACCTCAGAATACAATTCAGTGATAGATGTGTTTGAGGAGATGGAGATTAGCATTAAGTTGAACTACATGAAATTGCTGAGATTTAACCATTTATGACCTACAAAATGGCAATTTCATACGGTTCAGCCTAATATAAGCATGTAATCTGAGCAGGGACCGGGGAGAGAAGGCATGGGGTGTTCTATTTTCATCGTAGCAGGTACAGATGGCTGCAAGATTAGAGACAACTGCAGCAAAGGAAGGAAAACCTGCAACCCCACATTATAAAAGTAGCACTGGAATTTGAGCAGTATATTGAATGTTTATAGCATCCTTTGATTTTAAATACCCATACTTGTTCTCAAATCACTGATTCGATGTTTGGAGAAAAATCCAAATTTCCGTTATCTCCCCTCCTTCTAAAATAGAAGTGGAGAGGGGCTGTTGTTTAAAGTTTGGTTCTTGGGGGCTGTGCATTTCTGAACAAATCAGCTGCTCCCATCACCAGGTAACCACACGGCGGCACACAACGTGGTTCAGTTACCATGACTGCATAACAAATCTCCCTGAACTTAGTGGTGTAAAACAACAATCATGTAGTATGCTCATGGATCCCAGGGATCAAGTATTGGAAAGGCCACAGTGGGGATGGTTCTTCTCTGCTCTACAATGTCTGGGGCCTCATCTGGGAAGATTTGGACTACGAGGGGCTGGAATTGCTGGAATTGGAGGATCTATCTCCCACATGGGCTCTTCACTCCCTTGTCTGCTATCTGAGCTGGGATAGGTGGAAGGCTGGCTCAACTGGGACTGTGGGCTGGGCTACTGCCCTTGGGCTTCTCACAGCCTGCTAGCTAAATTCTGAGAGGAAGGGTCCCAAGAGGGGACCTTTGAAGAGTGAGCATTTCAAGAAGACCAGATCAAAGCCAACTGTTTCAGAAGTCACAACGAATCCTTTCTGCCACACTCCATTGATGGAAACAACAACAAGCTTACTCAGATCCAAGCAGGGGGAGAGAGGGACAAAAATCCCACCTCTTGATGGGAAGACTGTCAAGGTCACATTGCAGAATAGCATGGGGGATGGGAGATATTACTGCATCCATCTTTGAAAATACAATCTGCTGTGAAGTGATTAGAGAGTAACACCCAGAGAAGCCTTCATGAAGGGCCAAGTAATGGCTTTGCCCAGGATAGTTGTGCCTGGACAAAGTGAAGGTGAGGGCGAGCCACCTCTGTTACAAGAAAGAAGTGATTCCAGCAAAAGGAGTTTCCACAAACAACACTTCTATTGTCATAGTGTGCAGAGCAATGCTGGTTCTTCCTGAGAGGATGGAGACACGCACACCCAGTTTAGAGAGAGACAGAGGCCTTCTGCTGGCCTTCCTGAGAGGATGGAGACACGCACACCCAGTTTAGAGAGAGACAGAGGCCTTTGCAGAGCATGTTAGAGGGAAACAGAGTCTTCCAAAGAAATCAAAGGCTCAGTTTGAAAAGACCTCTTAAAGAGAACTGCAGAAGCAATATCTGAGATTTAGTGACTGGAGGCAAGAAGCAGATGTCAAGATTTAAGACGTCCTAGACTGCAGCCTGGAAGGAAGGAGCCAGGGGGATAAATACCCTGACCTTTCTCAACTCCTGCCCTTTGATCTCCTGCCAGTACCTCCCTTTGGCCAAAGCAAACCAGAAGCCAGAGGGCAGGAAGCCTGGGCCAGGCAGCCCCTGGAGGCCCGCTTTTTGAGGTACAGAGCAGTGTGGAGAGCGGTGGAGGTGGATCCAGAGCACAAGCCCTGAATGAAAGAACACACTCAGAGTCTGTAACCCACACTATATGGACACCTGGACCTGGGAGGTCCAATCTGTAGGCTAACCTAACTATTACATTCAAGGTTTGGCCACCAGGATGAGCAAAACTGGGATAAGCATTGTCCTTATTTTGTGTTACTGAGGCTGAACTCTGTTCACATACGGTATTTGTTGGAATGCTCCTGCAGCGTTAGTACACACAGACAGAGTGAGTGTCTTTGTGTCCCACGTTATTTATTATAAGGCAGGGCAGCGAGGGGGTTGAGATCCAAGCTCTGGAGTCACACAGCCTGGGTTCAAATCCTTGCTCTGCCACATATTAGTGTGGTAGGTGAGCTACTTAACTTCTCTGTGCTTTAGTCCCCTCATCCTGAAAGGAGGGATGAAGATTACTCTGCATGGGGTAGTCTAAGGGTAAAATGAAATCATGTGTATCAAGCACAATGCTTGACATGTAGTTTAAGGATTTGATAAATGCTGTTATTGTTTTCTTGCAACAGAAGCTTTCTGAGGGTAGTTTACATGCGGAAAGCTCCATACTTCTTCAATGCAGTGTAAAGTTGCTTTAACACCCTTTTCAGTGCTATTTTAATAACATGTCTCTTAGTCATACTTTAACCCTTACCCCCGATACACTGTCAGGTGGACAAACACGTAGAACATTACAGTCACAATTTAAAATACGTATGCCTTTTGACTCAGCAATCTAAGAGTAGGATTTTAACTCACAGATATAATCACAGATATGTCTATTGTACCCAAAGAACTATGCACAAGAATATTCTCTATAGTTTATATTTCAAAAGATTACAAAACAGTTTAATCTTCTAAAAAACATCTTTAAAAACATTTAAAAAAATCTTTTACTGCTGAAAAACTGTGAGACCAACACAGTTTTTCAGCAGTAGGGGACTGGTTAAATTATGGCACACAGAATGAGGCAGATCATTCTGATATGAAACAAACTCCAACAAGATATACTATTGAGTGAAAAAATTAATATGCAAAAACAATGCTTACAGTGTACCACCTCTTGAGGTTCAAAAAGGATACGGTGTATATATATGCATGCGGACACACACACACACACACACACACACACACACACAGGCTGGTATATATGTAGACTAGCTCTGGGAGGACACAGGAAAACTAGTAACTGGGGTTGCTCCTTGTGCAGGGGAAACAAAGGCCTGGGTGGGAGAGGGGCAGAGGAAGGGAGCCTATTCTTTGTCATACATTGTTTTGGACATGTTCAGTTTCTAACTATGTGCATGTATTACTTGGTAAAATTGATTAAAAATCCCAACACAGTAAATACACAGCAAAGGATACTGCTCTATACAGTATACAGCAATGACACATTTGGGGGCTGAAGGAATAATGTGAGCACATTACTGAAAATGTAATACTTAGGTATCACATTTCTAATGATGTACAGCTAGGATTTCTAGGGATGTGGAGGAAAGAGGGAGGGAGGATCCACATGCAGGTGGGCTGCAGGGGAACATTACCTTGGTTTCCTCAGCTAGGAGACGTGGCTCCGTGGTGAGGGCTCTGACGATGAGGAGGGGCCTCTCTCTGGGTGGCTTGGCCAACTGTCCACGTCAAATATCATTCTCACTCCTGCCGTCTGGCAAACTGGATGTGAATTTTAAGAGGCAAAGCATCAAACTCTGACTTGTCCCATTCATTCTTTTCCAAGATGTCAGTTGCTAACATATTTTTAGCAAAATAGGACTATCTTAAGGATGCAGAGAGAGTGAGGAAGCCTGGCAAAAGCTGGGAAAGTGAAGGCCTTGCCTGGAGAGCAGGAGAGGTTTCTGAGTGACCTTCAAAAGCATGATTTACCGCCCTGCACCCAAAACCCTCCCTGTTTCTGAAGGGGAAGGTTGCCCATGCAAAAGCAATGCCTATACCGCACGGGGCTCTGTGAGCTCCACCACCGGGTTGCTGCGGGTGCAATTCAACCTTAGCCTAGGCCCCAGGAGCCAACCAGAAGTGGCAGCCTTCCCGTGAGGCTCAGTGGCCTCCAAGACCACACTGCATCCTTAGCAATGGCCCATCTGCAAATGACCAGGGCTCTCAGTGACCCCCTGAAGAAGTCACAGCCCTGGACCCCCTTCCCCTTCCACCCACTCTGATGGACTGAGCCAGCACCTCCGTGGCACAGGGGCAGTACTCATGCTAGAGGCTGGTCACCTAGTGGACCGTGATTAGACCCTGAATCAGGCAAAATTAAAGCACAGGCTTCTAAATTCTGGTGTGCAGAGCTTGGTGGAGTGGAAAGTTCCCTTGACTGAAATCGTGTGTACAAATAAATATATCCCATCTCGGTGCCTACATAATTGCTCACGGGCTTCCCACACAGGCCAGAATTACCACAACAGTACACACGTTTGATGCAGAGAAAATCAAGGAAACAAAGGCCTGAACCAGAGCAGCAGGGCACTAAGTAGCTGATAAAATCCAGCTCCTCTGATTTCTCTGGGGTCTGGCTTCCTCTGTTGGATACTCACCTGGCCTGGGAGTCCTACAGATGACTGCACGCTTCTCTTACCTCTGAATCCCACTTCATACTGGGCATATTTGCCCAGAAGGAATTCATCTGTCCTACATAATTTTTTTTTAAAAGAAATATATTTTTCTTTTAATGAGAAGCCTGTAATTTTCACTTGACCCCTGACTGCAGTGGAGGTCCCAACCCAGGTAGCCTTTCCCCTGGAATGTGGAGTGCGAATAAGTCCTATTTGCCCTCACTTCCTCTGGGCCAGGCCCCTACTAGATGGTTAACAGCATCAACTCACCTAATCCTCACAACAGTTTCTGAGCTGTGTTTTATTTTTAGTCCCATTTTACAGAGAGGAGACAGGTTCAAAGAGGAAAAGCAAGTCGCCTATAGTCACCTGGGCAGTGTGACTATCACTCAATACACCTCATGCTCTTTAGTAGTTTAACAAACAACAAAAACTGAAAAGTTAAAAATCCAAGATTCCATTTCTTGACTCCCAAAGTCCTTCTTTTTAATCCAGTGACATGGCCCTGAAGTCCAGGCCACGCAGGGTGGAGATCGGGGTCAAAACCCGGCGGCCGCGCAGGACTCAGGCGCATGCAGGGAAAGGGCACCGCTGCCCGCCGCTATCCCAGGGATGGCACCTTTTCCTCTGCCAGGCCAGATGCGTTCCCAGGTGATCTGCCCCAGTGAGAAGCGGCTGCTTCCAGGCAGGCGGGGCGGGTGTGTGTAGGCAACGGCGGGGTCTGACTAGGCGGGCTCCTGGGAGTGGGGTCTGCCCTGGCAGCCGTCATTGGGCATCCCCTGGGGCTCAGGACGCCCAGCTGCGGGTCCCAGCGGGCGCGCGTGGGGCGTCCCCTCAGGGGCGGTCCTGCGCAGGTCTCCACTCAGGCTTCCTTGCACCTTCTCCCAGCGGGGAGACCGCCTGTTTTCATCAACCTCTAATGAGGTCCCTACCTGATTTAACAAGAGCCAGCGTTGTCTCGGCTATTCCTGGAGTCTTTACAAATCTTTACTTTGAAATTCCTGGAAAGAAAGAAAGGTGCCCTAAACATCTTTCTGCCTCACCTTTAAAGGGGTTCCCATCCCACACCCTCTCCACTCCCCCACTTCCCTAAACCAAATGAAAAGCATTCTTTGCAATCCCTCTAATTAACAGTTTGTTTTTATTTTTCAATATTTGGTGGCCAATTTAGTTTAAGGTCCTTGGGGAATTTAAACTACATAGATTAAATAAAAGCAGCTGAAAAATGGAGAATGTTTCAGCAGTTTCTTTTCCCTCTCTTTTTAATTGGTAGCAGCACCATCTGTAACAAGGTGAGTCTAATTCCATTCTGCTGAAAGAAGAAGAAAGTTTTATTTTATTATCCTTCCAAGAATATCTAGCAAATTGGCAGTGTTGGTGGGTTTTTTTTTTCCCCCTAATAATAATGAAAGGGAGAAAAGCCCCGATTTCTTTCCATTTCTGAGGAATCATCAAGTATGGGAGTCAAATGAGGACACGGATACATCCCTTGCATCAAGACTTTGCCTTACTCTAGAGCCCTGACCCTGGTACCCATTTTATCCAGTCCAGCACGGGCTGGCTGCCCCGCCCCCAGCCATTAAAGCCAGCCTGCTCCTGCTCCACTTGGCAGCACAAAGTGCCTTCTCCCCTCCAGCCACTCTGAGACATCTCCCCACTGGGGACAGGCGGGCCTCTGCTTCACATCAGCTGTTTCCTTGACCTCTGGACCAGTCAATTACCTGCTTTCAAGCCTCACCTCCTCCATGAAGCTTCCCCAGACTAACACAAACTCATCAGACTACTCCCTTTCTGTGAATTCCACACAATCCTGCACTGTTGGGCATAATTCTCTAGCATGGACAGCAAGCTTCAAGCTTTCACAGACACTGTTAAAAACTATTATTTATATATTCTCAGTACTCTTATACTGGTCAATTAAAAAGCAACTAGATACAGCCTTAATGAAAGGCAGCTTAGTAATATGAATCAAAAGACTTAATATTTCATCGGCCCTTTGACCCCAATTATACCTCTAGGAATATAACCTCAGGAAAAAACATGTATGAAGGAATGCTCATTAGAAATATTTATTACTTCTAAAATTTGGAAATAATCCAAGTGTCCAACAATAGGAAAATGGTTAAATAAATTATAGAGCAGCTATACAATGGACTATTCTACAGCCATTAAAAATATTATATAATAATACTTAATGACAGGGAAAGTTATTCAGGTCATATTTTTAAGTGGAAAAACAGGCTTTAAATTAATGGCAAATTTTACTTTTAATCATCTAGCTTTAGCTCAGAAGAGCTAAAAAGGGAAATAGACAAGTCATAAGATTACAAGGCTCCCTTTATTCTCCCTTCTTCACATGTTAGATGAAGAAAAATTTAAATATAGACAAGCAAGGAAAAAATTAACCAGGTTGTTTCTATCCACATATAACCACAATTAACATTTTGATGGACCGTCCTATCTTTTTGCTATGTGTGCATGCATGTATGCATGGGGGTGATTGCATGTATCACATTATACACTCTTTTACTATTCTTAGAGTCATTAAGAGAGACTATAATATACATCTTTGATTTTAAAAAGTCTAATGTTATTTTGTATTTTTACTCTCTTCTGATAATACAAGAACCTTAGGTCACTACTTTACCCCTCTTCCACTTCTGATCTCATGTGATATTGTTGACATGTATTTTAATTCTATATGTATTATAAATTCCACAAAGCACCTTCATAATCAATATTTATTTATGTTCCCTACATACTTACACTTTCCATTGCTCTTTATTCCTTTCTACACCTCTTATTTCCATATGTGATCATTTTCCTTATGAGTAAAGAACACTCTTTAGTATTTCCTTTAGTACATGTGACAAACTCATCCATTTTTGGCTGAAAAATCACCTTCATTCTTGATGGATATTTTCACTGAGTATAGGATTCTAAACTGGCAGTGATTTCCTGTCAATTCTTTGAAGATGTTTTGAACAAATTTACTCTGATTTGCCTAGGTCTGGTTTTTCTTGTATTAGTCCTGCTTGGAGTTTGTAGTGATTCTTGAATCTGTGGCTTGATGTCTTTCATCAATTTTTTTCAAATTCCCAGCAACTATCACTGCAATTGCTTCTGCTCAATTTCTCTCCTCCACTTTTGGGATTCCACTTACACATTATGTTAGACCTTCTCACAGATTCTCCATGTCTCTTATTCTTTCTTCTGTTTTTTCCTCATCCTTCAAAATATCATTCCAAATATTTTTTAGTGACCTTTCAGCTCATTAATTTTCTATATAGCTATGTCTAATTTTCTATTAAACCCATCCAATGAGTTCTTCAGTTCAGTTACTGAAATTTTCAGTTCTACAGTTTCCATTTCATTTTTCTCTGCCCAAAATCTCAATTTTATCTTTTATATCTTTGAACATATCAAGCATGATTATTTTAAAATCTTCATTAATACCTCTATTGTCTGGATAATACCATTGTTTCTGTGGGTCTGTTGTTTCTCTGGATTTTTATATGTGTGTTTTCTTTCCTTGTGTGTCTGGTTATTTTTGATTGAGAGTCTGAAATTGGATAGGAAAAACAGTAGAAAGGATTTGAAGTCTAGGGTGATGTTATCATTCCTTCAGAAAGGATTTATCTTTGCTTCTGGATGATAATTAGGGACATAGCAATCCAAATTAAGATATGAGAGGATCTGAAACCAGGGTTCAGACTCTTTGAGAGTTAGTTTACTTCTGGTCACCTTTACTTCCAAAATATAGATATTTAGGGGTATCACCCAAATTATGGGATGCTTACTAGGCTCCCTCACCTTGGGAAGCCTTAGACTCCAATTTTTGTCTCCCCATGTCCTACAAGGCTACCAGAGCCCTGCTTAGCTTCTCAACCTCCCAACCACCTCTTCTGTAATTGGCAGATATGACCCTACATGCCACTGGGTTTCCATTGCTCTGGGTGTCTATCTTCTCCCAAATCTTAACCTGGTAATTCTTTTCTGCCTTATTCACTCTCTAATGCCTTCAAGTGGATTTTTTAAAAAATGAGTTGGCCCAGCTTTTCTAATTGTTCTCAACAAATAAGTTGATCCAAGTTTCCTTATCTGCCACTACTGAAAGTAAAAGTCTGTCACCTATTATGAAATTCAGTTTTTAAAGGGCTCCTATAAATATGTTTAACCCTTGTTATTGGATAATTGGCCACTGTCTGTTTCTTGTCATTATTATTGAGTTAGTTGTTCTTTGTTCCTTTGAATATCAAAAGAATTGCCAACAAAAACTGTAGAAAATCACTTCTGCCTGGGGTAAAGTTGGGGTAGATAGCCATTCAAGGATCCTTTCTTTGTGGTTTATCTACTTTCCCCCACTTTACTGGTCAGAGACTGATCCATGATGTTGCCTATTTCCTAGCAAACCAAGGCCCAAGTGAGACTAAATCCTGATGTCTGAGTACACACCACACTGCGTTTTCCTCCCTGAGGTCTAATTCTGGCCGAGGGGTGGAAGCCTGTAGTGAGTCAGTTCTACTGTCCCAATTCTATTGCATGGGGCTGTGGAGAAGAAGGAAAATACAGTCTGCAATTCCACACACCAAATACCTGGGAAACCAAGCTGATGCATCCACAAGATAACATTTTAATTTGCCTTTTGCCCCCCTCACTTGAATTGGTGAGATCTTCAGCTACTGGCCCCTTTTCTGAGTGACTCACACACTTCTGTGGCTAGTGCTGAGTTTCGCAGCTACCAGAAAGAGAATCTAATGTTTCTTTTTCAAAGGTCAAGTATATCAGTGTTATTAATTTCCTGTTTAAGCTAATTTTAAGAACAGCCTTTGGAAGGAGAGAGGATGAGGTGGTATTCTATAATAGTGCTTCCCTCTCCAAGGCTCCTGATGAACAGAAGTGGGTCTCGGGAGGAGGTGAGTGTAGTGGTGTTGAGGACCTCAGGGCATGGTGCTTCATGGTTTCTGGCTTCTTAAGGAAGCATCAGAAACAATGGGTTTTCTGTGCCCCATAAAGCTTATGTCAGTTAGTGACCTTTGGACACCGATTAAGGATGAGTACCATAGAAATCATGCCTTTTAGAGAACTGGGAGGTTTCTTTTTTTTTTTTTTTTTTGCCATGCCACATGGCTCACAGTATCTCAGTTCCCTGACCAGGGATTTAACCCGGGCCATGGCAGTGAAATCTCAGAATCTTAACCACTAGGCTACCAGGGAACTCCCTAGACAACTGGGGGTTTCTAAGCCTGGCAGGGAGGGATCTATCCTAGTTCTATCACATTCCTTTCATCTTTCTATGAGAGGAAGATCTGCCAGACTCCACCTGCTCATGTGAGCACCAGCTCCCCTCATGGCTCATGCAAGATTTTAACAACACTGCTAGCCCCTCTCCCTCAGGCAAGTTCTTAGTAGCTCTTTCCCCATCCTAACCCGGCTTCCAAACCCATGGGATCTAAAGTAATAAAGGCTCTGGGTGAGCAAACTTTAGAAATTGAATTCAATTCAAATCACCTTTGTTGAATTCTTGGGGCTGAGGATATGACCAGGACACTGCATCTTTTAAAGAAACAACAGTCTTTATAGTGACCTCAAGATGTCTATCATATGCTTTTGGGGGGAAAATATTTGATAATATCATTTTAGACATATAGACACATCTACATATAAGTAAATGATAGTATATACATTTAAAAAATCTAAAAGAACACAAAACATGCTGTTAATATAATTACGAAGGGAGGACTTAGTTTTTTACTTTATATACTTTTTTCCTTTTTTTTTTTTTTTACAAGCAAGAATTACTTCTTAATAAAGATTTAAATTTTTTAAAAATAGAGGCTTTGGAAGAGTTTCTGGAAAAATAAAATTATAACAAAATACACTGGAATACTCAGAACTTTAAGTTATTTTAGATTTAAAATTCTTTTCAGTAATTGATTCATTTTTTATTCATTCCACACATATTTTTGAACATCTCTGTTCTTTGCATTTTATTACTAGGTGATTTTTAAGCTTAAAATGGATTGGGTTAGGGGAGGGTAGAGGGAGCAGAAAAGAACCATGAAAGGAAGACCAAAGAACTAGAAAACAAGGTCCTCATGCTTAAACTTACATAATTTATTCATCTCATCCAAGCATCCATCCATCCATCCCCTCAATGAATATATACTCATCAGATACTTACTTCTTGCAGGACTCTATGCTAAGTACTTCAGGGGATAAAGAGATTAGAAAAATCACTCCCACCTGTAATGAGTCCACAGTCATGGCCCTAGAATGTTTGTACTATGTCTTGGACATAGTAATGCACCTCCCAGATCCACCTTAAACAAAAGATCTGCTAACCCAGCTGCTGGGAGTGTTGGACAGGCAGCCTTCAGTTGTCAGTTCCTTCAGGGATGGCCTCAGCTCCAGAGAGCCACCTGGCCCAAGGTGTGGCCCCTTCCCAAGTGGCCGATATCCAATGACTGTTACAGGAGCATAAAGGCCCAGACATCTCAGTACAACTTGGGAACACTCTGAGGGGATATTCTACGTCCAGAGCTCCTGTGGAATTGGCTGAGTCTATTGCTGGGCCTGCATCACAGCTGGGCTTCTCTATCTACTCTAACTCCCCCCTCCCCCATTTTCCACAGGTGATGATACCAAAGGCATTCCTTAATAAACATTCTATTCATTAAACTCCCTCTCAGAGTCTGCTTCCTAGGGAATTCAATCTGCAACACACTAGCCCTAGAAAATCGAATGGTTACAGACAATGTTAGAATAAGTCAGGTTCATCTACTTCTTGGCATTAGTCCAGCCAGGGCTACAGAAGCAGTATTGCATAGGGCAGGGGTTGGCAAACTTTTCTGTAAAGGGCCAGATAGTCGGGCTTTGCAGGCCACATAAAGTTTCTGTTGCATATTTTGTGTGTGTGTGTCTGTGTAAGTGTTTAACATGTAAAAATCATTCTTAGTAGATTGGCAGTAGAAAAACACAGGCAGGAGAAAACACAAGCTGCATGCCGTTGGGTCATAGTTTACTGACCCTGGTGTAGGGTATTAAGAGCAGAGACTTGTTAGGAGACCATTCTCCGTGGGTCACTCATATTTCTGCACATCTAGCAAAGCAGAGGCAGGAATAACATTGTCCCACACTACCTTTTTAAGTATTTTGTATAGCCTACAGCCTAGGAAGATACAGCCTCTCCTTCCACAGAAGAGGTCAGGCATGCTCTCTGCCCACTGTAAAAGATTGCCACTTAGGTAACATGGGAGATAGAGCCCATCTAAGTCTCTCTTGGCATCAAGCCTATTTCATGATTTTTCCAAAGTATACTGTGCCTCCTTCTCTACCCGCTTTCTGATGTGCCTTCATGAGGGAACATGTTTCCTTCCCTCCCCCACTGAGAATCTCTGATTTAATGTCAGTGGAACCTCAACAGGGTAAAGAAGTATAGACCAAGTACTGTAGAGTGTGTTCAATTTTTATTACTTAAGTGAATTCTCTGTTATTTGTAAAGTGTAGGCCTACAAATACAGAGAAAGGAAGACTTTGCTAAGGGCTGAGTGCTGTACACGCCTTCCCTCAATTAACTACACAACAGCTTTCACGGAGGGCAGCATCAGCACCTCCCCTTTGCTGATTAAAGAAATCAAGGACCCAGGAGGTGGGGCCTCTGCCTGAGGAACTGGCAGCTGATCAGTGGTCCGGGGGGAGCCCCAAGTCTGCTGGACCCTGAGGCCTGTGCTCTCTTTCATATCATGCGGTGCCCTCGCTGTTCGTTTCTGTTCGTGGGTCTCTAGTCAGGCCGAACCAGGATCACCTGGGAGTTTTAAAAAATACGGCTGCCCAGGCTCCAACCCAGACCGATTCAATAAGAAACCCCGGGGATGGAGTCTGGGCAACTGTATTTTTAAAAAACACCTCCCCGGGTGGTTCTCACGTGCAGCAGTGTTGAGAGCCACTGACCTCTCTGCCCCTGGTGGGGGGGCGCCTGTCCCTTCAAGGCCCCGCGCTCGCCTGTGGGTTGAGGGGAGGGGAAGGCTCACTGAAGCCCGCCTGTTCCGCTTTTCCCCACACACAGAGAGAGGTCACTGGCTTCTTGGGTGCCTGGGAAGCTGCCAGCCCTGGGCCTGCCTGCTCTGGCCATGGCCCTGGAACAGAAGAATGGAGTCCCTGCACCGCCGATGGCACTCTTAGTCTGCCACTTGCCAGGAACATTCTGTGGCTGAATATTTCTGTCAAGAAGGTGATCAATAAAAATGGTACCTGCTCGAGAGAAAGAGCAGCTATTAAAACACCGGGATGCCTGGGGTGGAGGCTGGGGGCTGGGAGCTTACTCACAGGGCCAGACAGAGAGAGGCGTGACCTGGGCTTCTTTCCAGAACTCCTCCAGGACCAGAACTGCTGCTCTGACCCTGCATAGTTATTCTCTTCTCGGTGCCAGGTGGGATGGAGCGCGGGGCTCCGGGATGTTAGGTCTGGCAGATTCCAGAGCTGATCATCTAGCAGAGGGTTGTCCAAGCTCCTTGCCTGCTTCTGCCTCCGCCTCCCTTATAGCCCACCTGGTGGTCATTTCACTGCTCATTAGCACCTCCTCCAGAAGGTGAGGGGTTGGGGAGGAGGTGAAGCTCAAACCCAGCAATCCTGCCTGTTAGCAGCGCTTATAAAAGCCTTGACGCTTATAAAAGCCTTCACGGAGGAGCAGGTGAATGCAGTTGGCTAGAACCCGAGCCTCCGGCATCCTGGTGCCGCAGCTGCCTGGGGCCTGGCATTTGCTGAGCATCTCCTGTAACCACCAGAGCAGCAGCTGATGGTGTGAGAGGCGCCTGGGAATCTGGGAGGTGCTTCAGAAGTGAGCCTCCACCAAGCCTGTGAGGTGGGTACAATTCTTGTCTTCCCTGACAGATCTGGAAGCTGCGTCTGGGAGAGGCCAGTGACTTGTGCAAAGCCACGCAAACCACAGCGAGTAAGTCCACCAGGAGTGTGAATTCTGGCAGAAGTCGGAGTCCGGATGCTACAGGCCTTACTCTACCCCTCTGGTTTCCTACCATGTGCGCTCCATGTGAGGCTTAAGGTCCCCACTCTCAAGGGACTTCTGACCCAACAGGAAAGGAATGTCATTTTTTTGAGTTAAAATTGAACAACCCACAAAACCCAAAAGGGAAGTGACGTGTGAGAGTCACAGCTGCTGAGAGGAAGAGAACCAGGAGGGGGATCCTAAAGGGGAAGCATCAGAGACCCACTTTGAAAGGGGGCAGCATTTGGGTAGATGAAGATCAGAGGAGATTCTAGGCAGGGACATGCGACTGGAAGCCCTTCAGAATGACAGGGGCTGTGGTCAGGTGAGCGGAGGTGGGATCGCAGCTGGCCTGGGGCAGTGGTAACGCCTGCTGCTGCCTGGCAACCTTTGAAGGCTGAGAAGGTCAGGTCCGAGTTGCGGCTGTGCTCCAGGAAGGCCGCAGGGGCAACCGTGGGTGGGACAGGCGGAGGGGAGAGCGCACAGGAAGCAGGATCAGTTCTGCTGCCATCCTGGTCCAGGCTGAGCCAGGAGGGAGGAGTGGCCCGACCAGCAGAGAGATGCCCCACAAACCAAATCATCCCCGTTTTTGGAGCCTGTAACCAACTCCAGGCGGTGCCTTTAAAATGAGACTACGGGGCTTCCACGAAGTCAGGTTACCTTGTTACGGCGTCAAATGGGTTAGTTTTTGGTCCCCAGATGGCTGATATATCTGCTCTGGGATTTACAATTTTTCTAGAAATACTCAAGTCCCTGGAATTCTTAAAGATTTCAAATCCTTCAGTAATAATTTTTAAACATTAAAATTTTCTCCAGCAATTTCTTCCAGGCTTCATAAAGTCAGCTATGCTATTAGGCTCTTGGAAGAGATATAAGGGGGTGGCCTGTCTTCTGAATAATCACCCAGCAAATCTCAACCAGTGCGACTGTCTCTCACCAGGCTTCCATGTACATAGTTTTGTATCTTGTCATGATATGTCTCTAAAATGAACTGGCCCACAGAAGATCTTAAAATTAATGTTCAGGGGGCTTCCCTGGTGGCGCAGTGGTTGAGAGTCTGCCTGCCAATGCAGGGGACGCGGGTTCACGCCCTGGTCTGGGAGGATCCCATATGCCGCGGAGCAACTGGGCCTGTGAGCCACAACTACTGAGCCTGCGCGTCTGGAGCCTGTGCCTTGCAACAAGAGAGGCCGTGACGGTGAAAGGCCAGCGCACCGCGATGAAGGGTGGCCCCGCTTGCCGCAACTGGAGAAAGCCCTCGCACAGAAACGAAGACCCAACACAGCCAAAAATAAATAAATAAATAAAATGCTGGCTTAACTCCTAGAGAGTTTCATTAAAAAAAAAACAAAAAAACTAATGTTCAGTTCCCCATACACATCTTTCCCTCCTTCCTACCCTAGAACAGGTCTGGCAATAGATGAATTTAGGAAAGTTTTCTACTGTCTTGGTTCAGACTGACATTTGCCTTGGGAAGCAGGTAAGTGCTTTTTCCCAAGATGCATTCAGAATTTCATGCTGTGTTTCTTAAAATCTGTGATTAGATTGATGGGTGGTCAGGAGCCCACCTCTCAGGACTCTCTCCCTGCCTGCCGGTCAAGGAGCAGCCTTTATGCAGACCATTTGCCTCCCATTGAGCTGATCAAAGAGTCCAGTCCATAGGCTGGCCAGTGGCTATGTGTGGCTGGGAGCAGAACACTGAACTGGGCCCATCAGATTCTAGCTCTTGAGAATTTGATCTGGCAAATATGGAGGAAATCAGGCACCAATATGAGCTGAAGTTGAAAGGACGTGATGATGGAACAAAGTATTCGGAGAGGGACCATGATGGGCCAAGTGGAAGACAAAGTTATGAGGCAGAAGAAGCAGCGGGCAACCCATTCCCTAGAGCTGCCTTGGATCTTGATTTCAGATTCCAGCTCAGGTCCATGTATATCCCATCAGTAAACCTTCTGCTTTTGGAAGTGCTCTCAGTTTGTGTTTTCTGCTCCCAAAGAATACCCCTTCAAACTAAAAACTTACTAATTATAACCTAACACAGTATCCCCTAACACAGCATGGGCTGAGCCCTACTCAGTCACCAGCTCTTCTCAGACCTGAATGTGAAAAGATCCTATTATTTTGCAGATTCTGATTCAGCAGGTCTGGGCTGGGTGCGGCTGGGGTTCTGCTCCCAGGTGATGCCATTCCTGCTGGTCCTAGGTCCACAAGAGCCAGATGATAGGTAACTGTTGTTACGTACTTGGAAAGAAAGAAAAACCTAAACTAAACAAAGCCAACAAAGACTAGGTTTCCAACCTGTCCAAAAGATAGGCAGTAAAGAAGCAAAATCAGTGATACTTTCTAGCCCTTTTCCTTTCTACGGCATTTAGAAAGAGAGTGGATGTAGATGGTCAAAACTGACATGACTAAGGGCCTCTGAAGTTTCAGGATACTGTAATATTTGAGGCAATCCTTTTTTCTTTAATTTTTTTTAAGAGCAGAACTCTTGGCATCAATAAATTCCATCATTTGCTAAACGGACTGGTTTTGAATAATGTCTATGACTCTTACAAGAAACTGTTACATTTCACTAGAAGGTAGTATGATGGAAGTTGGTAATCATTCTAAACTCAGCAAGTAAGTTTCCTGCTGCGTCATTTCCAACACTGCTGCTTTCCACTGCTGCTGAAGTTTGGGATGCATATTTTGCTATTGAAATTAGAAGGCTAATTCTTGACTGAATGCAAACATCATCTTCCTCACATGTATTTTCCTGTTCTAACTGCAAGATGGATCGAACTGCACACCCTCTTCCAACACCAAAAAGCCCCGCTGGGGTAGAGGTAATAGTGAGATGGGAAATAAAGGGAAGAAAAGGGGTACGTTACTGCAAACATGAAAGCCAACCTTGGAGCTGGTTTAATGAAATCAAAAAGCATAATATAAAAATGTGAGCTCTAAAAATATCCAGTAGACTACACACTTATCTTAAGGGGAAAAAAAGGGCTTTGCCTCGGTGGTATCTTGGGCAATGGCTCTTTTAGTCCATTACAGTTTGTGAGCCTTTACTGCCTGTGATAAGCTGGAGCCTCACCATGAATTTTTAGTGCTTCAGGTAGGGTGATCACAGCTTTCCAAACTGTAAATTACTTTAGCAAATACTCTGGACAGAAGGAAGTAAAACAGAAGACTCAAGCTGAGAGGACCGTTTTTATACTCCCTCGACCCTGCTGCTTATCTGCATGGGACATTTGGGTAAAAGCAGGTTTTATGCCACCCCCAATCCCTAATCTGACCAGCCTTTTTAGTTGGATTTTGAGTAAACTTCAAAGCCCTCTGTCAGTCATGCAATAGATGTGAACACAACTCACCATGATGATAAACACAAGTGCATATTGCAGGCCTAAGCACCACCTTTCATGAGATCACATTTTTAAAATGTTTCTCTTGGCCTTACTAATCTACTTCTTCACTATTCAACCAACTTCTTCTTGAATCAATCAACAACAGGGTCTTTAATCGACAAGGTTAGTACAAGGGTAAATGCTTTAAAATCTCACTAAGATAATGAAAAGTATGCAAACTATATAAACCAGACCATTCACATCTGGGACATAAAATAATTTTAAAGATGTTATATTGATCATGTCCTCTGAATTTGAAATCAACACACATTGTACAGCACACAGTTTTCTTGAGCGGACAACAGGACAAAATATTTGAAAGTGGAACTGAGTTTTACTGAGTATCTTCCATGGGTCAGATGCTTTATATATACTCTTTCATCTCATTTATTTCTCCCGAAAGCTCTATGAACTGCTTCTCCATTTCAAAGACAAGAAAACTAAACTTTAGAAATGTTAGTGTGCTAATGCCATGCTGGTATTCAAATATAAGTCTGCCATACTCCAAAGTCACTATTCTTTCCCCTGTCTCTCTAGCTGCCAAATAAAGGCGGCCCTCTCTTTACGTCTCTCTTCTCCCCTATTCCTGACCCCGTCTTCTCCTGGCTGCGCACAGTAGCTCTATTTTATTTTCTATGGCTCTGTTATTTATCCTAGGATCATATTTGTCTGCCTATGCACAATCATTTGTACTCCCTCTCCAATAACTAGGAGGGCTATAGGTAGCTAGAAGCAAGGATGGATGGATAATTTTCACTGGCCATGCTGTGCCTCCATTGACAATTTAACAGATGTAGGGAGCATTCCGGGGTTCCTATAGTCCTGTGGTAGCTCTTCATACCTTTCTCCCGCCTCCAAAGCCAAACCTCTTCACCAGCTGACTCTGGGCCTGACAAAGCTTGGCTGGAAAGAGCCCGAGAAGGAGGCTTAAAGCGCAGAAAAGGCACCGAACCACATGTCAATACTAGAAAACAAGCTAAGATGAAGGAGTACACTTGTAAATATATCTCTGTGTGCTGAATTACAAACAAATGTTTCATTATTTCTTTAAGATGCATTGCTAGGAATGAAATGACTGGGTCAAAGTGTTTACTCTGTGGCAGGCACTGTGCCACGCGCTGCACATATATTGTCTTTTTAAAGCCTTTCAACTCCCCCGTAAGGTAGGTAATGTTATCATCCCTATTTTAAGATGAGAAAACTGAGACTGAGGGAGGCTGTCACCTGTCCAAGGTCACACACTAGGAGATGGTAAAGCAGGGATTCACACTCAGGCCTGACCTCTTTATGGCCCAACTATCCTGCTTCAACGTTGCCATGTTAAAAGATGCAGGAGGTGAGTGAGGGAATGAAGGATGGCTTTCATCGTTATTTTCAAAAGTTTGATTATAAGTTTGTAAAATAAAGGTGGGTTTTTAAAACTATGTCGCTCATGTATATGAACCCAGGAAAACGAGATTAAGCAAAGCTTCTGGCTTTCTGCTACGATGCGTTTCCATGTTCCCTAAGCTTGGTGATTAGCCAAGCAGCATTTCAACGAAACGGGCCTGTGAGTCCAGTCAAAGCTTTTACCTGCCAGCATCCAGATACAGCCGTACTGGGACAGAGACGTTTATTGAGTATCTGCTATAGGTCAGAGGCTGGGCTAGTGGTTTTACATGTGTAATCCTGATGCCTTGGAATTGGCCTTGGGGCCCTTAATAACAGGGGCTAAGTGTTGTTGCTAACTCAGGAGAGCTTCCAAAGCTTGGGGCAGCACCCAGATGGCGCCCCCTCAGGCTTCCTGAGACCTGGCAAACCTGCCCCACTACAGCCAGTCGCCTTCCCTCCAACCCCTCCAATCCCTCCGGCTCAGAGCCCATGGCAGCAGAGCCCACAGCAGCTTTGGCTTTGGCTCTGTTCCTGGTGTTCCAAAGGAGGGGGAGTGTCAGAGTATTACTAGTAAAAACTGGGGATGCTTATAACAGAAAACTGGTATCTCATTAATTCATTCATTTATGCATTCGTTCTCCCAACAAATGCAGTATCTAGTGAGTCTATACTATGTGTCAGGCACCGCGCTGGGTGCTTGGGACACATGTAACCACAACAGACCTTGCCCGCATGGAGCTCCATGTGGACGTCTGCTTGGGCACTGGTCTTGCTGATCTGCCTCAGGCTGGCCTGAGCTGGGAAGAAGCGAGCTGGAGAGAGATGTCTATAGAAAGAGGGGGAGGAGGTGGAACAGCCAGGATTCCCACTGTTGTGCGTCTAGGAGGCAGGTGTTGCCATGTGTCGAAGACTCCTGAAAGGCAGGTTGGAGCCTTCTTGTCAGTACCCACGTAGAGGGCTCCTCCCAGGCAAGTGCACCTGCCTGAAAGACGCTGTCGGGTATATTCCCCCGTGGAAGCTGAGAGACATGTAGAAAAGGGCAAGTTGGAGGGGGATCTCCCTATGAGGAAATACTGTGTGTGTGTATGTGTGCAGGTGCGGGGGGATGGGAGTGTCAGAAAAGGGACCTGTAAAGCCCTCCAAGGCCTCATGTATGTTCCCTTGAGAGATACAGAATGCACGTGACCCAGCTTTCCTAAGGAGTACAGGTGTCTTGCCTGGTCGCAGATGGATTTCACTGGAACCCTCTCCCTAGCAATCTTCACAAGCAGGCAACTCAACAAGACCTCCTCTTCCTCCTCAGCCTAATCAAACCCATCTGGAGAAACAGAGGGCACGGCCTCCCTTTACACCCCCTATCCATCTGAATTACCTGGACAGGACCTGGAGTCCTGGCCAAGTCAGTATGAAATTGTCCCCGGCCTTTTTTCTAACACTTACCAGAGCTGGAACTTTTTTTTTTCAGAGTGGAATGTTTCCAAGGTGACATTTATAGGAGTGTGCTGATTTGATCTGGCTTCTAGGAAGCAGGGTAAGGTTGAGGTCCTTGGCCTTGACAAGGCCAGACACAGAGGCTGAAGGTTATTATTTAAACCCAAGTTCCCAAATGAGCAGGTTAGTGTCACCAATGTTTACAATACTTAAAAGCATCTCTCATAAGGAGAACGGTGCTGCTGCAAGCCAAAGAAATAGACCACTGCCCACCATCAATTCACTGCCCTTTTGGAAGGTCAGAGTTGAAAACTTCCGATATCATTTCATTTTCTTTGGAAACTGTTTATTTTCAAAGTTCTCAGTTGTCTCTACTGAGCTGCCCATTTGTCATCTATTCAAGGATCAGAGTAAGCAAAGGTTTTCTTTTGACATTTTCTTCACTCCAAAATTTAAGGAGAGAAGATATTCTTGATTTCTGATAGCAAGGCAATTACTAGTTATTCTGAAAATCAAAAACAAAAGTGCAGTTAGACTGATCAGAGGATCTTTTCTCTCTGGGAATACTGGTCTTGCCATCTCTCCAGCAAAGGGCTGCTGACTAGCAGAGATTTTAGAACGTGTGCTTCCCTTCCTCTGCTGTTCTCATTTCTCCATAATGGTAGGCTCTAGAAGGTAGGCTCTGTGAGGGCAAGGCTTCTGTCTGCCTTGAGCACTGAGGGAGGGAAGCCTGGCCCATAGCACACAGCCTGGCTCCAAAGAGGTCCTCCAGAAACTTTTGAAGGTAAATAAATATTTGTGGTCTGAGTCTGCAGCTCCATGTTACCTTTTCTGTGATAATTCAGCTTAATCCTCCTTTATCTCTCAAATAACATAGAAAGGGAGGAAAGCCTTTTTGTAACCTAATTTTAAACTCATAACCTACGTCCTTCATTATATCCTTCACCATTTGGAGCAAGCAAAACAGGTCATCATTTTCCCATTAGCTGCAGACAGCAAGGGTTCACTTTATATGAATATTCTTTCCCTTTCCCACAAAGTAATTACCTAAGATTTCTAGCTAGAAAAAAAAAAATGGTGTAATTTCTAACCTGAAACGGCATCGTTCATTAAGGTTGAAAAAGTGACTGGGGCTTGCTGAATCCTATGCAAATCAGTCCTGATGAGCCCTTAACTAATCTGTTTACAAACCAGACCTGCTAGACAGGCCTCAGTGATTTTCTATCAAAGCAAAGCACTGCTCTTTATGGGCATCTGGCTGTCCCTGAATGGGGAGTTTAAACATAGACCCTTTCCTTCAAAGTAAGATCAAAGGCTTTATTACTCTTAAATGAGTGCATTATTTCCACTTACTACCTTCTTGTTTGTAATCTGTGTTTATTAACAGCACTGTCTCAGGTTTACTTTGTGAATTACTAGTTTCTGAAAACAGTATGGCAGTTTTATGGACCACAGTATACATTGGTGGAGATTATGTAGCATATAATACGTAGAATGGCCCATCAGATAGGACATTACGCAAAGAAAATTCTCTGCAAAGATGACAATACCTGACCATGCAGAATTCATTTATGATTTCTCTTTTTAAGAGGAAACCATCTGGGGACTTCCCTGGTGATGCACTGGTTAAGAATCCACCTGCCAATGCAGGGGACACGGGTTCGATCCCTGGTCTGGGAAGATCCCACATGCCGCGGAGCAACTAAGCCCATGCGCCACAACTACTGAGTCCGCGTTCTGCAACTACTGAAGCCTGTGCGCCTAGAGCCCGTGCTCTGCAACAAGAGAAGCCATAGCAATAAGAAGCCCACGCACTGCAACGAAGAGTAGCCCCTGCTCGTTGCAACTAGAGAAAGCCCGCGCACAGCAACGAAGACCCAACGCAGCCAAAAATCAATCAATCAATCAATAAAATTAAAAAAAAAAAAAGAGGAAACCATCTGGCATAACAGGGCTAACATAAGAAAAGATTCCCCAACTCTAAAGAGCTGGAGATTAGGTAACTCTTTGACTGCCTTGAGGAGAATTTTCTTTGAAGTTTTATTTCTTCCGAAGAGAGCAAGTACGCCAAGCTGTACCATGGATGAGGGAAGCTCTCAGTACTGTTCCAGGAGAAGCACAACCAGGTGTTTTCAAAAGATAACACGCAGATTGTTTTTAAAAACCAAAAATGCCAGCGTGTGACTAATATCACTAATGGAATCCTTCTTTCAGAGTCCTTCAAGCCAGCAGTCTCCCCAGGGCCTGAGTGAGGGAGGACAGAGGCATCTGCCCTCCCTGGTCTTAACACGGAGATTAGAACCCTGTCCTTCACTCCCACCCTCCAATTCATCTTAGGAGAATGAAGCTGCCAAGAAAATTGCATCTTTTAAGATTTGTGGTGACACAGGTATACAAGCTCGAGGGTGTCACTGACCTACAAAAGGGACCAGACTAAACTGCTATGAGCACAGTGCAACTCAGGGAACATGCAACGTCGGAAGAGGCAGCTTTTAATGCCACTAGTTGGACCAGCCAGAAATTAAATGGGATGGTTGGGAAAGGCCATAATCAGGGATCAAGCCACTGTTCAAAGTCATATCAGTTTTTAATAGTGTTTTGTTTTGGACACTGAAGCAAGCATAAATTCACAAGGATAAAAATACATTTGTCAGAACCCCATGGTCAGACCCCTACCAACCCAAAATGAGTTGGGCTGAAAGTGGAGAGGTGGACAACAGGGAAACTAAACCTATCGTAAATCTCTTTAAAAGTCTCTTCCTGCTTATCACTTTCTAAGCGTCCTTGATGGCCCAGGTATGCCATTGCAAAATTGAAAAAAAAAAATCAGATAATATGTATTAAAAACCATGTCAAAAAAGCATTCCTGCACACACAAACAGGATCAGAAATTACGTTACAGAGGCTGGAGAAATAAGACATTCAGACTGCAAAGTCGCAAGCACAAAAATATTTAACCTGGAGACACTATGACTCCTACAACTCAGAAGAAGAAAGTGGTTCTGCGAAACAGCACATTAGGGCGTAACTGCACAATAAAATATATTCTTAATGAACGTTTGTACTGTTATCTATAACATGGTACACGTATTTGTGTGCAGAGGCACAGAATACAAAGACTCTCTCCTTCTCGAGCAGTTTGCTTTATCTTTCATTCCTGGGTAGTGTCTGTCTCCTGACTGGCTTGTTAACTGTTTGCATCTCCTTTGTCTAAAATATGGACTTTTCATCTCTGAGACAAAGGGTCAATTCTAGGCAAAAGTAAAAGCCAAATAAATGAGTTAGGAGTTAACTAGTAGAGCATACTTATATTAGCACAAATAAGCTATCAGGTCTCCCCTGGTCATCTTGGCTCATTAAAGGGACAAAACTAAATCAAGCAAGGAGAATGAATCATGTTTGGCACTTATAGAGAGCAGGCTTGGGGTCAGGGTTAAGGTCATTAAGAGGAGAGAGGGATTAAAGCTACATTTGCTCTTAGGGTCTCTGAGATTGGAACGCTAATGTGAAATTTCTGGAGAAAGGCTTCAAATTGTCTAAAATTACCATAGACTATTTCAAGTTCTATCCATAAATGGAATGAAAATTAAGTTCAACAGGCATAAAACAAATGTAAAAGAATAGCGAAATTGATATCATCTGAGCTCTGCTCAGAGGGGCTGAGAAGCTCCATCTGGAGGTGAGTTAACCCTTTCAGGGCACAAAGCTATCTCTTCTTGGAGTCAGGAGGAGTAATCCACCTCCAAAAGGGCCAGACCGTACATTTTTATAAGAAGAACTGGTGACAATTATGCCCAATTTCCTATGATTTAAAGGGAAAATAATGAAGGATTTTTTATTTTCTGATTTGACAATGTCAGTGAGAAGTTTTCTACTGTAGGATAGCGTTTGGTCCTGAAACAATATTTGTTCTAACCTACAATAATCCCAACTCTCAAGCATTTTAGGCATTTATCATTTTTAATGACTATAGCAAATGCCAAATTTTGTCCTTTTGAAGATAAAATGCTACACTCAAAAAGTCATGGGATTTGCATATACAGCCAAGGCTGAGAAACACACCCCAAACCTGCCCTTTGATTTTATGAGTCTGGCTGTGAGGAAGGTTTCCATAGTCTCTTCCTCTGCCAATGTCATTATTTTACAGAGAGGCCTGCCAAAATGCAGCTCGGAGCTAAGCGTGTGTGTCAGGTTTATTCAAGTGGCTCATTCTAGATGAGCTCTCTTGCCATCTCTTTACCAGGCATGACGGACTATCATTAATAAAAATGTATTGATCTCTGAATCTATTCCCAGCTATATAAAAAAAAAAAACCCTAATACATGAAATGGCTATATGAGCAATAAATAATCCCTAACCAGACAGAGTCCAAAAACTGTCAGAAGCACATGCCTCACATTTTCTTAAACCCTTAACTAAGAGGAATAAGAATTTTAAGCTAAAACAAACCTCGGAGATCAGTGCAATGTCCTCATTTTAAACAGAAGGAAACTGACCCATGATATTGGACAGGTGAGTGCTGACCCAGGGCTAGAACACAGGTCTCCTGTCTCCCAGTCAGGGGCAACTCTGGGAACCAAGACACTTGAAGTCACTCCCTACAGGCTGCTTGCAAAGTGCTTCACCTTTACTGTATTTTCCTATTAACATTCTGAGAGAGTCAAATTCTAGTCTGAATGAAGAAGTCTTCATCCCTTTTAGGTATTCTTGAATTATTAAATGATGAATACAATTAAACAGTAAAAGGTCATCTTCAATCTCTCTGCCACCGACGAGAGACGATTCCCCGTGCACATCGGCGCGATGGACGTGCTGGTTTATGGGCCTGACACCTTGCACGGAACGTTACAAATCCCTATGATGTCCTTAAGCTCCCTCTTCAATTGAACTGAAAGATGGCTAAAAACCCTACTCAGGCAGATGACTCCCCATTGGCTGGCCATCTGAGAATGCTCAAGGGGGCAGTTACTGCAGCTGAGGCTGGTGGTAACCTGTGCGCTTTTCCTGAGCAGCAGCAGGCTTCTGACAGTAGCCTGGGTAGGATTTATGCACCTGGATAACACCACCCCCCATTCTCTGCCCGGGTTTGCCTTTCTCTCCCACCCCACCCCCACCCCCCACAGGAAGCAGACAGATCGCACACATTTCTGAGTGCTTAGAAAACAAGTCAAGATCAAAATCCCTGCAATGAGAAGAATGGCCAAAGAGCAGCCCCAAACCATTTGGGGTTCACTTAAATATGGACCCAGCTGTGCCTGAGCATATGCTCCATCAACATGGTGTCAGATCACTAGGATAGCAAAAGAGTCTCTCAAACACCGAACTATTCACAGAACCCCTTGAATAAATCAAACTTGTGTTATTATGAAATTTACCTTATGCCTCAAGGCCTAGGCAGCACGGTATAAAAGATCCCATTCGGAACTGCTGTGGTCCTTAAAGGGGAAAATGTGTGCTTTATCTGCATGCAAGTTGACGTTTAAAGTACATAAAAACATGAGACTAAAGCTTGCTATCAAAAATGCATATTTTCACCCCGTAAGTTTCTTCAAACAGCATAAGCTAACCTTTTGACTAAGAAACCTTTGTAAAAGATCCACACTCTGCAAGACTTCTGTGTCTAGCAAACTGCATCATTTATAACCCAAAGGAAAATAAACTTGATCTGCTAAGGAAGAATCTTTCAGGGAAAAGTTCATGCAGTTTGTAGTTGACCTAACACAAATGCAATGCCGCCGCTTCCACTCACTTGGTCGTTTATTGAGCTCTTATTCAATGCCAGGTGCTGTCCTCAACAGGGGGGGCTCAAAGCTGAATAAGACACATTCCGTGCCCTCAAAGAGCTCACGGTCTGTTGTAGAAGACAGATGAACATAATGCAAACATAATGTAAGAAGTCCTATGATGCAGGCTGTATCAACAAAGAGCTATGGAAACATAGGGGAAGTGACTCAGCCTGAGGTGGCCGAAGAAGGCCTTTCAGATGATATGGTGCCTGAGCCAGTCGGCCAGGAGTGGAGGAGAAGGGCATTTCAGGTGAAGGAAGCAGCATGTGCAAAGGTCCTGAGGTGTGAGAAGCATGGCATGCTTGGGAAATGGCAAGTGCTGTGATTCACAACCTGTTGCCCACAGGGTACCATAGAGGAAGCAAAGGGCGACAGCGTTGGTGAAGTAAAATAGGAGCCAGAGCATGAAACTGAGGGGTTCACACTGCACCCAAGGCTAAACAGTTTCATGCAGGTGAATTTCAGCCTTCCACTTCCCTTGCAGTGGGGTGAAAAATGAATTGCGGAAGAACCAGATTGGTGCCCAAGAAGCAGCTGCGAATCTACAGAGGCAGAAAGATCAGTGGTTGCCTGTAGCTTCGGGGTTGGGGGAGGGAGAGAATGCGAGTGACTAAATGAGACTTTTCAGGGAGGGGGTGGCAGTGATGGAAAACTGGATTGTGGTGATGACTGAAAGTCACTAAATCATACATTTAAAACAAGCAAATTTTACTGTATGTAAAACTATACCTCAGCGCAGCTCTTAGGAAAAAAAGAGAAGCAACAACAAAGAGACAGAAGTATTCTAGACAGGAATCCATGAGGGTGTGAAGTAGGCACCAGAGATTTAGAATTCGCTTTGGAGAGCGGGTGGAGGAGAGAGCGGAGTCAGGGATGGCTCCTGGGAACCTGGATGGGACAGGGACCAGGAGAAGAAGGTCTGCTGGGGAGGATGCAGAGCTTGGGTTCTGATACACTGAGTTTAAGATACTTGTGGAATATACACCTGAGCAAGGTTTCTCAAACTCCCTGTTATTGACATCTGGGGCAGGATTATTCTGATTGAGGGGGCCTGTCGTGTGCACTGTAGGATGTTTAGCTCCATCCCTGGCTTCTACCCACTAGATGCCAGTAGAATCCCCTCCCCCAATGTCTCCAGACATTGCTGTATGTCACCCAGGGCAAAACCTGGTTGAGAACCACTAATCAATAGAGAAGGATCTTAACTCATGACTTTTCCTTAGCTTTTCTTTTTCAAAGCTATTTCACACACCATAAAACTCACCATTTAAAGTGTACAATTCCATGGTTTTCAATGCATTCGCTAAGTTGTGCAACCATCACTACTAATTCCAGAACATTTTCATCACCCCAGAAACCCCATACCTAGTAGCAGTCACTTACATTTCCCCCTCTCCCCTAGTCCCTGGAAACCACTAATCTACTTTGTCCCTGCAGATTTGCCTTTTCCCGACAGTTCATATAGAATCACTGTGTGTGGCCTTTTGTGACTGGCTTCTTTCACTTGGCATCTGTTTTCACAGTTGATCCATGTTGTAGCGTGTATCAGTACTTCAACAGATTTATTTATCTATTTATTTTATTTTTGGCTGTGTTGGGCCTTTGTTGCTGAGCGTGGGCTTTCTCTAGTTGTGGTGAGCGGGGGCTACTCTTCGTTGCAGTGTATGGGCTTCTCATTGTGGTGGCTTCTCTTGTTGAGGAGCATGGGCTCTAGGCTAGCGGGCTTCAGTAGTTGTGGCACGCGGGCTTAGTAGTTGTGGCGCATGGGCTTAGTTGCTCCGCGGCATGTGGGATCTTCCCAGACCAGGGCTCGAACCTGTGTCCCCTGCACTGGCAGGCGGATTCTTAACCACTGCGCCACCAGGGAAGTCCCTTCATTCCTTTTTATGGCCAACTTTCCATTGTATGGATATACCACGGTTTGTTTATGCAATCGTCAGTTGAGGGATGTTTGGATTGGTTTCCACTTTTTGGCTATTTTGAATAATGCTGCTATAAACATTCATGTACAAGTTTTTGTGCAGATGTATATTTTCATTTTTCTTGAGCACTTTCTAGGAGCAGGACTGCCGGATCGTATGGTAACTCCATGTTTAACCTTTCGACGAACTGCCAAACTATTTTCCAAAGTGGATGCGCCGTTTTACATTCCTGGCAGCAATGTATGAGGGTTCCACTTTCTCCACATGCTTGCCAACACCTGTGATTGTCTTTGACTCATGTTTTGTTTCAAGTTTCCAAAAGAGCACTTAATATTAGGCTACACTGTTTATGATAACTTTATAGATGAGAAAACTAATGGTCAGGAGGGTGACTTACAGGGGTAAGGCTTAGAGGTCAGTAAAGTACTTTCCAGCACTAAGATTTATTATTCTCTGTTGAAAAACTGTATAATTAATTACAATACTACTCTATCCTTCATATAAGATGCTGGCAGCTTGACACATGATGTCTGTGCTGGGTTTTAGTTTTTAAAGCTCCATCCATGCTTCTACCCTTCCTCTCTCAACTACTCAAAGATACCACTTACCAAGTATCCTCTTGTGCATCATTACTTTTTCCCTCTATGTGATCATTCCACCTCCATCATCATAACCCCATAACATCTCCCATACTAAAAATATAATTAAACTTCCCTTGACCCCAGGTTCCCTACCAGTATCTATCCCATTTGTCTGTTTTTTTTTTTTTTACAGCAAAACTTGAAATTTGTCTCTCTTCTCGTCTTCCAATTTCTCTCCTCCCATTCCCAATCTCATTTCTAACACTCCACCAAAGCACCTGTCAGAGTCAACGACTTCTATTTCGCCAAATCCAAATGACTAATTCTCAGCCCTTATATTACTCATCAGTAGCTTTTGATACAAATTTGCATTCCCTCCTTAAAGAGTGTCTTCATTTGGCTTCTAGGACACTGTTCCCATTTTTTTACCTACCTAACTGGTCACTGAGTCTCATCTGCTGGTTCTGCCTCATGTTCCCAACCATTAAAAGCTAGAGTAACACAGGGCTTGGTCCCTGGACCTGTTTTTCTCTACTCACATGTCTATTAGGCACCTCAAATAAACGCCTGATTTTTTTCTCCTATACCTCCCCCAATCCTCCCTCAATTCTTCTCCTACAATCTTGCTCTCACAGAAGATGGTCACGCCTTTCTTCCACCTTCTCCACCAACCTTGGAGTCATCCTTGACTCCTCCTTTTCTCTCTCTCCCCATCCATCAGTTAGTGGCTCTATTTTTTATGTTCAGAATCTGATGACTTCTTGCCTCCCCCATCTTTATCATTCTGGTCCCAGTCACCATCACGTCTCATCTAGATTATTATAACTGCCTCCTACCTGGCCTCCTTGCTTCCACCCTTACCCCAGGGTCTATTCTCCACACCACAGCCAGAGTGATCCCTCTAAAAAGTAGCTCAGAGCACATCAATCCTCTGAACAAAATCTTCCATGGGCTGGCTGTGATATTACGGTGTTTGCAAAATGGCCCCCCTACTGCCCCTCTCTGTCCACACTCTTACGTAGTCCCCGTCCCATGCTAACTCTGGGCTTGGCTAGGTGACTTACTTTGACCAATGGGACAATACAGCCATAAAGCAAGCAGAGGCTTAAAAGCCGCTTGTTCATTTGGTCTTGTCCTATGTTGCTGCTGGGAACCTTCTGTCACCAGGTCAGCAAACTTGGGTTAGCTTCCTGAAGGATGGGTGACCATGTGGACAGAAGCCCCAACCATTCCAGCTGTCCCTGCTGAGTGAGGCCAAACTAGACCCCCCAGCTCCACATGAGTTAGCCCAGTCAGATGAATAACATAGCCCACCTTGAGAATCTTGAAAAATAATAAACATTTGTTATTTTAAACCACCAAACTTGGGGGTGGTGCTGTATCAGTTAGCTTTTGCTTTTGGTAACTGACACACTACCTGTTTCACTCAGAATAAAAGCCAACATCCTAACATGGCCTCCCTCATTTTATGACACTTCACTTACAGCCTCGTTAGTCCTCATGTCTGGTGTTATCCTACCTCAGTGCCTTTGTACTTTCTGTTCCCTATGCCTACAATGTTCTTTCCCCAGGTATCTACATGGCTTGTTCCCTCACTTCCTTCCTATCTCTGCTCAAATGCCACCTTACAAAGGTAACATCCCTTACCACCCTAATAAAATACCCCAGGACTCCCCATCCATCTCCCTTACCCTGCTTTATTTCTCCTTTTAGTCCTTATTATCACCTGACATACACATTAAACATTTATTTCTTGTGTGTCACACCTCCTCACATACACACATATGAGACACCAGAATTTATGGTCTACAAGGGCAGGATTTTATCTGTTTTGCTTATCACTGCAGCCCCAGCACTTATAATAATGCCTGGAATTTTTGATCATCAGGAAAATGATGGACGTAGCAGTCCTTCTGCTAAATCTGGTATCTAGGCCTATCGCCTGAAGTATTTCTAGGGGCTGTGGTGGGGAAAGTGGCAACTATGCTCCCTACTGGGACATATTTCATTTTTTGCAGGCCAAATTCCTATAGCACCCACAACCCAGAAAACACTCAAACAAATTCTTGTTAAGGATGCAGGCAGAGCAGCAGGATGAGGGCTGGCCACCGGTCAGTTCACACTCAGTTCCTCTTGACCTCCCCTCCCTTCCCTTTCTTCTCATCCTTTCCCCATTAGTCTGCAGCACCCGTTTGTCAGATTATTTGACTGTTCACCAAATGGTTAGGAAGACAAAAAAACTCCAAGAAAGTATTATCAGCATAGAAATTTATTTGAATTCAAAATAATATGGTTATATTTAGGATAATATAATAATTATCTAAAGCACATATCATCGTAGGCTCTGAAACAGTTCTAAAGATGTCATTCTTTTGAAGTCAAAAAATATGTAGTAAGAATGTACAAGGAAGCAAAAATATAAAAAATAAGTTTGCTGAGTATGGGGAGTTGTTACAAGAGGGGCACACCAAGGTAATGTAACAGAGTCCAAATTACACAGCATGCAGCAAGGAGTTCTCTTGCTTTGTCAAGTCCTGGAAAATAAACCGGTGACCTCAGAATGCAAGAATACCACCACTGGGTTAACAGGACAAACTTTCTGAGGGACACAGGGAGTAATTCACTATACTTCCCCCTTCTCTAACTCCTTTCCTCACACCGATTTCTTTTCTTTCCTCCAGGATAGGTTTTATCCTGTGGAAAAAAAAATTTGGTTTTATTTGTAAAGTGGAGTAAATAATATCCTGATTGAAGTAGGCAATGTTTTAGCTAATGGTGCTCAGGAATGAAACTTTTGAAAAAGGTCAATCAGCTAGTTACTAGCAGAGACCATCAGTGGCTTGCAGAAAAAAAAAAAAAATCAGATAATATGTGTTTGCTAAATAGATAAAAAGAATAAGCAGTTAAAAATGGGTGAAAAATCCCAGGGTTTATTGTGAACTAGACAAACAAAAGCAGACAGGTGACCTTTGATTCAGCCCATTTACTTGTGGAGTGAGCTGTAAGAGGCTCCAAGATAGAGTTTGGTTCCCAACAGTGTCCACAGCCAAAGGGCAAACTCAGAATGTCTCCTCCTCTCGTAGAAACTGGAACACGGATGAGAAGTCTTTTTTGGAGTAGCCCTTCGCACACATAATCCTGTAGATCTGATGGGCCTGACTGCCCAGAAGGATTGGGCTCTTCGTGCTGGTAGCAGAGTCTTGTGCTAATCCCAGATCCTAAATCAAACAAGGGCGGAGGGGATACATTGAGGTTGGTAGTTAAGGCTCGCTTCAGGACTGTGGCTCCTAATGCTTGGGTTTCAAAGAAGAAAAAATGAAGCCTGAAAAAATAAGATACTTACGAGCGCGATGTTAAGTTATATATATATATTTTATATGTGCTTTCTTATTGCTGCAAAACTGCTCCAGAGAGAAACCTTGATTTCTGAGTGGCCTCTCCACTCCTCCACAAAACCTATTTGTTTTGTTTTGACTTCGGCCAGGTGTTCCTATCCAGGTGAGATCACACAGAGAAATGCTTTTTCAAATCTACAGAAGCCTGTAAGCCTAAGACAAACCCCATTATGAAATTAAGCATGATGAAATTATCAGTGATGAAAATATCCATTCAATCTCTTAGTCAACACATATTTAACAACTGCTGTATGCTGGGCACTGTTCTAAGTCCTGGTGATACGCAGTCATGATAATAAAACCAAGTCACTGTTCTCAGGAACTTACTATCCAGTGTGGAAGACAGACAGTAAAACAAATACTAAACTTCCAGACAATGACAAGTGCTCTGAAGAAAAATAAAGCAGGGTAAGGGGTCAGAAAGTCATACATAGCAAGGGGTGGGGTAGAAGGAAGAGAGTTCTGAGAGTTCTGATTGATGGGAAGACCTCCCGAGGCAAAGACACTTGACCGAAGATCTGAATGTGAGGGGGCACTGAGTTCTTTGGAGAGCTGGGGGAAGAGAGTTTCAGGCAGGTGGAAGAGCAAGGGAAAGGCCCCCTGGTCGGGGGGCATGGCTTGGATGCTCAAGGAACAGTAAGAAGGCCAATGAGGCTGAACTAGAGTATGCAAGGGGCTGGGGAGGGAAATGAGACTGGGGATGGGCAGAGGTGGAACACGGAAGCTTTATGATGTCTGGAGAGGAAGTTGGATTTTCTTTCAAGTGCAACAGACAATCAGCTTCACAACAACACTTTAACATCTCTGAGAGCTAACGTTTCATTCAGAGAGTTTTGGAAAACTTATGGTTGTTTAAAAATAGACAAAAGTTAACATTATAAATCTTTTATAGTTAAACTGTAGTTAATGGTATCCTCTACTATAAGAATGGAATCTTGTCCAACCTTGAAATATCTGGGGGTAGATGGAAGACAATGAAGGCATGGTTAACTGAAACAATATTCCCCACATTTCATTTTATATGTGATTAAATAAGTGCTGCAAACAAGTGGCAAAACCAAGACTTCCTTCTTACCATTACCATCTTCATTTCCTCCATCAATGGAAAAGCCAACAAGCAATGAAAGAGGAAGACAAGAAGCGAGAAGAGGACTATTTGTATTCTTTGAGGAACACCCTTGATAACGGAGCAGTTATTGATACCATCCACTCAAAGAAGGAAATGATTCAAGGAAAAAATAAGCAAAGTTTAAAGAATGGATTAAATCTCTAGCCTCTTGGATATCTATGATGCTATAGGTGTTAAGAGTATTTTGTGCTTACTTGTATAATTTTCACATGTAAACCCACAGATTTGGAAAATCTACTTAACCTTAAAGTCTTCTATAGCTTCCACTAAAAAGCAGGTTGAATTATTACCCACACACTTCACAAATGTGGACAGCTACATTATTGCTTATACCCAGACAAGAAGATAAGCCTCTTTTGTCAACATCATTTTGCTGCACATCTGCAAGATGCATTTATTTAAAAACGACAGAAAATCTACATAGAAAGACTGCCTATAATTTTTAACCTAGTAGTATAACTAGAATATAAGAACTTAGAGTAAACACAACATATCGAGGAGAAGACAACACTATTGAGAAGAAAAGGCTATTAGAGGTTTTTCAAAGGGGCAAGTAAATATCCCAAATAAGAGCTAATAAAACCAAAAAGGGGAAGCTAAAATAGCTTTGGTGGCTGCTACCTTAAATGGTGGACATTCTAAAAAGAGAAAGGTGATTTAGTCTATAAAATCCTAAGTGGCTTGTCAATCCTGAAATGTTAGAAAAGAAGGTATCCTTTGAAGCTTGTAACATATAATTTAAAATAAACAAACACCCCACTTCACTAATCAAATACAAATATTTATGAATTCATGAGCTCAGTGGGTGGTTCAGGAAGAAAATATAAAACAATTGCAAAAGGTTTCAACAAATTAATGGAGGACCAAATCGTTACATATTACAAGGACACAGGTACGTTGGGTGAGTAATAAGAGTGGTCATAATTTTCCATAATTTGTTCCTTAGTGGCCTTCAGAAACAGACTTCTAGGTTGGGGGGTTTAGAAGAATGATCTAGTTTTTGTACTGATTATGTTCTGATTATATACACAAAATATATTAGAATTTTATGATGTTAAGACCTAGAAATAAATGTACAAGCCTCTACTTCAAGGACACATTAACATCATCTCCCCCAACACAATGAGATCTAATGGCAGTTGAGCAAAATATCTCCTAGTAAGTAAAGGCCTGATCTGCCCAAGCAGGTATGATTGCTTTAATCAATGTGGCACTGATGGGGACTTCTTTAATCTCTATCAATTTCTCTACACAAGTCTAATTAGTTATGGTGGGTTTTGCTAACAGCTATCTGAGGTGATAAAAGCATTTTTTAAAAGTTCCTTTCTAAATGCTTTCATTTTAAGCAAAATTCAGAAATCTTGCTCTTTATAAAGGAAATGACAACTTATAAAGAGCAAAAGAGAACAGGAATGTCCGTATGTTTTACTACTGTACTGTCTTATGCTATCTTTTATTACCAAGAAAATAATTTTAAGGGACCTCAACAGGAGCAGATTCTTCCTGGGCAGGGACACTGGAGAAAATGATGGAAGTAAAGGTGTGACGTAGAAGAGAGTCCCCAAATAAAGCCAGCACTGCTTACAGGTTACTTCTTAGCTGCTTCCTCTGTTGGAGCCATAAGCAGCATTTTAGGAACCAAATAAGCTAACAGATCACAACCCACTTCATACATGTACATAAAGCAAACTGGGCATAAACGCGATTCTTTCACTCTTCTGTGTGCCCTAATAAACGACCCTGCAGCTTTGTGAAAACAATCCACTCAAGGAGCTACTTTCTGTTTCCAATAAGAGCAACACAGCACAACTATAAAAGCCTGTGTGGAGGATATGCAAACCTAAATATAACAGATTGGCATTAAAATAAATATTTTCTTAAATGAAACACGAGGAGAAATAAAACTACAAAATAAGAAACATAGTTTCAAACATTGCTTCATCCAATAAATATTTAAAGTGAGCCAACCATGTGCCAGGGGCCCGGCTGGAGAGGCAAGGAAGAATGAGGCAGGCTGAGGGAAGAGCGGGCGTGGAGGGCTGCCAGGGAGAGGGAACAAGAGGCCGAAACGAGTTTGGTGTGGCTGAAGCAAAGGAGGGGGTAGGAAGGCAGAAATGAGCTGGTGAGGAGAGCAAAGGCCTTTAAGACAATGTGCAGAGATGGACTTTAATCTACAAGTAACTGGAAACCATGAAAGAGACTTAATAGGAGAGATGACATAATCAGGTTTTTACATTTTAGGAAGTCCACTCTTAACCACAGAAAATGAACTGGAGAAGATGATGAGAATGAAAGGCAAGGAGATCAGTTAAGGGCAGATGTGGTAGAATCTAAACAAGGTTCAGCCAAGGTACTGGTAGTGGTAGAGAGGGCAAGTGGGTGAATTCAAGGCACAGTCGAGAAGTAGAATGGACGAAACATCATGGGAATGAAGGAGAGTAAGCTGAATACGGTATACAACTGTACATAATGTTACTTTTGTCAAAAAGTAAAGGGCAGGGGTGTGGGGAGTGGGGTAGGGAACAAGCGCTACACAAGAATCTGAAAGTCTGTTTGTCTAAAAAGTATTTTCTAACGTTGAGATCGCAAATGAGAGGAGGCCAACAATTTGCTTTTCAAATGACTTTATACATAAATATATATATATATATATATATATATATCCTTAAAGTAGTAAGATGTATTTAGAAATCTAGCATCATGCGAAAGGTCCTCTCTTCTTTTGTGACATGTATATCCAATGTCATTATATTATTAACCGTCAGAAAATGCTTGTTACTGCTTTCATTCTAAGGGCTTGGTAAATTAATGTCAATTTATGATGAAGAACAACATTTTACCGGCTCACATTACAAACAAACCCAAGCACAAAAGAAAAATCCCAGCCTATTCTTCTCATCTGAAAGGCCAGGATTAAAAGTGAACAAGATAAAAGGTTTTTATCCAAGCTAAGTTTTAAATAATTTCCAGTGACTGGGTCACTATTTTAGTAACCTTGCCTTCTAGGATAGACGTATGCTTTGTTACGAGAGGAGAGAAGTGGGAGTGGGGTGAGGTGGGGGGAGAGAGAGAAGGGAGGGAAGGAGAAGAATGAGACTAAACATTTCCCCCCCGCTCTCTTGGGTAGTCTCTGCATTTACCATACCTTAGCCATGAGTGTTGTTCCGAATCCACCCTGATAGTTATTAGCCGAGGGAACTCCATCCATCACCCCAGGTACAGGATTATAGGTGTCACTTGACCAACATCGTCCTGAGCTCATGTTTAGGATTTTAGCCAAGAGTTTTGGGTCAAGCCCTAACCTGTCAAAGAAGGTCAAAGAAAAGAAGTGTTAAATGTCAAGATGTACAAGCCACGCATGACTTATTTACGTGTGAGGATGCTCCATCTTCTCTCTCCATTTATGACATGTCTTCAAATATCTAAGCAGCCTGAGGGTGAAGAATCCAATCTTAAATTATAGGGTATTAAAAGCTAGTGATTAAACATTTCTGAGCCAGGACATTCTGCACTGAGAGAAAACCTTCTGCACTACCTTGCTTTTAAGAAATAACATACGACTGCATAAAAGTATTGTTGGTTTATCACACACATGGGTTTTCTAGTCTTCTGGACATTACTGCATTTATGTGTCGCATAAGAACCTTAAGCCAAGATGATCATCTAAATTCTACAGTCTTTACTCACAAGTGATGTATTTCAGAAAGAAATATTGACAGTTAAATTATGTACCATGGGAGTCCATGTGGATGCATTTATATGTATGTTTATTCCTTTAGCTCTTATGAGAGAATAAATGCAAGAGATGAGCCACGAGCAGTAAAACGAGCTTAAGGGAAGTTATCATTATAAAAGAAGACATTTCTTGCTGTAAACTTTTCCTTATTTATTAAATCTTCATTAGACATTCTTGCTTATGAAGCAAGTCTGCACAGAGTTGTGACATATGCTATCTATTCAGAGACATGCATTATAGTTCTGGGTCAACTGCTGATAAGGTTACTGATCCTGATAAAACAAAGCTTGCCCAAGCGGAAACATCATTTGTTCTATCACTGAGCTGATGGCATAAACGGCTGTTCAGTGTGGACCCAGAAAAAAAGTAGAATTAAAATGCTCTATTACTTTATTCCAAGTATCTTAGTGCAGCCTGGGAAGCACAGTTTTGCTATGTATCTTTGAATCAAGTTTCAAATAAAACTTTCTGCTTTTTCTTAAAACCAATCCCTTCCAGAATTAAAAAAAAAAAGATTAAACAGAGACACATGTAAATATTAAATGAACTGTGCATTTTGGGGTGCTGCTTATTACTTGTGTGTTCAAAATTGTCTGTCTATTTCCAGATCAGAATATAATGACCAGTAAAACCTTTTTCCAATGCTCGAGCAGGGTCTAGGGCTAACAGCCAGGATGTGTACGGACTTACCACATAATACAAATGTTATGTAATCAGGCTTTCAAGGAGCAGCTGTGGTTCAAGGAATACTATATGGCATGCCATGAAGATGAACTCACATGGTAGCCTGTGTTATAATGAGCAGTTTTTACTAAAGATTATAACAGATAAAGATTCCATCTAAATCAGATGTCATACATTCTGTTCAATTGTACACTGCTGGAAAGAAACCTGATGGTTTCATTCATTCTTTTATAAAGATCCAAGTTTGTTACACGTATAATTTGCTACTGATGCTTCCTTTCCCCTTTCAAATATAATTAGGCTATCAGGATGCTACGGTTAACAGATGACATAGGAAAAGATAAAGCCAATGCACTTAGGGAAAAATTGTGAAAAGTAAAATCACAAATGAACAACTAGTTAATCTGCTATAACTGCAAATATATTGTCTAAGCACAGATATGCAAGAATGTATATGTCTAATGTGCTCTATGAGCAGGGGATATTTTTAAAGACCCCAAAACACTGTCTTAACCTTCCATTTGGAATATAATTCAGGCTTCCTAATTTAGATTTTCTTTTAAAATGGCTCATCACATTCAAAGAAGCAGAGATACTCCCCCTCCTTATAACCTACCAGGTTAGACTCAACAGTGCCTCACAACACTCTTTATTGCTAAAGAACTTCATACTCTGTCTATAATACCAAAATGGGAGCAAAGCTTATTATCCTTTGTAAAATCCTACATTTCATTTTTCTTGAATGTTCAAGGAAAAATACTGGGGCTGATTTATGGAACCCTTTTTGGTGAACATATTACTATTTAGAAGCATCCTGAGGGGCACACACAAAAATGAGGTGGCAGTTGTTATGTGCTCACTTTTCAAATCTGATGCTTCCCCACCATGCTGATTCTCTTTAGGAGATAGCTACTCCCTCTCCAGTCCTCCCCAACCCCCCAACAGCAAAGTGTATCATTAAAAAGAGCAAGTTAGAAGTGTTTTGCATTTCATCTTTCTGAGGATTCTTTCACTGGCATATATATAACTGACAGTTAAAATTAGACATGATATTAAAATCAGTTACTGAAGTCCTCTGTCTTCCACTGTGCCCAAGGCTTGTAATGGTCTGAAACCAGCTAGAATACACAGTAATTGTCATTCAGGGAGTCTATCCTAGAACGTCATGCTTCACTGGAGAAGACTGAGTTTCATTTGAAATCAACAAATTAATCCAAGACAGGTATCTGAAAGGGCAAGTTTAATAGGAAGCAGCTACTGGGCTCTCAACCATGATAAAATGTTATTGCTGTTTCCCTGTAAATTGGCTGGGAACATATGATACTTTCTGCATAAGAGCCCCATTGCTGTTCAGGAGATATACAGCTCAAGCCATCAAAAGGATGACAGTCTGTCAGTCCGCATAATAACTTGCCACTGGATGTGGTTCGAGAGTGTGCGCATGCATGCATGTGGCTTTACAATTGCTGGAATGTTCTCTGATATAAACAGAATGAATTCATTGCTCTGACCGCATATATAATACAATTCAAATAAACGTCACTGTGTCAAATCTACTCACCTTTAAAACACAAGAATTTTAAATGAACTTTTGCTTTTGGGAGAAGTAAAAATGATGCATAAACTATAAGAAAAATTAAAGAGAAGCCAAGTGTTTGCCTTCACTGTAACCAAGGCTTTTAAGGGCCAAAAAAGTATGTTCACTTTATAGTCTCTGTAAGTATCTATACTGTCTGGTTTTATGTAAGAACAAAGCAAACAATGTCCCTAAACTGAGATGTTTGTATCACAGGAACCAATCTGGAAATGAAACATCTAAGACTATGTCCACTTAAATCAATCATTCCGTTATTCACCAATGTTTACGCAGACCTGCCATCTAAGAAGAGGCTGTGCCTGCCCTCCAGCAGTGGGCCAGTTAAGGCACCGCCCAGTAACGTTTACCTGAGGCAGGGGAAGAGCCCCCCGGCTCCCACCTCATTCGTCTGACAAATCTTCATTGAGTGCCTACTACGTGCCAGGGATGTTCTTAAGATACAGTAGTGAGGGACTTCCCTGGTGGCGCAGTGGTTAAGAATCCACCTGCCAATGCAGGGGACATGGGTTCGAGACCTGGTCCGGGAAGATCCCACATGCCATGGAGCAACTAAGCCCATGCACCACAACTACTGAAGCCCGCACACCTAGAGCCTGTGCTCCGCAACACGAGAAGCCACCACAGTGAGAAACCTGAACACCTCAACGAAGAGCAGCCCCCATTCTCCGCAACTAGAGAAAGCCCGCGTGCAGCAAAGAAGAAGACCCAATGCAGCCAAAAATAAATAAATAAATTTATTTATTTAAAAAAAAAAAAGATACAGTGGTGAGCAGACAAAACTCATAGAGCCTGTATTCTAGTTGGGAAGACAGACAATAAACAAATAAATATATAATGTTAGCCAGTGAGAAGTGTTATAAAGAAAAAAACATTAACGTACAATTCAATTCAAATACAAACCACCACCACCATCACATCAATAACTACCATGTATTGAGCACCTACTATGTATCAGGCACTGTTTTAAAAGATTTACATAGATGACTTAATTTACTCTTCACAACAGATACTACTGCTACTGTGGATAGATACTATTATTTTTGTCATTTTACAGATGAGAAAAGCTTAAGTCTGTGGCAGAGCTGGGATGTGGTCATCAAGAGACACCCACACTCACTGCCCTGAGACTCACTGGGTCATATGGGTAGTCACTTAATCAGCCAACATGATGGCATCCTATCAGTTTAATAAGAAATTTGGCCAAACCTTTAGCCATATGTTATATCTATCAGGGTATACAACTAAGAGGTTTCAGTCATCACCTAAATGAAACGACAACACCTTCTTAGGGAAGTAACCAGGAAGCTAAAATTATGCTTGTGGGAAAGTTCTCATCTTGAACGGCCTTCCAGAAGTTTGACTGTTTTAAGCTTCTTTTGATGGAAGGAGACAATATGGCTATTGCTAGAGGGGCCTGGGCCCTGTTGGCAATGCAAATAACTTGTTATACCACCCATATTGAAAAAAAAAGCAAACAAAACAAAAAACATAATTTCCGGCAGAACAAAAATGAATACAAAAAAAACAAAACTCACATTACCAATGTTATTCTTATGTGGTGCATGGGAATAAAACCTCTCTAATGGGGCTTCCCTGGTGGTGCAGTGGTTGAGAATCCGCCTGCCAATGCAGGGAACACGGGTTCGAGCCCTGGTCTGGGAAGATCCCACATGCCGCGGAGCAACTGGGCCCGTGAGCCACAACTACTGAGCCTGCGCGTCTGGAGCCTGTGCTCCGCAACAAGAGAGGCCGCGCACCGCGATGAAGAGTGGCCCGCACTTGCCACAACTAAAGAAAGCCCTCGCACAGAAACGAAGACCCAACACAGCCATAAATAAATAATAAATAAATAAATAAAGGGAAAAAGATGGTTCAATTAAAAAAAAAAAACCCTAACGCAAGTAAGGCCCTTTCAGTACCATAAAACTATGTTCTGAGTCCTAAATAGATCCCAATTAGAAGGCAGAAAGGTCTAGTAAAAAAGAATTTCCAAATATGTTATATACCAATATTTTTTATGCTTTACTTTTTTATAGCATTTAAAAATCTCACTAACATCCATACACACTCATTGTAAAAGATCATAGGGTCAACAGGAGTTTAAAACTATAAGGTTTTATTCTTCTATTTAAAAAAAGGGAAACGTCAGTGCTCAAGAAAAGACACTGACTTATGAGACTGAAATTAATCAGAAATGATCACTTCATAGGAATAGGTAACTCAATTTGTAAATGTTGACATTAATTCTCTAAAAAAATTTTTACTTCAGAGTGAACAGAATATAAATGTGGCTGAACCACTTTGATGCTATACTACTTTGTGGGAATTTACTACTTGGGAATTTATGCTTGCTGATGCCAATTTTCTCTTTCACCTTGCAATGCTCAATAAATCGTGGCTGCTCTCTATATTCTATTAGAGAACATTCCTGTCATTTTAAACCATGTCTGTAAACCATGGAGAAAAGACAATAGCAGAAGCAATCATTTTTAGGACTTTCAAACCACTGAGAATCTCTGTAAGATAAACCGATAAAATCCTAATGTCATGAAAATAAGCAATTCATTAGTACAATGTAGAGCACCACAAACTTACAAATTATTGTAACAGTTAAGTAAAAACAATGAGCTTCTGCTTTGTGTTCAGACATATATATATATATATATATATATATATATATGTGTGTGTGTGTGTGTAAATATTTCATTTACACACATATACATCAGTAACAGTAATATATAGAGTTTTGGAAAAATTAAACATTGAAAGTTTCATATTTCTAAATATTGTTTTTGCCATAGTGGATCAAGGCCAACAATAAGGGAAAATCTATTTATTGCTTCTGCTCTTAATATTGCTGTTTGGAATTTTATCACTTTCTTTTCTCTTTGATAATAAACTTACTCTAGTAGCCAATGTATACATTTCATTGTATACATTTTATTCATTTGATTCAACTGATTCTCATACTATTCTTTATTAGCTGGCTTTTGGAGTTAGACTTCCATAAGCACTTATTGTATAAAAACTTCATTTTAGAATGATCTAATAAGACTTTTGCTAGGAAAATTATTTGAGGAATGCTAGAGGATGCCTAAGGAACATTCTGATCCAGTGACGTTTAAAGTAAGAAGCAGAATATAAAATAAACTGGCAATATAGAAGGAAATTTCAGTATAGTATAACCTAGGCTTTTACTTTTTTTATTATATACTCATTTATATCCAGAAAAATGAAAATAAAATTCTAAAGATGCAAATGCATACTAATGCTCTAATCCTACTGTCAACACCAATTAATTTTGTATGCAATTTTGGTTCCAGAAATTTACATTTTCCTCCTCCATAAAATTAATCTAGAGGATGAACATAAAAACAAGTTACATAAAAACAAGTTACTAGTAACCGGTTTTTCAATTATGATAAGTGACCCATAGCCTAAACTGGCTACAATACAGACATAACACTCTGAACAGCTTCTTATATACCATCAGTTTTATTAAGGCTTTGTACAAATATGCCTTACCATCTTACAGACATTCAATTTTAAAATGTAAATGGTACAGGATATTGATAAACCAATTAGCGCTGATGCAAAGCAAATTCCTCTTTTGTCTCAATTACAACATGACAACTTAATAGGTCAAGACAGTTTAACATCTGAGACAAGGGCAATTCAATAAAACAACAGCATCTTGATATGGTAATTAAGAGGAAATGTGAATCCATTACTGTGTTTTAAAAAATATCTCAAGCACTTTGGCTCTTTTTATTGCTTTCATCAAAAGCTATGGTATGAAACACTACTCTGATTTGTGATATATTTGGCAAGCAGTTTGGGGACGTGTGAAGAACACACCTCAGTAAAAGCATCTTTCTCATTAAGCATTTTCTAAAGTAAGAAATGTATGTTTATTATATTCATGAAATGCAAAACATCCAAAAAATTAATTAGGTGATTAATCATATGTAGCATTCCTAACCCAAAAGATTAAAGGCTAAAATTAAGACATTAACCTTAAGCATTCTAAAGGATGATCACCATCGTAGGAAAAACTGAATTCCTGAATCACTTTCAGCAAAGTATGAATGCCATTTTATTTCAATGAAAAGATATATCCTTAATGTAAAGTAACAGAACCCTAGGGAAGTTAAAATGAAAAGAGTTATGCATACGAGTTGCAGCTTTATGAATGCCATCCAGTTTATCCTGAGAATAAACAACCAAGAACCCTTTTAGTGTAGATTTTGGGGACTATATTTAAAATAGATACATAAAACCAGTCACATGGTAGCATAACACCTGAATTCATTATACATTAAAACTGTATTTTATACAAATTTGTCCTACACTGCCAGAGATTGTTTAAATTTTATAGTAATAGTGTCTCTTGCATTTCGACACAATAGAAGAAATGGAGGTCCCATATAAAAAGGATAATGTAACTTCAAATATAAAGCACAATACATTTTATGGCTTATGGCAGAGAGCATTCATGCTCTCCAGGGTCCTATTGGTCATCCAATAAGCAAAGTCTATTAAAGTTCAATAACGAAATACTTTCAAAATGTTCCTGGATCAACTGATTTGTCTCTCATGAACATTTGTTTTCAACATCAGAAAATCAAAACGGAAAGCTCATAAAAACTGTTAGTATATGAAAATGTACTGTTCAACAAACCTGATTCCCAGATTCATAGCTTCAGCAGTTCCAATCATACTAATAGCTAACAGCAAGTTGTTGCAGATCTTCGCAGCCTGAAAATAAATTGAGTACATATTAAATATCTTTATTTTCAAGCTATAACTCACAGGAAGATTTCTTCACCCTATTCCACGTTTCTAAAAGTAAGAGCATTCAACTGTTGATTCTTTCAAAGGAGGAAAGGCACTTGGTGCTGCAAGCCTCCCTCTGAGCCTAACACAAGATCCCAGAGCAGACTGGGAGGGGGTCCTCTTCCCCTAGGGAAGAGCTCTGCAGTGTGGCGACTGAGCTACTCCTATGGGCGCAAGCACAACAGGGAATACTGATTGATGTGGCACAACTGCTGCTTCAGGAATGAGGCTGACATTCTAACTGGGGAAACAGGAGTAACACACCAAATGAAAAGGCAGTGAACAAGCAAACACAACTAAGTGGTAAACTGTATGGTAGAAACTGTAAGACAGAGACAGTAGGAGTTCAGAGAAACCAGATCACTGAGGGCAGGTGCAGAGAGGAAGCAGAACCTGAAACCATCTCTCAGAAGGCCAGGCAGGACTTAAATAGGCGAGAGAGGGAAAGAAGGAGAGCAGGGAAAAAAATAAATACACAAGGGCATGAGATATTCCTGAGAACAGTAAGAAAATGGACTCAAGTGCAGTGGTTTTAAGGAATGAGGAGAAGTTTGATAGTTAAGACTGGGTCAAGAGCCACGGAAGCTAGTGTCCAAATTTGACGTGGTAGGAAATAGGAATCTATGCAAAGTGTCAGAACTGGGAAACCTATGATGATACAAGCATCTTGATGTAGTTGGTTTTGGTTACAATGTTGGCAAAGTGGTAAACCTGGTATCCAGAGATCTACTAGGCCCTGTGAGCAGTAAACAAGGTGTGAGATAATGAAAGATTGAACCAGGTAATGCGTGGAATGAACAAGATAGCCAACAATGAGAGCCACTGAAGCAAAAATCAATAGAACCTGGAGACTGACTGGACAAGGGAATGGAGACAACAGATATATCTAAGATCATAGCAAAGTCCTGAATAAGATAAAGCTGGTACCAGTGACCAGGACAAAGCATGAAGAGGAGTGAGTGATAGTGTGTGTGTTGGGTGGGAGGGGAACAACCAGTTTGATTTCAGAGTTCATTGTAGTCATTCACCTCTACCTGATTAGAGAATCGATATAACACATTTCTTAATGAAAATGATCTGGTTTTTTAAGGAAAAGATTAAAGTGCATAGGTTACTTCTACCTGACAGTACTACAAATAGAGCTGTGGCGAGCAGTTACAAAATTAGAGGGAAGATAACAGCAAATCAGATAACACGAGCACTTCATATAGAAGCCGTTTTAAGGATAATTTCTGTGGTCACTGGGATAAATATGTCAAAGTCTGAAATGATGGAACTTTTGATGTCTTTTAAAATTATTGGCTTATCTCTGCTTACTTCCAACAGGAATGATGGAAAACTAACTCATTTCAAATTAATTTAAGAAAATCTGAGCAAACAAAGAATCCATAGATTGAACAGAGTAAGGAGGAATCAAATTGTGGTCAGAAAAGAAAAATGAACATTAGCTGATTCTACATCATCAAGTCAGTGTCACTGCTGTGCAAACATTACCTGCCCAGTCCCGACGGCTCCACAGTGCACCACATTGGAGCCCATGCACCCCAGAAGCTCTTGGGCAGCAGCAAATTCTTCTTCGACTCCTCCCACCATAAACGTGAGGTTCCCAGACCGAGCAGCTCCCACACCTGAATAGTTTGGGGGGTAAAGGGATAGAAGAAGAGGGATACATTTCTTCAAGTGTTTAAGTATATTATAAAATTAGAGAAAATCCTCAAACCAAATGAAAACACCTTGCCTCCAAGTTATATTTATATCAGGCATAAGCCTCTCTTGGAATATGTTAATTGTCAAGTATCATGCAGGTTACTTATAAGCCAAAGGGGACATACAGATTCAGTCAAGCTCTGCATTCATCTCAAATATTTTGGCACGATCATGGAGTACCATGGGGATTTAAAATGTGAATTTTATTATTCCCATGCATCTCTTATTCTCTTGAGAAACCTATTCAGTAATAGAAAGTATATGAAAAAGATGACCTGTGCCCTGACCAGCATGGGAGCAGCCAGAGGGGTCAGCTGCCCGAGTCTGGATCTGGGGTCTGTGGCTCACTCGCTCGCTCTCTGCACACTATGTACAGATGAGATCTACAAAGAGAGGGACTTGCCTCTTTCTCCCATAAACAAGTAGGCATTTCAGATGGAAAGATTCTTTGTAGGTAAAGATTCTTTAAGGTAAAGAAAACAGTTGCTTAGCTAGACTGATTATTCTGATGTGCACTTTCTAATATTGTTTGATTTTTCTTTTCCCTCCTGCTATAAAGGCATGCATAGCTTGAAGATTTTGTGGGGTCAGTTCCAGACCACCCCCATAAGGTGAATACTGCAATAAAGTGAGAGTCACATGCATATTGTAGTCTATTACATGGGCAATAGCATTATGTCTATAAAAACAATGTACACACCTTAATTTAAAAATTCTTTACTGCTAAAAATGCTAAGCATCATCTGACACCTCAAGGTTACCACAATATTTGTCTTTTTAAAATAAATTATTGAAGTATAGTTGATTTACAATGTCATGTTAATTTCCACTGTATAGCAAAGTGATTCAGTTATACATATATACATTCTTTTTAAAATTCTTTTCCATTATGGTTTATCACAGGATATTAAATATAGTTCCCTGTGCTATACAGTAGGACCTTGTTGTTTATCCATTCTATATACAATATAATGGAAAAACCCAATATTTGTGAAGAGCAATAAAATGAGGTATGCCTGTACACCTTTTGGGCAATTCATTCTTAGTGATATGTCAGGAAGAAGAATAAACTTTAACATTGGTTTGGCCACTCCTTAGCAAAGGTTTGATGTATGTTCGCTAACGGAAATGATTGGAGAAGCAACTTCTACTTCAGCACAGAAAATATGGCCTAGACTTGTCTTAAAAAGGAAGTGGGGGGTAACTTCACTCATCTAAATTTTTATTAACTATAAAACAAAACCGAGAGCATTATTACTACTTTTAGCATTAGAGAAATCTTCATTCATAATTTTCAAGTTAGGTTTTATTGTTCACAACCAGGAAAGTATGTGGAAGAGCTATATAACTACAATTTTTGCCTTTACAACTTATTTATAGTACAGCTAGGAATAAAGAAACCATAATTGTACTATGTATCAAACCTGGCCATTCGAATATAGACAGCTGCAAGTAATGGCCTACTTTTGAATTTAATTTATTCAATGAAATACTCAATTTTTAATACATAAAAAGCCAAATGAGGAGATCCTTATTTCATTCAAATTGTGAATATTTTGCTACTGCCAAACCAAGTAGTCTTTCTATTTTACAGTTCATGCTATTTTTAACTAATTATTAAAAGCAAAAGAAGTCAGCATTATGTTAGCCGAACAGTGTTGGTAGAGGAAGTGCCCATATGTTATGAAAGCCTGAGATGCTTACATATGGTTAAATCACATTATTTCACAATATTTTCAGACACTGTGGAACTGATTATGTACAAAAACCCAATTATAAGAAATGCTTTTAATTAACTCATCTGTGTCATTTGAACATTCTGATAATGTTGACGTTTAAGTGACTGTCATTTCGTTAGTTTCTAATTTACTTCACCAAGATGGTGGGATCATTAATGTTTTACAATTATTTTTGCTCAATTTCTATGGCCATTTTAATTCGAACCACATAACCAACCTTACTCTAAATCCTGTTGCTCTGACCTGGAGAAATTACGTAGACGATGTAAGTCAAAGCTTACAAACAAATCCAGCACTATCCATCATAGGTTAATAGCTTTGTATCTAGATTACAGGCTGCCAAATAGCTTCAGAGAGTCATTTACTAAAGGAAAATTAATGCTGACAATGGTTCTCAGCTGGTTAATCTTTTGACAGGTGTATCTTCTCACGTGTTCAAACATGTACTTCAAAAAGAAGAAATAAGTTACTTAAGAGAAAGACCACAAAAGAAAGAATAATTCATCTTTTAATTCAGAAGTCTGTGGTATTTCCACTCCTTCCTCCTCTCATTATGGTGGTGTAATTATTTCCAACTTTATCATAATCTACATTCAAATGTAAGGGTCTGACTCAACTGGGTAATTCTAAAGTTTTGGCATTCCCTGGGACCAAATTCTAACTTTGCATGCATATTCAACCATATGACACTATCAAGGCTAGTCCCATTGCAAAGGCAAAATTAAGACCTAAGTTATCCCAAAATAAATGCAACAATTTTGAGTTTTGAAATAACATATAGAAAGCTAGAACTCTAAAGCTGTGTAAGACATCTCATGGATTTCAGAAGACATTGTATATAAATATTTTGATGTCTATGAATAAGAAACAATAAATTACATTGCCATGCCATTTTAATTCAGGTCCACTCCCCAAAACAGGAAAATATGGAATATATAATTAGGCAGCTGAAAGAATATTGGGAGAAGTACTTATTTTACCTTATATTTTAGTAATTGTACATACAAAACCAAAATATGTCCTGTGCTTAATTTTATTACAGCATTTATACATCTTATTAAATTAAAATCTTTGACTTTCTTACCCAATTCCTCTGTGACACCATAAAGCACTCACAAGGTGAGCACTGGGTCGTGTTTATGTCAGCATTCCCTTATCTGTGTCAGTGCGTGATACATTCAATAAATAGTTGTTCAGTAAATTAATTTATGAGCATGGAACAAACAGTAAAGGATCTGGAGATGAAATATCTGGTCTTGGGATGTGCTGGCTATGTTATTTGTTATTATAAACAAATTATATTATAAACAAATTACATAACTTCTTTGAGTTTTGGTGTATAAAATAGGAAAAGCATTAATAACTTCTTCATAGAGTGGCTGTGAATATATGATGCTGTAAAATATAAAATGCTATTTAAATGTAAGGCCTTACTACTTTATAGCCTGAATCTGCAAAGTGGGAGTTTTATCCTCACCTATATAATGCCTTGAGTCCTTTCCTATTTGGTTACCTAAGCCACTGTCTTTTCTAGGATAATTTCAGCCTCTCTGGCTAAACATTGGCTGGCTTGAGCCAATCCTATAAATAATGGAAGAAGGCTGGTCCAGATTAAGAAATACGGGACTTCCCTGGTGGCGCAGTGGTTAAGAATCCGCCTGCCAATGAAGGGGACATGGGTTCTAGCCCTGGTCCGGAAGGATCCCACATGCCGCAGAGCAACTAAGCCCGTGCACCACAACTACTGAGCCTGCACTCTAGAGCCTGCGAGCCACATCTACTGAGCTCGCATGCTGTAACTACTGAAGCTCACGTGCCTAGAGCCCGTGCTCCGAAACAAGAGAAGCCACTGTAATGAGAAGCCCGCGCACCGCAACAAAGAGTAGCCCCCGCTCAACACAACTAGAAAAAGCCTGAGCGCAGCAGTGAAGACCCAGTGCAGCCAAAAATAAATAAATAAATCTTAAAAAAAAAAAAAAGAAATACTAAAGTGGTCCATAGCCAGTGGTATTAAGATTACAGTGAAGACCTCTTGTAAAACCTTTCAAAAGCATCATAGCGTGGGAAAATGACAAGAATGCTGCATTTGTTTGGTTTTATTCATTCAGCAAAATTAATCTGCTAAGAATCAAGCCCATGGTAAGCCCTAGGGTTACAGATGAATAACATATGTCCCTGATCCTTAAGTTACACATCTGTGATCCAGCCCCTTCTCTCCTTAGCCATCACTACCACCTGGGCTGAGCCATCACCATCTCTCACCTGAATTACTGCAATAGCCTCCTACCTGATCTCCCTTTAGCTCTTGCCTCCAAAGTCTATTCTCCATACAGCAGCCAGAAGGATCCTTTTAAAATACAGCTGACCCTTGAACAATGCAGGGGTGAGGGGCACTGACCCCCGCACAGGTGAAAATCTGAGTCTATTTATGGTCAGCCCTCTGCAGCTGCAGATTCAACCAACCATGGATCATGTAGTACAGTAATATTTACTATTGAAAAAAATCTGCATGTAAGTGGATCTCCTGTTGTTCAAGGGTCAACTGTATAAATCTAGTTCATGTTCCTTCCCTACTCTCCAGACTCCAAAGTGTCCCATCACTCTCATATAAAATCCAAAGTCCTACACAGCGGTGCATGATGTGGCCCTTGGCTACCTCTCCTATCTCATTTCATACTATTCTCTTCATTGCTCTCTGCTTTCCAGCCACCCTGGCCTCCTTGCTGTTCCTGAAACAGGTCAAGTAAGTTCCCATCTCAAAGCCTTGCACTTGCTATTCCTTCTGCCTGGAATGTTCTTCTCCTAGATATTTATGACTTGTTTCCTTTATTTCATTCAGGTTTCTTCTCAGAATTCACCTCTTTAGAGAGGCCTTCCCTGACCCCTCAACCTAACAATCTAAAATGGCATCCTGCCACTCTATCCCCTTTTCCTGATTTAATTTTATTCACAGCATTGATTACCACCTGTTTATATTAACACCTCTATTTATTTGTTTCTGGTCTGTACTCCCTACATGAAAATTAGCTCCATGAGAGCAGTGACTCTGGCTTATTCACCCCATATTCCCAGTGTCAGGTACATAAGAGATGCTCAGTAAATACAGTATGCATTCCAAGAGAGAAGAGGAGGCAATGGTGAAGGGAAGAGCAAGGAAATGAGTGACTGCAGTATGTGCGAGAGCTGCTCTCCTAGAGACACGAACAAAGCATTTGTCGTTCTAGCAAGTTTTTTCACCTATAAAGTGAGATGATTAGACAAGATTATCACTGAGCTACTTTTAACCTTTTGAAATTCTGTAATTTGGGATTCTCAAGTTCACATACATACACTTTCCCACATCATATTAATACACAAAACTGCAGCATGTTTCATTTTATGCAAATAATATATATAAAAAGTTCCAGATTAGAGAAAAGAGATAGAAAATGAATTTTCTCATGTAACGACGGTAATTAAATCTGACAAGCCTAAAGACTTGTGGTTGCCTTTAATGTTTTATCTAACACTTTCCTGTGATGATGTCTCCTGTGTTTCTCTCCCATGACCCTAGAATCAGAAAAACTGAACTCATTTGTACAGACAAGTGAAAAGGCAAATGCCCAAACCATTCAAAATGGGTGGCGGACTACCCTGCTTTTAAAGTGATAGACAACTATCACTTCCCTTGGTAGCAGTTTGATTTCAATCAACCTTACAGTGGAGAAGCACTTTAAATCTAATCCAAGTCTCTAAGTCTCTCCTCCCCTTTATAGAAAAGATATCACAGGGAGCCTCCATTATCTAAACTACCTTCCTTCTTTCTTTCCTGCCACTCCTACTAATAGTTGACATAAAAAATGTTGACCATTCGAAATCCATTCCTTAGTGGTTCTCAACCCTGAGAATGACAAAGAAACAGTCCTTGCCCTCAAGGAGGTTGACAACTAGTGTTTGTGGTGGTGGCAGTGTGTGGGTGTGTGTGTATGGAGATGGGAAAAGAGATAAGGAAAACACACAAATATGATGAATAATAAAAGACTGTTAATGCATGCTACAGGAGAGGTATACACATAGTTGTAAGGAGGTTCAAAGAAGAAAATAGCAGCAGCAAGTATCTATTCAGTGCCTTTAACAACCTGCTAGATCTTTGCGCTAGGTACAATGATTCAGGGGATAAGCATATTTTCTAAATCAAAAATTAGGACCTGTTTTCTGGTATTAGGAGACTATCTGAAATACAACTATTCCAGAAAGTCCAAAATGTAAGGTCATGATAGGTATAAAACATAGTCTTTGCCCTCAAAAAGTCTAACATATAATTAGGAAAAAGAGACATATACTCAGAAATAAATGCCAAAAGGTAGTGTCGTATACCAAGTGTCAGGTGGATGAGGACAATCACCACCATATCTCGATTCTCCCTTTCCTTCTATTTTTCAAACTCTATCATCAAAAGAATAATGATTCTCAGAAAGAGAAAGGGTAAGAAGCAAATAAGAAATTGTTCTCAGACAGTAATGGTCTTCCTGTTAACTGTTGGTAGGTTTGTGAAAACTTTGATAAGAATACAGGTATTATGAATCCACTTGTAAATTGTGTTCACAGCAGTTTCAAATAACATGAACTGAGCAAATAATTTTGTCTATTTATACAGACACTGAGTTCTGCCTGTTATCTAAATGTACATAATACCCTACCTCTCTTTACAACAGATTTGAGTTTGCTTACTAGAACAATCAGAAAACTGAAAATCAGAATTAAGAACAAATACCAAAATGAAACCATAAGATTTCACAATGAATTTCAAATACAGATCTCAGTTTTTTGGCAAAGCCTATTTGGGAGAGAAATAAAGCAGTCTCAAGGAAAACATAACTTATCCTTGAACTAAATTACATGCTTAAAATATTATTTGGAACTTTATGCAGGAGACAGTAAATGAAGTAATGGACAACGTTCTTCATATTTTTACATCAAAAGCAGTGATAATTTTTTCAAGTTAAACTGAGCTAAAACTCAGTTCCCACTTTACATCATTTTCTAGCTAATCTTAGCCTTGTACCTGTAATATAAGTCAATATTAATATTAATAATCTCATTCTAATATTTATGTTTTTCCTAATCTTTGGCATTTTTATTTGACAGAAGAACCAAAACAGGCCTAAGTCTTAAGTTATGCATTAACATGACCGTAACCAGCTGCTGAAGACATTATTCATTATTCCTCACCATTTCTATATAGTCTCACAGTTTCTATTTTTTCCATTAAGTAAAAGTTATTTTTTCTGAACTATTTAAATGTTTATGTTTCGGCAAAAAAGAGAACTACATAATTCACTGTATCTTCCCCCCTTTTCTTGAGTTGCAGGAAGCAATAACTTTCTCTTCTTTTTCCTTAAATGGTTTCTGATATTTTCATTTTTAATATTGTTCTCAATGAACTCCAACCACTTCTCTGGTTTCCTCATCTACCCCCTGCAACAAAACCCACTATGCAATACATACTGGAAACCCTTTACAGTGGCTGTCACGTGCAATGACTTTTCATGCATCCATGCCTTTCCTGGGCTGTTCCCTTGTAAGAAATTCCCTTCCCCTTCTTCTTTGCCTAACTCCTGCTTATCTTTCAAGACTCAATTCACATCAACTCTGAGAAGCAGTGCATGACCATGACCCCCTTCTTCTATTCTTATAACATTCCTAGTGATATCTCTAATAAAGCACTGATACTAATCAATGATTTTTCTGGTGTCTTGATAAGATCCTTATAGGCATGAGCTGTTTGAATCTTAGCATCCAGCATGTGTCTGATAAACATTCATTGTCTTCTTAGGAGGTAGGCAGAGAAGAAATCAATGATTAATAAAATGACCAAGAATAGTAAGACAATGTTTTCTAGCTTATCAAAAATCTCAACTTTGGAGCAACATGATTCTCTACATGTGATAACGGCATTTTCACTTATTGCTGAATAAACATGCATGAGCATAAGTGCACATGTATGGAGACATTATCATGAAGACTTAAAAAATGAACTTGTGATCTGAGTTAAGTGACCTGGAGTGAAGGTCACACCACTTGGACCAGTTACAACACCTCTCAATCTTGGTTGCTCCATCTGAAAATGGTGATATAAAAACACTTGCCATACTTCATTTGAAGCTCAAATGAAAGAATACATTGGAAAGATACTTTACACAGTTATTACCCTGGTGTTATAAAAAACTTAAGTATAACAAAAAGTAGATCTACTCAGCTTGAACATGTCGAAGTCTTTAGTCTAGCAGTAGCAAAGAACTGAAATATGGAATTTAGCCTTACTGAGAAGCTGAACCAAGGGTTTTGACAGAAAAACTATTATGCAAGTGCAGGTAACTTAGAATAACCATTTATAAGTCACAAATAAGGAGATCATTTTTGATCCTATGACTCTTGAAAGAAGTCTTCAAATCCAGAGAAGGAAGAGATGGAAATCTGAAAAGTACAATCGAGTTAGATTTGTCTTTAATACTGTAAAATTCCTGCCACCAAAGCACTCTCATTGATATATAGCAAAACGTAGTAAATCACTTAATTTACTCAAAAGAACTTAAATGTTTTAACCAGTCTGCCATCAAAAGAGATCAAGAAGAGGGCCAATGGGACTTGGGCTGCAATGTGAGCCGTCTTTAAAATGCAATTGTTCTAATCATTTTCTACAGATGCAGCCTCACAAGGGGCTGCTGTCACAGGGACCATTTACGACTTGTTATGGTGTCTCTATTGTTTACCAGCGACATTCGCTGAAAAAGGCGACAGCTGGGACAGAAAGCTGCTACTCAACGAACAATATAATCCCGTGAAAGTAATCAACAAATTTAAGGGTGTTAATTAACTTTACACTTTATCATGTTCAATTAGTTGTCCTTTCTAGAAAAGATTGCCGTGCACAATCAGTTTAGAGCGTGCCATGTTTGATTTGTAAGTGATCACTGTTTCTGTTTCAGAGTCCATGTCAGATGTTCTCTTGGGTTTTGGTGACACAGATGAATGGCTCTGCACATGTTAGGGGGTGATCTGGTTTAACATAAGCCAGCATAACATAACCCCTTGTTAACACTATTTCTGGCATTATCCAAGCTGGAAACAGAAAAGCAAAAACGTTCACTGCACTATTCTGGAGCCAGATAAACAAAGTTCAGTTAGTTTTTCCTGAAATAAACATGGACACAAATACATGGAGAAATAATCAATTTTTCATCATTATTTTTCAAAATAAGACTTTTCTTTCGGGGGCATGTTTGAGATCATTTCCTCTCAGCAAGATCTCGAAGCTCTGCTGCATTATGCACAAAGCACCACTGTATCCTCAGTCTTTACATAATGCAGATAGCCTTTTCCATGGCAGGTGAACAAATGCTAGGGATGTGTTATTAAGTACTAGCTGGTGTTAAATTCTAGAATGTGACTTTTAAATCCAGATGCTCTATTTTATAAGTGTGGGAAATCTGCAAGGGAGTATATTAATCTATGAATGCAATGTGTTTTTCTCTTACCTTTAATACACCTGTTCCTACTTGCTAATAGCATAAGGAAAAGTTCATGATGCAGTGACAATATATTCAGTACTGCATTTTAATGAAAGTCACTGCAGTTCCTCTGAACTGATAAATAGAGCTTTGTATCAAAATATTTCATAAGTCACTGATGCAGTGAACAAAACCCAAATCTGAGGTTTGGCAAAAGGTGTCCATCTATAAGAAAACAGAAGCAACGGACATGCATCTATCTCCTTAAAAAGAAACAAAACACCCATCTACATAGGATGTTGAAACATCTTCATAAAGCTGCACTTTGCTCTTTCAGGCTAGCTGTTTCCCACATAATACAAATTAAATGCATACACATAAACTACAGCTGGTTAGCTAGTTATAGCACACACAAGGACAAAGCTGAACTTCTTCAAAATAGAAAAGTTGTTAACTCTGAAAGCTAATAATGTCCTAAGTTAAATATTAAAGAAGGAAATTATAGGCTCTATCTGAAACAGCTGAAACCACAATACACAGCAGCAGAAAACATTAGTTTTCTGCAGAAGATCTGCAGGGAGAAGGGAAGTGGTCGATAGATCCTTAAATTGGAAGCAATAGCCATTCTTCTATCCCAAGTTGGCAGCTGCTACATTTGCAGACCTGGTTCATTATTTACCCATAATGACCATCAAGCTGCAGTCAAAGTCAGATCACAACAACTGTCAGCAGCTCTTTTAATTAGCCTTGTTTGAATTCAGATAAATATCACAATAGACCTGCTTATGCTGAAAGAGCAACAGAATGTTCCGCATGGAGCTGGGCTGGTTTGAGAAGGACCAGCGCAGAAGAGAAACCATCAGAGTGGGGTTTTTAAAGGGTGGGGTAAGTCAGAGAATGAAACGGTTTGCTTTTATTTTGAAAATCACTTTAAAAACCAATTCTCTGACATCCACCCCAGATCAAGATGGTACATAACATTGGATTTGCTATGAAACTCTAGCCTCCTAAAAGCTACATATCTGGAGCCCAAGGAGAAAGTTAATGATGTCTTGGGAGAATGTAATTTTTAAAACTCCATCTTGCAGATAATGTATCTTTCAGCTGTAAAAAAATCATTTTTAAAAGCCAAATAAGAAATCTGGTATTAAACAGCTTGCAGCCTTTACGTCCTTCTATTTTACTTTCTTTACCAGTTGCATAATTTGCAACATTTTTCTGTGATAGGAGTCAGATACTTCCCTGTACATTTTCCATACATTCCTTGCATTCAACATTAACAATCACAAAGTAGAGCAAGGCTAATAAACCAAATTGAGTAATCCAGTCACTGCCATATTCCACAAACCTCTGGGGTTCCCCTCCATCTCCAGTTTGTTTGAGAAGAACATAAGCATAATGATCATCCGCCCTCTATTTTATAGAGAACTGATTGTTCACATGAGTTCTGTTATAACTTTGGGGGAAGGTAAAAGAAGTGATGGCTGACAAAGAAGGGAGGGTAGACAATAAGGAGGAATAAGCAAAAGGCCAGGTGATAACCTGGTAGCAAATCAGAGTAAACTCAGGATAGCAAGAAACTAAAGATTATGAAGGCTGTGCTAACAAGCTACACTCAGCTAACTGGGAATTATCATCTCCAAAACCCACTGGGGAATCCCTTGAGAATCTGGACTCTGGAATTGTGGGGCAGGCATAGTTGAAGAGGTGGCACTTCCAAATGTAAGCCAGACTTAGTCCACTCTGCCATTCTTTCCAGCCCCTTAGTTATTCAGTACCCTTTTGCCACCATTTCTATGTTGCATGATATCATATTAAGAAAGGGTAATTATCAGATCTGCATGAGGATCAAGGACATATTACTGTTTATACAGAGTTTAGATCTCACTTACTATTTCCTTATTGAGTAGAGAAACAATCCTATAGGAAGTAATAAAAAATTATTATATTTGTGGTCAACTTCAAGTACTAAAACCTACAGAACAAAACTTTTACTGAATGCTGTGAGACCAAATATGTGGTAAAGGCAACTACTGAATGTTGACGATGTAAGTGGTATGAGAACTCTTCACCTGGTTTCATGAGAATGAATCATGGCAGAAAGGAATGTTTCTTGCCCTACCTTTTTTTTCCCTGAAAGTAAAGAATAAGCCATATACATCATCCTATCACAGATGACAGCCTTCTCCCTCCTCACCTCTTAATACAAACTACCTCCTGACTACACTCACAGCCAGCAGCTTCATTTTGTTCAGGATGCTGAGTACAAAGTCAACTTGTCAGTTCCAAGTCTGGCTCAGTGTACTTGAACCAGGATCTATCTATTCTGTAATAATACCAAAGAAAACCTCACATCCGTTAGGATGGCAACTCTAAAACAAAACAGAAATATAACAAGCAATGGCAAGAATGTGAGAAATTAGAACCCCTATGCATTGTTGGTGGGTATGTAAAATGGTGCAGAAGTACAATGGAGTATTATTCAGCCTTAAAAAGGAAAGAAATTCTAACACATGCTACAACATGGATGAAACTTGAGGACATTGTGCTAAGTGAAATAGGCCAGTCCCCAAAAGACAAATGCTGTATGAGGTACCCAGAGTAGTCAAATTCATACAGACAGAAAGTAGATGGGCTTTCCAGGGGAGAGGGGAAGAGGGAAATAGGGAGCTACTGTTTAATGGGTACAGAGTTCCAGTTTTGCAAGATGAAAAGAGTTCTGGAGATCGATGATGGTTTAGTATTTGCAACCACTGTACGTTTAAATTAAATAAGTAAATTAATTAGAATACCAAAGAAAATTAAGTTTTTAATTGGTGGCATTCTGATTCTCACATACTCCAAAAGATCAGAGTATTTCAATGAGATGCTATTAACTTCAATATAATGAATTTTACAAATCATTAATGCAGTTAGGTAGAGAAAATTGAAGACTAGACTCTTATAACCTCCATTTAAAAAATACATAACAGTTAACGGGAAATAAGTAAGTGTACACAGTTGAGCCAAATGGCTCAAAACTAGGATCCTCTAATTTTCAATATTACGCTCATTCCACTAGGCCAAGTTGCCTCCCCAAAGAAAAATGCACAAATTCTGATGAGAGGTCAGCTAGGAGTTAAGGTGTAAAAGGAGACTGATCAAAGCACAAGGTCTAGGATCAAGAACTAGTTAAACTAAAAGCATAGGCTAAAGAGAGAAGCAAATGATTTTAAGTCCATGCAGATTGGTACTTAAATTTAAACCACAAACATGGGAGCAGGGGGAAAAATCCCAATATGTTCCACATGCCATCATACATAAAAATAACACCTAGTGGCTTGACATAGTTGGGGTGAAGGGCAGGCATGTGGAACACGAGAAAATATAAAACAAAGTGAAATGGCTTCAAGATTCAAGAGAAGGCAATAATCCCAAGATAATACTACTTGGAAACAGAGTGACGGTTGTCTGATTTGCCTAATTATGAAGCCAGATTTAGGCCAATGGGTTAGGGTTATTTAATCTTCTTCTAACCCAAAGGCATGAGACATGATGGTGCCTTTGTGTGAACTGTAAAAAGGTACCCTTCAGGGCAGATGACCCAGAAAAAGGCAGCCCCTTTGGGTGACCAAATCAGAAAAAAGGCTTTACCTTAAACAGACAGAAGAAGGTGAGAACACCAAGTCTGGCATTTGGAGAGTGAACTGAATTTCACCCCCAATTCAGGTCTCCTCAGCGGGGCACAACCTGCAGAGCGTAACACCTTGAGAAGGCACACCAGACCTATGTTCCGGCTCCAGTCCTGACAGGGCAGTGTTATTTTGGGCAAATCAACTGCTTTGAGCCTTAGAGCCCTCTCCTATAAAATGAATCTCATCGCCAACTGTACTAATCTGTGGAAATGACAAGTTAATCACAGGTGATCCACACATCCATTCAGCATTACTGAAACTCCTACTACGATCCGCAGCACTAGGCTAGGCAACTTCAAGACAGGGTTAGGGTCCCTTGGCCCCAAAATCTTCCAATCCAAAAATGTCCAATCTAACGAGCTCAGCACGTTTTGTCCTCCCAACCCTCCTCTCACACAGACCCCCAACTGGTTCTTCCTTCTGCACATCTTTTCTCAGTTAAGACATTACTACTACCCGCATACACTAGAAACCCCACGGCAACATTTCTCAAGGCCAGTTCCTCAGAACACTACTTCTACAGGATGTTTTTGGATGTTTACAGTGATGTGGTAGCTATGTTTTGTTTGTTTCTGGCCAGTAAGGTTTCCCATTCTCCTTCTGCTAACGAATCCTGCCTCTCTGGCCAAAGGGTTGCGCTCACAGACAATAAGGGTACCCCATCCACAGGAAAACAGCACCTAGTCCATGGGGCCAAGGAAATCCAACAAAACCAAGAGTTCTGTCCTGGGTTGCTAAGCTAAGGTGAACAGTGTCTGCAGTAAAAGATAATGAGGTTGACAAGCAAAAGCACAGCAGAAACTAGCAGATAATAAAGACAAAAAAAGAGTGTTTTAGCAGCATCAGGTGCTCAATTCTAGTCACTAAAACCCTGGTTCTTGAAGCTCTTCTTTCAATTTGAGAGCAACCCCAGTAATTTCCTACCCTCCTGCCCCCAGTCTGTCAAACTAATTAAAGGTTCTGTGGTCAAATACATACTGGGTTAAACAAAGTTAAACAGATATCTAAGAATTTAAGGGCTTACTTTAATATGCAAATATGCACTTTGAATAGTTCCAAAAGGGGGATAAAGAATGCATCATTTCTCAAATTTATTTGGATACAAAAAAAGAAACCTCCTCAGAATTAGTTTTCTCAGGAGCTATGTCTCAGGAAATGCTACTTCAGTCATCTGACTTTTTTTTTTTCATCTGACTTCTTTTTAACTGTCTATATCCAGCTACTAATCTGTAGATTCTGATCTGAAATTTCTATTTTGGTTAATATTTTCTCAGTGTGCTTTCTCTCCCCTTATGTTTAATCTTTTTGTGTAGCTTTTTCTTCTTACTTTCTTTCCTTTTTTTTTTTTTGGCCACGCAGCACAGCTTACGGGATCTTAGTTCTCCGACCAGGGACTGAACCTGGGCCCTTGGCAGTGAGAGCACGGATTCCTGACCACTGGACGCCAGGGAATTACCTCTTTTCTTTTCTTAAAAGATGTTTGGTACATGACTCTTTTTGAATTATGGTTTTCTCAGGGTATATGCCCAGTAGTGGGATTGCTGGGTCGTATGGTAGTTCTATTTTTAGTTATGTAAGGAACCTCCATACTGTTCTCCATAGTGGCTGTATCAATTTACATTCCCACCAACAGTGCAAGAGGGTTTCCTTTTCTCCACACCCTCTCCAGCATTTATTGTTTTTAGATTTTTTGATGATGGCCATTCTGACTGGTATGAGATGATATCTCATTGTAGTTTTGATTTGCATTTCTCTAATGATTAATGATGTTGAGCATTCTTTCATGTGTTTGCTGCCAATCTGTATATCTTCTTTGGAGAAATGTCTATTTAGGTCTTCTGCCCATTTTTGGATTGGGTTGTTTGTTTTTTTTTTGATGTTGAGCTGCACGAGCTGTTTGTAAATTTTGGAGATTAATCCTTTGTCAGTTGCTTCATTTGCAAAATGTTCATTGCAGCTCTATTTACAATAGCCAGGACATGGAAGCAACCTAAGTGTCCATCAACAGATGAATGGATAAAGAAGATGTGGCACGTATATACAATGGAATATTCCTCAGCCATAAAAAGAAATGAAATTGAGTTATTTGTAGTGAGGTGGATGGACCTAGAGTCTGTCATACAGAGTGAAGTAAGTCAGAAAGAGAAAAATAAATACCGTATGCTAACACATATATATGGAATCTAAAAAAAAAAAAAAGGCATGAAGAACCTAGGGGCAAGACAGGAATAAAGACACAGACCTACTAGAGAGTGGACTTGAGGATATGGGGAGGGGGAAGGGTAAACTAGGACAAAGGGTAAGCTGGGACTGTTTGCTTACACTACCAAACATAAAATAGATAGCTAGTGGGAAGCAGCCGCATAGCATGGGAGATCAGCTCCGGTGCTTTGTGACCACCTAGAGGGGTGGGATAGGGAGGGTGGGAGGGAGGGAGATGCAAGAGGGAAGAGATATGGGGACATATGTATAACTGATTCACTTTGTTATAAAGCAGAAACTAACACACCATTGTAAAGCAATTATACTCCAATAACGATGTTAAAAAAAAAAAAAGATGTTTTGGTATGTCTCTTATAGGGGGTAGATAGCTGAATTTTTAAATTACAATCTCATGAGAAATGAATTTGCTTATATTTATTGTAATTAGATTTATTCCTAACACATTTTTTGTATTCACTTTCATTTCTCCTTAAGTTTTTTTTTCCTCTTCTCTTCCCTTCTGTTGGATTGAAAAATGTTTTCTAAGATCCTTTTCTTCCCCCCTGTGGGGTTTGGAAGCTATGAATCACTTTTCTATTCTTCTGATGATAGTCCTCAAAAATTTTACAGATACAAAAGTAACTATAAAATTTTCTAATAATATCTGAAGGTTTTCAGTGTTTCTATTCTCTTCTCAATTGTGAACCTTAGCATGCTTTAAGCCAGAGGACACCACTGTACTCCCCCACCACACTCATGCCTCAAATCTTAGTGTTGTCCAGTTTTAGTTTTATCTTTTTTTAACACACAAAAACAGGTTTTTTAAAGTCAGTACTTAAAGTTTGTGATTCGATTTATAAAATCATTTCGTGTTCATGGTTGTTTCTTTTTTTAAAATTAATTTTTATTGGAGTATAGTTGCTTTACAATGTTGTGTTAGTTTCTGCTGCACAGCAACGTGAATCAGCTATACGTATACATACATCCTTATATCCCCTCTTTTTTGGATTTCCTTCCCATTTAGGTCACCACAGAGCACTGAGTAGGGTTCCCTGTACTATACAGTAGGTTCTTGTTAGTTACCTATTTTATAGATACTGGTGTATACATGTCAATCCCAATCTCCCAATTCACCCCACCCCCAACCCTTCCATCTCTGGTATCCATACGTCCATTCTCTATGTCTGTGTCTCTATTCCTGCTCTGTAAATAAGTTCATCTGTATCATTTTTCTAGATTCCACATATAAGCGATATTATACGATATTTGTTTTTCTCTTTCTGACGTACTTCATTCTGTATGACAGTCTCTAGGTCCAATCCACGTCTCTGAAAATTGCAGCTTCGTTCCTTTTTATGGCTGAGGGTTGTTTCTTATATTTTGTGCCTTTCTCCTTAGATTCATTTTTAATTCTTACTGAAGAATATTTAAAAATAATTTCTTAGGTAAGGTTATTATTATTTTTTTTCTTTCTTTACATGTGTAGAATTCCACTTTGCAGGCTCACAAGAATGAGAGCTTTTTGTTTAATCCCTACTCCCCACCCTCCCACCTCTCCCTCTGGCCATCTGTGCTCACTTCTCCCTGTATATTTTATAGTTGACTCTTTTGGCCTCCCAGGCCCCCAGTTTAAGACCAGTTCTTACACAGATGGGGGTTGGAGCTCCTGCTCTATGGGATATTAGGGACATTCCAGAACCAGGCATGGAGTCAGCAGGTAGCTTGGTTCAGTGCCTGGGCTTACCATTGTCATTGTGTCTTCCCATGTCCTAGGTTCAGAACTTGCTTCTGGACTCAGAGCTTAGCTGGCTGATGGCTTTAGTGCCCCCTCAATGCACTATATTTCCACTCTATTTTTGGTCCATGGAGACATGTATCTTATCTTAAAGCACAACTATGTCTTACTGACTTTCTCATATATTTGATTACAATATTCTATTATTTTCATGCACTTAGAACTGGTACATCAAAACATGAAGTTATTCTACCATATTAACAAAATACATTTTATTTTTCTCTAATTGCTCTTTTCTTTCCATTATCATCTACTACGCTGGCTATGACTCTGTTCATCTCTCACCTAGAATATTGCAAAACTTAGCTGGTCTTCCTCGGTCTGCAAACACTCCCTTGAACCCAATTCTCACCAATTCCGTGAGAACCATTCATCTTATTTGTCTCCTTGAAATCTTTCAATCTCTCTAACTTACCTCAAAATTGGAGTTTTCTTAGCATGGCATGCTAGCTCCTTCAAGGTCTGGTCTCGCTCACCTTTCTAGATTAATTTCTCAGCCTCTGACACCCAACGCCTGACACTCTAGCCAAACCAGATGACTCTTTCTTTTCCCCACTAGAAAAGATGAACATCTTTCTTGCCTCCCACACTCATGCTGTCTCCTCTTCCTGGTATGTTGTATCCACATGCACTCCCTAATCCAGCACCCATCTCAGGTTCTGCTTAGCCAGCAAAACTCTACTTACTCCTCAAGTTCAGCTCAAGGGCCATATCCAACCACCATCCCCTAAAGTACTCAGTAAGCCTGTCTATGCATCCTCCTCAAGCGCTTTATTCATCCCTCTGTTCTCAATCACATCACTCTGTTATACTTGTTTACCTGTTTGCTTGCCCTAGACCATGAGCTCTTTACATAATGGCCGCTTAACAAACTGACAGAAATTTTCAGCAAAGAGAGGTAGAGGAGGCCTTATAATGTAGAAAATAATGACTAAGAGAAATAATGAAGAGCATTTTATTAAAAATTTTTTTCTTGATTTGTCAATGAAAACAGAAGGTGAGGAAAGCCATGGAAATCTGTATGATACAATGTATAAAATACTATTGAGTTCTGGTCACTGTAATATCAGAAAGAAAGTCATTACATTACTTAAAAAGAATAAAAAAAGAGGGTTTGCTCTAGCACTGTTGGTGGGAATGTAAATTGATACAGCCACTATGGAGAACAGTATGGAGGTTCCTTAAAAAACTAAAAATAGAACTACCATACGACCCAGCAATCCCACTACTGGGCAGATACCCTGAGAAAACCATAATTCAAAAAAATCATGTGCCACAATGTTCATTGCAGCTCTATTTACAGTAGCCAGGACATGGAAGCAACCTAAGTGTCCATCGACAGATGAATGGATAAAGAAGATGTGGCACATATATACAATGGAATATTACTCAGCCATAAAAAGAAACGAAATTGAGTTATTCGTAGTGAGGTGGATGGACCTAGAGTCTGTCATACGGAGTGAAGTAAGTCAGAAAGAGAAAAACAAATACTGTATGCTAACACATATATATGGAATCTAAAAAAAAAAAAAAAAAAAGGTTATGAAGAACCTAGGGGCAGGACAGGAATAAAGACGAAGACATAGAGAATGGACTTGAGGACACAGGGAGGGGGAAGGGTAAACTGGGATAAAGTGAGAAAGTGGCATGGACCTAAATATACTACCAAATGTAAAACAGATAGCTAGTGGGAAGCAGTCGCATAGCACAGGGAGATCAGCTCAGTGCTTTGTGACCACCTAGAGGGGTGGGATAGGGAGGGTGGGAGGGAGACACAAGAGGGAGGAGATATGGGGGTATATGTATATGTATAACTGATTCACTTTGTTATAAAGCAGAAACTAACACACCATTGTAAAGCAATTATACTACAATAAAGATGTTTAAAAAAAAAAAAGAGGGTTTGGTGTTCAAAAACCAACAAACAGAATTTAACTGAATAAATTTTAAAGAACTTATTGGATTTATCCAATGCTTCATCAATCAGACAGCAACCAATCTAAAAGACAAAAAGGAGTTCTAAGGAGCTATACAAAATGAAAGACTTTTACAGAAGGAAGGGAGTGGGAACAAGGAACTTATACTAGACAAAACAGCACATTGGTTTTTGGAAGGTCATTTTCCTTTAGGTGATATCAGGGGTGTACTGGGCAGATTACCTAACTAGTGCTGATTAGGCAATTCCTGATGGACTGGTTTAAGATTACATTTCTGGGAGAGCTGAAACTGTAATTAAGGTAAGCCTCAGTTTGGAGATGTGGGGCTTCGCATAAGTGACTCCATTTTTGGGCCTGTTGTCTTGTTTTTAACAATTGTTAATCGAAGGATTAAAAAAAAATAAAGAAAAAAAAATTTTACTGACTAAATTTAAAAATACATACACACACACACAAACACACATATATAAGTATATACAACAAGAATTAAGTACACTGTTCAGGAAAATATTTTTTACCAAAGAAAAATGATAAAGAAGCCATATGTCATAAAATAATCAATTGCATGACTCCCCATCAAGCTTCCAGAAACAAAAACAAACAAACAAACAAAACACTGGATCATCAACTGAAAGGCAATTCAATAAATATTATATACCAGGAAGTATCCACTATGCCCAAATCTAGAGACTAGATTTAAGCAGTATTCACCAAAATAAAATATAAATACATCCTTGCAAAACTCATGTTTATCTTCTCAAGTCAAATACATGTGTGTATGTGTTTGTATGTCTTGAAAGCTTGACTAGAGGGTGATACCAAGAGTCACATGATCAAAGGTGTAAACTGCATTTCTTTCCTTGCCCTCTTCAGGGACTATACTAAATTAACACCAAAAATGTATTCTGAAAATAAAATTTATATTAAAGATAATCATAAATTAGAGAATATATAGTTTCAATTCAATGGAGAAAACAGTCCACTCTCCTTCTATAAGCTGCAGTATTGGAAGAAATGTCCATCAGTAAGTTAGTTCACCAATCCTAAGACTCAGTTTTCTCTTTTGTTTCTTTTTTTTTTAATTGGAGTATAGTTGATTTACAATGTTTTTACTTTCTGCTATACAGCAAAGTGAATCAGTTATATATATATATATATATATATATATATATATATATATATATATACACATACATACACACACACATATACATATATCCACTCTTTTTTACATTCTTTTTGCATATAGGTTATTACAGAGTATTAAGTAGGGTTCCCTGTGCTATACATAGGTTCTTATTAGTTATCTATTTTATATATAGTAGTGTGTATATGTCAATCCCAATCTCCCACTAACACTTGTCATTTTGTTTTGTTTTTTCCATAGTAGCCATTATAATGAGTGTGAAGTGGTATCTCATTGTGATTTTTATTTGTATTTCCCTAATGATTAGTGATGTTGAGCATCTTTTCATGTGCTTATTGGCAATTTGTATACCTTCTTTGGAGAAATGTCCACTCAAGTCCTTTGCCCAATTTTAAATTGGGTTGTTTTCTATTATTGTTGTTGACTTTATTTTTCAAAATGTGTTTTATTTTTGTTTTGAAAATTAAAAAAGAATTTAGGAGCTCTTTCCTATACTCAGCTTGCTTCCTTATAATCTACTTTCAAAATCTATTCAAAATTTGCATTTGCATTCTCCCAGAAGTCTTACTTTAGCTGCATCCCAGTTGAATATGTATTTTTTCCATTATTGAGTACTATTCTTTTTCTCTCACATGACTTCTTTGAGTAAAGAATATGAACTCTTTAGAAATGTGATTTTAAATTTCAAATGTATAGAAGGTTGTAATTGTAATTAAATTGCATTGTTGTTAGACAATGCAGTCTATAAGATATAGATTCTTTGGAGTTAGAGACTTGCTTTATAGCCCACTACGTGGTCACTTTTTAGTACTTTTTCCATATGTCTTGAGAAATACATTTCTTCTTCAATTTCTGGGTATGAGGTTCTATACACGTCCTCCAGATCAAGCTTGTTAATTGTGTTACTCAAGTCTATTGCATCTTTTTTTTTTAATTGATCATCAATTGCTTAAGAGAGGTATACTGAAATCCACTCATGGTGGACTTTTACCAATTTCTCCCTGTGGTTCTATTCTTTTTTGCTTCATAAATTTTGGACGTTATTTTATTACGTGCAGTACATAATGTTTTTAAAGTAGGTCTGCTGGAGATAAATTCTTAGTTTTCCTTTAGCTGAGAATGTCTCTATTTCATCTTCATTCATGAAGGATATTTTGCCATATATAGAATTCTGGTTTCAGCACTCTAAAAATGTTGTTCTACTGCCTTCTGGGCTTCATGGTTTCTCTGAAGTCATTCAAATCATTGTTCCTCTGTAATGCATCATTTTTCTCTGGCTGCTTTCAAGATAATTTTCTTTTTCTCTGATTTTCGGCAGTTTGTTTATGATATATCTGGGCATGAATCTCTTTGAGTTTCTTCTGTTTCAGGCTCACTGAGCTTACTGGATTTATAAGTTTGTCTTTTGTCAAATTGGGCGCACTTTCAGTCATTTTTTCAGTCATTTTTTTCTTCAAATATTTTTTTCTGCACCACACTCTCTCATCTCCTTCTGGAACACCAATGGCAAAAACATTAGACCTTTTGATGTTATTTCACAGGATCCTGAGGCTCTGTTCATTGTTTTAAAGTCTTTTTTCTCTCTGTTGTTCAGAACAAATAATTTGTATTCGTGTCATTTCTATCTTTGAATTCACTGACTCTTACCTTTGTCATATCCACTCTGCTTTTGAACACTTAGTGATTTTTTTCAAATTTCTAGTTACTGGTTTTTTCAGTTATAAAATTTCAATTTGGTTCTTTTTTATACCTTCTATTTCTTTACTTCTTGGAACATGGTTATGATAGCTATTTTTAAGTCACTGCTTGATATGAAACATCTGGGTAATCTCAGAGTTGGCATCTTGATTGTCTTTTCACTTGAGAATTTATCAGACTTCCCTGGTTCTTTCCATGTCATGTAATTTTTCATCATATCACAGACATTTGGAATATTATATGCTATGGGACTTTGGGTCTTGCTCAAATTCTATGAATACTGCGTTTTGGTTTTTGTCTGTCTGTTTGCTTTACCAGACAATTGGCCAGGTTAGGGTCAAGATGCAAACTGCAAACCTTTTGTGGGTTGTAGTTTCAATGTCAGTTCAGCTTTCAAAGTCTCAGTGGTGCTATCTGAATTGTACTACATATGCATTAGCAGGAGCCAGTCTGATACTTAGGAGACTGTCGACTCCACAGTTAAGTTCTTAAAGCTTTTGGTATGTTGTTTAGGGTGAGATCCATGCTGTATGGCTCTGGGATGGACCCAACAGAACAGAAAGGTAGAGATTCTTGGCAGAGAAATATAGACTATTAAAAAGGACTAAAAGGGGGGCTTCCCTGGTGGCACAGTGGTTGAGAATCCGCCTGCCAATGCGGAGGACACGGGTTCGAGCCCTGGTCTGGGAAGATCCCACATGCTGTGGAGCAACTAAGCCCATGCACCACATCTACTGAGCCTGTGCTCTAGAGCCTGCGAGCCACAACTACTGAGCCCATGTGCCACAACTACTGAACCTCATGCGCCTAGAGCCCGTGCTCTGCAACAAGAGAAGCCACCGCAATGAGAAGCCCGCGCACCACAACGAAGAGTAGCCCCTGCTCACCGCAACTAGAGAAAGCCCGTGCACAGCAACAAAGACCTAACGCAGCGAGAAAAAAAAAAAATTCCACATATAAGTGAGATCATATGGTATTTGTCTTTCTGTCTGACTTATTTCACTTATGATACTGCCCTCAAGGTCCATCCATGTTGTCACAATGGCAAGATTTCCTTCTTTTCTTCAGCTGAATAGTATTCCACTGTATGTATGTATGTGTGTATGTACATATGATTAGATAGATAGATGACAGATAGAGAGAGAGAGAGAGAGAGAGATCTCCACATCTACTTAATCCATTCATCCATCCATGGACACTTAGGTTACTTCCATATCTTGGTTATTGAAAATACTGTTGAAATGAACACAGGGGTACATGTATCTTTTTGAATTAGTGTTTTCATTTTCTCTGGATAAATACCCAGGAGTGGAACTGCTAAGTCATACAGGAGTTCTATTTTTAACTTTCTGAAGAACCTCCGTACTGCTCTCCATAGTGGCTGAACCAACTTACATTCCCACCAGCAGTGCACGAGGGTTCCCTTTCTCCACACCCTCCCCAACACTTGTTATTTCTTGTCTTTTTTACATTAGCCATACTAACAGGCATGAAGTGATGTTCTTGTGGTTTTGATTTCCATTTCCCTGATGATTAGTGATGTTCAGCATCTTTTTATTTGCCTGTTGGCCATCTGTATGTCTTCTTTGGGAAAATGTCTATTCAGATCCTCTGCCTACTTTTTAATAGGACTGTTTGGTTTTTTTGCTACTGAGGTATGTGAGTTCTTTATATATATTGCATATTAGCCCCTTATTAGATATATGATTTATAAATATTTTCTCCCATTCAGTAGGTTGCCTTTTCATTTTGTTGATGATTTCCTTCGCTGTGAAGAAACTTTTTAGTTTGATGTAGTCCCACTTATTTATTTTTACTTTCATTGCCTTTGCTTTTGGAGTCAGATCCAAAAAATCACCAAGACCAATGTCAAGGAGCTTACCGCCTGTGTTTTCTTCTAGGAATTTTATGGTTTCAGATCTTATATTCAAGCCTTTGATCCATTTTGAGTTGATTTTTGTGTATGGCGTAAGACAGTAGTCTAGTTTCATTCTTATGCATGTGGCTGTACAGTTCTCAACACCATTTATTGAAGAGACTGTCCTTTCCCCATTGTATATTCTTGCCTCCTTTGTCATATATTAATTGACCATGGGTTTATTTCTGGGCTCTCTATTCTGTTCCATGGATCTAAGTGTCTGTTTTTATGCCAATACCATACTGTTTCGATTACTGTGGCTTTGTAATAGTTTGAAATCAGGGAGTGTGATGTCTCCAGCTTTGTTCTTCTCAAGATTGCTGTCGCTATTTGGGGTCTTCTGTGGTTCCATACAAGTTTTAAGATTATTTGTTCTATTTCTGTGGAAAATGCCGTTGGAATTTTGACTGGAATTGAACTTAATCTATAGATTGCTTTGGGTAATATGGATATTTTAACAATATTAATTCTTGCAATCCATGAACATGAAATATTGTTGCATTTATTTGTATCTTCTTCAATTTCTTTCATTAATGCGTTAATAGTTTTCAGTGTACAGGTCTTTCACCTCCTTGATTAAATTTATTCATAGGTATTTTATTCTTTTCAAAACAATTTTAAATGGGATTGTTTTCTTAATGTGCTTTAGGTGTAAAATGAACACCAGATTTTAAAGACTTAATACTTCCATAATTTTTATATTGATTACATGTTAAAATGATAATATTTTAGGTACACTGGGTTAAATATTATTAAATTATGTTCCCATGTTTTTAATGTGACTACTAGAAAAATTTTAATTACCTATATGGCTTGCATTATATTTCTGTTGGACAGTGCTGTTCTCAGAGTTTAAACCTAAAAGTTAAAAAATTTGAAACTGTAGCACACTATAAATAGAGAATCAAGAGGAAGAACTTGTTTTATAGAAAAGATGAGCTTGACTGAGAAAATGAGTTTAATTTAAGGAGTCCAATAGATTAAAATGCAGGTCTAGAAAGTAAAAAATCTGTGATGGAAATATAGAATTAGGAAACACTTCAGAGATGAGCTACTTAAACTTTGGAAGAGTAAATAAATGCTCATAGGAAAATTTAGAGCCCACAGCTTAGAAAGAAGAGGAAGAAGCAGTAGGTAGATTTTCTCAAAGAACAGGAAGGGCTGGCATCCTGGCTGGCATTCCAAGCTGGATCTCTGAAATCACTTCCCACAGAAACATGATACTAATCGTAACTTAGGAATATTCTGTGTTGACTACATTTGAGGTAGAAAATAGGGACCTAAATATATTAGAAAATGTTTCCAAAGAAAAGTATATTCCAAATTCAAACGGGTAACACTTTACCTTTTTATAAACACTCTGCAAGTTAGTGTCTATCATAATAAAGTACATACTTTATTCCTCTAATAATATGGAATTTACATATGTATTCAGTCACTGGAAATAATAATTGAAAAGAGCTGGAGAATACAGTTCAAGTTCAAAATGCACATATCCTCCAACTTTTTAAAATTTTGATAAAAACACAAGAAATTTGTAGCTGTTATAAGCAAGAGGTTATGTTTAACTAAACTCTCAATCTCTTTATAAATAGAGCTATGCAAATATGAGAAACATCATTTCAAAGAATAAAATACATTTTCCTCTCCCCTAGGTGATTTAATAAATAACTATTTGTACTTAATAAGAACTATTTGTATTTTAGTACTTTTAATTTATTTGCCAAGAATCCTTGGACTCAATGGATCTGCAGTGTAGTTGAGGAGAGAACACAGGTACACAAGCCATTACAATGCAAGATGGGATAGTAAGTGCCCTATTATGTTATGGTGGTTCACAGGAAGGGTGACCTCTACCTAAGGAGAGTATCACAGGAGGTGGCATCTATGTTGGGCTTAGAATTTGACAGATAGGAAATGAGGAAGAGATTAAAATCCCAGTAAAGGAAAAGTATAAACAAGAACCCGAGACTTGAGTAAATGAAGTATACATTTAAGAAATAGTGAAGGGTCCAGTTTGGCTAGAAGTTAAGGCATGTGAAGAGAAGTAGTAAGAAACAAGCGTAGAAGAGTTAGTTGGCTCCAGACTGTGGAGGACCTTGAATGGCAGGCTGAGAAGACTGGGCTGGCCTGGGTGAACAATGTATCAGGTGCAGACAGAAGCAACCCTGACAACACTGAGTGGATACAGGTGGCACCTCCTACCTGTGAATGCGGAAACTCGGGTACCGAGGACCGACTGTTCCATGCCTTTTATATGAGACTTGGGCACAGGTGGATTATGGTAACCTCAGGGGGTCCTGGAACAAATCCCCTGTGGATACTGAGGGCTGACTGTATAAGCACCCAGCAGTTGCCTAGGAGCAGGGATAGTAAAGGCAACAAGAAGCAGAGGAAGTCTGAGCAGCAAAGCGCTGAGGTACCTGCTTTCTGAGCAGAATGCACAGAATTGTTTTCAAGAAAAGGAAACACGTGTGCACGTGTTCCGTTTTCTTCCCTGTGATTAGGAGGCCTCCTCTTGGGCAACCAGCCTAGTCTTTAAGGAAGAAAACAAATTTTTATCACATGAGCAGGGAAATCTGCCTTTTCCTTAATGGATTCCGAGCTGGACAGGCTGAGGAGAGACATCTGCTTGGAGCAGCGGCGGCGGTGGCGGCGGCAGCAGCAACACAGCACACTTGCTCACACGCATACAGTCTTCCGTTTGCTGGTTGGCTCAGTCCAAGTCGCCCACCCTGGGATGCCTTTAACATATGCAGTAAGAGTCGCATTCTACTACTCACTGAATCAAGGCTGGAAAGCTTGAGGATAAACAGTCACTGAGTAAATAAACCAGCTGATTCATATTAAAGTAGAAAAGGAGCCCAAAGGAGGGAAGAAAGAAACCAGGTGAGACAAAACAGAGAGCAGAGATGGGATCAAGAGAAACCAAGAATGAAGCATGAAGATTTGAGACAGGGGAAAGAGGGTGGAATGGATCAGAACCACTACATCTATGATCACATAAAGGGATCTTTCATTTACAGAGAAACTTTAAGTTCAAAAGAACTTTTGGTCCATGAAAGGGCTGAAGGTGATAACAAAGTTAATTACATCTCATAATTAGTAATTAAGACTAGATAACAAAGCCTTTGGCAATACTACTCTAATGATGGAGGACCAGCATCTCAGAAATAGTATATTAGCATAAGCACATATGCAAAATACATAGAATCACTGCCACAGTTAACTTGTCATTGAATGATTAAATATGAATTCATAATTAGAAAAACCCACACTGTAATTTATTGGCTTTCCTGACTGTTCTGGTTCATTAAACGTTGATTACTAAACAGTGACCTCTAGTGGCCTGTAATTTTCTAACGCTGTGTTTCTCTTTGAGTCAGCATAGTTTCCAAGAACGTATTTATTCTAAATAAGGCTGTTACTTTAAAGATGTTAATATTCCTTTTCCCTATAAAGGGAAATATTTCTTTTACCGTCCCTCCTTAAAATACATTCTGTGTGACAAATACAAAGTGCTAAATAACTTTTTCTGCTTCTGCCCAAGTGTCACATATTCATTAACAAATCGTTACTGAGCACCCATCTATATATGACCCTGAGCTGGGTGTTTGGGGTATTTTATTAATACCTGGAAACTGACTTCATTCATTCTATACTGTCCAATCAGAAACTAAATCAACATTAATACAATAGTAATGCTACTATTCATTGCCTATACACACATGGGACATGCTGAAAACACATTTTAATTTAAAACTCAAAGAGACTAGTAACTTCAGATTCACTGCATACTGAACTACTGAAGTTTATCTTAAAAGGTAGTTGATTAGCAGCTGTTCTTTAAAAATCTAGCCCATTTCTTAAGATTTTCTTTAAAAAGAGGTTTTTCTATCAATGACACTTCTCAAGAAATCTACTTCCATAGTACATAAGTGAACTTTCCAAGTATCATCTCTCCCTTAAAATGAATACATCTTTTAAAAATATCCATATGCCTAAAATTTAAAATTAAACCCAACTAACAAGACTGTAAACATACTTGCTTTTATTAGTTGCTACCCAGGTATACTCATTCTTCAGACAAGTTTTCAGAAAGGTTCACAATATGAAGAGAAGACTTTGGGTATGTTATTAAAAGAATTCTACATCCCTTTGTCCCCTCAGATCAAAGTATTGATCCCAGTTCTCTAAAGTAGTGGCAATGCTGCAGCTTCTTTAGAGAACATGATTAAGCCTCCAATAAATTTAAGATGTATCAATAAACAAAAGAAATACATACTTCCTCATCTACTATTTCTACAGAACACATTGGTGTGGGATACCAGTTGTTTTCCATGATGATTTAATATAGTAGCTGGATAATGAGTTGTACCTTCTGCAACAACCGAATCACCATTTAATGCTATTATCAACAGTTCATGACCCACCAGCAAGAAATGTCAACCTGATTAATCTAAACACTGCTGACCTCAATAAAAAAAAAAAAAGGAAAAAAACTTACTCCCCACTGTTATTAACATCTACTGTTCCTCAGTATGAAAATACAGAAAACAAATCTTTAGACGAAAATAGTATTTTTAGAGAATGTGGTATGCAAGTTTTGCTAAGTGAAAGTTAATAAGAGTTCTGAAAAGGTAGAGCTGAAGACAATACTTAAATATAAACATTTGTTACAACTAAGGGAACTATTTTTTTGGAGATACCTGTTTTTATAAGTTCAATATGTTATTTAAAATATTTGCTTTACTTTCTTTAAACAGAGAACATCATAAACCAGGGTTAGAGTAAGATGTCATTTTGGTTTTAAAGTTCACTGTTTAACTCTTACTTCTTATACACAAGTTTCAAAATTAACCAGAGATAAACTCAGAATAATCTAAAAACACCGATTTTGGAATGCCATTTGCTCCCATGAGCATAAGGTATAAGAGTGCTGGTATGAAATACTCATTTTCTTGGTATTATTGTAGTATATCCGCTTGCATTTCAGCCTGTTTGTTTTACACAATGGGCATTTTTGATGGGATGTAAACCTGAAAAGCTTGCATTTCAGAAGAATTTAATGCTGCTGTTTTAAGATTTCTATGAGGTAACAGAAAAGTACACACCCTACCATGAGGTTTCAGAAAGGCTCATTAGATCACAAATTGGACAGCTGATTTTTGCTTAAAAAAAAAAAAACTTTCTTCTTTACAGTATGCCAGGTTTTCAGTATCTACAAAAAAACAAATTCAACTGCTGCTTCCTTGTACCTGATTAAGACTCTAAGGAAAGCATCTGAGAACAGGCAGAACAAGTCAAGATTCTCTACAATTGAATGCCAACTTTTTTTTTTTCAAATCAAGCTCTGTATGGTAACTAAAAAGGTTTAACCTGAAACCAATAATAAAGAAATAATCAGACAAATCCAGAATGAGAAAAATTTCCATAAGATGACTTATCTGGACTCCAAAAATGTCATCATGAACGTTTTTTTAAAGGAAGAATATGGGAACTGTTCTAGATTAAAGAAGGCTGACGAAACATGACAATCAAATGTAATACATGAACCTTTATTAGAAAGTGGATCACAGAAAAGGAAAAGCCAAGTTATTTGCGGGAGTAATTGAGAAAATTTGAATATGGGCTACATATTAGATGACACTGAATCAATGTTAAATTTCTTGGATATGATAGCAGTCTTGGATTTATACAGGAGAATGTCCTCATTCTCAGGAGATTTATGCTAATGGTTTTTAGATGGGAGTGAATGCTTCAGCCAAAAAGAACAAAGTATGGAGGGAAGAGTCTACAAATTGAAATTAAAAACAACAAACACAACGTCGTAAATCAACTATACTCCAATAAAATAAAAAAACTGAACAAATAAATAGCACCGATCCACATATAAATGGCATCTCTGTATACCTATAATTTAGAAATGTTTCACAAATTCTACTTTTACTGTGTCTTTTAAAAAGGCAGGGGGTGAAGGAGGAAAAATTCTGACCGAAAGACCAATGGAGGTAAATACTTGCATCTTGATTTACAAAAGATACCTTCCTAAAACATCTGAGTCAAATTTCTACAAATGGAGTAATTCTTCATTAATTTACATTATTATATTGCTGAGTTACTCTGTATCTCCATTTTTACAATCAGGTTTACATATGTGCTTTCTGTCCCTAGTAGCTCTGAGTCTGCCCTGGCAATAGCTTCCCAAGTAAATGACTAACCACACTAATGGTATTTGTTCTAGGCTATCTACCATGGCATACATATAGAAATTACCTGAGTTCCATTTTATGTTTGTTTTACAAATAAAAATTCAACTGCCAAAAAACAAGCTAGTATCTTTATCCTAATATTATCTGACTGACATCAGTAAGTAAACAGGGCTCAGGGGCGATTTCTGTAACATAGTGCCATGCTGTTGAATTACAGTCCGTGAAAATCCATAATGCTTACTTCTGTACTAAACCACACACATGTACATTGCACATGTACATTTTCAAAATACACAGAAGTCCGAATAGCCACATTTCTATAAATTAGGATTTAGGGAAAAGAGATATAGAACAAATTGAAATATGTGTGGCTGTTTTTCCTATGACTTTTCATGAAACAGAGGTGTCAGGAAAATAAACACTCTTCTTCTGATTTAAATCAAAGAAATTCAATCAATTAGATTATGGCCACAATAGAATCTGCCTCCTTAACAGGAGAGAAAAAGGATGGAGCAGGCATTTGAACCCAGGTCTTCTGAGCAGCAGATTTATACAGATCCACTCATTTGTGAAACTGCCACCAATGAAATCCATTTGAAAAGGCTTGAGCACTTAGTCATCAGAAAAACCTCAGCTCTCAGTAACCAAAAAATATCCAAATAACTAGAATTATCTGCAAACAAATTCTAGGAAAAAATTTCAGATAAGCATATTTGTAGGAACTCAGTAGAAAACTCTTTAAAACAATTATTTTTTGGTGAACAGATCTGAACTTCTAATTATAAAACATAGGGAAAGACCATTTATTAGGTATGTATGTTTTGTCCTTTTCAGAGCTTATAATTTATCTTTTTTCTTTCTAGAAAGATTCATTCATTCACTCATTTATCCATTCAACACAAGTCTGGGTGCATAACTATTATGTGTTATGTACTGTTATAAGCACTGAACAGAACTGAACAAATCTCTGCTCTCATGGAGCTTATATTCTAATAGAGTAGTTCTTAACTGCAACTGCAAAGAACAACTGCTCGAGATTCTGATTTAATTGGGGAGAAAGCAAGAGGGGGAGAAATCAGAGCAGAAGTACAGAGGTAAACTTTAGATAGAGCCCTCAAGGTCCATCCACTGCGACAGGAGGGAAGGCAGAATATATGCATAATATGTATGTAGGTTAGTAGACGTGGTGCTGGGATCACGTGGAAGTTCTTTCAGGATTGTCTATTTTCTCAGTGAAAGTTAAGAAGGAAGCTCACGAGCTGACACTGGGGAAGGCTCCCAGAAGTCTGAAGAGAGAAGAGAAGGTATGAAAGAATTGTTTAGGTAATGGAAAGGGTGGATGAACTAAGGAAATGAAGAACTGTCAAGCAGCCTTAAGGGCCCACTTGAGATTAGTGATAATTACTCAATAATTTAAAAGTGAAACCAGGCCAACATGGGTATCCATTTACTCCAACCATGTTCAGCTCCTCAAGGGCAAGTGAAGGGCAGAACAGTTGGATTTGGCCAGGGATGGGGTAAATTCAACAGAGGGAAAGAGGAGCAAGGGAGCTGATTGTGTAAAATGTATCATGGCACATGAACTGAGTAGGAAAAGAAGTGAGACTTGAGGAGGACAGGGATAAAGAATAGGCTGTTTGGGCTTCCCTGGTGGCGCAGTGGTTAAGAATCCGCCTGCCAATGCAGGGGACACGGGTTCGAGCCCTGGTCTGGGAGGATCCCACATGCCACGGAGCAACTAAGCCCACGCGCCACAACTACTGACGCTGGAGCCCGCGAGCCACAACTACTGAAGCCCACGCGCCTAGAGCCTGTGCTCCGCAACAAGAGAGGCCACTGCAATGAGAGGCCCACGCACTGCAACGAGGAGTCGTCCCCACTCGCTGCAACTAGAGAAAGTCCACGCACAGCAATGAAGACTCAACACAGCCAAAAATAAATAAATAAAATAAATTTAAAGAATAGGCTGTTTTACTATTCTGCTTCAGTTCTTGGTTCCACCAGGCACAGCCAGCAACTATATTGTTGTCTTCTCAACATCTGAAACTCCCTTCTTTTAAAATTACTCAACTCTTTTTCTTTTACAAAAGGTAAATTTCTTGAATACTACTGTTCAGGAATAACCAAACATAGCCTATAATCTTAGTCTTTTTTACAGTTCAGGAGAATTTAGTATTTGCAGGTCTTTCAGTATTTAAAGACCAAGACACAGAATATCATTCTTCCATTCTCACCAAAAAAAGACAGAGGGAGACATTTTTTTAAGGGAGACATTCTTTTAATCATCCCAGTGTGGAAAAGGTCTTTCCAACTATGACACAAAACCCAGAAGCCACAAAAATTTATTTTACTACACTAAAAAATCTGCATAGCAAAGTTAAAATGATAAACCAAAGAAAATACTTACAATTTACATCTTGAAAGGCTACTTTTCCTTATATGTGAGTCAGGTATCAAAAATGAAATGGGGGCTTCCCTGGTGGCGCAGTGGTTAAGAAGCTGCCTGCCAATGCAGGGGACACGGGTTCAAGCCCTGGTCCGGGAAGATCCCACATGCCACGGAGCAACTAAGCCCATGAGCCACAACTGCTGAGCCTGCGCTCTAGAGCCCGCGAGCCACAACTACTGAAGCCTGCGTGCCTAGAGCCCGTGCTCCGCAACAAGAGAAGCCACCACAATGAGAAGCCCACACACCACAAAGAAGAGTAGCCCCTGCTCACCGCAACTAGAGAAAGCCCGCGCACAGCAACCGACCCAATGCAACCAAAAATAATTAATTAATTTTTTAAAAAAAATGAAATGGGCAAAGACAAGGACAGTTCACAAAAGAAGACAAAGAGCTCTTAAATGTATGAAACAATGCTTGAGCTCTTTTGAAAGAAAAAGAAATACAAATTAAGCCTTCACCAAGACACCATTTTCTACTTAGCAGTTTGGCAAACATAAAACAATCTGGTACCTCACTGATTGGTGAGTGTTCTGGAGAACAGCCTTCACATGCCCTGCGGGAGGTTGGGGGGAAGGGCAGTACAGGCATAGCCCCAACAGAGGGACATTTGTCAAAGTTCCTCAAGATGACAATTTTGACTTGACCTTTCTTTGGCTGAACAATTCTTCTAGGAATTCACTCTGCAGGTATCTTTTCATATTTGCATAATGCTGTTCTTACAAAGTCTTAGTGACTCTCTGTAGCACTGTTTGGAATAGCAGAAGTGTGGAAACAAATGCCAATCAATAAGAAAAAAGATACATTATAGTACATCCACACAGAGAAATACTATACAGCTGTCAAAAGGAATGTGCAGACAAGGAACCATGGGGGGGAGAGGGGGAGGGAGAGAGGGGGGAGGGAGAGGGGGGAGGGAGAGAGAGAGGGAGAGAGAGATTCTATTATAAGAAGAAATCTGGGGCTTCCCTGGTGGTGCAGTGGTTGAGAATCTGCCTGCCAACGCAGGGGACACGGGTTCGAGCCCTGGTCTGGGAGGATCCCACATGCCGCGGAGCAACTAGGCCCGTGAACCACAATTACTGAGCCTGCGCGTCTGGAGCCTGTGCTCCGCAACAAGAGAGGCCGCGATAATGAGAGGCCCGCGCACCGCGATGAAGAGTGGCCCCCACTTGCCGCAACAAGAGAAAGCCCTCGCACAGAAACGAAGACCCAACACAGCCATAAATAAAATAAATAAATAAATAAATAAACCCAAAGTTTAAAAAAAAAAAAAAAAAAAAGCCAAATATTTAAAAAAAAAAAAAAAGAAGAAATCTGGAAAGAAGAGACCAATCCAAATGGGTTTGGTTTCTTGTGGTCTTTTGATAAAGGCAGATCCTCTACATGAAATACTGTACTTGAAGCATATTTATATGAGAGAAGATAAAAGAAGTGGTGTTTGTTTTCTTCTCTTTGGATACAACTAGTATCTGAGATTAGGGGCAAAAAAGACTTACTGCCTTTGACTTAAGATGTAGGGTCTCTTTTGAACAGAACAACCACTTGACTGTTGCTCAGTTGGTAAGGAAATCTATGCTTCTTTATTCTCCTTGAAACATTATATTGTATGCTTTGAGTCCACAATCCCATCCCTACAACTCTGTTCTACAAAACCTCTAAAAGCAAAAGGTTTTTTCTTCACTCATTTGACAGCAAAACTTTACCTGAACTGACGTGAGGTTATTTATATATTTATAGTCTTTATTTATATCTCTATATATTAATGGCACATATTATGCTTAGTGTGAATATTCATATATTTCACTGCAGAAATAATTAATGTGTTTGATTACAGAGGGTGGCCCTGCCCTGCTAGGGATGTTACGTAATATATGGTTAAGTATATAGTATTATCTTCCTAAAAATTTTAAAACAAAACTCACGGTTCCAAGAGTTTCAAGTAAGGGATTATGAACTTAAAGTGATATTATTTTCTTTTCCTATTTTATGACCAGGAACCCAAATTCTGGCTTGGCCATGGAGTTATATCAATAATAATTCACTTCCATTTACTGAATGATTATTATGTACCAGGCACTGTGTTTTATCTATGTTATTTTAATTTAATTGAACACTGGGGAATAAGTCTTTAAGACCCAGAGATCTTGAAGTTTATGAACCTTAATCCAGGTTCTCCCCACCTCAGAATCTCCCAGAGTGAGGAGCTAGGCTAGCTGTTGCTTGTGTTCATCCGGTGGTTTTCATTTCTCTTTTATCAGAGGCAGCATATTATAGGGTTCAAAGCACAAACCTTATAGGTCTGAATTTACTCCACCTCCACAAACGACTGAAGACATGTTCTGTAACTTCTTTGTTCGACCATTTCCACATCAGTAAAATGGGGGTAACAACAGTCCTTACTTCACAGAGTTGTCGTGAGGATTAAATGTGATAATGTCTGTAAAGCATCCGGCTATTTTACAAAAAAGTACCTGGCTGAGGACTTACGTAACTGCAGCTCATTAAATACTAGTTTCACTTACCTATCTTTACCAAAGGCATGTGTATGATGCTATTATAGCTATTAGTCCACAGGGTTTTTTTCCCACAAAAATAAGATGACAGTCACCTGATATGCTCTTCTTGTTTTCAAAGGACCCTTATTTTGACTTCAAAGGAAGATTTACTTGCCACTGAATGTCACAGATACGCTGCTGGCATACAGAATTTTAGAGCTCAGAGAAATGTTAGAGGGAAGTAAATACATGGGACAACTATCATATACCAGGCATTATTACCTCACTTAATTCTTTCAACAAACTTGAGAGGTAGCTATTATTGTCCTGATTTTTAAAATAAGGGGAAAAAATTTCAGGTTAGGTAACTTGGTCAGTAAAGAACAAGATGTTTTCATCAAAAGCCAGGAGGAGGGCTTCCCTGGTGGCGCAGTGGTTGAGAATCTGCCTGCCAATGCAGGGGACACGGGTTGGAGCCCTGGTCTGGGAGGATCCCACATGCCGCGGAGCAACTAGGCCCGTGTGCCACAACTACTGAGCCTGCGCGTCTGGAGCCTGTGCTCCGCGACAAGAGAGGCCGCGATAGTGAGAGGCCTGCGCACCGCGATGAAGAGTGGCCCCCGCTTGCCGCAACTAGAGAAAGCCCTCGCACAGAAACGGAGACCCAACACAGCCATAAATAAATAAATAAAATAAAATATGTATGTTATCTCTTAAAATAAATAAATAAATAAATGGAGAGCAACAATAAATGTTAAAAAAAAAAAAAAAAAAGCCAGGAGGAAACAGTATCTCATGATGCAGCCTAACATTCTTACAACTTTTTTAGACTTTTTCTACCTTCTTTCAACTGCTTAATACGTTAGTGTTACAGAATACATTTGAAATAAACATATTATATATTCATAATAATTTTTAAATGGAATATTGTATACATTGTTTTATAGCCTGCTTTTCTTACCTAACAAAATACTGTAACATTTTTTCATATCAAATATTTAACATTTTGATTCATATTATGTAATCTCATCAATTCTCCCCTACTGGACATCTGGGTTATTTCCAAGTAATCATTATTTTAAACCAGTGATTCTTAAACTTTCTGGCCTTAAATATTATTGAGGACCCCAAAGCTTTTGCTTACGTGGATTATATCTATCAGTATTTACTACATTAGAAATTAAAATTGAGAAAATTTAAAAATATTTATTCCTTAATTCACTTAAAAACAATAAACCCATTACATGTTAACTATTTTTATGAAAAATAACAAGACTTTCTAAAGCAAACAGTGAGAAGAGTAGCACCATTTTACAATTTTGCAAATTTCTTTAAATCTGCCTTATTAGAAAGCAGCTGAATTTTCATACCAGATTGAATGCAGAAGCATACATATGTTGTTTTGGTTGATGAATATAAAGAAAAGTGGGTTTCATATAGGTATGAAGTTAAAAAAGGGAGGAGTATTTTAAGAACCTTGTCAGATAATTGTGGACATTTTTCTTTGATAGTAAACCAAAACTTTGAAAAACATTGGCAACAAATACTTGAAGTAACAGGCTCACTTTGTTCTTTTTCTGTAAAATGTCTTATCAGTCATTCTTTTAAATAAAAACGATATTCCATGGAAAAACAGTTCAGCTGGCAACTCAATCACAAAAGTACTTTTCCTTAAGACAATCACAGTACCTATAATAGCAGAAGTGTTTTATATATGCTTTCCATTTTATCACATGGAATATTAAAAAAAACACATGTATTCAAAGATCAAGATTTAACAAAATTAATAATTTGTATTGCTTCATCAAGGCCATTCTTATGTGAAATTGCATGCAGGTGGCAGCGAAGAACATAATGCCAGTGTCTCGATTCATGCTGAGGGCCAGTACTTCTACCCACCATTCCTTTTGCACTGTAATATTAGTATTACTACGAAAATAATTTTGACCTCATGGGCCCCCTTGGGGTCCACGGATGGCACAATGGGAACCAGTGTTCTGAACAACACTAAACGTGCATTCTCATAGCTAAATCTTTACATACATTCTGAATTCAGGGGGATATATTCTTAGAAGCAGAATAACTAGATAAATTACTTTACATAATTTTTTTAAGCTTTTGATGCATCCAGGCAAACTGTTCTCAGAATTGGTTGAAATAATTCACATCCCCAGTAGCAGTCAGTGAGGCTACATATTTCCCCTGTCTTAGCTAAGAACAGACTTTTCTATCTTTGCTAATTTGAAGGTTAAAATGGTAACCTTCTGGACTGTTTTTACTGCCATAAAGTCCAAGTTGCTCCAGTATGAACTGTGTTGTTTCACTAGAATTCGGTTGTACTGAAAGTAAATGAACTTGGGGCTAGTAACAGCAAAGTTCTCATTTTACTGAAAAATGCTTCTAAGTAGAGCTTTCCTGCCCTTAAAAAAAAAATTGTATTGTCTAGTTACATGATTTTTTAGAGCAGAAGTGTTATAAGACGGCAAAATTCTCAACTTAAGAACACAGATGTAAGCTTTATTAACAGCAAGCACAGAGCTGGCCTTCCTCCATGCTTGTTCTAATCTGAGAAGACGGGTGGTTATATACTTCTCCCACATAAATGCAGTCCACCTGGACACAGGACGGGGGGGTGGTGTGAACAAACTAACTTCATACCAGTTCACTCACTCTCTCTGCAGCTTATTCTTGAAACATATGGTTTTTTCCTATGAGCAATAAATCCAAGATAAATCATTAAAGTATCACCAATTTCCCCCCAAACAAATATGCCCTTGTTGCAAGTATGCAAAGACAGAGGGAAAATATAAAAAATAATATTTTCTTCCATCTCAACTGACAGTCAACACGTGCTCCCAGGAAGGTGGCCAACTTGGTTTCAAGGTTTTAAGAATACAACATAATCCAGAATGACTGCAGTCTAGAGCAAATGTGTTTTTTAAAAAAGCCTGTCCTCTTTGAAAAGGAGGGGAATCGCCCTGGGAGGCGTTAGCTTTGTGGCTGCGATGGTGACCACCTCTACTTCCCTGGGACAGATTTCTTCCGCTTAACAACCCTCACTGGTGACTTGTGTGTGACATTCTCCTGCCAGTCCCTGCAGGTCCCGTACCCTGACAGGCCATTATGAAAAGGCTCTCTAACAGGGCCACTGGCTGTCAGAAGCCACCAGCTGGCCTGCCACAGCCCTGCAGTCGCCAGGGTCCAGCTGCCAGTCTGGGCGGTGCTGTCCATGCTGAGCAGCGTGCCGCCCAGCTGCCGCGTGGTCACGTCCATCTGGAGCTCGCTAGCTAGACAAATCTCTATGCCTGTCAGATCTCCTCCGCAAGCCTTATTATGCAAATTCAATTACTCAAGTGTGCCCTATTACTGCTGGCTAACTGCTCCTAGAACCAAGCTCACACTGACAGTCAGTTCACATTTTTTGCTCACCAGAAAGTACCTCATTTATCCTTGCTTTGCTATTCCCTTGTATCATTAAAGCTGAACAGCCAAAGTCCACAGTATTCTAACCTCTCTGCAGTGGGCTACCGTTCTCCACAAAAAGCTCAGAGGAAAATTAATTACAAAAGGAAACCTTCTAATCAGACATGAAGTGGTGTTAAAGCTATAGCCTCCCTACGCTTGACAAGGATGATTTTACTACTAGAAATGTGAAATTTAAATCTTAACGACCGAAAGAAAAATCTAGTATAACAAGTTATACTGGGCCAAAAAAAAAAAAAGAATTATTAGGAGAAAAATGTTGTAGTAGTACTTTTACTAATATCCACTTTCAAATAAAAAGGAAAGAAGTGACAAGAAATTTCATCAGGTATAGTTCATGTTGATGGCTCACTGCCTTGTCTGCATTCCTCCCTCCCCAGCCAGGCACCCCCCAGACATGCACACCCTCCCTCCTTTGCCTGCACCCTCTTCACCTCCCCTTTCAATTAGGTTTCTTTCTCTTTTAACAGCTCTTTTTAACCAACCAGTAGTTTGAAGATCATTTGGGATGTGAGTATTCAAGGGCATTTAACTATTTCTAACCCTTTCAAAAAGCACCTGAGAAAATATTCCACCAGGCTAAAGCTATAGTTCAAAGAGTCTCACCCAAGTAATGTCATGATAAAATTAGACATTTTAAACAAGTGAGAAGGTAAGAGGAAAAGATGAGTGTATCAAGTAGTTGTACTTCCAAACTAGTGGTTTCTATGCTCTGAGTATAGCAGTTTAGGAGGCAGAGGGTCTAAGTAAATGTTTGTTCATGAATCATTCAATGGTACAAATACCAACAGAAACTTAGCTAAAACAGATATTGCAGAGACAGAATGATATTTGGACCTCAGTCCCCAAGGAATGTTTCTGGTACAGGAATGTTTAGGGTCTTTACTCTGAAAATAACAATTTACTGTTGACTGCAAAACTGAAAGAATGAAGACACTGCTGGCCAGGCACAAGCCACATTTAAAACGTATTTCAGGTTTAAAGCCTAAAGACAAGGGAGGGAGGGTTACTGGTTTTTTTTTTTTTTTTTTTTGATTTTGGGTGGGGTTTTTGCTTCATTTTCTAGCTAAGTAAGGAAATAAGGAAAGACAGTCCAAGATAAATGCAAGGCAATACTTTGGTAACTATTGATACATATATAGTATTTTTAATATCAGTTATACAGTATTTTTACATCGGTATATACATTATTTTAAATATATATAATAAAATATATAGTACTTTAAAATATATCTCAAAACTATCTTGTTATCTGATAAGATGATTTAATTCATAATTCTCTAGTTTTGCTTCTAGAAATTACTAACATTTCCTTAATTATATCTGAAGAATAAACACTCTGAAAGCATATAATAGGGAATTCCCTGGTGGTCCAGTGGTTAGTCCTCCTCGCTTTCACTGCCAAGGGCCCGGGTTCAATCCCGGCTAGGAAAACTAATTCCGCAAGCCATGTGGCATGGTCAAAAAATAAAAAAAAATTTTAAATTAAAAAATAAAAGCATATTATATTCTCTAATTATTTTTACTGCTTTACCTGTTCTTGATCAAATGGGGAAAGCACAGTGCCTATATGCTTGGCCTTAAACCCCTAAAAATGTACTGCTTAAGAATCGCTTCTCAAATGCTTCATTTGTCATGATTTTAAAAATCAAGTATCTTTTAACTTTTGAGAGACAAATTTCAAAAGAAATTTACACAAGTTAAAATTGAAATGGAAAACAAATGATTTCACTGAAGTATATAAAAGTATAAATATATTATGTATGCAAATTAGAAACCATTTGTATTTGTAAGAACAAATAGCTATCCCATAGTCATGACGTTAAAAATAAACACTGTAATGGCAATATTAGGAAATAAAGGTAATACTGAAAATGTGTATTTTTATCTTATGAAATGTTTTTAACAACATGCTATATTTCTACTTATAAATTCAAATTAATAAAAAAGGGTAAGTATATTTCTGTTACATTTAGAAATCATTAAAATGTATATACTTTGATTAGGAGAAACCTAAGATTTATTTTAGTTGTTTTAATTTTTATGGTGGTGATGGGATTCGGAACACGCTATCCCAAAATATGGCACCTTGACACACTGAATATTTTAAACTGGAGGAATATGAGAACAGCAGGTATAGGAAGGACTCTCTGACCTTCCCTCTTCCCTAAAACAGATTGTAAGACCCTCATGTGAGAGGTGCCCTCCCTATATCCAGAGGAAAGGAGCATCCTCATCTCCAAAGACAAAGACACAGAGGAAACGGAGCGAACAGGCTTTGCTACATTTACCCCAGCTTACTATCCTTAACTCACACCCTTTTGTCCTATCATGTTTCTCTACGATTTTCCACTCTTCATGAAACTTAGTATAAAAACAATCAGGTTTAAACACTTCTTCAGGTCTTCATTTCCTTATGAAGGTTCTCTATTTCACAAAACTGATATTAAAGAAATGTTTGGGACTTCCCTGGTGGCCCTGTGGTTAAGAATCCACCTTCCAATGCAGGGGACGTGGGTTCGATCCCTGGCTGGGGAACCAAGATCCCACATGCCACGGGGCAACTAAGCCCGTGTGCCACAACTAGAGAGAAGTCCGCGCACTGCAACGAAGAGCCCACGCACCTCATCGAAAGATCCCACGTGCCACAACTAAGAACGGAGACAGCCAAAATAAGTAAATAAATATTTTTTAAAACAAATAAAGAAAGAAATGCTTATGTTTTTCTCTTGTTAATCTGTCTTCTTCAGTCTCATTTACAGGGCCCCAGCCAGAAAACCTAGGAGGGTAAAAGGGGAAAAAAAGACATTTTTTCCCTCCTCTATAAAACCATTTCCCCCAAATCTTTGTATACAAAGTAGAAAATCAGTAACTTGGATTCACCCTTAAACTACTCTGCTCAAATTCTTATTGACTAAATGAGAACTTCACCTTTTTCTCCTTAATACAGAAAGTTCCCAGCTTAGTATGGTTCGACTTAATATTTTTCAACTTTACGATGGTGTGAAAGCAATATGCGTTCAGTAGAAACCATACTTCAAATTTTGAATTTCTATCTTCTCCCTGGCTAGCGATATGCAGTATAACACTCTCTTGTGGTGCTGGGCAGGGCAGCAAGCCACAGCTCCCAGTGAGCCACTCGATCACGAAGGTACACTAACAAACCTGCTGTACCCAAACCACAACTGTTTTTTTACTTTTGGTATAGTATTCAATAAATTACATGAGATATCCAACACCTTATTATAAAATAGATGATTCTGCCAACTGTAGGCTAACGTAAGTGTTCTGGGGACATTTAAGGTAGGCAAGGCTAAGCCATGATGTTGGGTAGGTTAGGTGTATTAAATGCATTTCAACTTATACTTTCAACTTACAGTGGGTTTAACGGGATGTAACTCCATGTAAGAAAGATGTGTGAAAGATCTATAATTCCAATGTGATTTTAATGATAATAGGAGTAACTAACACTATTGAGCGCAACTATGGACCAGGCACCTTTCTCTAGAAGCAACCCTATGTGGTAGGTATTATTTACAACATCCATTTTATACACGAAGAAACCGAGGCACAGAGATATTAAATAACTTGCTCAAGGTCATATGGCTAGTCCGCAGCAGAGAAACTGACCCTAAACTTCACTGCCTCCAATTTATTGTAGAAACTAAGAGAAAAACAGAAATCAACCACTTGGTGTAAGACAATCCTAAAAACGTGATCTGGGAAAATACTCCTCAGCACATAAATTAAATTGAAAACAGTTATGTTCTCTGAGCAGTTTTCTCTATGGCAGAGATTCTATGGTTCACTTCTGGAAATGTGTGAACTTGAAGTCCAGACATCTAGTAAGCAACCTGAACTTGAATCCTGAATCCAAATCCCATGAAATTTCCATCGCACCATGCTCCCTCTTCTCAAAGCTCTAGAAGTCCTGTTTTGTGAATCGGAGTCAGATATCTGATTTAGGATACAACACACCCAAATAATGTGTATCCTTCCTTCCACTCTGATTACATTAGAACATTCTGGTAAACTTGACCCTGAAGTTGGAGTTTTGGTGAGGAAAAAAAAAGGAAAGACTTTTATATATACCCAGAAAAGCCGAGGCTCAGAGAAGTCAAGTTATTTTCCCAAAGCTACACTACAGGTGGTGGAAACAATGGAACTTAAACCTGTCTTCAGATTCCTCCTAATATGTGTTCTTTTCACTATACCCAACTCGCTTTCATACTGTATGTAATTAAATACTCTGCCGCCCCACTATAGTAAATCAGAATTTCCTTTCTATGCAAATCTGTCTACTTTACAAAGCAAAAATACTGGTCTGCAATCATCTGAATAGTTTCTTCTGATTCTTTCATAAGCATAAAGGTTTCCCATAGAATCAAGTCAGCAAAAAACAAGCACCATTCTTAACAGACCTCCGGTTTGAAGATTTTAAAAGGAACATCTGCTATTACTTAACTACCACCCATCTGATCCCTTTAGAGCTTTACCTCTATCTATACCTCAGTTGTAGAGCATTCTGAAAGTATCTGTTAATTCCTTCAGAGTCCTAGATAAGGATCTCACTTAATTCTGTAAACTAACAATATCACTTTCCTCAAAGTCTGGGCATAATACTAGCACCTGGAATTAGAAAAGTATTTTCTTATCACATTTAGAAGATACTACCAGAAACAGTTAAGTGAACTTATATTTCCAGCCTTTCAGTGAAGCGCTCTGCTAGTATCAGTGCTTGAAGAGCTCTTTCAAGGAACAGAGAAATGGTTAACAGGAGAAAATAGCTCAGGAAAAGTGCTAATACTGCAAGAGAACTGCCTTAGTTTTCCTTTTCATAAGTGACTTACATGATAACACCATCATATTTTGGTATCAAATGGTCTCATCTAAGGTTAAATTTTTTTTTTATAAGCTTAGCTTTCATCTTTTCTGAATAGAGGCATTATCCAATTCGATTAACTGAGTAGAGTCAAAATTATCATTTAAAAGACTCTCCACAAACCTCAAGTCTCTCCAGGCCCTGAGCCCTCTCAGCTCACTCAGATATCCCTGAGCCCACTGCAAGTTCTGACTGCGTCCAGTCAACGACACAGGCACTCTCATTATTTAGTTTTATTACCTGCAAGCATTTATAGTTAACACAGCATAAGGCATTTACAAAGATGATATTTTCTACAAAATACAACGAAATGTGCCTTCTTGAAACTCAGTTTAACAACTTACTTGTTAACTAAGTAAAAAGACATTTTTAAAAATGAAATCATGAGCTTCTAAAAACAAAATATTTTGTTATGTTAATTTCTCAGCTAGCCTTTTCTACTCCCCAGTCAACACAAATGCTTTTCTGAATGCAGTGATTCTGGAAGAACCTTCAGGGTGAATGTCTTGTCAATCCGGCCCATTTCATCTCTTGCCAATTCCCCCTCCATTTACAACCAGAAATGCCCAAATCCAGAAATATCAAACTGCCATATTTCAGTAAAAACACTGTGCTACTTCAAGTTTCTGTGTCCTTGCACATGCTATATTTCCTTTGCCTGTTCTCCCCTGGCAAATTTCTATTTATCTTTCAAAATGTAATTTAGACCTCACCTATTCCAAAAAGCCAACCATGAGATCCTCCCCCCCGAAAAGGATCAATAACTTCATTTTGCATGTTTTATGTTACATTTAGCACAATGTGTTGTTTTATGAATATGCATCTGCCTCATCTAATACATTATGATGACTCTGAGGGCCCACTCATCTCTTTTCCCAGCACCCAGCAGAGAACACAGCACATGAGGTGCTCAATAAATGTTTGCCGGATGAAGAATGCTGAAGAATAAAGGAGAGAAATCTGATGAAAAGAGACTGGATTTTCAAGTCAGGAAACAAAAAGAGTAAAGATGAGAAGCAATAGAAGACAAGGATAGCAACAAAACAAACCACTGGGATGAACATGGATATTTTTTATTCAAAAGCTGCACCTCCACCTGGCTTCCCCCATCCTGAGTTATTCTTGGTGAATTTTATACACTGACTTCTTGTAATGCCTAAATCTAAGATACTTTTAGGAACGCAACCAAATAAACAATCAATTAGCTTACCATTTTCTCTAACTCCACAACCACAACTCTAGCTCAAACTGCAATCCCCCTGTGCCTGGCCTATTGCAACAGCCTCCCAATTAGTCTCCCAGCTTTTACCCTCACCCTGCCTCTAAAATATTTTCCACACTGTAGCTATTGTGATCCTTTAGAAATCCAAATCCGATCGTGCTGCCTCCCTGCTTAAAACTTTCAATGGGAAAACTTTCCCATTCTCCTTAGCATAGAGAACAAAATGAGTAGCATGACTGAAAAGGTCTTGATAGTCCAACCTAACTCCTCTCTTCAGCAGTGTCCAACACCATGCTTCCTTGCAAATGTGCCACCCTCTGCTTGGAATGTTCTTCCCCTGTGCCTAGTTAATTCATTCCCTTATCGAAGATCACAAATCAGTGGCTACTTTCTCCAACAAGAAAATCTCCCTATTTATATAGTCCTATAGCCCAATGTATCCCCACTGCACCACAGGAGTAAAAATACTGTACAGCTTTTTGTGATCATATGACTAACATCCGACTCCCCTCAACTAGATTATAAATTTCGTGAGGGCAGGAACTGTGCCTATCTGACTGCTTACTTTCCAGTACCAACGTACTATCTGACCCACACTAGAAACATAATAAATATCTGTTGAGGAAATGAATAACAAAAGCACACATTAAAATAAGAATAATGGAATACTTCCCTAACATAAGTTTTTCAATCTCCCTCAAACCAAAAGCTACCATTGTATTTACGATCAAATCCATAAAAGCATTCTCATTAACGTCAGAAACATGACAAGGGCACCTGTTACCACTACTGTTATTCAAAACTGTTCTGGAAGTATTAACCACTGTAATTAGTCAAGAAAGAAATAAGAGATCTGAAATTTGGAAAAGAAGCAAAATTATTATTTTAGAATTGGAAAACCCAAAAGAACCAACTGAAAAACCACTAGAAACAGTAAGAGAATTCAAAAGGGAAGTGGAATTCAAATTAATATATAGAAATCAATACTTCTCATATTTATAAACAAGTTAGAATTATACAAAAAGGGCTCCATGTTTGCCAACAATAACAAAGATAAAAAGACTTTGGAGGGACTTCCCTGGTGGTGCAGTGGTTAAGAATCCGCCTGCCAATGCAGGGGACACGGGTTTGAGCCCCGGTCCGGGAAGATCCCACATGCCGTGGAGCAACTAAGCCCGTGTGCCACAACTACTGAGCCTGCGCTCTAGAGCCCGCGCCTAGAGCCCGTGCTCTGCAACTATTGAGCCTGCTCTCTAGAGTCCGTGCTCCGCAACTATTGAGCCTGCTCTCTAGAGCCCGTGCTCCGCAACAAGAGAAGCCACCGCAATGAGAAGCCCGCGCACCGCAATGACAAGTAGCCCCCGCTCACCACAACTAAAGAAAGCCCGCTCGCAGCAACGAAGACCCAACGCAGTGAGAAAAATAAAAAAAGACTTTGGAATAAATTGCACGAGAAACATTTGGTGCACAAATAGAAAACTTTAAAATCCTAATAAGAGACATAAAAGAAGAAATCAATAATGTGTAAATCTTACTCTTCAATAGTTTTGTAACTATATCAATTTTTCATAAATTCATCCATAAACTCAGCACAATCCCAATCAAAATATTAACAGAATGTTCTGGGAGGAACATGATAAAATGCCTCTCATGTCTATCTGGAACAATAAACAGGCAAAAGTAGTCTGGAAAATTCTGAGAGGGGGAAAAAAAAGACTAATGAAAGAAGACTAACCTCCTAGACAGGAAAATAAAGCAACAGAAAGTTAAAATGTCCTACCTAGGAAAGAATCAACAATAAGGTATCAACAGAAGAGTACAGAGAGCTCGGAATAGACTCAAATACATATGGGAATTTAGTGCATGAAATTAAGGGTATTTGAAATTAATAGGGAAAGATGGATTTTTCATTAAGTGAATTAAAAAAAAAAAGTAATTTGGATCTCTACCCTCATTCCCTCCACCATAAATTCCAAATGAATCAAAGATTTAAATTTTTTTAAAATGAAATCATAAAATAACTAAAAGAAAAATGTGAAATTTAAAAAAAAATTTTATAATCTTGGAGAGGGTAAGGCTTTTTTAAATAGGACATAGGGAATTCCCTGGCGGTCCAGTGGTTAGGACTCCACACTTTCACTGCCAAGGGCCCGGGTTCAATCCCTGGTCGGGGAACTAAGATCCCACAAGCCACGCAGTGCAGCCAAGAGAAAAGAAAAAAGAAAAAGAACTAGGACATAAAACTCAGAAGCCATAAAAGGTAAGACTGACAAATTCAACTACATATAAATTCAAAACTTCCATATTTCAAAAAGTACTATAAACAAAATGAATAAAGAAAGGACAAACTGGCAGAAGATATTTGCAGAATATGTATCTCCCTACACATATTCACACTCATTAAAAATATAGCCTAAGAGCATGTGTGTGTGCACACGCATGTGTGTGTGCACACGCATGTGTGTGTTTTCTCATTTATGTATTCCCAGGCCTGGACTAGTACTTAATATATGGTAGATGGTCAATAAACATTTGCTGAATAAATGACTGAGCATCTGACATTCATACATATCAATTAGAAAAGATCAATGCCTAGCACAGTGCCCCGCACCCTCTAAGTACTCAACAAATAGCTGCTGAAGGAATGAATCCAATAAAAACATGCCTAAAGGACAGGAAGAAGCAATTACTGGAAAAAAGAAAAACAAATAAATGGTCAATAAACATTCTTAAAATGCTCAAACGAACTCATAATTAAAAAAAAAAAGAAGAAAGAAAATCAAGGCCACACTATGACATTTTTAAACAGATTAAAACAGAAATGTAAAGCTAGTGTTGACAAGAGTGTGAATAAATACTTTCCTACATTGTTGGTGGAAGTACAAACTTTGGTGGAAAAACTGGCAATGTCTGGCAAAATTGAAAAGACACATACTCTTTGACCTAGCTATTCCATTTCTTAGAATTTCTCTGATAAATTTGCATATACAGGAAAAGACCTATGTTCAAGAATATTCAGAGTAGCTTTTTTGTAATAGGAGAAGTCTGTCCACGTAATAGAATACTTTGTAGTAATTAAAGTGTAAAATAAATCTATTACATATTAAAAGATATTAAATTACATTAAATAAAAAAAATAAGTTGCAAAAAAAGAATCCCATTTTTGTTTTTTTAACAAGTGTGCATATGCATATACATGCACTAAAATATTTTTAAAATATTAAGATGCAGTCTTCAATTACAATATACAGAAGCTTTAAGAAGAAACGGGAGAGAGCCTTCACTTTGTTTTAAAAAACTGAGGGGTAGGGGATTAGGAGGTACAAACTATTATGTATAAAATAAACTGTAAGGATAAATTGTACAACACAGGAAATACAGCCAATATTTCATAATAACTGTAAATGGAGTATAACTTTCAAAAATTGTGGGTCACTGCATTGTATACCTATAACCTATATAATACTGTACATCAACTATATAACTCAGTAAAAAAAAGAATAAGAAAAATAAACATTTTAATTTTACCTTTAAATAAATAAATAAATAAATAAATAAATAACTGAAGAACAAAATAAGCAAAAACTAGAAAAGAGGGCAGGAATAAAAGTACACAGAGGAAGATTTTAAAAAGGGAGTGAGAGAAGTGATAAGAAAGCCTTATGGCCCTGAGTCCACATTTATGACTCATATCCTTACTTCCAAAAAAGATTTTGAGATAGTTGATAAAATGACACAAACACATAGATCATAAGTACTAAGAGTAGGGAAAGCAGGTCTCTCATGTTCACCATTGTATTCCCAGCGCCTAGCAGCACACAGTACGGACTAAATAAATAAATATGCATTAAGCTAAAGCTACAAGTGAGAATGGAAACCATATGGAAAATAATGATTACTACTGGGTACCTTAGCTCTGAGTCTCCTAGCAACCTCAGTAAAAGGAAAAATATGCTGCTGCGAGTCAATAATCTTCCAACAGGTACATCACGGTGGGAAGTACTGCCAGGATCCCCCAAACCAGACTCTTTTGCATCCTATACCTCAGATGCAGTAACCATAGTCAAAGACCTGTGTGCACTCCAGACACCACTGAGACCACCTAGTATTCTTATCCTTTCCCCCAATACCAGCAAAAAGAGGGGCTTAAGACTGTGGACACCCTTACTATTATGCTTTGATATGTTGCTCCGGACTATTGAAGCTATCAATATGTTAAGAGGTAGAACATAAAAGATAAAGGAGCTGTAAGAGGGAGTTTCAGATCAAAAACTACAATCTATTTTTAACTTCCTATATTAATGTAAGGAAGGAAGTATTAATGCAAATAACTGAAATGTGAAGATAATAAAAATTTGCAAATTGCCCCCACAGACTCAGTTCAGGCTCCAACTTTACTCCCAGATGTGTCACAGCCGATCTAGAGTAAGAATCACCCAAGAAAGAAATAAGCTGTCTTCATTTTTTTTTTTTTTTTTTTTTTGGCCAGGCCACACAGCTTGAGGGATCTTAGTTCCTGACCAGGGATCTAACTCGTGCCCTTGGCAGTGAAACTGTCTTCAAATGCCAGGTAACTTGGTTAGAATCTCCTATGTGTTTTTAGTTACAAGTTTATTTGTAAGGAGGATTCAATCAATCAAAATTTACTTCAATACAGTAGCTAGGTGGTAGACAATATCTTTCAATTCCAGTGTAGATAAACCACAGATTTGCATAAAAGCTAGAACTACACAATTTCTAAAAATACTACTAGTCTAATTAACCAGAATTAAACTAAAAAAGTTGTGGCCAAAGAGGGAAATAAATGCCTCTTAGAATATTAGAAACATGCACCAGGAAGTCTTTTTAGCCATAAAACTAAGGATAGCTATGCTATAAAGACTTCAACACTGTGTCCCATGAATAAACTTTCTGTGAACACAAGAGAACTGCATAACTGCTTTGCATTCATTCTTCTTTTATAAAACAGGGACAATCCTTCATTACAGCCATCTCTCCCTGTAGGCTCTGAGAAAAAAGGTTTGACTATTTTTACCACTTATTTTACTTCAGACAAAACTGATCATCATGTCTAGCTTTTATTCCTAAACCTTCTTTTTTAAAGGAGGGGGAAAAGTCACAAGCATCAATGAGAAGTACACATTATTACTGTTGATCTGCTGATGGGCTTGTTTGCTCAAGACTTTGAATACTCTGATTCCATTTTCTTCAGGAAACTGAAAGAAATAGTAATCTTTCCAGATCAAACTTCCACCAAGCGGTTTTAGTACAACATTTATCATACCTAGCAAAACCACCAGAGGACAACTCCATCTGCTACAACAAAACAGAGAAAGATAAAGGTCTCCCAACACTTAATAGCACTTTCCAAAAAAAGGGCCATAAACCTAACACCACTGAAAGAGAAATGCAATCTGCACTTTGCAGACCTAGACAGGAATTGCTTCAATACTATCTTTTTCCCTCTTCCTCACCATAAAAACTACCCACCCCTAGTTGTGATGTACAAATCTACATCCCAAGGCTCTTAGGAGATTAGGAACCCGCAAGCACCAACAAAGACAGGAAACAAGGACTTCTTTCCCACACAAGCTTTATCACCATTTCATTTCAATAATTACGTAGAGTGAACATTGACAAGAAAAGCAAAAACTATGCCCACTTAGAAGCATAGCCAAGACAAAGTGGGTACAACTCAAACTGGACATACAACATAATCACCCCTGTCAAACAAAGGTTAGATGCAGAACACCTTAAGAGAATATGAGATTGATCCCATCCATTTTAGATCATTACTGAGAAGGAATCATTAAAGAGCCCTTCAGAATCCAAACACTGTATCAAAGATGTGTGTTCAGATATGAGTATATATACACCAATAAGTCAATGTTTGGGGTCCAGAGGAAAAAAGTTAATGAAATACCTTCCTTGGGTTTAATTTAAAGCACAGTTAAAAGGAAGGAAGTTTAAGAAATTTCAGTAGAAAACACAGAAAAAAACAGATGCAATTAGATAAATTTTTCATCCTAAACTTTATTTTGAATCCTTCACATTTACACTTTTAATTAGTTTTTTAAATTATGATTAAAATTAAGCAGGAGAAAGGATAATAATGCAAATAAAATTAAATAGCAATGACTCAAAAGATCAGGTGTTTTTTTGGGGTTTTTTTAGGGAAGGTTTTAGAAAAGTTTTTCCTCAAAAAAGGTTTGCATGAAAAACTCATACGTAAAAAAAACAAAAACAAAAACATACATAGATGCTTGTTCCTTTCTTTGTAATTGTGTACATTGTGGTATCATCATACAAAAAAATTCAAGAACATTTAAAATTCAGACATAAGTAAAAGGAAGGTATATCACCTTCATTTTTGTTGCCAAGGGGAAAATATTCAGAGTTTAAGTTACTAAAAGATGTGGAGGACATAACAGAGAAAAATAACCTCTTATTTCTTGGACATTAGGAAATAATGTCTTAATTGTATTTTTTTGGCCAGATAGGGGAGAAGAACCCGATGAAGATGCACATCCACACAGATGCACATCTATGATTCTCAATGGAAAGTAAGTGGGAAACAGTAAATGGTTAGGGCGTGAAACCACAAACAGCTCATTTTCACAGTACCTTTTCCCGAAACTCATTCCCCAGTTGTGACTCTCATATCCACATGACACATACTACAAATTAAAAGTCAACAACTCCTTATTTTGGAATTTATTTGAAGTTTATTCTGGTGTTCAACTGTACTGCAAATATACTTAATAAGGGGCAGACATCAAAGTTACCACTACAAAGCTGTTTTTCTCCTACTGTTAACTTTACATCTACATATAATTGATAATATATACAAATTCCCTAGTTCTCTCCCTTCAACAACAAAACAGAATAGGTATTGTTCTTTTAGGTTCCATATTATTCTTTACCTCATTACTAGAGTTTTCCCATATCACCTCCCTTTCATGAAAACACTGTCATATGTTCACATTAGCATACTTCCTGAAATATCACAGTTCACTCTTTTAAAGTCACAACCTCCATCTTCAAAAAACACATCACCACTTAAAACTGATGCATAGATAAAAAACAAGAATTCCTCATTTTTTTTCCATGAAGAATCTCATTATCATAGGCCGCTTTGGTTAGAAAACATAACATCAATGAAGTCAGGCAAAGCTAATCTTGACCTTACCATGATCAGATGATCCACTAAAGGTCCCTTCCAATACAACCAACAACAGGAAAAGAGAGCAAAACCACACAAAAGTTACATTTGACTAACTTTCAGTTTTCATCACTATCCAGTTGGACAATTTTCTGACCAGCAATAATCATTATTCCCTGGAACTTCAGCCCAGTAAAGATCAGGGTCAAAATATCCTTAAGAAAAAATTTTTTCTAGAGATTTCTTGCCAGTATTCTCTACTCTGCCTTTTCTATCCTTGCTTTTCACAGCAATCCATCTAGTATGCATTTCTGGAGACAACTGGGTAATCCTTAGAATAAGAACAAACTGAAATGAGAGAAGCTTCCCATATGGCTTCCAAAATAAACTGGGAGCTGGTACAAGGCTCTTCTTTAGTGTTCTGAGCTACAGTAACAAGAATGGTGGTTTGTTTTTTCCCTGTTTAACACACCAATATAAGGGGAAGAAGGGCCTACTCATCACTCTTCCTTCCAAACTACTGCCAATCATGCTTGAAGCTAGAAATCTATGCGGATGAAACCAGACATATCACACTTGAAATTCTCACTCTTAGCATATGCAAAGTAAGAGGTTAGGCGAGGTTCAGTTTGTTTTCCAAATATATACTACCATTTCGCACTTCAGCACACTTGATCTTTACAAAATTCAGAGAAAAACTGGCAAAGCAAAATGTCATAAACATCGTATTTTCTTATGGTTTTCAATGAAACCTATGTTTTATACTCAAGCTATGAGGAGTACGGGTTTGTTCATTTTTTTTTTAAACTAATCTGAATTAGGTATAGAGTTAACTTTAGAATAAAACTATCAAAAGACACAGACAAACACACACCCGACACTAATCCTAAAGGCCTTCTATAAAAGCTGTTGGGACAGATTTCTTTTAATAATATGACTGAAGAATTGTGCATATTGAGAGGGGTTAAAAATATGACAAGATAAAAACCATTAACTCCCGATACGTTATAACTCTTTCAGTAAAACACATAATGATAGTCATAATGTCAAATCAGACTAAATACTGTACTTTATTATTATTGAGCAATAAACTTTGATACACTGTTAGTCGTTAAGTCTTAATGTTGAATAATATAAACATACTAAAAAAAAGTATACATGAACACTGAAACTCATTTTTGTAAAGGCCAATATTTGGTATTTAAAAAGTTGTAAAAGTGCATTTAAATAATTTATTTTTGAAAATAAAAAATTTTAAACACAAGTTAAAAGATTAAACATATGTGAAACTCTCCTGTGTACTCATACTTCAACTACATAGCTAAAAAGATACCCTCTGGCTCCTTTTAATCTTCCAAGGAAGTTATTTTAGAGGGTTTATAACTTCTGGTTTTCACTTCTGGTTCTGCATTTTCTTGTCCCTTTTATTCTTGTGTTGACTAGATTCAAAGCATACAAGACCAAAATCAAAATTGGTTTAAATTACCTAAGTTGGGGCTTCCCTGGTGGCGCAGTGGTTGAGAGTCTGCCTGCCAATGCAGGGGACAAGGGTTCGAGCCCTGGTCTGGGAAGATCCCACATGCCGCAGAGCAGCTGGGCCCGTGAGCCACAACTACTGAGCCTGCGCGTCTGGAGCCTGTGCTCCGCAACAAGAGAGGCCGCGGTAATGAGAGGCCCGCGCACTGCGATGAAGAGTGGCCCCCGCTTGCCACAACTAGAGAAAGCCCTCGCACAGAAACGAAGACCCAACACAGCCAAAAATAAAATAAATAAATAAATAACCTAAGTTGACTTTTCAGTTGGTTAATGATTCCTCCTATATTTGGGGAGGTGGTGGTGGGGGGTCACTGAATGGTGATAGCAATGGAGCATGAAAAAGTATTTCTGTTGATTTTGTTTTTAAATTACAAAAAAAAAGAAAAAAAAAAATTCAAAGCCTTCGTTATTCTAGCAACCAAAGAAATTCCAAACTTGAAGGTACTGCTCCTTTCATAATATCTTAAAATCCTCTACCTAAAATGTTTTCTTTTTTGCTACGTATCAGGCTAATTCTTATAATAATTCCATGTTGTCATATCGTCCCTTCCTAAATGAGCCTCAACTTCCACACTAAAAAAATGAGGACAATCTGCATTTCATGAAGTTGCTATAAGGATTAAATGGTTTAAAATACACAAATCACCTAGCATGACAGCCTGACACACCAAAGGTACTTAATAAATATTAGTTGCCTTCTTCTAAAAATTTCTGTACTATGAATTTTAAGGTGATTAAAGATATTTTGAATCCACTTATGGATAAGGCTATGGGCACTTTTATGCCTTCCACTCCATTAAGATTGTCAGGTTTTTTCTAAGGAAGGGGAGGAGGGGAAGCAGCAGACAAAAACTGAAACAGAAAAACAACACAGATGTTGCTGCCCTTACTTTCATTCTCATTTATTTATAAACTTGACTTTTTATCCCTCTTGTCTATTTTTTCAAGAAATAAAATTTTTCTTTGTCTTTTTGTTAAGAAATCAAGTGTACAACTAAGCTGACATTCTATGTCAAAAGTACACCTAAAAGTGAGCATGGTATATCTTGGTTGCTGAACATTTTATACTGTAAGGGCCTCATGCAGTCTCTTTAAAAAAAAAGGACACTGAAGATTACTGACGACTAAGCATTCTCTCACAGTTATGAATTATTTCACACCACTTGAAGGTTTCAGTTGATTAATTTTATATGAAACATACTTCCTCCTTCTTTACTCTCAATCCCGTTGTTTTTTAAGCCACAGAATCCACTGATGACTAAACTCTTTGCATTCCAGTTCATTTCTCAACACCCACCCGCCCCAGGAGATGCCAGCATTGTTTGTGAGGAGTTGGAAACAATACACTTCCACTGCTGGTTAATTTACATCAGATTCAGCCAAGCCTGGGGAGCAGTGTGCGGTCTTTTCCCCCTCTTCCTCCTCCCGTTCCCCCCTTCTTTTTTTTAAATTTAAATTACTCTTTTTAATTTAAAAACTTCCGGATGTTTTACTACCTTGGCAGCTTTACTTTCTCTCTGGATAGACTAAAAAGGTAAGCTTAAACAGTTTTTGTCAGGTTAATGTCTTTTCTTTTTTTTTACACATGTATCTGACATCCAGAATCCGTAGTGTATAAAAATGCGATAATGATGTTGCATTTTCCACACTAACTCATGTTTGGCACAATTTCATTGGTTTTTATAACATAAATATCAGCAGCCTCTTTTTCAGCAGCTACACATGTGCTCCTAAAGGATATAAAAGGATCTGATGCTTGCTTTTGCTATTTTCATTCTTTATTTTAGAAAACCATTCAATATTATACATGCAAATACAGTAAGTCATTGTTTCCTTGACCAATATTTATAGAAAAGTACAAACTTCTTTAATTTTAAAAATCTAATATTAGAAATACTATGAAGTCTAAAAGCCAGCTTTTCTTTGAAAGCCACATTAACTGTCTCCTTGTCAGCAAAGTTACGGTTTTAAAAAAATTTTTTTTCAGATATCTGGAAAAAAATTATGTTAAACTCTTTAATAAAATTTATAATTAAAGCCATCTCAGAGACTGAAATCCTAACTTTCCAACCAAAAAATTCCACTGAATTAAATATTTTGTCTAAAATCAAGTAAGTTAAACATGTTCCATCAACACAGTTTAAAAATAAGGTATGCAAAGACTCCTCAACATATGCAAATGATACAAATAATTAAGAATCACATTTCATCCATTTAAATTTTAAAATACTTCCACCTATGAGACTCCAAAAGTATGAGTACATGGCTTTAACTCTTAATATTTACTTTCTGCACTACTTTCTCTTCCCTTCTCATCCTAGCTCCCCCTAAACCCCCAGCACATACAGAAAATAGATCATTTAGGCCAGTGGTATTTGAGTACATTGCCCCTCCTCCTCTACTTAGACAGTCTTGCCTTTTATATCTATGTGGAGGTTCCCATGGCAACACTCACTTACACCAATACTATTTCCAACTGAAATGAGAGAAGCCAAAATCTTAATGCTTCATTACTAAATTACACACACCCTAACTAGCAAGGATTTTTTTTCTATTATTTTTAATAAAAAAGCAGATTTCTAGAATTTCAGCAAAAAAAGTCATTTAATATTTTAGAAATAAGTAGAAAAATAGTCACTGTAGGCAATTACAAATATATATGTATATTATTACATGAGATTTGCATGTGCTTATTCTTATTACATAAAAGCTGACTCAATTATAATTATAAATGGTAAGTATAATTTTTACTAATCCAGCCTACTCTATCAAATTCTTTTTTTTTTCCCCTTAATGTTGTCTACATAGCTCACAAAAACCCTGGTGAGAAATTCTAACAAAAAAAGCCAAGAAGCAATTCATGGACAGCAGGAGGCAATTCCAGAACACAGGCACAATCTTTAAAGAAAAACCACTACAGCTTTTTGATGTTAAATAAGTAGAAATATCAGCATACAACAAAGCTAAGAAGCAGACTGTTGTATCAAGTTTAAAAGTAAAATATTCAGTGTCAAATGTCACGAGCACCTTTGTCTAGACTACTTTCAAATGTGAAATTTTCCTAATTTTTAAAATGAAGTTTTCTTTGTAATACCAAAGGTTCGAATGTATTTAGTTTTAGTACAACACACATTACAATCGAGTTATTAAAAATATAGGGAAGGGGAGGGTCCTGCGTCTGTGTGTACAAAAGCGGGAACAACAAGGTGGGAGGTCAAACAGTTACTTTGAAAACATATACATTTCTTAATCAGGTTGTACACACAAAGAAGCCTCAGAGGAAGAGGTGAGAGTATAAAATGAGCAACATTTCATAAAGCTTTTTGATAAATAATCAAAGCTAATCAAAGCTAAGCATTAAACATCTCTCTGTACAGTGAACACATTTTTTAAAAGGATAAAAATCAATAGAATGTACACTGAACCTTATTTATTCTGACAAATACTGCAGCACCTGAATACTTGTATTAAACAATTTTTTCTGTACAGAGTTTATTAACTTATATATGAGTTCATAAAATAGAACATTAATATGTATTTTAATGAAAAAAATCTTTTTTATTAAAATTTATAATGAGCCTTTTTTTCCTGCTTTTACATTATCACTTTCTTAAAATGAGCTGATTCAAAAGACTATAAAGACTTCCTCAAAACCAGTACAGGAAACTGCCAAGAATTTACTTTCCCAAAAACAGCTTTTAAGACATGAACATGAACTGCCTAATGAATCTCATAGTTAGGCTTGTGAAAAGGACCAACTTGCACCTTTCAGAGCTCTTTCCCTCTTTTTAAAAATTCCCATACAGTGAAACCTGCTGACACTTTTTTTTATAAGGACTGGGGCGGGTGTCGAGGGGAGTAGGGCAGTGATTTGCTGCACTGGGGAGTTTCTGCAACATTTGTGAGGGCTTTATAGGCAGGATCCTCTCTCGAGTGTTTAGACAAGTAAAACAAAACCAAAAAAATAACCAACTGTTAAATGTTCATTTTATTTAAAAAAAAAAAAAAAAAGGCAATCCTCTGCAAATGTTTCAATATTTTAATTTACTTTCATTTCAGTATTAACCACCTAAAAGCAAACACTTGCAGAGTTCAGAAATCTTTTCCAGCTCTTTGGAGAGAGACATTTAATCAACCTTGATATTAGATGTATTTTTAAGCTAACTTCAAAAGCAAAAATCTAGAAAAAGTATTACGACCTCTCCTGAACAAAAAAAGAATGTATTTTAAAATCCTCCCTTTATCACAAGCAGGTTTGGATGCAATGCCACCTGGTGGCACAGAAAAAACAAATTTTAACAAGGCTTCGGTTTGTAGAAACTGAGCTGTTCTATGAAACACGAACCACCCCTTTTGACTACTCTGCCTTCCTCCTCAACAAGTTATTCATCCGGTAGTTTAACAATAACAGCTAATTTTTATTTTAAAACTTTAAAAATTTTAAGCAATTAACTGCATGCGACAATTTCCTTAGTGTTTAAATATCATAAAGGAAGCAAAACATTTTTTTCAAAGACCTAAATTGTACGAAAGCTTTAATTTTTAAAAGATGAAATGCTTAAGAATTGGGGATATAGGGACGGAGTAACCGAACTGCTTTGTAAAATTACACTGTATAATTAATTCCATGGTAAGAACGTTTTTATGGTGTGTTTTGGTGACCTTTTATTACCATCAAGTTCACAATGCTGGTGGGCTGCCTTTTAATCCCTCGGCAGACAAAGACCCTAAATAAACACAGATCCCTTCCTGGGAAAAAGTCCACTCTGGTTAAATGGTAAGGAAATGAGTAAATCATTAGTAATCTTTAAAGCCAAAGCTATAAACTCAAGTTACCTTAAGTTGAAATGAAAGTGTCCTGCAAGAGTTTCAAAGTTCTGTCACAGATAGAAATCTCCAGCTCTTGACTCCAGACTAGGCGCCAGCTGATAAACAAACAATTTAAGTCAAGAGCTGGAGAATTCCCAGCTTTTTCATTTAATGGCTTTGGCCCAGAGTATTTACTGCCTCCAGTTTTATTCTCACTTAGCTCTAAGAGGAAATTTAAACTCATCATTATCTTAAAGCCCCATATGGGTAGCAGTCAGCTCACCTGATAGAGCTCCTCTTACTCAGAAGAAGTTTGAGTCTCAACTAGAAGTGATGTCATAATGTAAACTAATTAACTAGAGTTTTAGGTTGACTTTTTAACAGGCTAAATAAATTTTGTTCAATATAGTTTATATTCCCACTTGGGGTAGTAACAATTCCAAAAAATTTAATTCTGCAGTTTTAATCCAAACTACCAGCTAAAATGGAGCACAGTGTAATGGCTCTCTCACTCCCCGACAGGCGCCCACCCTGCCTCCCTCTACCGCCACTCTCACCCTTGTCCACTAGCCCTTGAGTATTATATAAAGCAACTTTTCTGCATAAAATATAGACTATTCCTATTAACTTCAAAATACCCGGTGTTGTTGGGTGTATTTCCTAACAGAGCAGTGTGTAAGATTTAAGATGTAAATGCTCGATCATGAAAAGCTGTTGATTTTATACGAGTACTAATAAGAATATAAAAGTACAGCCCAATTAAAGCCCATGAGATACCATCAAATATTTCTAAATGCTGTTTTTAAAAGTTTGCTACTAAAGATTATAGATCTCAAAGTCAGAACTATACTGTTGCTCCTATTCCTTTCTCAAAATTATCATTTACTTTTAGAGAAAAATCTCATCTCTACTCAGGATTTTATGTCAAAATAATTCTTTCGGCTATCTGAGTGTTTGCAGATATTTGACAATTACAATAAATCAACTATCCTTCCGCTAGCTGCTTATCTAAAGAAAAAATGCTGCAAGAAAATTTTTATAGCCTAAGGTAAAGGGTTAATGTGGCATTAATGCAAAGAAAAATTCTTTCCCTCTTCTTAATTTTCAGAAAGTTTTATAAACCTATCTTGGCTGGAAAAGCAAATTAACTATTTCAGTGTCTGCCAAGACTATTTTTCTACTCTTTAATATATGTACATAGTACATTAACAATGTTGGCTACTTGAGAACAAGTATTACCCTCACACATAAGACTTAGTGGAAATGAAATATAATTAATGATAAAATCACTTGTATGCCTGGCCTCATAGTATATTTCACTTTATAAAAACTCCTTAAGAACAATGCTATCTTTGAGACTGTAGTGGATAAACATTCTGATGACCACAACTAATAGTCAATAACTCAATAAAAAAAGATGTCAGATACAAATCTTAAAATTCTTAATACTCTTCTAAAAGAGTCCACATTTCTCCATCGCTGGAGGTAACCTGAGCTAAATACAAAACAATAACAAAAACCCTCTACCTTCAGGTCAAGTTAAATTACTTAAGGCAGAAGGGAGATGGTGAGTCGGTTATCATACCTTCATTGGCCATGTGGGGAGGATAGCTGCTATGAAATGTGCACGTATATTTAAGTTTTTCACAACTAAAACACCCCAAGTAAAATAGAATTGTATGGCAAATATACACAGAGAAGGACCTAACCTCAACATACTTTTCAACTGCTAACATTATCAAACTTTCTTTAAGAAAATCAGACATCTAAAACTCTGCAAGTAAGTCTGATAATGGTTTGATTGTGATGACAAGGCCCTTGTCAAATGCTTAATTCCACTGCATCCTCCCACTTCACCCCCAATAGCTATCCAGGGATCACAAACAAAACACAATAAAGACAAGGGATACTGGAACTAATTTCACACTGCTTAGGAATCAATAGATGTTAATGAAAAATAAATTATACACAATTAATCTACTTCACCTTTATATAAATACTGCTAGGCAGTCCTGAACTATGTGACCAGACCCAGTTGTGTCTGGTCTGACTTACATCCTGAATGGCAATTAAAGGACATTAAAAATACCCTGGGATTACTTGAGGCAGGACCCCTGCCTTATCCACGCACTTTCCAACAGACCCACGTGAGGAGAACCCTCCACCACAGGACAGAGCCTGGCAAGAGCAACTCTGGTAATGGTTACTTGACTGGAAATTGCAATGCAGTTAAAATCTGGCCTGCAGATTTGGAGATGAGGGAATCGCAAACTGCAAGAGAGTAAATTCTTAGAAATAAACTAGGTTCTTGTTAGCAATAATAATTATTACTAACAATAATTGATAGCAATAATACAAACACTGAGTGAAGTGATCACTTTGCCTTCTCTAACCCACTCTTCTACTATTTTCTGAGGAGACAAATTATTAAAGCTGCCTCAACCATGGTATCTTGGGCAGTGAGTCAGCAGTCTTCTCTAAACATGCTAAGAACTCATTAACACCTTACATAGGGACTCTTGTCCCTGACAACTGTTGTAAGGGAGTCTCAGGCACGCCAAAGAATGTAAAAAGAGGTTTTTATGAGCACCTCTTCTTTGGGACTAATTTCAAAGAAATCCTTGGAATTTATTTACCAAACTTTTCTGAACCACTTTGTGCAAACTGGAGAAAATCCCAGGTGAAAATGTATTCTCCAGAGACAGAAAGGATACTTAATGGATCAGGGTGATAAGTAAAATTATGGTTAAATGTAAGTGGATATCATAATTAACCCATTTCTGGGTGTACTGGTACTGATGAATCTTATGTCATTTCTGAGGAAATGGATTTGTCCATTAAATTAAGTTAAAGAAAATTTTAATTACTTGAGCTACTAACGCTTTAAATACCACAAATCAGACCAAGCAGAAGCTCACTTTAATATTTTTCAAGATAGGATAATCCAAGTCTCTGAGACAGAAGTCAATGCCACAAAGTACTTTTAAATTTTATAATAAATAATAGAATTGATCATTTTAAAAGAACTAAAAAGCATCATAGTACAATTCTTTAAAGGGAAGAACCCATGAAAATGAATTATCTTAATCATGTTAAATCAACTTATTTCAAAACACTTAAAAAAATAAAATGTTACTGAGGTAAGACTAAACTCTAAGAATAAATACTGCACACAATACTACTGTGTAATCAAACAGCTTGTGAGAGCATCAAAGACCTATGGTGATAGCCCTTTCCCCCCCACACATTCTAAACTATGGCAAATTCAGTTATATGAAATTTGATAAAAGAATCTGCTTTTGGACAGAACTAGCAATGTTTCAGCCCAAAGCTAAGTAAAATTGCCAAGTTATAAACCTCTCTAAGAAAATGTTTTAATGGAAATGCCAACAGACCTTTAACCATAATGGTGTTAGGTGCCAAAATATAAATAATTGTTGTTTTTGTGCTCCCTTTACCATAAATTAGGTACAGGTCAAGTGGAAAAACAGTAGGTATCCAGTTCCAGTTCAGGTATCCAGCAGTAAAGGCCAAGACTTGCACACTTGATTTTAAAAACAATAATGGAGTCTATATGAGACTTTCATTGAAGAATTTAGCAAGCAAGTCTAGCTCTCTAAGAGAAACTCCTTAATAGGTTTTGTGCTTACTATTCCATATTCTAAGAATACCTCAAACAAATTACTAAAACTTAACCCAGCCAAGTAAGTAGAGTATTAAATCTGGTTTCCTGGTAGGGAACTGTTATACAAACACATAACACAACTTCAATTATTTAATTTTGACATTAATCCCTAACCAGAGCAATATTTTAGCAAATCTATGAGGCTTGCCAGCACAGGAAGCCTTGGGCTAACTACAAGGGCCACTTCAGAGTCTCTTCAGCTCAAGGTTTCTATGCAAACCTACAGACATACTAGGCAATCAGTGAGTTTATTCTTCAATTATTCAAGCACAGTTAAGTGCTGTAATTATGCCCTTGGAGCAGACTGAACAGTACTTAGTCATTAGTCGCAAACAATAGTTTTTAATTTGCTTTATGTCTAGCATTCCTTATACAAGAGAGCTAATCAAATTGGAACTAATACTGTGGTAGCAGACCCATTCCATACTAAAAAAAATGCACGTGTCCAAATTGGTGTGACTAAACAACATTTCACATTAAAGGATTACAACTTTCATAAAGATGTGATTTACACAAGACAGATAAACAGATTAGGGCATCATACTTATGAGGCCAGTGTGATGGGCTACTAGAGAGCCTGGTTAGCTTTAGTTTGATAACCACAAACGGTTAAACAAAGGCACGGTATTAGACATATGGGGAGTCAGTGTAAAGATCATTCAGTTTAACTAACTCTGAGTGAAACTACCTGCTAAATCCTAGGGATAGGAAGATAAATGTTCCACAAACATACCAAGCTTGTTCATGCCTCAGAGCCCTCACAGAGCACCTCCCTCTACTGAGAACACTCTTTCCCTTGACCTGCACATTCAGATCTCTGCTTAAATGTCACTTCCCCAGAGAAGGCATCCTGTCCACTCTATGTAAAAGGGCCCTCCCCTTAGTCTCTGTCTCCTTAACTGTTTACTCTGTGTTTTTTCCTTCATAGTACTTATCATTGAAATTATTCTTGTTCACTTGTTTATTCTCTCTATTCCTACCAAATCATAAGCTCCATGAGGCAAAAGATGTTGACTATCTTTAAAGCTCTAACTCTAGTACCTAGAACATACCTAGTATTTAAGTACTCAATAAATGTTTATTATATGAAATCAGCAATCAAGGTGCTGTCAGCATAATAGGATTAGAATGTATAATCAGAAAACAGTATATAATCTTGTAAGAATTATATAAATACAATAATTTAAGTATAAGACATTTCATTAAAGAAAAAATGAAGACCTTCATTTTTAGAGTTACTTTTAAAGTTCCAGGCTCTCCCTAATATCCAAGTAAACTTCTTTTAACTTATTAACAGAAGTACAGCAGAAAATGAAACTAAAGGTGGTAGGAGAATTATAGGAACTAACCAATTTCATTTCTTCCTTGCATAAAGAATATTTACTAAAGAACCATCAAATCTAATTCCAAATTCCATTGGTTCCCCCTCGGATATAATCGGGAATCATCTATAAGTTTTCTAGTTGATCTTCAAGGTAAATTTTCCATTTCTAGAACTAAAAATCCTTCTCTAGCCCTAGAATCAGCTGTATAAATCAGATCTGGTGTTACTCTCTCTCTTTAAATATCCATAGAGGTGAATATAAGATAAAAGTCAAATTAAGTATTAATAGAGTAGAAGAAACACACAAGGTAACAGTAAGGCTCTATTTCTTAAACTGGGAGGAGAGTACACATGGGCCTGATGTATACTTATACTTGGTACCTTTATAATTTTATAAATATTTTGTATATAAATTCAATATTTAACAAAAATTGAAAGAAAAAAGTGTTACTCCCTGTACTCAAAAAGCTTAAACTCTACAGGAGGAAGTGAATCAATGCCTATAAATATAATGTAATGAGGGCTTTGATAAAAGCATGTACAGTTTGACAGCTTCAAAAGGAAGCACCAAATCGGTTGAGGCATGCCAAAGTACTTTATAAAGTAATATCTATGCTACAAAGTGTTAACTCTGCAAGTATAAAAGTTACATTGGTTTTGGATGATAATTATAGCAGTTTAAGCATCACTTGCTTTTGATTTTTTTAAAAAGTCACATGGAACTTAAATAAAATTATATTATTTGTAATAAGGATGATGTATAAAAAAGCTGCAATAATGCAACCTGAGGAAAACCTTCAATATATTACTCCATGGGCTGGTAAAATGATACAGTAAAGATTCTTTTCATTGCATTCACCAGAATAAAAGTTAGCAGAAAGCAGAGGAAGGGGCTGGACTAAAGAAATGAATCACTATCTCAAAAATCTATATAACTTCAAATTCATCTATGTTAAAAACAAGCTTCTCTTTAAAATGCTAACCACAGAATAAGGAGTATAATATGTTCCTATTTTAATTTTTAGAATACTACTGTATTTGTAGGTAATAGCTCTATATAAATACACAAAAATGCATTTTTTTAAGTCTAAGATAAGGAACAAACAAGGGGTGAGGGAAAAGGGATAAACATGGGGGAAATTTTTTAAGGTTTTATTCAAATTACCTCAAATAATCCATGTTTAAGACTGACAAATATAGAACCTCTATAAAATTGTGGTCCCATCTTGGGTATCTAACTTGGGTATCTATGCTTTTTCCAGGTCCCTTTTCCTTAATTTTATTTAGTTAAAATATAATGATTTTTAAACCAGCCAACTCTAACTTACAGAAAGTTTCCTCTATTTTATTTTAACTGAGGAAGTGGAGACATTTTTAATCCATCATATTAAAAATATAAAGATAATAACTATGAGAAGACAAACATAAGCTTCTATTATATACTGGCTAATCTCATAATGATCGTGTCAACCAATAAATTATCACAAACCATCTCTACTCAAAGCTTCCAGTCTATACTATAGCACAGATTCAAGTGTATTCACTATTACAAATTAACATTTTTGCATTCTTAAACTACAAAAGTGGGTTTAAAAACAGCTTGGTAAGAACAAGGAGTAATTTCAAAGTTTTATCCCAAAGAAGACTATATTATTTTTAAAAGTTAAAATAACACTTAAAAATCAAGTTGGTATTCTTCATTATCAAATGATAATTTCAGGCTATACTCTTGAAGCAAAAGAACATCAACCAACAGCAAGATCTTATGTACCAAGTATCAATTCTTTAATTAAATCACAGAACCACTCAAAGAAGAAAGAATTGTTCAGTTTATTAAATCCATTCTATAAAAAAAATACCAACACCAAGCTTAAAACTGCTTATTAGTATTTTATGATCAAAGATACCACATTATAAATCTTTACACCCAAAATCCTACTTAACCAAGTCAATATAACAATTATAGGGGCTAAAAATTATTTATACCTCCACCTATACTCAAAAGTGGTTTGGGATATAAGATACCTTTACAAGACCATTAGGTTCTTTATGAAAAAAAGAAACTGATTTAAATTATTATATTTTATTATTTTTTAATTCCAAAGCCAACAATCAAGTTTAATATAATAGGAATAAAATTGCTACTCCATTGTCTATTGCTATATTGCTGTAATTACATATGTATGTATGTGTATATGTATGCAAATACATATGTGTGTATGTGCATGTATATTATATTCGATTACACAGTAATGCTGGAAAATTTGGAAATTATGGAAAGTCATAATACCCATAATCCTGCCATTCCAAAATACCCAGATACCCGCTATTAGTATTTTATATACTATTAAGCTTTTAGAATTTTATTAGTGGGTCTCCTTGTCCTCTGATTGAGATGATGATGATTTCTAAGTATGTCAATGTGGTGAATTTTATTTATTTATAGACCTTCTAATATTAAGCCATCTGTACATACATGAGATAAACCAAACTTGGTTGTAGTGTTTGATCTCTTTCATACGCAGTTGGATTTAGTTTGCTAATATACTTCATAAAGTTTTTACTTCTATATTCATGACTGATGTAGACCTACAGTTTTTCTCTCTCATAATGTTTCCGTCTGGTTTAATTATCAGAGTTATACACATCTTACAGAATGAGTTGGGGAAGCATTTCCTCTTTTTGTATTGTCTGGAAAAGTTTGTATAAAATTGAGATGGGGACTTCCCTGGTGGCACAGTGGTTAAGAATCCGCCTGCCAGTGCAGGGGTCACAACTTCGAGCCCTGGTCCGGGGAGATCCCACATGCTGCGGAGCAACTAAGCCCATGCGCCACATCTACTGAGCCTGCGCTCTAGAGCCCGTGAGCCACAACTACTGACCCTGCGTGCCACAACTACTGAAGCCTGCGCGCCTAGAGCCAGTGCTCCGCAACAAGAGAAGCCACTGCAATGAGAAGCCCATGCGCTGCAACGAAGAGTAGCCCCCGCTTGCCACAACTAGAGAAAGCCCACGCACAGCAACGAAGACCCCATGCAGCCAAAAATAAATAAATTAAAAAACAAAAATTGAGACCATCTGCTCCTTGAAACTCTGGTAACACTCACCTGTAAAATCACCTGGGCCTAATGTTTCCTGTATGAAATTATTTTTTCTTTTGTGCCACTTCTTCAGTTTCTTTAATAGTTACAAGATTATTCAGGCTAATTATTTCTTGAATCTGTTCTGAAAAGTTAAAATTTTCTAGGAATCGATCTATCCCTACCCACAGTAATTTGGACCAAAAATTCATAGCTCTTCAAAGTTGTAACATCCTATTATCTGAATTTAGAAAAAGCATTGTATTTTGAGAGTACTAAATAACATAAGTCAGTTTTGCTTTGTTTTTATTTTTAATGAGGAAATTGAGAATCTGCAATAGCTCTAAAAATATCTGGATATATCTTGGGTACCACAAAATCATAACTGTTACTTATGACAAACAGAATAGATGTGCATATATTTTAGCTACCACTTACCACCAGAAACAGGGGCATCCATGAAAACTGCTCCCATTTTCTCAACTTCTTTCGCCAATTCTTTTGAAACCATAGGATCAATAGTACTGGAATCTATTAATAGTGAGCCTTTCTTCACTTTTCTAAGTAAATGAACAGAAATATAGTTTTAAAAAACTATAGTTTTATAATTTAAAAAATATAGTTTACAACTCTGAATAAGCATTTCATGCAACTACCTATATCAGAATCTGCTAAAATTCACCAGATATCAAGGAGGTCTTTGGTTTAATATTAAAAACATTATTAGAACTGGTTCAAAATCTCAAATGCATTTTCAGATCAATTATAGTTCAAAGTAAACTCGAACTATTTCAAAGAAATCAAAATAATCTAATAATCTATATGGTATAAATTCTGGTTTCAGGTGAAATACACACAAACCATAATAATATAGGTAGGCTAAGATGTAAGCAATTTAAAACACCTATTAACTTTAAAAGGGCTATTTAGTAGGATTTAAATTTTTGTTTGTAAAGTAGCTGGGTCTCTTTAAAAAGTAATTTACTTGTCTTTAACAAGCCATATTGCAAATTTCACATATCCATTTCATTTCCACTAGGTAGAATAAACATAAGCAGTTAAAATTTAGCCATTTGCTTTAGGATGGCATATTCTTTAATAATTGCAACTTTGTAAAGACAAAATAAAACATCAAACAGGCAGAAAGGAAAATACAGGAATGGACCTATAAATCTCACAGAGATTTTTTGTTCTTTACGGTAAATTTATATACAAACATTGGTAAAAGGGGGAAGCAGTCTTTTCATATATCATATTTTACATCAATATTTAAATGGCATTCTTAAAGTAAAACAGTTCTGTTTGCACTGTAAGTGCAGACTATATACCTATATAGTTCCCTTACAGTCTATAATCTATGCCTATCTTCACTGGCTTGGAAACCGACCTAAATTACAATTTAGTTAAAGGGCTATGGCTAACCTTGAATTCAAACTTCCCAAAATTCTTACTACAGATAAACTAACCCAGAGGACATTTAATCATAACCATGATTGGAAAGTTAGAACTGAATAAATTAAAATATTGAAGGGGAAATAGAAAATCATTGCTAAAAACTATAAAAAAGAAATTTTTTTCTACAGAAAAAAACAGCATGCAAAATGCTTTAAACAACAATTTTAGACATATGAATTGATCTGGTCCAAATGCAACAGCTGGGTATGTTCCATAGAAAAGAAATGGCACACTCTGTTATAGATCACCTCAGTATGTGGAATTCCACTTTACATACCCTAAAATATAAGAATTAAGTTTACCAGTCTTCTGTGATATTAATATTTTTAAGATCTTAAAGCTTTAAGCAAATGGGAAATGGTCTCAAAAATTATACATGCACAGGGTGTGGGGAAATGATCCTGACCCAGAAGAAAATAAAGAACTACCCATGAGAAGCAAATTACAGTTCAATGTAAAGCCAAAATCTTTCAAAGCACTCCCTAAACAAAACTGCCCTGGTTGCTGGCCACCGTATTCCTAGTAAAGGATATTAATAAACGTAGGATTTTGTCTCCACAAAGTTTTTAGTAACTTTTCCTTCAGAGGTAAAACAGGGCCATAATTGGAACAGACTAGGTAATGAGACAGCTAGGTCACCTCAGGACCACACACACACTGTGGGCCTGAGGGCTCCATCCAAAATGAGAGTCTTTCAACTTTCCCTGAAATCTAAACATTTATCTTATCAGTTTTCTGCCTAACATTCAAGTGTCTGTTGCTTCTAAGTTTGCTAGTTTTCCAAAGCAATTCAATTTCCCAAAACCTCAAATTTCATGTATTACAGCTTCATGAAATTAAACCCTTTCTTTTAGCCCTTCATGTGTCTACAAAGCCTACCAGTTTGCTCTAGCTCTCTGCTGAACTTCAACAACAAAACAAGTTAGGAACAGGAATCAGTAAGACCAGCAAACTAAATTCAACCACTGTCATCCTAATGTAACCACAAGGGTTTGGCAATAGGTAGCAATTAACCAAAAGGTTCTCAAAGCCAGGGAAGCTAGTTACTGGGTAGGAAACTCTGACCTAAATTATATATTATTTAAAGAGCTACTGCTAATCTTTAATTCCACCTTCTCAAAGTTCTTACTATAGATGTACCAACCCAAAGGACATACAATAACTTTTTATTTTATAATAAATTTTAAATAATGGTGTTCTTTCCAACGCTTCGTTTTATTTTTCATAGAAATCTTTTCCTGAATTTCTATAAACCGTAAGAAAATTATGCTTGTAACATTTGTACAGTTTAAAATGCAAGCTTTAAAAATCTCTTAAACAGGTTACCAATGTAAGTTTAATGCAAGATTAAAGGAAAGAAACAGAAAGCAAAAAAAATTTATTCCCAAAAGTCACATACTTGACTTCAGCGAAAAAATAAACCCTTTACAATGAGAGAAACCACACCATTCACTTTTAAGACATAAGAAAACAGTACAAGAAGGTTTAACAAACATAATTGTAATTTCACAATAGTTCTAACAAATGTGAAATTCATAAACTATCATAACAAGAACATATCTACAGTTGAGAAATACATACTTTAGAATTCCATTTGCTCCAGAATAAGCTTCTATTGCATTGATGCTGGTGGGCAACATTGTAATAATTCTGTCAGCTTTTTCAGCTACATCTGCTGGGGAAGACACTACCTTTAAAAAAAAAATTGCAAAGGCACATTATTTAAATTAAATGCAAGCAGCTTCTACAGTACAAGTAGTATCCACTTTTTATGCATGCCCATAATAGTGACAGTGAATAAAAACTAATCCTTGTTTTCAAATGACAAAAACAAAAAACAAAAAACGAGCAAAAAAACCCTTACTGCCTAAAATAGAGTCCATTCCTTCACACATACAGATGCAGTTTCTATGGAATCACATCCACTGTTTACTTTAAAAAGTGTGAAGTGAGTTGAGGGGGAAAAGGGCAAAACCCAACAGTCCTGGGAACAGACACACTTCTCATGGATTCCTCTAAGTTGGATTCTTAAACAGCATACTTTTTGGGAGATGCTTTAAGAAAAACATTCTAGTATATCAGACTTGGTAGCTGAACTACAGGATACACCAATTATTTTATGGGCAGCAAAATCCACAAGTAAATTCTCAAGCCCCCGTTACCTCTATCTTTCAGCCTCTATTTTCAAGGAAAAAAAAAAAATTAAGCCTGTTTCATAAAAAGTCAGGACAAGGACATAAGCATGTACTGCACTGAATGTGAGTACCACCATGAAACCTGAGAGCATGAGCTGTCAGGACTCCTGTGGAAACCATATATACAACAACGACATACGAACAGGCATCAAGGTACGCCCTCTCTGCAACCCTGACTTCTGCTTTAATGATGACCATGAACATACTGTACGGGAAAGCTGCTCTGCCCATCCTCTGTACATATGTTTACAAGTATGGGTGTACATACCCTCACTCACATTTCCCCCACCTCCTGCTCTCTCGAATATAGACACCATGATACACCTGGCCAGCTGGTCAGCAACCAAAGAGGCCAGAAGAGACCAGGAGATCACTTCTTGACTGAAACTCTCCTTTAACAAAAAGAATCTATCACCCCAATTATCACGAAAGCTCCTTTCCAAAGCCTTTTCTCTCTTTAAAGAAAAGACAAAGAACTATCAGGAGGATAATCAAAAATTTCTCCATAGGAATATTTACATATGTATTAGAAACTGACATCTTTTCTACTAGGAAATGTGAACTGGCACATAAGCATCTTAGGAATGGGAATGGCTCTGCTTTTCATGTGGTGGAAGTATACGAAACATTTTCTTTCTGTCTTTGATGTACAGCTGATGAAAGAATGAGAAACCAAACACAGTGTGCAATCTAAATATTATGAGCTAGAAGCAATTACATTTCATTCTTCCATAAGAGACTACCAGCTTCTAAATCAAATTCTACATAAAGGCAGTTTTAACATAATTTCTTAAGTTGTATTCTAAAATTTCAGATAATCAAGTATCCTGGCACTTTGTATACTTAGTGATATTAAACACCTCAGACTCTAAAGCCAAAAAAAAAAAAAAAAAGACAGTCTCTCTCATCTAAAGGCAATACAGCATTTTAGAGCCTACAATGTGGCACATTCAACAACATGTATATTTTGATATATAGTGGGGATCAGCCACAAATAATCCTGGAAAAAAATTTTTTTCCATCAAATTACAAAGCAATACTTAAGTTAGGTGAAAACCTTTCCTACACTCAAACAAATACTGAGATTTGAAAAGAGGCAACTATTTCCTGGCAAACAATTCAAGTTTCCTCAAGAAAAAAAACAGCTCAGTAAGATGAGAAGAAAAGGAAAGGCTATAGGAGTCATAATTCTCTACTCTTGTACTGTGTCAAGAATATGGGTTACATAGAGAGCCCCATCTGTTCATCCTATTTAAATGAAGTAATAAAGGCATGCAAAATGGTGGCATACCTTTCAGTTGCCTTTCCTTCTATCTCAGCTCCATCTCTCTTGATCTTTCAGGGACTGTAGTAAGGCAGCCCTGAGGTCTAAGAGTCAACTTCAGACTTTCTCTTAGGAATTGAGAGTCTCTTCCACTGAAGGAAATTCAATTCCAACTAGATAACTCCTTGAGACATGCCCTCAGGGGCACCAACAATTAGCTCACAGATCTAGGAATACTTCACACCTCCAAGCTTCTTGTGCCCATGAATTGGCAGTGCCAATTCATGCAACTGCCAGGTGCATGGGGTGGCCAATCAGCCCCCTGCATCCCTAGCATCTGCTTCTTGCGATGCCTGAGTTGCCAGAGTGCTGCTAACCCCTCAAATATATAGGAAAGTAGTGTCAAAGCTCACAGGTCCGGAAAAAAACACACAATGATAGTGATAGCTGGAATGTCACCACTGTACTGGCCACAACTGCGCCATATGTAACAACTATATACATTTGGTACATTATAATAACAGTCTCTAATTTGCACTACAGAAGGCATGTTTATTAGACAGACACGTGTGTCCAGTTATTCAAATCATCTTGCCTTCCATGTGATGACTTCAAGACTCTCAAATAACTGACTAACAAAATTTGGCCACGACTCAAAAGCTGGCAGGAAAAAAACAAACCTTATTGCCAGTCTGACACTCACCACAAAAGCCTTTAGGAGCCAACCTAATTAGAGGCCCTTCAGTTACATTTGCTAATTGAATGGATAAGCAAAGACAGCATGGATCAGGGAAAGGAACACTAATTTGGGAAGTCAGAGACCAGGTTTAGCTCAGACACTAAATCATCTGTGCTTTTGTGCAAATCACTTAACCTCTCTGGCTTCAGTTTACGAATCTACAAAATAAGAATACTGATTTGGATTATCTTTAAGTGTTTCTATCTCCAAAGTAGAAAGGAAACTTAGGCAAGGGAATTTTTCACATTTAGTAACCTTAAATTCTAGGAAGGTACAGACTCTGTGAAAAAGGGCTGACGGTATAGGAAGCATCTGCAATGACTCAGTACAAACGTAAAGCATTAGCAGGACTCTTCTACACCTCCACAGGTGTGAACGGTCACTGACCTGGCTGACTCTGGACCATGGCTCTGCTCTGATTGTCATGGCCATCCCAGAAAAATCTCTTGATAATTCCAACTGCCTCATTCTTACACCACTGTGAATTAAGGTGACCCTACTTTTCCATTATTTTAATTTTGATTACAGGAGATTGGTTCCCTTCACAATATCTACAGTCTTTAAGAATTTCTGCAAGAAATTAGATTCTGCAATGAAACTAGATTCATCTGTATGCTAGTAAGCACCAATGGCAGGTGTACAATATAAAGATTAGACAACTGGACAGATTAAAGACAAAATCTGCTTTGCTGGGTGGGTGGCGGGAGGAATGATGGGGGCATCAGGGCCCAGAGTAATCTGAAGTAACTGCACTTCCTTTTTACCTATCCAATGGAAGGAGACAACAGTTAACCTAGTTGTTTTACATAAAGAGAAAAATCTTGCTGTCTCTGCTAGACAAAACAGTCACATAAGTGAAGCTCAGCATTGCTTCCACATAAACCAAATGGGTAAGAGAAACTTGCAAAGAAACATGATGAACATGACCTTGGTTAAATTTGCCACTCAGTGTATTTTAATCTTTCCAAGTAGAAAAGCATACTGTTGCTTCAAAATTGCACTACCCTTAAAAAACTGACCAAAACGGTTTTTGCCTACATCTTGAAACATTTGGTCAACAATGATGAAGCCCACTCAGCAAGAGACTTTTAAAGTTCTCATCTAACAAAACCTGAGTGGATGCCAGATTAGATCTCAATAGAATTACTTAACCAAACATCTTCAGCCTTATAACCCAGGAACAACAAGATGGTTCCCTTTTTAGAGAGAAAACAAGAGAATCCAATTAAGCCTAGTTCAACCAGAAAACTCACACAGAAATGGTGCATAAGTCAAGACTTTTGGCACCAATCAGAGGCATCTCCAAGGAAATTCCCAGACAATGAAAATGAAAACGAAGCACAAGTCACATGCCCTTGATGCTACCGCTTAAAAAGAGAAATTGGTATCTTCTGTAAAACAAAAGGAGGACACAAGGGACTCTGGAGAATATATTCTTAAGCAGGGATGCAGTCAAATCACTTTATCTCCTAATTTGGTTTTAACTTTTATCATCATTCTTTCATTTAAAAATATGTCTACAATTCTATTCCAAACAACTCTGGACTCAGTGACTCAGCCAACACAGTGGTGCGTTTATATGTGTGGTGTTGGGGAATGAAGATTTGGGAGAAATATGGTATAGATACTAAAGGAACAACCATAACAGTAGTAACAGTAGTGGTAGTAGTAACAGCACTTTCTATGTGCCAGGTTCTCTAGGACTAAGAGGAAGGTACTATTACTACTGCCATTTTATAAGATGAGAAAATTTAAGTAGAAAGAAGTTAAATAATCTGTCTAAACGTCACATGGCCAGCACATGACAGAGCTGAGATCTGAGCCCAGGCAACCAGGTTCCTCCTGGGTTTATGCTTTTAAACCACTACATTCAAAATCTATTGATTCATGATTTCTAATACCCAAAGTCCTGATAATGATCATGGGTTACATTCTTAGAATAGATGCTAGAAGTTGAAATGATGCATTGTATGTTAAACCCGAGTTTCCAACAGAAATAAATAATAAATAATAAAGGGATACGGAGAGAGGAAATCGTAAATTTTTTATGGGAATGACCACAAGTAACATATTAAACCAATTATAAATGCCCTAATAGAATTGGTTAACGTGTAAAGGTATAAATAAGTTCATTAAATACAGTCAGGCACATGAAGCATTTTAACATGTCCAAGTTTTTATTTCCTTCATAACCCATGTAGTATTTTTTACTACTAGGTACAGCTGGAAGGAAAACCTCCAGGGTGGTAACATCCTAAAGCACTTCACCTGGAACTGCAGGTGGACCTTGCACCTTGAGGGGAGGGAAGAGCCGGCCGGTGGAAAGCAGAGCCAAAAAGCAGACAGAAACGGATCTAATTACATCTGTGCCCAAAATTCGGCTGTGCCTGGGTTCAGGCCACTCCCCAACTCTTCAGTTACATGAAACAATAAATCCCCAGTTTTTGCTTTTAAAAAAACGAAAAAGCACTTCTTCAAGGAGATGTCCAAAGATCTTTAGAACTAGCTGATTGCTTTTTGATCCAGATATGTCTAGTTTGGTACTTTCTCTCCCTGCAAATTTCCCACTGAAAGCACAGTCGACATTTGAAATCAACTAGCCATGTTTTCTGCAAACTTTGAGGGGAAAAAATTCTGCTTTCTTTGGCTGCCATCTCATCGACTTCACTTAAGATAGTAACATTAGGGAAAGGAAGGGACACCTGTCCTTAAAATGTAAGCGTCAACTCAAAAATACTCTGAATTTTTGAACGCTTAATCCATTCACTGCACTATTGTGCACAATGGCAAGAAGTTTCAAAGTCTTCACCTATATTTTTCCATCTCATCCTAAGTCTTCTCTGTCTTTTAGTAGTAAAATGAAACTCACTCTTTCCTTTATCAAACATTTTAAAACTAAATATAGCTATGAATTAGTACTACTGACATTTTAACACATCAGAAGTCACACGTCCAAATTAACATTACCTTTTAAAGTAGGGGTCTTAGGAAATTACACTTGTTCAAATGACACTGCCGCTGTTCAAAACGGTTTTTAAGCTGCCAGCATAAATCATTTATCAACAAATGTTTTCATTTTATTATGACAGAATATTTCCCCTCAGGCCCAAAGCTTTTTTACCCTTTACCCTTCTCCTGTCATTTATCTCAATTTCACATTCTCCTGCCCTCCACTGCTGTTATAATCAATACTCAGAGGACCTCTTAGAGTCAAGACTCTGAGAGGAAGCAGAGCTGTGAGGGAGATGAGACGTGGGAAAAGAGGATTCTGCCTTCCAGGCTTTGCCGTCCCAGTGTGAACCACCCACACAACTTTCCCACCGTGTGCTGGGAGCCGGGCAGGGCTGGGAGCTGCGGGCAGAAGCTAAGAGAGTCTCACGCTTCACTAATCTGGGACGGGCAGCCACCCAGAACCCATCCTCTTTCCTTCCCCACACCCACTTACGTATCTCAAGGAAGAAGAAAAGAAGGAAAATCTAATAACTGAGTCTGTGTCCTAGAACCCTCTGATTTCTATCCAGGAATCCAAGAGATCTCGTCTCCATGACTTTCATTTCAGGCTACAACATTTCTGTTTGTAGTTGAGTGAAGATTAAGCACAATATTTATGTAGCTCTCTATCAGAAATGAAATGACTCTTAAGAGTTACTTATTATTTTTCCCCTCAAAACCTGCTTCAGCACTTTATTACTGTCAAAATACAATTTTAATAAAAACTCCCTTCTATTTAGTCTTGCCCCCTGAGACACATCTACTACACTGCCACATCCAACTCAACCTGCTTTATTCTCCACAGCACTAGGTGGACTGCTAGACACATGGGAGGTACTCAACCTGTACCGGTCGACCTAAAGTAGAAATCTCTAGAAACCGGGAGAGAGAGGCTTCCACTTTTAAGGAAAATTGCTCCTTTGTCCCCACTCTTCACCTGGATAAACCCTGCTTATTCTTGTGCTATCTACCTAAACATCTAGTCTTCAGAGAACGACCCTAACTGCCCTCTCAGCCAACGTAATGCAGATTTTACTGAAAACTGAGGAGACTCTACTTTTTCTTTCCACATCACAATGTGGAATCACATATTTGTGTGATTTGATAATCTAACACCTCCTGTTGGTCCCCAAAGACAAAGACTGTAACTATTTTGTTCTGGGCTATATTCCCAGTACCTAGCACATAGAAAGTACTCAATAAACATCAGTCAAATTAGTAAATTAATGAATGTCCTATCCCTTGTTTTGCTAAGAGATTCTAAGGTAGCCTTAACCCATAGTGATCAAAGCAATAAAAAGTAACTTTTCTTCACTAAGAAGTGAGAGACTCTGACACTGTCATGTGAATAGAAAGCATTAGAAAAGGACTAACAGCTCTGTAGAGCACAGGTGAAACCAAGACTTATGGGAACTTACTTAGAGCTAACACACACACTCCTTACTGTGCCAAACACGATTTTAAGTTCTTTACACATATGAATTCATTTAATCCTCGTAACAACTCCCTGAGAAAGGTTATTATTATTATCCTTATTTCACACATGAGGAAACAGATATAGAGACACTAAATAACTTGCCTGAGATTGCAGATACTAAGTGGAAAGGGCAGGTTCTAAACCCATTTTGTAGATTCTTGCTGTACTGGTTTCCAGTGGCTGCCGCAATGTTACCCCAAGCATAGTGGCTTAAAACACAGAAATGTATTCTCACAGCTCTGGGGGCCACAAGTATGAAAGCAAGGTGTAGGCAGCACCACGCTGCCTCCAAAGGAAGATCCTCCTTTGCCTCTACTAGCTTCTGGTTGCCCCGGTGTTCCTTGGCTTGCCACAGTATAACTCTGAAGTCTGCCTACGACTTCCCACGGCCTTCCCCTTGTGGCTCTCTGTAAGGACACTCATCATTGCCTTTAGGGCCCACCTGAAATCCAGGATGACCTCATCTCAAGATCTTAAACCTAATTACATCTGCCAAGACCCTGTTTCCAAATAAGGTCACTTTCACAAGGGTAAGAACTTGCACATTTATCTTTTTTTTAAATAGCTTTATTGAGATATAATTCACATAACATATAATTTGCCCACCTAAAGTATATAATTTGATGGTTTTTAGTGTATTCACAGATATGTGCAACCATCACAATTGTAGAACTTTTCATCACTTCAAGAAAAAAATCCCATATCCATTAGCTATCTCTCCCCTATGCCTGCCTCCCTCTTTCCCCTCCTCTCCCAGCCAGCACTAAACAGCTACTAATCTACTTTCTGTCTCTACAGATTTCTCTGTTCTGGACTTTCATGTGTGAGTGCTTCATTCCTTTTTATGGCTGAATAATATACCACTGTATGGATATACCACATTTTGCTTATCAATGATGGGACATTTAGGTTGTTTCTATCTTTTGGCTATAATGAATAATGCTGCCATTTATATACAAGTTTCTGTGTGGGTATGTGTTTTCATTTCTCTTTCATACATACCTAGGAGTAGAATTACAATCTCATCAGCAGTGTGTGATAGTTCAATTTCTCCATACTTCTTATTATCTGACTTTGTAATTCTAGCCAACCCAGTGGGTGTGGAAATCTCATTGTGGTTTTGATTGCATTTATCTGATAACTAATGATATTGGCATCTTTTCATGTGTTTATAGGTCATTTGTACCTTCTTTGGAGAAATGTCTATTCAGATCCTTTGTCCATTTAATTGAGTCACTTGTCTTTCTGTTTGAATTGTATGACTTCTTTATACATGCTAGATACAAGTCCTTATCAGATATATGATTTGCAAATATTTTATCCCATTCTGTGGGTTACCTTTTCACTTTCTTGCTGGTGTTCTTTGGAGCACAAAAGTTTTCAATTTTGATGAAGTCTTATTTTTAATTTTGTTGCTCATGATCTTGGGTGTCATATTTAAGAATCCTTTGCCAAATTCAAGGTCATGAAGATTTACCCCTATGTTTTCTTCTAAGAATTTTGTAGGACATCTTTTGGGGGGCCACTATTCAACCCACTGTATACCCACTCACTATACAATCCATCATAATAGATAACTATTATTTAATTCCAACAAATTTCATTGGTGCAGAACAACATATTAAATAAGGGTGTGGTATATAATCATTACTGGCCTGACATTAACTGATCCAAGAGAAATCTAGGCACTTTATTTTCTAGTAGTCTAGTTTATAAATAGGTAACAGGTAGCTACATTTCAGAATCATCAAGGAAGATGCCACACATACACTTAAAAATGTCTCATACATAAATTTCATTAATTAGTGACTACACATCATGTAATTAAAAGAGCTAGGGCTTCCCTGGTGGCGCAGTGGTTGGGGTTCCGCTTGCCAATGCGGGGGACGCGGGTTCAGGCCCTGGTCCGGGAGGATCCCGCGTGCCGTGGAGCAGCTGGGCCCGTGCGCTACGGCTGCTGAGCCCGCGCTCTAGAGCCCGCAAACCACAACTGCTGAGCCCGCACTCTAGAGCCCATGAGCCACAGCTGCTGAGCCCACGTGCTGCAACTGCTGAGGCCCGCGTGCCTAGAGCCCGTGCTCCGCAACAAGAGGCCACTGCAATGAGAAGCCTGCAACGAGGACCCACGCAGCCAAAGATAAAAAATAAAATTTAAAAAAAAAAAAAAAAGAGCTAAAGCTCCAAAGTCAAAGACAGACCTTTGTTCAGATCCTGGCTCTTGCCATTCACTCACTGTGTAAACTTGGGGATGTTATTTAACTTCTCCAAGCATCAGTTCCCTGAAAATACTTCTGTTACAAAGATAAAATTAGATAATATGTACAAAATATTTAGTAAAAGACCTGACACGTAGTAGGTACTCATTAAATATTAGTTTCTTTTCTGTCTCTTTTAAAATGTAAATGTCTCCTTCACTCATGTATAAGTCTTATTCTTAAGGTAGCCTTCCTTCACACCTACCTAAAATTAGCAACACTAAAAAAATAAGAATTTTGTTGGGAAATGGAGGTAAAAGGATAACTTCAGAGTATGAGGCAATTCAGGCAGAGCATCAGAAAGCTCCGGAAATCTGGCAAGCAGCAGAAAAGAGATTCACAAAGGGGTGATGACCATTTCAGTTCTCCATAGGCAAGTTGTTAAGTGCTACAGGAATAGAGGGAAGAGTAGTGGCTTTGGTCACAATTTGAAAGGCCCTAAGCTTCTGCTTTGCCAGTCCAGGGTAAATCAGTTTCCATTCAATTTCCACCTCTGTATTACTAGAAGGGATAGAAAGAGGAAGAGAAATTCATGTGATCTTTCATAAACACACACACACATGAAAACTTCGGGAACATTCTTCTCCAAAATGCCAGAAGAATATGCTGTTATTACTTTGACTGAATTCTGTATTTAATTGAAGATATTTCCTCTGTTTAGAGACCAAGTACCATTGTTACTCTTACAAATAAATATATAAACCATTGTAAAGTGCCAACATCAAATAGATGTGTTATCCCAAAAAGTAATATCTTTCTCCTCAAAAAAACAATTCAAGCCAGACTGAATATCAACTTGGAACTCCTTACCATCCTTGAAGATGGTAAAGCCACCTTTCCCAGAACAAAGTACTGATCAAACCTCTCCAACAAGTCGAAGTCCCTAAGCTACTTACGGTCATCGGTAAACCTGCTGCACTGGTGGTACAGTGTCAATATTCAGAGACTATATGGGCATAAGCAGTCACAACCCTACCCTGAAAAGTTCCAAGATTATACTCACACATCCTCAAACAACACTGCTGCCACCCCCAGATGGCACACAAACCATGATGCAGAAGGAGATGGAGGATATCCAGGTCTGCAAGTAGCCTCTAAGTTGCTTAAACCTGTTCTTTATGTACGCATTGCATTTTCTCAGTATTTATTTCAAGTCTATTATCTAGAAGTTGACTATTCATTTGTTCTCTAACCTTTTTCTATATTTCTCAGGAATTTTTTAGTATTCACCCAGTTCTGGGATTACATTCAGCCCTCAGTTACCACTCTACAACTTGTACAAGAAGAATTTCCTTCATATCTTGAAAAAAAACTCTAAATTCAGTTACTAGTACATGGTCTCGTGTGTGTGTGTGTGTGTGTGTGTGTATACATATTTTACATTTCATATAATATATACATATATAATATTACATATAGAGAAATAAAATTAACAAGTTAACTTTACAAATCCATTGTGTATACTTCTAAGAAGATGTCACTCATTTGAATGTGGAACATCAAAATCTAAAAAACATTTTTAAACATCAAAATCTAAAAAAATCTTAAGAAAAGGTCTTACCTGTTCACCTGCATCTAGAAACTCTTTGCATGCATCAGGGAACACATCATAAATAATGAGTGGATAGCCATGTTTCATGAGATTTTTTGCCATTGGATTCCCCATGTTGCCTACTCCAATGAATCCAACTGGAGTCTTAGAAGCCATTGACCTAGAACACACTGATTTCAATACATTATTTTTAACAGGAGCAGATAACATGTTTTATTGTAAATATTCACTCAATATTAAGAAGTCAATTGTTATTTTGATATTTTCTATTTAAAAAAAAACTTTTTAAAGATTAGTTTTAAACTAATGACCATTTAAAGATATCAACAATGTATAGGCAGACTAACTTCTGAGTATATAGTTCTCCAGGAAGCAATCATAAAATTTTAAGCATTCTCTCTTCTGCTTTCTATCTCTATAACATCCCTTTACTATTTTTAACAATAAACTTAATGTTATCATTTATTAAATACCTATTATATACTTTACCTGTTAAGTGAAGTATCCTAGATTCTCTTATCTATATTACCTTCTTTAATAATGTGTATTAAAAACTGGAAGTATTCAATAAAAACCTGTATCTTGGACAAGGTCCAAGAATGGGAAAACGTTTTACCTTCCCACTTCCACATTTATAGAAACCATCCCCTCCAATGGTATAAAAAACAATCTTAATAAAAATGTTAAACCCAGAAGAATGTATTTCAACCAAAAGTCACCAGTTTATAAATGGGGTCCTAGGAGAGAGCAGGGGGACACTTCCATGGGCTTTCCATGGCCAGGGTAACAGTCTCAGGACCCTAAGATAACAACTCCGTGCACTTTCAGAGAAGAGGCATCTCCATTTACAGAAAAAGAAAATTGTTCTTAAAAAACTGTATGCAGGGCTTCCCTGGTGGCACAGTGGTTAAGAATCCGCCTGCCAATGCAGGGGACATGGGTTCAAGCCCCGGTCCGGGAAGATCCCACATGCCTGCCGCAGAGCAACTAAGCCCATGAGCCACATACTGAGCCTGCGCTCTAGAGCCCGCAAGCCACAACTACTGAAGCCCGCATGCCTAGAGCTCGTGCTCCGCAACAAGAGAAGCCACCGCAATGAGAAGCCCACGCACCGCAATGAAGAGTAGTCCCCGCTTGCCGCAACTAGAGAAAGCCCATGCACAGCAACAAAGAACCAACACAGCCAAAAAAAATAAATAAATTCACACACACACACACACAAAAAGCTGTATGCAGGTTCTGTTTGATTTGATTTTCTTCCTTTTTACAAAAGGCTTTTTGAAATCACACTGGGGCATACAATTCAAGGTAATGCTTTTTGCAAGAGAGCAGACAGCATTCGCATCACCATGAAAATAATATTAGACACGATTTCTCTATTTCTAGATTTAGAACTCCACTCAAGTATTTACTGCATGAAGTACTATGACACAAGCAAGATGTGGTCCTTGCCCTCCAAAAGTTCACAGTCTAGTGAGAGAACAAAGAGAAATAACTCCACTTGCCCTTTTCCCTATCATTTCCCAGCTTTATTTTTCCTTTTTCTTTCAAGGACTCCAGTTTTAAAACTGTGTAGTGCACCAACTAATCACAGTCACCCTTTTTCAGATCCTCTCAACTAACGGATCCCTGCTCTTCCTTCAACTTAATCTCAGTGTAATGAGATTTCCTAAAAGCAAATTATTTGAAGCCCTAATGCTTAAGCAATAGAGGTCTTCTTGGGTCAGAAGCACATTTAATTCCTATGAACTCCATGACTGTCTCTAACATTTAAAGATGGGTGTCATTCCTGTGCATCATCGCCTTACCAGTGCTGAGTTTAACATGCTGGGTATGATAGGAGTCCTGCACCTAACTTTCTGGTTCACAAGGGGTTTAATGACAGAGAAATGACACCTCACTGAATTTTTATTTTGATATTAAGCAGAATGAGAAGTATACTTTGTAAGAGAACTCTAATACTAACAACTGGTGTGCCTGACTACTGTGTTAAGCTTGAAAAGGTATAATTTAACTAAGAACATTAGAAACTAGGAATATCATTATTTAAATGCAGTTAATTTTAACAGGCAACTCACTCTAAGTCAAACACTTAATAACTATAGCAAGGTAGAACCATAATTCATTCACACATTCAACAAACATGAAGCAACTATCATATGTACCATGGCAGATGCCATCAAAGACACAAATGACATACAGTCCTTGCTTTCAACCAGCTTAAAACACAAGAGGACAACTATGTACACAGACACTAAAACATGAAAGTAAAGGATAAAGTATGAAAAATAATGCTGATACTAAAGAACTCATCTGATTTGGGAACTTGAAAAAGCTAGCATTTGACCTGAGTATTCTAGGATGGATAGGCTTTCAAATGGAATTAGAGTAGGAACAAAGGGAGCTCCATATAGAAAAGGAATGAGTATGCACATGAGCATATGCAAGGAAATAGGAAAGCCAAGAAAAAATGAATAATAATAAAAGTTAATATTTGTGGCAATTTTACTACATGCCAGACACTATACTCAGTACTTTATAAATAGCACTGTCATCTCATCCCATCATTAAGCCTATCTTCCAGCTCAGGTCCCTGACACTTGGTTAGTTTAAATAAAATGCCCAAGACTTTATAAGGTTGTAATGCCAAAATTCATATTCAGCCAATCTGACTCTAGGTTCTTCATTTTTAACTGCCCTCCACTCTTCCTACAGGACGCACAAAGAAACAAAACAGCAAGATTAAGATTGAAAGAAAAAATGCAACCATAATGTGGAAGGCTGGGAAGTATGCTCTAAACAACTTGAGTGTATTTTGTAAGCAAGTGGTGGTACCACAGACTGAATGTTTGGTTCTCCCAAAATTTCTATGTTGAAAAAATAATTCCCAGTGTGAGGGTATCTGGAGGTGGGGCCTTTGGGCAGTGATTAGATCATGAGGGGAGAACCCTCACGAACAGGACTAATGCCTTTACAAAAGAGGCCGCAGAGAGCTCCCTCATCCCCTTCTACCATGTGAGGACACAGTGAAAAGACGGCCGTCTTTGAACCAAGAAGTAGGCCCTCACCTGACACTAAATATGCCAGTACCTTTATTTTCGAACTCCCAGCCTCCAGAACTGTGAGAAATAGTTCTCTGTTGTTTATAAGCCACCCAGTCTACGGTATTTTGTTATAGCAGCCCAACCAGACTAAGACAGGTAGTTACTGAAAGGTTTGGGCAAGAGAAATGACTTGACCAAACCCATGCTTTAGGACAGAAATGAGGCAGCAGTGTACAATGGATGAACTAAAGGAAGAGCCTGGAGGCAAAAAGATCAACATAAAAGTGACTGTCTAGGTCTGTCTTAGTCCATTCCAGCTGCTATAACAAATATACCATAGTATATTTGTTATGATGACTTAAACAACAAGCATTTATTTCTTACAGTTCCGGAGGCTGGGAAGACCAAGATCAAGTAGGCAACAGATCCAGTATCTGGTGAGGGCCCACTTCCTGGCTTGTAGATGACCATCTTCTTGTATCTCTGGAGAGCAGAGAGAGAGGACAAGCTCTCCTTCCTGTTTTTAGGCCACTAATCCCATTCATGAGGGCTCCACCCTCATAACCCAATTATTCCCAAAGGCCCCACCTCCTAATACTACCACAGTGGGGATTAGGATTTCAACACATGAATTTTGGAGGGTTACAAACATTCAGTCCACAGTAAGGGCAGAGTTAATAAAGAGTGGTGGCTATAGAAAAGACAGATATGGAAAATATTTCAAATACAGTAGTAAAAGGACACAGCAATAGGTTGGATTATAATATAATTACAGAAGAAAAGGATAGTGACCTTAAAAACAAAGCAACAGAAACTACCCAAAACAAAACACAGAAAAAAGAATTTAAAAAATAAAAAGAACATTAGTGAGCAGTGAGACAGCTTCAACCAGCCAAATACATAGCAAAATTGGAGTCCTCAAATGAGAGGAGAGCAAAGTGGGGACAAGAAAAATATGTGAAGAACTAATGGGAAAAACTTCCAAATTTGATGAAAACCATAAACCCCATGCATCCAAGCTCAATGAACCCCAACACAAGAAACATGAAGAAAACTATACCAAGACACATCATAATCAAAATGCTCAAAAGCAACCGGCAGAAAAAAGACATATGTACAGAGGAACAAAGATAAGATTGAAGGCAGATTTCCTGTCAGAAACAAAGCCAGTGAGAAAACAGGAGAGCATCACCTTTAAAGAACTGAAACAAAAAACAACTGTCAAGATATCAAGATAGGAATCTATCTAGCCAGTGGAACTGTACAATTATAGATGTATGAGTATGTAGAGAGGCATGAGGAAACTGATGGGGGAGGGGTGAATGGGTACATTCACTGTCTCGATTGTGATGATGGTTTGATGGTTTCACAGGTATATACACATCAAAACTCATCAAACTGTACACGTTAAACAGGTGCAGTTTATTGTAAGTCAACTATATTGCAATAAAGTTGTTTTTAAAGAGTCAACATGTTTACAGAAAAAACAAACAAGACATTTCTCAATCTAAAGATACTAAAGTGATATATCAACCGAATGCAACGTGTGAAGTCTGAATGGATCTGGATTTGGGGGGGAAAAAGTCTTAAGACATTCTAAGGAAAATTATGAAATTTTAAATATGAGCTGTATATTAGGATGATACCAGGGAAGTGCTAATTGTCTTAGGTAAATGGTAATTTGGTTATGTAGGAGACAGTCCTTCTTAGGAGATTCACGCTGAATCATTTAGGGTTGAAAGTGTCATAGTGTCTGCATTTTAATTTCAAATGATACAGGTGGGATATGAATATACTTGGAAAGAAATAAAGCAAATATGGCAAAAGGTTGGTTAACAACCGTTGACACCGAGCAAAGAGTACACAGATGTTCATGGCATTATTCTTTCAATACTTTGTTTGAAATTGTTCATAATAAAACAAGGGGGAAAAACTTAGCACATCTCAAAAAAAAATCACAAACATGACAAAATACAAATAACTAGGAAGATTACTTGCAACACACAATAGAAATAGGGCTACTTTACTGTATATGCAAATAACTTTAAAATCTGGAAGAAAAATGTAAATAATCCATTGTTTTAAAGTACGCCAAAATCACAAAATGACAGTTAACAGAAAATATTTAAAAAAAACTTTGAAAAAATGCTCAACTTCTGTCATAACTAGAGTAATGCAAAACAAAGCAATGTAATACCATTTTCACCTATCAGCTGGACAAATGTGTTTCTTTGATAAAACTCACACCTGGTTAGAAAGGACTGATAAAACATATACTCTCATACACTGTAGAACTGTATTTTATGTCATCCTTTTAGACAGCAATCTGAAAAAAGATCTACATTTGAATTTTATTATAAAATTTAAATTTAAAATGTACATACTCTTTGACCCAGTAATTCCATTTCCAGGAATTTATACTATACGTAAGGGGTCAGCACACTTTTTCTTAAAGGGTGAGGGGGTAAACAATTTCAGTTTGGGGCCATGAGGCCTCTGTCACAACTATTCAACTCATCCACTATAGTTTTAAAACAGCCATACACAATATAAAAACAAGTGGCTGTGCTTGTTTTCCAATATAATTTTATTTACAAAAACAGGGACCCAGCTATTGGGCCACAGTTTGCTGACCTCTACTATATATAAACTCTGAACAACACAAAAATATAGTTTACTATAGGAATGTTTGTAACAACAGAAACATTATAAATAACTAAATACACATTAACAGGGCACTTAATTTATAATAACTAAATATACATTAACAAGGTACTTGATATTTCATAGAAAATCAACACAATGAAATAGTATGTAATGTTCAAAAGAATGTGATAGGGCTTCCCTGGTGGCGCAGTGGTTGAGAATCTGCCTGCCAATGCAGGAGACACGGGTTCGAGCCCTGGTCTGGGAAGATCCCACATGCCGTGGAGCAACTAGGCCTGTGAGCCACAATTACTGAGCCTGCGCATCTGGAGCCTGTGCTCCGCAACAAGAGAGGCCACGATAGTGAGAGGCCCGCGCACCGTGATGAAGAGTGGTCCCCACTTGCTGCAACTGGAGAAAGCCCTCGCACAGAAACGAAGACCCAACACAGCCAGAAATATAAAAATAAATAGATAAAAGAATGTGATATATCTATCTAAAAGTATAAGGAAAAAAATCTCCAGGACATGTTATTAAGTGAAAAAAAGCAAGATGCAGAGCATTATATATAGTAACATACAGTATATGAGAAAAAAGAATACATATGCATTAAATGTTTTCAAATTTCTGTAAGATGCTTAAGAAACAGCAGTTACAGCTAGAAAGTTGGACTGATGAGTCAGAGTTAGAGAAAAGACTCTTTTACTTTTCATTTTATAAACTTTTGAGTTTTTACCATGTGCATGTAACTTTTATAACTACTTTTATAATGAAATGAAATAAATAAATTGGCACACAGTGAGTGTTTAATAACGTTATATGAATGAATTACTAACTAGAGAGAGTTTTCATCAAATGAGGATAAAAGTCAGTGCTGAAGCAAGAGTAAAGATAGTGATAAAGTGGATCCAGCAAAGATAATCTATATTGCAGCAACCATTAAGCAAACGCTGCAGGTTGACTCTCCAATATCCTTTCCTCCCAGACCTATGGTCAAGTTCCAAATTACCTAAACCAATTATGGTACCTCCATCTCTCTGCAGATGACTGTTCACAGATTGGCAGCCCTAAGTAAAAGATTTAGGAATAGCTGTGAAAAATCGGAGTATGTAATAGGAAATGAACTAGAGATTAAAGAAAAGATTGTATCTAATCAGCAAACTCCTGTGACTCTCAGTAGCACTACTTAAGCAGCAGCCAGGAGGAGGAAGAAACTAGCCAGAAAATTTGGCAAAGTTAGTTTCTAAATTTATAGATGTAAATTTACAGATTATGACCTTTTTCTCCAATGGGACATGGACAAAGTTATCCATATCTTGGTAACATGAAGTGCCACCAAAAATCAGGCGACTCTTAAGTTTCAAAATGCAAAAATTGGTAATAGGTTATTTTACATTTCTAAAAGTTTTTTTCTCTCATCAGAGTAATTCATTGTAGAAAACTGAAAAATACGGAAAAGTATAAAGTCATAAGGGAAAAAGTTAATCTCACTACACAAAAATAATCAGTTAGCATTTTGTATAGCCCTTCTAGTCTTCTGAATGCATTTTTTCATTATGAGACTCTATATTGTATATACAACTTTGTGTCCTACTTTATCACATACTACGTCATAAGCATTCTTTTTGCTTTAATGCTAAGAGTTACTAAACTAAGGGTAGTGACTTACTCTATAAAGGCCTTTATTATTTGGGTCAAGTTATTTTAGAAATACAGTTGACCCTTGAACAATGAGTGGGGTTGGGGCACTGACGCTCCTCACAAAATCCAAGTATAATTTACAGTTGGCCCTCCACACCCATGACTCCAAATCTGCAGGTTAAACCAACTGTAGTACAAATTTATTGAAAAAAATCCACGCATAAGCTGACCCATGCAGTTCAAACCCATTTTGTTCAAAGGTCAACTGTATTCTCCTTATGCAATTTCACAAGTTTAAGGTCAACTTTTGGTCCCCAGGGTCATGTGCAGCTTTTCAGAGTTTCATGTGCAACCCTAGAAGCTAATGTAAAGAGGAAAAAAATGGCATTATATATTTTATTTATACAACGAGTTATGCTGTTTTGAAGGCAGATTTCGTACACACACAAAGAGCCAATAATAAAAAAGAACTGTATTCCCATTTCTGTCTATAATGCTGGCTAATTTTCCCATTCCACTTTTGGTCAGATGGTCGCTTTAAGATGATCTGTTACAAATTATTTTTCCTTGTACTTGTTAGTGAATCAAATGACTGTAGAGGGTCAACATCTGTCATTTTTTTGGCTGTACAAAGAAGTCTGAAACTAAATTTAATTATCTTTTAAGATAAAACATAAAACTTACTTTTATTAAATGGTGATGAAATAGTAATGTATGAAAAAAATAGTAATGTATGTCTAGTTTAATATTTCTCATTTTTCTATTTCCTTTTCTATGCTTTAAATATTTTAAAAGTAAGACATGCTATTACCAGCAACTTTTAGATTTCATTTTTTTCAAACTGTAAATAACTGTATAGATCTTTATAATATTACCCTCCATATGATATAAACATCTTAAACATACCATGGAGACAAACATCCCACAGAATTCAGAACACTAAATAATGTTACTATTTGAACACAGTTCTTTTTCTTAATGTCCCTAGACTCCAAACTGGCACATAATTTTTCTTTTAAGACTCCAACATCAAAAAAGTTAACACTTTTGTAGTAAATTAAAATTAACAAAAATGTTTAAAACAATTCCACAGAGTAAAAACAATTACTGAAGCATTTTAAACAATCATCTCACACACACACACACACACAAATTCTTAACTTGTCATAAATCTATATTCTTACAATGTCTTTGGGTCAAAGAACAAGATTATATGCCAAAGTAGTCTACCAGCATTTCAAGGTAGGCCTTTCCAGTCTACAGAAGCATTTATTATAGTCACAGGCCTCAGACTCTTCTTCCATGAATTTTAAGAACTTTCCTGTAACTCTAAAAGGTACTTCAAGGGTTCATTAAAATACGGTTAGAACACCTTGTAAAACCACTAAACAGCACGTATGTCTTCCTTGACTAATCAAAACTGAAAGAATTGTGCATTCATGTGAAAACTGGTGCTACATTTACTACTGCAGAAGAGTGATCTTTTTTTTTTTAAGTATCTCCAATGTAGGAGGCATTTTTTGTAGTTCAATACATGTAGCTCAAACAGTGGTTACACTCAAGTTTGGCAATTTCTGTGAGTTTGTATCTCATTTCTGTGATTCTGTATCAGACATCTGTTCTCTCCCATCATATGAAGCTTTCCCTTTTCAAGCCAGAGGAAATTCACTCTTCTGCTTAGATTTTTACTGAGGGGGAGGAAGGAAGGCTGTTAAGAACTCAATTCCCAGCCTTTTTTTTTTTTTTTAAGTAAAGATCAGAAAAAATTAATACCAAGGCTTTTTCAATCTCCCAAGTATGAGAGTGCTAAATAGTGCATTTTCAAAACTAAAAATTTTACAGGAAGACAATGGCAGTTTCCCCACAAATCAACCAATTTTTCAACTGAAGAGGAATCCTGCTGTAGAAGAACAGTGCAGGAATCATAAAGAATCAAGGACTACTTTCTAGATCCTGCTGTAATATCCTAATTCACTTATCCAAGGAGCTTTAGGTTCTTCCATCTGTAAAATGAAAGATTAGTTCTCTGTGGGTCTAAAAACTGCCTCTTCCTAAATCGATGGTTAGCTTCCATAACTTATAATGATATGAGGGGTGGGAGGGGACGGAAGCAGGATAGGTTCAGGCCACAATTTTGAGAACGTTGAAAGTATTCTGGTTAATAATTTGACAAAAGTGCCATCTTCAGGTAGCACAGTTACAGAGAAGCGGTGGAAGCCCGCCTGGCCGGTCAAGGGTGACTTAAAACTGCTGGAAAGACTGATCACCTGATTTGTAAGACTTCACTTGTGTAAAAACATCAGAAACAATTAAGGTGATTAAAACAAAAATCAGGGCTGCGGCCGGAGAGCGCGCCCACCCGGGGCGCTGCAAGGCCAGGGGTCGCTGGGGTGGGTAGGGGGTAGCCCCTGGGGCTGGGCCCTCCAATTGTCCTCAAAGCCCTAACTCCAAAGAAGCACGACTCGGACCCAAATACTCCTCTCTCTACCCCAAGCTCTTCCCATTCCTTCCTAAGTCCCAAAAGGACGCCAAACCCCATTCATCTAGATCTGGGTGGGGAGAATGGGGGGAAGCACTAGTGGCGCGAGCCCAGAAGAGGCCAGGCCTTGGAACCAGTCAAAATGTTGGGTTTTAAGCCCCGATCCAACCGCAGCGCCTCCGGTGAAAAGACCTCTTCAGCAGTCAGGGCACGCGAAGCGGGCGGCCGGAGGAGGGACGGGGGAAGAAGGCGCGAGGTCCTTACCCGCTGCAAGGCTGGCCACTGCCGGTTGCTGCCGGCGGCTCCAGTACCGGAGGCCGGAGGCGGCTCCACGGAGCCGTAAGGAGGCTGCCATGCTGCCCCCGCCCCGCCTCCCCACGGTGACCTCCGCGGCTCCCAGCTCACCCACTGACTGCTAGGGTGCGTGGTGCGGCGGGCGGGATCGGCTGCGGCGTGGGGCCGCACGCGCACGCGCTCTGCTGCTCGGGGCGGGCACCTACCCGCGAGGGGAGGAGCGCGGAGCCGAGAGGCGCGGCCCGGTGGGACATGGGACGTCAATCCCCTTACGGACAGGGAAGCAGACCAATCAGAATTCCCATATCCTTCTCCCTTTGCGAACCACGAATAGGAGGCCTTCTCGTACTAGCACATCCGGAGCCCTGGCCCCGCCCCCAAGCTCCTCCCTCATTTGCAGACTGCGGGCTGGAGTCTCCTTGTTTACCAAAACGCCAAGGGTGTGTGGGAGGCGGCGGCTGTCACTCACGACCGCCTCCTTGGAGCATCTGACCCTCAGAACCGCCCCCTTGGAGTGTTGTAACTGCATGTGTTGCTTCCTTGCAGTCAAGGGCATAACTTTGACTCGCGGCAGCTGCTGCAATAGTTAAGCAAGAGCAGAAATTCCCAGTCTTTCCAAGTACAGGGATCCACTTTTAACCTCAGTAAAACGTGGGTCTCTTGATGTTAGCATTTGTATTTTTAGTGTCTGTTCGTTGAGAAACATTCACAGAAATCTACCATGAATGCAATAACTGTTTAAAATTATTTGATTTTATTTTACCCAACGGTTTCTCCATAAACTTGAAAAATTGTAGGAAAACAACTTAATATTGTTTTCTTTGAAGGATAGAATTGCTAGAAACTTGCACTCTCTATTCCAGTATATATTTCTCTAATGTTTGAAAATCCTGCATCCATTTCATAAGTAAAAACTAAAGGTAAATGAAAATGCAGAAGGTAATGTATATGTATGTGTGTCAGAGAGAAGGAGATTTATTCATTTCTTGTATCTGTGCTTGGTGTACATATTTGAATCTTTGAACCCTTGGGCGATAGTTAGCAGGGTTCTCATCCTCTCTGAGCTCATGAAAGGGTTGGGAGCCATGGGCACACCAAAGAAAGACTTGCAGGTTTTACGGAAAGGTAGTACAGGAGGAAAGAGTGAGGAGTGGCTAGGGCAATAGGAACCACTCCCCTGAATTCATTTTATTTATTCACGTGCCTAGGTTGTTCTTAACCTTTTAATCTGAGTAGCAGAATCAACAGAGTTGACTTTAACCTTTTTTAACCTCTGCCCAGTCACTCACAGGTGTTGAAAGTACCTTAAGGAATTGGATAATTTCCAAGGAGCCTCTCTCAGTGTTCTTGACATGCTAGCAATGTTTCCAAAAACTGGTACAGAGTGCAAGATCCACATTTGTAACTGATAGAGAAACAATTCCCTTCTTTGCCTTTCTCTCCACCCTAATCCTCTACTCCACACAAACCAAAACCCGAGGAAAGGAGGAAGACAACGAAGAAAAAATTATTTCAGCTATTGGGGACAGTCTCCTAGATTTGGGTCCCCGCCCAAATCTATTTATTGCTTTCTGGAGCATTTCCTACCTGATCCTCTCTTCCTGGTTTATTGGGTTTTAGCTGGAATAGACCTCCTGCAACCAATAAATGTAGCCCTACAGGTTTCTATAATTAACTGCTGAAATGCTGTCTGCCTTTCAACTATGTGAACCTACATAGCAGAGCTATTTACAACACAGGCCGACATACCAATTAATCTCCCAGCTCCTAAGGTTTATATCCCTATCCTCTTGAGATTTTATATCCAATCAGATGGTTTTTGTCATTTTTATTGTGAGCTACTGTTTTTGTTTCTCTAGGTTGTTTATAGGGCTCTCCTCTCGAAAATGAATATTTCTTTACAAAATCTGCCTCTAATGGACAGCATTCTCCTAGGACTGGAAGGGGAGAGAAGAAGGAACTCAGAAAGAAGAGGAAGCAGAGATAAAGCTGCACATGAGGCCTTTTTAATTTGCTTTTTTAAAAAAACAAAACGGATGTGCTGGCTTTGAAAAGGGAGTGAGCAGAATTGAAAGTTTGATGATTTTGGCTCAACTAGGACCAGGGGATAAGTTACAATTTCTCCATACTCCTACATCATGTGTTTTAAATATCTCCTCGTGGTAGCCCTATATTGATTCATAAATTAAGGCTCTAAGATTTTCATAGAAGTTTTCTCATAAGCATTATGATTTTTTTAAGTAACTGTTACTATTTGAAGATGCTTACAGATCTTATTGGACCTGAAAAGGCGGTTACTCCTTATGGCTGGCTTTATTTGATTGCCTTCCTGATGTCTTTGTTGGAAAGACCCTGTAACTTCTCCCGAAGTCACTGCCAAGTAGTTTTGCTTGAAATTGTGTTTCAGTGCATTATAGGCTCTTCACTTCTGCTTCTGGGAAGATGTAGTGGATATATTTTTCTCTGTTCCTCCCACGAAGTACAACTGAAAACTCTGGACATTATATCTAAAATAAACATAATGAAACCAAGTCCCTCTAAAACCAAATTACCTTAGTAAGTCTATGATTAATCTCTCTACCCAAAACTTTATTCCCTTTCTTGCCCCACCCCTGTACCCCTCAAGATTGAGGAGTATCAAAGAAAAAAGGGGGGTTGAAACTGATCAGGACCCTGAGGGGCCTTCCCAGGTACAAAAGCCCCTCTATGTCTTCCATTTCTTGTTTGTAGGAAAAAAAGACTTTAGTGTCCTAGGCTTTTCCTGTGTTCCAAAGAGCAGGCTCAAGCAGTTAATGATTAGGACTGTAGAATCACAGGACTCCCTCCTAAAGGGATATAGATAACAATCTGATGCATATATTTTTTAAAATAAATTTATTTATTTTATTTATTTATTTTTGGCTGCGTTGGGTCTTCGTTGCTGCATGCTGGCTTTCTCTAGTTGTGGCGAGCGGGGGCTACTCTTCGTTGCGGTGCACGGGCTTCTCATGGCGGTGGCTTCTCTTGTTGCAGAGCACGGGCTCTAGGCATGCAGGCTTCAGTAGTTGTGGCACACGGGCTCAGTAGTTGTGTCTCGCGGGCTCTAGAGCGCAGGCTCAGTAGTTGTGGCGCACAGGCTTCATTGCTCCATGGCATGTGGGATCTTCCCGGACCAGGGCTCGAACCCGTGTCCCCTGCATTGGCAGGCGGATTCTTAACCACTGCGCCACCAGGGAAGCCCCTGATGCATATCTTTAAGTTGCTCTACAGACACTAAGACCTTCACCCAGCTGGAGGATGGTGACTACAGGCTGACGGCAAGCAGGTAGACCCCAGACTGGTTGGGATCCGAAAGTTGAGATTCCCAAAACATCATCTTGTTATTTCACCACCAACTGATCAGAAGAAGCTGATCATGCATTCTACAGCCCTCTACCCTAACTGTCTTTAAAAACCCTTGCCTGAAAGCCATCGAGAAGCTCAAGTCTTTCTGAGCATGAGCTGCCCGTTCTACTTGCTTGGCACACTGCAAATAAACCCTTACTTTTGCTGCAAACACCCACCCAAGTCAGAGTTTGGCTTTCCACGCTGTGGGCACACAAGCCCTTGCTCTGTAACTGTAAGAAGATTCTGAAAGGTGGAGAAAAGAAGGCATACCAGCTAGAGACCACAGGGTCCAAAGAGGAACACAGAGGTAAGTTCTTGGGTTTTCATTTAGCCTTTTATATCACATACTAGGTACTGGAGAACCCCAAAACCATAAACCCAAAATTGCTAAGAGGCACAAACCAAAATGCCCCAGTAAAAGGCTACTCTCTTTAGCCAAAGGACCAAAAAGGGGGCAGCCTAGCAAGACAGATAACCTTTAGAAAATAATCACACTACTGTAGACAAACACCGCATAATAAAAACCTGTGGCCGGGACTTCCCTGGTGGCACAGCGGTTAAGAATCCGCCTGCCAATGCAGGGGACACGGGTTCGAGCCCTGGTTCGGGAAGATCCCACATGCCACAGAGCAACTAAGCCTGTGCACTGCAACTACTGAGCCTGCGCTCTAGAGCCCGCGAGCCACAACTACTGAGCCCACATGCCACAACTACTGAAGCCCACGCGCCTAGAGCCCGTGCTCTGCAACAAGAGAAGCCACCGCAATGAGAAGCCCGCGCACCACAAGGAAGAGTAGCCCCCTCTCGCCGCAACTAGAGAAAGCCCGTGCACAGCAGTGAAGACCCAATGCAGCCAAAAATAAATAAAATAAAATAAATTAATTAAAAAAAAAAAAACCTATGGCCCCACTCCCACCCATGCCGGCAAAGGCCAGGTGAGGAGCCCCCTTCCACACGCTAAAGGCCATAATGAGACACCTCAACATTCTAACGTCCTAACGCCTCAGTCCCCCTACACCTCAGTCCCACTGGTGTGGTGTCAGAGAAGGCCATGTAAAGAGCCAGGACTTTTCCCATTTCTGGATGGTAACAAGTACCTATCCACACATACTCCCCCCACCCCTGTCCCCAAGGTGTCACTGGAGACCACATGGGGAGCCTGGACTTCCACCCCCAACTGACAGTAATGAGGCACCCCTCCCTCTCCTGGCTAGGGTGGAGTCAGAGTGGCCTAGCGGAGAGGCTGGACTTCCTCCACTACCCTCCCCACCGTGGTGTCAGTGGAGGCCACATGGGGAATGCTCCTACCCCTCTTAGCTAGGGATGCATCAGTGGAAGCCCAGTGGGGAGTTGAAACTGCCACTCCCACCCACCAGTAATGAGGAGGCCCACCCCCACCCCATAGGTGTAAAAAGAGGCAAAATAGGGAGCCTAGACTTCTATCCCCACCTGACATTAACAAAGACAATGCCCTGGGACTTCCCTGGTGGTCCAGTGAGTAAGACTCCACTCTGCCAGTGCAGGGGGCCCAGGTTCGATCCCTGGTCAGGGAACTAGATGCCTCATGCGTGCCGCAACTAAGAGTCCACAGGCTGCAACTAAGAAGTCTGCGTGCAGCAACTAAGAAGCCCGCATGCCGCAGCTAAAGATCCCACATGCCACAACTAAGACCCAGTGCAGCCTAAATAAATAAATAAATAAAGACAATGCCCTCCTCCATGCTCTTGCCAGAGCAGTGTCAGAAAAAGCCAGCTAAAAGAGGAGATTAAAATAAGATCCAGGGACTTCCCTGGTGGTGCAGTGGTTAAGAATCCGCCTACCAATGCAGGGGACACGGGTTCGAGCCCTGGTCCGGGAAGATTCCACATGCCACGGAACAACTAAGCCCGTGTGGCACAACTACTGAGGCTGCGCTCTAGAGCCCGCAAACCACAGCTACTGAGCCCGCGTGCCACAATTACTGAAGCCCGCGTGCCTAGAGCCTGCACTCCGCAACAAGAGAAGCCACCTCAACGAGAAGCCTGTGCACTGCAATGAAGACCCAACACAGACAAATAAATAAATACATAATTAAATTTAAAAAATAAATAAATAAAATAAAATAAGATCCAGAGTGCCATAATATCTAAAACATCCAGGTTTCAATCAAAATCATTTATCATACCAAGAACCAGGAATTGTGTAAACTAATGAAAAGGAAAATGTCAATACAAAGGTGACAGAAAAGTTAAAATTATCTGACAAATATTTTAAAGCAGCCATCAGAAAAATATTGTGATGAGCGGTTAGAACACACTTAAAACAAATGGAAAAAAAAATAGTCTCAGCAAAGAAATAGAGGACATAACAAAGAAATAAATGGAAATTTTAGAATTGAAGAATGTAATAACTGAAAAAAAAAAAAAACCCTCGAAGAATGAGCTCTACAGCAGAATGGAGGAAAGAACCAGTGAACAGGAAGCTAGAACAATAGAAATTACCCAATCTCAACAACAGAGAGAAAATAGACTAAAAAAAACCAACAAAACAAAACAAACAAAAAACATGGCCTCAGGGGTGCACATGACAACAAAAGATCTAACATTCATGTCCTCAGAATCTGGGAAAGAGAGAAAGAAAGACTTTGTCAACAAAGCCCATGCTATCTAATCATTTTTACATCTGTCCCCAAGCTATTATTCTTTTTCACTCACCTCCAGGATAAAATGATACTATCTCCCTTGCCAGATCGCTCTGAACTCCCAGGTTCTCTCTCTCTCTCTCTTTCTCTCCCTTTCTTTTCCACCACAAGTTCTGATACCCATTCTCTACCCCCTACTCTTTAGGACTCAGTTCTAAATGACTTTTCTCGTACAAACTCCCAGTTATAAAATATTTCACAGGTATGAAATGTGCAGTGTGGGGAATATAGTCAATAACAGACCTTATGGGGACAGATGGTAACTAGATTTATCATGGTGATCATTTTGAAATGTATAGAAACATAGGATCACCATACTGTGCACCAGAAACTAACATAGTGTTGTAGGTCAATTACGCTTCTAAAACAAAGTCATAGAAAAAAAGATCAGATTCGTGGTTACCAGAGGCAGGGGTGGGGGGTCAGGGGAATTGGATGAAGGTAGTCAAAGGCACAAACTTCCAGTTATAAGATAAATAAATGCTAGGGATGTAATGCACATCTTGATAACTATAATTAACCCTGCTGTATGATATATATGAAAGTTATTGAGAGTTAATCCTGAGTTCTCCTCACAAGGAAAAAAAAATTTTTTTCTTTTTCTTTTATTTTGTATCTATATTAGATGATGGATGTTCACTAAACTTACTGTGGTCATCATTTCATGATTTATATAAGTCAAATCATTATGCTGTACACCTTAACCTTATACAGTGCTGTATGTCAATTATATCTCAATAAAACTGGAAGGAAAAAAATAAACAAATGACCTTATTCAAGAAATTTTTTTTGGGGGGGTGGGGGAACGGACAATAAACAAGCAGTCAAGAAAATGATCAAGGGACTTCCCTGGTGGTCCAGTGGTTAAGAATCCATCTTGCAATGCAGGGGACGCAGGTTTAATCCCTGGTCAGGGAACTACGATCCCACATGCAACTAAGCCCTCGGGACACAACTACTGAGCTCCTGCGCCACAACTAGAGAGAAGCCCATGCACCACAAGGAAGAGCCCACATGCCGCAACAAAAAGATCCCGTGTGCCGCAACTAAGACCCGATGCAGCCAAAAAATAAAATAAACATTAAAAGAAAAAGAAAATGATAAAGTTTGCTTAAGAAACTATATCTAAAGGTACTTTCAAAAATTGTACCGGTTAGCATCAGGTTTAGCTGAATGAAACAGAAAGGCAAATGATAGCAGCATGGTTTATCGTCACATAAAAGAAGTCTACATGTAGACAAACCAGGGTCATTATGGCAGCTCTGAGTTATCAAAAACCCAGGCTCCTCTTTTTGTTTTACTATCTAGCACTGGTTTCTAGCTTCATGATTACTTCACCATCCAAGGTGGCTGCTGGTGATCACAGATAACAGAAAAGGAGGAGAAAAGGTAAAGGAAAGGGATATGCCAGTGGACTGTCCTCATTTTAAGAATTCTTCCTTGTAAGTCCCACCCAACAATTTCCCTTCCCCACTGGCCAGAACTTAGTCACTTAGCCATTCTTAGCTGCAAAGAAAGATTAGAAATGTAGTCTTTTAGCTGAGTGGCGCAGGGCAGGGGGTCGGGGGTGGAGGGAGGTGGAAGGAGAATGGATTTGGAAAGACAATGACCAATCTTTGCCACAGGCAGTTTCAAAAATATTTTGGAATATAAAACATTGATAAAATAATCGAATTGTGTCCCAAATTGAGAGCATATCTAAGTACATACTGTTACATTTGTTTAAATGGATTAGAGGGGCTTCCCTGGTGGCGCAATGGTTAAGAATCCTCCTGCCAATGCAGGGGACATGGGTTCCATCCCTGGTCTGGGAAGATCCCACATGCCACGGAGCAACTAAGCCCATGCACCACAACTACTGAGCCTGCGCTCTAGAGCCCGGGAGCCACAACTACTGAAGCCCGCGTGCCTAGAGCCCGTACTCCACAACAAGAGAAGCCACTGCAATTAGGGGCCCGCGCACTGCAACAAAGAGTAACCCCTGCTCACCACAGCTAGAGAAAACCTGTGTGCAGCAGTAAAGACCCAATGCAGCCAAAAATAAATAAATTTATAAAAAATAAATAAGTAAATAAATGGATTAGGGTTTGTTACATATATACATATTTATCAATATGTATATATATACACAGGTTAGTACATATATATATATAACTCCTTGCTCTGGCATCTGAGAGGGCCTAGAAACAATGATATTCCAGTAGCAAAGAGCATACCTAGTATTTTGTGTTTTCCAGCTGCATGTCTACCTTTGACTGTGGTGGTCAATAACTATCAAACCTTATAAATATGGACTACACAAGGTTATTGAATAAATTTAATTATAAAGGTAGGTACTATTTTTTTTTTAACCCAAAGAAGGATGAAAAGCTACAGAGTAACAACAATGGCTGTCAACCTCAGACAGTGACCGAGCAAATTAATACATGAACACCACTCTAGACAAGTTATTAAACTGCAGCTCCAAGCAAAATATGGTCCCTAAAATGTACTACAGTGCTTTTTTTTTTAATTTAGTTTTTAAATGAAGTATAGTTGATTTACAATTTTGTGTTAATTTCTGCTGTACAGCATAGTGACTCAGTTATACACATATATACATTCTTTTTTATATTCTTTTCCATTATGGTTTACCCCAGGATATTGAATATAGTTCCCTGTGCTACCAGTAGGACCTTGCTGTTTATCCATTCTATGTGTAATAGTTTGCATCTACTAACCCCAAACTCCCAGTCCATCCCTCCCCCACACCCCTCCCCTTTGGCAACCACAAGTCTGTTCTCTATGTCTGTGAGTCTGATTCTGTACAGTGCTTTTAAAAACTGGCATCAGAATGCCTTTGAACAAGTCATGCATTCGCCAATATTCACGTCATATGCTTATATAACCTATTGGCCTTTTTGTGATTGAGGATGCAGCGCATCACCTTTGTTCTATATCCAATATATCAATTATAACAAAAATAACAGAGGTTTTTGGTTTTACTTTTATTTAGTTTTGCTTAAGGCTATAATTACCAGAGACCCATGACATAATTTTGGTAGCCTTGGGTCACTCTGTTTCCTAGTCAGATTATTTCTGTATGGTCCAATTCATCTACAAAGATCATAAAGCCATGGTTTGGAGTCCCAAATGCATGTTAGAACTTTTCCAAAATACCAAAGCCCAGGCCTCATCCAAAAGCAATTTCTGGGGTGAGTCATTGGGCATTTGGATCTAGTTTTTTAATTTTCTCAAATAATTCTGCTGCAGAATGAGTAGTGAGAGTGGCTGCCATATAAGGTAAAACTATCTTAAGACATGAGAGATGCTCAGGAACTAGTCATGCTGGCAATGACAGTGGGCATACAGAGAAAGAGTCAGGTAGGAGACATATCTGGGAGGCAAAATTGATAGTACCAGTTACTTCTGGAAGCTGAAGGAGACTTGAAAGAGAAGAAATAATCGATGTAGACTCCTAGGTTTTTGGCTTGGGTGACTGGGTAGATGAAAGTGTCATTTCCCAAAACAGAGAACTGGGTTATGTTGAGTTTGAAATGGACGTGTCTGGGGCAGTTGGCCAGATGGAGAGTTGAAGTTAGGCATATATATTTGGAAGTCATGGGCTAATAGATGATAATGAAAGTCATGGGTGTAGATGGGGTCCCTCCGAACATTTCTACAGTGGATAAAACTCCAGAGAACACTCTAGGGTATGGGTGGAAGAATTAGAGCATATAAAGACCAAGAGGGAGAGTCCAGAGAAGGAGGGAAATGAGGACAGAGTGATGTCAGAGAAGTTAAAGCAGGAGAACAGTTCAAAGAAGGAATATTTCCAGTGCCAGTTCTTATCAAGTGAGGGGTATGATAAGCACAGAAAAGTCTTTGAAGGCTTTTGCAACTAAGAATTACTGTTGCCTTTAGTAAAGGAGAGCAGTTGCAGTGAAATGGTGGGACCAGATCACAATAGATCGAGGAGAGAATGACAAATGGCAAAATGGACAAACAGAGACAATGAATATTGTCTTTTTTTTTCCCCCCCCAGGAAACTTGGCCTGTGAAGGAAAGGAGGAATTAGCAGGAAGTAAATTCAAGGGAGTTTTTAATTTGTTTTCATTTTTTTTCTTTTATTGAAGTATAGTTGCTGTACAATATTATATAAGTTTCAGGTATACAACATAGTGATTTACAATTTTTACAGGTTATACTCCATTTATAGTTATTATAAAATATTGGCTATATTCCCTGTGTTATATGATATATCCTTGTAGCTTATTTTAGACCTAGTAGTTTGTATCTCGTGATTCCCTACCCTTAAAATGGCCCTCCCCCCTTCCCTCACCCCACTGGTAACCACTAGTTTGTTCTCTATATCTGTGAGTCTGCTTTTTTGTTATATTCACTAGTGTGTTGCATTTTTTAGATTCCACATATAAGTGATATCATAACGTTTTGTCTTTCTCCGTCTGACTTAGCATAATGCCCTCCAAAGCCATCCATGTTGCTGCAAATGGCAAACTTTTGTTCTTTTATATGGCTGTGTTTTTGGTTTCATTTTAAAGAGAAAAGAGATTTGAGTATATTTAAATGCTAAGGGGGAAGTCAATAGTGAGGCTGAGTTGAAGGAGGGGAGCTGAAGCAAGACAGCTTTGGGGGTTATTACTGAATAATCCCCAGGATTCTTCCTCCTTAATTCATTTAACTTAAAAGAAAAATATTTCCCCATTTAGTTTGTACATGTAAGACCTATAGTCAGAGAGAAAGCACATAGAGAGCCTCAGTTAATAAAGCTGTGGGTTTTCTTTCCAGCAACCACACAAATTTGGAGTGATACCAAAATATAAGCATAGTTACATATAATAATTTTTAAAGTACAGATCAAGGCAGGAACACACAAACATCCAAGGTGACTATTTGGCAGCAAGAATTTTAGAGAAAGAAAGTTGCTGTAACCTTTTCTCTTATTATTGAGTCAGACTTCCTCTGTATATGGGTTAACAGTTCACTTATAGTTCGAATCAGAGGGAGAAACTAGTTAATAGGTCTTGTTATCTCATGGTTCCCCTTTTCTAGTACCAGATGATATGGAAATAACCAGTAAGTGCAACTGAAGCCCTGGATTAATTAATGACCTTCTGCTCCAAGTACTCATCCCTTAGAGAAATGAATCTTGACGTGCAGTAGCATTCTGTGTGCTCTTAAGCATGTTTCTTCTTCAGATCTCTGTATAACTTTGATCAAAGCACATATTGAGAATATATTTATCCATTGCTCCAATTTTTTTGAAAAGCACTTTGAAAAACTTTTTAAAAAACCACACCCTTTGACCCAAAGGATACAACCCTAAAAATCGATCAAAAAGAAATAATGGTAGATATAGAGAGAGGTGTTCACAGAAGTGCTATGCATAAAAGAGGAGAATAATTCAAATGTACAAAAGGAAGGACTAGATTAATGCATTCTGTTACCTATACACTGCAGAACACTAGCCCCCAATGTCTCTTCTTCCCTTCTTCCAGAATAATAGAATTTCTAGCTAAAAATATGGTTAGTCAGCATAAAAACTAAATTGCCCAGCTTCTTTTGCAGTTAAGTGTGGCAATACAACTAAGTTCTGGACATTGGGACATAAGCAGAATAGAAGCCACCTTTAGTAGGCACTTGGTATACACTTTGTCCCTTCTTCCTTCATCCCGCTAATTGAAACTTTGATGTGACGGCTGGCATGCTATCCTAGACTATGAGCACAGGCCTATGACAAGGAGTAGCAGAGCAAAGAGAAAAAAGGAGTGCCCAAGTATACCCAAGTACTGCATGGAGAAGAGCTCGCATACCAGCCTGAGTTGCCCACATCCAGATTTATACAGGAGAGAGAAATGAACTATCTTTTTTTAAATAGAACTATAGTTTATTTATAATATTCTGTTAGTTTCACGTGTACAGCATAGTGATTCAATTTTTTTTCAGATTATATTCCATTATAGGTTATTACAAGATATTGAAAATAATTCCCTGTCCTATGCAGTATATCCTCGTTGCTTATCTATTTTATCTATAGTAGTTTGTATCTGTTAATCCCACACTCCTAATTTGTCCCTCTTTCTCTTCCTCTCCCCTTCGGTAACCATAAGTTTGTTTTCTACATCTGTGAGTCTGTTTCTATTTTGTATATAGAATCATTTGTATTATTTTTTAGATTCCACATATAAGTGATAACACAAAGCGTTTGAGTAGTTTCACTAAGCATAATATTCTCTAGGTCCATCCATGTTGCTGCAACTTCTGTCTTTTTCAAAGTCACTGTTATTTTGAGATTTGGGTCGCTCACAGACAAACCTAATTCTAACTAGAATAACATCTAGTGATAACTAGAATACATCTATGAATGTTTATGAAAACATTTAAAATATTCTTTCCTAAGAATTTTTAGTAGTATAGTATAAGAAAAGTCTCATAATATAATGTCAAGTGAAAAAATCAGGACACAAAACTGTTATTGCAATATTTTATAATTTTGTATTTTATTAAATGTATACATATATGCATAGGGGAAAAAAAGTAGGATTATAGATATTTTTTCTTCTCTCTGCTTTTCTTCACCTTCTCTACCTCATTGTACACAAAACTCAATTCCAGACAAACCAAAGGCTTATATATGGAAGGCAAAACTTTAAAGTTATTAGAAGAAAATATGAAGGAGTTCCCTGGTTGTCTAGTGGTTAGGGCTCTGTGCTTTCAGCACGGCCATAAAGAAAAAACAAGAAAATATGGAAGGATATCTTTATGACTTTGGGATAAGGAAGAATTTTTAAACAAGTCACAGAAGCACAAACAATAAAGAAAAGTATTAATATACTCAACAGCATTATAATTAAGAACATCTGTTCATCAAAAGATACCAGAAAGAAAATGAAAAAACAAGCCACTGGGAAAAGATATTTGCAACATGTAAAACCATCAAAATACATTTTTGAAATCCCACAAGGCAACATGAAACATAAGCAACCAATAGAACAGAAAAAGGTGAAAATTATAAACAGGCATTTTATTAATAATCATGGAATGCATATTAAATCATAATGAAGAGAGGAACAACAGGAACTTTCTTACACAGCTAGAAGGAGTGTAAATTAGTCAATGACATTGGAAAATTATTTGATATTACTTAGTAAAGTTGCACAAACTCGGTACTTCCACTCTTAAATATTTAGTTTAGAGAAAAGCATTTATATGTTCATTAGGAGCCCTCCTAAGACCACAGCACCATTGTTCCAAATGGCAAAAAACTGGAAACAACCCAACAGAACAGGTAAATATACTGTGGTCTGGGCATAAAATGGAAAGTCATTACAGCGGTGAGATAGCTGTTCTTGTCAACATGCGTGACCCTCAAAAGCAATGTTGAGAGAGTCACAAAAGAATAAATAACTTTATAAAGAGCTCAAAACAGGCAGAACAAAAAGTGTTTCTTTTTATGAATATATACACAGGTAGTAAAACTATATGAAAGCAAAAGAATGATTAACACAGATTTCAGGGTAGAGGTTACCTCTGATTGGGAGGAAGGGGAGGCAGAGGTGACTGGGAGGAGATGCACATGGACTGGCCAAACTATTAGCAAAGTTCTATTTATTAAGATTCATGATAGGGCTTCCCTGGTGGCGCAGTGGTTGAGAATCTGCCTGCCAATGCAGGGGACATGGGTTCGAGCCCTGGTCTGGGAAGATCCCACATGCCGCGGAGCAACTAGGCCCGTGAGCCACAATTACTGAGCCTGCGCGTCTGGAGCCTGTGCTGCGCAACAAGAGAGGCCGCGATAGTGAGAGGCCCGCGCACCACAATGAAGAGTGGCCCCCGCTCACCACAACTAGAGAAAGCCCTCGCACAGAAACGAAGACCCAACACAGCCATAAATAAATAAATTAATTAATTAAAAAAAAAAAAGATAAAGGCATTCTCATATCCTCTTGGTGGAATACAAACTAGTACAATCTTAAAAAAAAAAAAAAAAAGGAACAACTTGAAGTTAATTTTTAAAAACTAAGCCACAAGCCCATAGTGTGTCCCAGCAATGTAAATTTTTAACAAATTAACAGGTAGGACACATTTCACAGGGATCATTTACAGATTCTGACAAATTATTCAAAGAAATCAAAGTGTTTTGTATGTTTTTGGTCACAGGGCATAAAACTGAGCAGAACATTCTCAGTCCCGTTTGCAGCCATTTATGGCTGTGTAACTAAATTGGGGCCAACAGGATACGAGTGCAAGTGACATGTGCATTTCTAGGTGCTTTCCTTAAAGTTGTAGTCCTTTGCCCTGGACGTTTTCTTTCTCATTTCCTCAGACATGGAGGGGGCTGGTTTCCACCGTGCAGATAAAGACAAACTGCCAAGGGGATGGTGAAACGGTAAGATGGAATGAACCTGGGTCTCTACATGAAACCTGGGCCTCTGCTGTCGTGGAGCAGGACCACGAGGCCAGCCCTGGACTTCTTACCCTAGACTACTGAAGTGACTATATTCTGGAATGTCTTTATTGCAGCAGCTTAGTTTGTACCTTGACTCATAAATCCACTGTCATTCTTTACGTGCTCCTTGTAAACATCAGTAAAGAGACATGACTCTGAAAATGGAACAGTAATATATGGTATTATCTACAAGAAAACCAGATGCCTCCACAGCCTAGAAATTTCCTTTTCTCAGTGTCTAGCAGTGATCAGGCCCTGAGACACTGGGACAAGTCTAAAATGCACAAGAGACCAAAGTAGACACCTGAATGCAAATTTATTAATTTACTGGGAGAAATAAAACAGCAATAGCCCTGTAAGCATAATTAACACATTCTCTCCCCTGTGATGAAACTTCATAGAAATCCAAGTTATCAGAAGCCATTTCAGTGACTTGCCAGAAATGTTTAAAGTTCATGGAATCAACTCATTCTCTCTCCGTAGGCAGACCTACATGGAACTTAGAAGGTTGCTTTATGAGCATGAAATCAAAACAAGGAGAAACCAACAAATCAAATATATAGTGAACGTCCTTTCAACTTTGTGACCATAGTGACAGGAAGTACTCAAAATCAGATGCCTAAGTCTCCTATATTTACCTTCGCATTAGAAACGGTGTTGCGGACTTCCCTGGTGGCGCAGTGGTTAAGAATCCGCCTGCCAATGCAGGGGACACGGGTTCGAGCCCTGGTCTGGGAAGATCCCACATGCCACAGAGCAACTAAGCCCGTGCGCCACAACTACTGAGCCCGTGTGCCACAACTACTGATTCCCGCGCGCCTGGAGCCCATGCTCCGCAACAAGAGAAGCCACCACAATGAGAAGCCCACACACCACAACGAAGAGTAGCCCCTGCTCGCCACAACTAGAGAAAGCCCGCACGCACCAACAAAGACCCAACACAGCCAAAAATTAATTAATTAATTAATTAATTAAAAAAAAAAAAAGAAATGGTGTTGCAACTGGGACAAGGAAAAGGTCAGAGACTATCAGTAAGGCTTCCTTTTCCCTGGAGAACAGGCATTACCAATGTTTCCCTCTGTGATCCTTCTTTTCTTATCCCAAGGGCTGGTCCAAGAGAGTGTTGCTTGTCTTTAATGAGATTTTCACCTGTTTTGGAAGAAAAGAAAAAAATATCTCCCTGGATTAGTGGACTTTCTGGGAACAATCGTGTTTGTTCTGAGAATATGGTATTTATTAATTTTTGGTGATAAACTTCTTTTCTTTTATGCCATGATGGTGGCAGCAGACTGGTGGATCTTTTTCATGCCTGTCTTTCGTAAATTGAAAAGTTGGCAGCACTTCATCAGATCCTCCTTTTTTTTTTAAACTGAGTCATAAAGCCTAAAGGCCTGGAACTACTGTTCTATCCTCCCACAGATGAACAAACACTTTTTTTGACTGACACATTCTTAAGATATGGTAATGACTTCAAACTGGTTATACTGAAATTTTCTGAGCCTTCAAGCTATCCTTCGGGTGATTCATTTTTTATTCATTTTATGGCTCTAAATTCTTAGAGGTTTTATTTTATCTCATTTACAAGTTAGCAGGGCGTATCTTTATAGCCCTGAAATATTTAGAACATCCTATAAACTCACTTTCTAAGAGCACAAGAAGTATGTCGTATTACAATAATAACATCTACCATTTCTTGAGCATATACTATATGCCAGGCCCTGTGAATTCTTTTCTTTATATGGATTACTTTAAGTAACCCTTTCACAACACTATGAAGTAATTATAATTATTACTTGCATTTTAAGATGAGATGATTAGGGCGTAAAGAGTTTATTAATCTGTCCAAGATCACATAGCTAGCAGCAAGACCTAGAACTAAAAACAGGCTTCTGATTCCAAAGTCCATTTTCATATTATGTCTCTCAAAAAATCAGGGTCCACCTTCTCATTAGGAAATTAAACCTTGGTTTCCTGTGAGATAGTAAAACTAATGAGGCCTAGTATATTTTTGAATATTTGATAATTTAAAAGTATTCAGTGCTAAACCTAATTCACCCTATCCATAGAAATACATAAACAACTTGCATTTTCTAGGGAAAAAAATGAAAATACTTCTTAATAACTTCCTGTATCCTTTTTTAATCTTCTATTTGTGAACATTTTGTCTCTAAAATAACTTCTGACTGCAGCTTTACCAAGAACAGTATTTCTTTTTTCTTTTTTATAAATTTATTTATTTATTTATTTACTTATGGCTGCATTTGGGTCTTCATTGCTGCTCATGGGCTACTCTTTGTTGCAGTGTGTGGGCTTCTTATTGCGGTGGCTTCTCTTGTTGTGGAGCATGGGCGCTAGGCACGTGGGCTTCAGTAGTTGTGGCACACGGGCTTAGTAGCTGTGGCTCGCAGGCTCTAGAGCGCAGGCTCAATAGTTGTGGTGCATGGGCTTAGTTGCTCTGCGGCATGTGGGATCTTCCTGGACGAGGGCTCGAACCTGTGTCCCCTGTATTGGCAGGCGGATTCTTAACCACTGCGCCACCAGCAAAGTCCCAAGAACAGTATTTCTTAAGAAAGAAGTTTTTCCTTGTGCTGATACTAGTTTTTTGTTTTGTTTTGTTTCAACAGAATTCCTGGTTTTAACCTACTCTGTCATTGTGACTGGGACAAGACCAGCCCTTGTCCCTCTATTTCCTTTTCTAGGACATGGCCTTGGATTCTGTTCAAGGAGGGTCCTGCCTCTGATTTGTGTGTCTTTCTGCCATGCTGAATCCTCCAAAACTTCCTTGGCCTTCCTCCACTGACCTCTCTTGAGTGTACCTTTCCTAGCAGGTGTATTTTGAGAAGTTTACATCATCTGCCAATTTTCCACATACTGTTAGTCTCAGCTTTAGTGCTTTGGGTCTCCCAACCACATTCTGAAATGTTAGGTGTATCGAAGAGTTCCAACTTCTAACTCTTTTTTTTTTTTTTATAATCTTCTTTTTCTTTTTTTTGAATTTTATTTTATTTATTTTTTTATACAGCAGGTTCTTATTAGTTATCTATTTTATACATATTAGTGTATATATGCCAATCCCAATCTCCCAATTCATCACACCACCACCCTCCCTCCCTGCCACTTTCCCCCCTTGGTGTCCATACGTTTGTTCTCTACATCTGTGTCTCTACCAACTTGTAACTCTTTAAGAGAGAAAATCAAACCAAAAATCATTTACATTCAAGTCTTCCTCTAGTGGGTTCAGTATATTACCTCACGTGTCAAGGGATCTCCAAAACCACCTCTAGGTTTAGGGATTCGCTAGAAGGACAGGACTAAACATACAGTCATACTCATGGCTATGATTCATTTCCGCAAAAAAGATACAAAGCAAAATAGCAAGAGTAAAAGGCACATGGGGCAAAGTCCAGAGGAAACCAAGAACAAGCTTCTAAGAATCCTCTGCTGGTAGAGTTGCATAGGCCATGCTTAATTCCCCAGCATTTAACACATGTAGAATGTTATCTACCAGGGACGCTCATTAGAGACTCTGTGCCCAGAGTTTTCATTGGGAGCTGGTCACAAAAGTGCTCTCTGCCTAACATAAAATTCCAGACTCTAGAAGGTGTTCAACATAAACTACATTGTTGGGCTTCCCTGGTGGTGCAGTAGTTAAGAATCTGCCTGCCAATGCAGGGGACACGGGTTCAAGCCCTGGTCCCAGAAGATCCCACACGCCATGGAGCAACTTAGTCTGTGTGCCACAACTACTGAGCCCACATGCCACAAATACTGAAGCTCACGTGCCTAAAGCCCATGCTCCGCAACAAAAGAAGCCACCACAATGAGAAGCCCGTGCACCGCAACAAAGAGTAGCCCCCGCTCGCCGCAACTAGAGAAAGCCTGCGCACAGCAACGAAGACCCAAAGCTGCCAAAAATAAATAAATCAATAGATAAATAAAATTTAAAAAAATAAACAAATAAATAACTGATGACATACAAATAAAGGAGATCTGGTAGAACAGGTCTAAGGCAAAGTCCTTGAGGGAGAGCCAAGAGCCTGAAGCTGGAGCTTCCAGACATAATTGTCAAGTCCAAAGGTCTACGCTGGACAGTGAATGAGAAGGAAAACCAGAAATGGGAAACCAAGCTGGAACCTGATTGAAGTAAAGTCCACTGAGGGTTTTGATCCGAGGTGATTGATCCCAAATGCTGCCGGTCGCCCAAGGGTACCCCTCCTGGTCCATAGCTGAATTAAATGCTTGAAGATACAGAGCCAAGGCTGGCAAGTGCTCTCCAGATACCCCCACAGCATGGCAAGGATATTTCAGGGAAGAAAGGCTGAGACTGGTCATTGAGGTGTGTGCTTGTCTTGGAAAGCCGGTGCCATGACAATTTTCTGGGCCTCACTTTAGCCATTACCCCAGCTTCTTTGGTGCCAGCCAAAGTCTAATATCTCCTAAGTGACTGACACAGACCCAAGCAACCTTTCAGAAGTGCATCTGTGGCTGAGGCTGGCTTCTGTGGATAGGGTTCCCACGACACACAGCCAGCTGTTCTTGAAGAAGGGCCCCCTCCTCAATTCAAATCAGACTGTCGGTGTCCCATGCTCCTTGGGAAGAATGAGACCGTATTTCAGGAATTCTGTGACTGCACACAGTGACCATAGGGCACCTTTATCCACTAACCTCCTTCTCAGCCAGTATTAATGGGCCCCGAAAGGCTCATCGGAGAGTTGGATCTCCAAGGAGGATAGAGCCTTGGGCATGTCTCTCATGCCCAAATAAAAACATTTTTCCAAACCCAATTCAAGCTGTTTGAGTACTGGTTACAAATATTACTACTGTTTTCTTGCATTAATTAAGAATATGTTTACGACTCTCTGGATTAATAAACTTCTTTGCTCCCTGGATCTTGCCTCGCATGAGCTGTGGTGCTGAAATTCCTGGAATGAAATGGAGGCAGAATATTCATCTCTGGGCCATTCCTGAGAAATTCACTTGTAGATGCCTTGAATGCCGAGGGAACGTCCTCAGACATGAGAAAGAGTCATAGATTTCAGATTTTCTAGGCTCTGGACACACTTTCAATAGTCTAACCATCTCCCTGACTTTCCTCAAGAGCAGTACCATGCAAAAGAAATATGATGTGAGCCACATGTCATTGTAAATTTTCTAGGAGCCACATTTTAAAAGAGTAAAAGAAACAAGTGAAATTAATTTTAATAATAAATGTTATATAACCAATATTAAAAATCATTTCCTCATAGAATCAATATTAAAAAATATTAATGAGATATTTCCATTCTTTTTTCATGCAAAATCATTGAAATTTGGGGTCTATTTTATACTTACAGCACATCTCAATTTGGATCAGTCTCATTTTAAGTGCTCAATAGCCACACATGACAAGGACCTACTGGATAGCACAGGGATCTATACTCAATATCTTGTAATAACCTATAATGGAAAAGAATCTAAAAAAAAAAGAATCACTTTATTGCATACCTGAAACTAACACAACATTGTAAATCAATGATATTTCAATAAAAATTTTTAAAAAATTAGCCACGTGTGGCCAGTGGCTACTGTATTGGACAGTGCAACTCAAGAGAAAGGCCAAGAGGTCACTCAGAATCTAGCTACTGCCAGAACAGTCAGGAGGCTGGAGATACTGTAATGTACTCTACCCCTTGATAGGGGTAATAGAGACTGATGCTTCCAATGCCGCTGTCCCAGGAAAATGCCTGGGCAGGTGCCCGGATATATGTTCAGTACTTTCACACAGTCTAATGCCACGTGAACTTAATTACTAGGATAGAAAAGTAGCTCCTCACCTTGAAGTTCACCTTTAACCCCTAAAGACATACTTCATGTTAGTATGTTAGAATGACATACTTAGTAAGTTCAGAATGAAACCCTGAACAGCTATTGCCCTTAGAAATTAAGGGCAAGGCTTAAGTCTTCCAATGGTTAATTTTAGGTTTGAATGTGCTTTGAGACCAAGAAGTCAGAAAGCTATCTCATCCCAGATCAGCCATTCAAAAACCTCTGTAGTCCTGAGAACTCAAAAGGACTGGCAAACCTCATCCAGTGCCACCAAAAGAAAATTCCTACATCTGTCCATGCTCGGCAGGACTCTGGGAACACCCTGACAGTTAGCACTGTGAACTGGGGATTAGGAAGGCCTCCTGTGCGACTACAGCCAGTTACATGTCCCAGCAGACAAGCTTGGATCCAGGCCTTTCTTCTCTGCCAGGATGCAAACTGATAGGGCCACTGGGGACTTTTCAAGAGAACTAATTTGACTCATTAGGGACTCTAATAGTCCCATATGCAACATAACTTCTTTCGTTAATCAGACAAATGCAAAGGATACTCTCAGCCAAAAGATAAGTCAGTGATCCCCAAGGAGCTATTTTGTTTCTTTTCCTGCCCCCTAAGCCTGTTAGTCATGCAATTTAATCGTAAACCTTCCTTTTTAGCTGTGCCCATCTCAGGGTGATGGGGCTATTGGTGAAGAGAGTTTATATATCACCTGTGTCTGTTCACACAGCCCTGGACACTCAACCATGTGCCTGCAAGATGCCCCTGCATCACGCACCTGCAAAATGTGGTGGAACAGTACAGACTACCAAATATACTCCTTTTCTACAGAACCCTTGGGGGGCACCAGACTTGTAACCCCTCCATAGGCATTTCAAATACAGGTCCAAGTCTACTTCTCATCACCTCTAAACTCATGGCCAAGAATCCATGAACCAAATACCAGACTATTTCAGATTTAGGCCATCTTATTAATAGGGCAGTTATCCCTAATAGAGCAGCCTTCACACTATGGAATTTTTCTATGACTCTGTTTAACCAGTATTTAAATATCCACTACAGTTATGGGTTTCACTCATTATTCACTTCGATTACCTCTCCAGCAACCTACCTATAAGAATTCCATGCAGTTCTGGAGAAACTTCAGGCTTTTTGAGACCTACACAATTGGACTCTGAAGTCTGAAATATGGCAAAACAATAACTGTTTTGTAGATGGTGCCCATGAAATTTTCAGCTTTACTTGCACTCTGCAGTCATTCAGGAATATCATCTTTTGCTAGGCATACTATGAGAAACAGATAAGCCAGAATGTTCAGGATTGCTGTTCCTTCCCTTGAGAATACCAATATTTACTCTAAATTGGTTTAGATCTGGAAGAAACAGAATGTCCATAGTATTTTAACTTGATTCTATTATTAGCAAGGAAATATTCTGTTGTTTATTTGTCAGGCTTTTTGTGGGTTTCTTACTGTAACTTTTACATTGTTTCTTTTCAGCCAATCATTAGTGAGGGAAAGTTAAGTCTAATGAATTCCACTTTGGAGTTTATAAATATTGTACATACATCATGATGAGCATTATTCTATTTTCTCTCCAAGCCTGACATTCTTGAAGGATATAGTCCTATTCTCCCGAGGATTGTATTCTAAGTAATAGGATAATCTAACAAATGACCTATTCTATATCAAATGGGAGAGCTTCCTATAAATTACGTCTTTTTTTTTTTTTTTTTGGCCATGCAGCATGTGGAACTTCCCCAACCAGGGATTGAACCCATGCCCACTGCTTGAAAGCATGGAGTCTTAACCACTGGACCAGCAGGGAAGTCCTAAATTACATCTTTTCAAAGGATAGATCATGATCATTATGGCCAGGCTTTACTGCATTGCTGTAGAAGACTAATTTATTTTCCTTGACAATAATTTTATGAGTTAGAATAACTTTGGGAAGGCAATAGTAAAAAGGCTTTTGTGATAGCACTGAGGAAGATTAGGGTGGGAGTAATGGTCATTGTTGTTTTCCTGCAAGACACCCATTTCCATTTCCTTCTCTCCCCTTCCTAACAGCATCCTAATTTGGGTACCAGTACAACAATTTTCATGTACGTCAGGGGAAACCGTCACACCCAACTCCAGAGAAAAACTGTTTTGAATTAAGGATAATACTATGTCCCTTGTTATAGTTACTAGTACTGGAACCCAGGCCTAAGCTGATCTGCACATGGCATACCTCTGGCCCCAGGGACTGGTTCAGGAAGAACATAGTAAACCTGTTTGGGCTGATAAGAAATGAGAAGAGACATGCAGAAACTTCTGAGAAAGAGTTTTCCTTGTTCTTGCAAGAGAATCACAGGAAAAAATACTCTTTCTTTGGACATTGAGGAGAGCATATGTGAAGGCAGCATTTTGCCATAAGAAAAGCCAGTGTGGGGCTTCCCTGGTGGCGCAGTGGTTGAGAGTCTGCCTGCCGATGCAGGGGACACGGGTTCGAGCGCTGGTCTCAGAGGATCCCACATGCCGCGGAGCAACTAGGCCCGTGAGCCACAATTACTGAGCCTGCGCGTCTGGAGCCTGTGCCCCGCAACAAGAGAGGCCGCGATAGTGAGAGGCCCGCGCACCGCGATGAAGAGTGGCCCCCACTTGCTGCAACTAGAGAAAGCCCTCACACAGAAACGAAGACCCAACACAGCCATAAATAAATAAATAAATAAATAAATAAATAAATAAAAAAGAAAAGCCAGTGTGAAGATGAATCCGACAAACAGTCCTAACAGGCTGAACTAGGCTGAACATGAAGCCCACCCTTCTCCAGACTTCCATTATGTGAACCAATGAATTCCCAGTTACATGAGCCAATAAAAACTAAGTGGAGTCTGGTTTTCTGTTACTTTTGGGCAAAAGTATCCTAAGTGAAAAGGTGAGTTAGTTTTAATTTTGTTTCACTATCCAAATGTTTTAAAGCTTAAAAACAATTTTTACAAGCAAGCATATGGCAAAATTCAAGCAGTGTAAAAAGACAAAGAAAATGTCCATCTCATTTCAGACATCATTCAACCTCTCCAGAGTCAACCACAGAATAAGTTTCACGGATGTAAATGTGTGTGTGTTCTTGTTTCTACTCAAGCAGAAGCACAATGTACACATTTTTCTAACATCTTGTTTTTTGTACTTTCTATATCTTGGAGATTATTTCAAATCATACTTATAGATTTACCTCATTCTTTGCAAAGCCTGTGTGGTATTCTATTGTATAGATGTACCACAATTCCTTTAACCAATTCTAATTTTTTGCCACTATAAATAATGATGAAATGAACATCCATAAATTTAACTATTTGAACAAAGATATGAATATAAATCTGAGGATAAATTCCTAGAGTGGAATACCTGGGTCAAAAAGTGTATACATTTTATACCTTAATAGTTATTGCCAAAATTGATAGAACCTCTTTAGAAGGGATTTTGGTAATAGCTATTAAAATATAAAGTGCATACACATTTGTATAGTCAAATATATTTTTTTCCCTTGTACTCTACCAATTGCTCAAAATTATAGTGCATTTTAGATTGATTACTATTTGGACCACAACTATTTGTTTTCTCTATTTTTCTGGAGTTTTTAATTGCCTTTATTTTCTCTTGGGAAAAGGAACATGCCTTCTTCACCATATCCAAATAACTTCCAACACCTTATTTATTCTATCTATAGCATGGAATTTATTCTTTTCATATTACAGACATTCTTTTTGGTCCCCACTGAGTTCTTGTTCTAATTTGGAAAGACATTTCTAGGCCTTCAGTGCTAGCAGTCATTTGGGATTTCTGTTCATTGAACCCTGGGTTAGGTCTGTGTTTTCTGTACTCCAGGTCATTTTCTTTCTAATTTCCCTCGCTCCTGTTTTTTCTCAAGTACATCAAGTAACTTCCTAAGAAAAGTTTCTGAGTCCTTCAATTTCTTTACAGTGGGCCCTCCCTATCCGTGGTTTTGGCATCCACCATTATGGGGGGCAAACTGTAAGGGACTTGAGCATCTGTGGATTTGGTATCCATGGGGGTCCTGGAATGAATTCTCTGAAAACCGAGGGATGACTGTATCTTGTTCTATTGCTTACTTGACAGTTTGACTCCAAGTTTCCAACCTCAGAAAATCTCTGAGGTTTTACTGGACAGATTCACTCCTACTGCCACTGCAGCCCCTCCTGATTGTATCTGGGCTGTGGCTTCTTTCTCTCTGTTTAATCCATCCCATGATTCCATCTCTTTTCTGACTTCCATAAAATTTTAAAAATCTTTCATCTCTTGGTGATTCTCTTCCTATTCTCTTCATTCATGTAATTTTATTTCCTTTTTTTGATTTTTGTTCCTCTAGTATCACTTTAATTGCATCCAGACCAAATAAATGTGTAAAATTTGCCATTCAAGTGGGAAGCCTCTCCCTAGTCCTTCTTATTCTTCAGAGTCTCAAAATAATTTTGCTGGTTGTCATCATACATAAGAATTTACCTGTCTACTTTTTCCATGAAAAAGGAAAAAGTAGCTCATGATAAGATCTAATCTCTTATATAATTGTATAAATTTGAACTTCCAGAAATATTAGTCACTTAGAACTTCAGGATGGTTTTAAAGTAGCACCATAGATGTCATAGGAATTCACTTGTCTCTTTACCAACAAAGTACTTAAGGAAACAACTGAATGGGTGGGTATTCCTATTAAGTATTGGTAACAGCCTGAACTTTTTTGTAGCATTGATGGAGTATGACTCAGGATGGAATCGTATTGCTCTGGAACTAAGTGGGTGTGAGTGGAATGACGTGATGCATTATTTATATTTTGTAATTATTAGCCATTCATTATAAACACATAACCTATAAGCAGTAGTGTGCTAGTAAATAATAGTCAACTCTTCAGGGAAAAAGAGTGTGCATATATATATATGTGTTTATTGTAAATTTTTATAAAATAAAGAATGTGTAGCATAAATTTACAAATAATAATAAAAGATACAATACTTTTATTGTAACTGCCACATAGCCAATGGATTCTTACACACTGCTTTTGCCAAACTTTTGTATCTGTGGCCAAAATACCATTGCAATTGAATTACGATTTGACAAGTGGAGTTGCATCCCAGTCTGCTAACTCTTTTCCTGATAAACCTATTGTCATTAAATCTGACATATGTAGTCAATTTTTCACGACATTTTTGCTTAACAACGAGCTTGCAAAATTCCTAAAAATTTAATAATCAGCTCTGGCAAACTGGCACAAGCGAAGTCCAGGACATCTATAAACTCCCCTTCAGGGGATCAAAATGAGGACCCACCTATTTCTGTTATCCAAACAATACTTCTCTGATATCGTGAAAACATCCTTCTTCTCAGTAATCCCCACTCTCTAACCATTCCTCATCTCCCACCATATGAAATCCATACACCTCAGTGATTGAGAGGTTAGCCCTACTTAGGTCACCTATGGAAGAGGAAACTAGAAATTCAGCTGTTCAACCAAGGTGGCATATTAGGCTGGGGCTAGGCTGTTGCTGGTGTCACAGCCACATGGTGGCACTATTGAAACACAGGTATTGCAGCTGCCTCAGTACCCCTCCACACACCACCCCCACCTCAGCTTGCTCCCAGTTATGCAAAGCTTTACAGCGCGCCAGCCTACACCTCCTCTGAAAACCTAGCATCCCTCTCCCCTTTCACACACAGCTCCTTTCATGCAGGAAATTCCATCAATGCAAACAAGCTGATGCACATTCTGCTTGTTAAAAGTTATATAACAGGATCATCTGGTGGCATCTGTCCCAGCAAGTTCTACTTGTTGACCTCTGGTTTTTAGACCCTGTCATCCATATGTCACTGGGAGCCGCCCTGTCTCAGATTTACCCGTGATGCAGGTAAATGTTTGAATACCAGTTCAGGGCCTGGGGAAGCCCAAGCCCTTTTTATAATGTATCTGTCCTTAACTTATTTGTGTCTTTCTGTCTTTTGCTGTCCACTGTATCTACATGGCCTGCTAGGTTTCATTCCACATTAAACCCCAATGGAAAAGCTCCATTATTTATCATCTTCCATAAGAAATTCAACAAAACTCAGCATTTTTGTGTTTGGGCAAATTGCCCCCAATTTCATGTAAATATCCCAGGGAGGGACTCTAATTGGCCCAGCTTGAGTCATGTGCCTACCACTGGGCCAGTGTATGGTCAGGAGGTTGGGATAGTATGACCGACCAGACCTGTATCACATGCCAGCTTCTATGATGGGGCCAGTATGAGTGGCAGCCCAGAACTGCATGGAATGAGGAAAGGAGAACACTCCAAAGGAAATGGAGAAATCTTACCTGAAGATGAAAGACAGAAATTCTGAAAGAACAAAAGCAACAAACATCCACTCCTGGTAGAGGTTCGACCCTTCCTCGTGGCTAGTTTTTCCTTTTTGGGGTGTTTTAACAATTCCTAGAGAAAAACAGGGAAAGGTATTCTTTGTAGGAAACAATTGTAAAATGAAAACATATTTAACACAAAGCAATGCTGAAGGATGTCCTTTGAAGCATTCCTTTGAAATATTAGCTTATCTATTATGAAGTTTAGATTTTTATATTATTGGTGTTCTCACAGTGGGGCACAAGTTTGCATGCTTTCCAACTCTCTGATGTGTGGAATTACTTTAAATTTTCACTTAATGTGACACAATAATTTGGAACCTTCAGTGGTAACATTAAGTCAGAAGATGCCTTATGCTACTTAGGCAGACGCAAAAAAGGCAAATAATCTCACTGCTATTTACTCACCACGATTCTAGCTTTATGATTTTGTATCTTATAGGCTTTTTCATCTCTTAAATGTTCTGTATTAAAATATGATTGTATTCTGTATCAAAATATGATTGGAATGTGAGCTGTTCTGATGATAGGAAGCATTAACAAAGTAGTTCCCTTTGTCCTACTGAGTTTCTGGTATGCCTGCTGCCGTCGGAGTGTCTCACCATTGCAAGGCTATCTTGTATCTTGAATCTTTGTACCACATGTGCTCTTCCAAATAGGGTTTAGAGCAGCCAACTTCAAACTGGGTACTCATGCTCCTAGGGTATGAGAAGACTTTCCCGAAACACATGGTGATTTGATAGTTTTAATGCAACCAATTTCCTAGTTCTCAATTTCCACAGGTCCCTTTCCTGAGAGCCCCCTCCCTAGGCCTGCCAATGTCTCCTTTTACACATTCACCCTTCACCCCCCTCAGAGAAGACGGACACATCTCTCTCCCTACCTGAATCTTACCTTGCTGCATTGCTCCTTGCTGCATTGGTGCATTGCTCCAGGCTACAAAAATTTCGAAGGCAACTCAAAAGGGGAAAATTAGGCATGCTCTGCACTTGAGGGGGCATCCTCCCATTCCCTACCTTCCCCCCCAAAAAAGCAAAGAAAGCCTCAGTAAAAAGTACTAAAGTCTTATTTTATCTAGGTAACAACTCTTGGCAAGTTTTCATGCCTTCTCTATCTCCTGTCTCTGTTACGTGGAATTAGGCTTCAGAAGGATATCATCTCAACTGTTTAAATTTTAAAATGATAGACAGTAAGGCTGATTTAACTGATTGGTTTGACAATGAAGACTGGCTTCAAAAGTGTTATATTCATATATTGGACTTATTCTATAACCTGAATGAGCTAAACCTACAACTCCAAGGATTTGATAAAAACAAAGTTAAAATATATGTTCAAATTACAATACACCTGAAAGTACGTTCTTTGCAATGATTTAAACTTAAGATATTATAAAACATTTTTAGATGTCAATGTAAAATGTTCAAGGGGCCTTATGTTTTTCAAAATTCTTTCAGGATTACATATGCAAAGAATTTTGAAGATCCCCATGTAAGAACCGACAAACCACCTCAAGCAAATTAAACTCTTCATTAGGGAAACACAACTATACATACAACTTACAGCTATAATTAACTATGAAAAACATCCCATTTAAAAGAAGGTTGTAAAAGAACATAACATCTTAGTAAAAATTCATACTTAACTGAACTAACATTTTTCTTCTGTTGATTTAATTACTCTTGAGTCTAATCAACTGTGGGTTTCTCCCTGTTAAATATAGAATTTGGCCTGAGGGCATACTAAAGCTTTCCATCCCGGTCTTTCAGCCTGTTTGTTTATGTTGAAGGTGGGAAGAGGTTGGTGTTTAAACTCCATTTTTCCCATATTTAAGCCAATGAAGTCTATATTTGCATCCCCACAAGACCAAAACTTTCTGATTACATTTCTTCTGGTGGTGGTTTTTCCCTCCTCCACTAAATATCAAAGAAGAAAGTAGCCATTTTTCCAGACTCTGGTGGATCCCATGACTGTTTCAACTCTATGAAAAACAAAATTACAAAAGCACTACTAACTCTTACCTTCCACCTCTGCTGCTTAGATATCTTTAGGGTCTTTTACCACGATAAGATGCAAAATTCATTACTAAGGTTTGATTCTATTAAATTGCCAGACAGGTTTACTGACCCAGAGCCAAACTGGTTTTTCTGCTACCAAAATTTTCCTCCCTGTTTCTAATAACTGAAAAATCTCGAAACATATAAAGAAGTTGTAAATACTTAGAACCACAGTTTTCTCCACAGACGTACCCTCTTACTCATTAATTAGCTGCCAACTGAGAGCAAAATTTAGCCAGGGACAGAGAGACCCCTGAGAGCAAGAGGGAAAGAGAAGAGGTGGCCACCAAGGGCAAAGGGAGCTGTTTGGAGAGTGTACCAGTGACAAACTTCCTATTGCATAAGCTTGCCTCTGGCCAGCCCAGTCATTGAGGACAAGGTCCTCTTTAGTCACCACATTTAGCCTGGCATAACCTTGGCTTGGAGAGAAATAGTAATTTCTTGATATGCATTTGGAGAGAAATAGTAATTTCTTGATATGCATTTGGAATAGAGGGTTCATTTTAATTTCATTTTTCTGTGCTGAATTTTTTTTTTTTAAAGTTTTAATTTATTGATTGCTTGATTGCTTGATTGCTATGTTGGGTCTTCGTTTCTGTGCTAGGGCTTTCTCTAGTTGCGGCAAGTGGGGGCCACTCTTAATCGCGGTGCGCGGGCCTCTCACTATCGTGGCCTCTCTTGTTGCGGAGCACAGGCTCCAGACGCGCAGGCTCAGTAGTTGTGGCTCACGGGCCTAGTTGCTCCGCGGCATGTGGGATCTTCCCAGACCAGGGCGCGAACCCGTGTCCCCTGCATTAGCAGGCAGGTTCTCAACCACTGCGCCACCAGGGAAGCCCCTGAATTTTTATTTTCTATCTGCATTGTGGGCACAGCCCTTAAAATAACAAAGTGGCCCAACTATATCTTTGGGTAAAAAAAAAAAAAAAATCTAGCTTTCAAAAAAATACTAGAGCTATAGATTTTGAGGGGTTTCTCTTACTTTCTCTTGTTTTCATAGTATTTTCAATGTTATGGTTGTTTCATCTATATTTTGCATTTATATCCTGTAAAGATTTTTTCTATCCAATGTTTGGGGAGTAAAAACTCCACCAATTTTATTTTTCAGAAAATAATCCCCAAAGGGTAATTATGTGTTCCCTGTGGTGATAGGAACATTTTCTAGTCTCATCAGCAGGCACTGCAGAGCAAGTCAGAGAACAGTGAATAATTGTTAATGATGAGAAAGCCATAAATAAGCAAAATCAAGAAGCTGTGAATTTATTATCAATAGATGATTGCAGTTGTGAACTTGTTACCAAGAAGAAAAGACTTAATTATTTATGTAATATATTTAAAAAATTTTAACAAACCATTGGTTTATAGAGTAACTCTTGGCCAGCTCAGATTAAATGAAGATTTAAGTGCAGGTAAGCACATGCACATGCACTTGAGAACAGACAGAATCTTCTTTGAACTCTCTCATACTAATAAGTACACTGAGGTCACTGAGAATTCACCAAGACTTTGTCTACCCAAAGTCCCAAACTGGTCAGTTTTGAGACAATGCCTTGCAAGTCTGTTTTGTAGGAATGACCTTAAATTTTAATATCAACACAGTCTATTTTGTAATTCTTTTCCAGCCCTAAAAAAATTCCCTCAGTTCCTCAGTGGGTACTGCTAGATTGAAAACTTCTGGTTTGCCTAGGCTTCTAAGGTTAAACTAATAAATATTAAATTATAAATTGTCTTACTTCTTCAAGGCACAAAATCTAGTTTCCCTCTAAAGAGTAAGAAGAGGATGCATCAAAAAGCAAATTGCAAACCAGGGAACTGACTGAACATTGTAGTATGATACAAGATGAAATATGGAATGCGAAAGTAGAGGCAAGGAGATAACATATCGAAATACGATAATATAACGTAATACAATAACATCGGATTTCAATAACATATTGAAATACCATAATATAACATATTTCGTTTGGAAACACAAATTTATTTCATGAACTTCTGATCAAGACTGGCAGAGGGAATTCACTGAGAAGCAATATCCCACCCACCCAACCACCTCCTGCCTCCACAGCATTATAGACAGAATGTTGAAGAAATTACATTTAAAAGACACCTCCATGCTCCAGAATGAAATGGGTAAAATGTGTCTCCATGTATGCATGGAGAAATAAGAAAAATGATAAAGTTAAATTTATATCTTTTGACTTGTAGAGAAGTTTATGACACAGTAAGTGAAAATAGTAAGTTGTGGAGTAATGCATATAATAGGATTCTATTTCACGGAAAACAAGCAAACCCAAAAATTAATCACACTCTCTCTCTCTCTCTCTCTTTTTTTTTCTGTCTATGTGTGTGTGTCTGTGTGATGAACAAGTCACATAGGCTTGATTCCACTATATAATTTGTGAAAAGATACATGTCATTCTTTTAACACGTTTACCTTAGATAGATGGCAGGGATAGAATGGAGAGATGAAATCAGTTTTTCTTTATGTAACTTTGTTTTGTTTCAGTTGTTACAACCAGTCTGGATCACTTTTATAATTTGAAAAGTCCCAAATTAAGGAAACTGTAAAAAACTACATGAGGCTGAGTTCTACAAAGTTTCTAGATTTAATGGTAAATTTTATACTGGTTCAGGATTCATTTGTAAATTTTCTAAATTTTATCCACCTGTGAAAGTAATCAATATTTATTTTAGGAAGGTTGAAAAATGCAGAAAACCACACACACAATAAGAGAATAAATATCATCAACAATCGCAATTCCTAAAGAGAAACACTATGAACATTTCAGTGTAATTATTTTTGGTCTTTTATTTCTATGTGTGTTTATGTGTTTGTGCATTTTTTTTTAAGTTGCATACTGTGCATATCCCATTTTTAAAAACCTATCAAAGGTAAGTTTTCCCAATAATCAAATATTCTTCTTTAGCAGTGAGTTAGTGGCTACCCTGTATACTATAAGTGTCATTTAGGATTAGATTTGGCTATAAAAAAATAACAGTGATTTAAACACAAAAGTAGGCAGATCACAGATGGTATGTTGGCTCCAAGAAGTCAAGGCTGGCTACATAATTGTGGAGTCCAGTGCAAAATGAGAATGTGGGTCTTCTTGTTTAAAAAGTAGAGAGTTCTGAAACCATGCCCCACAGGGTTAACAGAAACTGGTGACCAACAGAAATTCTTGAGCTTGTCCTACAGAACAGCAGGCAAGGGAACAGCTTGTTAAAAATCCCTCTGCTTGTAATCTGCTTCTCTGAACTGTTTTAATTATTTTTCACTCCTTAACTACCCTATAGATAACACTTCGCTATTGTAACGGGGGGCTTAAGTTGTTTTTCAGAAACTTGGAGTCAGCTCTTGTCCAGTTCAAGCCAGCTAAGACTGGTTGGCACCATCGACCCTAAAACTGGACCTGCGCAGGTGTCTGATGAATGACCTTTTGATGTCAGAGGGCCCAAAACCCCACCCTCGAATCATGCTAAATACCTCTATTTTTGAACATGTATCCCATGAAGAAGCATGTAACTTGGTTGCTTCAGATTTGAGATTTGTTCTGTTGTCTTCTGACTTGTCTGCCTTGTGAATAAACTCTTTCTCTGCTGCAAATCTTGGTGCCTCAGCATGAACTTGTTGCTCTTTGGGCAAACGTTAAAAGTACTAAAATACAGGGGGGACTTCCCTGGCAGTCCGGTGGTTAAGGCACTGCATTTCCATTGCATGGGTTTGATCCCTGGTTGGGGAACTAAGATCCTGCAAGCTGCGGGGCATGGCCAAAAAAAGAGAAGATTCTTTCCTTCTGAGATCTCTTTCTTGATTTGTTATGGTGTTTTTTATTTTCTATTTAATGTCATTCTGGGTAACAAAAAGAAAAAATTTTAAGTTATTAGTATGTGTTGTACCCTTCATGTTTATATTGAGTAATGCCAATTTAAATGCAAATATAAGGGACTTTCCTGGTGGTCCAGTGGTTAGGGCTTGGTGCTTTCACTGCCGTGGGCCCAGGTTCCATCCCTGGTCCGGGAACTAAGATCCCACAAGCTGCATGGTGTGGCCAAAAAAAAAAAAAAAAACAGTAAATAGAGGAACATTTAAATTTTACGTGGAATCACTAAAATCACATTCATTCATAATTCATAGCATGTACAAACATTTGTACCTTGTTCTTACCAGAACCACGTTGCACAAAAGGAAATCAACTGTTTTTATTTCAGTTCTTCACACACACACCTTCTACCAACACTCTACCTTCAGCTTACTGTTGAGTAAAAAAGACTGAAAGGAGAAGGATCTTTGGGTTATCTTCTCTTTTCCTTCTATGTCATGCTTTGCATGATAAGTTGTTGACTATTACAGGGAAGTAACATAACATGAGTAAGGAGTGATATAACAGGGTTCCTTGGTTGTCGTATTTCTAGGAACGCCATTGCCTTCTCACCGAGTAGCAAGTTCTGGTTCAAACAAAAAGTGTGTCCTCTCAGGGCTGTCAGGGCCCCGGCTTAATCAGCTGTAGATGGAACGTGCTTTCCTTGGACTCACTTTGAGTCTTGCTGAACTCTGGCTCATTGTGGGACCATGGGAATTCTGAGCTCATGGGGCTCATGCAAATGGCGCAACAAGGTACAGCAACCAAGCATATTGCATGTAACCCTCTTCTTACACACATGCTCCATCATTCTATCAGTCTTCATTTACAAAGCACAAGTTCAAAGACAAAATTATTAAGAATTTCAAGATAGCCACAGTAGAAGCCACCAATGCAGAGCCCTTCTGAGCAGGGTCCTCGTGCGATAGCATAGCTTGCATGCCCATGGAGCTGCCATGCTCCACCAAGTCTGCAAGACTTCTTTTCTCTTTTTGCTCCTTCATCTTCTGTGTGGGGACTTCCATCCTCAAGGTCACTTCATGATCCAAGTTGGCTGCTGGAGTTCAACGTCAGCAGAAAGGAAAAAGGGCGAAGTGCAAAAGAACCAACTCTTCCAGGCTGAATCAGTGCTTTGATGGAGCCTTTCAGAAGCCCAGCTCTGCTTCCATCTCACTAATCAAGACTTAGTCATGAGTCTACATTTAACTCTCAGGTCGGCTGGAAATGTAATCTTTTTGCTGGATGCATTGCCACCCTGAATACCTGGAATGAAATCAGGCTGTTATTAAAAAATAAAGGTTAATTGACATGGATGGGCAACTAATTGTTCCTGCCATGCCCAAAGATAACATATTTAATCAAACCTCAATTTTTATTTATGTGGGTTGTTTCTGATTTTTCACTATTATCAACATCATTTAAAAACTTTTAAATTACAATTTAAGTTTAAATTTTAAACTTACTCTAATTTTTAAAAAAGTATTCCTATGGGACTTCCCTGGCGGTTCAGTGGTTAAGACTCAGCGCTCCCAGTGCAGGCGGCCTGGGTTCGAACACTGGTCAAGGAACTAAGATCCCGCATGCCACATGGCGTGGCCAAAAAAAAAAAAAAGTATTCCTAAGCAGCTAACACATTTCTTTGGAAGAATTTTTCCATTTATGAAGTCAAAATAAACAATAGGTACTTAATGAAACATGTAATGATAACAACAGTAGAGTTTTTTGGTTTTTGTTTTTTATAAAAACGGGGTGGGGGGGCAATTAAACGTTTATACTGATATGTAGTCCTGACATAAACACTGTGTGGGTCATGGAATAGATAGCTAAAGATAAAGCCGTGTTAAATTATGTGGCTTTTATGACCCTCTGATCCTGTACAGTATTGCTAATTTGTGTGTGACTAGATGACAAAAAGCAAAAATAATATAAGTAACATCTGAAGGTTGTTGATTTTGTGAAGATCACCTACTTCTACCGGAATCAATCTACTGTCAATATCTGGATACATTGTATCATCTTGTGTTAATATTATCTATTTCTAATATTGACTATCAAGATGCCTTCCATAATCTTGTTTTAATGTTATCAAATCTCTGTATTGAGTATCTGGATGCATTGCATCATCTTGTGTTAATATTATCTGTTTCTAATATTGAATATCAAGATGGCTTCTATAATCTTGTTTTAATGTTTATCACATCTCTGATATTGAGGATCTGGATGCATTGTGTCATCTAGAATTAATATTATCTACTTGAAGCTTGCCAGAATACAACACCTAGGTGAGAACTAGCTACTGTTCATTTTCCCATTAGCATTTGCATAGCATATAGTCAAGCTGTTCTTTAATTGGTGAAAACTAGTTCTTTGTTCAGTGCTAGTAACTCAAGACTAAAATAACTTGAATGTTCTTAGCTCATTTGTTTGTCACATCCTTGCCAAGCTTATCAAATTATTTCCATATGAAATGAAAAAAAGGTTTTACAAGCCTCCAAAACACTTTTATTTGAAGTAAACAACTGTGAAAGAATTTACTTATTCTGTTTTTTAACCAGTTCTTAAATGACAAGAACTTGTAATTTATTAAACAGAACAATACCTGCATATTCAGATTCTAATGTGAAGTTTTTCCTGAATGAATTTGGGTACAATTAGATTTCAGAAATGGAACCATTAAAATCTGAGCAAACCATTATTTACAGAGTATAGTTCTACAAACTCTAACCTTTTGTCCTTCACGTATAAATATCTCGGTACATGCACAATCTGATTGTATAAAATTAAACTACCTGAACACCTTTAAAAAATTAGAGTAAAATGTAAAAATGTCTATAAAAAGAAATTCATTAGAGATTTCAAAATATCCGTAAGTGCTAAATAAGGTTTCCAGAAATCAGTGATTATGCCGAAACGTGTCACAAGGGGAACTGTTAACAAGTGTTACTTTGCCGATGGTAGGAAGATTGCCAACCTTTAATTGGCTTTAAAGTTGGTGTTTTATCAATGGTGTATTGTAAAAAGCAATAATGCCCACATTTATGATTTAAGCTTGAAATGGGAACTCTAGATTTGACTAAATGTGGCACTATGTACTAGTCCTTCTAATTAAAAATATTCAAATGCTTGCCTTTTAAATTTGATTAGGATGTTTATTATCATGCTCTTATTAACAGCAACAACAAAAGATGTTTGTCTACAATTTATAATGTACAATGACCAGTCAACCCCCTCTTGCATTGCTGTGCATTAAGTGTTCTGGTTTAAAGGAAATACTGAGAATAGCTCTTTTGAGGCTGCTGGGAAGATGGAATTCTACTGAATTAAACAAAAATCTGGCATGGTGTCATTCTTTGGATTCTGTAAGGAAAGGTGTCCTCATTAATAAAAGCAAATGAGAAATCATATTATCTTTAATAACAGAGTAAACCATGCTCTGTCCATTGGCTTCTGGATTTCTAACTGTGAATTCCTAAGTACCTACTGACCCTGATCCTCCGGCATTGCATGAGAACTCATGAATAAAAATATGTGAAAAAGCAAATACAGAGTAAACTTCCAGGCAAACCATTAAGAGGGGAAATCTCAACAGAAAGATCACTTTCAATATGCATGAGGCTTCAGAGAGTGGGGAAAAGATCCAGTAAGGTCTTCCTGGGGAACACTTAGTGCTTAGTATTCAGTATTTAGTATTCAGCTGATTACCCTGGCTGATTTGTCCTACTGACATGAGTGGCTTTGTGGATTAGGGAGAGTTTACAACTTTTCTGACTCTTGCAGTCTAGCAATTCAACAGACTGCCTTTCTATACCAGCCAGATGTTTTCCACTCTCCTCTTCCTACTACTCTTTGTGACATGGCACACTCTGTATTTTTGCTCATTGGCCATTAGAAACCGGCAAGGCACATGCAGTGACCATAGCTACAAAGCCCCTGCGCAGACACTGTTGGCTGCCTTCCCAAGGTCAACCTCCTCTCCCTTGTCTTCCTGGCTGGCAGAAATATCTCCCACAGCAGAGGCAGAAAATACCAAGTACTTGCATTCTCAGCCTCTCTTGTGACCTCAATTCTGGCCTGTGATGTAAGGGGAAGTCTGCTGGGAATTTCTGGGAAAGAAGAAAAGAAAGAAAAGTTTCTTCTCTCCACCTCCCATCCCCAACTTTTTTGTTTTTAATGTGATTGTGTGAAAGTGTGATGCTTGGAGCCCAGGAGACCATCTTGTGACAATGAGGAAAAAGATCAAGAAATGGCAGAAATGTCATCTTCGAGCTTTCTGGACTTTTGTTGTGTGACAAAAATAAGTTATTTTTAAAGCCACTTTTAACTTTTATTCATTTTTTTACTTCCATCCCAAAGCATCTTAGCTAATATTTACTCAAAATCACATATAGTTTTCCAACATAAAGAGACTGACTCTGAGAAGATTCAAGTTGCGTTTCAGACAGTATACAGTAGCTACTTGGTTATTTCTCAGCCCAGTTCCTTTGATGGTACAGAAAAGCAGTCTTCAGCCAAAGGTGTTTGTGCCATTTGTCAAGATTTAGGTAAAATCTAAGTAGAAAAGTGCAATTTTTGTCCTTGATACATTTATGAACATAAAGCAGAATGTCTGTGGACATAAAAATGTGTTTCTCAGGAAAGATATATGTATATTTTTTATCGTTGTGGATAAAGTAGTTTGTGGAATGCAAAATATGAAAAGATGAGATTCATAGTTATTAAGAACCAAAAGTAGTGATAAGAATTCAAAAAGAAAAACAAAATTGACTTCCGTATATTGTTCATGCAATTCATTCTCATATAATCACAAAATACAAGAAATAAAAGTATAAGTATTTAAACCTGGGGTTTTGAGTTCATCTCAGGAACATTAGCAAAAGGAATCTTGTGCATCTATTCTCAGCTAGAAAAACTGGCAAAAAGCCTACTGTTTCTCAAAAGCATCACAAATATTTGTTTAGGCAGGAGGATAAAATGTAGAAAGGATGTTACACATGTTTGGGGATTGACTTCAGAGTCAGATCTGTCTATCCTGAGGCCATCAGTGAATTAATTTGGAGTAACTTGACTAAATCACCTTGTCTTATAGTCTCTCTCTTCACAGCCTGTTCTTTAATATGGAGAACACTATCGACAGTACTGAATCTCTCTGTGAGCTTGGAAAATTTGAGTTAACCCCAAGCAATCTATAATCTTATATCAGTTAGACTTAGGCTCAGCTGTGGGTAACAGAGACTCAAGTATAGAGGCTTAAACATATTCGTTGTTTATTATCTCTCATAAAATAAGGTACAAAATAAGGTACTAAGTGAACACATTTGCAACTAGAAGATGAGTAAGTTCTGGAGATTTAATGCACAGCATAGTGATTATAGTCAACAATACTATATGATATACTTCAAAATTGCTAAGAGCCTGGGTCTTAAATGTTCTCACCACAAAAAAGAAATGATAATTATGTAAAGGGATAGAGGTGTTAGCTAAAGCTATGGTAGTAATTATATTGCAATACATAAATGATCAAATCAACATCCTTGTACACCTTAAACTTAACACAATGCTATGTTGTCAGTTGTATATTAATTATTTTTTAATTTAACTTAATTTAATTTATTTATTTTAAAAAATTTATTGTTTTTTTTTAAATTTATTTTTGGCTGCGTTGGGTCTTCATTGCTGTGCATGGGGTTTCTCTAACTGTGGTGAGCGGGGGCTACTCTTCATTGAGGTATGTAGTCTTCTCATTGTGGTGGCTTCTCTTGTTGCAGAGCATGGGCTCTAGGCGCGCGGGCTTCAGTACTTGTGGCACGCGGGCTCAGTAGTTGAGGCTCGTGGGCTCTAGAGCACAGGCTCAGTAGTTGTGGCACACGTGCTTAGTTGCTCTGCGGCATGTGGGGTCTTCCTGGACCAGGGCTCGAACCTGTGTTCCCTGCATTGGCTGGCGGATTCTTAAACACTGTGCCAGCAGGGAAGTCCCTGTATATTAATTATCTTAAAAAGTGTAGACATGGCAGTTTAGGGCTGGTGTAATGACTTCACAAAGTCATCAGGGACTCAAGCACTGCCGTCTGCTGAAAAGTAATTTTAAAAGAGGAGATCTGGAGGTGAGGTCTACTTAGAAGGGCTTCTCAGAACCAGCAGACTTCACGCTGAAAGCAAAAGCTAATTGGTTCTCGTGGATCTCGGAATGATCTCCAATGGCCTGCTCACTAACCAGGATGGTTAAGTGGGGAAAGAATGAACTCTTAGCTGGGTATAAATGTGCCTTGCCTATTCTAGCCATGCTTAGGGCAGACGATGCCTTCACACATAAGGTAGGGGCTATATAAAGTGTTACATTGACTATGTATTTTATTCATATCACTTTTCAATATTGCGCTGGTGATTTCCTGGAACGCTTATTCATGTGCATATTAATTGCATTTCTAAAAACTTTGCAGATTTTAAAACAGTTTATTAGCAAATACAGTCCACAACCACAAACACTTAATACTTTCCAGCTGTGAACATATCAATTCATCATTCCTTGATACTTTTTCATCATACATCTCAGAAGTGCATTCTCAGTGTTTGGTTGGAAAAACTTGAAGAAGCTGGTAAAATAAAACCATTGAAGATGAATGTTATCTTCCTATCATAAAACATAAAATTCTACACGAAATGATGGCACATTTACATAGGTAAACTAAAGTTTTATGTAGGTGACTGAGAAAGAAGTAATATCTCCATGTATTATTTCTCTAATGCTGAATAAGTACTTTGTGATTATATGCAGGCCTTCTGGTTATTAAGTAATAATCAATTTTCCACTAAAGACAATATATGGCTTTTATGCATTTAAGGTGTTTTTGATCACTTAAAGCTTGCTGCTTTACTTTTAGCGTTCGCATTCTAAATAGCTGAAGTAGTTGTATGAATTATCTCATAAATCTTCACAACACTCCCCCAAACTATATTGGAAATCAGTCATAATCTTTGGGGAATGTAACATATTTATATTTATTAATATAAGTATTCAAATGTTATGTGTAAAATACACACATACTCTGAGTATGCTAAATTCTTAACATTTTTTCTTAGATGTATGCTAAGTAACAGAGCCAAGTAAATGAGGATAATTTAAGCAATTTTTGCCATTAGTGTCTCATGTGTGAAACTTCATGTTTATGAAGGTCTAAAGACACTGATGATTAAATTTATATTAAAAACATACACAAAACAGTACTATATTTTTCCTATGTATATATATAAATGAATAGAAAGAATCTGGAAGGAGGCATGCTTAATTAATAACAATGAATACCTCTGGAGAAGTAGGGCCGGGAAGGGGATGGAGATGGTTTTCTAAGAGGACTTAAGCTTTATCTGTGGTATTGAATACTTATATCATTTATAATTTTAATAATTAAAATAATTTTTTTAATGAAAATGTTTAATGCAATTGATTTTCCTCTTTGCCAAAGAGGACTGTTAACAGTATTTGCCAGGACCATCACCTGGGTCCCTGTAATCCTACATCAGTGCTTGTGACCCTTGCCACCAGTACATGATTTATATAGACTTTTCCCACCACAAAAGAATGGGCATTATAGAGATTTGTTCTACATTAGGCTCCCTCACACACAGATAATGACCAAGAAAAAATAACTAACACAGGTATCCCTTAAAGCTCTGTTTGCAAGTTCGTTATGAACAATAACCTGGGTTTGAGAGTTATTTATTCAGTACCTATTCTGTGCCCGGGATCAGAGTAGACACTGACATACAAAGATGCATGAAAGTGATCTTGACCTTAAGGAAAGGTGGAGAGAGTGGGCAGACACAAATAAGAGAATGAAAATATAGTGAGAGAAAAGTGAATGGAAGTCTGAGCCTGGTGCATGGGGAATGCACAGGATGGGGTAGCAAATGGTGCTGAGGACTACGGTAAAGAAGGAATCAGGGAAGACTTGTAGTGATATTTAAATGGATTCTTGAAGCACGAGTAGGTGTGTGCTAGGGAAACAAGAAGAAACTGGCATGACCAGGCAAAAGAACTGTTAAACTTCTGTGTCAAAAATCACTAGTGGTCCCTGTTGATCATCCAAAGTATGGGTTTGTACATACTGAGCAAGGCAGAGCACAATCATTACGGTGTCTCAAAAGGGAGGTGATAGGTAAGGTTACTTTTTTAAAATGGAAGTATAGTTGATTTACAGTGTTTTGTTAGTTTCAGGTGTATAGAAAAGTGATTCAGTTATATATGCACACTTGTTTTTTCAGGTTCTTTTCCTTTATAGTTTATTACAAGACATTGAATATAGTTTCCTGTGCTCTACAGTAAATCCTTGTTGCTTATCTGTTTTATATATAGTAGTTTGTATCTGTTAACCCCATACTCCTAATTTTTCCCTCACCCCCTCCCTTTCCCCTTTGGTAACCATAAGTTTGTTTGCTATGTCTGTGGAGTCTGTTTCTGTTCTGTATATAGATTCATTTGTATTATTTTTTAGATTCCACATATAAGTGATATTATATAATATTTGTCTTTCTCTGACTTCACTTAGTATGATATTCTCTAGGTCCATCCGTGTTGCTGTAAATGGCAATATTTCATTTTTTTATGGCTAAATAGTATTCCATCATATATATTATATATACCACATCTTCTTAAACCAATTGTCTGTTGATGGGCATTTAGGTTGTTTCCATATCTTGGTTATTGTAAATTGTGCTGCTATGAACATTGGGGTGCATGTATCTTTTTTTTTTTATTCTTTTTTTTGTTGGGGTATAGTTGTTTTACAATGTTGTGTTAGTTTCTACTGTACAGCGAAGTGAAGTAGAGTTCCCTGTGCTATACAGCAGGTTCTTATTAGTTATCTATTTATACATATTAGTGTATATATGTAAATCCCAATCTCCCAATTCATCCCACTCCCCAACTCCACTCCCCGCTTTCCCCCTTGGGTGTCCATACGTTTGTTCTCTACAACTGTGTCTCTATTTCTGCCTTGCAAACCAGTTCACCTGTACCATTTTTCTAGATTCCACATATATGCGTTAATATACGATATTTGTTTTTCTCTTTCTGACTTCACTCTGTATGACAGTCTCTAGGTCCATCCACGTCTCTACAAATGACCCAATTTCGTTCCTTTTCATGGCTGAGTAATATTACATTGTATATATGTGTCACATCTTCTTTATCCATTCATCTGTCAATGGGCATTTAGGTTGCTTCCATGTCCTGACTATTGTAAATAGTGCTGCAATGAACACTGTGGTACATGGATCTTTTTGAATTAGAGTTTTTGTCTTTTCTGGGTATATATCCAGGAGTGGGATTGCTGAATCATATGGTAACTCTATTTTTAGTTTTTTAAGGAACCTCCATACTGTTCTCCATAGTGGCTGCACCAATTTACATTTCCACCAACAGTGTAGGAGGGTTCCTTTTTCTCCTTACCCTCTCCAGCATTTATTATTTGCATACTGTTTGATGATGGCCATTCTGACTGGTGTGAGGTGATATCTCATTTGTAGTTTTGATTTGCATTTCTGTAATAATTAGTGATATTGAGCATTTTATCATGTGCCTGTTGGCCATCTGTATATCTTCTTTGGAGAGATGTCTATTTAGGTCTTTTCTCCATTTTTTTGATTGGAAGGGAAATTTACTTAGCTAGAGGCTGCAGTTAATCGTCAGATGGTCTTAGGTGGCAGTTAAAATGTGGTCTGGGCAGAATTTGTAAATGAGATGAGTTGTTGGAAGAGCCAGTGGTCCTATCTATAGAACACATGAGTCCCCAAAGTTAGTTGTTAGCTTATCTATGGTTTTACTTGGAATATGTGAATCAGGAGGAATTAGGGTTCAGCCAGTTTGAGCTTAGATAGTGTGTGTGATACATTATGGTTCAGTGCAGTTGATCTGTTTTGTGAGTCATGATGCATTTTTCAACTTGCATTTCTGTTTTATTTCTCAGGATCCATTTGTGCAAATGTACAAGGACATGAAAGGCCGTGGCCCGATTATAAGTGTTGCATGAAAGTAATTACTGAGATTGGATGTCAGCCCTAGGGCCAGGCAGTGATAAATGTTTTTCTTTTCCTCATTGCCTAGTAGGTCCCTGGGACTTTACTGACAGCGGGACCAGCCGTGGCTTCGGTGTGTGGCGGGAGGCAGGAGAAAAACTGTGAGCCTTCTGATGTCAGAGGCGGAGAAGTGTGTCTAAAAAGGTTGTCAAAGCAGGGAAAGCCTGAGATGAGGATCTTGAACCAGTGTAAGAAAGAACAAAGGATAAGGTTTAAGCTGAACAAGTGGGAGTCTTCATGATGTGTTTGCATATAATACCAGAGGCCAAGAAGTTTGTTGAAAATGCACACACCAGATAAGAACCAGATGGTCCCCAAAGTCCTTTCCAAATCTGAAACTTAATGTACCAAAAAGATAAAGGTAGAAGAGGGCCAGGGGGCTTCCCTGGTGGCGCAGTGGTTGAGAGTCTGCCTGCCAATGCAGGGGACACAGGTTCGAGCCCTGGTCTGGGAGGATCCCACGTGCCGCGGAGCAACTGGGCCCGTGAGCCACAACTACTGAGCCTGCGCGTCTGGAGCCTGTGCTCCGCAACAAGAGAGGCCGCGATAGTGAGAGGCCTGCGCACCGCAATGAAGAGTGGCCCCCGCTTGCCGCAACTGGAGAAAAGCCCTCGCACAGAAACGAAGACCCAACACAGCCAAAAATAAATAAATAAAGAACTATAAAAAATGGTTAAGATGGAAAAAAAAATTATAAAAAAAAAAAAAAAAAAAAAAGAAGAGGGCAAGAGAGAATATAAAGAAATGTATGGATATAAGGAAAAGGAAGTGGTCATAAAATACATAAAATGTTATCAAGGACAGCTTCTTACCCACTCATTGCAGCAGCCACTTGATGGGTGCTCATCAACCATCTCCATGAACACCTTTCAAAGAGGTCATATACTACTTCAGAATGTGTCCATTTGTGTGTGTGTGTGTGTGTGGACAGTTTTAATCATTGCCTGAGGTAAAACTGGATCATCTGTAGTTTCCACTTATTTTTTCTGCCTTGGGTACTAGACAGTCTGTATCTTATCTTTCACACAAAAGAGACCTGCAAATTTTTGAAGAAAAGTGATCAATTGTATCCTCTCATCAAAGTGTTCCTTATTCCTGGTTAAAATCTATTAAAAATTTTTCTTTTCATTTTTATTCTGACATGTTCTTACTATATACCTATAGGAATAAATTATAAACATGCATATAATTTTTTACTTTTTATCATTTTGATATTGTTAGATTTTTTAACAGTTAATAAACCTTTTAGTTTTGAATAGTATTATATCGATAGAAAAGTTGCAATCTCACTTACTCCACACCTAGTTTCTCCTATTGTTAATATTATTATGATACATTTCTCGTAGCTAATGATCCAATGTTATTAACTAAAGTCCACACTTTACTCATATTTCCTTAGTTTTTACCTAATGGACTTTGAAAGTCCATTTTTCACATGCCAGTTTTCTGGCCTTTATAATCCTGGTCAAAGTCCTTTTTAAATGCCCAGAAATAAGCATGATTCTCCACATATGATCTAGTCAGAGCAGCTCTCTGGTGAAAAACTAGATAGTGAACAAAAATAAGAAAAGGAGGGTGGGGCAACCCCAAGGACAGATGTAGGGTCAACAGCCAGAAGGTTGTCTTTTTTTTTTGTATTTTATTTTATTTATTTTTTATACAGCAGATTCTTATTAGTTATCTATTTTACACATATTAGTGTATGTATATCAATCACAATCTCCCAATTCATCCCACCACCACAGAAGATTGTCTTTGAAAAGCTCTACACTTCTTGGGACTTCCCTGGTGGTCCAGTGGTTAAAACTCCATGCTCCCAATGCAGGGGGCCTGGGTTCAATCCCTGGTCAGGGAACTAGATCCCACATACCTCAACTAAAAGAGCCCACATGCCAAAACTAAAGATCCCGCTGGCTGCAACTAAGACCCAGCACAGCCAAATAAATAAATATTTTTTAAAAAAATCTCTACACTTCTCATTGATTAACTCATTTAATCCTCCTAACCACCAAGCAGTTACAGAGGCTCAGAGAGATTAACTGACCTTCCCAGGGTCACACAGAGCTAAATCTCGAATCCAGGTGTGTCAGACTCAGAAGCTCAATGCACTGCCTCCCACTGGTATATCTTTTTTTTTTTTTTTTTTTTTTTTTTTTTTTTTTTTAAATTTTTATTTATTTATTTATTTTGGGCTGTGTTGGGTCCTCGTTTCTGTGCGAGGGCTTTCCCCAGCTGCGGCGAGCGGGGGCCACCCCCCATCGCGGTGCGCGGGCCTCCCACCATCGCGGCCCCTCCCGCTGCAGAGCACAGGCTCCAGACGCGCAGGCTCAGCAGCTGTGGCTCACGGGTCCAGTCGCTCCGCGGCACGTGGGATCCTCCCAGACCAGGGCTCGAACCCGTGTCCCCTGCATTGGCAGGCAGACTCTCAACCACTGCGCCACCAGGGAAGCCCCCCACTGGTATATCTTAAACAAAGTCTGCCATGTCTGCTATTCACGAACCACTCATTGTTCAGACAAGATGGCAGCATGAGGGGCATTTAACCATCCTCTGCCGGTGAATTCACTTATTTAACAAACATTTTAGTTCCTACTATGGAGGAGAAATGGCTTTATTTTGCAATCGGGACTTTGGATAGAAATGAAAGGCAGCCTGGAGCATGGGGCTCCAGCTCTAATATGTGAGTGTGAAATGTAAATCTATTAGTAGTCATTAGAATTCTTTACCCTTAACTGACAGGCTTCCAAGAACACTAAATGCAATAAACTCTGCTTAATCATGTGATTGGAGTTGGCAATAAAGATGGACCATGATTAGGAAACCGATAGTACCCAGGTCCATAAATGTGCCATTTGGACTTCTGTCTAAAATGAGTAGGACATTTATCAGGGTTCAGAGGTAAACGGGTGACTCTAAACGAATCACAAGGTTGAGAACCACTGGTTTACAGACTAGGTTCTATGTGGGTGAAAGACGATGTAAAAGAAAGTCCTTTTTGATCTTTTGATGTAAATTGTCCACTTCATTGTTCATGTAAGGAAATTGTGATATTATAGACATGTAGTGATGCTGTCAGCCACCATTTATTACACCCATGGTACTGTGAGCCGGCCTCTATCTTGAGTGCTTTACATACATTTCCTTATTTAACATTCAAAGACTGTTAGGGTGATGTCCTAATTACTAGTCCACAAAGAGTGAACTGAAGCTTGGAAAGATTAAGCACTTGCTGTTAGCCATTTAGTACTGAGCCAAGGTTTGAGCCTGGGTCTGCCTGGATGGGGATGAGAAGGGTGCAGTTTACTTGCTCAAGCATGAGCCAGATGAGTCGGGGAAAGTGTGCTGAGTGGCTGACCTTGATCAGGTCCACCACCAGGGTTTTGGAAATGAAGATGTCCTTCAGAGAAGAGACGGATGGAAATATTCGTCTAGTCCTGGGATGTAATAATGTGTTGTGGTACTAAGGTCTTATGGTCTAGATGCCAGGCTAGAACTTTAAGAAGCCAAGCTTCACCTGAGAGTGGATTGATGAGTTTGATATGGTGTGTTCAGATTAATAGGGCAAACTGTTAGATGCATTCAGGTATGAGGAAATAAACTTTACCTCTCTGTGAGAGTAGGAGGAATGTGAGAAAGAAAGGGGAGCAGGAAACATAAATATAGGAGAAGAAGGGAGACAATGACGTGTGGTTTTGAAACTGCCCAGCATTGTCTTCCTACACTGAATATTGGTAAAATAGCAAACATTTTCTGAGTACTTACCATACACAAGCATTTGTGTGAGCACTTCACAGCTCTACAAAATAGGTGCAATATAGATGAAAAAAATAAAGCTCAGAGAGGTGAAGTAACTCTCATGAAGTCACTCAGGTCTGTCTGACTCAAAAGCTAAGGAAGTGTACCATTTCTTAACCCATGGATGCATCACCCATGGTTCAGCCAGGATGTCTTTCGAACCCTCCTCTAAGAAAGTATAGAGACAAAGAAAGGTCTGCAGGGAAGGTTTGTGGATGATCTGAAGTGAGTTTCTCTGGACAGGATTCTCGGAGAGCGGGGCTGTGCACAACACTTGAGAGCCTGTCACTGTTTAGCTATCATGGGGTTGGAAATCTGTACTTTGTTAGCCTGACTGTACTTACGGACTTTGTGTTCTCTTTGCTTATGTCTCTTTTTCTTCAGCCAGGTTCCTTTGGAAAGATCCAGCCTGCTTTGCTGTGCTGAGAGAGACAATGTTCTTTTGTTCGTGCTTGAGACACAAAGCAGGGAAAAACACTTCTCTGTCGGGGTGGAGGAAAGGATGGAATGGGATGGAGGGAAGCATGAGGATAACAGTGAATATCAAGATGAGAGAAGCCTGAAAGTGAGCCCCACGTACACACACACTTCTGGGTCCTTTGCTCCAGGACAAAAGGGAGAGCAGGGAAAGGGGGCAAATGCCTTTTTACTTACTTAGGCTGTTGTCCTCTCTTGACTGTAGCTGCTCCCTGTGAAACAGGTGTCCAGTGGAACATATATAGGGGTTCTTTGGGGGGGGGTTGTCTCTATCGTTGACCTCTCCACTGTTTGTTCCTTTGATCTGGGATAAACTAGCCTGATGTATGTTGAAGTCCATCAACTCCTTCTTTTCTCCCATATGACCCTACTTGATGCTGGGGTCCTCTTGCCCCAAAGGCAGCCTTCTCGAGTAGCGTACCCACAAGATAGCTCAAGCCTGCCTATCTTTTTCACTGTGCACTTGGTCAGAGAACAATCCCACGTCCTTGCCATGCCTGTTGGGAATCTGACTAATTAAAAAAACGACTGCAGTTTAATTGATGTTGTACCGGCTAAGCCTAAAACAGTGCCTTGTCTGAGTACATTGGCTGTGCTACTTTAGCAAAGAAGCAGGTTGCTCCTCGACTGTCCCTTCGGTCCTCCTTGTCATCACTCCCCAGTGCCTTTTCCCTCTGCCCAAATGGTACAGAGGGCAGATCAGCAATTCCAGGGCATAATCATAACTTCAGCTGGAAAATGTCTCTCTTCTTCTTGCAGGCACTTCTCAAATGTATGAATCTACCTGTCGTTCTCTTAGTGTCCTCCTCACTTGTTTTGGGTAGGGGATGGGAAAGGAGGAAGCAGAAGGAAAACGTGGTAGAGAGGAGGAACTCACAAACCTGATATTTCTTTTAGACTTTTTGGTTTTTGTATGCAAGCTGCTGGTGATGGGGTGATAGCTAGAGAAGCAAATCTAACTTTGTTTTTAGCAAGTTCGAGGGCACACATCTTTTTTCAGAATTGAAGGTGGAAAGTACAAGCACCTGTTTTCCTCAGTTTTAGCACCTAATGTTGTCAGTGTTGGGGTTTTCCCAGAAGTCAGAGGCAGCAGGAAAAATCTTATTAAACATTCGATTATGTGCTTTAATGCAACAACAAGGGTGCAGAACTATGCTTATTGCAATCATAGGTCAATTTGGGACTAAAATGAAATAGCGAAAGGGCTGACAGCCCAGCCCATAGTGGTTGTTAAATCAGTGACAGCCACTATAATTCAGCAACCCCAAATTTGAAATCTGTAGGGCCAATTATGTTCCAGAATTCATAAGATTTAGGATTTTAAAATGGTAATTCTAAAATAAAATAACATAAAATGGTAATTCTATGTATTATATAGTACCCCCAGGGGGTCTGGAGCAAAACCCTCTAATCAAGTACATTAATATTTCTGCAGTAAAACATATAAATAGTCACAGTAACTGGTTTACATAAAGACTTTAAATAAATTAATGTCAGTGCAGGTGATGATTCGCCACTAAATGAGTCCAGATCAGTATAAGGTTTTGGCATCAAATGAGTTGTGAACAAATTGCCAGCTTTCAGAGTTCCTTAGATTTCAGTTTCTGACGAAAACGTTGTGGACTTGAATTAAGAATACAAGGTCTTTGCCCTGGGAACTGAAAACCAACAAACCAAGTCACTAGACTGTAGCTATCCTCACTGCTGAATCCCAACAATGCATCATTGATCCGACCCTTTACAAAATAAACTGTGCTTCATTTGACCCATTCATGTTTTACTGAGCTAGCTGAAAACAATGCCCTTTCTAAGTGCATCAATTGTTCTACCACTCTGGCAAAAGTACTTGGTGTCTAGCAGACAGGCCTCTTGGATGACTATAGCAGTGCAGAGATTTATTAAACGGTGCCCCGCTAGTTAACAAGCATTCATACAACTCTGAAACATGCCTAATTATAACCAGGGAGTGTCAGGCATAAGGCTGAGTTCATTGGAAATTTTATCCACCTTAAAGAGTATAGAGTACACCCCTTAGTTATTAGTCCCTTTAAAGTATTACATTCTGGCTACTGTCAGTTGATTATACATGTCATGGACTTTGGCCAAGCTCCTTCTACTATTGAATGGCTGATTTTTTTTTTAAGTTTAAATAAAGGTAGAATAAATACTATAAATTTAATGTAGAGTCCTCAGTTTTCTTACATTTATTGTTGGGCTTGAGATATTTACTATCAATTAATTGACTTATTTAAAATAATACACTGTAGAAAGCTTCATGTTATGCTAAAAATATTTTTAGTATTAACTTATTAGAGCAATAAGAGATATTTTTAGCACAATGTCAAAAGTGCCCTAGAACTTTAGAATTGAGAGTATGTTCATAACTTCCACAGGTTGGCATGAAATGTAATTTTCAAGAAATACACGGGATATTAAATGTTCAATTCAGAACAGTAGTTATCCTTGTAAGAAAGGGAATGCAATCTTTGAAGGGGTACATAGGAGCTTACACCTGTAATGATAAAATTTTATTCTTTGAGCTGGATTAAGGGCAAATGGGTGTTTATTATTTTTTATACATTTAATGCCTGAAATATTTCATGATACATTAGATATACCTGTACAGTTTGCATTAATTCATCTAAGCTAGGGACAGAGAAGCACAAAATATACTTCTATGTCAAATATCTTGAGAATGATGAACTGTTTACTATTCAGCCATTCTTCTGTGGATTAGCTTCTTGTGTCCTTTGATGTTTCTTGATCGTTGAATGCCCTTCATGCTCAGAATTCTTTGTAGGAATTAGTTGGCAGATAAAGAGGAAGGCTTGCAGACAAAGTGCCTGTGGAAAATGATTCCTTTTTTTTTTTTTTTGGCCGTGCCGTGCAACATGCAGTATCCCAGTTCCCAGACCAGGGATGGAACCTGCACCTCCTATGTTGGAAGCACAGAGTCTTAACCACTGGACCACCAGGGAAGTCCCCCGTGATTCCATTTTGAATGTGAAGTGTGACATTTTAGTCTTACAGGGAGATTGAAAGCACTGGAGGAACTCCTGGCCTCCTCCAAGGCCTCTGCGATCACATTCCTGCCCCCTCAGTCATCTCTTGCATGTCTCCTCCTAGACTTACCTTTGCATGATGCAGAAGTTGGTCATTTGTCATGCTCTCTGCATTTTTGGTTCTGTGCTTCCTTTCTCATGGAAACTATTGAAAATAAGGCATCATTATTACATGGGAGAGGCCTTTCCCAGAATCCCAGTCTTTTTCCCATAAAAGTTGACATGTAAAAAAAGCCAGAGTCCACATTAGTCAGTCTTAACAAGATGTGGGAACCTAATCATGGATCTATTTGGTAGGCAGAAAAATGTTCTTGAAAGCAAATGCTAAACAAGCTTTATGAAAATGCTTATTTAGCACTATTTACACAAACTTTACTATATTTAACAATTTCTCCTATTAAAATTTTGTTCTCCTTTTAGATATCATCCCAACAGTTATATAACATTCCATTATGAATGTAGTTCGGATAAGAAAGGTCTTTGATATCATGTGCATCTGTGTTATGTATAATGCTTGCAATAAGAGATGTTCTTAGAATCTTGGAGAAATATGTTTATTTTCCTGAAGTAAAATATGTTACATTTGAAATCCTCAAATAAACTCATGCTTTTCAAAATTTCTTGCTTCATAAAGAGGACATCTAGGTTTTGCTGGTGACGTTTACCTTCTGCCTGTGGGCTGGTCTTTGTGGAATGGGCAGCTTTAAGGCCTGCTGGCTCAGTAGGTGTCTCTGCTATTAACCTCCCAAAAGAGGTGTGGGGAACACCAGGAGGGGAACCAAGGAAGAGCAAGAAGTCAAAGGCTGCTAAGAGTGTCCATTAAATAGGGTAAAGGAAAGAGAACTAGGGGCATGGATCCTGTAAGTCTCTGTGATTTGGGGAATGAAGCCAGGACCCTGGTTTTCTCAGTTCCACGGACAGTGGCCAGGGTCAGTTTCACGTGAATGTGCACACCTGGCCCTGAGAAGGACCAATCTACAGCTGTAAGGAGCCCAGAGTAAATTCACTGCTATTAGAAAAGCAATCCAAAATTATGCTCTTCAAAGCATGGAGTGATTACATATCTTCCGCAAAAGGAGACTCCAGTGTTCAATTGCAGAATATCCTAATGGTCTGTTTCTAAGGGTTAAATTAGCCAGAATACGTTTGCTTGTAGGCAGTTACCTTGTTAAGAGCTGATTTCTACAGCAGAAGATTTTCTAAGATATTGCAGACCTGGTGACTTCAGCATAGTGATCTAATAATTCCTTTTTAGTGCCTCCAAACTGTATTGGGAATGATGATAACAAACCTATATAGCACCTTAGGGTTTACCAAGTGCTTTCTCCCACCCTTAAATGCAGGAGTAGAGCTCTGGACAGAGAATCAATTGGTAGAGTATAAAGGAACTCTGCATAGCGAGAATTCTGATCCGGCTTTGATGGGGACTGTAAGCTGTGTAACATGTACATTCATTCATTGGTTATCTTTGGTGTTTCTCTTACATGCCAGGTGCTGTTCAAGGCATGGAGACATTGCAATAAATGAAACTGAGTCCCTGTCCTAATGGAGCCTACATTTTTACAAAAGAAAATGTGGCAGGGACTTCCCTGGTGGTCCAGCAGTTAGGACTGCACGCTCCCAATGCAGGGGGCCCGGGTTCGATCCCTGGTTGGGGAACTTGATCCCACATGCCGCAGCTAAGAGCCCGCATGCCGCAACAAAGATCCTGAATGCTGCAACTAAGACCCGGTACAGCCAAATTATAAAAAATATATATATGGCAAATACCAGTTAGTGAGAAGTACTCTGAAGAAAAACATAGGAGGATAAAGGGCTAGAAAAGTAAAGCAGGAGAAGAGGGATGCTGTCTTGTGTAAAGTAGTCAAAGAAAGCACTTCTAAGGAGATGACATTTGAGTAGAGACCAGCATAAATCAAGGAGGTATGCTATGTGGCTATCTGGAAGAACAACATTCCTGGCAGAGGTAACAGCACGTGCAAAGCATATTCTGAGGCAGAAGTACATTTACCTCATTTTTTACTTTTTATTATGGAAACACTTAAACATATACAAAAGTAGATAGAATTGTATAATGAACCCCCTGTATCCATCACTCTGCTTCCATACTCCCAGCCAATTCACCAGCCTCCCTCTGCATACTGGATTATTTGAAAGCAAATCCAAGATGTCAGATAAATATTCAGTATGTATTTACAAAGGTACAAATACTTTTCTTTGACTTGACACTCTATCATTATCATATAAAAATTATCAACAATTCCTTGATATCATCCGATATTCATTAGTGTTCAACTTCCCCATATTGGCTCATATATATTTTTACTAACTGGTTTGTTAAAATCAATTTTTAAATGCGGTTATCTGGAGGGTCTGAAAAATAGCAAGGAGTATAGTGTGGCTGGAAAGAATAGAACTCAATACCATGTCTCACAGCCAGTTAAAGTAAGTGAAAGAAGGTGAGCAGAGGTTATCAGGAGAAAATGAACAGGCTGGTACTGGCCGGCAGAGATGCACAAGCTTCTGTTTGCATTTGTGGGGAGTATTGGTCTGTTTGCCCAGCCTCCAGAAGGAGCCATCCAGGAGATGAGATTGCCCCACTCCTGAGGTCCTTGAATTTTTTGCTCTCAGACACTCCTCAAAGTGGCCAGGCAGGAGAGAATACCAACATTTCTGCTCAGCACTAAACTGGGAACCTTTATACACCAGCTCTTCATTCTCACAATAACCCGGCAAGATACTAATTCTTATTTATAAAACATGAAACTGAGGCTCAGAGAGGTCAGGTGTCTGGGACGGTGTAGAGAACAGAACTGAGCACTGGCCTATGTGGCCCCAAAGCTGGTCTTCACTTCCTGATACGATGTATTATATATGCATTTGTTTATTGTTTGTTCCCCCCACCCGACCAGAATATAAGCTCCCCGGGGGCAGGGATCTTGTCTGTTTCATTCAGGCCTAGAAAAGTACCTGGCACATAGGAGAAATTAAAAATATTAATTCAATAAGTAAATGTACATGTTATATACTTGAGTCTCACAGGAAATGCTTTTGCAAGGATCATCTCTACAAATTTCAGGGTCTTCATGGCTCAGTATGAGACTTTCCACCTTCTCTCGACCTTCTTCAATTCTTTCTAGATCCACAGCTCTGGGATGGCTTGGAATGCCATCAGGGTTGGGCAAGGTGAAGAAGGCTCAGGACTGATCCCAAATGCGATACTATCTTACACCTACTAGATTGGTAAAAAGCAAGGTCTGAAAATATCAAGTGTTAGTGAGGATATGGATTAACAGGAATTCTTACATGCCACTGGTGGGAGTGTGAATTGATACAATCACTTTGAAAAAGCTTGGTACTAGTTTCTAAACTTGAACTTGCTCATACTCTGAGACTCAGCAATTCCGACCTCCACCCCTGCACTCCTAGACATTATTCGTAGAGAACTTGTAACTGTTCACCAGGTGACACATTTGCAGCAGCATTGTTCATAATGGCAAAAAAGTTAAAATAAAAACCCACTAAGCAACCCAAACATCCAAGGACTTTAGAGTGAATTCATAAGTTTTGCTATCATCAAGCAACAACACAGATAAATTTTAGAAACATAGCTTTGGGTTAAAAAAAACAAATGAAGTGGCAGAAGACTAATTCAATATGATATTTTAATAAAGCACAAAACAAGGAAAATGAAACAGTACAAAGTTTAAAGATATATACATATGTGCCACAACTACTTTTTAAGCATTGGAAAAATAAACACAAAAATTGAAGATTGTGGCTACCACTGAAAAAGAGGCAGAGGAAAGAGGTAGGAGAAGAACATATAAGTAGATGCAAAAAAACCCCAATAATGTTTAGTTCTTAAGTTTGGGTGGTGTGTTCATGGCTGCTTATTAAAATGCCTCAAATCTTAGATATAAAACTACGTGACTTCTTTTATATGTATCGGCTATCAAATAAGTGCGTAAATCAAGCCAGCCAGCCCAGGATGGAGCTGTGTGTGAAGGCACTATGTCTGTCATCCGCACAGACATCTGCTGGCTGCTGTCAGGAGTATACTTTGGGCATCTGGAAGCTGTTGTTTACTGCATCATTGGTGCCAAGAGGTGAGCTGAATCCCATAAGTGAGAAATGAAACACTCAAACTTGGGACTCCTAAGTACACATCTAGTAATTATGCACCAGAGAGGAGACTTCATTCAGGGAAAGAATAATTTATTTGTATCTAAACATTCCTTTACTGTTTGACAATGTGGTGATCCCACCGAGAGGTACCAGGGATTCAAATGTGTTCTTTTATAAACATTTTTCTTCATGCCCATCGTGTTGTATAAAGCTGCCAAAGATCATGCCTTAGATTCAATTGGGCTCTTCTCCACATACAGGGAGGCACACAAACTCTCAACTACATATGTGGAATTAATGTGTCTGATAACACTTGCCTCATGTGAGAAAAGTCACTGATTTCATCACTCTTTATAGCAGTTTCAGGAGTCCTGGCAGCTCTTGCAATCTATAAATGGGGTAACTTCATTAATTCTAATTAAGTGTCAGAAATGAAAATCAAAAACACACATTAAGACTTTTCCCTTGATAAGGAATGTTAACAACATGTGACCTTAGCTGTGTGACAAAGACAATACTTGTACTGTAGTCTACGGTGTCAGACTCTTGGGGAGAGTATTAAAAGTGCTCTGAAAAGGAAATTTCTTCATTATTTTTAATGATAAGTTTTAGACAAGAAAAATCTATAACTAGGCTTACTTTCTTCATAATGAAGATGAAGATTTATAAATCACCCAGAGGATATGATCAATGTAAATAAGCTGGTCATTTAGATACATTTATTTTTTGGTTTATATTGTCAATGAAAGTGTCTTTATCACATGAACCAGGTAATTGCTGAATCTTTACCTTACTTTCTTCAGACAAGACACAGTCTCAATCATTGATCTAGGCTACAAGGCAATTTTCTTACAAAATTAAAAATAGCTTTTCAGTGGGAAGCAGCAGCATAGCACAGAGAGATCAGCTCAGTGCTTTTTGATGACCTAGAGGGGTGGGATAGGGAGGATGGGAGGGAGGCTCAAGAGGGAGGGGATATGGGGACATATGTATGCGTATGGCTGATTCACTTTGGTGTGCAACAGAAACTAACACTGTATGGTGAAGCAATTATACTCCAATAAAGATCTATTGAAAAAATAGTTTTTAATAAACCAATTAAAGAAGGCTGTGTGTGTATGCATAATATATACACCACATATATAATATACACATACATATATATGAAAAATGTATTTTTAAACTGCCCACTATTCTTAGAATAAGTAGCAACAGGTTTATAAAAATAGCAAACTGATTTTCTAGTAAATTAATTCACATGTAATTTCAAAAAATTATGGTCATCCAAAAATGGCACATTGCATAGAACATGATATACAGGTGTTATTTTGTTGCTTAAGGATCTGGTCACTTTCCTGGGACTATTTCTTACATTTTTATTAGTATTGTCCTTTATAAACTTTTGATTTTTAGGCATCATGATAATACAATATCTGTCCATTCATTCATTCAACAAATATTTATAAAATGCCAGACACTTTGCTATGATAATGATTAAAGAGGATCCTTTACCTCACAGAACTTTCTACTTAGTGATGGAGAAAGACGTTAATGAGATATCACAAAAAGAAACTTACAAAATGTGGATAAAGAAAAGGTATATGGTGCTTAAAGATTATAATAGGGTAAATACACCTTATTTAGAAAGGATCTCAGAAGGCTTCCCCCAGGACGTGATGTTTGATGTGAGGAAGCCCAGATATATAAAATCCATGATTTGCATCTTATTTTCACTAGAATTCCTTTTAATGGCTGGTGTTTTGATAGAATCGTTCTCAAAGATATATGATTAATTTTAATCAAATCCACAAAAATTGATTACTTTGTGACAGGTAGTATGGAAAAGAACTAAAATAATGAAAGTTCTTGCCTTCAGTGAGTTTACTGAGTAGGGAGAAAAGCACAATACAACAATATAAAACAAAACTTGATAAGCAAAATAAGTGATATACAAGCAAAAGCACGGAAGAAAAACTTTCTTCTAGCTAGTAGACTCTAAAATATTTTCACTGACTGTGTGGCATATAATTTGGGCCTTGCATTATAGGTGGGAATTTGAAGATAGACATGGGAGAGAAAGCATTTCAGTTAAATGTACAAATGGGAAAACATGAAACGTATTCTAGAAATTGTGGGTCCAGTTTGAGTTCTGTAAGAAGAAGTAGTGAGAGTTGAGGCCGGAAAGTTAGATTCGAATCAGGCTGTGACAGCTCTTGATTGCTATGCTGAGGTTTGTACAAGACTCAGAAAGTAGCAGAAGATAAATTATTGGACGAATGCAACCAGCCCTGCTCAGCTCTCCCATTTCATAATGTAGCTCTGAGCCTAGGAAATGATAAACTCTGACATCCCCTGTCTCTATCTGTTCCTTCATCTGATTAAAACAGAGACCAGCTACTTGTGTGCATTTGGAGAAACCCAAAGGGCCTGCGTCTTTGAGATCAGGAACCCAGTCCTATTTATACTGTTATGTCTAGTACGTCACATAAGCTTGACCTGAGATTAGTGCTTAATCACTGTTAGTTCCTGTATTTATCGTCTCAATCATTAGGTAGAAACCAATAAAAGAAAGACAAGAGCCGATATATTCCCTTATATTTTTAAAATTACATTAAAAAAATCTGAACAGACATAATCAAATACAATGTACTGTATTGGGCATTGGCTTGAAAAAAAAAAACAGGTGAAAAAGGCATTCTTGGGACATTTGGGGAAATTTGGCTGTGGCCAGATACATGAGGATACTGTGGGATTATTATTCATTTTCCTAGGTGCTTGCAACTAACTTTCAAGTATTCAGCAAAAAAATACATATATACACACACATACACAGATAAAGCAAATATACCAAAACATTACTAATTGTTGGATCTGGGTGAATGATATGCAAGTGTTCATTTTAGTATTCTTTTAACTTTACTATATGTTTGAAATTGTTCATAATAAAAAGTTGGGAAGGATTTAAATTCCAAAGATATATTCCACCAACACCTGAAATTAACAAAATCTTATATCAACTATATCTCAATTAAAAAAATCACACACGGGCTTCCCTGGTGGCGCAGTGGTTGAGAATCCACCTGCCAATGCAGAGGGCACGGGTTCTATCCCTGGCCTGGGAAGATCCCACATGCCGCGGAGCAACTAAGCCCGCGCGCCACAACTACTGAAGCTCACGCGCCTAGAGCCCGTGCTCCGCAACAAGAGAAGCCACCACAGTGAGAAGCCCAAGCAGCACCACGAAGAGTAGCCCCCGCTCGCCGCAACTAGAGAAAGCCCGTGCACAGCAACGAAGACCCAACACAGCCAAAAATAAATAAATAAGTAAATTTATTTAAAAAAAAAAAATCACACACACACAAATATACTTCATCAGTCAGCGTTCTTAGTTTCTAGTAAAGAAACCAACTCTGGCTAATTTAGGAAAAAGGTTTTTATTAAAAAGGTAATGGGTAGCTCTCAGATTTTGGGACACCTTGAAAATCATACTACCCCACACGTCCTGTGAACTCCTCACTCTGGCCCCATCGACCTCACAGCTTGTTCTGCCACTGATGCTGCAACGGTTGCCTTGTCTTCCTCCGGAGACACAATATAGCTGCCATTGAACTGCTGCCTCTCCTGGGCCAGAATGGATTTTGTAAGCATCTGACTGGGGTAGCCCATGCCCTGACCACAAGGGAGTCTGAGAATGCACGAATCTTGCATTTCAGTTTCTATAGTGGAATGCTTGGCCTGCTTCATTAGGTGGGGGATTCTCCAGAAATAGCACGGTGGTTCAGATATTGATTGGTGAAGAACAGTAACAAAAGCCAACTGCTTCTGCAACTGATATAGAAGTCGATGTTATTAAAGGTGAAAGTTACACTCCTTCCCAGAGGAAGTCACAATTTAATATGTATGTATGTATCTGTCTATCTACCTATCTCTCCATCTATCTAAAGTATTGATAACATACACAGACTTTTTTACATAAACAATAATAACATTTACTGACAATTGCCATGTACCAGATACCACTTTTATATATGTTTATATGAATTAACTAATTTAATGCCCACAGCGACCCCAACGACCCTATGATATAGAGACTAACATTATTATTTTTATTTCCCTTTGAGGAAACTAAAGTTCCAAGGTTAAGTATATTTAAACTATCCAAGTTCCCAGACGTAGTAAGTGGTGGAGCCAGGATTATGAATCCAGATAGTTCCTACGCTCATTAAACACAGCCTCTCTGGTATCATTGTTTTATTACTTTCTTCATTCACTTATCAGTATATGATTGCCCACTTCATTCTGTTAATGGTTGAGTAATAAGGGCAATTGCAATTAATCTAATCATTCCCCTATTGATAAACATTCAGGTTGTCTGATTTTTCCCTAATTAAAACAATATTTCAATAAATGTCCTCTTAGACATTTTCTTTGTGCATATGTATAAGTATTTCCAAGAGTCCTAGAAGTGCAATTGCTGGGTCAAATTGTACAAGCATCTTAAAATTTATAGATATTGCCAAATTGCCTTCTAAAAACTTTTGTACCAATTTACGTCCCACCTCTCTGAGTATGAGTATCTCTCTCTCTTAACCGTTTTCTACGTTTGTGACAATTTAATAGTGAAAAATATTTCATTGTGATTTTAGTTTATATTTCCTTGATCATAGTAAACCTCAGCACCTTTTGTGTGTTCATTGGCTCTTTATATTTTACCCTCTATGAATTGCCCATTTACATCTTTTACCTTGTTTTCTCCATTGGATAAACTTTTTCTTGATTTGAGGGTGTGCTTATATAAAAATCCTTTGTCTGTCATATATGTTATCAATTGTTAAACTTTAAACTGAAAACTGAAGAATTTAAAAGCAACGGAAGTGTGTTACATGTGTGTGTGAGCATGCACACATGCACACTTCTCTATGATTAAAAATCAATCTTAGGGGAATTCTCTGGCGGTCCAGTGGTTAGGATTCTGTGCTTTCACTGCTATGGGCGCGGGTTCAATCCCTGGTTGGGGAACTAAGATCCCGCAAGCCGCGAGGTTCGACCAAAAAAAAAAAAAATTATAATCTGGGGTGAAATCTGAATGAGGCCTGTAGTCTAGTTAAACAGTATTGTGCTAATGTCAGTTTCCTTGCTTTGATATTGTTAAATTAAATATTACCATTGGGGGAAGCGGAATGTTGAGTTTCCTAGAGCTGCTGTAATAAATCACTACAAACTAAGTGATTTAAAACAACAGACATTTGCTCTCTTACATTTCTGGAGGCTAGAGTTCCAAAATCAGGATGTTACCAAGGCCATGCTCTCTCTGAATGCTCTAGAAAAGATTGCTTCCTTGCCTCTTCTGTAGCTTTTAGTGGTTTGCCAGCAATTCCTGGCATTCTTGGGCTTGTAGATACATCACTCCCATGTCTGCCTCCATTGGCACATGGTGTTCTTGTTGTGTCTGTGTACAACTTTCCCTCTTCTTATAAGGACATCAGTCATTGGATTAAGGCCCACCCTAATCCAGGATGCCCTCATTTTAACTTGATGTGAAAGGATGGTTTGAAGCTAGAAGCTGAGAGACTCAATGGAGATGTGTGCATTTATCAAGGTAAGAAGAGACCTGAGCTGGCACACAGGTAGGGAACAGCAAGGAAGGTATTAATGTGAGAAACATTCAGAAAGTAACATGTACAGGATTTAGTGACTGGTTGGATATCACAGAGTAAGTAAGAGAGAAAAGTTGAGAAAAACTCCCAGGTTTCTGGCTAGAGAGCCTGGATGGTTGCAATGCCATTCACTGACGCAATGTGCTGGTGATTCTCCAAGTGCCCCACCAAGCTATTCTCCACCCTTTAGCCATTGCTTTGTGCCCCAGAAAGCTGACCTTTGTGGACTGAATCACCTGGGAACTTTGACCTCTGGTTTGATGGGGTCTCTATGATCTGCTTCATCCTCATCCAGAACCTGGTGGGCAAGACACATCTAGTCAAGTGGTACGTGCAGTTTAATGACAGTGAGAAACCAAAGTTGATAGAGGAGGTGCACGCCACCAGAGTCACTGTTGGAGATGCCAAAACACCAACTTTGTGGAGTTCTGGAACTTTAACACCATTTACTGAAACTATGCCAGTCTCTACTTCTGGATCTGGGTAGATGTCCATGACAACAACCCGGCTATCTACCACTTTGTGGAGATCTTAAACAAATATTGCGACGATGTTTGTGAATTGTCTGCTTTTACATCCAAGGTTTATTCAGTGACAGACTTGACGTTGGTGACTAGCAAGATCTGTGAGACCAGCCAGATGAAGGTGCTGAAACAGCGGCTGAGGCTGCAGTCCCTGGAGTCCATGCCCGGGGACCACCTCTGACAGCCCCTCCTTCAAGTGCCCAGGAGGAAGGCACCCAGCTGGGGCTGGGTCTCAAGAGAGGAGACCGCACCCTACTGCCTCCAGGCCCCAGATGCCCTTAGAGGCCACCTTTGTGTGTACTGAGTAACTGTGCTGTCACTGTGTGATACTGTCAGTGTGTGTGTACAGACCCCCAATAAACTTGTGGTCCCTGCCTGAAAAAACAAACCCAACCTGAAATCAAATCAGGTTGGATTTGGCCACAGCTTCTGTTAGGCAGCCCTTCCTCCATAAGCAGGTAACATCTCTCTCCTCTGGCCCCTTGAGGGCATAGCAGGGATAACAGCTTCTCCTGTTGCTAGAGAACCCTTATTGAATAATCTCTTAAGCCCTTCACTAAACTCTCTTCAGTGACTTCTTGAGCGTATTATCTGTTTCCTGCCAGGACCTTGATTGGTACGGAAGGTGAATAAAGGGGAAGGTGGGGTGAAGTGAGGAAAGGATTACAAATTCACTTTAAGAAACACTGAGTTTAAGGGAATTCCTTTCCCTGGCGGTCCAGTGTTTAGGACTCTGTGCTTCCACTGCAAGGGGCACAGGGTCAATCCCTGGTCTGGGAACTAAGATCCTGCGTGCCACATGGCATGGCCAAAAAATTTTTTGTAATTAAAAAAAATGTTTTAAATAAATAAAAAAATAAGAACATTGAGTTTAAGGTGTTTGTGTGACATCCGAGTGTCAACGTCTATATGGAACTAATGCCAGGAGGAAAGCCTGGACTGGGGTATAGATCTGGTAGCCATTAATAAAAGTATTAGTATATTTGGCAGTTGAAAATAAGTACTAATAATAGGAAATAATTTAAAGCTCAAGGGACAGAAGGCTAGACTCAGGGAAAGATCAGTATTTAAGGAAGCAACTGCAAAATGAGAAGCCTGCAAATGCAATTGAGAAGGAGCGTTCAGAGAAGGAAAAGAAAGATGAGGATGCAATCCTGTCATAGAGGAGAGGTAGGAAAAAGTTTTAAGAAGGAAGGAGTGAACAGTAATATCAAGAATATCAACCTCTTGATTGAAAAGTTCTGAGAATTGAAAATTAGGCTGGGAAATCTTAGGGTTATGGATGAGTTTATCATGGGACTGGTAGGGTTTGAGCATACTGCATGGTGTGAGGAATGAATGGTCAGTGAAGAAGCTGGGCATGTGAGGTTAATGAACACATAGAGTATAAATATTAGCTCAAAACTCAAGTCTGTAAAAAAACGTGTTTGAAACTGTGCACCTCAGATGGGGACTTGAACCCATGTGTCGGGACTGAAACCCACCCTAACTCAGATTGGGACTCGAATCCATGCAGTCAGGACTCGAACCCAGCCAAAACCCATGGTCTTCCAATTGAGATCACACACCTGGTTTTGGTACTTAGTGAAGCTCAGGTTCTTGATGTCTCATCGCAGAAAGAATTCAGTGAGAGACAAAGTGACGGGTAAGAAGTGGATTTATTTAGAGAGAAACACACTCCACAGACAGAGTGTGGGCCATCTCAGAAGGTGAGAGCGGCACCATGGTATGGAGTTGTCAGTTTTTATAAGGGTGGGTAATTTCATAGGCTAATGAGTGGGAGGAGTATTCCAGCTATTTTGGGAAGGGGCAGGGATTTCCAGGAACTGGATCACTTTTTTGATCATAAGAATCACTCTTTGAACGTTATGGTCAGACTTGGAACTGTCATGGTGCCTGTGAGTGTGTCATTTAGCTTGCTGATGTGTTACAATGGGCGTATACTGAGGCTCAAGGTCTAGTGGAAGCTGACTTGTCCGCTATCTTGGACCCATTTGGTTCTAATCAGTTTATGTCATGTCCTCTGGCTATGTCATTCTTTCAAAGGTTGTGCCCTGCCTCCTTCCCTCTGTTTTCATATTGATACATTCCACCAATTCAATTTCTATTTTGAATCCCCCAATTTCAGTTTTGTCAGGATTTTGGAAGATTACTCAGTACAAAGATAAGGGAGGGGATATTTGGAGACTCAGGAATGTTAGACAGGCTGGGTGGTTTTGTCCACCTAGATATACCCTTTCACCTTTCTCCAGCCCAGAGAAACCTATTTCTAGAGTTGGGGAGGAAGATGCCCCCTGTTCTCCCTCCATCTTTATCTCCCTACACCTTGCTCTTCTTCAAGCCATTTTCTCTGTGGCCTAAGTTCTCTCCCCATCTGAAGGCTTGAAATTTTGAAAACAAATGGCAGAAAGATTTTCCTTCCCTATCCCTCCCCAAGGCAACGAACTTATAGATTTGATAGGAAGCAAGATCTGGGAAAGTGGCAAGCTATAGAAGGAGAAAATACCAAGAAAAAAATGGGTTAATATCTCAAATATACTATCTTGTCATATCGATTGGTCTTTAAAGAAGCTAAGTTGGGAAGGGAAGAAAAAAATAGGGTGAGAGTTGAAAGAAGATATGGGGTAAAAGAAGGTTCTCCTGGAATGACTGCAATTGTGATTTTAAAAGCACAAGGAGGGTCCCTTATCTAAAGAAATCTTCCCCATGGATGCAAGAAAATCTACCATAACATGCTCATTGCTTCATGCTCACAAGTTTTATTTTGAGAATCTCATACTTAGATTAAGTCCTTCATAGTCACAGAGATTAATTTATTGACAATCAATTTTTTTGTTTTCCCTGGACTAGACTGTTTGTTGCCTGAGGGGTGGGGGTTATTGAGCCTGGGAAGGGTACCTGAAAGGGAGGGGAAAGTATTAAAAAGGAAGGATTTAGGAAGGGGAATTTTGTCTACTATCAGCTTCTTAGAACTTGTTATATCACACAAACCAATCACAAAAGTAAATTTTCACAATTTACTAATAAAATATATTATAAATAACTTTCTAAAGATGCTCAACATTCAGTACTTTGTAATAATTTCATTTTTTCCTTTTGTCCTCATGGCAGGATCAGCATGGCCATGATCTCTTCTGGGAATAAAGTCATTTCTTTTATCTAGGAAACCCAATGCTAAATAGCAATACATCATCATTCATTGGACTTCTCTGGTGGTGCAGTGGTTAAGAATCCGCCTGCCAATGTAGGGGACACGGGTTCGAGCCCTGGTCTGGGAAGATCCCACATGCCTGCTGCAGAGCAACTAAGCCCGCGAGCCACAACTACTGAGCCTGCGTGCTGCAACTACTGAAGCCCGTGCACCTAGAGCCCGTGCTCTGCAACAAGAGAAGCCACTGCAATAAGAAACCTGTGCACCGCAACGAAGAGTAGCCTCCATTCGCCACAACTAGAGAAAGCCCTCACGCAGCAACAAAGACCCAACACAGTCAAAAATAAATAGATAAAATAAATTTTTTAAAAAATCATCATTCATTGAATTCTACAACCTGATATGTTACAGAAGAAATTCTAACCCCTGTGCATCATAATTAACATCAAGTAGCAGTCGAAAATTGCGGTATAACAAAGAGATACATGGCAATAGCCCTAGCTGGTCAGAACTAAATTAACTCACCAAGGAATTACTTAAGGAGAGGGAAAAATAATCTAGGCTGATGAAACTAAAGGAAAGGTTATAATGGTTGCATTAGTCTGGGTCCAATCAGTAGAGAGAAACCACACAGTGATTTGTGTTTTTTTGTATAATTAATTAATTAATTAATTAATTTTTGGCTGTGTTGGGTCTTCGCCGTGGTGCATGAGCTTCTCATTGCGGTGGCTTCCCTTGTTGCAGAGCACAGGCTCTAGGCGTGCTGGCTTCAGCAGTTGTGGCACGTGAGCTCAGTAGTTGTGGCTCGTGGGCTCTAGAGTGCAGGCTCAGTAGTTGTGGCACACGGGCTTACTTGCTCCGGGGCATGTGGGATCTTCCCGGACCAGGGCCTGAACCTGCGTCCCCTGCATTGGCAGGCGGATTCTTAACCACTGCGTCACCAGGGATGCCTCCCACACAGTGATTTGAATAGAGAAAGTTTATTGTAAAGAATTATTATCTATAACAGGGGATTGGAGTAACTAAGCTAGTAAGGAGTGAAAAGAACTGTAAAGACTAAGAATAGCAGATATAAGGAGCAGACACTACCCCCATGACTGAGATACATGCCCAATAAGAGCACCTTCAGGGCTGAAATCCAGACCTTGGAGAGGGCATGGCTATGGGTCACTGAATGAGGAAGTCCCACAGACAGTCTTACAGAGAAGTCCCTGTGTTGCTGAGGTGGTGAAACCCTCTGGAACTTGCCAGAAATTTACCTTGAAATTTACCTTCTGGACACATACGTGGAACTTGCTGAAAATCTGCATTCTGCATCTTCCTGGAAATCTGGCTTTCCGAACTTGTCAGAAATCTGCCCTCTAGGGTCTGGGGAAAGTTGTTCATGAAGAAGTATTTCACTGCAGGCACTCCACCACTAAATTACCCAGAGGGGAACGCTGGGTACTGGCTGCTGCCAGCTTCCATGCACTGCAGGAATCAGCAACAGAAAAAAACCCCTGCACCGCAGGAGCTGGGCACTGGGAAAGCTGAGTGGGCTGCAGAAGCAGGACACTGAGGTCGTATGCTCTGCAAGAGTCTGTTGAGTGGGTACATAGGAATGAGGAAGCAGAATCCTCTCCTCTTTTCTTCTTTTTTTGGCTGTGCCACGCGGCATGTGGGATCTTAGTTCCCTGACCAGGGATTGAACCCGTGCCCCCTGCATTGGGAGCACGGAGTCTTAACCACTGGACTGCCAGGGAAGTCCCAGAATCCTTTCCTCATGTCCCTCTAGCACTTCCTACTGACAAAACTTAAATCATTCCAGCTGGCAATGGAAAAATATTGAAAGGACTTAGTGCATGTTCACAGAGCAGGTAAAAAGGGTGAATTTAGAACTGAGAGGCAATGCATTGATAATTTACACAACAATAATCTCCAAATTCCATCCCCCCCCCCTGAATTTCTAGGCCTCTCAAAAATGTTTTAATGTCGTATGAAGCAGGCTGGGTATCAATCAGGTAAACAGCTGAACTCTCCAATCACGGGCAAAATTCAAATTCCTTTTCATGGATCTCTTGAGATGTAGCCAAATCATGGGATGTGACCAGATACCAGGTTAGCATTGGTGGGATGTGCATGAATATTAAGATGGATTTGCCTGTCTAGAGCACAATATGCACATTATGATATTAATGCAACTACTTTTGGTGTGATGGGGGCAGCATCCAGAATAAGTGGGGTAGGGGAAGGGTGGGAAATGATGGAGTGAAATATAAACAATTCTTTTTAGTGAGAAGTTTGGTTGTGAAGATGAAGACAAAAAGGCAGTAGTAGCTGGAGGGCAACATGAAGCTGGGGAATTCAAAACAAAATAAATGATAGAGCCTTGAGCATGTGGAAAAGACAATGGGAAAGATCCAGTGGAGATAGAAGGCTTGACTATAAGAGAGATAATGTAGACTTCCTGAGAAGTTGGGAGGGGACATGATCTATGGAAATAAAAACACATTTCAGCCTAAAACTTTGATTCAAAGCTTATTAAAATTATAACTTTAGAAGATTATTTTAGTAACATTTTCTTAAAATAACTTTTATTAATTTTAAGTATCATTGTTATTCAAGTGACTCAACAAATAAAGGTATGTGATAAGAAACGCAGAGGAATGGACCTTGTTGACATAAGTACTTTAAGAATTCAAAGTACTGTGCTGGCTATTCCTCTTCTCAATAAGATAAGGAAGAAAGGTTAGAGAATATTTACATACCAGTGACCTCATTTCACAAGGAACAAAGAATACTGTTAGGAACCAGGTGGGACAAAGGTCTTCCTAAAGTATAAACCACTGCAGGCTCTGTTTCTTAATATCATAAATTATATAGTTTCTCTCTTTGATAGTGATAGCCCCTGTGGGGCTCCTGGGCACAAAAGTCTTTCTGTGTCCCCCATTTCTTTGATTACAGGGAATAGGCTTCATTCAGCCTCCATGACTTTCCCAGAGTTCTAACGCGCAGATTCAGGCAGTTGTTCATCAGGGGAGGGAGGGAGGGGATGCGAGACAAGGGAGAAACAGTCAAGAGGAACAATAGTGCAACCTTGGGACAAGGTCCTGGTTCCTCATCAAGGGATACACACAACATCTTTGAGCTGTTTTGCAGAGACGGGAAAACCCCACCAGGTGGGAGAAGTTAACGGTTAACGATGGTGTGCTGCCCACAAGCATGTAGACCCCAGACCAGTTGGAATCAGAAGGTTGATGACGCTGACTCCCACTTAGCTCACCACCAACCAATCAGGAGAATGTCCACAAACTGATCATGCCCTCTTTGAACCATTACTATAAAACTTCTCACTACCCTCTCCAAGGTGGGACACAGTTTTGAGGGCATTAGCCAGCTGTGGCCCCCTTTGCTTGGCAAAGCAATAAAGCTATTCTTTTCTACTTCACCCAAACCTCTGTCTCTGAGATTCAATTCGGTGTCGGGGTACAGAGGCCAGATTCAGCTTCAATAGTGCAGAAAACTTCCCCAAACACTCGATTTTAACTTCAAAGTTTTTGCTTAGTATTCCCAGACAAAACCTTTAGTGATAAAGCATATGATGACCAGAGTCTGTAGACGTGTTTGTTATGGGAAATTGTACTTAATCTGCAAGATGAAAAATCAAGGGAGTTTGGGGTATTCGAAATAATGTTAATAAAATGATAGTCCATAGACTCTGAGTTGGATAATGAAGGAAGTATTAAAAGGGAAAGCTTAATGGATTAGAGATCCTGATGAGTTTGAAAAATAGTTACAGTGGCCATATTTGTATAAGCAAGTTAGAGGAACAAGAGGTTGTCACCAGAGCAGGATACTTGATTTTGAAGGTGAAACAATTATGGGTGATGCTAAGGTCCAAGGTATGAACATGGAAATATATGGACTAGAGTGGAGGAGATTATTGGAGATGAGGGATTCAAGAAATTAAAAGGCCAGGATGTTAGCCTTTTAATTTTAATCTCATCCAAGTAGACTCTGAGGGGCTTGGAATGGAGAGGAAGACTATGTACTTGGTAATAGTCTTCAGTGAATGAGGAAGAGTGACCTGGAGATCAACAGATGACAGCAACAAGAAGGGAAAAGGGGGTTTAACTGGTTGGCATGCAACTCAAAGGAACAAAGTTTTATTCAAACATTTGGGAGAGTAATGGTAGGCAAGCTATAAGGAGCAAAGAGTACATCAACTATCTTCTAACATAGGGTAAGAGGAAATAAACCACCCTACTTTAGAGTGTTCTGAATCTTCTCTTTCTCTGTTTATCCAGAACATACCATTATTCAAATCTTGTCTTTAAAAGCACTCTTTTTTAAACAAATGTTTACATATCTATTATTTTTTAAGGAAAGAATCATTTCTAGCAATAGGAACCCTTAATACAAACTCTAAAGAAAGCCACTGTTTCAAAAGATGAGGACAACTCATTTTATATGCTTTCAAAACCTGTAATGATACTTCTATAACATGCCTATGTGAACTTATTTTTTTCTGATTTTCAGCCCATGTTGTATCACCTAATTGTCCCATTTGTGCCCTTTTAATTATTCTCTCTACATAAGCCCTTTCTATACCTTTTCAGATCCTGTTACTCTTTCAAAGCTTAGAGTCCAGTTTCTTTAGCAAATAATAATAATAATAATTCTGTATCAATCCTTCTTTTCACTTTACTTCTCAGAGTCCATTTCCTACAAAATCTAACACTTCACTGTCCCATCTTGTAATATCTCAACTAGATTTAAAGCAGCTTTAGGGAAGAAACTGTGGTTTATTCTTTGTTTTCCCCAGAGTACCTAGTATAAACCTAGTATAACCCAGAGCACATAGTAAATGACCAAAAAGCACTTATCAAGAAGCAGCATGGCTTGGTGGAAAATGCAGGAACTTTGGGAGTGATAAATTTGAGTTCAAGTCTGGTTTGCCCTTTTTGGGATTATGGGCAAGTTATTTAACTTTTCTGAACCCACATTCCCCTGCAAAACGAGGATAAAACCTTACAGGGTTTTGCTGTGAGGAGTGGAGACAACCTTAAGTATCTACACAGTGACTGGAAAGCACTGTGTACTCCACAGATGGGAATTATTATTGTTTGTTAACAATCCTCTCCCTACATGACTCCTTTGCCCAAGCTCTTATATCCTGACTTGAAGTCTTCTTCCATGTCTTCATCAAAACCCTACTTAACGGTCTAGGCCTACCTCCACCAAGAGAAGTGTATTGTTCACACAAGCCTATAGTGAGTTCTCCCATCTCTGAATATCTTATTTTATACTTTATTTATTTATTTATTTTAAATTTTATTTATTTATTTATTTATGGCTGTGTTGGGTCTTCGTTTCTGTGTGAGGGCTTTCTCTAGTTGCGGCAAGTGGGGGCCATTCTTCATCGCGGTGCGCGGGCCTCTCACTGTCGCGGCCTCTCTTGTTGCGGAGCACAGGCTCCAGACGCGCAGGCTCAGTAGTTGTGGCTCATGGGCCCAGTTGCTCCGCGGCATGTGGGATCTTCCCAGACCAGGGCTCGAACCCGTGTCCCCTGCATTGGCAGGCAGATTCTCAACCACCGCGCCACCAGGGAAGCCCTGTACTTTATTTTTATACTATATTTTATACTTTTGCCACCCACATTTTTCATGGATTTATTTTCCTCCCTTTGCTGTCATAAGTTCTTCTAATAGAGGGTGTCTTTTAGATATTTTCCCAGTCAAAACATAGGTGAGGTGGTTTGTGCTAGGTTAGGACAACTGCTTCAAAACTGCTTGAAATTGTGATTGCTCCAGAAATATCACGGGATGCTGAGGGAGTTTCTTTCCAATAGTTCTTTGATCAGGTCTACAATCCCTCATTCACTATTTCATAATCCAAAAAACTTTGAAAATCAAATGTTTTCTTAACATTTGGTGGCAAAACTCATCCTGACCTGAACTCAGTTGTCAATAAAACTTGATCTGAACCCATAAGGGCAAAGTGGCAAAACCTGATCTGAAAAACCTGCTCTGAGCTGAAGATTATACGCTCTATTTATCCTAATTAGTGGTGTCATATTCATAACTTGTCCTGAAAAAAATATTAACTTGATTATGGAGTGCTGCCCCAGACTTGTGGGATATTATGTAACATAAGTACACTTCTCTAAAATCTGAAAAATTCTGAATTCTGAAATCCTATCTGGCCCAGATCTTTCATATAAGGAATTGTGGATCCATATCCCTTATACTCCTAGTACACTGTTGTACATATAATGGGCTAATTTAAAAAATTCAATTAAATACTTAAGGGATATATATTTACCTTGCTGGGAGAAACACTGTCTAAAATTCATGGGATCATTATTAAAGGGATTAAAGCAAGTTAAAGTTCCTGAACTAATACCTTCATGGGGAAAATAAGGTCTAAAAATTCAAGAAATTACTAAAAATAACAAAATAAAAATACCTGCACAAAAAATATTTTCAAACTATGGCTTTTATTAAGCATACTGTTCTTCTGATTTCATAAACTGAAAATTGGTGGTAATTAGAAATTTATTACATGCAAATTAGTCATGTGATTAAAAAATACAAAGAGTGACACTTCTGAAAAACTGTGCTTATAAAGTTCACTGCTGTGTTTACATTTCTTTTAAAAAAAATAATTAATTAATTTTTGGCTGCATTGGGTCTTTGTTGCTTACCCAGACCAGGGCTTAAACCCGTAGCTCCTGCATAGGCAAGCAGATTTTTAACCACTGCACCATCAGGAAAGCCCTGTATTTACTTTTCCTAAGAGACAGACTACTACTAGAAGGTTGCTACCAGTAACACCAGTGATTACTGATATTATCACACCATTTTCTTCATCGGTAAAATATTGAGATTGGTACTAAATGATCTGTAAAGAGTCTTCTGAAATCTGTGATCAAATATGATATACAGAACAATACCAAGTTCAAAGATTTCAATATATAGGGAACAAATCAGTCAGCAGTTATTAAGAACCTATATTATCAAAGGCATTGTAATGTTAAAATATGTGGAACTAAATTATATTGAAGAGGATTTTGTATGTTCTGAATTTAGAAGATGCTTCAACGTTTAACTTGATCTAATTTATTATCCTTCCTTCACTGGTGATGTTGCAAATTTTATCAGGGCTTTACGGCAACACAGGAACATAGTGAATTAGAACAGAACACAGTTGCTTCCGAGGAGTTAGAATTTAAACTGAATGCCTACTCTAGGAGGGTAAGATGTATAAAAAAGTGACTTTAGAAAGTATCATTGAACAGAGAATACAGGGCTAAATTCATGCACACAAAATAACAGATAACAAAAGCAGTTAACAACTCATAGAACGAGGTCAGTGCTGGAGCAAGCGGAAATAGAATCATAGAGCATTAGAACTGAAAATCTCCTAGGAGACACCGAGGTTTTACAGAGAACAAAACCTCGTAGTTAAGTAAGCACCGGACTGGACCAGGACTTGGGAAAGAGCCCAGGAGTGAGCGGTCGCCGCCCCAGCCGCGTGATCCTCCTTTGCTTCTATGGTTCTCTACTTTCCGATCCACAAAATAAATGGATTCGCTTAGATTTTTAAAGATCCAGGCAATGACATGGTACTAATGCATACACCCCAGGGCTACCCTTGCCACTTAACTGGTAAGTTACTTAACTTTCGCTCAAAGTAATGATTAAAAAGTCAAAAATGCATTATCCAAACGGACCCTGTTTGGTTGCCACAAGGTCTCTGAGCGAAAACGGCGAAGAGGAAGAAAGAGGAGGAATAGCCGAGCCGAGGGAAAAGGCCGGTTCGGATCTGTTCGGGTCCAATGGCAGGGCGTCAGGAGCTAGGGTGGTTAAAGGACCGTACGACCAACTTGGCGTTTCAGTGATTGGCCCAGACTGACGCAGCTCGGCGGCGGCGGCGGCGGCGGCGGCGGAAGGGGCCGGGCCGTGGACGGAAGTGACATAACGCCGGCTTTTGGCCTTGTGGGGAGGTGTAGCAGGTCGGTAGAGGGAGACTGTGTTGGCGGAAGAGGCTCGGCGGCTGATGGCGGCTCAGGCTCGGAAGCCTCTCTAACATTCCCCTCTGCTCGGGAGTTCCTCACTCGGTAAGCGCCTTGCGCGGGGCGGACGCCCGCTGGAGCTCTTTGGGGGCTCGTGATACGTCCCTCTGCTCTAGCGTCCAGGGGCCTGGTAGGTCTCGGGAACGGTCTCCGTGGTGACGGTGCTGCCGAATGACGATGCTTTCCTTCCCGAGGACAAACCTTTCCAAACTGCGATTGTGACGGTGGTGTGGGCAACTTCGGTTAGCAATGGAGTTGGAAAAAGCGATGGGTGGCCGCCCCACACGGCGGGGAGGCCCTGGATAGGCTTTCGCTATTTGGGGGAGCCGTGTGGGACGTGGGCCCTTTGGCGGGGGCGGGGGGGCGAGTGACGCGGGGGACCCCCGGAGAAGAAAGTGCCTTGCCCGAGGCTCCACTCTAGGGTGAGTGTTCGGAGGGCAGCGTGTGTGCTGCCGGGGCAGGTAAGCTTGGGAAAACATCTAGGTCGTGTCGGGATCGGACGCTCGGGTTTGCCCGTGCGGAGTGAAGCCCAAGTGTTTTGGTTTGAGTCGCCAGTGGATTAGGAGGCGGAGACTGACTGCGAGCCGTGGGCGGAGTTAGCGGTTTGGGCCGGCTTTCCGACTTCACCTGGGCTGCAGAATTAGTGAACGCTTTCTTGTCTGTTTATAAATGGCCTTACGCCTAGTGCTCGAAGGGATCTTAAATATTCCGAGGAGAGTCACGTTTGTCTTTGCTTAGGCAATTTTTCTTGATTTCACAACTCTCCCTCCCAGCACCCCCGGAGGTCCGCAGGTTGTGGACAAGTCCCGACAGGCGCTCGTCGTTTCGGGGAATCTTTGTTAAGAGATTAGTGTGCATATGTGTCTACTGATAAACATATATTACCTTATTGGTAATAATTTAGTTTGAGAACGCCGTGACATTTGACTTTCTACATATATATATTTTTTTGATTTTGATTTTTTATTTTTTTAACATCTTTATTGGAGTATAATGGCTTTACAATGGTGTTAGTTTCTGCTTTATAACAAAGTGAATCAGTTATACGTATACATATGTCCCCATATCTCTTCCCTCTTGCGTCTCTACATATATTTTTAGGTTTCACGAGGTAGTTATGAATTGCTATTGTGTCAGGGATGAGAAAATAAATCTTGTTTTCAACTCTGCATTCCGCTAATCGTAGAATTTCTACAAGCTGCATGCAACAATTACTAATTATAGTTTTGGAGCTCAATTCCCGAAGTGTTTAAAGAGATCATTTGAGTAACATGTTAATCTAAAAAAATGGGCTGATTACCCTCAGAGTGCTATTTGGGTATGGAAAAGGGGCTGAGGCCAGGCCTTCCTTTCGTTCTTATCAAGGATAAACTTGATTTCTTGAAGGTTTACTTGATTACGTTTTCTAGTCATCACATTGTTAAATTGCACACCCCTGTTTACCATTATGGCTGCAGACATTTGTGTAGAATTAACCAGTAAATATCTTTTCCTTAACAAAATAACAGGTATTTTGGAATTAAAATTTCAACCTTTTTAATGATGTTAAATATTTATGAAGGATCGTAACTATGCTCCTTTTTTTTACTGCTTTGGGGGAATTGCCTCACATGTGAAGTTTATTGGATTGCATTCTTTTGGAATTTGTATGTTACTAAGTAAAATTTTGGCTATATCCACTTCTAGCCTTTTAAAGTTTATTTTGCCCCAAATAACCTCTTACAAGAAGGTAAAGATACCCTCCCCTCTAATATAATAGAAAGCCAAGATCATAGCTTTTTAGAAACCAACTTTTAAAACAATCTAAAAATTAAAGTGGTGTGAGTGACACCTGGGCAGAGTTAGTGGTACTCAGCTGTAAAGCATTCTGGAGATTGGGAGGACTGTAAGAGTGCAAATTGACAGATTGGTGGATTTGCTTCTGCCTCCCGGAAAGATTGCTGATAATATTTTTCTGGTCTGTAAACCAGCTGATAGTCTTTGTTTGAGCTGAAGTATAAATAATTGGAAGCTATTAGAATATCAGACGTATTTTTTCCCTTCAGATGTTCAGTGTCCTCCAGGACTGAAGTTCGGAGATTAATTTAAAAGTTCATATAGTTTTAACTGAATATTTTAAAAAACTTTCACTAGGTTTGTCAACCACTATGTGTAATGTGTTTCTGTTGCAGAAGGTCATATATGAGTTTTTATTACTAATTTTTGTCTACTTTGGTTTTACTAAATTTTATTATGGAAATTTTCAAAATACCCAGAAGGAGAACAAACAGTTAAAGGAACCACTATTTTGCTAATCTTGGTTTATTACACTGTCAGCACATTTATTTTTTCCCCTGGAGTTTTTAAAGCAAATCCTGGGCAACAGGATATTTCACCTATAATTAGTTTACCGTCCGTCTTTAACTGGTAAGGACTTTGAAAAAAATACAGTCACCATGATAATATTATCACATAGAACAAAATTACTTTATTTCTTTTTGAATTCTAAGTGTTAGAATTGGCAAATTATATACAATATTTATCTAAATTTAAAAGCTTAATTTGATTCTGGACATTTAATGCACAGAAATTCTTAATATGGTCAGTTTCCTACTTTATTTGATTAAGGCTTACACGTTTTGGGCTAGTTAAATAAAATGTGTATCAGGAGCCACTGGAAAAATACTACCACAAAAGCCAGATCTGGTTTGGGCTTGAAAAAATTCCAAGAGGAAGAAGTAAAGATAACATTGAAATCCTCCCCCTTCACCCCCCAAATTTATTCTAGCTACTTAGTGACCACTGCATATTAGTTATTTTTTCCTTAGGTATTGATGAATCCTCAAAAATAACAAAATTGGATTGTAGACCAAAGTATACAGCATAACACATAAAAGGAACTCTAGAGATGTTAGAACTTTGGGGAATAAAGTAGGAAACATGGGAGAGGGCACTGCAGGCAGCATGTATATATATTTCAGACTTTGTTTCCCAGCCAAATCTGTCTGGTCTTTTTTTTTTTTTTTTACTGTTCTCATGTATTTTTGTTTTTTATTTATTAATATTTTTAATTGCTGTAACATTGGTTTATAATATATTAGTTTCATGTGTATAACATTATATTTCTACTTCTGTATACACTACAGCATATTTACCACCAAAATTTTAGTTTCCATCCTCCATCAAAGAGTTGGTACCCTTTACTTATATCCCCCCCGCCCTGCCACTACTCTTGTTCTTCGTGTGTCCAGGTTTGGTTTCATTCATTTATTTTGGGTTTTTTTGTCTGTTTTCTTAACTAGAAAACTTTTACTTATTCTTTGCTTGCATCTTAATGTATGCATGTTTCTAGAGGTGTACTTTACTTTAGAGACTGGGAAACAAAATTTGATATGGTAAAGCTGCTTCCACTTCCTTTAGTGGTAGGAGCTATATTTCCTCTCTCCAACTGAGGCAGTTTGTTTTACTCAGGATGTTAGTGAAGCTACACTTCCCAAGCATTACCACAAGGTGATGCAGTGACTTTGTATATTACTTCTCCACTGGGTGGTGTGTGGGTCTGTGTGTGTGCGGGTCTTTGTGTGTGCCTGTGAGCATGTGTGTAGTGTATAAATCTGCCTGTGAATCATCTTGATACATTAGCATTCTCAGCTAATTTCAACATTTTTATAAGCTTGCCCATCTTTTCACTCCATTTCTTATCTGTGTGAAGAGTGAAACAGGAACTGTATGGGAATTAGATATTTTACTGTTTAAAATAGGTTGATTCATGTTGTAATTACATTCAGATTACATTTATCCATGTTAACTTTTTTATGACTAGAAGCTATATTGGAAAATTAATTAAAAGTAATAATGAGAATGGAATGACTTTTGTAAAATATTTCTATAGTTACAGTCGCATTGAAATGTTTAAAAAGGTTGGAGTGTTGGTGAGAGATTAATGAAGGTTATTAATGGGATAATTATAGATTATCATGCTATAAAGATTTATAAGCATCATGAATATATTTAAAGTCTGATGTTAGGGTTTTATATTAAAAACCTGAATTTTGGGGAGAGGGTTTAAAAATGAAATTTCATGTTAATGTGTTTATTTAAAATAATGAAAATAATACATTAAATATACTGGTAAAAATTCAGTCAGTTGAGTTAAAAGTTAAGGTCCTCTTAAGTTCTCTTTTCACACATAGCCCTCATGAGTAAAGATTGTATGATGTGTGCTTTTTGAGTCCTTTTGATGCATTTATAAGCATATATACACATGTACATATATAAATACATATGTGTACACCTTCAAGCTATTTTATACCTTAAAAACTTTTCAGTGAAGTAAAAGTCTAAGGTTGGATTATCGATTTTTAAACACTGTTGTAATTGAGGTTAAACAAAAGTTTAAACTCCACTACCTTGTTTTATAACAAATAATTACTACTTTGTTGATGTAGTTTACTTTAGGAAACAAGTTTTATGAAAAAAGTTTCATTTTTAAATGGCTTTTAATTAAAAACATGGGAAACTCATCCTAAGCTAGCCTTGTTTTCTCCTTACTGAATATCTACCTCAGAGAAACTTACATATTCACTCTCTTCATAGAAAAACATTACTGATTCACTTGCCTCAGTTTTGGTAGTTGTATCTAAAAGAGTTTGGTTCAGTTAACTATAAGTCTGTCTCTTGGGTATTTTATAACCAATAGTGAACATTTTTTTCAAAACCAGAATCGAGGTTTTTTTTTTTGTTTTTTTTTGTTTTTTTAAGGAAGCCACTGACTTGAGATTATCATTAGTGACTTCATTAACATCATGACATTCCCTTGAGCCCATATTTGCTCAGACTATTCAAAGAAACAAAGTAGTAGAACTCTTCACTTATTTTAGGCAGTTTCTAGTGTTTGTGCTACCTTTTCACGTTCCTGAAGGCTTTGCGTTTCCAGCTGGAGAGTATTGACTGTTAAGTCCTTCTGTGAAGTAGGGTCGCTGGTAATAAAGCCTTTTTGTTAGTGCGGAGGTACAGGCGGTTTATTACTGAATGCATTCTCTTTACCCTTGGAATCCTGGCAAACCTCAGGTGGGGAGAGGCTGACAGACATCCAGCCTGGAATTCTACCACAGTGGCTTCCAGGTTGATGATTGACCGTCTCTTTGATGTCCAGTATATTGTCCAGTATATTGTGTAATACTGTAAGTACAAAGCAGTATTTTGACCATAACAGAAGCAGAGAATGCATAAGAGGAAAAGTAGACATTTTTAAAAGTGTTTATTTCAGAACTTTAAAAATTTGCCTTAGTATTTCAAACAGTTCAGTGAAAGAAACATTTGTAAAAGCACATTGTCTTAGATTTTCCTAGCAATAAAGACTTCTTAGTAATTGTTAAAATGTGAGTAGTTTTGGGAATTCCCTGGTGGTCCAGTGGTTAGGACTCGGCGCTTTCAGTGCTGTGGCCCAGGTTCAGTCCCTGGTTGGGGAACTAAGATCCCATAAGCCATGCAGCGTGGCAAAAAAAAAAAAAAAAAAGTGAGTAGTGTTACTTCTGTGCTTGTCCTGTAGAAAATTCATAGATTTGTGAAGTAAGTTAGAATAATTTGGTTAGCAAATTCTTGTCCCAGTTTTTCCCATTGTTACAGAGATTCCTGTTTTGATGACTCAGAAGTAAGTGCCATAGTGTCACTATCATTGTTTCTGATGTGGTACTGTAGGATCAATGACTGTACTGAGTCTGTGACATACTGTATAGAGATAGATTTTTTGAGTAAATCCTCAGTTGTATCCTTTTTCTCAAAAGTAGAGCACAAGATATGGAAAACATTTGGGTCTTGCAGATTTTTATAGGCCACTTTCACCATTCATCTGCTAGCTGGTGCTTGGTGTTCACTAAACCAGTGAGCATTCACTGAATCTGTAATAGATTCTCAACAGTATGTGTTTCATTTACACTATACATTTAAAAATACATACATTTATTTTTAATCAGTGAATGTATGGAAACGGTACAATAATACTGGAAGTCAAGGGAGAATGAAAGGGTAGAATTGGTATAGGTAGAGAGGAACAAATAGGTTCTGAACTATTTCAAGTAGACCAACTGAGATTTTACATCATTTGAGAGATTTGAACAAGTATGAACCAGAAGCCCAAGAAGACAGCCTAGGTCTGGGAATCTGTGAGAGTTGCTAATGGAGACTTAAATTGTTGGGTTGGGTCAAAGTCTAAGTAGTAGTTCTCTATCCTGGCTGTATACAGGGTTGAGATTACTTGGGGAGGCTTAAAAAAAAAATGCGTGTATATACACACACATGCATGTGTGCGCCCAGGTCCCATTTCCGGAAAGTCATTGTCTTTTCTTTTTCTTTTTTAAGACCCCTAATGATTCTGATATCGAGCCAGGGTTGAGAAGAAGCTGGTCCAGGGGATCATGAATGTGGGTCAAGAATGCAGGCACAGAGAGGTTAGCATCAGTTACAGGAGCCTAGGGGAGGGATGGGATGGATCAGATTAGGGAGGAAAATGATGAAGTTCAAGGGTTCAACATAGAAACACCGCTGGCTCATTTGCTTTCAGTTGCAAAAGAAGCAGAGGGCTAGGCTTTGCAGGAGAGTTGAGAGTTTGTTTTTGATTTTGGTTTTAAAAATTTTTTAACTCGGGACTTCCCTGGTTGTGCAGTGGTTAAGAATTCGCCTGCCAACGCATGGGACACGGGTTCGAGCCCTGGTCCAGGCAGATCTCACATGCCGCGGAGCAACTAAGCCCGTGCACCACAACTACTGAGCCTGCGCTCTGGAGCCCGCGAGCCACAACTGCTGAGCCCGCATGCCACAACTACTGAAGCCTGCACGCCTAGAGCCTGTGCTCCGCAACAAGAGAAGCCACCGCAATGAGAAGCCCGCTCACCACAGCGAAGAGTAGCCCCCACTCAACGCAACTAGAGAAGCCCGTGCGCAGCAACAGAAGACCCAACGCAGCCATAAATAAATAAATAAATAATTTTTTTAAACTCATGTAACTTTCTGAGCCATATTGTAAGTTAATTACTTCTCAGTTTGTGTTTTTATATTTAATCACATTTTTTTTTTCTTTTTTTTTTTTTTTTTTCACACACACACACTGTATTTTATTTTTACAAGAGATAAATCGACTGACACCAAGCATTGTACATGGATGACCACAACAAAAGCAACAATGATTGCAATTACCAAACATGAAACACACTCATACTATGTCACAGTATTGACACTCAGTCCAGTAATCCTCCACTGTAACAGCTCCTTTACTTTGCAGTGAAAATTGATTTGTATATTCTTTGCCTCTGAGTCCTTGTGGAATTTTTTTTTTTTTTTTTTTTAATTCAGACAGAAAGTCACAAAAATTATACTCATCCTCATCAGTTCACTCAGTCCCATGTAATTAATTTTTTTTTTCATCTTGATCTTTTGTTAGCACTTTTATGAGTTCATCAGTTTTTCATTAGAGTTCTGAAAATGCTTATTCATTCAGTTCAGCAGTACAGTCTGTTACCAGAAACCTGTACTTGTCAGAGTCTTTTCCATGTATTTCTTGAAGATGAAACCCTTTTATAGGAACATATCTGCAAAATCATCAGAGTACACCCAGAACTGTCTGTAAATGACAAAAGACTTAAAAATGACCACGGTTAAAGATTTGATGACAGTTCATAATAATGCAGTTGACAAGAAAATTAGTTATTTCTGAGATATACATTTTAAAGTAATAACTAGGATTATTACTTATAACATTATACCATAACATATAAGATTTTTAGAAATTTCATGTAATGTCTGAAACATTTATATTGACATATTTCCATACATATTTCCATACAAGTACAAATATAAGATTTTTAGAAATTTCATGTAATGTCTGAAACATTTATATTAACATATTTCCATACATATTTCCATACAAATACAAATATGATTTTTAGAAATTTCATGTAATGTCTGAAACATTTATATTAACATATTTCCATACATATTTCCATACAAATACAAATATAAGATTTTTAGAAATTTCATGTAATGTCTGAAACATTTATATTAACATGTTTCCATACAAATAACCCAATGAAAGTTTAGTTTAAAAATTTATTTATTTATTTGGCTGTTCCAGGTCTTAGTTGTGGCATGTGAACTCTTAGTTGTGGCATGTGGGATCTAGTTCCCTGACCAGGGATCAAACCCAGGCCCCTTGCATTGGGAGCGTGGAGTCTTAGCCACGGGACCACCAGCATTCCCTTTCATCACATTTTTAAGAAGGAGTTCCAATATTAAATATATTATATTTACAATATAATATAAATATAATATAAAAGTATGTCTTTTCAATAATTATGGTATGAAAATATTCATGTAATTTGCATTAAGTGTTATGTATTTTCTGAAGGTATGAGTTTTTTCTTAGTTGGTATCATTAAATTTGTATGATTTACTTGTTTCAGATTCACAATGACATCCTTTCAAGAAGTTCCACTGCAGACTTCCAACTTTGCCCATGTCATCTTTCAAAATGTGGCCAAGAGCTATCTTCCTAATGCACACCTAGAATGTCATTATACCTTAACTCCATATATCCATCCCCATCCAAAAGATTGGGTTGGTATATTCAAGGTAAGAGGACTTTCTCCATATTTCTTCCATGTAGGTACTCTTTATTTTCTTCTTAAGAGGTTGACAAGTAGTTTATACTAGTCTTGTCTTAACTCTACTTTAAGGGTCATTTTTGTAAACATCAAATGTGAAACATTGTGTAAACATGAAATATTTAATAGTGCAGGGTAGTGTACAACAAATGTTATGACTTTCAGTTCAGCACACTTTCCTCTCTATGATTAAAAGGTTCAACTTCACTTAAGTTCTTACAGAAATTTTTTCAAATCTTTTTTTTTTCTTCTTCCATTTTCTCCATTCCTTACCTTAAAAAAATGATCTTTTCCTTTGGGTTACTATATCATTTACTATCTTGTCATTTGTAATTAATTTTGTATAGCTCTACAACTATGTTATTATCTCTTCTATTGTCCTGCATTGTTTAAATATTCCTTATATTGTCTTATGCTTTTATAAGAGTATTCTGTTTTACATGACTAAATAGTAAATTCTTTGATGGCAAGAGTCACAGTTCTAATATTTTGCCAATCATTTTGTGTAATATATGCTTGAAAATTACATTGAATGATCATTACAGTGGTGGAAGTTTTTCGGCAATTTCAATTCCTGAGAATGTAATGGAGAACCAAAACATAAGAATGTCCTTTGAATAGTCAAAATAGTGTCATAAATGTCTAAACAGTAAAACTTACTTTTCTCCTTGGTTACTTTAGATTCTCCCTAAGAATCAATTTATTTTATTTTAGATGTGATTTATTAAAATCAAGGCCATTAGGTCTTGAAATTTTGATTGTGTGGTCTGTATAAGTTAAATAGCAAAGTAGAAAGAAATAAGAGTAGCCGCTAAAATTAGGCACATTGAGAGCATTTAGAAGTGAAAGTCTGGCCTAGTAGAGTGAGGAGGGCAGAAAAACTAAATTGGACAAAATAAAGTTTTGGCATTTAATGATATTTCAGTTCCTTTTTGAATCCCTTATCCCTTGGTGTTGCTGGATAGATGAGTCATTTACTCTTTATTTATGTAATTTTTTTTAGGCCTGTCAGATTCCAATATGGATTCCAGTATGGATTCCAAAAGCTTCATTGTAAGCTTTTTATGAAATCAGTATCAGTTTAAATTTTATGTAAGAGATGAATAACAAGTTAAATATACTAAGAATTGGCATTTTCTGCAAGAATGAGTCAGAGAGGAAGAATAGAGCAGGGTAAGGAGATTGAGGGAAGGGAAGGGCATTCCTGGCAGGAAAATGGCATAAGCAAAGGCACAGGGGTGAGAATGTTTATGAGAATGAATTAGTTTAACTAGAACATAAACGTAATCTAGGGAGGTGGAGGGAGATGAAGTTAAGCGTCAGTCTTTCCATGGAGGACCTTCAGTGTTAGGGTAAACAATTTGCAAACTTTTCCATATGGGCAGTGGGAAGTCTGCATGTGTAGGTATGGAGGCTGATGTGTGATAAATTGTATTTCAAAAGATGAATCTTCATGGTTTTCTTTCAGACTACTTATTTATGTCTTAGGTTTTTTTTCCTCCCTATTTTTAGTTAATGGCCTATTTAAGACAAAAGCTTATGAATTTCTCTTCAAATCCAGCCAAACACCAATTCTGTCTATTTTCCTGCCTACCTACTAATGCATTTTTAATATCACAGCCCTAGTTCATGCCCTCCTTATTGATTTCTAAGATGATTGCAATAGGTCACCTGTTTTCCCTGCTTTCATTCTTCTATTTGTTCTTCAAACTGCTCTATATAAACTATAATAGAAAATGAAAATCTGAACATATCTTCCTCTTGTTTAAGTGGTTCTTCATCCTCTATGGGATAATGGCAAGACCAAATAACTTAGTGTGCCAAATAGGGCTCCTTTATACGACTTGATTTATAGCTTCCTTTTTTGTCATTGCCTGCTTATTTTTTGGCTTTGATAACGTTAAACTATTATCTCTTGTGTACTCCAAGGACCGTAACTTTTCTCTTAGCAATAATACTTACATAAATACATACATGATAAATAAGTTTGTATAGAATACCCTTTCCATCTTTTTTGCCTGGATAATACTTAAAACTTAGTGGGAAGTTTAAGCATGTACTAAAAATTTTGAAATATACAGGAAGACTCAAGGAAGAAAATAAATCATGTTTTAATACTATTTTAATGCTTACCTAGAATAAGCATTGTTAACATATTGGCATATATCTATAATTAATAATTATACACATACTTTGTGTGTAATAAAGTATACACACATGCTATTGATGCGTTGTGGAATTCATGGAAATGTTTCCAAATGTTTATCACTAAACAATGCTTAATACAGATCTCTGTATCTGTTTTTATTTTGTTTGTCATTGTATTTCATAGGATAAGTTCTTGGAAGTGGAATTGCCATGTTTATGGCATTGAATGTTTTTAAACACTTGACGTGTACTGCAAATTGATTGCTGTCCAGAATGATTTTGATAGATATGATATTGACAAGGTAGGCAGGGAGACAGTGCCCAGGTAGTAATTTTAACGGGAAGGAATGAAGGGAAAGTGTGTTGTGTGCTTGAGAGTGTTAAGGAATTTAATTTTCCTGGGACAGGTACCAGTTTTAGAAGATGAATGGGAAACGTTAGTTTGGATCACGTAGATTGCTTTAGTATTTAGCTGAGGAATAATTTTTAAGCAGAGAGTAATAGAGTTTAGAGGTGAACTTTAATCTTCTAGTGCTGAATAAGATAAATTGGAATTAGAAAAGAATGGAGGCAGAGAGGATGTTTGTTTATTTATTTTTTATAAATTTATTATTTATTTTTGGCTGCGTTGGGTCTTCATTCCTGCGCGCAGGCTTTCTGCAGTTGCGGCGAGCGGGGGCTACTCTTTGTTGCGGTGCGTGGGCTTCTCATTGTGGTGGCTTCTCTTGTTGCGGAGCACGGGCTCTAGGCGCACGGGCTTCAGTAGTTGTGGCACTTGGGCTCAGTAGTTGTGGTTCGTGGGCTCTAGAGCACAGGCTCAGTAGTTGTGGTGCACGGGCTTAGTTGTTCCGTGGCGTATGGGATCTTCCCGGACCAGGCCTCGAACCCGTGTCCCCTGCATTGGCAGGTGGATTCTTAACCACTGCGCCACCAGGGAAGTCCCAGAGAGAATGTTTAGACCATCTTCATTTTCTAGGTGAGATTAAGCCTTAGAGAAGGGAATCAGTTGTGGGTAATAATCTGTAAGAGGTATCTGTAGGGTTTGTCAGCTATTAATTTAATGAATTGGAACTGGAACTCATTTATTGAGTATACCCAGTAATGAGGAGCAAGGTCATGTGCTGAGTTGGGGAGGGCTTGAGTATGGAGAAGATATGGTCTTGCTACTGTGGAAGAATGTCACAGGGAATCGGAGTAGGTTAACCAGGAGATTTCTGAGCAGCCATTTTGTGAGTTTGTCTAGAGAGATTGAGCACCTAGAATTGAGTGAAGAATTCAAAAAGTGGGTATCATTCAGACTGGGAATTTGGGAAGAGAAGTCAGGAGGACAAAGGATACTAGGGTGGTTTTGGGTGCATTATTATTGAAATGATTAATTGACCATGAAGTCCAGGTTGGGTAGGGGAATGAGTGAAGCCAGGCAAGGGATGTAGACTGTGTTGGAGATTTTCTTTTTTTTCTTTTTTAAAAAATTATTTATTTATTTATTTATTTATTTATTTATTTATGGCTGTGTTGGGTCTTCGTTTCTATGCGAGGGCTTTCTCTAGTTGCAGCAAGCGAGGGCCACTCTTCATCACAGTGCGCGGGCCTCTCACTGTCGCGGCCTCTCTTGTTGCGGAGCACAGGCTCAGCAATTGTGGCTCACGGGCCTAGTCGCTCTGTGGCATGTGGGATCTTCCCAGACCAGGGCTCGAACCTGTGTCCCCTGCATTGGCAGGCAGATTCTCAACCACTGCGCCACCAGGGAAGCCCCTCTTTTTTTTTTTTTTTAACATCTTTATTGGAGTATAATTGCTTTACAATGTTGTGTTAATTTCTGCTGTATAACAAAGTGAATCAGCTATATGTATACATATATCCCCATATCCCCTCCCTCTTGTACCTCCCTCCCACCCTCCCTATCCCACCCCTCTAGGTGGTCACAAAGCACCGAGCTGATCTCCCTGTGCTATGCAGCTGCTTCCCACTAGCTATCTACTTTACATTTGGTAGTATATATATGTCAGTGCTACTCTCTCACTTCATCCCAGCTTACCCTTCCCCCTCCCCGTGTCCTCAAGTCCATTCTCTACGTCTGCATCTTTATTCCTGTCCTGCCCCTAGGTTCATCAGAACCACTTTTTTTTAGATTCCATATATATGTGTTAGCATACAGTATTTGTTTTTCTCTTTCTGACTTACTTCACTCTGTATGACAGACTCTAGGTCCATCCACTTCACTACAAATAACTCAATTTCGTTTCTTTTTATGGCTGAGTAATATTCCATTGTATATATGTGCCACATCTTCTTTATCCATTCATCATGGAGATTTTCATTTTTTCCTTTTAGTTTTTCTCCCTCTTCTCTAGTGTTGACTAGTTTAAATTATAACTAAAACATGTAGCATGTTTATTACTTTATACTTTACACAGGTCTTTCATGAGAGCATTATAGTTGCCATTTTACAGATGAGGAAACTAAGGTCTAGAGAGAAGTGTCTTGCTCACTCCAAATTAAACTTTGGAGCTGAGGTTTGAACCTCATGTAAATTGGCATTCAAGAATTGTTCTCTGGCAGTTTGGTTAAGTGAGAGATCTGGTTATCCAAAATTAATAACAGAGTTCCTAGTAAGTTCAATGTGCATTTTATGAGTGATAGAATTGAAGTAAAAAAATACAGGAAAAGATTGAGAACTATACCTGATGCCATATCTATTATTAAACCCAACATTAGTTGCAATAAAATATTATATGTCACATTACATTTGAGTTTTATCAATTTGATTTGGTCTTAGTTATATAAATATTTATTTTTAAGAATTTATTTACATTTATATTTATACTTAGTACAAATTGAATTACCTTATAATTAAAATAACTTAAACTAAAGGTCCATGAGGTTTTTTTTTTAACTATAAAGGAGTTTTAACAGTTCTCATGTTTCAGAGATACTTTTCTAGTGGAGGAAGTTGGGAGTGCAAAGTGATTATGTCATGTGTCCAGGGTCACATAGGCAAACCAAGCTTCCCAGTATGGTACTGTTCTCACTGAATCATTATTGACAACCAGATAAAAAACTTTAATTTCCTGGTGTGGAAAGTGAAACTGAGCAGTGATTTTGTGCTTGACTATCTTGTTTCAAGCTTTTGTTTCCCTCTTCCTTGTTTCTCCTTACCTTTTCATATTTCTCTTCATTCTGCTTGTTCTGTCTTCCTGCCCTGGTCTCCATTCCAGTCCTTTCATATTTTCTGTTTTAAAAAAAAATTCTCCTGTTGTAAAAATAATCATAATTTTATAATACTTGGAACAAAACAGGAAATGTAAAAGATACAATTAAGATGACCAGCAGTCCCATTGCCCACTATCTAATAACAGTGGTTAGCATTGTTGATGTTTTCACTGTTTCCTTCCAGTCTTTTTTTTTTTTTTAAACTAAAGGAAGAATACTTTCAGTCTTTTTTTTTTTTTTTTTTTTTAAATTTATTTATTTTTGGCTGTGTTGGGTCTTCGTTTCTGTGCGAGGGCTTTCTCTAGTTGTGGCGAACGGGGGCCACTCTTCATCGCGGTGCGCGGGCCTCTCACTGTTGCGGCCTCTCTTGTTGCGGGGCACAGGCTCCAGACGCGCAGGCTCAGTAGTCGTGGCTCACGGGCCCAGCCGCTCCGCGGCATGTGGGATCTTCCCAGACCAGGGCTCGAACCCGTGTCCCCTGCATTGGCAGGCAGACTCTCAACCACTGCACCACCAGGGAAGCCCCCTTTCAGTTTTTTTTAATGCTTATATTTTGAAAGTAGTTGGAATAGTAGTACATGACCTTTTTTATGTCCTGAATTTTTCACTTACGATTGTAACTGCTTTTTTTTTTTTTAATTTGGTTGCAATGGGTCTTAGTTGCTGCAGGCGTGCTCCTTAGTTGCGGTTCAAGGGCTTCTTAGTTGTGGCTCACTGGCTCCTTAGTTGTGGCATGCGAACTCTTAGTTGTGGCATGCGTGTGGGGTCTAGTTCCTGGACCGGGAATCGAACCCAGACCCCCTGCATTGGGAGCACAGAGTCTTAACCACTGTGCCACCAGGGAAGTCCCATAACTGCTTTCTTAGTAACATTTTATCTCATGCTGGGACATTTATACTGTTTGTGATATTTCTATCTTAGAAGCAGCATTGCATCCTCCCTGTGTATATCTAGGCATTTTTGCAGTTTTTTTCCTTTTAAAAAAGAAGGACCTTTATTCTTTTTTTTTTTTAAATTAATTAATTAATTAATTAGGCTGCCTCGGGTCTTAGTTGCGGCATGTGGGATCTTCGTTGGGGCATGCGTGATCTTTCGTAGCGGCGTGTGGGCTTCTCTAGTTGTGGTGCACGGGCTTCAGAGCAAGCGGGCTCCATAGATGCGGCACTCTGGCTTAGTTGCCCCATAGCATGTGGAATCTTAGTTCCCTGACTAGGGATTGAACCTGCATCCCCTGCATTGGAAGACGATTCTTAACCACTGGACCGTCAGGGAAGTCCCAAGGATCTTTACTCTTGTAATGATTTTTGAAAACTCAGTATATACGAAAGAAAGAAAATATAATACCCTTACCCTATCCTCACCTTCCCCAGAAATATCTGTTGTAAAGTGTGGTGTATATTCTTCTAGAATTTAAAAATTCATAGGCTCATTTTGTACTATTTTGTAGGTTTTGTATTTACCTTACAAAATCAGAAAATTTACTTTAAGTGCCTTTCCTGCTCCATGTCCTGTGTCTATCTTCCCTTTACCCCTCCCCCAAAACCACTCCCCTGCTCTCTCTCTCTCTTTTTTTTTTTAATTTTACTTATTTATTTTTGGCTGTGTTGGGTCTTTGTTGCTGTGCACGGGCTTTCTCTAGTTGCGTTGAGCGGGGGCTATTCTTCTTTGCTGTGCGTGGGCTTCTCATTGCGGTGGCTTCTCCTGTTGCGGAGCGTGGGCTCTAGGCACGTGGGCTCAGTAGTTGGAGCTCGCGGGCCACGGCATGTGGGATCTTCCCGGGCAAGGGATTGACCCCATGTCCCCTGTGTTGGCGGGCGGATTCTTAACCATCTCTCTCTCTCTCGCTCTGTCTCTGTCTCTCTCTCTGTCTCTCTGTCTCTCTCTCTCTCTACCCCCTCTTTGTGTGTTCTCTCCCCCCTTATGTTTCTGTCTTTCTCTTGAGGTTTCTCCAGAATTTATTAACACCTATATTTTTACTTGGTAACCTTGTTGTCCTTCTGATCTTTACATTTCCTCTCAGAATTTCCTTAATGATCAATACCAACATGTTTTTCTAAAATATTAATTCTATAGAAAGGGAACACATTTGTGTGTTTTTTTTTATGACACTACTGTTTAATTTCCTTTTTTCCTCTTACTTTGCTAATTGCATTAATAGCAAAAGAATGATGTCCAGTACTATTGTAATTCCCCAAACTAAACTATGTGAAATATCTGTTGCTTTGGTTCCTTCCTAAACATAGATATGCCCTCTTAACTGGATCCAAGTGTAGCTCCTAAAAGCAATATGTTTTGACAGTGATAGGTAACTTTTAACTGACTGTCCTATTGTTCTAAGTGTTGTCATGTTCTCTCTGCCATTTTTCAATGTTTTAAAATTGCTATTACCAACTCTAAATGTAATAATTTTCTTTATACTTGCTACTAATGGCTACTAATGGCTATACTTGCTACTAAATCTGCAGTCCAGAAATCCAGTCAAGTTCTAGCCAGGTAACCAGGAAAATACAGAGAAAAAGTGTGTGCCTTGGACACTTTGTGGTTTGATTCTTCTAATAAAATTTGTTTACTATTCTTACCATGAGCACCCACATAATTTCCAGATGTCCAAATTCTGTTTCTTCCACTGTGGGTCCACTCTACTGTGTGGGAGTTTAGATGTTAGACATACCCATCCTAAAGGAATCTGTACTCTCTATCTTTCCAAATTGAGAGACTTTTACATTTATTTTTTATATTTGCCTGACATGCTGCTCACAGAGTGACCTAAGAACTATTGTTCAGTTTTTCCTTCCTCAAAAGGAATTTGAAGCATAGTTCTATATTGCTGATTTTTATACTCAGATTCGGTTGCATCTTGCCCCAATTCCTTGGATGGCTCAGTATGGGTTACCTGTGACATTTTAGAGCATGGTCAACCAGTCTCTTGAGAAGAGTTGCCCAGATTTATGCAGTAAAGGAAAGCAAAGTATAAGTTACCATTATAGTCAGCCAGTAAGGAACAGCCTGACTTACTGTGATTCAGTTAGAGAAAACACAGCAAGGACCAAACCACTCAACATATCTCTTTTCTTAAACATATTTTTCTTTTTTTAAAAAAATAAATTTATTTATTTATTTATTTTTGGCTGCATTGGGTTTTTGTTGCTGCTCGTGGGCTTTCTCTGGTTGTGGTGAGCGGGGGATACTCTTCGTTGAGGCGCGCAGGCTTCTCATTACGGTGGCTTGTTGCGGAGCACGGGCTCTAGGCGCATGGGCTTCAGTAGCTGTGGCATGCAGGCTTAGTAGTTGTGGCTCGTGGGCTCTAGAGCACAGGCTCAGTAGTTGTGGTGCGTGGGCTTAGTTGCTCCGCAGCACGTGGGATCTTCCTGGACCAGGGATTGAACCTGTGCCCCCTGCATTGGCAGGCGGATTCTTAACCACTGCGCCACCAGGGAAGCCCAGCATATTTTTCTTATATGGTAAAAGATCTCACTTCCCCCATTTTGTTTTTCTTCTCATGAGAGAAAGCTAGAAACAGTGCTTTCCCCCTTTACCTTACTGTTTCTGTCTTTTGTCACCTGCAGTTCTTTTAAGAATTGTATAGTCATTGACTCAGTGTTGGAAGGAAGGAAGTGGAATTTCAGAAAGTATGAGAGTATTTTATATCCTGCTAGGAGGAGAGTGAGTAGTGTCCTGGTGGTTAAGAGCTTGAACTTCAGGTTCAGATTCTGACTCTGCCATTTACTAGTTTCTTAATTTGTAAGATGAGGGTAATATTTATTCCAAAACGAACAGTGAACTGTATCTGTTACTGCTATTCCCAGTGCCACTTGAATCAGGTATCTATAATTCTGACATTAGTTTTGCATGTCAGCCATCACAAATAAATGGTACACTTAGCATGTCTGTTGACCACCTGGTCCAGGTAGAGCCTGTTAACTTAGGGAGATTTTTTTTCAAGAAAGATGTAGCTCTAGATAGTATTGATATTTCTTTCAAGAGCACCATATGGACAGGGACAAAGAATGCAAGGTGTGACTTGTACCAGGTGTATCTTTTGGGAAAAACTTCAAATAGGGTCTTTTTCAGGAGATGATAGAAGCACTGGGGGATATGGAATGAGGGACAGAACATTTTAGAGTCAAGATCACTGTCCCTAATACGTTGTGTCCCCTTGGGTATTAATGAATGGTAACGTTTAATGAACACTAATGTGCTAGGCACTGTGCCAGGTGCCGCTAACGTGCCGTATCTCATTTAATACACATAGAAGCCTTTATCTCCATTTTAAAGAGGAGGGAACAGAAATAACTTGTCTGAAGTCATTTAGCTAGTAAGTGATCTTTTTTGGCAGTCTGACCTTACTTCCTATGCTCTTAATCACTGCAGTATACTGTGCTTGCAAAAACTACCATTTATGGAGTGCCCATCATGGGTCAGACCCTCTGCCAAGTGCTGCTTTTATGTTCATCATCTAATGTAATGCTTCTAACAATCCTGAGAGAAAAAAACTGAGCCTTAGGTCAGGGAAATCACTTATATCATGGTTTCCTCAAGCTTCTCATCTGTAAAGAGATGAATAGTGTCTTTCAAATGTTTTTGGCCATGACACACAGAAAGAAATAAAAATAATATGATTCTGTGATTTGACCCAGCAAAGTTGCATGCAGATACACAAATTTTCATGAAGCAGTACTTAGCCTTCACGCCCTCTGATGCTTTCTAATTAAAAAAATAAATGTGGGGGCTTCCCTGGTGGTGCAGTGGTTGAGAATCTGCCTGCCAATGCAGGGGACACGGGTTCGAGCCCTGGTCTGGGAAGATCCCACATGCCGCGGAGCAACTAGGCCCATGAGCCACAACTACTGAGCCTGCGCATCTGGAGCCTGTGCTCCCAACAAGAGAGGCCGCGATGGTGAGAGGGCCGCGATGGTGAGAGGCCCGCACACCACGATGAAGAGTGGCCCCCGCTTGCTGCAACTAGAGAAAGCCCTTGCACAGAAACGAAGACCCAACACAGCCAAAAATAAATAAAAATAAAATTAATAAAAAAAAAAATAAGTAAAATAAAAAATAAATGTGGTTATGAACCACTAAATTGATATAATGTTACCACATACTACTGGGTTGTGACTGACAGTTTGAAAACACTCCTTTAGAGACTAAAGATTACTAAGATTCTTCCAGTTTCAATATTCTGGACTCTCTAATCCTAAGTCGATCAGAATTATAGAATATATGTATAATCAAACCTTGTGGATGATGCATAATTTCTTGTAATATACTGGCAAATGGATATCTAGTACCTGTTTTAAACGTATCTAATATTCAGTATTTACCACAGTACAGTTCATCTGGAAAATAAAGACTGAGATATGTAATGTATATATTTATGTTGTAAGGTGGAAATGTTTTAGAGATTGGTGGGACATAGGTGGTCTTTTTGTATATATAAACACCTTAGGAATAAAGGTAAAAATAAATTTTTACAGAATTTACCATTGCCTGTAGGCAAGACTTAACTAAAGATGACAGACTATTGAAGTTTAATTAGTGCATTTAAGGAGGAGGGGGAAATCTAACTAAAAAAAAAAAACAGTTAAATTCGAGGCATAAAATAAATTTTAAAAACTTACGTTTAGTGAAATCAAATTTTAAGTGAAACATGTTTTTATATTTGATCATATGTGTACTGAGGTTTTCCTTGAGAAATTGGATATCAAATTGCATTTTAATACATAGTAGAAACTCTGCTGTTATAGATTTTTATAGCATTAGGTTATAGCTTAATAAAAAATTATAATAAAAATTTGACGTGATTGTTAAAATGCTCATGATTAAACATTAACGCACACTTTAACTTTAGGATGCAGTGAAAAGCAATATGCTATAAGATATCATTCATATTAAACCACTTATAATATCCATGTTTTTGTTGTTTTCCTTTAGGTTGGATGGAGTACTGCTCGTGATTATTACACGTTTTTATGGTCCCCTGTGCCTGAACATTATGTAGAAGGATCAACAGTCAATTGTGTGTTAGCATTTCAAGGTGAGAACTGAAAAGCAGAACTCGATGAAATTAGATGTTTTATTGCCATTAAAAATGTTGTACCCCATTGTAATGATCTACTTAAGCATGTCTAGTGACTAAAGTTGAATTAATTAGTATCTTTCTTTATCAAAAGTCATAAGAATGTAAATATCTAGTGTAGGTCACATGATATTTTATGTAGACAATGGTTTTTTCCTTATTGTCTTTCATTTAAGAGAAGTCTTTTGATGATCTTTTTTTTCAAATGAGAAAATAATGCTGTTACTAATACTAGATAATATAACAAATTAGAGGTGAGACAGATATTCCGTATGAAAATCACAAAAATGATTAACAGGATTTATAGAGTAGAAATTCTATAGGGAAAGTTGCCTATAAAATGGATGTGAGTAATATAAAATTCATTTTTGTCTTAGCTTAGCATTATATACAGATTTTTAAAAATTCTCTTATTTAAAGGAGGAGATATACCTGGTATTGCCCCTCCCCCCACATTCTGCCTTCACAAAGGTGATGGCTAGAGCTTCAGCATCCCTCCTGTGGCCATGAGGGGAAGGCCGAGACAAGCACATATATGTCTGTCCTGACATGTCTGAGCCACTGAATCAAGGCCAGCAGGCAACTGCCTCCAGATTGCTTGTTATATGAAAAAAATACACCCTGTTACTTTAAAACAAAGCACAAAAATTTTATTTAGAAATCTATAACAGAATTTGCTGTAGAGTGATTTTTGTAGTAAAATTGTACTGACTGTGGATTGTATTAAAGCAAATTCTTAGTCTTGTTTATACCATGGACTGTTTTTGGTCTGGGGAAGCTAATGGACTCTGTCTCAGTATAATATTTTAATATACATGAAATGCCCAGAATTGCAAAGGAAACCAATTATACTCCATTGTATGGATTAACACAGCTTATTCATCCATTCGTCTGTTAAAGAATATTTTGGTTGCTTCCAAGTTTTGGCAGTTGTGAATAAAGCTGTAAAGCTGGTATAAACATTCATGCACAGGTTTTTGTGTGGATGTAAGTTTTCAACTCATTTGGGTAAATATCAAGGAGTATGATTGCTGTATCATATGGTAGGAATATGTTTAGTTTCATAAGAAACCACCAAACTCTCTTTTCCAAAGTGGCAAAGCCATTTTGCATTCCCACCAGGAATGAATGAGAGTTCTTGTTGGTCTGCATCTTTACCAACATTTGGTGGTGTTAGTGTTTTGGATTTTGGTGGGTATGTCTTTAAAAAAACTTTTTATTATGAGGTTTGTATATGTTTGGTGTGAACATCAGTTGGGAATGTAATCACATGGAGTTTGCATATATAAAAAAAGTTTCCTTATGTACTGTGACAAGAAACACATATTCAGAGAATAAAATTTGTACCGTAATATAGACAAAGATTTAGGTCCTCATAGATGTTTTATAGATTAAGAGAGTTATATATGTAGTTTATCTTTTAATTCATAGCCTTTTTTTAGATAATCAAATTCAAGTGTGTATAGTGGAACTGATTTTGTTATTAAGAAATTTGTTCTTAAAAGCTGTGGATTTATTTCCAGTCATTTTTTTTTTAATCTACTTTTTAAATTTTTAAAATTTATTTATTTATTTTTGGCTGCGTTGGGTCTTTGTTGCTGCGCGGGCTTTCTCGTTGCGGGGAGCGGGGGCTACTATTCGTTGCGGTGCGCGGGCTTCTCATTGCGGTGGCTTCTCTTGTTGCGGAGCATGGGCTCTAGGTGTGCAGGCTTCAGTAGTTGCAGCATGCAGGCTCAGTAGTTGTGGCTCGCAGGCTCTAGAGCGCAGGCTCAGTAGTGGTGGCGCACGGGCTTAGTTGCTCCGTGGCATGTGGCATCTTCCCGGACCAGGGATCGAACCCGTGTCCCCTGCATTGGCAGGTGGATTCTTAACCACTGCGCCACCAGGGAAGCCCTCCAGTCATTTTTAATGTGATGATTAGTTTTCTTATAATAAATAAGAAACTTAACAGAATTTGTTATAGTGACTAATGAATTTGCTTATTTATGACAGCAGAAAGTTTAAAAGCAGTTAGAAAAAAAAGGAGAAAAGCATCCAGTTTATTTCTGTTCATATTGTAAAAGCATTTTCATGGGAGCAAAGTTTTACATGTTTTTGAAAAGTCATCATAATTTTTACTTTGAAATTCAGAAATAAAATCTTCTGCCTGCCTAGAACTTGTTATATAATGAACTCAGGATAGAGTCATGAAAAACTTAGTCATAGAGAATTAGAGCCAGAAGGAATTTTAATTTAAGCATGATCCAAACAATTTTGCTCATTTTGTAGAGTAGTCATGAGAATCCTGAAATGCAAAACTCAGAACAACTAATAAAGTGTGCATAAATGTACTGTTTTCCTAAATGGACCCTTATTTGTTTACTATAATTTGATTGCTAATGTTACAGGCTATAAAATTTGACTTGGAGTTTGGTTTTTACTTTTTCATATTTTATTTTCAGTTCTACTGATCTGAGGAGAGCTATTTCTAGGTAGCTTTAAATTGCAGTTCTGAATATTTATATCTTGTATCTCAAATGGTATTTGAACCATAATTTTTAGTGAATTATTTTTGTGAGATTTAAAAAAAAAAATCAGACCTCGAATATCTAGTTTGTAGAATTTCTAATGCCATGATACCAGAGCTGATTAGTCAAACTATATTTTTCTTTTCTATTTAAACTTTAAAAGTAAGTGTAGTGGCCTTTGCAAAGTTACTCAGCCACGGATTAATAAATTTAGTAGTAGATAGTAGGAGGATGGGGTTTTTAAAAACTTCAGAAATTTATTGCTAGATGTACCTTTAATTCCTTTTTTTTTTTTTTTTGGCTGTGCCTCGAGGCTTGCAGGATCTTAGTTCCTCAACCAGGGGTCGAACCTCTGCCCCCCTGCAGTGGAAGTACAGAGTCCTAACCACTGGAAAGGACCGACAGGGAATTCCCTCTATTACTTTTTAAAAAAACTTTCTATTTTGAAATAATTTTAGATGTAAAGTTGCAAAAATAGTATACAGAATTATCATCTACCCTTCACCCAGCTTCCCTTAATGTTAACATGTGGCATAACCACAGTACATTTGTTTAAAAAACCAGGAATTTAACATTGGTACAACACTGTTGACTAAAGTACAAACTTTATTCAGATTTCACTAGTGTTTCCTGTAGTGTTCTTTTTTCTGTTCCTGGATCCAGTCCATAATCCCACATTGCATTTAGTTGTCATAGCATCATAGTCTTCTCCAGTCTGTGATAGCTCCTCATTCTGTCCTTGTCTTTCATAACCTTTACATTTATGAAGAGTACTGTTCAGTTTTGTTTTATTCTGGTAGCATGTTCCTCATTTTGAGTTTTTCAGACAGTTTCTCATGGTTAGATTGAGGCTATACATTTTCAGGAAGAATACCATAGAAGTGATGATGTATTCTTTTCAGTGCGTTGTATCAGAGAGTACTTGATGTCTGATTGTCTTCTTACTAGTAATATTAGTCTTGATCACTTGGTTAAGGTGGTGTCTGCTGGGCTTCTCCACTGTAAAGTTAGTATTTTTCCCTTTGTAATTTAACAGTATTATGGGGAGCAATTTTGAGATACCTTGTTTCTCCTCAAACTTTCACCCACTAATTTTAGTATCCATCAGTGGATCTCGCCTACAATAATTATTGTTATTTTTGCCTGATGATGCTTTTCTATTCTCATTTCTTGGACATCATTAGTTGCAATTATTATGTTAGGAAGAGTCATCCTTTTCTCATTCATGCATGTATATTTTCTTCTGTGGAATAAAGTCTAATGCTATCATTTTTTTGTTGCTCAAATTGTTTTAGCTTTCTTTGGCTATTGGGAGGTCTGTCAAGGGGGCTCCTGTTTTTTGACTCCCCCACCCCCTTCTTTTTTGACAACTTCTTTCTTATTTTTAAGCCCCACAGGATGTTTCAGGCTTATATTTTCTCTGCCCCCTCCCCTCTGTGGACAAAGTTCAGCTATTTTTTAAAGAATGAAGTCAAGTGAAGTCAATATCATAATAATGATATTCATTATTATTATATAAAAATTTCAAGATATGAAGGAATAATAGGCATAGTGAATGCACATTTCTGGGTAGATATTAATATCCAAGATAAGGGGAATATATTCACCTTTGTATGTTCGTTTCACAATCATTGAATGCTTCCTGTTTTCAGGTCATTCTGGGGGAATTCAAGAATTTTTATATTTATTAATAATCTGCCCTCAGTATTTCTGAGGTCTGGATGTAGCCTGTAAAGCATGTGTATAATGGTAATGCAAAGTACACAGTGGAGGATTTTTTTTTTTTTAATGTAAAAAATACCATGGGAGCTTTGGAGAGGATTAATTTTGAGCTAGGACTTAGAGAGGATTAATTTTGAGCTAGGATAATCCAGCAGAATTTAAAAGAGGGTAACAGTTGAGCTGAAGAGAGAAGGAACAAATATTGAACACATATTATTTGTCAGATAGTGGGCTAGATGATATAACTACATAATCCATGGTACTTCGGAACTTTGAGATAGATGGCTTCAAATTTCTTTTACAGATAAGAAATTTGGGCTCGGGAAGGTTGAGTAAATAATAATTAGTGGTAGAGCTGGAATTCCAGAATAAATCTGTGTGGTTCCAAAGCTTTTTTTTGTTCTGCATCAGTAGACCTCATCCTCTTTCTGCCCTTACACAGTGCACATGTGCAGCGTATTCCTTTTGTTAATATCTCTCTTTTGCATTTAATTAATGTCATATTTGAGGGAACGTTTCTTTAAATGATGTATTCCAACCCCTGGTCCTCCTAGGCTTTTATGCTGGTTCTTCCATTGCTCCGCCTTCAGCCTCTTTCTCGTTGAAAACTGCATACTTGACTCTCCCAGATGAATTGGTTTTACCCTAGTGAAGATACAGGGAAAGAATACTCTGAGAGTATAAGCTTAGACCTAAGATAAGAAAAATATGGGCATATTTAGGGAAGAAAGAGTCTAGTTTTGATAGATAATTTGTGAAAGATAGGAAAGACATATCCTGAGTGCTTAGAAACAGGGTCAGAAATGAGAGGATATGGCAAGATTTGTTAAATTCAAATAATTTTATAACAGAAAATTTAATACTTTTTTTGTTTGTTAACTTCCACTTAGGATATTACCTTCCAAATGATGATGGAGAATTTTATCAGTTCTGTTATGTTACCCATAAGGGTGAAATTCGTGGAGCAAGTACACCTTTTCAGTTTCGAGCTTCTTCTCCAGTTGAAGAGTTGCTTACTATGGAAGATGAAGGAAATTCTGACATGTTGGTGGTGACCACAAAAGCTGGCCTTCTTGAGGTTGGTACCAACAGTGAGCTGGTGATTCATAAGTTTACATTATGAACTGGATTATTTTGTTACGAACTGTGACTTAAAAATAGTGAATGTTTTCAAAAAGACAAATCAATCATAGATAAATTACAAACAGAGCTCATGTTGGTTGGCATTTTAAGAATTTTTAGGTTATGTAGGAGTATAACCTGAAAATCAAATGCTTTTTAACTAAAATAATAAACTTAGAGTGTTGTTTTTGGAATACTTAAAAAAAATTTTCTGTCACAATTATGTTACTGGTTTCACTGTGGCAGGGACTGTCCCTAGGCTTATCAGTATTTTGTGCATAGTGTATATGCAATAAGTAATTATTGGGAGAATTTGGACCTAAAACTTCCTGTTCCCTCACCCTAACCTTTCTTCTTTAGGGATGGCCTAATCTGTTGATTGTAGAATAGTACAGATTTGGGGGTGAAGCTGATGGGAAAGCGGTATAAAGCAGTAAGTCTAACTGTAATTGGATGTGAACTTCATTTCACTATACCACAAGCATGCCCTATCTCACGTGTGGCAGTGAATCAGTGAAGCATCCCAGTCTCGTAATTAGGTTCAGCATTTTTAGAATGATCTCTTTTCCTGTTTATCTGATCAAATGAATAAGCTGGATTAACCATAATTAAGAAAAAAAAAGGTGAAAAAGCTTCTCACTGTTTTTCACTGAATATTTTCGAGTCATTGCACTTGCATCAAAAGAAATTTTCTATGTAGATGGTCTAATAATGCCATATGTCTTAATTTTTAGTACTTATTGAAGGAAAAAAATAGAACAGCATTCCTATTTCAAGATATTTCTCAATGTCTTTACCCTAAACCTAAAAAATTAGAATGTTATATTTGAGTTTCTGTGAAAAAGATCTTCTTTAATTGGTTCAGTATACATTTTTGGTTATTTGACATTCCTATTTAGTCTATGGCAAGTCATTGCTTATTCTTTATACTCCGATGGATGTTTTTTATATGTAAATATTTTATGCCTTTGATTTTATTTATCTTCAAAAACAGACTACAGAAGAAAGACAAGAGGTTAGAGATATTAGACAGTCGAACTAAGAAGGTTAGAAGGAACCAGTAACTTACTGTGAATTTTTCTGTATCTTTCCTTCCCCCTTCCAGAAATTCCTCTCTTATCTTAAATAAAGAAATGTAACTTTTATAGGGTGACTAAAACATTTTGTGGTGACAACCGCCTGATGATCAAGGTTTTTAGCCTGGTATTTGAATGCTAGTCAAAGATGCTGAAACAAGCCTAGATCTTACGAAGAATGCAGTGACTGTTTATATTGCAGTTTTTTGAATACTTGTTAGACCACCCTGATTTCAGGACCTCCAACAGAAAAACAACAGGCATTTTGGCGTCTACCTATCTTTTGTGCTCCAAGTAAATTGGGACATTGCACAATTTAGTTCTCTTCTTCCTACTCATAAAATGTATGCTGTCTCTTAGGTAAATGTCTCTGAGATAAGGTATTTATATTCTGATCAGTTTTTTGACAAGTCTTTTAAATTTCCACATTTATCAAAATCTTTAATGATTTTACTAAAAATGCACCAAATTAGTACAGGTGTGAGACATTATCTAGGGCACTGTTGTCATTAAGAATAATTGAGCCACAATCCTTCAGTTTGTGAACCTTGGTTGGATCCTAGATTTTTAAAAAGTAGATATTTTGGGGGTAGTGTAGGATATTTTAACTGTGGACTACCCATTGGGTGTTACAAAATTATTGTTAATTTTCTTAGCTATGATCATGGTAGTGGTTAAATACAAGACTGTACTTATTAGGAGATGCTTGGCCTGTGCACTTAGGGGTGAAGTGTCTGCAATTATGTTTCAAATGCTTTAGCAAAAAAAAAAAAAGAAAAAGAAATAAAACTTAGGTATATAGAGGGAGATTAAATATGGCAAAATATTAATAATTATTGAATTTAGGTGATGGGTGGATGGGTGTTCATGGTAAAATTTTAACCTTTTTGTGTGCTCGAAAGATACCAGAATACAAAACTGGGGGCAGGAATTAGACTTGTGTACACTTTTATATAATTTTAATTCCTTTTAAAAATTTTTACTTAAGATTCAGTGAACTCTAAAGTATGTGTCAGTTAAATGAATCACTGGGGAAAAATGGTTCTTTTATAATGTTTCTGTTGTACTGTGTCAAGGTGTATCTTTATTTTTAAGCGGCCAGAAAGTTTAGAGCCAAAAATCATTTTTTAAAAAATAGGTAAGGTAAAAAGAAATTCAGTGAATAAGTAAACTTTTCTCTTTTGAGGGCATTTACTCCTGTCATTTTCATTTAGTCTGATGGAAGAGATAGACGGGTCATTTAAAAATTTTACAGTTCTTTAACTTTCATAAGAGCCATTTTAGAGTTTAATTAGAGTTTGATTCCGTGACCCTGGAAAAGTGACTTGGGGTGTACTGGGGGAAAACATTTTATTTTAGCTAAATGTATGATGCCTCCTTTGTGAAGTTTTCCCTCTGAGTCTCCATGCTTCTTCCCTTGTTAGAATCAGACTTCTTGCTGTAAGAGGAATATTAACCATTTTATTTACTATTTTAGGTCCCTTAATTTGGTAATTTTTAGAATACTGGAGTTTAGATTTTCCTGAACTAAGTAACTATTAGTGTTCATGTAAGAGTCAGTTATATTGTTAATATGTTACAGTCTGCATTTTTGTCCTAAAATTTGCATTTACTTATAAAGTTTCTTTTAATTTAGCTAAATAGAGGCCATTTTATACATATAGAAACTTATTCCATAGTACCTTATTTAAAGAACCAAAACTTTTCACAGTAATCCCATAGATGAAGGCCTTATGTAACACACAAGGAAGTTCTTAATAGATTCAAAAATTTCCCATAGATTTGCATTCAAGGAGAGGTACACATTTTTCTCCTTGATTATTACCCAAAATAAGAACAGCCCAGAATTAAGTCACTTATGAAACTTAATATGCCTTATTTTTAGTACTGATTTGAAAAGTGATTAGCAGGCAACTTTATAATAAAATTCATTACTTTTATACCTTCTTGTAATGTTTTTTTCTTTGCCCAACCAAAAAATGGTTTAAATTTATGATTCATGAATTTTTCTAACTGAAGACTAAAAGAGTCTGATTGATATGAAGCAGATAGTATGTAAAAGTTCTTTCTGCAAATTTCTTCACTATTTTTTTGAAATGGAAAACTGAATTAGTAATGTATTGTAGGATTATAAAAAACAATTTGAGTTTTCTCTTTTATAGTTGAAAATTGAGAAAACCATGAAAGAAAAAGAAGAACTGTTAAAGTTAATTGCTGTTCTGGAAAAAGAAACAACACAACTTCGAGAACAAGTTGGAAGAATGGAAAGAGAACTTAACCATGAGAAAGAAAGATGTGACCAACTGCAAGCAGAGCAAAAGGTTAGTTGTGTCTTATGTAACTGATTGGAGTTATAGTATATTGTCTGAAACCCACTTTTTTCAGGAACTGAACCAGTTAAAATGAGTGAAGACCACATGTTGAAAAAAGTAGCATTTAGATAGATGTTTGTATGAGAATAGGTCAGAGCCTATCACCCTTCTGTCATAGCCTCTTTTATGTTGTAAATGGTTAAAATACCTGTAGATTTTTGGTATCAGGCTTGTGACATAGTCCCCGACAACTGTTTCTAGATGCTTTACACCTAATTGTAGAATACTTGCTTGACCTTGGGGAGAGGGGTTAGAAATACAAATAGGAATGATAAACACTGAATAAAGGGAAGAATAGAATAAAGTAGTTAAAATTACTTTTCTAAAAAGTAGAATTTAGTGAAATAAGATGTAATATTAGAATTTTGAAATCCTTGATGTGAGAAATGCAATAAATTATACTAAAAACCACCTAACTAAAAATTGGCACAATTTCTTAATCTAAGAAAAAAAGAAGTATAAGTGTAAAACAGTGTGGCTTGATTAGAGATACAAATGGATTTAAGTCAGTAACCAAAAACAATGGAAAAAAACAATCACCTAATTTATTTAATATTTTCATAAGAAAATTTGTTAGTTTTGACAAACTTGCACAGATTATGATTATACGTATCACAGTCTCACATATGTTGTAACTAGTTGGATATGCTAATGTCCATTGACAGGATTGATCTATTGTTCCCTAGGGATGGGGTCTGTTCCATTTTTCTTTTGTGCAGCAAGACCTAGAACAGTTGCTTAATAATTGTTCATTGAACCATTAGTACAGTGATTCTCAGTAGGTTTTATACTCCAGTGAAGTGGTTGTATATTGCACACCTGAGCAGAGATGATATACAGATAGGGCTCAAACTGAAAAGATTTCTTTAGTCTTATTCTGTTTGTTTGAGGATTGCTTATTTGAGTTAGAGGGTAAACGTAACGTATAGCAATGTATACAGTTGTGAATCTCCTTATAAACATCTGTAAAGTCTTCTGTCCTTATTACCGTTAGCCTTTTTAGTTTAAAATATAGTTATTCCCCCAATTTTACTCTTGGGGAATACTTGCAGTCCTGCAGTAAGAGTATCCTACAGTAGGAGTAAGATACTTTATTTGGGTAAGGAACCACTTTTTTTTTTTTTTTTTTTTTGGTGACGGTGGGGCATGTGGGATCTTAGTTCCCCAACCAGGGATTGAATCAGTGCCCCCTGCAGTGGAAGCACAGAGTCTTAACCACTGGACCACCAGGGAAGTCCAAGGAACCACTTTTTAAGTTTGAACTTTTTAAGCAGGTGTACCAAATATTATATTACAAATGTTATGATAAAACCTCATTGTATGTGCCTAGCTTGACTGTTAGGACATTCAGCTAAATTTTTAATTCAATTGTTATAACTCCTTTGCTATCCTTTGTATAATTCTTACCCTTCTCTTTCTATTCTTCACGCATTTCTCTCGATGTTTGTACCTGGATTTGATAGTTTTCCAAAGTGGCCCATTACAGCATGAACTTAGCCCATGAGATCAAGAATACCCTGAAATATGGCCTTTAAGGTTAGACTCTGATCGCCTTGAAATCCAAGGGAAGAAAGGATGATTTGCGAGAGTAGGAATGGCAGAATGAGAGGCCTTCAATTGCGTGAAATACTGATGTACATTAGGCCATTTCTCTGGTTCAGTTGAGTATTAGCTGAGATTTAAACAGTCTCAGGTTCTCTGCTGTCCAGGTGACAAGGGGTTAAGCACTACAGACAAGACTAAAGATTATTCTGACAGACTTTGGTTGAGAAAGTGGTAGATTGAGGTCAAGGGATTAATGAAGCAAAATCTGTAGGAGATTGTGGCTGTGGTACCCAGAAGAGATCTTTGGAAGTTTTTATGGCAACTCATAAATCTTGATGACAGTCACTAATCTTGAAAGGCACTTCTTCCTTGCTGCTATCCTTCCATTGGAATATACTCTCTGGGAAGATGAAGTATGTGGAAGTGGTTTTTAAAAATATGTTGTACTGTAGAAAATGGTGATAAAAGGACCTAGAATGGTATTGGTTACGTAATAGATGCTCACTAACTTTAAGTAGCTATTGTTGTATTAATTTTCATAGTGATAGACCAGAGAATCATCAAGGAAGAACTAAAATATGAAGAGTGTCATCCAAGAGGAATAGAAATTGACAACATTTTCCCCAGATTTTAAAAGTATTGATAATATTTGTATAATGTTATATATAAACAATTATGAGTTATATTTTGGCAACTGCTTATTTCTGGGGATAAAATAACATGCTTGCCAGGAGAGAGAGTTCTTCTTTGTTACTAGTCGTGGGGCTTGTAGTTTTTTATGAATTTGCTTTTTACTTCCAAAATTATAGTCTCCATCTTAATCAGGGAGGCCTGCTGGGCAGTTAGAACAGCTCAGGAACTTTCAAACCTGGGTTAGTTGCGTGGCTTCTAAAATCTGTGACATTTCTTGGCATCTGTTTAAAATCTATTCCATGGTATGAATTCTAAAAAACAATCTTCATATAATAGTTCTAAAGGGCTTCTCTTTGAGGTATGAGTATATACCCTCTGAATATCTGAAGGACTATTAAGATATTTACAATTCATTTAAAATTTTATAATAGTATACTAGGAATGATCTGTAGAGAACTTCAGTTTCTTCATGGTAGAAGAAATATATTGCATTTTCATTGTTTTATAAAATATGATTAACTCATTACCCATTCAATACTTGACAAATACTAAAACAGTTAAATGTTTATAATAATTAAATGTTTATAAATAAAATCTTCCATCTTTTGTAAACATTGACTTTTCTCATTGTAAAATGCCACTAGAGGGAACACTCATTTTGTAAATTAAAAGAATTGGACAAGTTAAGATTATCAAAACCAATTGGTATAAGTGATGCGTTTAATTATATTTAACGTTGGCTCCTTGAAGGTATAAGGTAGGATTACAAAGTAGATTAAAACTGAAACCAAATAATATTTATAAATTGAGAGCTATAAATTATATATTGTATTTCCCCTAGATTATTTTAATGTGATATATATGTTCCATTATCCATGTATACTCTAAATTTAAAAAGTAACAATTTTCATTAAGGATAATTTTTACATTCATTTTTAGTTCAACTTCAAAGAAGTGTGGATTTTTCTCTCCTGTAAAAGGCTGATTAATAAGAGTAACTCATATAATACTTGATGTAAGCCAGGTGCTATTCTGAGTGTTTTTACGTCTGTTAACTCTCTTTATACTATGAAGTGTAGGTTACTTAACCTGCCTACAATTGAACAGTTTATATAAGTGGTGCAGGCAGGCAGTCTGGCTCCAGCCAGTGCTCTTAATCACACTGTATACTATACCAGTGTTCTTAATGGCACACTATACCTACTGCTGCGGGCTTATCTAATTGATCTTTTTTAAAAACAGCTTTGTTGAGATGTAATTTACATACCCCCAAAGTTCATCACTTTAAAGTATAAAATTCAGTGGTTTTTATTATATTTATAGAATTGTGCAACCATTACCATAACCTAGTTTTAGAACCCCCAAAAGAAATCTTTTTTTTTTTTTCTGAGCACTTAGAACTATTTTATTTACAACATTGAAAATAACACACCTACCTGTGTCCTGAACAAAGAAATGAGTGGAAATTTCTCTAGTGTTTTTCTTTTTTTTAAATTTATTTATTTATTTTCGGCTGCGTTGGGTCTTCGTTTCTGTGCGAGGGCTTTCTCTAGTTGCGGCAAGTGGGGGCCACTCTTCATCGCGGTGCGCGGGCCTCTCACTGTTGCGGCCTCTCCTGTTGCGGAGCATGGGCTCCAGATGCGCAGGCTCAGTAGTTGTGGCTCACGGGCCTAGTTGCTCCGCGGCATGTGGGATCTTCCCAGACCAGGGCTCGAACCCGTGTCCCCTGCATTGTCAGGCAGATTCTTAACCACTGCGCCACCAGGGAAGCCCTCTAGTGTTTTAAGAGGCAGGTTCCACTCATAAAATTCAGCACCTGCTAGGGCTGGCACTTCCGCAGTCCCACAGGACAGCAGTGGCCAGCAGGGACCTCAGCGTGGGGGACCCCTGATCCTTGGGGCCCGAGGGGGTGGTCCACCTTCCATTCACACTGTGGCTCTTCGGTCAGAAGAGGCCCCTGCTCAGGGGCTGAAACCTGGTCCCTTTGTGCCTGCTCAGCTCCTCGAGAACCTGCTTCTCCTTCTGGTACCTCTTCTGCCACTCGGCCTCCGTGCTGTGTGTGAAGCCCAGCAGGTGACGGAGCCCGTGGGTGGCAGTCACAGTCAGGATGTCATAGTAATCTTCATTTTCTTTGCAGTGCTGGAAGATATACTCCACTCCCAGGAAAATGTCTCCTAAATTATAGTCATCTGGAAAATCAGGCTGGGGAATTTTGCCTGCTTTCAGATCCTCATGAAATGGAAATGAAAGCACATCTGTTGGGGTATTTTTGTCTCTGTAGATTCTGTTAATCGGCTGAATCTTTCTGTTGTCGACACAGACGACCCCCAGGTCGAACCTCTGCACCCACAGGGCTCTCCGCATTACCTGCACCTTCTCGTGGAGCCGCGCCCGCCTCAGGGGCACCGCCCGCTGCAGGTTCCTTAGCACCAAGCTCATCACGGCCGGAGCCCCACCCCAAAAGAAATCTTGTACCTATTTGTCGTCACTCTTTATTTCCCACAAGTCCCAGGCAACCACTAATCTAAGTTTTCTGTCTCTATGGATTTGCATATTTTGGACATTGCATACAAATGGAATAATATGTGGCCTTTTGTGACTAGCTTCACTTACAATGTTTTCAAGCTTCACCCATTTTAGATTATGTGTCAGCAGTTTGTTCTTTTTAATGTCACATAATATCCCATTGTATTAGTCTTTTTTTAACCCCCAACTTTACATTTATTAGACTTATGTAAAAATTAGCAGGTTGTATGTATATTCCATGTGTTCTTGTTTTTGTTTTGGAGTGCTAGATATATATTTGAAATTAGAAGATTGAAAACTAGATATATATTTGAAATTAGAAGATTGAAAATTGAATGGTATTGAATCTTGTTTTCCAAGTAGAACTAAAATGTGCTGTGATCCTGTTAAGTTTTCTAGTTAGTTTAGTTTATGATTTTTTGGTGCCTAAACTATGAATTGAGTTTTTTTCATAACATAAATTATATTCTTAACTTGAATATTGGTAACTTAAGATGTACTTCAAGATATTTTAAAACCAATTTCTTTTGTGGGTACTAAGTCAATATTGCTTAAACAATATGAGGAGCGTGTTATGAACTATTGTATATATTCATATTGTTCTGGTTCTTAAGTTTCACAAACTAGGTAGGGTACCTTGAGACATCACCAGGCATTTGGGAGTTATCATAGGTCTAGGAGTGAGAGAACATGAAAGATCTCTCATTATGATGGTGGCTCTGGCTAGTGTGGACCTCTTCAACTATCTTTATATTTTTGGCTTTATTTATCCTTGCGTTGGATACCTGGTTTTGGACAGAGGTAGTTTAAGGCATTTAAACTGCTTAATGTATGGATTGCCCCGATTGCTTATATATATATATATATATATATATATATATATATATATATATCTAATGTGTAGAATTGCTAAAAACCAATTTTGAAGTTAGGATATCATTGAATTTCTAATTCTTTTTTACCGGTTTATTATTGAGAAGACACAAAGGCTTAATTTTAATGCATAATTTAATGTATTTAGCAATACGTTTCTTTAAAGCCAATTACTTTCATTTTGCACCTGATTTGCTAAGTAATAGTTTCAGAAATTCATAATCTTTTGTTTCTAAAATATATTTATATACTTTGAACTAGCTCATAATCTTGTATCGACTAATACAGAGGTGTAACATGAAGCATTTTTTTTTAACATCTTTATTGGAGTATAATTGCTTTACAATGTTGTGTTAGTTTCTGCTGTATAACAAAGTGAATCAGCTATACGTATACATATATCCCCATATCCCCTCCCTCTTGCGTCTCCCTCCCACCCTCTCTACCCCACCCCTCTAGGTGGTCACAAAGCACTGAGCTGATCTCCCTGTGCTATGCGGCTGCTTCCCCCTAGCTATCTATTTTATATTTGGTAGTGTATATATGTCAGTGCTACTCTCTCACTTCGTCCCAGCTTACCCTTCCCCCTCCCCGTGTCCTCAAGTCCATTCTCTATGTCTGCATCTTTATTCCTGTCCTGCCCCTAGGTACATGAAGTATTTTTTATAGTTTGTTTCACAAGACTTGTAGCATTGAGTATTTTTCATTCAGTTTCAGGTATAATTGACAAAATTGTAGGATATTTAAAGTGTACATAATGATGATTTGAATATGTATAAAGGAAAGGATTGTGAAAGGAATCCTTGTGTAAGGATTCCTCCCATCTAATTAATTAACACATCTTCAACTACATATTTATCCTTTTTTTTTTTTTTTGGTTGCACTGCATGGCCTATGGGATGTTAGTTCCCAGACCAGGGATCGAACCCGTGGCCCCTGCAGTGGAAGCACTGAGTCCTAACCACTGGGCCGCCAGGGAATTCCCCTATTTATCCTTTTTGTGTGTGTGTGTGTGTGTGTGTGTGTGTGTGTGTGTGAGAGAGAGAGAGAGAGAGAGAGAGAAAGAGAGAACATTTAAGTTCTCTTAGCAAATTTCAATTATACAGTATAGTGTTGTTAACTGTAGTCACAATGTTATACATTAGATCCTCAGACTTTATTCATCTTATAGCTAAAACTTTGTCCCCTATTATCAACCTCCCTGCCCCCCACCCCTCAGCCCCTGGCACCCGCTTTTCTATTCTTTTTCTATGAATTTGACTTTTTATTTAGATTCTGCATATAAGTAGATACCATGCAGTATTTGTCTGGCGTATTTCACTTAGCATAATGCTCTCAAGGTCCATCCATGTTGTTGCAAATGGCAGGATTTTCTTCTTTCTGACTGAATAGTATTCCATTGTATTTATATACCACATTTTCTGTATCCATTCACTCACTGATATACATTTAGGTTGTTTCTTTATCTTGATTGTTGTGCATATGCTGCAGTGAACATGAGAGTGCAGATAAATCTCTTCCATATCCTGTTTTCATTTCCTTTGGGTACATACCCAGGAGTGGGATTGCTGAATCACATGGTATAGTTTTAGTTCCGTGTTGTTTTCCATGGTGCCTGCACCAGTTTACATTTCCACCAACAGTGCACAAGGGTTCCCTTTTCTCCACATCTTCACCAGTATTTTGTTATCCCTTGTCTTTATTTATTTATTTATTTATTTATTTATTTAGGGCTGCACTGGGTCTTTGTTGCTGCTCGTGGACTTTCTCTAGTTGCAGTGAGCGGGAGCTACTCTTCTTTGCGGTGCACATGCTTCTCATTGCGGTGGCTTCTCTTGTTGAGGAGCACGGGCTTCAGTAGTCGTGGCACACAGGCTTAGTTGCTCCACGGCACGTGGGATCTTCCCGGAGCAGGGCTCGAACCCGTGTCCCCTGCATTGGCAGGCGGATTCTTAACCACTGTGCTGCCAGGAAAGTCCTATCCCTTGTCTTTTTGATGACAGCCATTCTGATAGGTGTGAGCTGATATGCGTTGTGGCTTTGATTTGCATTTCCCAGATTTTGAGCACCTTTTCATGTACCTTGAGCACCTTTTCATGTGCCTGTTGGCCATTCGTATGTTGTCTTTGGAAGAAAATGTCTTTTCAGTTCCTCTGCCAATTTTTAAATTGGATTGTGGGGTTTTTATTGGGGGGGGCAGCTGTTGAGGTGTGTGAATTCTTTAAATATAATTTTGGATATTAACCTCTTATCAGATATTTGATTTGCAAACATTTTCTCCAATTTCAGAGGTTGCTTTTTCATTTTGTTGGTGGTTTCCTTTGCTGTACGGAACCTTTTTTAGTTTGATGTAGTCCTGCTTGTTTATTTTTGCTTTTGGTATCAAATCCAAAAATTCATTGCCAAGACCAAGGTCAAGGAGCTTATTACCCCCTGTGTTCTCTCCTAGGAGTTGTATGGTTTCAAGTCTTAAATTTAAGTCTTTTATTCATTTGAGTTGATTTTTGTGTATGGTTTAAGATGGTGGTCCAGTTTCATTCTTTTGCATGTGGCTGTCCAGCTTTCCCAGGACGATTTGTTGAAGAGAGTACCCTTTTCCTATTGTATATTCTTGGTTCCTTTGTTGTACTGATAGATTGATTGAACACATATGCATGGGTTTATTGCTGGGTCTCTTTTCTGTTGCATTGATCTGGTATAACGTAAATCATTCAATTTTAATTAAAAAAGCAACTTAATATAAGTAAAATTATACCATCCTAAATTTTTTCTTCTTATTTAAAAACGTATGTGAAACCCAACATTAAAAATTACTTGTCTGTGGAATGTGTACATGTTCAGGAAATAATTTAGACATTTGTAGATATAATTGTAGCCTTTCTTCCCTCCCCTTTTTCTACTCCAACCAAAAAAATTTAATCCTTTGGATCTGGAATTTTCTTGTAAAGCTAGAATTTTTTTTAACCATTTATTTATATTTAATTTTTATTTTATATTGGAGTATAGTTGATTTACAATGTTGTGTTAGTTTCAGGTGTACAGAAAAGTGATTCAGTTGTACATATATACACACACACACACACACACACACACACACACACACACACACATTCTTTTTCAGATTCTTATCCCATATAGGTTATTACAGAATATTGAGTAGAGTTCCCTGTGGTCTTCAGTAGGTCGTTGTTAATTATCTATTTTATATATAGTAGTGTGTATATGTTAATCCCAAACTCCTAATTTATCCTTCCAACATTTCCCCTTTGGTAACCATAAGCTTTTTTTTTTTTTTAATTTTATTTATTTATTTATTTTTGACTGTGTTGGGTCTTCGTTGCTGCACGCGGGCTTTTTCTAGTTGCGGCAAGCGGGGGCTATTCTTTGTTGCGGTGCGTGGGCTTCTCCTTGCGGTGGCTTCTCTTGTTGTGGAGCACAGGTTCTAGGCGCGTGGGCTTCAGTAGTTGTGGTGTGCGGGCTCGGTAGTTGTGGCTCGCAGGCTCTAGAGCACAGGCTCAGTAGCTGTGGCGCGCAGGCTCAGTAGTTGTGGCGCGCAGGCTCTAGAGCGCAGGCTCAATAGTTGTGGCGCACGGGCTTAGTTGCTCCACGGCATGTGGGATCTTCCCGGACCAGGGCTCGAACCCATGTCCCCTGCATTGGCAGGCGGATTCTTAACCACTGCGCCACCTGGGATGTCCCCATAAGTTTGTTTCTGAAATCTGTGAGTCTATTTCTGTTTTGTAAATAAGTTCATTTGTGTCATTTTTTTAGATTCCATATATAAGTGATATTATATAATATTTTTCTTTTTCTGACTTCACTTAGTATGATAATCTCTTAAGTCTGTCTGTGTTGCTGCAAATGTCATTATTTCATTCTTTTTTATGGCTGAGTAATATTCCATTGTATGTATGTATGTGTGTGTATATATATATACCACATCTTCTTTATCCATTCCTCCATTAGTGGACATTTAGGTTGCTTCCATGTCTTGGCTATTGTAAATAGTGCTGCATTGAACATTGGGGTGCATGTATCTTTTCGAATTATGGTTTTCTCTAGATATATGCCCCAGAATGGGATTGCTGGATCATATGGTAGTTCTATTTTCAGTTTTTTAAGGAACCCCCATACTGTTCTTCATAGTGGCTGTACGAGTTTACATTCCCACCAGCAGTGTAGGAGGGTTCCCTTTTCTCCACACCCTCTCCAGCATTTGTTATTTGTAGACTTTTTGATGATGGCCATTCTGACTGATGTGAGGTGATACCTCACTGTACTTTTGATTTGCATTTCTCTAATAATTAGTGATGTTGAGCATCTTTTCATGTGCTTTTTGGCCATCTGTATGTCTTCTTTGGAGAAATGTCTATTTAGGTCTTCTGTCTTTTTTTTGGCTGTGCAGCTTGGCTTGTAGGATCTTAGTTCCCTGAACAGGGATCAAACCTGGGCCCTTGGCAGTGAAAGGATGGAATCCTAACCACTGGGACCACCAGGGAATTCCCTGCCCAGTTTTTGATTTGGTTGTTTTTTTTTGATACTGAGCTGCATGAGCTGTTTGTATATTTTGGAGATGAATCCCTTGTTGGTTGCATCGTTTGCAAATATTTTTTCCCATTCTATGGGTTGCCTTTTTGTGTTTTGTTTGTGTGTGTGTGTGTGTGTGTGCGTGTGCTGGGTCTTCATTGAGGTGTGCAGGCTCTTCATTGCGGTGTGCGGGCTTCTCTAGTTGTGGCGCATGGGTTTCTCTAGTCATGGTGTGCAGGCTTCTCTAGTCTCTAGTTATGGCGTGCGGGCTTAGTGGCCCCATGGCGTGTGGGATTTTAGTTCCCCGACCAGGGGTCGAACCCACGTCCCCTGAATTGGAAGGTGGATTCTTAACTACTGGACCACCAGGGAAGTCCTGTCTTTTCGTTTTGTTTATGGTTTCACAAAGGTAGAATTTAAGTGTATTTGCTCATAGCAGACTTTTGATAGTAGAAGTGGCTCTTATTACATTTTATTGTATTTAAACTTTGCTCTCTTGGAATATGGACAATATTCTCCATGGAAATTTTCTTTTTTTTCTTTTTTAAAAATTTATTTATTTTGGCTGAGCCGGGTCTTAGTTGTGGCATGCATCCTCTTAGTTGCAACATGCATGTGGGATCTAGTTCCCCAACCAGGGATCGAACCCAGGCCCCCTGCATTGGGAATGCGGAGTTTTACCCACTGGGCCATGAGGGAAGTCCCTTCATGGAAATGTTCTTAGTGCAATTTTTTGCCGTTGTTTTTTGAATAAAAGTATAAAGTTTTCTTAAGATAAATTTGAAGTTTATTACCAAAGAGGTTATATGAATATTTGTTTAAATTCAGAGACCTAAAGTACTGCAAATTGAAATATGCTAAAAAAGTAAGTTATGGTTTCTATCAGGTTAGTTTACAAATAAAAAGTTTACAAATAAAAAAACAAAAGCTGTAACTGAGGGACTTCCCAGGTGGCGCAGTGGTTTAGACTCGGTGCTCCCAACACAGGGGGCCTGGGTTCGATCCCTTTTCCGGGAACTAGGTCTCACATGCATGCTGCAAGTAAGAGTTCGCATGCCACAACTAAGGAGCTGGCGAGCTGCAACAAAGGAGCCCACCTGCTGCAACTAAGACCCGATGCAACCAAATAAATAAATAAATATTAAAAAAAAAAACTAACTGAAACTTAAACAGGTTGTTTTTATGGGAGCAATGTTAATGAAACAGTTAATTCCCTAGTTATTATTGTTATTTATTTTGCCTTTTAGCACATTATTTTAATGCCATGAAAATAGTTTATTATAGTACATTGTTGTCAGTTATATTTTTGTTTGGTGTATTTCTAGGAACCAGAGAAGATATATTTATATTTTCTATAACTATCTACATAGCTTGGCATTATAGTTGATTTCAAGAAGCACAGTGTTTGAGAAAAGCCAGATTACCTCAAATGAGTAAGATTTATTTTAAAATCTATTAGCAATTTCCATAAATGACATAATCCTTTTGCCAATGATTTGCCATTTAGAGTATTCAGGTACTAATTTACTAAATTTTATTGCTGTATATGTTTGAATCCAGAATATCATCATACTTTTTTCTAGATAATTGTCTGGTTTCTTTACATATGTTCATTTGCAGTCAAAGTTAATTTTGTGTTTATTTAACATAGGAATAAATGTGTTGTTAAGATATTTTTAGTGCATGTTTAGTCACATAGATGATTCACAGTCTTTTTATCTGGTTGTTCATATTTGAGGGTTATGACTTGGGGGAGTTGGTAATAGTGGGTCATGGTGACATGATCCTTCTATTTAGGAGGAGGGGGCGAAGTCTGCTGCATGAATCTGAAATGCCCAAATCTCTTCATCTCCTTTTGCCCCCACTTTTGTTACTGTTCTTATCTTGGTGCACAGTGTAGCTGACTTACTCATCCCTTTAAGTTTTTCTCTGTTTTAATATTAGAATTATGGTGCCCTTTTGACATAGCTTGCAAATACTGACCAAATGAATATTTATTCCAAATTTCAAGTGTTTTTCAAAGACTGTGTTGTAGATTTTACTGTTTTAAAAATGTCATTATTATTTTTTTAAAGAAAACATGGCTCTTAGTTATTTGTATGTACACTAAGGGCTTTGATGTCATTTTCATGCTAAGGAAAACTTAGACACATTGAAGATGGTTATCCTTCACTCAGACATGAGTGCTACAGGCCTGAAGAATAATCCCCACTTTAGTATTTTCATGCCTTTTGCAGTGGGCTTGGATGCTGAGAAGCTATTGGTTGCTTTTATAGGTACCAAGAAAAGATTCCGAGACTCTCAAGTATAGTTAGAATTAATTTGTGACTCACTGTAGGGTTAACTGACTCATAGATAAAGCAGTTAGTTTATGTTTTGTGTTTAGTTGCTTATGAATCTTTTCTAGTTATTCTCCTATACCTTTTCTTTAGAATGCTATTTACCCACTATAGAACTTCATTAATTGCAGAATCAGAAACTAGTTTTTGCCTCTAGGCAATCTAATCTTTTTCCTAGGAAGAAATACCTGGATTAAATCTGTAGCCTACTCACAGTACCAAGAGAGCATTTGGTAAAAATAAAAATTAAAAAAAAAAAGTAAACTATTTAGAAACCTCTCTGACCTTATAAATCAGCAAGACAAATACTGAAAATGTGTCAAATATTAAAGGATCATTGGATAGTGACAACAATTATGGCAGAGGGAGTAAATAAATATCACCTGCTTTCTCTGGTGTTGTGTAGAATTAAAATCAGAAAAGCATTTAGTTTTGCATAACAGTCTTTGGTTTATGTTGCAAATTCAGTAAGGCAAACAGTTGTTTTGAGCAAAAATAAAACCAGTAGAGTGTATCTGACCTCTATTGTGGTAAGCTTCTTAATGAATTATGTTGTTCTTAGATGCAGTTTAGTAATTTTCATATTCTAGCAAGATATTTAAAGTGATATTCTACCTATAAGTAAAAAATTTGGCTGTTACTTTATGAAAATCAAAGTGGCTTAAAAATACTTTGTAACATTTGATAACATTTAAATTGGCAGAATGGTGATTTTCTTTAGTTTTCATTGCTGGGTTGATGGGTGGTACTTTTTTTTTTTTTTGGCTGTGCCACAGGGCATGCGGGATCCTAGTTCCCTGACCAGGGATCGAACCCGTGCTCCCTGCAGTGAAAGCGCGGAGTCTTTATTTATTTATTTGTTTATTTATTTATGGCCACGTTGGGTCTTCTTGCTGTGCTCTGGCTTTCTCTAGTTGCAGCGAGCGGGGGCTAGTCTTCATCGCAGTGTGCGGACTTCTCATTGTGGTGGCTTCTCTTCTTGCGGAGTACGGGCTCTAGAGCGCAGGCTCAGTAGTTGAGGCAGATGGGCTTAGTTGCTCCATGGCATGTGGGATCTTCCCAGACCAGGGCTCGAACCCGTGTCCCCTGCATTGGCAGGGGAATTCTTAACCACTGCGCCACAAGGGAAGGCAGAAGTGCGGAGTCTTAACCACTGGACCGCCGGGGAAGTCCCAGGTGGTACTTTCATTAGTACCACCCGGGACTTTTAAAATTTTTAAATTTTAAAATTATTTTTTTAACAAACGCAATTTGTCTTAATTTATCAGTTCTTTTGATGTATAGTTTCCCATAAGTATGTGGAAACCTCCAAATGCGCTGTTATATTTGGTTCTCATAATTTTATAAACGAGGCAGAAAAGGGCTTATTATCTCCATTTTACAAATTATAAAACAGGCTTAGGGAGAGGCTTGATCAGATTCTCATAAGTTACTTAATTGTCTTAACTGATGTGATAAAAATTTTTTAATTATCTGTTTAAAGTAGACTATTCTATTTTAAAATGAAATTCATCACATTTACTACCTCTTTCATATTCATTTCAGTGTCTTTAAATATTTGTTCCGCCCTCTTGAATCACAGTGACAGGAGCTTTAGGAACATGGCTTTAGGCATATATCTTAACTTAGTGCTTTGGTATAATTATCAGTGGCACTTAGTGATTTATGCTAGAAGAAGTTGGTGTTAACTTTGTTTAGTATCATGAAACCTGTTTTGTCATTGGGGTAACATTGGAAAGCGAGATGTAAAAAGCAGAGTGACTAATTTTTAAATTTTTTCCTCACTTCAGTTGCCTGCCCTCTGGTGGAGAAGTTAGTGAAATCAGCAGTGTGTGAAAAGTCCCGGAAAAAAGTTAATAATTGTTTAATTTAGTATTTGAAAAGTTTAATGTATGTTACCATTTCAGGTTTCGTTTTTAATCTTATAAACTTTGGAGGGGACAAATGTGGGATTAAACTTTTAAGCATAAATAGATTTCTTAGAGATATACAAATTTGTATTTCTAATTATGTTTCTGTGTTTCTCAAAATATTTTGTTATTGTTTGTAAGGTTCTTTTTGAAGTCTCACAAAGTTTAAAAATGGAAAATGAAGAATTTAAGAAGAGATACAATGATGCTACATCCAAAGCCCTCCAGCTTGAGGAAGATATTGTGTCAGTCACACATAAAGCGATTGAAAAAGAAACTGAATTAGACAGGTATTCCCGATGCTTTAAAAAAGTATCTTCGTGTTTTAAAACTGTTTTTAGAAAGTTGTTTTTGGCTTATGTTAAAAGTTATTGTTAACGTTATTTGACTTTAACTCAGTTTAAAGGACAAACTCAGAAAGGCACAATATGAAAGAGAACAGCTTGAATGTCAATTGAAGACAGAAAAGGATGAGAAGGAACTTTATAAGGTAATTTATTCTTTACATTTTTATTAGTTATCTTTTGCTGTGTAACATGTTACCCTAAAACTTAGTGGTCAGGAATTTGGGAGCAGCTTAGCTGAGTGGTTCTTGCTTAGGGTCTCTTGTGTAGTTGCAGTCAGGATGTTGGCAAGGGCTGCAGTCAGCTAAAGGCTCAATTAGAACTAGAGAATCTGCTGTCAAAGTGGCTCACTCACATGACTTTTGGCAGGAGGCCCTTCAGTTTCTTGGAATGTTGCCTCTTCAGTGGCTGCTTGGATGTTCTCACAATATGGCAGCCAGCTTCCCTCAGAGTGAGCTATACAAGAGAGAGCAAGGAGGAAGTCAGTGCATTTTATGACCTGGTCTCCAAGTTGTACGCTGATGCTTCTTCTTTATCTTGTTAATTAGAAGCAAGTCACTCCAGCTGATACACAGGAGAAGGGAATTAGGCTCCACTTCTTTAAGAGAGGAGAATCAAAGGTTTTGGGAGTATATTTTAAAGCTACCTCATTGTGTATAGTCCCTAAAAGTTAGTTTTCAGGGAATTAAATTGCTGGTATTTTAGATACTTAGCAGGTAATGTATAATAAGTCAAAGAGTTGTAATGGTAACAAGATACCTGTTTATCAGAATTTGTGCAACTAATTATTTTCCCCTTTTAAGAATGTATAAACCTTAAGGAGAGCATTAATTTACTTCAGTGATGATCATGTTTTGGAGTTTGCCTTTTGGAATAATATTCGGAGACTGTCATTTTAAAAAAGATCCTGTTGACAAATCTTCACCTTTTGAAGTTTTTCCTCCTTTCCTTTTTAAGTGACTCTGAAGTAGGGTAGTGAGCTTTAGTTGTCAATAATGTTGTGGATGCGTATTGGGACTTACTTATTTTAAATGGCTCATAGCAGTTCCTGAAGGAAGTTCCAGATGAGGAATTTCAAGAACAGTCTGAGCTAAGTCAGTATTATTTGGATAGATTCAATTTCTTTATTAGATTAGAAAAGGACAGTACTCATTTATATATTGATAATATGGTATATATTAAAGGTAAAACATAAAACTCTGCATATATTCGGTATTTGAGAGTCTCAATTTGCACTAAGAAACTAAAATATGATTTATTGTATTACCAGTGGGTTTTTTCCTCCTTCTCTTTAAAAAATAACTATTCATTTATTTATATACATTGATAAGCTAGACACCAACATTGGGTACCCAAGTATGAAATTCCAAATCTGTTCTGAGGATCACCTCTTTTTTCTTCCATTTTTATTGAGATATAATTGACATGTAGCATTGTGTAAGTTTCTAGTGTGCAGCATAATGATTTGACTTGTATACGTCATGGAATGATGACCACAGTAAGTTTAGTGAACATTCATCATCTCATATAGATATAAACTAAAAGATTTTTTTTCCTTGTAATGAGAACTCTAAGGATTTACTCTCTTAATAACTTTCATATCAATATATAACATACAGCAGTGTTAATTTTAGTTATCATGCTGTACATTACATCCCTAGTACTTACTTATCTTAGAACTGGAAGTTTGTACCTTTTGATTACTTTCATAATTCCCCCCTCCCACCCACCCTCTGCCTCACTCAGGTAACCACAAATCTGATCTCTTTTTTCACGAGTTTGTTTGTGAAGTTTAATTGACCTACACACAACTGAATTTAGTTTCTGGTGCACAGCATAGTGATTTGATATTTCTATACATTTCAAAATGATCACCACAGTAAGCCTAGTTACCACCTGTCACTATACAAAGGTATTACATAATCATTGACTATATTCCCCATGCTGTACACTTCATACCTGTGACTGATTTTATTTTGTAACTGGAAATTTGTACCTCTTAATCTTCCTCACCTGTTTCTCTCATCCTCCCCCCGCAATCCAGCAACCACTTGTTTGTTCTCTTCATCTGTGACTCTGTTTCTTTTTTATGTTTGTTCATTTGTTTTGTTTTTTAGATTCCACATGTAAGTGAAATAATATGATATTTATCTTTGACTTATTTCACTTAGCATAATACCATCTAGGTCTGTCCATGTTGTTGCAGATGGCAAGGTTTTTCTTTTTTATGCCTGAGTAATAGTCCAGTGTGTGTGTGTTTATGTGTATGTATGTACACACCACGTCTCCTTTATCCATTCATCTATTGATGGGCACGAGGCGGGATGAATTGGGAGATTGGGATTGACATATATACACTATTGACACTATGTATAAAATAGATAACTAATGAGAACCTACTGTATAGCACAGGGAACTCAATGCTCTGTGGTGACCTAAATGAGAAGGAAATCCAAAAAAGAGGGGATAATTGTATACGTATAGCTGATTCACTTTGCTGTACAATATAAACTAACACAATATTGTAAAGCAACTATACTCTAATTTAAAAAAAAATTGATGGGCACTTAGGTTGCTTCCATATCTTGGCTATTGTAGGTAATGCTGCAACATAGGGGTGCTTATAGCTTCTCAAATTAGTGTTTTGTTTTCTTCAGAGAAATACCCAGGAATGGAATTGCTGGATCATATGGTTCTATTTTTAACTTTTTTTTTTTTTTTTTTAAGGTCGCACTGTGTGGCATCTTAGTTCCCCAACCAGGGATCGACCCTGTGCCCCCTGCATTGGGAGCACAGAGTCTTAACCACTGGACCATCAGGGAAGTCCCTATTTTTAAATTTTTGAGGAACCTCCATACTGTTTTCCATAGTGACTGCACCAATTTACATTCCCACTAACAGTGCAGGGGGGTTCCCTTTTCTCCACATTCTTGCCAACACTTGTTATTTGTTGTCTTTTTGATAGTAGCCATTCTGACAGGTGTGAGGTGATATCTCATTGAGGTGGTATTTGATTTCTGTTTTCCTGATGATTAGTGATGTTGAACACCTTTTCATTTGCCTGTTGATCATCTGTATGTCTTCTTTGGAGAAATGTCTGTTCAGGTTCTCTGCCCATTTTTTAATTGGGCTTGTGTTTTTGATGTTGAGTCGTATGAGTTCTTTGTATATTTTAGATATTAACTCCATGTTGGTTGGATATATCACTTGCAAATATCTTCTCCCATGCAGTAGGTGCCCTTTTCATTTTGTTGACAGTTTCTTTTGCTGGGCAAAAGCTTTTTAGATTGATATAGTCCCATTTGTTTTATTTTTGCTTTTGATTCCCTTGCCTGAGGAGACACATCCAAAAAAATATTGCTAAGACTGATGTCAAAAAGCATACTGCCTATGTTTTCTTCTAGAAGTTTTATGGTTTCAGGTTTTACATTTAAGTCTTTAATCCATTTTGAGTTTATATATGGTGTGATAAAGTAGTTCAGTTTGATGATTTTGCATGTAGCTGTCCAGTTTTCCCATTACCATTTATTGAAGAGGTTGTCTTTTTCCTGTTGTAATATTCTTGCCTCCTTTGTCATAGATAAATTGTTTATATAAGTGTGGGTTCATTTCTGGGCTTTCTGTTCTGTTCCATTGATCTATATGTCTGTCTATTTTTTTTTTTTTTTAAATTTTGGCTGCTTTGGGTCTTCATTGCGGTGTGCGGGTTTCTCATTGCGGTGGCTTCTCTTGTTGTGGAGCACAGGCTCTAGGTGCATGGGCTTCAGTAGTTGTGGCACACAGGCTCTAGACCACAGGCTCAGTAGTTGTGGTGCACGGGCTCAGTTGCTCCGCGGCATGTGGGATCTTCCTGGACCAGGGATTGAACCTGTGTCCCCTGCATTGGCAGGTGGATTTTTAACCACTGTACCGCCAGGGAAGTCCCGAAGTTTTTTTTTTGGGGGGTGGGGCGGTGTGCCTCGAGGCATGCGGGATCTTATTTCCCTGACCAGGAATCGAACCCATGCTCCCTGCAGTGGAAGCTGGAGTCTTAACTACTGGACCACGAGGGAAGTCCTATGTGTCTGTTTTTGTGCAGTACCATACTGTTTTGATTACTGTAGCTTTGTAATATACAAAGTATAGTTAATGTGATATACTGCATTAAAAAATTGAAGGATAAAGATCATATGATCATCTCAGTAGATGCAGAAAAAGCTTTTGACAAAATTCAGCATTCATTTGTGATAAAACCTCAAGTGGGTATAGAGAGAACATACCTCAACATAATAAAAGCCATATATGACAAGCCCACAGCTAACATCGTAACATACTCAATGGAGAAAAGCTTGAAAGCACTTCCTCTAAGATCAGAAACAAGACAAGGATGCGCACTCTGACTACGTTTATTCCACATAGTATTGGAAGTCCTAGTCACAGCAGTCAGACAAGAAAAAGAAAGAAAAGGAATCCAAATTGGAAAGGAAGTAGTAGAACTGTCACTGTTTGCAGATGACATGATACTATATACAGAAAATCCTAAAGATGCCACCAAAAAACTACTATTCCTCAATGAGTTTGGTTAAGTTGCAAGGTACAAAATTAATATACGGAAATCTGTTGCATTTCTGTATACTAACAGCAAACTCTCGGAAAGAGAAATTAAGAAAACAATCCCATTTACAATCAAAAAGAATAAAATAGGAAAAAATCTAAGGAGTTAAAAGCCCTGTAGTGGGAAAACTATGAGACATTGATGAAAGAAATTAAAGATGACACAAACAAATGGAAAGATATGCTGTGCTTATGGATTGGAAGAATATACGTTGTTAAAATGACCATACTACCCAAGGCAATCTACAGATTCAGTGCATCCCTATTAAAATATCTATGGTGTTTTTCATAGAACTAGAACAAATGATTCTAAAATCTGTATGGAAACACAACAGACCCTGAATAGCCAAAACAATCTTGAGAAGAACAAAGCTGGAGGTGTCATGCTCCCTTATTTCAAACTGTACCACAAAGCTACAGTAATTTCCTTCTTATTTTGGGGGATGGTTAATGTTTTTTTAGTCTTTAAAATTTTTTGCCTTTAAAATAAAAAAATTTGAGTCCACTGTGCACCTCATTGCAGAGCATAGATAGGAACATTTTGCATGTCATGGGTTATACCCATTCTGTTTCTTGGAACAACCATCCCAGAGCGTGAGTGTGTGTGTGTGTGTGTGTGTGTGTCTCCCCCAGAATAGGAAGGAAAATAGTGAAGACTCACTGGTGGATGATTTTATGGTTTGATTCTAAAGAAAAGTGCCCAGGGTATAATGTTTGGTTTTTGAACAAGATTTTGTGAAAAAAGGAAGTAATACAGATATCTAGAGAAAGAATTGATACAGTTGGATACAGTGTCTTTGTTTTGTTTTTGTTTGTTTTGCAAACTACTTCCAAATGCAGTTTTTTAAAGTTATAAAGGATTTTTTAACTAAATGAAGATTTTGCATCTGTAATAATTTTTTATTTAATGTTACCATGAATTTCAGTGATAATGTTTCAGTTTTGTGCCAGGAAAAGGCCTGGGCATTATTTCTCTGTGGATAATTAAGTACTTTCCATGTTGTTTCTCTGTTAGAACAGTGAGAGATAATTAGGTAAATAGAATGTCTATGTTTTCAGTCATTTTAATTCAATAATAAATAAAATGAATTCTGAAGGTATACTAGTTAGTATCGGGAAGGGTTTAAGAAGGTCCTAAGTAAACCAGGACCTCATTTACTTACTTTACTTACCTGGTTTGATGCTTGAGAGGTGTAATGATAATTAGAATGACTTATTTTGGAAAGAGGAAAACTTTTCCCTGAAGCTGTCACCTTTCCATCCTGCCTTTCTTTTCTCTCTTCTATCCTGAGAAACAGTACTTTCAATGTTTTGTAGAGGGTTGACAAGTACATTTTAGGGTAAATCCAGAATTTATTTTTCTTTTACTGCTCTAAATTATTTATTCCTTATATTCCTTTTTTCTTACTTTCTGCAAAGATTTTGTGTGTCTCTGTTGTACACCTGAATGACGAGTCCTTTGCATAAGACTTGGGAGGGAGGAAGGGAAAGAACGAGGTGTCTTGGGGGTTTATTCTTTTACAGTGTGCTAATATCGCCTGTTTTCTGTAAGAATTAGCAGTTGGGATCAAAGTGACTCTGAAATTTCCATTTGAATACACTCTCTCCCAACCTCCCACTGTCCTGAACAGTATTTCATTTATATGCATGTATCCCGAAAATTGGAAGTAAAACTTCCCTAGGGATATTTGTTGCGTGTTTTTTTGGCAAGGAGATTCCACTTACCAAGTGTGATAAGACCTACTATACTGTTAATCTCAGAAACACTTTCCCTTTCAAATTGTTCTCATGAGTAACCAAATAGTTTCCTTTGCCTCTCTGCTGTAACCCCTGTTGGATCATGTGACCCATCCCTGGCCTAACAGAATTTAGAGGGGTTGGTAAAAAATGCTTTCATGAGCTGATGATTATGAAAATTGGGTAGTGTTTTTAAAGTGATGCTGCAAAGGTCTTGGCTGCTGATGCCTTTAGATTATCTGGAGTTATATGCTATCCTTGTGAACAGGAATTAGTCTTCAGCATTCCATACATTTAAAGAGTAAAGTGCAAGAAGTATGTTAATTCATTTCTCTTTGATGCTCTTAACCAAAGCAAGATACTCTTTATAGTGGAAACCAGATACTTGTACTCTTTATAATTTCAGTTATGGAATTTGATTTGTATATATGCTATGAACAACAGCAGCCAAAGTTCCTGGAAAAATCAATATAGTTGGGTTAATTAATCAACAAATATATTTTTAGGCACACAGGAAGTAAATGACATAGTATTTTTTCATAAGCAAAAAATTGAATTGCTTAAGATGTTCTTGAATGTATTCCTTTAGTTTTCCAGAATCTGGTCATGCCTTTATATATGAATATGCCTGTAACATAATGTTTCCGCAAAAGAACAACTAAGTTCATTTGTAATTTTAAAGAGAACTAACTTAAAATCATCAAAGGAAAAGACTTCAGAGATCAGGTAGTGTTAGACCTTAGAATTAATCTCTTTGGAAAACTAACACAACAACAACAAAACTCAGAAAAGCTGTGTTCTGCTCCCACGTACTTGGCTAGTCATTTGGCAGAATTTGGGTCTCCTGACTTCTCGTCTAGTGAGTCTTCCCTTCTCTTGGATCATGTTTGGGTTAGAGAGAAATAGTAATATTTTAAACTTTGAGTAACTTAGGTTATAGAGTTAGAAAGAATATTCTTGACATTTTCAAGCACTGTTTCAGGTACATTTGAAGAATACAGAAATAGAAAATACCAAGCTTGTGTCAGAGGTCCAGACTTTAAAGAATTTAGATGGGAACAAAGAAAACATGATTACTCATTTCAAAGAAGAGATTAGCAGACTGCAGTTCTGTTTGGCTGAAAAGGAGAATCTACAAAGGGCTTTCTTGCTTACCACCTCAACTAAGGTAAGTACTTTTGCAATAATGTATTTGAAGGTTGTAAAATATTATCTCTATTAAACGTATACAGTATGGTCGTTTTTATTTTTTTTTTATTTTTTTATTTTTTGAAGTTTTCAATTTTATTTTATTATTATTATTATTTAAAAAAATTTTTTTTTAATTTAATTTTATTTTATTTTATTTTTATTTATGGCTGTGTTGGGTCTTCATTTCTTTGCGAGGGCTTTCTCCAGTTGCGGCAAATGGGGGCCACTCTTCATCGCGTTGCGCGGGCCTCTCACTATCGCAGCCCCTCCCATTGCAGAGCACAGGCTCCAGACGCGCAGGCTCAGCAATTGTGGCTCACGGGCTTAGTCGCTCTGCAGCATGTGGGATCTTCCCAGATCAGGGCTCGAACCCGTGTCCCCTGCAATGGCAGGCAGATTCTTAACCACTGTGCCACCAGGGAAGCCCTATCATGGCAATTTTAACTTTTTAAAGATACTTCTAGGTTTGGTAAGAGGTGCTAATTATTTTTCATTTTCCCAGGGCCTCATCTTTGCTATTTGCATATCAATATTTTTCTTTTAGAACTAAAAAGTGTGCTATGTTTTCATAGTAATATGTAATGGTATATCAATATTATATTGGATATGTTTTAGGTTAGATCATAGGAAACATTTTTTTAACCAACATTTTTGGAGTTACAAAGAAGTTTTTGTAATTATTTTTATTGCTTATCATAAAAAATGAGGGTCAGTAGTTCTAGCTGGAGAGATTCTGGGGGACAGAAGCTTCCATTCGAGTCCCTATTTAGCTAAGCATTGGTTATGTTGCCTGACTTCCTGTACTTCAGTTTTGTCACGTATAAAGTGATAGTAGTGATGCATAGGGTTGTTATATGGGGGTCTCTAAAACAAAGTCACATCTTAAATTTTTTATAGACATACATACTTTAAGTCATGAATAGAAAAGCAATATTTAATTTAAAATTTTAGATCTGTTGAAATAGGAATAAATATATTGTTTCTGCTTCTGTTTTTTACTTGAATGGTTTAATTACAAATATATTTATCTGCCTTTCTTCAGGAAGATACAGTTTTCTTCAAGGAGCAACTTCGTAAAGCAGAGGAACAGGTTCAGGCAACTCGGCAAGAAGCTGTCTTTCTGGCTAAAGAACTTAGCGATGCTGTAAATGTGCGGGATAAGACGATGGCAGATCTGCACACTGCACGCTTGGAAAATGAGAGAGTGAAAAAGCAGTTAGCTGATGCAGTGGCAGAGCTTAAACTAAGTGCTGTGAGAAAAGACCAGGTAAAGCGGGTTAATTTTGAATTTCCATTTTAGTCAAAAACTGACGATAAACTTATGAAAGAGAATGAGTTATGTTAAAATAATTGAGGTCACATTCCTGGTCACAGAATTTTAAATTGCCATTCATTTTGTTTAGTCATTGTAACTTCTTGGGTTGAAATTAATGCAGGCTTTAAGAAAAAACTTCTGTAAGCAAATTCCTAATCGTTAGTAAAAACTGCTCTATTATTGTTAATTAAACTTTCTGATATGAGGTATATATTGCTTTGTTTAGAATTTCTTATTTACTAGCTGCATAAAATGGTACTATGGTTATTTAACAGGGTATGCTTGCTTCTCAGGAGATAGAATATTCTTTTCAAGTGTTTTGTTTTTGTTTGTTTGTTTGTTTTTTAATGAACCTTAGTCCTAGGAATATAAAGCTGGATTTGTTAGGAGACCTAATGTGACTCTGTAGCCAAAACTGCAAAACAAATAAAAATTAAGAGCCAGAAAGAAAAAAGTGAAAAGAAAGTTGGATTTACTACTACATTATGAGATATGAGATTTTTATGTTTCTCTTAGAGGAAGAGTTTATTTCTCTCTTAGGAAAAGACTGATACACTGGAACACGAACTGAGAAGAGAAGTTGAAGATCTGAAACTTCGTCTTCAGATGGCAGCAGATCATTATAAAGAAAAATTCAAGGAATGCCAGAGGCTCCAAAAACAAATAAACAAACTTTCAGACCAATCAGTAAGAATAATTGAATTCATCACAGTAAAATAATTCCTTTATCAATATTTTTGTTTACAAATCAAATTTATAATGTTATACCCTTTGAATATAATTTCTCTCTGCTTCATTTCACATTACTGGCCTAATATTGTAGTGATAATTTTTTTTAAATCTGGAATTTTTATTTGTTGGAGAAATAAAATGTTCTGTTTTGTAACATTTAGGTCAGTTAGTAAAGTGATGTGTGTAACTTTAGTCTTTGTTGGCCTTTAAGACAGCAGCAGCTTTGTGGACTTTTCAGGATTTATTTATATGATACATGGTTGCTGAAGGAGGGAAATGTAACTCATTTAACCATTGATTGTTAACATTTTGAATAGGCTAATAACAATAGTGTCTTCACAAAGAAAACTGGGAGTCAGCAGAAAGTGAATGATGCCTCAATAAACACAGACCCAGCTACTACTGCCTCTACTCTTGATGTAAAGCCACCACCTTCTACAGGTAAAAATCTTTTAGACTTTTTGTATGAAGTGTCCTGCCTTGAAAAGTATTTATACTCATTTATACTGCCTGTTCCATGTGTCAGAATTTTAGGGAGGTTTTAAAAAAAATCCTTCTAAGTGAGGGATTGAGGCAAAGGGAAAGTAAAGGTCTAAAAGTCAGTCATGCATGTGGTGAATATACAAAATGTGAGTGTGAACTAGTATTTATCTTCGTGAGCATGGTTAATCAAATGAGCTGGTGTTTGTAAGTGCAAATGCTTATAGTATTTGATCTATAGGAAGAGAGCCAAGAATTGAATTTTTAATTAATATTCTAACACTGTGGAATTCTGAACCATTTATGGCACTAATTGTACAATTCTGTGGGGAAAAACTTAAAAATCCCTTTAATTCTATTCATATTTCTCTCTTTCTTGCCTTTTTTTTGTTTTTGTTTTGTTTTGGCTGCTTTGGATCATTAGGGTACTTTCCTCATTAATGTACCTGTTGGTGGATAAGTTAAATATTTTATGAGTTTATTAACTTACAGAACAGATTAGAGAGACATAGTGAATACATGAACAACATGAAAATTTAAATTAACTCTAGGTTTTCACTTGTCCTAATGTCTTTTTTTCACCATTTGTTAAAGATTTGACAATAACAAAAATAAATACTAGAGCATGAAAGTATATTTAATTGTGTAGTGTCTGGGGCAATTGGTGTTTTAGACTTTTTAAATGTATTGTAAGTTTCCTATACTATTAAATATTTAGATTCAACTGCTGTAGAACAGGATCCTGCCTTCCATTTCTATATATCCTGTGTAGTACCAAGAAAGGTGTTATATTGACTTAATAAAGACTTATTGAATAGTAGTGAAGGACTAGAAAAATGATTTAATATGTTTTCTCAAGGAGTATGGCTTTCCTATATATCTTATCTATTAAGTATATAGAGAACAATTTCTGTGCCATTTTAGAACTATTTTTAGCTAGTTAAAAAAATAATGATTTTTAAAATTTGAATGAAAAAATTAAAATTAAAAAATATTAAAAAAAATTCTCATCTAATGTTTATATTGTCCTTCTCTGTTTATTTAGTATATGAATAGATGTTTTCAAATAGATGTTTCTCTCCTTTAGTATTCCATTTATTATATTTCACAGTATAGTGACCCTCAAGTTATTCTGACCAGGAAGATAATACAAGGATCAAAATAATTTTTAATAATCTTTTAATTTTCTGCCTTGTTATAGCTGAGGTAGATTTTGACAATCTAACTAAGGGACAAGTCTCTGAAATGACCAAAGAAATTGCTGCAGAAAAGTATAATAAATGTAAACAACTCTTGCAGGTAAGCTAGCTCTCTTGTAAGAGAAAGATTTATCAAATGTGATGGCTTAGCTTATCCTTATTGTTTTGATTGATGGGTATCCCAGGGTTTCTTTTTTATACCCATATACTGATATTTAGTTTCACTTTTGAGATGATAAGTGGGGGTTGTTCTGTGTACCTGTTCATGTAGGCATGTGTGTAAAATCACGATCCTTGGGGATTCCCTGGTGGTCCACTGGTTAGGATTCGGCACTTTCACTGCCGTGGGCCAGGGTTCGATCCCTGGTCGGGGAACTAAGATCCCACAAGCTGCACAGCATGGGCAAAAAAAAAAAAAAAAAAAAAAAAAAACACGATCCTAAAACTATTGTTTTCTGTTCCCCTGATGTCCTTCTCTTGATAATGGGCAAGTGATTAATTGAGGTTGGGGTTGGATATTGTCTGTCTTCTTCTTCTGATAAGGATACATGAAAAATGTTTGAACTGCATAAAAAAGAAGTATTCTTTTTTACACTTACTGTAATAATAGCAAAGACTTTCACCACATCCTAAAGTGACTATATATGTAAAGTGGAAAAAAAGGAATGGTACCCAAATGAGTGGTTGCCTTTACGGTATTATTTTGATTATATTAAACTATTATTCAGACATACAAGTTTTGCAACTTCCTAGTAGTATTCACTCCTGGGGTAGTTAAAGGACAAAGGGAAAATGCGTCTTATTTGTACCTGATTTGGGGAAGAGAGGAAAAGATGTTTTGTGTATGTTTTTCGTTCATTCAATTAAATATTTTTTGTGTGTTTGTTTCTCTGTTCATGTGGAGAGGAGAGGGATAATTTTTAGAGCCATGTAAGGAAATTCATATATTATTATAGTAATTAACTTAAAATATTTTATGTTACTGTCTTTTTTAAAAATATAATATCTTTATTGGTGTCAGTGTTTTTTCTTTCTTTTTTTTTTGATAAATTTATTCATTTATTTATCTTGGCTGCATTGGGTCTTCATTGCTGTGCGCAGGCTTTCTCTAGTTGTGGCGAGCAGGGGCTACTCTTCGTTGTAGGTTGCGGAGCATGGGCTCTAGTCGCGCACCCTAGAGCACAGGCTTAGTAGTTGTGGCTCACGGGCTTAGTTGCTCCGCGGCATGTGGGATCTTCCTGGCCCAGGGCTCGAACCCGTGTCCCCTGCATTGGCAGGTGGATTCTTAACCACTGCACCATTTCTATAAATGGAATCATATGGTATGTTCTTCTTTTCCTGTCCCCTTTCAGCACAGTTATTTTGAGATTTGTTTATATTGTTGCTTATTATTGGTAGTTTATTCCTTTTTTTGTTTGTTTTTTTTAATAAATTTTATTTATTAAAAAAAATTTTAACATCTTTATTGGAGTATAATTGCTTTACAATGGTGTGTTAGTTTCTGCTTTATAACAAAGTGAATCAGTTATACGTATATCCCCATATCTCTTCCCTCTTGCGTCTCCCTCCCTCCCACCCTCCATATCCCACCCCTCTAGGTGGTCACAAAGCACCGAGCTGATCTCCCTGTGCTATGCGGCTGCTTCCCACTAGCTGTCTGTTTTACATTTGGTAGTGTATATATGTCCATGCCACTCTCTCACTTCGTCCCAGCTTACCCTTCCCCCTCCCCGTGTCCTCAAGTCCATTCTCTAGTAGGTCTGCGTCTTTATTCCTGTCTTGCCCCTAGGTTCTTCATGACTTTTTTTTTTTTAGATTCCATATATATGTGTTAGCATACGGTATTTGTTTTTCTCTTTCTGACTTAACTTCTCATAGTTTATTCCTTTTTATTGTGAGTTCATCTTCTGCCATTTTAAAAATTGGTTCATATTATTATTGAGTTGTAAGTGTTCTTTATTCCAGATACGAGTCCTTTGTCAGATATGTGGGGTAAATATTTTCTCCCAGTCTGTGGCTTGCCTTTTTATTTCCTTAATGGTGTTTTTAGAAAAAGTTTTAGTTTTGCTGAAGTACAGATTATCAATTTATTGTTTATGTGTTCTTTGTATGTTCTAAGAAAATAGTTACTACTCCAACTTGTAATGATTTTCTCTTGTTTTCTAGAAGTTTTGTAGTCTTACGTTCTTTTAGGCCTGTTAACCATTTTTAAGTTTATTTTTGTTTATGGTGTGAGGTGTGGTGTGTATAGTAAGGATATTTAATTGATCCAGCATTATTTGTTGAAAGGACTTTTCTCCATTGAATTGCTCAAAGCATATAGCATATATTTTTTCTTTTCTTTTTTTTAATTAAAAAAATTTTTTTTATTGGTCTTGTTGCATGGCTTGTGGGATCTTAGTTCCCTGACCAGGGATCAAACCTGTGCCCCCTGCAGTGGAAGCGCAGAGCCCTAACCACTGGACTGCTGGGGAAGTTCCTCGTCATGTTTTAAAACTCCATTCTTTTAACATTCTGGGTTGTAGAGAAGAGCAATGTATAAGAAATCCATCTAAAGATTGTCTTGATCAGGAAATCCCAGAGTTTTAATTATTAATATATGGAAACAACAGCATTATAAATATGTGATTTTTATTATGTCCTTTGCAAAAGTAATGTGTGCTTATTGTGAAATCTTATGATGTTACAGAAATAAAGAATAAAGGTGGTAAAAAGTACCATTATGATCCTGATCCCCAGATATAAGGGCTATTAATATTTTGGTTTATGGAATTCCCTGGTAGTCCAGTGGTTAGGACTTCGAGCTTTCACTGCCGAGGGCCTGGGTTCATTCCCTGGTCAGGGAACTAAGATCCCACTAGCTGTGTGATGTGGCCAAAAAAAATAAATAAATTTGGTTTATTTTTTCTACATATACTACATAGACATCATATAAAATTGTGTTAAACAACTTTTAAAGCAGAAATGGGATTATACTATATATTCTGTTTTTGCAACTTGATATTTTCAATTAATGTATCTTGCCATTTTTCCTTGTCAATTTTTAGATCACTTTGTTCTTTTTCAATAAATATATTCTGTTCCATTGTATGGATATAAAATGATTTGTCCAATCTTCCACTGACAGACATTTTGGTTATTTCAATTTTTATACCTTTACAACAGTGTTATAATAAACATTCAGCACAAGTATGTTTGTATAGATATTAGCTGTATATGGATTTAAAATCTTTTGGTAATTATACTAATTTCATTTAGGATGAGAAAACAAAATGCAATAAATATGCTGATGAACTTGCAAAAATGGAGCTGAAATGGAAAGAACAAGTAGAAATTGCTGAAAATGTGAAACTAGAACTAGCTGAAGTAGAAGAGAATTACAAAGTAGGTTTACTATTCGTATAACTTGAGGCATAGTACCTGATACTTTTGAAATGTGCTATCTATAATTTGGTCAATCTAACGTAAAGTTTCAACATGGGTAATTGGGATAGTATTTTCGTGTATAGATAAAAATGTACTATGTATTTAGTTATGTTGAATACAGTTCATTAACTATGAACTGAGAAAATAGATACCCATATGCATTGCCATTGTGGCTTTCATTTTGCGGATTCAGATGGCTATTGAAATTATATCTTTAAATCATGCTTAGTTTTTAAGATGAAAGTGATCATTTCATATTCCTTTTTCACTTAATTGTGAATGTGTTTGTAAAATTATTCTAGGGCCTTGGTGGTTTTTTTGGGGAGTGTGATAAGATAGGATCAGTAATTTAAAAAATTTATGTAAAGGTTTTTAAATTTATCACCAAAATGTGTTACTTGTGATCCTAAATGAGATACTGCAGAGTAAACAATACAGTCTTAATTAATGAAGATTATTTTTGCCAGTTTAACACTAGGCAACAAACAAGCCTGAATGGTAAATGATATTTGTAAAAATGTTGGAGAAAAAAATTAGTAGGCTGTCTAGCTAATTAATAAGTGGAAAGACATTTTCCCTCTAAGTAATAAAATGTAATCTTAAGTATTTTAAGGTATGTGCATCTGTGTATAATTGGCATTTTTTTGTGTGTGTGACTAAAGGCCTGGAAGTTCTAAATGATTTAAATTTGCTCTGTCATAGCTAATTGTACCTATAATCTAATTTTAAAATATAACATTCTTAAAGGCACCAAGAATTACTTTGTTTGGGTTGGTACAGGCTAAGGTAATTTAACTGCTTGATCCTTTTTTACTTTCATCTGCTGTCAGAATGAAATTTTGAAACTTATTTCATGAGGTTATTGTTGTTCCTGGGATCACTGTGAATATTGTTTTTATTGCCTGGGAACTTCTGTTATTATTAAAAAGTATGAATACTGAATTTATATGAAAGTTTATTTTTGCAGATTGATTAGGAAAAATGATTTAGTAAATATTTATTGAAGCCTATTAAATATAAAGCACTATGTTAGCTATTATGTGGGTGATCATATAACTAAGGCACAATGCTATGCTTAAGGAGTTTATAATCTAGTAAGGAGTGCTAGAAGTGTAATCTTGATATTCAAAACTCTTTCACATTCACAACCTAGGTAATCATCTTTCAAACCCTTGGGAAGCTAAGTAGTATTTTTATTTCATTAATGATAAAAATTAGCATCGAGATTAAACAGCATATTTAAGGTTGTACAACTGGTAACGGTGCTTGGCTTTTTGTTTAGTGCCTTTCCCCTTATTTTGTGCTGCTTAGACACAAACACCATGAGACAAGGCAAAATGTGATGAAGTTCTACATAAGCTGTAAGTCTAAGTACTTTAGGGCTGTTTCCAATGGAATATTTAGGAGTTAGATATTACAGAGAAACTAGACCTGTGAAAAGACCAAACAGGAGGGGAGGATAAACAGAGCTGGGAAAAAAAGAAACATCTTTCTAAACAGATGGAAAAGCATTACAGGTTTGGAGGTCAGAAGTAGAGAGCATAATCTGGGAGCTGTGACAGTCTTGAGTAATAGGACTTTAATATCTGTGATGGAGTAGATAGATGTGAAAGATAGGTTGAAGCCAGATTTGGGGGGAGTTAAACTGGAATGTGGGTGCTATTTGCTGTTAAGAATTTTCTAGGAGAAAAGGGACCCAACCAGAGTGGGTCTTTATGAAAATAATTTGGTAGCACTGAGAGGATTTACAGGTGGGAAGGGTTTTTGAAGGTAAGAAAATTAGGTACAAATATTCTTAGAATGAATTGATAAAGGCCATCTCCTTGGATACCTTCCCCAATCACCTACCATTGAATCTATCAAGGAAAGCCTTAGGGAAAAACCATTGAAGAATAGTTTTATTTGTATACATACTGCTTATGCTGTAATAGGCAAATAATGGGTAGTTGTTGAATAAATGAAAGACTTGGAAACTGAAAATGTTGAGAAGTAGAGGAAGAGGAGAAGGAGTGTTTAATATAGTTTCCTAGCTTCAATCACACTGGGCTCTGAGATTAATAATATCAGTTAACAAAAGTAGAAAAGTAGGTTTGGGACATTTTACCCTTACAGTGCAGAAGGACAACAGTGAAAACATGTTTACCCATCAATTAAAAAGGCAGATTTGGATCTTGGGAAACAGAGTGTGGCACATGAGTTAATATTTGTGATTTATTCATATGAGCATGATTGTTGAAGGCATAGAAGAAAGGGAGTTTACAGAGAATGTAGAGAGAAGAAGCCAAAGAAGAAACTTTGGAGAATACCTATATTTGTAATGGTGAAGAAGCAGACTTTTAAAAAAGAGCATGAGAGGATGACAGTGTTGGTGCAGTTTCACATAAACCAGGGGAGAAGCTTTAAGAGTGAGGGAAGTTAGTCAATAATGACAAGTAATTCAGAGATGTCAAAGAATAAGAACAAGGAAAATACATGGATATGGTAATAGGAATTATTTTGATAGAATGGTATAAACTAACTGTTGAAGAGTAAGGAGAGAGTAGATGATGAAAAATAATGATAATTTCTTTCTCTCTTCAGCTTCAATTGGCAGAGAAGGACAAAGAGATAAATGGTCTAACTTCATATTTGGAAAACCTCTCCAGGGAGAAGGTATTGAACCAGTGTACTTAAAAAAAAGTTTCATGTGACACTGAATGATAATACAGCTTTATGAAGGGACACACATTTTACAGTTATGTGAGGGTGATTTTTTTTAAAAAGTTAAATGACTAAAGAAAAGACAAACAGGTGTTAAGACACTTAGGTGGAAAATGTTTTTAGTTAAATAATATTTAAAAATATTTTGTTAGAAAAATGCTCAAGTGTTGAAAGTTAGTTTGATTTTTGTTACATAGTTTGTATTTAACAAACAATTTTACAGTGTTCAAATTTAAGAGAACAGTAAACAAGTTTAAAATTATACCTAATGTATTTATCTGGTTTTCTTTTGTAACAGTAAACATTTTAGAAGTTGTTTAATGATTTGTAGCGTAACCTAACATTCAGAGCATACATTTATAATATAAAATATGCTGTAGTGCAACATTTCTCACAGTATGGTTTGTGGTCCTTTGGGGGTCCCCATCCCCTTTCAGAGGTCTACAAAGATAAAACAGTTTTCGTAATATTACAGTATTTGCTTTTTCCCTACTCTGTTACATTTGCACTGTTGGTATAAAAGCAGTGGTGGGAAAACTGCTGGTGTATTAATACTGAATCAAGGCAGTGGCACCAAACTGCACTAGTAGTTACTGTATTCATCCTAACCATGCGTTCACAGTTTAAAAAAAAAATAGAAAACAGTTTCACTTAAGATGACGAAACAGTAAAATATTAATTTTATTGAAGCTTGACCCTGGGGGATGTTTTTAATATTCTGTGTGATGAAATGGGAAGTACTCGGAAAACACTTTTGCCTAATGAAGTAAAGTGGCATTAAATACCTTTAAAGGTAAAGCACTGTGTGATTGAGTTCTAAGCTGAACTAGCCTCTTTTTATATGGCATATCATTTCTATTTTTAAGAATGACTAATAGACAAAATTTGGTTATTCAGACTGGGGTATTTGGCAGATATTTTCTTGAAAAGAAGGGAAGTGAGCCTGTTACTTTAAGGAAAACCAGTTGATAGTATTTGTTGCCAATGATAAAATTCAAGCTTTTAAGAAAAAATTAGAATTTTGTAAACCTAGGAGTCACCTTGTTAGCCATAAATTCAGGTAGGGTCTAAAGCGGCTTGTTATGAATGACAAAAGACACTCCTATCATTCAGGAAATTCCAGAAGTTTTAGGAGATCTGTGCCAGGAACTGGGGACAAGACCAAAAATGTTTTTTATATCACAGTGTGTATTTATGTATGTACGTACAGTCATCCCTTGGTATCCTCAGGGTTGGTTCCAGGACCCCTCCAAGGATGCCAAAATAGGAGGATGCTAAAGTCCCTTATATAAAATGGTGTGGTACCATCGGCCCTGAGTATCCCTGGGTTCTGCATTGGCTGGCTCTGCATTGGCAGATATGGAGGGCCAACTGTATTTTTAATTTATATTTGGGTGTCTGTGTACATCTGTGTGTCTATCTAATCTAATCTTAATACATATCATCTTATCTTCCTACTTGGTAGTCATCAATATGAGCTCTTTTTAGTCAATGGATTAAGAATTTTTTTGATGTTCACATAGTCTGAGATTTGGTCAGTGGGAATACCTTCAAGCTGGTTCCTGATCTGCCTCAATATCAAAAGGATATTGTTGGTCTTTTGAGCACTTAATTTTTTTCTAGCACTGCAAGGTATTCTCATACCTTTATTCCCTCATCTTTGGAATTGGCCATTTTTTTAGAATGAAGAAGCTCTGGTCCTTATTTCTCCAAGGAGTTCTGGTTGCTTATTAGTGGGAAATGGTATTTAGAACCCAAAATACAGGCCCTAGGTGTGCTCATTGCTTGTAGATCCTTTCAGTGTCTGAGCTGGGAAAGGTGTGTATTTTAGATATCATGAGTTCTAGTCCAATTCCGCACTGGTTCTTCCTTGCTTTCCTTTCCTTTTTTTTTTTTTTTTTTTTTAAAGAGGCATTTTTTAATAGACATTATTACAGTAATTTTATCTAACTACAGAAAGAGATTATCAGGGTAAGGATGTTGGTGTGTGTGTGTTTGTTTTTGGTCGTGCCACGTGGCTTGCAGGATCTTAGTTCCCTGACCAGGGATCAAACCCTGGCCCCAGCAGTGGAAGCGTGGAGCCCTAACCACTGGACCACCAGGGAATTTCCCCTTGCCTCATTAATTCCTATTTGTACACTTTTTCCACAGTGAGAATCCTGTGCCCAATAGTGTCAATACATTGAATCTACTTGCTAATTCCAATATCCCACACCTTCAGAACTGCTAGAGCCGTATCACTAAAAGAAGGAAACCTATTAAGAATAGAATTGAATTCAAGATTGTTTGCAAGTCCTTCCCCCCCACCCCCCACCCCAGGTTGTCAGTATATCGCGTTCAAAGGTTACTTGTGTTTGTTCTCTCTCCCTCGCCCCCTTCAGTGTATGGTAACACAAAATGACAAGTGGGTTAAAAAGATCCCTGCAAACAAACAGTGGATTAAAGCTAATTAAAACAATAGGAGCACAAATGAAGAGTAAGAAAATGATTTTTTATTTCCAGTATGAGTTTTCCTCAAGTGTATTTCAAAGTTAAAACAATGATGACCTAATCAGATTTGACAAGAAGTTGACAAAATATATATTCCAAATGCTTAAGACAACTTTTTGAAATATGGATGTACCTTAACCATTTTTGGTAAGAAGCCTGGCTCTAAGTGTATTTTGTGCTTGGAGTTAATAGCTAATGCTAGAGAGAAGCAATCAAGATACTTTATTTTTATATATTTTACATTTATAAAAAATATATATTTCATATATAAAATTTATATATAATTTATATGTAAAATTATATATATAGAATGTTTTATATAGTTATTTTGAAGTTTCATATATAACAGTGAAAGATAGTGCTAAATGATTATAACCATTTGTACATTTTGTTGTGTTACAAATGGCTGAAATCACAAACAGAAAACAATATGGTGACTGTATTAATTATGCTGCACAGCAAATTACCTGAAAATGTAGTGGCTTAAAACAGTATTTGTTATCTCACAGTTTCTATGAGTCAGGAATCCAGGTGTGGCTTAGCTGGGTCCTCTTTAGACATCTTGCAAGACTGCAGTCAGTGTGTCAGATGGGGCTCAGTCATCTCACGGGTATAGATCTACTTCTGAGCTCACTACTTGTTGTCAGGATTCAGTTCCATGCAGATAGTTGGGTGAGGGCCATAATTTCTTCTCTGCCATCTTCCATGAGGTCACTCTCCTCCTCTATGTTTTTTTTTTTCCAATATTTATTTGGCTGCATCAGGTCTTAGTTGCGGCGTGTGGGATCTTCGTCACAGCATGCGGAATCTTTTGTTGAGGCATGCGGGCTTAGTTGCCCCGTGGCATGTGGGATCTTAGTTCCCTGACCAGGGATCGAACCCACGTCCCCTGCATTGGAAGGTGGATTCTTAACCACTGGACCACCAGGGAAGTCCGTCCTCCTCTATGTTTGACTGAAGTAAAAGGTTATTCAAACCACAGGCAGGGTAACCTTTAAAAATGTAAAGCTGATCCTTTCTTGCTTGAAGCTCCTTAACGGGCCTCCCATGCATTAGTGCATTTAGGATAAATGCCAAAATTCTTTTTTGGCTGCACCGTGTGGCTTGTGGGATCTTCGTGCCCCAACCAGAGATTGAACCTGTGCCCTTGGCAGTGAAAGCAACAGTGAAAGCGCGGAGTCCTAACCACTGGACCACCAAGGAATTCCTGCCAAAATTCAATGTAGCATGTAATATTTTATATGACTGGCCTCTCTCTCTAGTCCCATTTTAAGCCACAGTTTCTTGTTTGACTCTCCTCTATTGTAGAATTTCTCTCAGTAGTGTTCTCAATCTTGACCTTGAATCAGAACCACCTGTATTATTTGTTTGTTTTTTAGGTAATTATCAAATTTATTTAAATATTTTGCCTTTTTGTCATATTAAAGATTAAATGGCGATATACAACATGTATTTGGGGAAATATGAGCAAATAAATACAACATTATAAGTAATGATAAGAGTACAGTCATGACTTATTACAAGCTAAACAAAAGTTAGCAGAGCTTGTGCCTTTGCAGGGAAAGGTCAACATACAATCATATATATAGAATGCCACAGACTAGATTATCTTGAAAATTGCCCTTTTTCACATTACATTCATATAATTTCATTTAATATAGTTTGTTAGGGTACCACATTTTTTTTAAAATTAATTTTTATTGGAGTATGGTTGCTTTACAATGTATTTGTTAAAATACAGATTTCTGGCTTCCATTCCCAGAGTTTCTGATTTGTAGGTCTGGGGTGGGGCTTGAGATTTGCACATTCGACAAGTTCCTGACGCTACTGGTCTGGGGACCACACTTTGAGAACTGTTGTAGTCACTCGGGCCTTACAACTCATGAATTGCTTTCTTGTTTCAGGGCCCTTGTTCATGTACTTTGCTAGGAATATTCTTGCCTACAATTCTTTGTTAACTTTTTTTTTTTAAAGAAGAATTTTTTTTGGCTGCGCCACGCGGCATGCAGGATCTTAGTTCCCCAGCCAGGGATCAGACCTGTGCCCCCTGCAGTGGAAGCACTGCGTCTTAACCACTGGACCTCCAGGGAAGTCCCAGAAGAATTTAAACATATGTAAGAAGAGAATAATGTAACGAACTCAGTTGTACTTCTCATCGAGCAATCAACAGATGTTACTTTGTGGCATCTTATTTTAATTTTCTTTTAAGTATTTTTTTTTTTTGAATTTGTTACAGTATTGCTTCTGTTTTTATGTTTTGGTTTTTTCTTTTTTTTTTTTTTTGGCCATGAGGCATGTGGGATTTTAGCTCCCTGACCAGGGATCGAACCCACACCCCATGCATTGGAAGGCAAAGTCTTAATCACTGGACCGCCAGGGAAGTCCCAGTGCCATCTTATTTTGTCTGTTCAACCGTAATTCCCTTCTCTCTTCCCCCAGTGGTATTTTTTCAAGTATATCCCATAATTCCTATTATTTTCCTCTGAATATTTAACTATTCCTACCACTCTTGACTTATTCTTTAAGTCTCAGATTAAATCTCTCTTTTTCAGAGAGGACTTCTTTGACCTCTCAGTCTAAATTAGGTACCTTTATTAAACTTAAACCTGGGAGCTGTACTTTTATTTTATAGCACTTACCATAATTTGTAGTTAATATTTCTGTGCTTATTTCTGTAACAACTCCCTTTGCTTAATTATAAGGTCCATGAAGAACAGAGATCATGTTTATTTTATTCACCACTGTATTTGCAGCCTCTAGTACAGTGCCTTATATTTGAAGTTAAATATTTGTTGAATGACTAAACAAGTTAATGGGGCAAACATAATTTATAGCATTTGCTTATAAAAATATTTGGTAAAAGAAATGTAGTGGGATCAGCAGTTTTGTTGTCATTTAATACCCTGCCCTGCCAGGAATACAATAGAAGTAGGCCAGTTTGCTTTCTACTTCCTGTCTTCTTGAGTTACTCTTGATTTCCCTGCTACTGACACTATAGTTTTATATTACTTCTAAAGACTGTATTTATAAGAATTTCTGTTTGCTATTTCAGCAGCTTGCTTCATGTTTGTCTTCTCCCCCAGTGTTTCTCAGTACCCTCACTCCTGCCACAATCCTCTGCAGAGTTAGGATTACGTCCTTTTTGTTCAGCACCGAAACCTAGATCCAGACAGTGCCTGGAATGAACCAAGTGATCATTAAGCATTAGTTGAGTGAGCAAATGACAAAATGGATGTATCACCATCTAACAGAATGTGTGTTTTACTTATTGTGTTTCTTGTCCATCTGCCCTGCTCTAGATACAGACTTCATGTGGGCAGGAATTGTTGTGTGTTTTGGTTATTCCTAAATCTCTAGTGCCTGGAGAGCAGTGCCTGCTGCATATTAGATACTCAATAAGTATTGAACATATATGTGGATAAAAACTCATTATAGTGTTTTTAAGTAACTAACTCCCTAGTATTATAAAAAAATTATTTTAAAAATAACTTTTAATAGTATGAAGTAATTTAGGATTAAAAACCCTACCAATTTAAATTTATTTAGAAACTTAATATACCTTAAAGTATCTTATTTTTTAATGTCATTCCAAATCCACTATTTAGAATTATTTATCATTTTCATACTATTTCAGATATTCTGTATAAGTCCCTTACTAGAAATATGAAAAGGGAAGAGTAAAGAAAATAATAAAGCAAAAACCACAATGGCAAATAATGATAAAAATGATGGTGGGAAGTACTTTATTAACTATTACCAGAGAAAAAATTAAAATAAAAAATTTTTTAAAGTAAAACTTTCAAAATGTTGTTTAACGTTATCAGGTACCTGACTAGTGATTTTTCTGAATCATCATTTCATATTTCCAGATGATCTGCTTCCTTTTTAAGAATAGAAGAGTAATATTTGTATATGTTTATAAATGATTAATGGAAGGTATCTTGAGTATATCTGTGATTTTTGTGGGTGACAAAATTAAAGGTACTGCAACTGTTGCTATGTTTTTTTGCCTACATCCATAATTGAAGAAAATGCTAAATTTCAGTTAGAAGTTAGTGAAAAGATATAAATTTTTTTTTTTTTTTCCATTTAAGTTCATGGATCTCCTGAATTCTAAACATGGATCCTTTTGTGGGGGGCGGGGGGAAGCATGCATTGTGAATACAAATTTAAGAATCTTCTCTGAGTCAAGAGTTCAGTCTTCTAATTTGCCAAACAACCTAATCATAACTATTTTGTCCATGTTCCTGTGTTCTGTTTACCCTGCCTCAGTTTCCCCCATGAGGAATCAAAGCTGCTTACTCCTCCTTTTCTTACCCTTATACTATTTGCAGAGGATTTATTTTATCTTTGATGGTAGAGGAGTGGAGTATGAACCTAGAGGAAACTCTTTATTAGGTTGGAATTCTCTATGAAGTTCCTTGGCTCTGTCAGCGCATGCATAAATGTTTTGATGAAACCCTTGACTCCATTTAAGTAGTTTATTGTTTGCTTACAGAAGAACTTAACCATACTCCTTTAAATTGATTTGCTTACACTTTTGTAGAAGTATTTTATCATCTCTTAACTCTTTTGCTGCTTTCATGCCCTTTTTTCGCTTTTCTTGAATCATCTTTGAAATATTTTAAAAATTTACTCTCTCCCTTTTTCTCTCTTCACATTTCCACTTAAACATCTTGAATTACTATAGTGGTATGTCAGGGGTTTTTGAGTCTTGGAGGTGAGGGGACATCCGTTGAGGGCCTGCTGTGTTCTAAACACTCCCCTCATTTCTCAGTAGTCCTCTGAGGCCTGAAGAAGATAAGCTCCTCAGGGTTATTTGTGCTGGAGCTGATGAGCAAATTCTGGTCTGATTCCAATCCACCATGTCATGCTGCGCCCCTGATTATTTGTTTCTGCTTTCAGCTGTGCCCAGTATAGTTTTGCTAGATTAACCTTGCTAAGGACCATTTCACTGTGTTATTATTGTTCAGGAACTGTTAGGCCCATTGTAGTAAACTGTATGACGCATCTGGCACATTTGCCCTTCAACCTGTTGTTTTTAGCTGCATTTCTTCTGCTCTTAACATGCATCCTGTGTTCTAAGTAAATCATTCACTTACCAATCCTGCAATATGTTATATTTCATATGCCTTCTGTACTCTTTTCACGTGCTTAGGAAGAACTTTTAATTCCCATTTCTCTTTTCAAACCTAAATTGGCTTGCATTTTTCATGTTTAGCAGTTTTGCTCTCAGTGATAATGACTTATTCCATTTGAAGGCCACTTACTCTATTTTAAGGTCATTTTATAGGTAAAAATTTGTTAACATAGAGTCTCATCTCTACTCCAAAGGGATGACAATCAGCAAAACCAGCTGAATTTTACTTTACAGATGAAAATTTTCATTCTTATATCCTTTGTTAATATGTTTGGTTGAATTTTTTAATTTTTAATTTTTATTTTTAAAGTTTTTTTTTTGGATGTGGACCATTTTTAAAGTCTTTATCGAATTTGTTACAGTATTGCTCTGTTCTATGTTTTGTTTTTTTGGCTGTGGGGCATGTGGGATCTTAGCTCCCCAACCAGGGAGATTGAACCTGGACCCCACCGGCATTGGAAGGCGAAGTCTTAAGCACTGGACTGCCAGGGAAGTCCCTGGTGCAATTTACATATGATAAAATTCTCTCATTTTAAGTGCAATTTGATGAATTTTGTCAAATACATATAGTTCTCTACCATTACAAACTATAGAATGTTTCATTGCTGCACATAATTCCCTCACGCTCATATGTAGTCTGTTCCTCCAGCTACCCCCAGCCCCAGACAACCACTGTTCTACTTTCTGTTACTCTATAGTTTTACTTTTTCTAGCATTTCACATAAATGTGGTAATACAGAATTTATTCACTACTTGATAGACGTTAATCCTTTTACCAGCTGATGGGCATTCAAATTATTTCTCATGTTTTGCTGTTATGAGTAATGCTGCTATGAACATTCTCTTACAAGTTTTTTTGTGGACATGTGTTTTCATTTTTCTTGAGTAGATACCTAGGAAGGGAATTGCTGGCTTATATGGTATGTAAGTGTATGTTTTTAAGAAACACCCAGATTGTCTTCCAAAGAGGCTGTACACTTCGCATTCCCACCAGCAGTGTCTGAGCATTCCAGTCACTGGCCCTTGGTATTGTCAGTTTTTAATTCTAGTCATTCTAGTGAGTGTGTAGGGTTACCTCATTGTGGTTTTAGTTTTAATTTCTCTGACGACTAGTGTTTTTTTAATTATTATTATTATTATTATTATTTTTTTTTTAGTCATAGGGCATGGTTATTTATTTATTTTTTGCCGTGTTGGGTCTTTGTTTCTGTGCGAGGGCTTTCTTTAACTGCGGCAAGTGGGGGCCACTCTTCATCGCGGTGCACAGGCCTCTCACTATGGTGGCCTCTCTTGCTGCGGAGCACAGGCTCCAGACGCGCAGGCTCAGTAGTTGTGGCGCACGGGCTTCGTTGCTCCGTGGCATGTGGGATCTTCCCAGACCAGGGCTCGAACCCGTGTCCCCTGCATTGGCAGGCAGATTCTTAACCACTGCACCACCAGGGAAGCCCTTTAATTATTATTTTTTAATGTTAAACTTTAAAAAAAATTTTTTTAATTGAAGTATAGTTGATTTACAATATTGTGTTAGTTTCAGGTGTAGAGCATAGTGATTTAGTATTTTTGCAGATTATATTCCATTATAGGTTATTACAAGATAATGGGTATAATTCCCTATGCTACACAGTAAATCCTTGTTGCTTATCTATTTTATATATAGTAGTTTTTATCTGTAATCTCATACCCCTAATTTGTCCCTCTCCCCTCCCCTTTGGTAACCACAAGTTTGTTTTCTATATTTGTGAGTCTGTTTCTTTTTTGTATATACAGCCATTCATATTATTTTTTAGATTCCGCATATTAGTGATACCATACATATAGTATTTGTCTTTGACTTATTGAATCAAGTGCACGCGCGCGTGCACACACACACACACATACACACCCATCTTCTTAATCCAGTTGTCTGTTGATGGGCACTTGGGTTACTTCCATGCATATCTCTGCTATTTTAAATAGTGCGGCTATGAACATTAGGGTGTATGTATCTTTTAAGATTAGTGTTTTTGTTTTTTTCCGGATAGTCCCCGATGACTGACTGGTGATGCTCAACATCTTTTCATGTGCCTACAAGGGCCATTCATATATATTCTTCTGTGAAGTGTCTGTTCAGATCTTTTACCTGATTTTTTATTGGGTTATCTTTTTTGGATTTAAGAGTTTAAAAAAATATATTCCAAATACAATTTCTATGTTATGTATTTTGGAAATATTTTCTCCCAATTTGTGGTTCACCTTTTCATTTTTAAAAATACTGTCTTTTGAAGAGCAAAAGCTTCTAATTCTGAAGTAGTCCAGTTTAGCAATGTTTTTCTTAATGGTTCATGCTATATGTGTCCTATCTGAAATTTTTGCCTAACCCAGGGTTACAGAGATTTTCTCCTATTTTTTAATCCAGTATATTTTATAGTTTCAGCCTTATGTTTAGATTTATGATCTACTTAAAGTTAATTTTTGTGTAAGGAATGATATGTAGTCAAAATTTGTTTATTTGTATGCAGATATCCAGTTTTTTAGCATCATATATTTAAAAGAACATTTTTCCTCCATTGTATTACTTCTGCATCTTTGTTGAAAATTAATTGACAAGAGTATGGGTATATTTTTGGAATCTCTTTTCTGTTTTATTGATTTATATTAGGGGTCAGCATACTAAGGCCTACATCCAAATTTGGCTTCTGGCCTGTTTTTGTAAATAAGGATTTATTAAAGCGCATTGCCATGCCCATTCATTTTTAGGTATTGTCTATGGCTGCAATAGCAGAGAGAGATTTGAGAAGTTGTGACAGAGACTGTGTCTTACAAAGCTGAAAATATCTACCATCAGGCCCTTTATGGAAAAGTTTGCCTACCCCCAATCTGTTTATCCTTAGGCTAAAACTGTACTCAGTTGATTATTATAGCTTTATAATAAGTCTGGAAATCAGATTGTGTAAGTCTTGAAGTTTGTTCTGCTTTTTAAAAATGGGCTATTCCAGGACCTTTGTGTTTCCATGTACATTTTAGAATCAGTTTGTCAGTTTATACAAAAGCCTGCTGGAATTTCGATTGGGATCGCATTGAATCTGTAGATCAATTTGGGGGGAATTAATAGCATAAAAATAAGTTTTCCAGTCCATGAATGTGGTATATTTCTCCATTTGCTGAGGCTCTCTTTAATTTCTCTCAGTAATGTTTGTGGCTTTTAGTTCATAGGCCTTGCACATCTTTTGCTAAATTTATTCCTCAGTATTTAATTTTTAATCTATGAATGTTACTATAAATAGAATTTTAAAAAATTTCATTTTTCAGTTGTGTTTTGCTGATATATTAGCAGTACAGTTGGTTTTATATATTGACCTTATATACTGCAGGCTTGCTAAATTAACTCATTCTCCTAGTTCTAGTGTATTCATTAGGATTTTCCACTTCTATGATCATATCATCTGTGAGTAAAGATGGTTTTACTTCTTCCCTTCCAGTCTGTCTGCCTTAATCGTAATCTTGCCTTAATCTTAACACTGTTTAGAACCTCCAGTATAGGGACTTCCCTCATGGTCCAGACTCTGCGCTCCCCAATGCACAGGGCCTGGCTTTGATCCCTGGTCAGGAAACTAAATCCCGCATGCAGCAACTAAAAGATCCTGCATGCCGCATCGAAGATCCCGAGTGCTGCAACTAAGACCCGGTGCAGCCAAATAAATAAATAAATATTAAAAAAAAAAGAAACTCCAGTATAATGTTGAATAGAAGTAGTTAGAACAGACATTTTTGCCTTAATGTTTGATCTTAGGTAGAACCATTTAATTTTTCACCATTAAGATTCACTGTAGGTTTTTGTAGATGTCTTTTTTTTTTTTTTTAAATCATGGATGCCTGTTGAATTTTATAAAATGTTTCTTCTTGCAGTTATTGAAATGATTGTATGCTTTTTTCCTTTAGTCTATGAACATGTGATGAATTACATTGATTTTTGGATGTTAAACTAAATTTGCATTCTTGTGATAAAACCCACTTGGTCATGATTTTTTTTTTAAATAAATTTATTTATTTTTGGCTGTGTTGGGTCTTCGTTGCTGCATGTGGGCTTTCTCTAGTTGCAGCGAGCGGGGGCTACTCTTTGTTGTGGTGCGAGGGCTTCTCATTGTGGTGGCCTCTCTTGTTGTGGAGCATGGGCTCTAGAGCTCAGCCTCAGTAGTTGTGGCGCACGGGCTTAGTTGCTTCGCCGCATGTAGGATCTTCCCAGACCAGGGATTGAACTCATGTCCCCTGCATTGGCAGGCAGATTCTTAACCACTGCTCCACCAGGGAAGTCCCAATGTATTCTTTTCTAATATTGAATTTGATCTCTTAATTAAGGATTTTTACATCAGTATTCGTGAGGGTCTGCAGTTGAGGTCTGCCGTGTTCCTGTGATGTCACTGGTTTGGGTATCAGGATAATACTGGTCTTGTAAAGTAAGCTGAGACAGTGTTTTTTCCTCTAGTTTTTGAAAGAGTTTATACAAGATTAGTATTTTTTTAAATGTTCAATAGAGTTTACTAGGGAAGCAGTCTGAGTTGTTTTTTGTCTTGTGATTTTTACTAATAGCTAAATTGTAAGAGATTCGCAATTTCCTCTCAATTAGCAATAAAAAGGGTACTTTATTGGCACAAATAAATTTGAAAATATATTGGGCTTTATCCTGCTTTCTGATTTTGTTAGATGTGGAAGGGACATTTATGAGAAGTTGAGAACCAGCCTTTCCAACTGTTATACTTTAAATATAATAGGGAAATCATTTTATTGTTATATTTTGGCTAAATATTTAATGCTCTTCTTGTTAAAAAATATTTGGTTGCTTATTCACCTTTGTTTTTGTTAATTTTAGGAACTTAAAAGGAGTCTAGAAAATCAAGCAGAAAGGAAATTGGAGGGTCAGAATTCCCAGAGTCCTCAGCAGATCTCACAGTGTTTCAACACCAGCTCAGAGCAAAATGGTCATGTTCCTGCAGTGCCAAATACACAACCAGTTCTGCAGTTTGGTAATCCTTATGCAACACAGGAAACAAGAGGTTATTAAAATATTTTTGGTTGGGGTTAGCTGAATGTGGAGTTTTTTTTGTTTGTTTGTATCTTCCTGGGATTAGAGAACTGTTGGTATGATCAACTCTAACAGAAATCTTGTTTTATAATAAGCAGTTTTAATGTTTAACACTAACTGGCTTCATCTAGAAGCAGTACACCATGAATGAGGAGTCTATTTGCTTATTGCACATAGTTCTTATTTTTAAAGATCATTTGGGTTAAAAAAAAGACATTTTTTTGGATACACTAAAGTGGTTCTTTATATTCTGTTCATCATAGCTATACACAGAGATTCTAATTTTAGTACCAGCTTTTACCCTACCCTTCCAAAATTTTTATTTCAGATGGAGCAGATGGTGCTTTTTACCCAGATGAAATCCAAAGGCCACCTGTGAGAGTACCCTCTTGGGGACTGGAAGATAATGTTGTCTGCAGCCAGCCTGCTCGAAACCTAAGTCGACCTGATGGTTTAGAAGACCCTGAGGATAGTAAAGTAAATTGAATTTCTATTTTCTGAGCCTGTCCCTTTTATTTTTTGTCCTGTGTAGAGAGTTATGTGTGTGTGGAAAGAGAGAATGTATATGCTTGTGTGTACACATGATTGCTTACTTGATTTTTTGAAAAATCTGCTTGTATTTAAATTTGAAAAATCAACCATTAATATGCTTCAGACTTACACTTTAGGATTTATGGAGAGAATGACCTTAGAATATTGTAGTTATAAGATAGTTTAATCTTAAAAATTTTTTTTAGATTGAGCTATAATTGACATATAACATATGTTTCAGGTGTGGAACATAATGATTCGGTATTTGTGTATATTGCGAAATGATCATCATAACAAGTCTAGTTAACATCCATCATCATACAGCTATAATTTTTTTTTCTTGTGATGAGAACTTTTAAGATCTACTCTGTTAGCAACTTTCAAATATACAATACAGTATTAACTGTAGTCACAGATAGTTTAATCTTAATTATCACAGAGTTATTTACTATATTCTTTTGATTGTAGATGTACTAGGTTGCAAGAAGCAAAGTGTTAATGACAGCGTTATGCTTTGGTGTGCATCTTTTCAGTTTTGCATTTATATCCCACTTTAAATTATAAAGTGGACTCTTCGTTATCTTTAGCAAGGAAAAGAAGTGTGTGTATCATAGTTTTCTTTTTCAGAGAAATACTCTTGTAGACATGATTAGTATTTAATCTCTCAGCAGTACAGTACTGTTGATAATTGAATCAGTTTACATGGCATGGCATTCTTTTTATTTCATTTAAGAGATTTCGTCACCATTTAATAGATCCTTTTCCTCATAGCAGCTCTTTTCGGATTTTCTGTGCATTAAGATGTGTTTAAAAGAAATGCTTTATCGTGCTCTTTGCAAGTACAGCGGTATCATGACCTGTCTCTCATTTAATCTAGTTTGCTGCATTTAATTGCTATTAACCTTTGCAGAAACTGATCAGTGTTCAGACAGGCATGATTTTAGCCCTAGTGCTCAACACCCATAATGGAGAAAAATGTATTTCTCTCTTCTGCCTTTTGGCCTCCTATATCCATTACTGGGAATAATTAGGAAAACTGTCAGAACTTTGGTAGCCTATATGAAGTCTAGAGTATCATCTTACTGCTTTTTCACACCTTTACTTCACATTTTGCATATTTAATCTGATCATTCTTGGCACAGATGTTACATGTGACAAGCTCTTCTCTTCTGTAGTCATCTGCTTCAGTTTAATTAGCAGAATGTTCTTTCTGATCTGTGTGCTTTGCCCTCCTGCAAACCCATGAGAAGCAGTGTTAGAGTCTTGTGCTCATTTGCTGACATGCTTAGATTTGGTAATGAGATGGAAGGGGTCTTAATAGGCACACCTTGGGTAATTGTATTTTGCTATCAGAAGATTTTTCACATTAGACAGAAACTAATTTTTATGTACATTCAGACCATATTTTTAAAAAAAAATTCTTGTCATTACAGCAACAAAAATCACTTGCAAATGAAGTGTTTTAGTTAAAGTATAAAAAGCAGCTCTGAGTCGACCTGTCCCTTTTCTCTGGTTCTTTGCCCTGGAAGTATTTAACAGCCCGGGACCCAGTGCCTTTCAGTTGGGGTTGAAGCGGCTGCACTTCCAGCCCCCTCCAGTCATACCTGCCATATCTCCTCCCTTCTGCACCAAAAACTTTCTGTCAGATCAAAAAAGGCTTTTATGACTCACTCCCCTTCACCTCATAGTTGTAATTATGATGATAGTGATGGCAATAGACATTTCTGTAGTTTTATTGGACAGCTAATGCTTAACACTTTAAATATATTAACTCTACATAGCTGTCCTATGAGGTAGAAACTGTTACTATATTGGAGGAAACAGAGACAGACTACCTGGCTTGCTTCAAGTCATACAGCTGGTAAGCGTACAGCCTCATCAGTTTGGCTATGGAAGTTGTGGTTTTACCACCTATCAACCTACCAAACGACTAAACCAGAGGTTCCCAAACTTTCTCAGTTAATGGCACCTTTAGCATCTCAGTAGCCTCCTGCACAGTTTTGGGAACCATGGTCTAAACTCTTGCTACACAAAAATATCATTTTTGGACTAACACTGTTGGTATCTCCTGGGAGCTTGCTAGAAATAAGCAATCTCTGGCTCCACTCCAGACCTACAGAGAATCAGACTGCATTTAACAAAGTCTTTCGGTGATCATGTGCTTAATAAAGTTTGAGTTGCACTGGTCTAAACTTCCTAAAGCCCATCAGGCAAGGTTGGATTACTTTCTCTTCCTTTAACACATATCCCACTTTCCAGTTGTTTTTATGCCTTTGTATAGTGTTTCCCTTCCACCTGACTAGCTTTACTTCTTTCCTTTCTCCTCTATCTCTGAAAGACTGAGGTTCACACATTCTGTTAATGTGTAGTTTGCAGCTTTCCACATGAATCCTTCACTATGAACCCCCCAATTGAAGACTGACAATTTTTGTATTTACATTTTTTTCTGATGAGTTTTTTAGTTTTTATTCTCAGAAGGATCTGTGGTTTTCAAAGGGGCTATGATTCCAAAATTGTTGGGAATCACTGCTTGAAAGAATCAAGTCCTGTTTCTCATTGTCATGACACATGGAATTTTTGCCTTTCTTAAATTTTGCCATTTTTCATATGTTGTCTTATTTTTAAAATTTTACTTTGAATATAACCAATATGTTTTCTGTTTACAAAAGTAGTATATAATTACAGTCAATTCACTTTTATCAAGACTGCCAAGACTTTTTTTTTTTAATTAATTTATTTTTGGCTGTGTTGGGTCTTTGTTGCTGCGCGTGGGCTTTCTCTGGTTGCAGTGAGCGGGGGCTACTCTTCGTTGCAGTGCGCGGGCTTCTCATTGCGGTGGCTTCTCTAGTTGCAGAGCACGGGCTCTAGGCGCACGGGCTTCAGTAGTTGTGGCATGCGGGCTCTAGAGCGCAGGCTCAGTAGTTGTGGCGCAAGGGCTTAGTTGCTCCGCGGCATGTGGGATCTTCCTGGACCAGGGATCGAATCCGTGTCCCCTGCATTGGCAGGCCAATTCATTCATTCATTCATTCATTCATTTATGGCTGGCTGGCTGGCTGGCTGGCTGGCTGTGTTGGGTCTTCGTTTCTGTGCGAGGGCTTTCTCTAGTTGTGGCAAGTGGGGGCCATTCTTAATCGCGGTGCGCGGGCCTCTCACTATCGTGGCCTCTCTTGTTGCGGAGCACAGGCTCCAGACGCGCAGGCTCAGCAATTGTGGCTTACGGGCCTAGTTGCTCCGCGGCATGTGGGATCTTCCCAGACCAGGGCTCGAACCCGTGTCCCCTGCATTGGCAGGCAGATTCTCAATCACTGCGCCAGGGAAGCCCCTGGCAGGCCAATTCTTAACCACTGCACCACCAGGGAAGTCCCCCAAGACATTTCAAAGGGGAAAGAATAATCATTTCAACAAATGATGCTGGGACATTTGGATATCCATATGCAAAAAAAATGTAATTGGACTTCTACCTCATACCATATACAAAAATTAACTCAAATTGAACCTAAATATAAGAGCTAAAGTATAAAATTCAAAAGAAAACATAGAGGTAGGTCTTTGTGATGTTAGACAATGGTTTCTTAGATATGACACCAAAAGCACAAGCAACAAAGGAAAAAATAGATAAATTAGACTTCATCAAAAGGATTACATGAGGGGCTTCCCTGGTGGCGCAGTGGTTTAGAATACACCTGCCAATGCAGGGGACGTGGGTTCAAGCCCTGGTCCTGGAAGATCCTGCATGCCACAGAGCAACTAAGCCTGTGCACCACAACTACTGAGCCTGTGCTCTAGAGCCCGCAAGCCACAACTACTGAAGCCTGCGGGCCTAGAGCCCGTGCTCCGCAACAAGAGAAGCCACCGCAATGAGAAGCCCATGAACTGCAATGAGGAGTAGCCCCCGCTCACCGCAACTAGAGAAAGCCTGCGCACAGCAACGAAGACCCAGCGCAGCCAAAAATAAATAAAATAAATTTAAAAAAAAAAGATTACATGAATTCTATATGTTCTATTTTTAGTTTTTTTAATACACACTTATTTCCAGCTGATTATATATCTCTGGTTGGCATCTCTTTTTTTTTTCCTTTCTTTTTTAAATATTTATTTATTTAGGCTGCGCCTGGTCTTAGTCATGGCATGCGGGATCTTCGTTGCGACATGCGGACTCTTAGTTGCGGCATGCATGTGGGAACTAGCTCCCTGACCAGAGACCGAACCCAGGCCCCCTGCATTGGGAGTGTGGAGTCTTACCCACTGGACCACCAGGGAAGTCCCTGGTTGGCATCTCTTAATGCTGAATTTTACCTTCTCTATACTATATAGTACAATGCCTTTCATATACAGTAGGGTCTATTTAAATATTTGTGACTAACGATTTTAGCTAAAGAAATGATTTTAATTATTTTTATTTTCTGCCTACTAATGTTCAGATCATCTTAGAAAAGTAATTTTTGGTAACAGCTTTATTGAGATATAATTCACATACCATACAATTACCATTTAAAGTATACAATTCAGTGGTTTTTAGTATATTCAGAGAATTGTGCAGCTATCACCACATTCAATTTTAGGACATTTTCCTCACCACAAAAAGAAGCCCTGTACCCTTTAGCAGTTACTTTGTCTCTGTAGAGCTGCTTATTCTGGACATTTATGTGAGTCAAATCTTCTAATATGAGGTCTTTTGTGACTGGCTTCTTTCACTTAGCATAATGTTTTCAAGATCCATCCATGTTTTAGCATGCATACATATTTAGCATGAAAAATGTACTGCATTCCTTTGTATTAAATGCTGAATAGTGTGTTGTATGGATATACCACATTTTGTTTATCCATTCCTCTGTTGATTAACAGTTGGCTCTTGTGAATAGTGCTGCTGTGAACTTATGTACAAGTTTTTGTTTGAATACCTTTTTCAGTTTGGTTATATACCTAGGAGTTGAATTGCTGGGTCATAGGGTAACTCTATGTTTAACCTTTTGAAGAATTGCCTGATTCCTTTTCCATTGGCAGTGTGTAAGTGTAAGAGTTCCAGTTTATCTACATCATCTTTACCCACACTTGTTGTCTGTTGTTTTGATGATAGCCCATCCTAGTAGATGAGAAGTGGCATATCATCATGATTTTGATTTGCATTTCCCTGATGGCTAATAATATTGAGCATCTTTAATGTGCTGGTTGACCATTTGTATATGTTCTTTGGGAAAATGTCTATTCAAGTCCTTTGGCCATTTTTATATAGGATTATTTGTCCCTTGCCAGATAAATGATTTGCAAATATTTTCTCCCATCTGTGGATTGTCTTTATATTCTTTTGGTGGTATCCTTTGCAGCACAAAAGTTTTAAATTTTGATGAAGTCAAATTTACGTATCCTTTTTTTGCTTGTACTCTTGTTGTCGTATCTCAGAAACCATTGCTTTATCTAAGGTAGCTCTAGCTTCTAATTTAGGTCTTTGGTTTGTTTTAAGTTTTGGATATGGAGAAAAGTAACTTTTTTTGGTATTCTTTTCCATTATGGTTTATTACAGGACATTGAATATAGTTCCCTGTGCTGTACAATAGGTCCTTGTTGTTTATCCATTCTATATGTAATAGTTTGCATCTGCTAATCCCAAACTCCCAATCCACCCCCCTCCCCCCGGCCCCCCTCAGCAACGACAAGTCTGCTCTCTGTGAGTTTGTTTCTGTTTCGTAGATAAGTTCATTTGTGTCATTATTTTAGATTCCACATGTAAGTGGTATCATATGGTATTTGTCTTTCTCTTTCTGACTTACTTCGCTTAGCGTGATAATCTCTAGGTCCATGTAGCTGCAAATGGCATTATTTCACTCTTTTTATGGCTGAGTAATATTCCATTGTATACATATATACCACATCTTCTTTATTCATTCATCTGTCGATGGACATTTAGGTTGTTTCCATGTCTTGGCTCTTGTAAATAGTGCTGCATGAACATAGGGCTGCATGTATTTGAGAAAAGTGACATTTGAAAATAGAGATCTTACAAAATTATTTGCTTTCCTATTTTTAAAATACCTTTAAATTTTATGGAGTTATAATTCAATGATATTCCTTCATTGACATATTACTAGAAATGGATGTTTGGCTGAGCTTAAACAGTAACATCTCATAAAAAGAGAATGTTGACTAATATTACTTAATAATACAGTTATAAGGATAAACGTTAATTCTTTAGTTGTATATAAAAGTTACCCAGAGTCATTGGTACTCTGTTCTTAATGTGTTGATTTTGGCCTTAGCAAATGTTTCTTATAGGATGTTCTTAAACTAAAGTAGTAATTATTAACTTAGTAAAAGTTCTATTAAGTGGTGGATCTTTCTTCATTGATATTCATTACTAGCTCCTTAATGATATCTAAATATTTCAATTAATAATTCCTGGCAAAGGTGGAACCATAACACAGTTTCAGAAATTCTGATTGTCTGAATCCTAATGATTTAGATGGTGTAACTCAATCATTAGCTCCTGAGTGTGTATTGCTAGTTTGATCACAATTGCATATTTTATTGTGGTTGAATACGCATAAAATTTACCATCTTAACTATTTTTTAGTACATGCTTCTATAGCAGTAAGTACAGATGACCCTAAATGTGAGGGTTAGGGGTGCTAACTCTCCATGCAGTTGAAAATCTGAGTATAACTTACAGTTGGTCCTCTACATCTGTGGTTTCTCCCATATCCATAGATCTGCATTCGAGGATCCAACCAACCTCATTTCATGTAGTATTGTAGTATATACTATTGAAAAAAATCCCACATAAAAGCAGATCTATGCAGTTCAAATCCTCATTGTTCAGTGGTCAACTGTATATTCACGTTGTTGTGCAGCAAGTCTTCAGAACTCTTTTCATCTTGCAAAACAGAAACTCTATACCCGTTAAACAACAACTCCATTCCTCCCTCCCTCTGGCCCCTGGCAACTGCCATTCTACTTTGTCTCTCTGAATTTGACTATTCTGGATACCTCATATAAGTACAATAGAATCATATAGTATTTATCTTTTTGTGATGGGCTTATTTCACTTAATATATGTCCTCGAGATTCATTCATGTTGTAAGATGTCAGAATTTTCTTCCTTTTTAAGGCTAAGTAATATTTCATTGTATGTGTATACCACATTTTGTTTTTCCATGCATCCATTGATAGACATTTGAGTTGTTTCCACCTTTTGGCTATTGTGAATAATGCTGCTATGACCATAGGTGTACCAGTATATCTGTTTGAGTTCCTGCTTTCAGTTCTTTTGGATATATACCCAGAAATGGAATTGTTGTATTGTATGGTAATTGTATTTTTATGATCATGATTGCATTTTGAATTTACTATGATTAAATGTATTTTGTTGTCTGAGAGATTAACCAATTTTAATACTATTTCAGATGTTCAAACTGGTTATATACTTTGATAAAAACAAGAATATTTTTTAGAGACTAGATTTTGGGTTGAGCATCTCATGAGAAGTTTTGGGTTTCAAATAGAGCTTCAGTTTACCGTAGCATGTTTCCTTTGCTTAAAAACCAGTTTGCAAATAGAAAGAGTATTGTGCTCATGGGTCTAAAGGTACATGAACAATGTAGAGTGTTTAGACCTTTGTAGAGATTAAAATGCTATTGAAAATGTTTTCTTAAGAAAAAATTTAATTATTTGGAATTGTTCATAAATACATTTCAGTGTGGTATTCCCAGTAATATTTGCTTACAAGATTATTTCAGCAGTTTAGCTAAAATACTAGGTACTTATACTTTAAAACTTGCTATTCAAAATTCTTTTGAGTTGACAACTTTCAGTGCTAAAACTTGATTATTTTAGTAGTTTGGGGTGGAAATCTTGCTAAAATAGAATACTAATAACCTTGATGACTGAAGTTTATTAATTAAAAACTCAATATTGAATGATGTCCTCACATTCTTTTAAGGTGTATAGTAAAGCTGTATGATCCAGTGTTGAAATCCTATTTGATGTTTTGGGTTCTTGTCTGCTTTCCTCTCTTTTTTCACCAGTAGCCATTTTTTGTTGCTGGCCGTGAGCCTGCCTTAACAGCCTCACTTCCCGGGCTAATTTGTTATATGTAAACTAGTATGGTTTGGAAACTAATTAGCCGAGCTTGATGAGTAAAATGGAATAACTGTATTTGTGAGTGAAAATTTGGTCATTTTGCATGACAAGATCACCAAAGACTTTATTATATGAATTGGTTACTCAGATTTTATTACATACTTCCTGGTTTTAAACTATTCTCCCAGTAGGTGATTTCTTATTTCATGAGGACTTATGTCTCACTATTACATCTAGAATTCTACTCTTCAGTCCCTCTCCCCTTTTATTCTGGTAGAAGATACAGAATAATAGTTACCCTTACCAAATTATATATGGCTTAGAAAGTATAAATTGCTTTTTTTGCCCCCTCATCCACATATTTTATAAGCAGGGTTAACATGTCTGATAGGTGGTCTGAACCTAGCACCTTAGCTAGTTCCAAACTCTATTGTTAGCTGCTTCACGGAAGCAGTGAATTGGTGTGAGCTGCAGCTGTTGTAAAACACAGGGAAAGGTGGTTGTGAGAGTTTTGGTTCCATTATATTTTTCACCCCTAGAAAGTTGTACAATATTATAAATATGTCTCATCAAGAATTTTGAAAAGTAGAATATGAAGACCTTTCGTTGTATTATTCTCATTTTCTTCAATAGCATTTCAAAATTTTTTAAAACATTTATATATTTTTATGTCATTTAGATATGAGAAAATTTTGTTCATTATTTTATATGTAGTTGTTTAAGCAGATTCATTTTCAGATATTGTTGCTGGAAGGCCTAAGTATGGCAGCTGGAGTAATGTGGCACAGAATCATAATTTGCCTGTTATACATATGTAAGCTTAGCAGATTCAGCTACTAAATCATCTTCCCTCTTTGTACCTGCAGATTTAAAAACTGTCTGGATTTTAGTTACTTAAAGACTTTTAATTTTTGAAGTATATGAAGTACTTGCCCAATATTCCCCAACTTCTCAATGCCCTATTAGGTTATTGATCCTGTTTTTCTTTTGCCCAGTTATATCCTAAGGGAATCATATGTAAACAAAAGTGTTTTCTCATGTGATGCACATGGGAAAAAAAAAAGTCTCTCACCTCCTTTTTTGAGCTTTTAGGGGGGGATAATTGTCAGGATAATAGCTAAGTTACCCTGCCTTCCCTTAACTATTCCCTCCCCCCTTCAAAAGAAAAAAAAAGAATTCAATTTATCTTTTGTTTGGTCACTTCAAATTTCAAGTCACATACACTTTTTTGGAACCTCTTCCTATGACAGACCTGACTTAGCCTATTAATAGTTCTGGGGCAATCATGACTACCCAGCAACATAAGGACTTCCATCAGTGCCTCTTCTGCCTGTTGTGTGCTGTTAGTTCATGGCATGAAAGCAGCTAACAAACTGCTCAGGGAAAGAAAGCAAATGGGCACTTCAGATGGATGTGGCTGCTTTGGATATGAAGTGACAGTCTGTGTTTGGATATTGATGTAGCAGCAATGTGCAAATCTATAAAAAGTGACTAGAGGGATGCAGGCATGGAAATTCAAACCAGCATTTTCTTTCTGATTCAGACTCAGATTTACAGGGTTTTAGGAGTCTTCCTTGATAATCTGTTAATCAGATATTTAAATTTGAATCTGATTGTTTTACATCAGGGTTTTTGAGGCCTGTAGTTTGGTGCATTGCTTCGCTTTAACATGGTTTTCCAGTTGGATTCGCTTGTGTATTTGCCCCAAAACATACACACACACACACTGTTAGTTTTCCTTTATTTATAATTTCTACGTATTGTGCAGTGGATATATATTATCACAGAAGATCCTGCCTATCTTACAGACTAATAGTCATTAAATGAGAATAACAGGAAAAATAATGCAGTCTTAAGATTTTTATGAAAGTGGTCACCCAGTGTATGGAATGATAAAAGGTTGGTAAAGTTACCTACATATCGGTCAAAAAAGTCTATTGATCTCTGCTTCATTCACACACACACAGGTGTAGTATACTCTCCATTCCACTGAATACTGCTTTTTATTTCAAGGTAAGACTTAGTCCATAGTGAAATACTCTCTTAAAAAAAAAAAAAAAAAGTTACTTTCAAACATGTTTACATGAAAATCTAATTTAATGATAATAGAAGTAAATTTTTTAAAGTGTAATCTTATTTCCTTTATATGGTGCTTGATTGAGTTAATTGAGGAACTTCTATTTGGTTTCACTTTTCTCAAAAGTTGCACGATTATTTTTTGCCTAGGAAGACGAGAACGTGCCCCCTGCTCCTGATCCTCCAAGTCAGCATTTACGTGGGCACGGAACAGGCTTTTGCTTTGATCCCAGGTAATTTTGCTCTTTCCTGTGTAGAATTGGGATTACCTGTGGCTCTCAACGTATGGTCCTTGAAAATTTGTTAGAAATGCATATGGTCCAGGGCCTTAACTCAGATCTTGTTGAACCCCAAATCCTTGCTGTAGGGCCCAGCAGTGTGCGTCTCAGCATGCCTCCAGGTGGTTCTGATGCGCGCCGTACCTTGAGGACCAGTGCTGTAAACACCTTTAGTTGTTAAACTGAATGAACACTGTTGGGAAGCTACAAGTTGTATGAATCTTTATAGTTTTACAAAAGGCATATTTTGTTAGTTAAAAATTGAAGAATTCTTGTCACTGAGCCTCATTTCACATAATGTGATTGTATTTTTTGGATTTTGATGAGAAAAAAATTTTGTCAATCTAATTGTAAAACTAAAATTAGAGGCTTTATAAATGGTTTACACAATTGTCAATAGCAAGCTTTTAGGAGCAGAAAAAGAGGTTCCTGGTGTAACTGAAGACTTTCAAGGTAAATGTTAGTATGAATATCAGCTTAACTAGATAAATGTAACCTCGCTGTATCTGAAGACTACTGCTGTGAAAAATCTGTTTATTAGAAATACGTAATTCTTTCGTTTTATTTCCTCAAGCTTTGATGTTCAGAAGAAATGTCCACTCTGTGAATTAATGTTCCCTCCCAACTATGATCAGAGCAAATTTGAAGAACATGTTGAAAGTCACTGGAAGGTGTGCCCAATGTGCAGCGAGCAGTTCCCTCCTGACTATGACCAGCAGGGGTTTGAAAGGCATGTACAGACCCATTTTGATCAGAATGTTTTAAATTTTGACTAGTTAATTTTTATTAGGAGTTAATAATACAGTTTAGCAGTTGGAAAAAAAATCACCTCAGACCACTAAGGAGACCACAAGGTGTCACTTTCGTGCACCCTCTACTGCACTTTTCTGACCAAGAGCTACTTTGAGTTTGGTGTTACTAGTGTCAGGGTCAGTCCTTGGCTTACCACTTATCAATAAATATAATTTTAACCTCTGTTAATCTTACCTGCTTAAGAAGTTCTTGTGTGTTTGTATCTTTATTTATTCCCCATTTTGCAAAATTATATGAATGAAGGAAACGGATTATTTTCATGTTACCACACTGAAAAAATAGGTATGTATAGTGTGTTATTTAGCAGAATATTTACACATCTCTGTTGACCTTGTTGATTGAGCATGACTACTAAAAATTATGTAATACAAAGAATTTATCATAAGTCTTGCAGTTATTCTTTTGAATACAGAAACTTCATAATTTAGCCCATGAAATGTTTTTTTTTTCACCCTCTTTAGAAAGGGAGCTGCATGTAGAATGAGATCACATGCTTCCAAGATAGCAAATATCCTTTTTATATTTGAAATCTTTGCTTTAGGAATTAATAGAAAGCATATTTTGCTAATTTTATGACTAAAAAATTTTAGAATACCTGAATGATTATTTTTAAGCCATCTTAAAGTTGTATTTCTATTTGATGGGGAAATGGAACAAGATATGTCAGCGTAATTGTTTCAATATTAAATGATCTACTAAACAGTGATGGTTGTGGCATAAAATCACAGAAAATGTATGTCTTTTTTCACATTTTCCTGATAAGAGTATAACTTTGAAAAAATGTTCTCAGTAAGTGATTAAATATGTAATGCATAAACCCAAATCAAACTATCGTGTTCGTTATGACTCTGCTGTATATAGTGTATTCATTAACATTAAAGTAGACACATTTTTAGAAGTGTGTAATTTCATTGTCAGATTTATTTGTGATTTTCATTAAGTCTAGCATCTTGAATGTCTTTTTGGTCTGGGTCATTAAAAAAATTTTCTGAACTACAGTCCTTTCCTCTTTTAGAATATGAATGTTAAGGATTTAAAGTACTGACTTTTTGATTTTGCTGTTTTTGTGGTTATATCAAAATATTTAAGCTTGTCTTAAGCAAACTAGCTATCTAAGATGTTAACTTAATATTCAGTGTAGTGGCATTTCTGGGTACTACATGTGAACCGCATATACAACATCTCACTTGCATTTGTTTCTAGGAGAAGAATTCATGTATCATCATTGGAATCCTTTAAAAGGTTTGAGCCTAGGGCAAAACAGTATTGGCCAGTCAGATATCAGGACATGGCAGACCTGGGATGCAACAGTAATGAAGACTCCATGTTTTAAGCTTCTGGATAGGTTATAGGCTAAGCAGAATATATTCAGGTAAAATAGTTCAATGATATGAACATTTTTGTTGCATCAGTTAATAATTATGGACCATGTTAACCTAAAAGTAAAGTATCCTTTGAATATTACAGTGCTACTACCAGTGAAATGAAATTGTTCATCATACTGACCTAGGCAAAACATTGATGAAATCTACATGTGTCAGTCAGCTGAATTCTGCACCCCCCGCCCCCCCCACCGCCCAAAAAAGGCAGCCTTAGAACAAGGTACTGAATGGATATATTCGTTTCTGTGGCAAACTTGATACTGGTCTTTATAATGGATGCTAATGAAAATAAAGAGCCATGTTTATTTTGGGTCAGAGGCAGTTTATTATTTTAAATGTGATTTCATTTACATTTATAAGCAGCTTTTCTTGACAGCAATTTTGTTTCATTAAGTTGCCTTCAGTTCTAAAACAAACCTCTGTTGCTTTCAAACTTAATGTGCTCTGTCCTGAACAAAACATATGAAAATATAATTTAAAGCACAGTTTTCACAGACACAGTACAATACATTCACTATACACGGTATAACAAAATATTCCCATCCTTACCTGTTTAGTAATACTGTCACAATGAATAAGTAAATAGAAACTGGCAATTTTTATAGTTGAAAGAAATTGAACATGCACAATGACTATTTTATGACTGTTTAGCTGTTGAACTACTGATCCAGCCTACAGTTTCTTGCACTAGAAGGAGCGAAGCTAAATAATAACTGCTGGCCTAAAAAAAATTTTGGTCAATTCTAGGTAGATATGAAATAGCCAAGTAGGGCCTTCTTATGCACCAACTAGTGGCTTCTCATGTCTGTATCACCCTTTAAAACATAAAGGATAACACTGTATATATTCAGGACCAAGACTACTCTTCAGAGATCTGAGGACATTTTTAGCGGGCAGTGTCTTTATAAATATCTTTTAAATCCCTCATTATGAGGGATTCACAATTTAAGAGTGTATTAATAGAAGCTTACCCATCTGTCTAACAGAATTGTCTTCCTTTCAAAACGTCTGAAAAATTGAGGAACACCTGCTTTCCATCTGTAAGACTTTCAACAAATGGAAACACGGGAAGAAAGTTATTTTACAGGCATTTCGAGTTTGATTTTCATCAGTTTTGTGGGCAGTTAGCCATCTCAAAGCAATTTTTATTGCATAATTAGGCAATTGGTAAACTCATGTTTAAGGAGTAGCACTTGGGAGAAATGAACACTCAAGGCATGATGGTACTGTTGGTAAGAAAAACTTTAGGAATGGTCCAGACGTAGGTTATGCTCTAATGGGTCACGCATTAGTCACTCTTTGACCACCTGCTGCAAGAAGCACTTAACTGTCAATAAGGCTCAATTTCATATTTCAGCAAAATGTCTTACAAAGCTAAACAGACATTTCCAGTGGGAATACAGACATCTACAATGTGATGGAAAAAGTGCCTTTAAAAAAAGTCTAAAAACAATGAGCATGAGGAGGCGACAGGGGTCTTAACAAAATGTTCCTCTTTGAAATGTGCTTGGAATTTTAATTCTTATTTGCAACCCACAGGTTTGTTAGGGCAGTGGTTGCAAGAATTGGCAACACATAAAACATTAAATCTGTTGGCAATAGAGAACTACAAAGTGCTTTAAAACTTCACCTAAAGATGAAGGTAGAACTAAATTTCCCACACACACAAAATTTGCACTTAAGTATTTCAAAGTGTTTCCTAACAGATTTCAGGGGAAAGTATTTCACTAAACTGGTATCTTGGTCCACAGATATCAATAGGCATAAATTGAATCCCTTGCACCTAGCAGGCACTCAAATGAATGTGTGTTAATGAGTGAACTGAATAGACTTTTTGTACAAAAATGCCATTTGTAACACTAAAATGATTGGTAAGTCAGATGGCAAGATTTTCAGCTTTTTAAAGGTCAAAAGGATTTGCAAGATAATATAAAACACAGAAAGCACACCTTTTATGTATGTTATTTAAATATGAAAATATTTTTAGCATATTATGTTAAACATTCTTTCTTATTTATATTTCCGTTACCTAAAGTCTTTCTAGTCACAGGTACTAACTAACTCCATTATGTAAGGCATGGTAACCAGTTTGACAGTGAAGGTATTATTTTGGTTTTGAACACAATGAGTTGATGTGTTGAAAAACTTCAACCAATCACATTATAATCTTGGGGGAAAAACCCTCAGTGCCAGCCCCTCCTCCCCCACAACTGATATCACTGCAACACAGCTAAACAACAACGCAACATGCCCTCAATTTCTGTCTTGTTTTGGGGGAAATGTGCTGAAAAACCTAGAGCTTTTTTTGTTTAGCACCTTATATCAAAGTAATGAAAATGGGTATGATGATTACATGTGCAAATGTACAAAATCATTAACTCTACAAAGATACATCATTCCAAAATTACAGAAAAAATTTAAAGCATGCATTTATTCTTTAAAGGGTTGCTGAATGCTTCCCCTGAAAAAAGGTGGCTGTTTTCAAAATCAGCAACTGCTGGTGAGGATTTCTTGGCACAGTTACGACCAGCATGTTACTGCTGCATCTTCCTGATAATGTCGGCCGACACCGGGGGATGGAAATTGATTGTGTGGTGCCGCAGGCCCTGAGCTGTTTTGTAACTCTTACCACAACGACACTTGAATGGTTTGCGGACACGAATCTGTGTTCTGTGGCCATTCTTAGCATGGTACTTTATGCCATTCACATTCTGTGGAAAGGACAAAAATATCACCTATTAGACGGAGTCACACAGTGTCAGATGGGGGGGAAACCTCAGTGCGGGTCTGACCGCAACCGGACAGCTCCTGGATGGCAGCTGTATACAGAACAGGCTTTTTCGCGAACTCGCAGTCGTGTGTTAATCGTGGGCGGTGCAGACTGGGTCATGCACACAGCTCAGCCAAGGCAATTTCACATACACCTCAGTTACTCTGAAAGTACTGACTTTCGACTTTTACATAAAATACGTATTTAAGACCCAGACTGTATAAAGAGGCACAGCTCCCTCTGAATCTTGTTTCCACCCTGAAGAATGTTAATGATGAACAATTACATACAAATATCCTCAAGATGGCACCGAAAAAATCTAAAGAAAGAAAACATAGGTTAGGGTAATGAAGTTCAAGACGTGTATAAATTCTTCATTTGGAAACTCAGCTTATGTCTTGCTCCCAGCCAATCATGATAATCCCTACCTTACGTAGGGATTTTTTGTCCATTTTCTACTCTGCATTAAGCCAGTATCTCTGCCCAAATCCTGCCCCAGCACAGTTGTGTGTGTTAAATAAGCACCTATGGGCAGACAAGGCCCTACTTTTATTTATGTACTATTCCAAACATACAGTGAACTTTAAAAATGTTAGGTTATTAAAGTCTCAGCAACAGAAAAGTTCCAAACTTCAAATTGGCCTACAAATCCTAAATGATAACATGAAATACCAAAATGCTTTCTGGATTTCTATTAATTGGTTTTGCTAGCTCACTTGCATATTCTATTTAGGACGTCATGCCTAGAATCACTCTACAGATTCAACCAAGTTAGTTTTGCTTATCCCAATTGCATGGTGAGTAAACAGGCTCAGGACATTGAGTAAACTGATGGGAGATTTAAGTAAGAATAAATGGCAGAAGTGATACTAGAGCATAGGTCTTAATTTCCAAGTCAGCTACTGTCAGATTGAGGAGTAAGGGAAAAGAGAAGATAGGAAGTTGTTGAGTACAGATCACCAGAAGAGTGGACTGTTTTCTAAAGTATTATCTGAATCTAGGCCCACTGAGGCCAGTCCTGTGCCCAACGAAAGGTGTCCAACATAGGTGTCTTCTACTTCATAGGATGCCCTTATCGAGTCCCAAAGAATAAGAACAAACTGCAGCTGTTTCATGAGCATCTAGCACAGTGCCTGGCACATAGTAGATGCTCCACTAGTATCTGTGAATGAATGAATTTGTTAGAACATGCCTCATTCTGGAAGAAATTGAGAGTTGCCATGAAACAAAATATGTTCAGTGGTTATTACTATTTATATTTCCCTATTGGAGATTCACAGTGCACATTAATACTTTTCAAAAGTCCTATGGAAGAGAATCCTCTTGACTTTGTTGAACCCAGGGGTGACAAATAGCAACCAGTTGTCTATGCTTTGAGTCTGAAGGCTGTCCAGTGAGTTGAACCACAAGGACAGACACGACTTCTTCCCTGAACGTCCAGCTGTTGGCCTTCTGCGCCTTCAGCCCTTGTCATTCCTGCATTAATCCCTGCATGCAGGGTGAGGGAGCACTTCACTGGTCTTCTAGAGGCATGTTGGGGAGTAGGAGATTGCTGCGGTGGCATGTGGGGAGGGCAGTGACGGTGCAGAATCCAACCCATTAAGAGAGATGGGTAGATACGCCCTGCCAGCCCCTTGCTGCTCCAGCCATCCCACCAGGGCCCCGGGCACATGGGTAAAGAAGCCAACCTGTGTATCTAGCCCCAGCTGGTACCCTACTGCAGTGGCATGAGAGACCCAGGTGAGAGCCACCTAGCTGGAGCCAGGCAACAAAGATAAGCATTGTTTTAAGCTATGGGAGGGAGGGAGACAGGGAGGGAATAACTGTTTTATGATCATTAGAAAAAGACTGTCAACTTTCTAATAGTAACACTGGTGGGAAGTCTCCTGACTCACAAATGCTTAATGATTTGCATCTGCCTGCTTAATAATATCCCATTTATTAGCTCAACAGATATTCACTGAGTACCTCATAGGGTTCCTTCCTGTGGATGAAGGGTTACTAAAACATTTCATGTCCTCGCTTTCACAGGGAACTTGTTGCAAGACGGATCATTATAAATCCAGCTACCCCTGTGCCCCAGTGCCACTCACACCTTGTCAGAAAAGAGAGGAAACCAAAAATAATAAACATTTGAACAACAAACAAAAAGGCATATAGCAACTCCAACAGGACCAGGTCTTAGATATTCCATCCAGGCCCGAGTTTTTGTTTTTTTGTTTTTAAATAACTAATTAGGTGAGGGAAGGTTTGAAACCAGAAATTGCCAAAGCCACCAGAAGCCACTCCAACATGAAACCAGATCTGGAGTTCAGCAGGGGAAGGACACGCCCAGGGTTGAGGTGATTCCAACAGGTTCCGTGGTCAGTTCCCAGCTGGAATGTCAACACTGTGTTGTGCATGGCTGTGGCACTGACACACATGTCAGCTTTATTACTCTGGAAAAATTAGGAAGCCAGTTGCACATGTGGAAACACATCGCATTTCCAGGGTTGGCCAAAGAGCCTACAATAAACTACCTTACCACCTCTTTCTCTTTGTTGCTGTGATTTAAAATGTCCGCAAGTGTCATGGGACACCTTATCACAAATGTTAGTACAAACTCTAATCAGATGTAAGATTTCCCCCATCTGTTCATTCACAGATAGCAATGGGAACTTCACTTTCTAAGACTTGAGGAGCTTAAAAAGCTTCACTGAAACTCCTAATTGCAGAGATCCTGAAATGAGTTTGGTCTTTCAAAAATATTAACAAAAATAAATAATGTCAGGCAACTTGAAAAAAATGCTTATTAAATCCTCTGGTCTCTGAAAGGGGGAAAGGGAATTAAGCTCCAATAGGGCAAGGAAGGTCACTACAGTGAGAACTTTTCGTCATGCTGAGAACTTGATAACTACTGTCTTATTCAGTACTCAGGTTTTAAATAAAACTGACATTCAGGACTTTCCTGGTGGGACAGTGGTTAAGAATCCACCTGCCAATGCAGGGGACACGGGTTCGAGCCCTGGTCCGGGAAGATCCCACATGCCGCAGAGCAACTAAGCCCGTGCACCACAACTACTGAGCCTGCACTCTAGAGCCCGCGAGCCACAACTACTGAGTCCACGTGCCACAACTACTGAAGCCTGCGCACGTAGAGCCCATGCTCCGCAACAAGAGAAGCCACCGCAATGAGAAGCCCGCACACCACAATGAAGAGTAGCCCCCGCTCACTGCAACTAGAGAAAGGCTGCACACAGCAACGAAGACCCAACGCAGCCAAAAATAAATAAATAGATTAATTAATTAATTAAAAAAAGAAAGAAAATGAGAGGTCCTGAAGGAGAGCGGAGGAGAAGGGGGGCATTCTAGGCAGAAGAATTAACACGGGAAACAACTCGGAGACCTAGCTGTATGGCTGGGCCTTGCTCCCTTGCCCTATTCTGTATGAAGTCTGGGGAGTTAAGATGCTCATCTTCTCCCAGTTCTGCAAATGCCAATGAAATGGTGAGAAGAGCTGATCCTCAGTCAGTGCCCAAGAGACTCATGGGTGAGAGACTCCCTGCCGACAGGGGCGGGGAATGAGACACATGTGAAGTCAGCCCTGGGAATGAACAAGATGGCAGCAGTTGTGGATTCTGCCCAACTCCACAGCACACCAAGCTCATTACGCCCTCCACTCACCAACACCCACTCCAACCATCATGCAGTAAATAAGATGAAATAATTACACCAGAGAACACCTGGTACACCCTGCGGCCAGTAACTTCCCAGCAGAAAGAGTTAGACTAAAACTTTAGGGAATATGACCACACTCATCTCAAGCACTTGGTTAGGAGAAGCAGTTATGCATTTGTTCCTGTCTCATGCACCATTACGTGGCACTCTGGCCCAGAAAAAGAAACTCACACTTCCCTCATGGAAATCAGGACCACTAATTGCCACCCATGTCATTCGCCAGTTAGTGGTACTGAAGCAGGCAGCCTCTGCAGCCCAAGGTTCATGCAATCTTCTTTTGGCCTCAGATGGAGAAACAACACTCCGCAAAGGCCCCACAAACCTAGACGCAGACAAACTGCAGGAGAGGAAATGGCTGGATACTCGAGAAAAATAGAAGCCAAAGAATAATGACAAGAAAATAAAAATGATCAGGGGAAAAGGATGTAAAAAAGGAATGAAAGAGAGGTGGGAAAGAGAGAAGGCCTCATCATAAAGGGTGTAGCTTATACCCCCCCACCAGCTTTTTGGGGTTTTTTTGGTCAGCTGTAGTCTGGGTCATTCATTACTTTGCTCCCTCTTTTAACATCGCTGATGTGCAAGACATCCTTTAGACAGTGTTTGGACCCTTGAGAGAAGGCAGCAAGATGGCAGAGCACAGAGGACCAGCTCTCATGAAGCATGGAGAGAAGGCGCATCTGGAGGCAGGCAGGGTACAAGGACAGCACCCCTGTCCAGCTTTCTCCACTTTGAAAGAAAGAAGGGAAAAATCTCTTTCTGCAAGCAGAGCTATCCTCTGGACAAACTAGCTTGTTGAACAATCCCCTGGGCTCCTGAGAAAACAATTTTGCTGCTTTCTCACCCCTGCGCCCACTTCCACGCCACCTTGATACAGAGGAATGTACACGTGCACCTGGGACACCAGACAGCGCGTCAGGACACACTGATGGGACTTCACATCTCCATCCTGGGGTTTTCATTGTAGTTTAAACAAAGCGCATCTGTGCTTCCCATGATAAAAATTTAACAGTATATAGACTAGGTGAAATCTTGGGCCACTTACCTGTGATACATTTGGGTTTCATGCTTTTATATCAGAAGCAGGTATAAAAAGTATTGAAATAGATTTTTTTAGTGTTCAGAGACATACTGAAGAAGGAGCGATACGGGAAGTGCTTATGCTGCCACACATTTTTCAAGCCTTTCTTTAAAAACAGTCAATCTGCTGGGGAAAGTAGCATCTCATCAAATGCACCAGGCATGTTTTTGATTTTTACATTTCTATCTCAGAGTTGGATTTTAAAGAGCTGCTAACACCTCACGGGAAAGTTTGCAAATTTGTTTTTCCACATGCCCTCTGGACCCACATTTGAGTGCTGTGGGTGTTCTCACTGTTCTGTCCCTTTGAGTCTTCTTAGTAGAGAATTTAGCGCCCCCGGCTGCCCTGACACCCAGAGGCAGGCCCGAGAGACACAGGCTCTGCGCCGCCTACAGAGAGTTCATCGAAGCTAAAGTGGGCAGGTTTGGTGAGAAAAAATACCAAAGCCCCTTTTCTCCTGAACTCCTTTCAAGCAAGGGCTTCCTCAGCTGGAAGTAAATACCCTACAGCGTTTCCCAAAAGGGCTCTGTGAACCGTCTGCGGGCTTTTAAGACTTCAAAGTGGTCTTCTGTGAACCACCTGCAGAGCCAACCACTGCGGAAGGTGTTCGGCAAATAAACAGGTGACACATTTGATATTCTGACCGATCTGACATGAATCTGAAGAGTATCAAAGACATGATTCTCCCACCAAAAAACTCTCTTTGGACGTACCGCTCCCACACAGGTCAGTGAAGGGGAAAACACACCCAATGGCCAGAAACCAGGGACAGCACTGACCCGAGGGCAGCCCGGGCCCAGGCCTGGGTTTCCGAGGGGACCACACACCCAACCAGCGCAGAAGAGGGAAGCACCTCTCCTCAGACTCTGCTGACACGGGACTTACCGTTCTCCATCCAGTTATGCTGAGCGAGGTGGTACTTCTCTTACCTTGTATCTCTTCTTACATCCAGGAACCGGGCAGGCAAAAGGCTTCTCCTCCCCTCCGTTCATGCACATGGAGCTGAGGATGGCCTCGGAGCTGATGGCGCTCTCCGTGGTCCAGGACTCGTCGCTGTCCGACTCCTCATAGTCCACCTCCTCCTCGTCGTACTCACTACCTGTGGGGCCAGAGGAGAAGCGCAAGGGCTGTTGGGAGCGTGCCCACAGGCTCGCTCCGCACGGCGGGCGCTCCCACTGCCCCGGGAGAGGGCATCCAGGCACCCAGGGGCTGCAAGTGCATCTAGTCCCCGGGACAGTCCTGGGGGGAGCGTATCTGCCTTCCCACCGCAGGGATCAGGGAGAGGGCTTCCCAGCGACTCATGGCGAGGAATTAGCTCTGCAAGAACTTGGACTCAATATTCTGCGGCCAAGGTGATTGACTGCAAAGGTGCTGGGAAGGCTAAAACCAAAAATAACCAACTACGACAGACACACCCCTGCCCCAACACACACACACACACACACACACACGATATGCCTGACATTACAATGGACAGAATTCTGTCCCCTTAGTTTTATGCTTTATTGGCATGGTAAATACAAAAATCTGTAGGAGGGGGTTACATTTTACACTTACTAGGTATTTACACTTAGGTGGGAATGAATTTCAGATCTTTTTCTTTATAAGCTGAGCTGGGAAGACCATGAAGAAATTTAGAACTAAAAGGGTGTGGTTACCCCAAGCTAGGGAGCAGGGGGACAGAAATGCCCAGCGCTCTGAGGGCACAATGTCATCATCATCATCAGAATGCAGGTCCAGCTCGAGGAAGACCAAACGATTCCCTACCGCACCTGTCCTCAGGGAATGGCACCTGCCTTTCAGCTACACAAAACCCTCCCTGGGAGGGAGGGCTGAGCCATCGCAGCAGACAGCTCAGACAGACGAGGGGATTCCCTTGTATCCTGGTTAAGAGCTCCGCTCAGAACTGAATTAAAAATCTGCTCTGCTGACTTCTGCCCTGGACGGCAGGGATGGAGAACCACTTCAACAAGCAGCCCCTCTTTGCTCTTTTTTTAACGAGGTCCACAGCCGTTTATTTGGAGCTTTTGCACAATATAACCCTGAAGGACATAATTCTACAGATCATAAACAGTGTAAAATAATATGTTGACAAGTCCTAATGCATTTACAAGCCCCATGGAATAAACAGGAATTACAGCACAACGTCAATAAGAATTATATGGTAGCAATTACAGTTGTGAAATTCATCCCCCAGGTGTGAGGCTAAATTGCACCCGGGCCCGCCTGGGTGCTCCATGGGCTCCCCCTGCTACATCAATTATTTCAACACCAGATATTGGCACTTTTATTGGGTTTCCTTTTAATAGGCATTAATAAGATTGTTTGAAGAGCCAGTTGAGCCAGGAACAAGGACGCCAGCATCTGAGGCGAACACTTAAAAGGATCCAGGAAGGAAGGAAGGGACGTCAAGGTGAATGAGTGCCTCGTATGGTTCAGGCACACTGGCTGCATCAGCTCATTTAATCCTCTGGTGACCCTGTGAGGTGGGGTGTCACTTTCGGACACGTGGGGAGATGAGCCCTGCGAGGCTCAAGAGCTGACGCGTTCTCAATTAGCTAGTGAGGGGGTCACCTTTTCCCACGTTGCCTCCCGGCCTCCAGTGCCGGCAGCGCCCTGGGGGTGGGGTGTGTCCCTCTCAACCTCCACGTCGCTGGGCCTCCACCATCTCCCGCTCAGGATTCAAAGCAGCCTGCTTTGAAGCCTGTTTAGAAACTCAGGCGGTACGGAAAAAACAATTTGACAAAAATGAGGCTCTGGAATTCAGTGTGGGTTTCAGTAAGCCCCGCTGCGCTTGGCTGGAGCCCCCAGAGACAAGAGACCCAGCTGGTAAGTGCTTGTAGGACACAGCACGGGGGTACTGCTCTGCCGCATCCCTGAGTCGGTCCATGAGCAAATCTCGAAACCTGTTTCTAAGGGCACTGTTTAGGACGTTTTACTCTTAAACAAACGCCACATGCTGGTGTCCTTTAAATTGCTTGTTAGAAAACTATAAATACTATTTCGCAAAGCTCTTCCACCAGGACTTGAGAAAGTGAGAATGACTAATTTACCCATCTAATTGAGCTAATTTGTTAACCTGAATACCAAGAATCACACAACATTTACAACTGGGGGCAGGGCGAAAGCCTCAGGCCAACCGAGGGCTTAATGAAGCCCAGCAGAAGATAAAACTTCAAAACTCTTTGGGATCAAAAGGGGCCAGGCCTGGGGGGGCTAATGCTGAGGACACACTCGCCTGGAAGCCATGCCGCATCCAGTCCCAAGTGGGGCAGGTAGGAGGACCACATGATCTACTGCCCATGTCAGGAAGCCCTTGCTTCCTGAAAGCCAGCACGGGGACAACAGGCTTACAAAATGGGGCCACACACACACACATCCTCGTCATCGGCACACCACAAGGTCCTTTGGGTGCTTTGTGAAACTATCTCCCCTGGATGGGGATCGAGAAGGATCTGTTTCTACTTAGTTCTGTCCTATAACAAAGCCGAGCAAGGCCCAACCCTGGGTTCATGCCTTGGCTAGACATTGTCAGCTGAGTGACCGACCTACTTGGCCTCTACTTTCTCTTCTGTGAAATGGGGGGAAAAATCTCTTCCTTACAGTTTAATTTAAGGATTAGAATTAATATCTATAAAGCACCTGGCACAGGAAGACCTGCACATAGTAAGTGCTCAAAAAAACAGAAGACAGTATAATACCATTTTTGTAATAATACTATTTATAACATTACATGTAAAATAATACTATTTTTAGAAAGGTCTGTTGCGAAACCAAACAAAAAATAAGGTAATTCTGATAGGTTTGGGCATCTCCACCAGAAAAAATACAAGAGGGATTCCATAACAAGAGAGGTGCTGTGCTGGCTGAGGACTGTTCGTGCAGATGCATCTACAGGGGCCAAGCTGGGAGCCCAGGCTGGGAGCCCGTGTGAGCCCTGGTGCTGCCACCGACAAACTGTGTGATCCCAGGCAAGTGATGTTACCTCTCTGAGTTTTAGAGTCCTCATCTGTAAAATGGGCTGATAATACTACTACCTCTTAAGGTTGTTGTGAGGGGCAATTGAGTTCCTGTTTTTAAAAGTATTTAGAACAATGATACACGGTAAGCATTAAAGAAGCATTTGGTAAATAAATAGGCAAAAGGTCACGTGAGCAGTTTATTTCATCCACTGTTCCCTCGCTTTCTCTTGAGGGTACTCACTTTTTAAAAACAGGAGTGGGGGGCATCTACTGTTGCTTGTGTTCCTGTACCCCAAGTGCTACCCTGTCATCAAACAGGAGAAATGTCGCCGGCTGTGAGGCGGGCCCTGCAGCCAGAGGGCATCCTGCAGGTACGGGGGTTGCTATTGTCCCAGAAAGCCACACGAGCTCAGACGCTGGCATCCACTTGGTGCTCATGTCTGGAAAACTTGCCAGCAGGGCCTGCAGTGTCCTGAAGAAAACATCCGAGGCCCTGACACCTACTGCTCTTAGTCTCGTTTCACACATCTTTGAACCCTACGAAATGCTAACCTGAAATGAGTTATGGCTTTAGTTCAGAAACATGTGGGCCAACCCTCTCCGCTTTGTTTTATTCATGTCCTCATGCCTTTCGAAGGAGAAAAGTCAACCCCAACCTGGTTCATTTTCAATCTCTGCTTCACCTGCCATCTCAAAACTAACTTCTGAACGAAGGGATCTGCAGTGCTTGCCAGCCCTCTGCTAGAGAATTCCGCCCCCTGCCCCCCATTTAGGGAAAGCAGGATGGAGCAAGGCTGACTCTCCCAGCAGGGGTCTCCCAGCTCTTTGATCCTCTCCTACATCCCGGTCAGTAAGAAACTGTGGGCACTGCCCCCCCCGAGGGGGAGCGTGTGTGAATATACTGATTATAAATGACATGCATGTACTAACATATCACTATATAAAACAGATATGCAAATAAAAGGATGAGGATGAAATAGTTTAATAAATATATATATTAACATGAGAAGTATTTTCCTTAGTAAGTGTAAAGATTTCGTATCTCCTTCCTCCACCTCATAGATTGTCTTGTGCACCCACTTTGGAGCCCACTGCCCTGCAGACCAGCTGGAGGGGTCAAACGGGTCCCATCACAGCCAGCTTTGAGGCTATCAGATACGATGAGCCTTTGGATTGTTCCAGGGGAGAGGTATGGGGTGTTAAGGAATGGATACGCTCATTCATTCACCCTGATCCTGAGTTAATGGGTGACCTCTGAGGCCCCGTGTGAGCCCCAGCCTGTCAGCCCATCAGAGCGGGTGCTGGGCTCCAGCCACCAGACAGAGGGAGGACGCGGAATCAATTCAAGCTTCTGGTTCTGAGCGCCCATCACCCAGAATCCATAAAATGTTAATTGCCACATCAGTTTCTGAAGAAAAAAATTATAAAAAGTATTTCCTCTGTGTAAAAGAGGAAAAAGACCCCCAAACACCCTACCTGTAGTTGTAAGTAACTGGGGCAGGGAGGCAGGAGGAAAGCATGGGAATCACAAGAAGAATTTATCCCCCTGGGGCCCAGAACAGGTGTCTGGGGACAGGCTGGCAGGTGTCCTCCTAGCAAGCAGGGTTGGGGAACATTGAGTCGGTGAGTCAGAATTTTGCAACTAGAAGGAGAGGTGCTCAGCGGTCTATCCGGGCGGGCTCCCTTTCTCCAGGGCTACTGGCTGGGGATTCTAGCAGGGAAAGACGACGTTGTGGTGAGTACAGGTTCATCTCCATCTCTCCCCTCCTCTCTCCACCTCCCACCCTTCCCTTCCTACAAGTCAACCCTAAGCCCTGGCAACTGAAAGGGACAAGCGCTCAAACACGAAACAGAAAACTTGCTGTACGCCAACGCCTCCTCCCCACACTGACCGTCTTGAAGAGTCCAGAGGAGAGCATTCTCACAACTAAAGAGAAAGCCTGAAGGCCTTAATTAAGAAAAGCAGATGAAAACCCCATGGACGTGGCTTCTTTAGAGCGACGGTGGCGGGTTCTGTGGCTTCTACAAGTGCCACCCTTTCCTCTGGGTTGTGGCACCTGGGGAGGCTGTCAGCACAGGGACAAAAACTGTAAAGACATTGCCCTTGTATTTTAAAACAAAGATTGACTGACTGGGTCAGATTTCTAACTTGGATGAACTTGTTCTCTTAGAAGAGAGAATACCTTCAAAGATCTGCATCTCAAGGACACGAAGGACAGAGGGCTGGGATGCTGGATGAACTTCCAGTAGGGATTTACAATGGGGATTCAGCCAAGCAATTATTTTGTTAGGATGGTTGACATTTTTGCTGATGCTCTGGTTACAAAGTCCCATAGCTTTGAGGTTCTGCCCAACCTTAGTTCTCCCGTAAGCCCTGTTATTTTTACTGCACTAATGGGCACAATATGAAGATTTGAGGAATGCACAAAGGCATGATAGCCAAAATGCCTGTTTTTTTTTTTATCTGGCCTCCTTTTGCTTTAAATCATTTGCTACTTAAATTCTGGCACTTAATTCTCCATCTAACCTGACCTGTGCCTACTTGGATTTTTTTTTTTTTTTCTGGCTGCGTTGGGTCTTTGTTGCTGCACGCGAGCTTTCTCTAGTTGTGGTGCGCGGGCTTCTCATTGCAGTGGCTTCTCTTGTTGTGGAGCACGGGCTCAGTAGTTGTGGCTCGCGGGCTCTAGAGCGCAGGCTCAGTAGCTGTGGCGCACGGGCTTGGTTGCTCCACGGCATGTGGGATCTTCCCAGACCAGGGCTCGAACCCGTGTTCCCTGCATTGGCAGGCGGATTCTTAACCACTGCGCCACCAGGAAGTCCCAACTTGCATTTTTTTAAAAAATAAAAATTGTAGCTGCCTAAGAGCGAGCAAATTTTGCTTTACACATGCATTTCTGGAAGCAGAAGGGGTTGGGAGATCCCTCTGCCATTTAGGTGGTGGTGGTGGTGGGGTGGCTCCTGTGAGCCTGGCATGGGGAGAGGCGTTTTCCATGGAACCTGAGGTTCAGGAGGTGAGGAACGTGCCCAAGGTCATCCAGCTAGATACAGGCAGACTGGACTGGTACTTGGGTCTTCAGTTTCAAAGTTTGTGCTTCTTTGATTTATTTTCAAACGGAATATCCCTGATCGAGGGAGATAAAGATTTGACACACAGAGCAAAGCCCTGGAGGTGCTGGGGAGGAGGGAGTCCCAGCCACATGTGGGGCGGGCGTGTGAGCGTGTGGGAAGCACAGGGCTAGCCTCGTACAGTCAGGGGTGGACCCTGCCCTCCTGGGTGGTGGCCGTCTAGTGTTCCAAAGAAAAGCTCCATGAGTTGATTTTTTTCAGGCTCTTCTTAGTCTTAGTCACTAAGCAATTTTAAAATGACTTTCACCAAGGTTAGAGTTTCTACAAGAAAATGTCACTTCACCTTGCATGGTCACATGTAGGAATTGGCAGGCACTAATTTTTCTCAGGTTGAATTTTCCACTGTCATCCTCCACGGCTGCACAGTCCCCATCGTGGGGGCCTGAGGCAGGCAGGACAGTGGCTAAGGGAAGTGCCTTTGGGTGGGCCCAAGAGCTCAGGCCAGCATTTCAGTGTGGGAAATGAGCCAACCTAGTAGGTAGGATTTCATAGGGCAGGACTATGAAAGGTTCTACAGGACTGCCGAAAGATTCCTCCCGGTTGTCAGCCAAGGAAGTAAAAATCAGAACTGGTTTCATGAATCACATGAAAAGACAAGGGGGTCCAGAGTCCGTGTACACACGTACATCCATATCTACCCACCTGGACGAGCCCACTTCATGGCCCAGGAGCCAGCTGAGTGTCTTCGTCAAGCTCACCCTCACTTGCCACAAGGGCCATTTCAAACCTTGTTCACCCCCTCCAGCTTCTACCCACCGCCTCTGTCCTCTGCTCACCTCTTTACTCTGTGAAGATGGCCCTGACCTATTTTAGTGCCTAAAGTGTTCTCGTTCTTTGTATTCATAAACAAAGTGACACACAGATGGATAAAAATAAGTCAGCCTTTTCCAGAAACCCAATATGCCACATTTTTCTTTCCACACAGATCATTAATATTCATGCAAAAGTGATAACTGCAGTGACAGCAAATTCAAACTCTCCTGGGGTGTCAAACTCTGGCAAGGACATTAGCAAAGAGCTGCCTTTCTGCCTTACGGACTTATCACTATAAATTAGCTTTAATTGGTACTGACCCACTTTATACGAGCTGAAGCAACAACAATCTAAATGAACTGGCAATGTGTGATTACGACGGAAGACTCACTATTGCCTCTGAGGACCATCACCAAGTATCAAAACTTCTTGACCTCCTAGCTCCTGGCCTTTGCTCATTCCTAGAATGTCATTCTCCCCTGTCCCCTCCTTAACTGTAGAACTGGTCCTGGTTCTCCAAGTCAGAAGTAATGCCTCCCTCACAGGACTGAACACTTTCTAATGTATTAGGAGGCTCTTGGTCATTACCTTTGGTAATGACCACAGTGCCCAGGGCAGTGCTTGTACTTAAGGAGCCAACAGACATGTGTTTGTTGAATGAATGAATGAGGGAATACACTTCACAGACTCTAGTGGTAGAAAGGGAGCCAAGATTACACAGTCTCCACTCTTGGCCTCCTACGGTCTTAAACAAAGAAAAGTAAATTAGATGATCTCAGTTGCCTGCTTAAAACCCTCCAACGGCTTCCCACAGCAAGGAGTAGCCCCACGCCCTGTGGTGACCTTACTCCATATCGCAGTTGCTTGGATCTTTACTATCTGGAGGACTTTTTTTTTTTTTTTTTAATAAGAAAACTTAACAACTACTTGTGCAGTTGACCCTTGAACAACATGGGTTTGAACTTCATGGGTCCACTTATATGCAGACTTTTTTTCAATAGTACATAGTACTACACGATCCTTGGCTAGTTGAATCCATGGATATGGAGGAACTGTGGACATGAAGGGCCAACTAAATTATACTCAGATTTTTGACTGCGTGGAGGGTTAGCGCCTCTAACACCGTCCCCGCGCACACACACACCAGTTTTCAACAGTCAGTTGTATTTGGTTTAGTGCTAAATTTTTACACCTATAAACCTATCTAACAAACATTTCTAAATATTCAGATGCTATTAAATAAATAAAAACATTATCTAAAAATAGACTGCACTTACACATTTAAGGGTTGGTTACAAACTTAGATTCTACACATTTCAACAAAATGATGACAATTTACCATTTAAGTAGATAAGCTTAATATCTTAAAAACAGACAAATCATACAAATGATCACAGTGACCACAAAACATACATTTAACCTATTACACAAGTTGGCCTTACAGATTTATTTCTTCATTATTTCCATCCTTAGGTTTGGCCTTCTTGGGGTACAAGAATCTGATGACTAAAAGAAACGGGAGCTGATGTCGGCCAGTGGAAGATAAGGGTTCCAAGTTATTGACCAACTGACCCTCGGCGAGGACCATCAGGGCAAGATGATGCAAGAGTGAGTCTGCATTTCCTGGGCTGGATGCCTAGGTCTTCTTTACTCAAGGTTTGCTTGTTCCACAACAGGATTTTTAAAGCCCCTGTCTTTCTTGCCACTTGATGTCTTCAGTATAATTCCCAGGCCTGTTGGAGAACTCACCTCCCAGGGGACCAGGGATTCCCTGCCGGCCACACGGCTCCTTCCCCCATCTGGCAAGCCACTCCCACTCAGGACCTCTTCCCACTTGTTTGGGACCAGGGTGTTAGCTGGTCTTTCCTACTCTTGCCGCAGTTGCTACTTTTCCTGCAACTATAAGGCTTACTCACAATTCCCTGCCAATCTGCTAACGGAGGTGGGGAAAAAGAACACCTATATTTTATAGACAGACATCTACTTCAACACAACCCCTACCTATGCCGACGCTCCCAGTTTTGCTGTAGCAAAATTTACAGAAATATAAATGCACACTATTATTTTCACTGTCCTTGTATTATAGCTATTTTTGGGCATACTTTATATTAATTTCCCCATGTTAAGTACCATTTTGGACTCATTGATTTTCACCGATTCAATTAATTAATTAATTACTATTAATGGTAATTAATAGTATGATTAATTAATCATACTAACTTGGCCCGCAGAAGCCCCCTTTGGCCATGCCTCCCGGCACGTGGGATCCTAGTTCCCTGACCAGGGATCGAACCCGTGTCCCCTGCAGTGGAAGCGTCGAGTTTTAACCACTGGATCGCCAGGGAAGTCCCTCCATTATCATTTTTTAATGAAAAATTTCTTCTCTTTAATCAAAGCCATCATTGTACACAGTAAAAAAGATAGATCTATGAGGCTATAATGAAAAGAGGAGCCCTCTCTCTGGCCCGTTCCCCCTCTCCACTCCCCCATGGCAACCAGTTACAAGTCTTTTACCTGGATTTACTCCCCATTGCTAAATAGCATGCCTCTATTGCTATTTTCTGATGTTCAGTTTTGGGTATCTATTGACCTCCCTATGCAAGATAAGAATTCTGATCTTTCACGTATTTCCCAACCCTCCTTCCATCCTCCCCCTCCTCCTAGCAGAATTTCATTATAATATTTGATTTCATTGTCATTCAATGTTTGCATTCTTATGACACCAGGCCATGTAGCGAACTAGGATCACACTGTTGTCGTCCTTGCAGTTAATAAACAGCATAGCCATAGGCCGTCTGGCTGTTGCCATCTTTCTCACCTGCATCCTTCTCCTCTCCTCAGCATCGTCATCGTCATAAGGGCAGCTGACACTTACCTGGGGCTCACCACGTGCCGGGCACAGTTCTAAGCGCTGTGCGTCTATTAACTCATTTAAACCTCACAACGGCCCTATGAGGTTGGTACCTAGTACGTACGGTATCTTCATTTTACATAAAACGGGGGCTCAGAGAGGCAGAGTGCCTCGTCTGAGGTCACAAAGCTCTTCCATGGCAGAGCAAGGGTTCTAATCTGGCCGTCTGGCTCTAGAGCTTGCCTTCCTAACTGGTCCATGGTCCTGCTAACTTGAATTCATCCCCAGCTCCGGAAGTGTAACTCTCTCAGTACGTTCAAACCCGTCAGGTGTCTGGCTTTATCCCCCTTTACTTCTCGCGCCCCCTCTCCCCCCACCCCTTCCGGGCTCCTTCTCCTGTTGCCGCCCGCCTCCCAGGCCTGCTGTACAGCTGTCACCCGGCATCCGCGCCCCCTTCCTCCCCACCACCAGGACCTCCCTTTGCCTCTCCCGATGGAGGGGGTCCCTTTTTCATGGATTCCATGTCTTTCCCTTTCTTTGTTTACTTCTTGCTGGGGTCACGGGAGGTGAAATGTCGACTCCTTGGCCTGTGTGAAAATGTTTCTTCTACCCTCACACTTGACGGTAGCCTCTGAGGTTCATGGCCGTCTTCCCTCGGGGTTCTGAAGGCACTGCTCCAGCGTTTCCCGTCTCCTCTGGGTGCTGCTGAGAGTCCCCCTGCCGCACCTGCTTCTCAGAATATGTCCCCCTCTCAGGAGACGCGGGAGCTTTCCTCCTTGTCCTCACATTCAGAGGTATCTGTCGCTCCAACTCTTTTTAAAAAAATATAGAACAGCGTTATGGAGATATAATCCACCTACGACACAACTCACCCATTTTAACTGTACAACTCAGTGGGTTTTGCTATATTCACAGAGCAGTGCAGTCACTACCACAATCAAATTTGGAACACGAGGAAGACCACACCTCTTGTGTGGCTCTGATTCCTGGGGCTTTCTGGGATTCTCCGGCGAGAATCTGCTCGCTTCTGGCTCACCCGCCGGCCTCGGCTCCACCTGTTCCCAGCCTGCTCGGTCAGCCGCTCCTGTCCGTCTGCTTCCACCGGCCACCCCTTTGGTTGCTGCTGCCTCATCTCTGTCTTTATCTTGGCGGGTTAAGACTTTTAAACCTCACTTCCTGTCATCTTAGGTGCATGTGTGTGATCAGACTGCCACCTTTAAATGGAGGTTCCCTGGCTGCTTTGAAAACATCCTTCTTTCTGGCAACAACACAAGTTCCAGGCCCGTCTTGGACTTCTCCTGCCCCAAGATATTCTCCTTTCCTTCCAACAGAGGACAGCACAGAGATCCAATGCCAGGTGCTGGCCCTGGAGTCACTGTTGCACACGAGGGCGGCGCTGGGCAGGGGCCACTGTTGCTGAGCCGCCGGAGGGATGGAGCTGTAAAGACGACGCCTTATGGCCATGGGTTCACAACTGACATTTCCAATTTAACTCTAACCTTAACAAATCCATTCAAATGTTACTCAAAATAAAGGCTGAAATAGATTTTCTCTGCAATGTGGCTACTGCCCGAGGCTGTCATCTTCCTTCCTTCTCTTTCCTGATGCTTGTTTGCCTTCTGTCCACTGAGCTGGGAGCCGGTCAATGACAACACTCTCCATACTCTGAATTAGAGGCTGGGCGTCTGCAAAATGCTGAGCTTGTCACCCTGCAGGGCCTTTTCCTGTGCTTCCCTCTCCTTGGACACTCTTCTCCCAGCTTTTCTGGTTGGTTCCTCCTCAGCACATCCAGGTCTCAGCTGCTCCAAGAGGCTGGCCCGCTGGCCTGCCCCACCCACCCACCTACTGAAGTAGCCCATCCACCTCCGGGCACAGCCTCCTCCGCAGGTGGGTACCTTCCTCACAGCACATCTAACGTCCTAAGTGATCTTGTTTTCGTCATTATCTTTCCTCCCCACTGGAATGGAAGCTCCACATCACTGAATTCCTGGTGGCCTGGAGAGTACCTGGCACACAAGAGTCACTCAGTGTGTATTTGTTGAACAGACCAATGAAAGGCAAGGATGACACAGGCCTCCTGACACCCAGGTCACTGTTTTCCAACCACGTGACATCATTACCTGTGGACAGTGCAAGTGATGAAGGCATAGTGGAGATGCACACACAGTCGTATTTCTGACATCCAGGGTCTGCCACTTAATGGCAGATGAGATGCAGAAGTCCAATCCCCAGTGACCTTCCTCTGGGTTGATTTTCTTTGACATGGAAGTGAGACCCATGAGTTGATGGCATGGTCACAGGCAGCCACGCTCCTGCTGGTACACTCACGGTGAGAGGCGCGCTGGAGGGGTGTGGAGGCTGCCACCCCCAAACCAGCCAGGTCCGCAGCCGGAGCAGGCCCTCCGCCAGCACAGCGCAGCCCGCCGCCACCTGGCCACCGTGAGGTGACCGTTGTCACCGACGGCCTATGCTGTGCTCCGAGGCTGCGACTCTCCTCCTGGCACCTTCCTCTGTCAGGGAAGCGGGGAAGATGTCACTCTCACTCCACGGCTCGTGATTTAATTGGAGGTCAAGATCAAGGCTGTGGAAATCAACGTCTTCTAAAAACTGGGTGTTCAGGTTTTAAACCAATTCCACAGAGCAAGGGTAAGAAATCCTGTATTCGAATATGGCACATTTGCAGAAGAAGATGAAAAGAAAAAACCAGCCTCTTTCTCATCCATGCTTTCTTATTATGCCTCAATCCTTTTCTTCTTTCTCCTCTGTACTTCTCTCACCTTATTTTGGAGGCAACCCTGCAGCTTGTTCCTAACTCTGAGTTTTGGTACCTAATTTCCCAGCTCTCCATCTTGGTGAGAGGAGAAAGAAAGTGCCCCCAAAGCACAAGAAAATAGCATCTCCTTTATTCTTCCCACGTCTTGGCTATCTTTCAGGGAAACAATGAGCAATGAGAAACAACAACGTCCCTGCAGTATTGCAAGGAGCTCAGTGACGTCGCTACCCCACCTCTCCTCCCTCCTCATCAGCTCCGCTATTTTTTACCTTGGGAGGAGATCAAAATGGCTCCTTTCCCCTGAGCCTTCCCGCTGCTGCTCAAGCTTCATGGAGACTTAACATAAAGGTTTCCTGTGGCAACAGGCACCTCTTAAGACCTACTTCCGATGCAGAAGTGTTTTCAAATTGCGACTCGTAAGTGGGTCGTGAAATCATTTTTGTGGGGCACAATCAGCATTAAAAAAAATAAAAGGCCAGAATGGAACAGAAAGTATCAGAGTGTGAGATGTGTTTGTAAGACTCGTTTCAGGGATGTGTTGCAGTGTAAAAATCATTCTGACCACAGGTCACAGGAAGAAAGCATAAAGCCATTTTTACCCACCAGCATCTCATTTACAGAACTTCTTTCTAAAAGAACCAACATTTCATCCACAGGAAACAAATCAAACAATTTTAGCCGACATTTAAATAGGGTATAGAACAGGCTGAAATAGAAGAGAAAGGTCGTTTTTGGTGCCTGTCAATAAGGCATCGTGTCAGCTAGCAGGAACCTACAATGTAACGGGGAGGCAGGCTGTCAGCACGCAGACCTCAGGGGCACCAGGAGGGCACACACAGGGTCTCACAGTGAAAGTGACAGGCACGTATAATGGAGAGAAAGTATGAAGACAGTTCTTCACTGATTCAGGTATCCTTTTGGTCCATGACACTTCACATTTTTTTTGAATATTCTCTAGGGAAGCCAATCTTTGTTTGTGGAGTGGGTGAATCTGCTTCTAAGAAATGGCCCCAAGTCATTCAGAGCCCTTTTGCTGAATTAAAAAGTTCCTGCAGGGTGCCCTGGACTCTATTACCAGCTGTCATCAGGTTGCTGAACAGAATAGGTTCTCAGAGTTTCGAATCTTGCAGCTGAGCTAAGGAGCTAAGGAGGGCTGGCCAGCAAGCAGGTGCCTGTGAGGGGTGAGTGGCTGGACCCAGAGAATCACACCTGCCCGGCGCTGGGAAGGAGCTGCAGGGGAGCCGGGAAGGGGGAGGTCTGGGTGTGTCCAAGGGCGGCTGGCAGACTTGTCTTGCCCGTCACCCTCACGTGTCTCCTGGGAGATTGCCATCAGAGGGTGGGTTCCTCAGGCTGGGCTGTTCTAACTCCCGGCAGGCCCCAGCACCCAGCATGGCTCAGCCAGTCTTTTTGGGATGAAGGGACTCCACGACAGAGGCCCTGTGCACCGGAAGGATGGAATCACGTGACACAATGCACACAGGTATCTGTATGTAACATACATACTTTGTGCTTCGTAATTACGCTTATTTAATACACACTACAATTTGTATATGATAAAATGAGAGGAACAATGATGACGCCATCAGGGATCACAATCTGTGAGATGCACGCACACAACAGCGCCATCTCCCATTAAACCCGATTAGCACAACTACAGAAACCAGCCGAACCCTGGCCAGAGGCTGTGTGTAAGGCAGGTAATTCAGGGACTTGGGAGCAGGTGCCTGTATTAGGATTCTGGCTCTGCTGTTAGCACCTGGTGCCCTTAGACCTGTTATTTCACCTCTTTACACCTCCATTTCCTCATCTGTAAAATGGAAAAACATTAGAGCTAACTTCATGGGGCTGCTGTGAAGATTGTATGATTTAATATGTATAAAGTGGTTAGATTAATTTCTGGCACATAGTTCTGTACTATATTAACTCTGGATGGTATTATTATTTCAATCAGTAATTTAAAATTGTCTAGACTTGAAAGAGATGGCCAGGTATGGACAAAGCCAGCGAGAAATCATCTGGTTAGAGTCATCTGTCTAAAATGCATGGACAAAAATGCCTAAGATGTAGTTTGCATTTCTAATACAATGGATGAGGATACTGATTTCTAATGCTGTCAGAAATAAACAGACTGCCCATTCAGGGTTAAAAGCCTGAACTTAGTTTTCATTAATTCACCCATAATACTGGAGACCTGGGGGTGAAAGAGACAAGCAGTCTCTCTGCCTTCAAGGTGTGCAGTGTGACAAGGGCCCCCTGACAGCTCACCACACAGTGGGTTCCTCCAGTGGGGAAGTGCCCTGCTCTCAATAATGTGAATTCTGGAAGCGATGGGAGCAGAGGACTGTCTTTTGAAACAAGTGCAGCCTTCTCTGCGATGCAGAGGCGCTGGCCAGGGCTGGGTATTGGAATGGTGTTTTCCTTTCTAACTATAAATTTAATGTGCTATATGGACAGACAGGATGGACATTTTTATGCCAAGAGGAAGCTCAAAGGGGAGGGCTGGGAAGAGGAGGAGGATGGATATCCAGAAAAATGATGCAATAATCAAGGTAAGAAGTAACTAGGGTCTGCCAGCAAAAACCAGTTTCCAGGGCAACAGAGTCATCGCCTCTTTCCACACCCATCTGAGGACCTGAAAATGCGCCACCACAGAAAATACGTTGCTTCTCTGGGGAATAATGTCATGAGAGTCACTGTAAGTTCACAGAAATCTCGACGATCTCCCATAAAAGCTTTGTTTCACACTTCATCCCATGTGGAAACTTTAGCCAGGGCCGCATGAAAAACGAGTTTTATGAGAGTACTTCTGATTTTTAAGAAGGCTATTTGGCTTCTTAACAGGGCAGCTTCCTGAAAGCCCCGGGGATGTCATTTTTACATATTGCACATAGCAGGCTGCCTTCATAATCATCAGGGCCGCGTTTAAATCTGGTGAAATGTTACTTGAGTGACAAACCTCGACCAAAGCAATTGGGAGAAACTGCAGGGGCAAGAATTTCCTGGTCACAGAGATTGTCTCAAGCATGATCTAAAAATGAGTCTGACTTTTTGCATCCAGGCACAAGGGTAATGGCTCGAGTGAGACGGGGAGAACGTGGCTTTTCCTGCTCATGGTCCTTTTCATTCCCTACATGATTATTACCAAGCTTCTCCCGGGCCCTGGTGTAGTGGCAGGCCTTGAAGTCCAAGGTCTTAGTGTGACCATCCAGTGACCTTGGCAATGCTTTCGCCTGTATTTCTATTTCTTTGGCAATATCTCACGTGGCCACGAGCCCATGCTTTGGGGCCCAACAGCCTGGATTCCAATGCCACCTCCTTCACTGAATCGCTCAGTAACCTCGGGCAACTCAACTTTCTCTTTGCCAAAGAACCCACATCAGAGAATTCAGTGAGTCAATATCTGTGTAAGTGCTTAAACCAGTACCTGCCACATGGCACTCTCTGTTGTTAGTATTTTCATTGGCTGAGCAGACACACAAGATTTCACAAATTAAAGAGCCAACCAGGATGATGGATGTTGCTCAGTGGCTTTTTTAAAATCCAGGGTCAGTGTCAGAACCCCAGGAGCAGCAGAGGTCCACAAAGTTGCCTGATTTCCCGTGGCCATGGCTGGTTCCTGCCCCTGTGGTCCTCAGGCACGATGTTCCACGTGGGGCTGGTTCCTGTTCCCACGCCTCTCCCTCCTGGCTTGCTCTGGCCTGTGTTTTGGCCACCTGGCCACTGCCTCCAGATTTACCTGCCCCACGTGCTGTTCTTGGTCAGCCTCCCTGGATTTTCTCACCTTGGACAAGAATGTGCGGTGGCTTGCTGTGGCCTGGCAGCCGGCTCCCTCAGCTACCCTGCCCTAGCCCATCCTGGCAGATGTTCTGTGACAAAGACGTCCTCGGAAGACTGGCTTCCTTTCAGTTGGTCAGAGTTGACTTGAGAAGTGGCTTTGAGCTTTCCCTGTTGCTGTGACTTTCATATCCATCAGCTCTGGCCACGAGAGGTTGCCTAGTGATAGGAGCATGGTTCCCGGACTCAGATGCCAAAATTCAAATCCTGTTTGTGAGATCCTAGGGAACGTACCCATCTCCTTCAAGTCCCGGTTACCCCACCTGAACAATGAGACCTGCAACAGGATCTCCCTGACAGCCGCAGTGCAGACTGAGCCGGAACACGGAAAAGGCTTTTTACGGCTCCCAGCAGAGAAAAGCTCATCACAGACCTGGTCACACGATAGCACGTCTTCTTCCCTCCTTGTCCAAAAGAGAGGTGGTGGGCTCCTTCCTGTCCTCCATCCTTGCCCCTCTTCAGGCCACTTCAGGGTTCCCGGGACACAGGCATTGTCAGGTGGAAATCCTACATGTGCACGCTGCTTCCTCTCACTGTGTTTACAGTAAGTATGTCATGCCTAACAGAACGATGCCATATAAATGCCACACAGCGATAAACAAGATGTTTTCCCACGGCTTAGTAACAAGACCAAGGGTTTATCATTAGATATCTACTGAAGGCTGAAAACAGGAACAGTCCTGGCCTAATAAACCACACCTCTTGGTCTCCAGACAGGCTGCAACAGAAATAACAAAAGACCCACCCACTCAGCCCAAACGCTCACATGGAAATGTGATGGATGATCTATTTACAGATTGGACTCCAAAATCATCAGGTGCGTGAATTCTGTTCTGCCTGCACTGTCTGTGGCCAGTCTGGATGGGAATTTTTATTATAATGGAAGAGGACGGACCAGAGATTTCTGAGACGTTAGACAGCTGTGTCTTGAAGGCACCAACCCGAAGACGCAAACATTGTGGCATCGACCTGCTTCTTCCCCTCCCCCCTTCCTCCCCCGTGTTTCCAAGACAGAGTATCAAACTTCAGCAGGGGCTTCTATGTGGGTCGCCTCCTTGAGTGGTAATTCCACAGAGGGGGTGGGTGCTGAGGGGCTGCTTCTGGCCTGTTTTCCAGAATGATCCGGGACAGGGCAGGCCAGGAAGACACCCCACCCGCCATTTCCAACATGTGGGAGGAAGAAGGCCTTGTCCATAAAAAACAAAAAATAGAAACCCAGTGACATAAGATACCATCTCACTGTCCTTTTGCCATTTCCTTCATGTTTATAGTTAGGAAATGGTATTTCTATACCAAGATCTGAGACTCTATGCAAAGTGAAGGAAGAATTTATTTTGAATTTCTGCATCTCATATTCCTAGGCCTTCCATGAGCTGGTCCCAGCTCTCTAGCCTCATTTAAAAAGACCCCCTGTTAGCTCCTCTCCTCAGGGACGTACAGGAGGTATTTTCACTGCTCTGACTTCGCACCTCCCTCAGCTCCTGCCCTTCTATCTTTGCTCTGGTTTCTACCTGCCTCTTTCATGTATGTCTTCCAGGTCTATTTTAAGTTCCAAGAGAGCCTGGACTCAGTTTTGTGCTTCTCTCCTACACCTACAAGTCTTGAGCACACCGTCGGTACTTACCTCCCGACTGATTTTAAAACACCCAAGCTTGACCTTTATAAGTTGTCATTACTGGGTCATAAAGTGATAACGTTTCAAGGCTGGAAAGGACCTCAGGTCTTTTGTGCAGAACTCCCCTGTTACAGGGGACAACATTGAGGCCTGGGGAGGTGACCTGTCCCTGGTCACATACTCAGCAAAGGTCCAGCCAGGGGCAGATGTCTGATACCCAGGTCCCGGACACCTCCTCCCGAAGCTGATGTCCTGTCAGTGGCTTCCCCGGGTCAAATAAATGGGAAACCCAGCATTTGCAAGCCAGAGGACAGAGACCGCCCTCATTTCACAGAGATTGCGCAGTACACTGTCTAAAACTTGTTCGCCCAGTGGACACCCAGGGGTTCGCCCAGTGGACACCCACAGTCCTCCAAGGTTGTGTTTACCCACACCAGCTGCCTGTTTACTTTTCAGAATGTGAGGCTGAAAGAGTAAGTTCTGGAAACCCATGGCTATCTTTTTCTGGAAACTACAGGTAGTTAGCGATGCTTCCTAGGTAGTTTTGACTGAGTCCACGTAGCCCCCAGCCATGATCTGTATACACAGATGCAGCTTCACGAGTATTTAAGGAGTAGGAGGTCAAAACACTTCTCTCCAACTGTCACTCTAATGTCAAGGTAGAAGTTTGGTCCTGAAGGGAAGATGAAGGTGAGAATTTTCAATTCTAAGTTCTCACGCCACTGGACAACTTTACTGCCCCATCCTCCTCCCTCCATTATGGTCTGGAGTTTGATTTGTGGCCAGCACTAAATCTAGATGGTCCATTTTTCAAATCCATCCTGGCACACAGGCATAAAGGTGGACCTTGGAGAGGCAGTCAGTCCTGCGTGCCAAGGGGGTGACGTCTGTAAATGTGATTAATACAACCCTTAGTCAACCTATTTTTCAGCTCAGGTCTAGTAACTACTTCCTCGTTTGCATTGGTTTTGTTCTGTAAGGAGAATATTACTTTTTATCCAAAGGCAAACCAACGACCCTTTGCAAGTCCCGTAAGCCATATGTCATCTACAGATTTCCTAATGGGATAATCCATGTGTCGCAGACTATAAAGGAAGCATTTTCCAGTGGCCTAAATGAGGATTAATGAACTGATATTCAGCGAACCTTTGGGGAGACACAAGAAAACCTCTGGAATGGGCAACGTCATCAGAGTCCAAGCAACCTGCACAGTCTGTATTTATAAATGGCCCTTTCAGACGACTTCAGAGGCATAATCTTTAAGTTTTGGCATCCAAGAGAAACGCATGGCTATCTTTCTCTAAAAGGTGAAAGTGGGGAATTCCCCAGCGGTCCAGCGGTTAGGACTCCGCGCTTCCACTGCTGGAGGCCTGGGTTTGATCCCCGGTCGAGGAACTAAGATCCTGCAAACCTTGTGGCAGGCCCCGCCCCCGCCATAAATAAAATAGAATAAAAGGTGAAAGTTTAGAAAGCCAAGCCAAATGTAAATGATATGATGGTGCCAATCTTTTGGGGGTGGGTTCCAGAAAGAGAAGCGTGTGAAGCTGCGGTTCTGCCTCCGACCATCAAACAGGAACTCGTCAGGCATGTGCTCTGTTCAGCGGGATGAGCTTCAGAAAATGCAGCCAAAATACACCTAGGTCCCGAAAGCGAATCGCTGTCATGTCCCTGCACTGGGTGCTGCTGAGGCTTTCTAGCCAGAGTGCCCGTGGTCTCTGGAAGTCATTCTGCATTCTCACATAAATGCTCCCCTCCCCGCAAACTCTGTTCGCCGGAGAAAAACGCCTTTCAATAATGAACAGCTGTCTGTTCCACAGAGCACAGGAAAAACACGACAAACCAAGTCACACAGCCTTGGCTGTAAATATATTCTTACGCGAGATTTCTACAGCTCCATATAAAGAAAGAAAACACAAGCTCTTAACCATTGCAGAACTACAGTAACAACAATAAAAAATGCACTGGGTTTCCTGCAATTAAGCTGCAATGTTTTACAGTGCAATTTTATTTATACCTGAAAGAGAGTAAATAAATAAATATATAAAAGGTGGAACAGACCCCGCCCGCCCAAGGCTTAATCTGCAAATTAACTTTGCAGTAATAAAACCCGTGCCAGCTGGACTCTTTCCCCTGGTCCTCTGTGGCACAGGCAGTCAAAGCAGGTATATGGCTGAGAAAAAAACAAAGTAGGGCACTTTCCACCCTCAGCCAGGGATGTTAATTGAACTTTGGCTCACGTTTAAAGATTTCTCTCTTCATGTCCAAGAAAGAATTAAAAACAGTTGAGCTGGGGGAAAATGAACATCTGTTACTGACTTACACTCAGAACCACAATGAAAAACATTCATAATTAAAGCGATTTTGTGTCCCTGCTAGTTAGAACTGTAATCTTGGGTTAAAAATATAAATGTGGAGGCTCCTCATTGTCTTTGGGGCTTTCTTCTTATGGCTGCTTGTAAAAAAGGTAGTTTATGCTGGGCTGAATTTTTTTTCCGTTGGAATAACAATATCAGGAAACAGATTTGCGTAGAAAGATAGGGGATGACAACACAAAGCACCTACACAATTGCGCCCCGTTTTATGAAGCTATGAAACAGTAGTCAAGAAGTGTTTTATATTTGGGAGTTAAATACACTTTACAGCTGTGTAAAAAACCAGAGCCATTTTGGGCCGAACATAAACATTCCAACGTCTGCGAGGTTTACTTCTGCTGAGTAAGTGGGCAGGTTTCTATCAACTGGGAGGGATTCGTGGGTAACGCAGAACAGCGCTGAAAAGCCTTCCACATTAAGTCATTTCCCATCCAACACGCAGAAACTTCATCAAGAAAACCAAATCTATTTCCATACCTTCACCCTGACTATGGAAATAACCTTCTCCCTGACTGACCAGCCCCCAGGGTCTTTGCCCTCCTTCTGCTGCCTCATTAACATTCCCCCAAAGAGCCTCAATCCATAATACCACTCTTATTTGATCGCATTAGTTACCTCTCTTATTAAAAATGGTTCCCCACTGTCAAGTCTATTAAACACAAAATTCCTTAACCTAGCATTTAAGGTTCTTATACCCAGGTGTATGCTCCGTGAATCCAATACACCAATCAAATCGGTGTGTAAACCATCATTGGTCCCCAAACCACCTCTGTGCTACCTGGCTAGGTTTTGGGGGCTTGGAATACACAACCCCTACCCTCTCACCCTTACTTGCACTCATCCCCCCTTTTTTTTTTTTTTAATATTTATTTGGCTGTGTCGAGTCCTAGTTGCGGCGCGCGGGCTCTAGAGTGCGCAGGCTCTAGAGTGCACGGGCTCAGTAGTTAACGCAGAGCGCAGAGGCTCAGTAGTTAACGCGCGTGGGCTTACTTGCCCTGTGGCATGTGGGATCTTAGTTCCCTGACCAGGGATCGAACCCACGTCCCCTGCATTGGAAGGCGGATTCTTAACCACTGGACCACCAGGGTAGTCCCCTACACCCATCCTTAAAAGTCTCTCTCCAATGCTACTTTCCCCAGGTAATGAAATACTAACTGAACTGTTGCCAAGTTAAAGTGACTTCTCCTTCCTTTGACCATTATAAACTTAATTTAAGGCTCTCAGGTTCAGGGCCTGATAGGAGCTTTATTTGCACACTTGTCTTCCCTTGCAACTAGATTCTCATCTCCTTGAGGACAGTGATTCCTTTTTACTCACCTCTCCATCCCCTGCAGACCTCAGAACTGGGTCTTCCAGCACAGTCATTAGACCCAGCTCCCTGATTGTCTATTTTCTAGAGTTGGTATAACATTTTTTGATTCTTGTCTGATACGCTGCTAAGGTATATGCAGATGCTCTGGGGTAAGTATCACATGGACTAAAAATCAATCATACTTGCTTCCATCAACATAATGTGTAATTTGGTCAAACAGATTTTCCAGGCATGGGATCTAACTGGAATGGTCATCTCAGTCCCTTTTCTCGGCCAGGGCGAGAGGGAATGAATTAACATTGTTTTGGAAGAATCTTAAAACACAGTGTAAATGAGCTTATCTAAAGTTCAGCATCACTTTGCCTGCTAAAGGTCTAAGGCCGCCACTGCCTGAGGAGGTTAGCCCCATCTTGGAGTGCGTCCGTGGGCTCGAGCCAGTTCCGGCCCTGCTCGTACACCAGGGAATCAGTTCAGGAGAGGAGATGAGGCTGGGGAAACCCCAGGGAGAGAGGTGGAGAGGGGAGAAAACTATTATACCCTTAGCAGAACGGGAGGCTTTTTCTGAGGCTTTGGAAACTAAGTCTGGACAGTTTTCTCTAAAAGTGGTATTGGTCCAGCACACCTTTCCCTTCCCTCGCCACTCCCTCAGGAACGAAAACCAGAAGTGCTGAGGGAGCTGCGATGTTATTCCTGGCCCCCGTGCGCACGGGAAGTGCCATAAATCTCTCAAGAAAGCCCAGGCTTGTGGGATTTCCAGAACCAACCCACCGATTTATGAGGATCAGATCATTCAGACAGATATCTGAGTCTTAGGTCCTTAGGAAAAACATGAATATACGGGAACATTCCTGTCACTTAGGGAAATGCTAATCTTTCAAGGTTCCCCACTTATTAGGATGTGCCTGACGCTGAGGGAAAAACATCAAAGCAGCACAGCCTGAATCAGGCCAGTCAGCAAACCTTTACTTTAGTTTCAGAATGACTTATCTGGGCAAGTTGCTCGTAGTTCACTGGGCAAGGAGAGATGGGAGAGGTGGTGTGGCGTGACACTGGTTTTGCATCTGGGCAGGAATATTGCTCAAATGGCCTTCAGGTCATCAAGACTGGCCTTGGCAAATATGAAATAGAGCAGTGGTTCTCAAACAAAGTCCCTGAACTGATAGTGGGCTGGCAGTGCTAAAGTTACCTGGGAGCTGCTGAAACCTCCCAATTCCTTGTTCTCCTCCTGGAATTTGACTCACAAAATCTAGGACGGGTCCTGGAATCCATATTTTTAAGATGCTCCCAGGTCAGTGGGTAAGTTAGGGAACTCCTGAAATACAGTACATCATGACAGAGGTGGCTGATGATTTAAGATCATGTCTTGATTCTAGAAGGATTCTTGACTGTGTACCACCCTGGAAAACCTGCTCCCGTCCCCGCCTCCCGTGCTCAGGAACGGCACCACCATCCACTCAGCTGTGCAGCAAAGTCATTCCTCTCTCTCCTCCTCCAGCAACTCATCCAGCTCCTCCAGGCTCTACTTCCAGAATATCCCGAGTCCATCCATGTGCCCCCACTAGCCTAGTCCCATCCCTGCCATCTCTCCTGGTACTGCTGCAATAGATAACCACCCCCAACATTCATTCACCTGTCAGAATAATCTTTTAAAAATGTAAAGCCAATCTTGACATTCTCCTGTTTAAAACCCTCCAAAGGCTTCACGTTACACTTACAAAACTGGGCAAACTTTTGTTGTCTGGGCATTTTTCTCCCTCCCCACCCATTTGAACCAGCCAGCCTCGTACACCCTCTTCTTTTTCTTCATCTGACTAAGATGTGTTCATTCTAAAACTCCGTTTGGATATCACCGCCTCCAAAAGGTCTCCTGTGACTCCCCACCCCAAGGCTGTGTACACACCAAGCTTGTCTCTACCAGGGAACCTAGCATCCTGTGTGGATTTCATCGTCTGTCTCCCCCTGCCAGTCTCTGGGTTACTTGAGGACAAGGGTGATGTCTTTCATCTCTGTGCATATGTTTGGCATGTAGTAGGCACTCAAATGTTTGTTCTGTGTATGGACAATAATACCTCCAAGTGACACCTGAAAAATAATCATTCTAGGAGCGCAGGAGGTACTGAGCACTTCTGAAGGGCACACAAATGAATCGGTCATACCTCACATTTTCAGGAGTCGGAGAGGACAGCCAGCAGGAGTGCGCTTTGGAGAAAGGCAGACCTAGGTTAAAATCCAGGCACCCAAACTTACTGTGTGCCCTCGCGCAAGTTAGTTAGTTAACATCTCTGAACTTCTGGTTTCCATTCATACATAAAGTGGGGATATGAATCACGTGCTCAGCAAAGCACCCAACACATTCTAGGTGTCCTGACACAGGTGACTAACATTGTCATTCTTATTACTCCAGGCAGGCAAACCACAGGCTAACTCTAATGCCCCTCACCAAGCTGGGGTAGGGACCAGAGGGGCTCTCTGCTTCCATAAATATTTTTTTCCATAAATCATACCTCTTGATTTGCTTTCCTCCTTAGGTAATCTCTGTTTTCACATTGTTTCTGAAAAGCCAACTGCACTGGACTCAACAGAGTTCAGTTACCTGATTTCACGCCTACTCTTAGGAGAGAATTTGAGGGGGCTCAGGACACACCCTGCCCTTTCTGCCCCCTTCCCTCCAAAGTGCACGTTTCCATTTTCCAGTCTCATCCTCGTTATTGCTGTAACAGCTGTCAATACTTTGCTGAGTACCAAAAGTGGTAAAAGCCCTGGATTTGAAGCCTGAATCCTTTTTGTCTTTCTCTGGGTAAGTTATGCCAGCCTAGTTTCTTCAAATGTCAAGTATTAAAAGTGCTTTTATCTCACTAATAATAATTAGCTTTGGCAAACAAGAAAGTAAAAGGCACAGTTGGATCGTTCTCAAAAATCGATTGCACAAATAAAATCAAGGAGAGTATCCCGGGTTTAAGATGCAAGGCGTGGGTGAGGCTGTGTATAAATCCCAACACAGCAGAGATGGTGAGGGGTGTCTTCCCAGGGATGATGGAGGTGGCGGGCGACTTTCCGTCCCTCTTCCTGGAGAGAGGTCTGCGCGCTGGTGTGTAGGGCAGGTTTCCACAATGAGCGCTCTATACTGAAAAATCCCCTAAGACTAGAGGCAGGCTTTCCTATTACTGCTCTGTAGCTTGGAAATCCCAGCTAGTGATGACTTTATGGGTTTGTATGGTCTAGACAAGAGGTTTACTCTTTGGTGAAATTGCTCCGAGGGGGAGGCCCCTGTGAAAATTCCCATCCAACTAATTACCATTCAGAGGGCAGGCTACAGGGAGGGCGCTAGGCTCTGGCAGAGGCTGCGGTTGGAAAGCCATACTCCCAGCTTTATCACTGGCTACGTTTATTTTCCTTCCTGTCAAAACAAGGACAGGAAAGGGGAACAAGAGTGCTAGTCAGAAAGATCAACTCAGGGTAGTAGGGGAGAACAAAAAAGGAAGGCTGCCCAGAGCTCCGACTGAGAGGGCTGGGCCTTCACCAAGGATAGGGAAATACCGACCATCTGTCTGCTTCATATTTTCTACATCACTTATTTCAGCTTTCTCAGCAACTTTAGATCTTTAGAAGCGACCATGTAAAGATACAATGGTCTGAACGAGGTATGGGGTAAAATGCTTCCAAAAATATCAGTGTCACAGTGCTAAAACCCAGAGGAACTCACAACTATTTTCACCTCAGGTTTTACGGGACCCATAGAGGTAGGTGGCAGTATCTGTTCCTTCAATATTTGGAAGAAATCATTTTCACCTACCCCAGGACAGAGCCGAGAGAAAACACCTGTCTTGAAATCTCTGAGTTCTGGTGAACTGACTCTTTGGGAGGGAAAAAATGGCATTCTGTGAAGGGAAATGAAGACTGCACTCCCCGAGGTTCACATCCAAACACAAAACATCTCTGGTGGGAGATCACGTCCAGAAACCCTTCCGGGCCACACCTGCCCCACACAGGAGCCTTCTTTGCCATTGGCACCCGTCTGCTCTCATATTATCTTGCACTAATATCAGACACAGTTTTCTCACTGGTATCTTTGTTGTGACACAGTTTCTTCTCTTTTCCCTTGAGTCCCTCAAGGTGTAGACTGTATCTTTTCCCACCTTTACTTTATTCAGATGTATCTAATGATGGTCTTCATGCTGAGTGCTCAGTTAGTGCCTAAGATGGGTAACTGATCAAAGAGAAATCTCTACCAAAAAAAAAAAAAAAAAGGGCACACCGAAACACGAACATTTTTCTTCCTCTTTGTGGTTAAGCTCTAGTGAAGGACCCTGTGCTCTTTCTGGGAATGGGGAATCTGGGAACATTCCAGGATCTGCAGGCCCAGAAGAAATTGCATGGCTACGGTTTGATGAGGTCTCGTGAATGAAGAACTACGATTACAGCACAACTGATGATGAGGACACACTCAGTATTTTGCCTTGGCTGGAGTGACTGAGAGGAATAAGCACTAGAATGGAAATCAGGCAGGTTGGGTCTTGATGCTGTTTTGACCGAATTGGGCCACATGACCTTGGCTTGACACTACACTTGTATGAAAGGGTGAGTCTAGGTCACTGGCTTTCAAATTTTCTGACCATGATCTGGTAAAAAGTAAACATTTTATATCACCACTCAGAAAATAACACACACACACACACACACACACACAAAACTACAGGTTTCCTCAGATAATATTTATCCTTACTAAGTGTGAAACACCATATTTTCTATTTCTTTCTTTCCTTATTTTAAAAAATGCTGGTCATAACTTACAAATTACAATAGCTAAGGTGATCTTGACACATATTTCTGGTTCTAAAATTCCACAGTGTAAAGATCTCATGCTATTTTATGGCATGTTGTTTTTCCTCTGTTGCTTCATCAGGAGGAGTTTGGGGCAGTAACACACCTCCAAAATTCAGGGGTGTTAAGGAATGACAACTTAGGTAATGAAGCCACTGTACCACCCGCCACTCCCCCAGGAATCCACTCCCACAGGGTGGAGGAGGGGAGGGAGCTGCTCTCTGACTGTCACTTTAAAGAGCGCAGGAAGTGGAACGGACCCCCTTCCATCCAAGTCACAGAATCTCTGCCCTTTCTCGGCAACAAGTACTAAAATGGTTTGAGGCCGCCCCAGTCTTAAGACATTTATTTTTACCAATTCGTCTTTGTCAGTCTCCTATTCTTTTGACTATTCTAAGGGCATTTGTACTGAACACAAAAGACCATGGAGATGAACATGTCACAGCAATACTGCTGTTCTGTCACTGAATAAATTGAGGCCATTCAGACTACCTCACAGACATGCATTGTGAGTTTTTTTTTAATATTGAAGTATAGTTGATTTATAATGTTGCGTTAATTTCTGCTGTACAGTAAAGTGACTCAGTTATACATATTCTTTTTCATATTCTTTTCCATTATGGTTTAATCACAGGATATTGAATATAGTTTCCTGTGCTATACAGTGGGACCTTGTTGTTTATCCGAGTTGGTTTTTCTCATAATCATATTTTTACACTGGCCTTGATCCCCTTGGGCCAAGCCAGAGAGTAAGGCAAATCTTTGGGAACCTGATTTACCCTACCTGTGTTGACCAGACCTCCACCATCTCTTTCCTGAGAGATTTGAAGGGACTACGTTCAACCAGCCTCAAGGGCATGGTTCAGGGCTCGAGGATGGAGCCAAGTGAACTGGCCCACATGGGAATCAAACCCAGGACCTCAGATTTAGTCACCCCAGGCTCCGGTCCCTTGAGCCAACTTTAAGTCCTGGAGCTCCTTTGGGCGAGGGACGATGACTTACTACCAGCCTGCAAAGAACCGGCATTCAGAACTGATTCTGTTTAGTATCTTGCTCTGTCAATGAGAAGAGTCAACAACAGCTATTAACCAGGCACCTAAGTAACAATATGGTTTATTAGGTTAATAAATTCAGGCCACTCAAAGCACTTTCTAGACAAGAACCTGATATCACTCTGAAGGAGCCACAAATTGCCGTCTTCTGGAAGATGACAAAAGAGGCAAAATGTTCCGAGAAAATATCCATTCACTTTTCATCCCTGTCATCTTTCCAAAATATACTATTATATAATAGAAAATACAGACAAAGTGAACAGAAATTCTAGGAGGCTGTGAGATGCTATTTTTAAAGAGGCACAGCTACCATGAAAATGAACCTACTTTCCAATACAGCATAATTCATTTTCCAGTTTGCCATTCTTGCTTGACAGAATTAAAATGACAATGTTCATTCAGTATGCCACATTTATAGCTTTTGCTAAAGGGCTCCTACGTGGCAAAGGACAAGCTTTCTGGTCTTGGCAAACCTTCCTCTTTTGATGATGCCAGAAAATAGATCTTTATTGTGAGCCAAAAAAAAAAAAAAGATAGAGAGAGAAAAAATCTTCTTTGGAATATTTATTACTTATTCATTTAGGAAACACAGCCCTATAGATTATTTACAAATGTGTTAACTGGATTCTACTAAACTTTCAATTTGTTATTTACTTGCCAAGTACTAAGTATTAGTTACCAATAGTATGCTTCTGTAATGCATGTTTATTATATAGTTATTCCAGAAACTCTGATTAAAATTTTTTTTAATTCCAATTTTTATACTTGTAGTTACTTCATAATTTTAATTTTATGGTTTTAGTTTCCAAAAAGGTCTTATTCATCTCCCAGCAAAGAAAACCCCTCCAGGCTGAGGTGTGTTGTCTACAGGTGGTGGTAGGAACCCACCTAGCCTGTCACAAGCATCTCCAGGCAGGCGCCCTCCGGCACCTCACTCACAAGTGAGCTGTAACATTTTAATTATATGCTTATAAAAGTTAATCATTTGTCAAGTTTTGTTAGTCTTACGAAAATAATTTTCCTTTAGGTACAGCATAGCATATTCTAAATTATATACACATATATTACTGAAACCAAGTGACTCTAATTAAACATTTTTTTCAAAGACTGTTTCCTTTTAATGGCAGTGAAATACTGTTGGTAGCATCAACATGCTCTGCCAAAATGAACTTCACCAAGGTGAATTTTAGGGAGACTGTCAACACAATAATGGCCTAGAACTTTGTGCAAAGTTCTTACATTAGAAAGTGGTCATTTAAGGGTGTCACTTGGGGGCCTGTTCAAGATACAGGACCATGATCGTGTTTCAAAGACATCATCCTGAATTGAATGCCTGGCACTGGTCCTGGTAATTGTTAGAGCCTTGGAGTTCAGCCTGGGTAACACCGTACATTTCTTTTCTTTTCTTTTTTTTTCAAATTTTGAATTTTATTTAATTTATTTTTTATACAGTAGGTTCTTATTAGTTATCTGTTTTATACATATTAGTGTATATATGTCAATCAAAATCTCCCAGCACACCATACATTTCTGCCTGGCAGACAGAAACTGGAAGAGGACAGCCAATAGAAAAGCATGTCAAGGTTCTTTCCACCCCTGAGTTTAAGATTCTATACAACTGTTTTCTTTCTTTTTTTAACATTTTTAAAATTTATTAAAAAAAAATTTTTGGCCGTGCCCTGCGGCTTGCGGGATCTTAGTTCCCTGACCAGGTATCAAACCCAGGCCCTCTTCAGTGAAAGCGCAGAGTTCTAACCACTGGACACTGGGGAGTTCCCTATGCAACTGTTTCAAGTCAAACGTTGTGACGAGGATGTTCACTAGGACCCAGTTATATAGCACATAGAGAGCTCGAGATAGCTCACGTGGAAAGTACCATTTTCACTATTTGCTATAAGAGAAATCTGCTTTACATGTATTTTTTCTTGTTACTTGAAAATTACGGTAATTTTGAAAAATATATCTATTTGAAAACTAAAAATCCTCCCAGACCCAGGCTGCAAAGAGATGTCTTAGCTGGTAGGCAATGACGGGTGCCGTCTAGCTATTTTATGCAAAATTATTTTGACAAGAGGAAAAGCAGTTTCCCTGAGAGTGACTTGTTCTTGGACGTGTAAGCATCTGGAACATCTTGGCTACCTTTTTTGCCTTTAGAAAAAAAAAAGTAATAGGTAGAAAACACAGCACATCATGGCATGATTAGATTTCAAATTCCTGTATACTGGTCTCCCAACCAACTTTAGACTCTCAGGGGTGATTTTCTATGTGTGTTTCCATACCAAAGAGAGCCTGAATTGGCTAGACTAAAAAAAAATTCAGTCCAGTGGAGTATGAAACACATCTCTGATAAGATCAAGCCAACTTGTTGCTGTTCTGATGAATACAAATTATCACCAGCATCCCGTTTTCCGAGGAGCGACTATGTAAGTCTGGTGGCAAGGGGCTTGAGTGCGTGGCCAGCATCCTTTCCGTTTCAGGTACCAGAAAGGTTCCAGCAGCCTGTTTCTCCCTTCTTGTCAGATACCACTTCCCTTTTAGTGCCTTTCCAAGGAGTATGAACAAAGCCCGGGGACAGAAGCAGGGAGTTTCTGTACCTGGATTGTCTTTTTGGCAAGAACAAATTAGCTTAAAGCATTCTCATTTTCCGGCAGATTCTGTCCGTAATGCTGTGCAGCTGCGTGCGCCTGGGGATCCTTTTATTGTTAAAAGTAGACCCACGTGGAAAAGACATTAAAATAAGTTTGCTGCTATGATACCCACGAAGATGAAAGGGCTTCTCTGATTTTAATATGCTGAGTTTTAGACGGGAAGGAGAATGAAAAGGGTTCTTTGGAAACACACACGTTTGGCTGGGCTACGAATTCATCAGGTGTTAAATCCCCATCACCTTCGCAGTAGAGGTGTAGGGCAGCGCTGAGCGTCTGCTTGTTTGTGTTTTCAGTGGAATCCGCGCCGTTTTCCAGGCTTACAATGTGTGGCTCTCTTTAGCACTCATATTTCGGTTCTGGTACTTGCTTCCAGAGGAAAATTAGTGAAAGTGTGTACTGATGGGAGCTGGCATACGAATGAGCTCTGGACCCTAGCTTAAAGAGACTGCATTCTTTTGGGGGGTAGGGAGTGTGCCCTTTAAAATAACTTTATCTTGTGATATTTCTTGATATTTTTTGGCCAGTGCAGAGACCCCTGCTGGGACAAAGAAAAAGCAACAACAATCGAGGGCCAAAACCATGCCATGAACTATGTTTCTAGCACCAGGTGAAACATGACATAAAGACCGTCAAGGTTTCTTGTGGGAATTCTTAACAGTGGACATATTTTTACTGTGTTTGATTAAACAATAACACAGTTAAGAGAAGAGATGAAATTCAGGTTTATAACTAAATGTAAATGGTTAAGCATGGTATTGCTAAAATGGTAGGACTCAAAAATATTTTCATTAGAAGATAAATTATTGATGCCTTTTTGTTACTGCAAATATTAAATCTGAAGATAAGCTGTTATTAAGTGGCTGCCCATTATAGAAACGGGGTTTATTTAGAGTTTCAGAGGATGTGCTTGATGCGGGCTGAAACTGAGCAGCTTTAATTTTCTTTCCTGTAAAATTCTCACCATCTCATGGAAAGCAAAATATTTTGGATATTGGAAGACCCAGATGCTATAATTTTCTATCGGAAACACTGATTCTGTGTCTTGAGACCCAGTGTCTGGCAACTAGTTCTTCTTCATTTAATAAGTGTAGCAATTGTTTTATTTGACCATGCTATCGTTTCTGCAGAGTTCCAAAGCTGAGAATAAAGGATTCTGCTGTCTTTCTTCAACAGAGAGGAAATTCCAGAGATTTTCTTCTCCACCTACTGCGTGTATTTACTTCCTTTGTTCTTAAATGGTTTGTTTACAGCAGAGGAAATGCTCTTTGCTCTTTCAAGGAGTGAGTGGAAGTTGTGGGCTCCTGTTCCTCATTTCTGCCTGGGCCAACAATTTTTTTTTTTTTTTAACTGAGGTAAATCCAATGCACAGATCTTAAGTGTCTAATTCAGTTAGTTTGATAAATGTCTACCTTTGTGTAACCAACATCTCAATCAAGATATGGACTATATCCATCAGTCCAGAAAGTTCTCTTGGGTACGACCCTTCCCCGCATTCCCTGAGTCCACTGCTATTCAGATCTCCATCATTACGGATCAGCTACCTCTATTTGAATTTCATATGTACTCTTTGGTGTCTGGTTCCTTTCACTCAGTGTAATTTTTTTTTTTTTTAATAAATTTATTTATTTTTGGCTGCATTGGGTCTTTGTTGCTGCTCATGGGCTTTCTCTAGATGCAGCAAGCGGAGGCCACTCCTCACTGCGGTGCACGAGCTTGTCGTTACGGTGGCTTCTCTTGTTGCAGAGCACAGGCTCTAGGCACGCGGACTTCAGCAGTTGTGGCTTGCGGGCTCTAGAGTACAGGCTCAGTAGTTGTGGCGCATGGGCTTAGTTGCTCCACGGCATGTGGGATCTTCCCGGACCAGGGCTCGAACCTGTGTCCCCTGCATTGGCAGGTGGATTCTTAACCGCTGTGCGACCAGGGATGTACCCAGTATAATGTTTTTTGTTTTTTTTTTTGGTGTAACTGTACTTTGTTCTTTTTTTTTTTTTTATCACTAAATAGTATTCCATTGTATGGTCAGATCACAATTTGTTTATACGTGTACGTGGAGATAGCCTAGTTAACAGTCTGGGCTATTGCAAATAAAGCTGCCCTGTATATCCTTGCACCTGTCTTTTGTGGACGTATGCTTCCATTCCTCTTGGGTAAATACCTAGAGTGGTACTGCTCAGCCAACATCACTTTGGTTTTGAAGCCTGAAGCCCTGGAGAACCTATATGACCTCTGTAGGGCTCTCCCTCCTTGGCTGGGTGGAGGAACAGTGACATCTGATGCCCTCTTCTCTCAGAGCAGCTTTGAGGATGTTCTCTGTCCTTCACAGGAAAGAGGGCAAGGAGTTTCCCGGACACTGTACTCAAAACTCACCTGGTCCCGAAGACCTTGAGATGCCCTTTACATGGCTCTAAGACCTGGACATATCTTATCAGTGAGATGTTCAGTGGGGCATCTGACAGAGACGGTGGGACAAAGGGGTGCCCCCCCCAGATAGTGATGGCGGTTGGGCCTATGTGGGCGCATTTTTCAACAAGGGAGGGGAGAGAGCTCGTTGATAAGTGTGTGTATCTGTTAGAAACATCCAATATTCCATTCTCTTCATGCTTTGAAGTTCCACAATTAAAAGGGTTATTATTGCTACCTTTACTAAAACAACAAGACAAACTATAAAAATCTGTAAACCTGCTAACGCTTTTACTTCTACCAGCTCTGGTCATAAAATGGTTATCTTAAATGCTCCTGTATTTCTGATAACAAATAGTGTCATTTTTGTTCTCAGATATGACACCCCTTCCTCTGGAAAATATGCCCATGCCCAAAGCACATCATTAGCAAATGTCACCAGTAATGCACATTCCTGGAATCAACCTTCTCTGAGGTTAGTACAGACAAAAAATAAACATGCACAAGTGGTCCTGGCCAGGGCTGGTGAAATACTGTCTAAAAGGGCAGGATTCAGTTAAGAGCACGAAATGTTTTCTTTGTTTTGAACGTGCTGGATAGCTACTTCAGGAAGCCCTGACAGCCTGACGTGTCGGCCATTTCCACCACTGAGCCGGTGGTTCCTGAACGCACTGGGTGCCTTGGATACAGAGTAGGGCTTTCAGAGCTAATGTCCTTTCTAAATGGGAGGTTTAAGTAGAGACAGTGTTAACACAAGCAGTTGTTCCTGTCCCTATCTTTATCACATTAATCCTCATGGGGAGGTAGGCATTGTCTCCAATGTATACATGAGGAGGCCGAGCTTACAAAGGCTTAAGGCCATCTGTCTCTCAAGCTGCAGAACCAAGATTTGAATCCAGATCCCTCTGATGCCAAAAGCTCTCACCACTTTACCTCTATGTTCCCAGGGTTTTAGAAGATGGCCCAGAAAACTCCAGGTTTACAGAATACCTTTTGTCAACATATCTGGGTCTGCTTACGAATTCCCTAAGCTGACATACCATAATGATCATGCTCTAAAATTGTGTGCCCCAAATCACCTTCCCACTGATCTCACCTTATTCCAACTGCTTTGGAATTCACATTGCCTCACAATTTCTAAGACATTTTGTGGATGTGAATATATAGATTATAACTGCACTAAAACAGTATGGAAAGAATGACTCTATGTGTACCTCTATCTTGTCTAGCTAATCATCCATGCTAGTAATTTAGCCCACCTGTGTGTATATGTCATGTTCATTAAGTGTCTGCTCTACATGTGTATAACCTGCTTCTACTGAGAGATGTAAGTTCTAATCCATAAGGGCTATGCCTTCTGCTTTTTTGTACTCCCAATACCTGGAACAGTGACTGTAACAAAATAGATGCTCCATAAATTATGTGAAATGAGAAGATACCCCATCCTGGTGCTGTGGAAAACAGGGTCACTCACTTGGGGACTGCTGAACTTGGGCCAGTTTTCACTTAGATGAGCCTCGATTTCTTTTGTCTTTAAAGTGGGGTTAATAAATGGTGATGTGAATGTTTTTGTGCACTATAAAGATATAATCTATTATAATTACAGATCAGCATCGATTTGATTGCTTTCTTCAAGTCAAGAAAATGTTTTGTTTGGGAAGGTCTCTTATGAGTGACGTAGTTGAGGAAAAATAATTGAAGTACTATCTCGTCGTTGCCATCCTTACTCTAACCGACGCTTTGAGTAGTAAGAGATTAAAAATAAGCAGCTGCATAATGCAGTGGGGAAGGAAGCAAATTAGCTACAAGACTGGGCCGTAACACTCAGGAAGCAGGATAAAATTTTTACAAGTCAATCAATGAAGAAGATGAAAGGCCAGTGATTAGAACAAAGCAGTATATAAACAAACAAGCAAACAAGTCATAGGCCAGGAAAGGGTGTGTTAGTGACCCTGAATATACGCAAGCCAGAGAGTACAGCAACATGAAGTCATTCTCCAGCTAAAGACGGCACGTTTATGTGAAAAGGGAAATATAAATCAAGGCCATTTTCTCAATGGGAAGAGTTTAGAGAATGTTTTTTAGGCACTGCCCAGATATTTAACTCTTTAGGGCAGAATCTGTTAGAAATACCAAACCCTGGCCTCAGGACTTTATAAGTAGGTCACAAAATTCAGTCAGGCTGAAATATTTCGCTTTTCTTCTTTTCCGCCATTAAATAGGATGGGATTTCTCTCTCTGAGGTTTTTCCTTCTGTTTCATTCTCTTCTTTTGGGTGGGTGGGTGGAATTATGTTAGTTTAGACCTTACCTTAGTTATCTTTTCCTCTCAGATTTTCTGCCTTTAGTAAGGCTGTTTAGGTGTATTTCGTTTTCTAAAAATAAAGGGATTGGGGGAGAGTTCACCTCAACTCCACTCAGACAGAGTTTCTAAATGTCAAGCTAAATTTTGTCAGTTCTATCAGTCATTTCCATCCTGAGGGTAAAATTAATACTTTACTTTTTAAAATGATTTGCTGTTTATTAGTAACTCCGGAGAACTGCAAAATGTTATAATCTGAGCAACCTATTGCCAAAACTATAAAGGAATGTTAAAGGTCTACTATCAGGCCAGATAGTAGGAGACACAGGAATATGAAATGAAACAACACAATGCAGAAACTTAAATTACGCATTAATAGATATAATCTGTGACTTCATGGTCGTTATAGGCCGCCTAAACAAGAAAACAAAAAAATTGGTTTAATTTCCTTTGGTACCTTTCTCTGGTTTAATTTTTCCCAAGTGGGCCAAAAAATATATGCAAATATTTTCCAGGAGAGACTGTGCAGTGCTATTATAACCAGAAATCCAGCCAACTCTTTCCACGGCTGCTCCACTAAGACATAAGCAAGCATTCGTTCAGTCCCATTGGACTCATGTCTGGAAGCTAAGCAAGTAGATTACAGTAACTTTTCTCCAAGCAAAGTGGAATACAGGTTAACCCAGGCAAGAAAACACACAGCTATGACAAGACGGGTCCCATTTAAAAGCAGTGGTTTCCCAACTCTGGCTGCAGGTTGGAATTACCTAGAGAGAGGTTTTAAAAACCCCCAATGCCCAACCCACCAACCGGATCAGGGTCTCTAGAGTGGAGCCCATGGACAATTTCAGGATGAGCTTTTAAAAACTGTTTTGCAAGCCTGAATATTTAACAGCTGGCTCCCTGGAGTCAGCTCCAACTCACCCTTAAAGAAAACTAAACCGCTAAGTTCTTCAGTTCTGACCTGCTATTTGAACGATGGAGTGTGGGGTAAAAGTGAGGGTTACTGTGAATGAAGGTGAGCCACAGTTCCAGTATCTTAATGTATTTTTGTATTGTAAGTTTAGAAGTAGTAACTGGGGCAGCTAAATGGCTGAAGGTCTAATGAGGTTTTTTTTTTTTTTTTTAAAGACATATTTATTCAGCATCATGATCAGACTATTACATTTAGCAATCAACAGCATGGGTGCCAAAAAAAAAAAAAACACACCTACATTAAAACCCTTTGTTGGAATGCTTTACACTTACCACAGAACAAAAACTAAAAGAACCTGTTATACAATTGGTCACAAATACAGTCCTCGAGTTTTTTGCCCATACACATGCGTATCGTCTAAAACATGTCTTCTTTGTAGCAGCTAGGCCCTGCCACCACTGTGCTTGGCTGAGTTCACAAATCTGTTGTACCCTGTAGCTTCCCTGTCACTTCTCTGGCTCTCCTCTCCTGCTGAGCTTTGTTTCCTGGCAGTAATTAAAACCTCCTGCCGCTGCCATAGCTCCTGCTGCTGCTGGAACCACCATAGCCACCTTGGTTTCGGAGTTTGGCAAAGTATCGGCCTCCACCACCATAGAGGCGAGAACTTCTGCCTTCAAAGTTTCCTCCTTTCACGGGTCCAAAATTTGCAGATTGATTGTTGTAACTGCCAAAATCATAGTAGCTTCCACCATCTCCAAAACTGCTTCCATCACTACTGAATCCATTATAGCCATCCCCACTGCCACCATATCCACCGCCACCGTGGCTGCCACCAAAGCCACCTCGACCACTGAAGTTTCCTCCACGACCAAAGCTGTCATTCCCACCAAAACCGCCTCCACGACCACCACCAAAGTTTCCAGAACCACTTCGACCTCTTTGGCTGGATGAAGCACCAGCCATCTCTTGCTTCCATAGGGCTTTCCTTACTTCACAGTTCTGGCCATTCACAGTGTGGTATTTCCGAATGACAATCTTGTCTGCGGAGTCATGGTCATCAAAGGTTACGAAAGCAAAGCCTCTCTTTTCCTACTGCCTTGGTCAGTCATGATTTCAATCACTTCAATTTTCCCGTACTGTTCAAAATAATCTCTCAGGTGATGTTCTTCAGTGTCTTCTTTAATGCCACCAACAAAAATCTTTTTCACAGCTAAGTGGGCACCAGGTCTTTGAGAATCTTCTCTTGAGACGGCCCTCTTTGGTTCCACAGCTCTTCCATCCACCTTGCGTGGCCTTGCCTTCATGGCTGCACCCACCTCCTCTGCAATGGCATATGTGACAAACCCGAAGCCTCTGGAGCACCTGGTGTTTGGTTCCCTCATTACCACACAATCTGTGAGCGTCCCCACTGCTCAGAATGGCTCCTCAGACTCCCATCGGTTGTTTCAAAGCTCAAACATACGATGAAGAGCTTCTGCAGCTGTTCGGGCTCTTTGGGAGACTCTGACTTAGATATGATGGCAGTGGAGGGGGGAGACGTCAACAATGCTTACCGTGCGTCCACGGGCAGAAAGGAGTAATCTACCGAACATATCTCTAATGAGGTTTTTAAAAAGGTGTTAATATAATAATGATTAATGTGGAAAAAAAGTATGAGTACACTGGAAAGACCTCATTTTTGGAAGTGACAGACACGGGACTTTGTGCAAATTAACCTTATTAAGCCTCTATTTCTTTAATCTGTACATGGGAATTAATAATGCTGTCTCAGTGGGGTTGGTGTTAGGATTAAATAATCATACATAAGCATACATAGTAAAAAATCTAAGTTACCTTTCCTTCTCAGTAGTTATACTCAGATTATTATTACTTTTAAAGGAGAATGGTATGAATTGTTTTAACACTTTATTTTCAGGGCATTTAATCACGTTTATCTTTTTTTATATATATATTTTTTAATTGAGGTACAGTTGATTTACAACATTGTGATAGTTTCAGGTGTATAGCAAACTGATTCAGTCATATAGATAGATAGATAGATTTTTTTTCAGATTCTTTTCCCGTATAGGCTATTACAAAACATTGAGTATAGTTCCCTGTGCTATACAGTTAGGTCCTTGTTGACTATTTTGTACATAGTAATCACATTTATCTCTAATTCTTTTTTTTTTTTTAAGATTTTTTTGATGTGGACCATTTTTAAAGTCTTTATTGAATTTGTTACAATATTGCTTCTGTTTTATGTTTTGCTTTTTTGGCCCCAAGGCATATGGGATCTTAGCTCCCTGACCAGGGATCGAACCCGCACCCCCTGCATTGGAAGGCGAGGTCTTAACCACTGGACGGCCAGGGAAGTCCCCTATCTTTAATTCTTTATCTCTGTGATTTAAACCAGGGTGGGCAAACTATGGCCTGTGGACCAAATCTGTAAATAAGGTTCCACAAAAACTTTTAGTTTTATGGAACACACCATGTCCATTTGTTTGCATAGTTCTATAGCTGCTTTCCTGCTACAGCAGGAGAGTTGAGTAGCTGAAACAGAGGCCCCATCGCCTGCAGAGCCTGAAGTATTTACTATCTGGTCCTTCACAGAAAAGATCCTTGACCCACAATTTAAACCATTCTAAGCTTTCCTTAAGTGAATACTTTTAAAAAGTACATTAAAAAAGAACACAAAACAAATGAGGATAGAAAATGAAAAAAATGAGAAAAGAAGATTCCCCTAGGGTTTAGAAATTGCAAAATAAATCTTAGTTCCAGAATCCTTAAGAAATACTTGAAACTCTAGGATGAAACTGAGATCTAATTCTGTCTAGTCAAAACAGTGTATATATATTTTTATATATCTTTATTGGAATATAATTTTTAAAAATTTTTTAAATTTATTTTTGGCTGCGTTGGGTCTTCCATTGCTGCACGTGGGCTTTCTCTAGTTGCGGCGAGCGGGGGCTACTCTTCATTGCTGTGCGCGGCTCTCTCATTGTGGTGGCTTCTCTTGTTGCAGAGCACAGGCTCTAGGCACGTGGGCTTCAGTAGTTGTGGTGCACAAGCTCAGTAGTTGTGGTGCATGGGCTTAGTTGCTCTGCAGCATGTGGGATCTTCCCAGACCAGGGATCAATCCTGTGTCCCCTGCACTGGCAGGCAGACTCTTAACCACTGCGCCACCAGGAAGTCCTTATTGGAGTATAATTGCTTTACAGTGTTGTGCTAGTTTCTGCTGTACAACAAAGTGAAACAGCTATATGTATACATATATCCCCATATCCCCTCCCCCTTGAGTCTCCCTCCCACCCTCCCTATCCCACCCCTCTAGATCGTCACAAAGCACGGAGCTGATCTCCCTGTGCTATGCAGCAGCTTCCCACTAGCCATCTATTTTACATTTGGTAGTGTATATATGTCAATGCTACTCTCTCACCTCATCCCAGCTTCCCCTTCCCGCCCTGTGTCCTCAAGTCTGTTCTCTACGTCTGCGTCTTTATTCCTGCCCTGCCACTAGGTTCATCAGTGCCGTTTTTTCAGATTCCATATATGTGCATTAGCATATGGTATTTGTTTTTCTCTTTCTGACTTACTTCACTCTGTATGACAGACTCTAGGTCCATCCACCTCATTACAAATAACTCAATTTCGTTCCTTTTTATGGCTGAGTAATATTCCGTTGTATATATGTGCCACATCTTCTTTATCCGTTCTCCTGTTGATGGACATTTAGGTTGCTTCCATGTCCCGGCTATTGTAAATAGTGTTGCAATGAACATTGTGGTACATGTATCTTTTTGAATTATGGTTTTCTCAGGGTATATGCCCAGTAGTAGAATTGCTGGGTCATATGGTAGTTCTATCCTTAGTTTTTTAAGGAACCTCCATACTGTTCTCCCTAGTGGCTGTATCAATTTATATTCCTACCAACAGTGCAGGAGGGTTCCCTTTTCTCCACACCCTCTCCAGCATTTATTGTTTCTAAATTTTTTGATGATGGCCATTCTGACCAGTGTGAGGTAATACCTCATTGTGGTTTTGATTTGCATTTCTCTAATGATTAGTGACGTTGAGCATCTTTTCATGTGTTTGTTGGCAATCTGTATGTCTTCTTTGGAGAAATGTCTATTTAGGTCTTCTGCCCATTTTTGGATTGGGTTGTTTGTTTTTTTGATATTGAGCTGCATGAGCTGCTTGTATATTTTGGAGGTTAATCCTTTGTCAGTTGCTTCATTTGCAAATATTTTCTCCCATTCCGAGGGTTGTCTTTTCGTCTTTTTTATGGTTTCCTTTGCTGTGCAAAAGCTTTTAAGTTTCATTAGGTCCCATTTGTTTATTTTTGTTTTTATTTCCATTACTCTAGGAGGTGGGTCAAAAAGGATCTTGCTGTGATTTATGTCATAGAGTGTTCTGCCTATGTTTTCCTCTAAGAGTTTTATAGTGTCTGGCCTTACATTTAGGTCTTTAAACCATTCTGAGTTTATTTCTGTGTATGGTGTTAGGGAGTGTTCTAATTTCATTCTTTTACATGTAGCTGTCCAGTTTTCCCAGCACCACTTATTGAAGAGGTTGTCTTTTCTCCATTGTATATTCTTGTCTCCTTTGTCAAAGATAAGGTGACCATATGTGTGTGGGTTTATCTCTGGGCTTTCTATCCTGTTCCACTGATCTATATTTCTGTTTTTGTGCCAGTACCATACTAAGACAGTATATTTTAAAGAATATTTTATAAATGAAATTTTCTGCAAGACGACTATTACTTCTGCACCAGGAACGCATCCTGAATATGAAACTTGGAAGAGTGAATTTAGGAGGTAGAAACATGGAAAATTACTTATAACCTGACAATGAAAGTGACTGAAACCACATTAGTCAGGCAAAATAAGCTGATTTCTCCAACTACAGGTAAAATAACATTTCAAACATTGAAAAATGTACACAGTCAAAATGGTACAGGGTAGGGGTTTAAGAAACCATTTCCCCTGCTAATTTTTGATGTTTACATGGAATGTTCTTCAAGCAGCAAATAACTTACCAATGATGTTGACAGACTGAAAATGATACATCTTTACCACAACATATATTAATTCTCTCAGTGGGAAATTGCTAAAATAGACAAGGTGTCAGAAAGATTTCTTTACGTCTGAAGGAAAGGAAATGATTCCATTTCTTCCAAACATTCTTACATGAAAAATAATAAACTCTCACTTTTAAAATGTCTTTATTTTCATGGGGTTCTAAAGCTCTGATTATTAATTGGGGAGGTCATGGTTATCTGGTGCTGGCTATGAGTCAATCCATATTAAGTCAGGTATAAACACAGCCAGGTATAAAACTGCCCCCATAATTCACATTATATATGAATAAATATTCATAGAAATATTCAGAAAAGAGAATTGAAGAATTACACTACACTATCATGGCATTCCTTAGATCTACACAGTAAATGTTACACAGAGATGCTGGAAAGTAAATCTTCATGAAATAAAATGTAAGAGAAATATGGTGGTCTATCTAAAGAAAGGGACAAACGCCCAACACAAATGAACCCAATTCACTCTCTACAGAATGACCTCCGATTCTGTTCCTGAAGCAACTAGTTGAAGACTCTGGACCACAGAGACGAACATTTACTGAGTGTTTAAGGCATGCATATTTATCACGTTTAACTCTCACACAGAAACCTAAGTAATGGGTATCATCAGTGATTTGTAAAGGGCGAAGTTCGGTAGGAACTCAGTCTGTCTGCCTCGCGCACCTGTCCTGTCTTCAAAATGTCCAATCCTGATGGAACACAGGGTATCTGCCAACCATGAGCCCCCAGAGATGCCCCTAGGAAAAGAGGTCCTCTAATCAAAGTGACTAAATTTGGAAAGCTTTCTAAACCCTCCTCTTGGAGAATAACAATGTATATATTAAAGCCCTGTATTGAAGAAACCAGTTTACCTTTGTCTAACCCAACATTTCCCCAAACTTATTAGGGAATTCCTTTTCCCAATTACTATTTTGTGAAAGTTATATTCTGAAAAACACTCTGAGAAATATGACTGCGGTCACCTCCCTTGATGGGAGATGGATAAAAGAGAAATACATAAACTGTAAGAGAAAAATAAACATTTTCACCCATGGTCAAGGGGCAATGCTACTGAAGTGATGGTGTGATTCTAAGCGGCTTCTTCTTGCTCTTAGGATGACACCCTAAGTGCCCTGGTCCCTGCAGACCTCCTTGGCCTCATCTAACAAACACCCCACCACCTGGTCGACCTTCAGTACCTGGGACCTGCCAGGCTCCCCATCATGGAGCCTTTGAAAAACGCTGTCTGCTTGGCTGAATGTGCCTTCTTTCCCTCTTTACCTACCAACCTTTCAGGGAAGTCTTTCCTGACCCTGTCAAGTCCTTCTCTGTATGCTCTCCTATCACTGAGTTCTTCCATATAGCCAGTTTATGGTTACAATGTTATATTTATTGGTGTATTTATTTGATGAATGCCTGTCTATACCCCTATGGGAGTGAGGGGAAATATATTGCCTGTGCTCAGATGCAAAAAAGAAAAGGAGGAGACCTTTCCAGCCTCTTTCTACCATCTTCTATCACTGCTGACTTAATGGATCCCTTACTTGGGAGAAGGTTCTGCGCATGTTCAGCTCAGGGCCTGGGCGCACTCTGGTCTGCTCCCAGGCAGGCAAGCTTAGAAGGAATGTTTGAGAATAAGTTCAACTCAGGGAAGACAGTTGTTACAGATGCTAGCTAGCTCTATTCTGCAGTTTAGCCTTATGCAGTAATAAAGTCAATTTTAATCTTCACCTCCGAGTCTTGTTTTATTTTTCAAATTGCTTCCATTTGGGAGGGGAAGGCACGAAAGAGTGTTCTTGTTGGCCCCCTAAAATGCCAACATCTTCCACTAGGCCTCAGTCCATCAGGAAGAACAGGGAGGGGTCTCCTTTGGCTCACTACTATAGCTCAGGCCTGGCACATGGGAGGCACTCTAATTTTTTAAAATTAATCATTCTATCATGGAAAATTTCTTAAATAAGCAAAAATAGAGAGAATGGTATGATGAACCCCTACGTATACGTCACCCAGCTTCAACAATAATCAACACATGGCAATAAACATATAATCGATCTTGTTTGATCTACTTCTCAACTTGACCGAAGCAAATCCAAGACACTGCATCACTTCATACATAACAAATGGTAAAGGCTTGAACACATATCTATAAAACCATTACCACATGCATATTATAAATGATAATTTATAAATATTTCTTCCATAATAAATAGATGAATGAATCAGCAAACGCTATAGGGACCAGTAAAGGGTCAAAGAAGAGGTGGGTCTGAATCATGATCTGTCCCCGGCCCCCAGCACACCACACACACACACACCCGCCACAGGCCAAGCCACTTACCGGTCGGAGTGCTGCTGCGGAATGAAGAGGAGGGGGTGATGGGCGGGGTCACGGGGGGAGTAAGGCTTCCGCTGCTGTGGCGAGGCGGCGTGGACACATTCCCTCGAGACACGGAGCTGGACAAGGTCAGCGAGAGCTTCGGCTGAATCTTCTTCTTTAGGGACTCCTGCTCTCGGCGGGCAGCATCTGTCATGAATCTGCAGCAACAGTGGAAGGGACCATTTATGAGTAACCAGGACCATATACAGAGCAGGATTATGACCGTTAACTCAAGTCTGACAGGTGCTCCACGCTGGGAAAGGGGCTTATTCACAGGTCTGTCCCAATTTCAAAAACTCACAACCGTTGCCCTTTTCCTACATGATGAAATTATCTCCTAGCTTCTTGTTTTAAAGTTCCTCAAAGTCAGGATCCTTTCTTCCCTGGGCAGGAAATGGATCCACATAGACTCTGTACTCACTACAGTGCCTTCAGTTACAAGACTGCCTCTCTGGGAAGGTCCTCTCAACCCTCAGAAAGTACACCTGCTCTCAAAGTTCCCCAACCACCCCCAGCTGCAGAGGACTTCCCTCATCTGTAGGTTGGTAGTATTTATTGTTTGTGCCACTGAACATATATGGCTTCATGAAAACTTTGATTCTTTTTTGTACTCTGGATTCTCATATCATTATTTGGGTTTTTAACACTTTCTTGGCTGACTGAAGGTCTTGTCTCCCCAGCCATTAGCTGAAAAGAAAGGACCCGAGTCCCTATAATCGTTGCTAGCACGCTGCCAGACCCATCTTAGCAAACATTTATCAAATGAGTGAACAAACCTGACCAAGCAGATTCAATAAGAGGGTACGAGCACTGTACCAGGAGGAAGATCACGGAGAAAGATCTGTTTATGTTGTGATCTTATTACTCATAAAGGGAAAGGTGACTTTTCTTGATAGTTTCACTTCGGAAACTTCAAAGTTATTCTTTCAACACTTCTCTTTTGTTAGTTATATTCAAACTTTGTTCTTTTCTCACTGTTTAACCTAGCATTTCATAAATTCATGTAATAAGAGATTGAAAACAATCTATGAAGTGGTATCTCCTACCTAAAGAGCAAATGTCAACTGCATTTTTGAAAATTGCGATGAAAAGCCTAGTGAATAGAGTATATGAAAATGTTTAGGTGAAAAAAACATACACTTGTGCCCACTGCCTAAGTGAAGAACCAGACCATAACCATACCTCTCAACTCCCCTCCGTACCCCACCCTCTCACCAATTGTGTTTTGATTGTTTTAATACAATTCATCGTAAACTAATTCCATTGCACTTAAACATGGTATTTTACCCAACCCATTTCACATTCTGCCTACAAAATTCCTTCATATTTGTCTTCATTACACTGCGGCATTTTGTAAGTCAACAGATAGTTCTCATGCCTGGTAAAAAGCTTTGAGTTGCTCAAACACCCAATGAAAAAACGTTACAATAGAGTTACAGTGTCTTAAAATGTCTACTTTTACACTTGGAACATGGATGGCACATTTCTTGAAGGGCTTTTGCAATATAATCTATATGCATAAACTGGATTTTATATGTTGAACCAAACTGTAATAAAGCTACAAGTTTTGTCTTGAGCTCTTAGGTTTTGTGCTGCAAGATGGTGATGATTTAAAAAGAAGAAAGGAATGACAATGTAAAACAGAATTGTTTGCACCCGGCAGCCACGTACTCATTTATTTTCAGATGTAAAGTTGGTTCTATTGCTCTTAAAACTTCTTTTTTCCCTCCTCATAAACCTCTACTCAAAATCTGGACTATAGAGAAAAGCAGGAACTGGTGCTTTCGTTTATTATTCTAAGTACAACTGCTAACTGGCATAGTGCTGAGCTTCTTCAACTGGGGCATGCAGTGCACCAGGGAGTGGGTGAAACCACAGGCTAAACATATTGCTTCTTCCAGGAAGACCAAGTGTTCTCAGTGTAGGTCATTCAAGTTAGTTTTTAATTTTTTTTCAATTTATTTATTTTATTTATTTATTTTTGGTTGTGTTGGGTCTTTGCTGCTGCGTGCGGGCTTTCTCTAGTTGCAGTGAGCGGGGGCTACTCTTCGTTGTGGTGCGTGAGCTTGTCACTGCAGTGGCTTCTCTTGTTGTGGAGCACGGGTTTCAGTAGTTGTGGCTCACAGGCTCAGTAGTTGCGGTGCACGGGCTTAGTTGCTCTGTGGCATGTGGGATCTTCCCGGACGAGGGCTCGAACCCGTGTCCTCTGCATTGGCAGGTGGATTCTTAACCACTGCACCACGAGGGAAGCCCTAAGTTGGTTTTTTAAATAGTAAAATAAACACAGATATGCTATGGAGTAGAATGAAAAATTTACATCTTGCATCTTAGTTAACAGCATGGGACTTGGAGTCAGGCAGGCCAGGGTTCAAATGCTGGCTGTGTGACTTACTATGTGACTCGAGGCAAGTTGATGAACCTCTCTAAGCCTCAGCTTTATTCTCTGAAAAATGGGACTAATAACTGTAGATAAAGGATTAACATACCTCTTTTCCCTTTCTATAAGAGACTTTGATCTTTGGTTAACTCTGGTAACCTGCCAAGATGGTAAGTCAAATACGCTACTGGGCAACACTGTTTATATTAAGACTGACCCCCAACTGGTAAATGACATCTGGACTGGGAGGAGCTAGAAACCATCTATCCACACCTGTTAGGAAGCCAGAGCTTTGGGCTTCCTGAGCGTGGTGATCTTGCCCCTGAACATGCCCCTTGCAGAGAACTGGGGAGCGTGCCCAGGGAGTGTCATAAGAGCTTTGATTCCAGGGCAGCTCCCACCTTTGCCTGAGGGGCATCTTCTATCTGCATCTGGATAGACTGCCATGTGTACCAGTAAGAACTTCACGAAGGTGTGACGCGGCCCTGCTGGCAGGCTGTGGCTCTGTCTTTTATCTCTCTGAAAAGACCCAGCGCCCATGGCGGCCTCTGGTCATCTTGTGAGTCTGAATATTCATGGTGGAGGAAGGTCACCTGCTGGTGGACAAGGCAATAATAGTGCTGACTTCAGAGGACTGTTGTGAAGATTAAACGAGGCAGCAGTGCCTGTCATGTAGGAAGTGGCTGTTATTATTATAGAAAGCTTCATAAATGTGGTCTTATCTGTATATTCCATCTACCTTACTCCAAGTTTCTTGAGGACGCACTGCATGTCTATGGCTCTGAAAGCACCTGGTTCATGCCTCATGTACAGTAGGATGGGATGTGGAATAGCTGACCAGGAATCAGCCCAGAGAGTGCATAGAGAGTGTCAGAAAGAAACTCTTGCCAGAGAGAGCGAGCGAGCTAGCGAGCTTTGCAGTGTCTTCTCTTACTCTGGTTAAAAAGTATAAAAGTATCACAGCTCACAGTTTTTATTGTAAAATAAATACTCTCCTACAGCTCAGAGATAAAAACAACTATAAACAACCACGACAATGTGCACACACATATCCCTCACCTTCACCCCCTCATGGATTTGGTTGGCTATGGACAGCCATCTATTTTTGGCTTGTATCTGCTAAGTGCTTTCTAGAAGCGAGAACGAGGCACCATGTTAAAAGCATTAAACATGAAACTCATAAAACACTTCTGCCAACCCTTCTCTCCCTCCACTCTCCCTCCTTCTCCCTTGGATTGGTGGTTATGAACTTTCAGCTATACCCATAAATCAAGGCAAGCTTGCCATACCAAGATACACAGCTGCAGAATTTATTCCTGGTGACAAAACACACACACGCATGGGCATAAAAACGCCTTTGGAGCGCTGGATAAAATTCACCAGTTTCTCCCTTGGCAGTGTTGCACTGTTCCTCTTTCACTTACCACCCATGACTTTACTTATTTTTTTGAGACTTATTTAAACCTTACAGTTTTCAAGCAATGTTCCATCAATACAGTTGTTTGTCAAAAGATGGGTGGATTCCTAATGGCAAAGAATCACCTGGGGAGACAAGTTTATAAAGAACCTGATGAGGCAGAATAAATAAAGGCTGTGACTGCAGCCAAGAACCGGACTTGAGTAAGTTGGCTCTGAGCATTTTCCACCTTCAAGGGCAGCTGCACTTTGACATATCCTTGAAGGACCAGAGCCCAGATCTTTCCTTCATCAGGATTAGAAATGTTTCCCCTGTGTTCCCAGATGAGAGGGAGTTCAGGCTTGGGAAGCCACACCACTCTGTGGTCTGATGAGTTTTTCTCAATGGATTTTGACATGACTGGTGATCTTCTCTGAAGTCCTCAGTAATCGCAGCCAACATGGAGTTTTAGAGCAGGGAGGAACCTGGATGAGACAGATCACCTAGTCCAACCCCCTCATTTTTCACAGTAACTGGGAAATGAGGTGAAGGGGGCTGTTCAAGGTCACTTTGCTGGCTGGTGGCAGAGCTGGCATCTGAGAAGTCAGCCTTGGGACCGTATCGAACGCTCCTGCTCCGCCAGGCTGCCACTGGCACAGCAAAGAACCCTGAGCTTTCTTGTGTTTGCTGGAGAGTCACGGTTAAGCTGAAAGGGGTTAAGGAGCTGAAGCTTAGGGCCTGAGGAAATGCAGAGGAAACACCTCGGGGGTTTACATGTTGGAAGTGGGGCAACTGGAAGAGCAGGGGCCTTCATCCTCCCAGGGTCTGCCAAGTTCTGCTGTGTGGGGTCCCTTGGCTCCTGGTGGCCCTGGATTTGTAGCCTCACTGGGCTGTGATGCAGGGAAGGCTTGCTGTGCCCTCGTCCCTGAATTCTTTCTGCTTTGCAATGGCAACTGTTCTGAGTACTCGTGTGCTGGTGCGGGCTTATGCTGGCTTGTGAGAGCCGACCATTAAATTTTTAGGGATTTAGGCCAGTTGTTAAACATACCCATTATTAAAAATTAAATTATGTGATTGGGAGTTTGGGATTGACATGTACACACTGCTATATTTAAAAATAGATAACAATCGTATGATATCCCTTATATGCGGAATCTAAAAAGAAATGATACAAATGAACTTACTTACAAAACAGAAACAGACTCACAGACTTAGAGAATGAACTTATGGTTACGGTGTGGGTGGGGGAAGGGATAGTTAGGGAGTTTGGGATCCACATGTACACACTGTTATATTTAAAATGGATAACCAACAAGGACCTACTGCATAGCACAGGGAACTCTGCTCAATGCTATGTGGCAGCCTGGATGGAAGGTGAGTTTGGGGGAGAATGGATACATGTATATGTATGGCTGAGTCACTTTGTTGCGCACCTGAAACTATCACAATATTGTTAATTGGCTATACTCTGATGTAAAATAAAAAGTTAAAAAAATAAAATAAAATAACCAACAAGGGCCTACTGTATAGCACAGGGAACTCTGCTCAATACTTTGTAATAATCTAAATGGAAAAAGAACTTGAAAAAGGATACATGTATATGTAAAACTGAATCACTCTGCTGTACACCTGAAACTAACACATCGTTAATCAACTAAATTCCAATATAAAATAAAAATTAAAAAATAAATTAAAAATAAATTATGTGAACTTAAAATTAAAACGAGCATATTAAAAATAAAGGTAACAATACACAAGGTTTATCAGTTCTTATCATTTTCTTTCATTTTGCTATTATCTATGCTATTTAGGTTATTTACATTAATAATGTCATATCTGTTTGGTAGAACTACTATATGATGCTGTATGCTACTGCACATTTCTTCCCAACTCTGTTCAGCAATGTAATGTTTGTTGCTTGAAATCGGCCATGATGGGAGTATTTAAACCATGGAAATTGGCAAATATTACAAATCAGGGCTTTCTCCCCACCCCAAGAGTCAGCCGTTAAACATTTACCAGTATACCTGTAGTTATTATTATTATTTTTTTAATATGGAAAAAGAGCATTTGAACCAGGCTCCTTGCCTATTCACTAAAGGAGCTAATCGGGGGCAGGGATGAAGGATGGATAAGGAAGCCTTCTTTTCCTTTTTAAAAGTATAAAAGTAAGACTTCTCATTAAAGAACACTTGCAGAAAAATTTTTATGGATTTGTGACTTGTGCTTAAAAACATTTTAAAAAATTCAGTAATACACACACAATTGAGGGTACATATTTACAAGCACAGTTTAAAGAAGAATAAAATGACAATCCATGTACTCACCACTCAGCTTATGAAAAAATTTTTTACCAGAACCTTTGAAGTTTGCAGATACAACTATGGTTGATTTTTCAGGGTATTTTCCTTCTAGTATTGCTTTTCTACACATAGAGTGAACTGGATATTTCTTAAAGAAAAAAATAGTCACTTGAGGGTTCATTCACTGTTGACTAACACCCTGCAAATCTGTGGTCAGGCAAAGTCATGTTTTCATTTTGAAACTGAAACTGCCATAAGATTAATTTTAACTTCCCTACAAATCAGAAATGCCCAAGTTACTTTAATTTAATATGGTCATTTGCAGTAATATTTGTTATTGCTTGGGGAAGTACATATTCCTTAAGTAAATTTTCAAGACTCCATTATAAATCTTTTAAATCCTTAGACCACAGTTCATTCAGTCTGACATATTAAACGTGGAAACATGACTATAACACCGCAGGGGGAAAATGTCAAATTGCTGGTCCATGGAGACCAGTTTCAACCACAAGCTCAGGAAATTTACAGAATTGGCTGGAGCCCGGGCCGAGCCCACCCTGCACCTCACTCTTGGGCCAAACACCTGAGCCCAAGTGTCCTGCTGGGGCAAAACCACTTGGCTTCCGCCCGCTCTGGAGAACCCAGTGATGCAAGTGACCACTAGAAACTCGAGCCTCTCTCAGAAAAACCTGCAAGAATCCAAACTCTGAGATGCATGGCGTGGTTTGGTTGTTATTATAAGACTCTGAAGAGGCCGTGTAGTCCAGAGGCCGGAGTTGTGTGTCAGGAGGCTCGTTTTGGGGAGAAGAAGCGGGTGGCCTCTGGAAGTCCCAATGCTCCCCCCAACCCCCGGTCTGGCCCTGGTTTTTCTACTTGTTAAAACTGAGGAGTTTTGGTTTTATGGGTATAAGAAATATATCACCCCTATGTTCCTTCCCAGCTCCAACAGTCAATGATTCCCGCAGGCCGTGTTTCCCAAACTTTTTTTGACCTCAATCCATTATAAGAAAGCCTGTACACACATATGTATAATTAGGTCCGCAATCTGCAATTTTGAAATCTCTAGAGCTCTGAAAATTGGAAAGTTTCTTATGTTTGACAGCAAAACTCACGGGGGGACCAACCCTGACGTAAACTACTTAAAGGCTATTTACACACTTTATTTATTGTATTTAGTGTGAATATTTATATGCTTCACTGCACAAACATCAGTGTGTTTGATTACAGGGGGCTGCCCTGGACCCTGTACGGAGAGTTATGTAATAGGCAGTATTTGCACCATATTGTCTTTCTGAAATTAGAACTATGACTTGTGAAACATATCTGGGCGCAAAGACAAAGAATTTTTATGTAAACATCTGAAACAAAAATTTCTTGAAACAATCCTTACTACCTGCGATATACTCTGATATTTTTCTATTCTATTTGATTTTAACAAACTATCCTGGTCATGACCACCACACTAATTTCTTGACCTACTAATAGGTCATGGCCTGCAGTTTGAAAATATCAGTGTAGCAGTTAAGAGGTGGGCTTTGTAGGCAGACTATTTAGATGCTAATTTCTCCTCTATATTCTCCAGCTGTGTGACCTTGGGCACGTTACCTAACCTCTCTGTGCCTCAGTTTTCTTACCTATAAATGGTGAAAATAAGGGCTATCTTACAGAGTTGTGAAGATGAAGTGAATTAATACATGTAAAGCACTTGGAATAGGGTCTGGCACTGGGTGTTTGACAAATGTCATGTGAACGACTCTTGTTCTGGAAATCCTAACTCACAAACCTTTCATTCTGACGCTTAACGTCAGCAGTTTGGTTACTTCTGAGCTGCACTACTGAGTATTAGAATAAGTATTGCCATCATGAGTTCTGCTGATTCTGAAAGCAACAAGCCACCTTCACTGATTCTGCAGGCATTGATTGATTAAATTACTGCTTCAATCACAGGCAAATTTGAAAAAGGTAGCTACAGTAGCTGGAATACAAACAGATGGTTCCTCTCCTTAGGGACAACATGCTGGGAGGTGGAGCATCTATAAAACCACACACCTTTACTTCTCTGCCTTGATTTCTTGAGAAGAACCCAATTGTAGTAGAAGACTTTTCTAGCAGGACAGGCAACAGGAGCACAGCTACTTGATGGAAAGATGTTTTTCTATGCAGTTATAGGCTGCCCTCTACTTGGGAGATTCATAAAGTCGCACAAGGCTCAGATGTGGTCCACAACCAGACCTCTGTACAAAGTACCACATCCAACTGCTTCATTTGAAGCTCAAAAGCTTTGATCTGCCTTTTCAATGGCCCTTTGGGCATTGCCATGTTTTGGTGAAAACCAGTTTGTAAAACCAAGAAAGCTTTTGAGGAAAGCTGCTAGGAGCTGGCAGATAGACCACAGTTCTAAACACTCTCAAATCTGCTAACTCATCGCTCCGGACAGTGGGATCCTCTGACCTGACAAGGACAACAATCGATCTTTCCAGTGGAGAGTACCTTAGGGATTTTCCTTTTCTCCAACTACTACGATGCGCTATCCAGGACAAGGATGGACAGAAAGCCAGTAAGGAAGCAGAGTGATCCGTAAGACATTCGAATAGAGGCTATGGGAATAACGGCACATTTCAGCATGTGATCATGTGTGGTCCACATGTCAGAGGATCTGGCTGTTCTAGGTCTCAAAGTAATGATGGCTTTCAGAACACACATCTGCTAATAAATTCATGGGGCGGCCACTCTCATTTTAGCAACTTAAAGCCACAGTGAGGTTGAGGGGTGTTTGGTTAGAACAGCTGGCCAGTGAAACATGACCTGCTGGCAGCAAGTGGAGTGACTGCTTGTCTGCGCCCCTTCATTAAGAGAAGGGCCTTTCCTGGTGATCAGGGAACTTAATAAATGTTCTTTTCAAAGACAAAAGACAATTTGGATTCCCAAGTAACATTAATTTCAGAAAGTTTCTAGTAATGTTTTGAACAATCATATGTTTCATTTCTCATCCCAGAGCTATTTTTGCCTTCACAATCTGAGGCCTATGGGGTGGATTTTGAAGCTTCATAAAATTTTTCACAGTGTCACCAAAACTCAGAGCCTCTTTTAATACACTGCTGTTAAAAATTTAATGCAAAATAATAAAACTAAAAGAAGCACCAGGAAAAAACCCACACCATCTGATCAGATCAGTTTGGCACTTAACTTGTGAGGGGTTTGTGTGTTTGTGTGTGTGAGATTTTCATCTGATATTCACATGGGTTGTGGGCATAATTTGTGAAGCACCACCAATGAATTAGATTTTGTTCTTGGGTACCAAACCAAAACCAACAGATTTATTGCATTAAGTGAGACACCTTTTTTCTTCCTCCCTTTTCTTTACTAAGTTTACATGTGATACATACAGGAGGATATAGTTCCTGGACTTTGAGGAGTAGTTCCAGTCTAATTTGCACAAAATAAATTAACACCAGGGCAAGCCAATTTCATATCAGACATTGTAGCTAGTTTATTAAGAGTTCACCTTATTTTTGGGGACAGGGAGAGGAGAAAAGAGAAGGACATAAGAAAAAAGAGAAGAGGTGATCTTCCTCTTAACTACTCTCTTGACAACTATATTTTCTTTCTTTTTTTTTTTTTTTTTAAGGGCAGCTATAGTATAGCTTGAGTATTCTAAAACGTTAAAAAATATTTATTTAGGGACCTCCCTGGTGGCGCAGTGGTTAAGAATCCGCCTGCCAATGCAGGGGACACGGGTCGAGCCCTGGTCCAGGAAGATCCCACATGCTGTGGAGCAACTAAGCCCGTGCGCCACAACTACTGAGCCCGTGCGCCTAGAGCCCGTGCTCCGCAACAAGAGAAGCCACCACAATGAGAAGCCCGCACACTGCAATGAAGAGTAGCCCCTGCTCACCGCAACTAGAGAAAGCCCGCGCGCGGCAACGACCCAACCCAGCCAAAAATAAGTAAATAAATAAATAAATTTATTTAATAACTAACACTCGGTTGCCCATTTCTATTGCCAAGTGGTATACCTTATCTAACTATCACCTACCATCACCAGCCTCTCATTAAAAAGAAAAAGCCACTGTAACATAAAATATAGGAAGGACATAATCCTGGAATAAAATAATCCTTTCATGAGAAAGACTGTCCTTTATTCTGAGATTATGATAACAATAGAACAAGAGAAGAATAAATGTACTTAAACTTTTTTGAGATGCAGAGGAGCTACAATATAAAATTTAATTTTATTATTTTGTAATCACATCATATGTACATTGTAATATACTGTTTATAATAATATGTTGCTTATAATTATTCTCTAGATACAAGTTATTAAAAATATCCAACTTTATTTTCTATCATGGCCATTGCTCAAAATTCAGTTTCAAGGAATGTTGACTAAAATGGAACTATTAAATTTAGCAGGAATCATTTGCAATATGCCGCAAACTGAAAGAAGCCAAATACATGAGCACCCAAACCCGGGGGCGTCTCCTTTCCCAGAGCTTGGAGAAAGAACACACAGAGGGGCGGTGGGTGCTGCATACCCCTGCCCGTGGGCCCCATACACCCTAGGCAACTTGGAGGCTGCAGACCAACAGAAACACCCTTACGAACAGCATCATTCAAAGACTAGTAGCTGTCTGTGAAGAGTACTTAAGAATTACTTTTTTTTAAAAACCGATAATCTCTTTCCCGGAATTTTAGCACTCAAATGAAATTCATGCATGGCGGCTAAATAACTGCAGTAATGAACAAAATCCCATCCCTGAATACCATTACTTTGTATATTCCCAATAAATACTGGGTATTTTCTCACAACGAAGGAATAATACAGTTAATCTACCTTAATGGCATCTCTGGTTCAGGTTCCAGCAATCGCTACTTAAAGCCACAGGTCAGCGTAAATTATCAGTGAAGCAATTAATTTTGATTTACTTTAGCCCGAATAGAGTAAACCGTGGTCTCTTTCATCGTCAATGCCAAGAATAAAAACCACTTCTGAAAACGAAGCCCACAAATCTCTAGTTTGACGGCCAACTGGAATATCCCTCTGTTGGCAACTCTCTATCATCCTTTCCATTCCTTTTCTACTTTCATCGAATTGGAAATAACTATGGCTATTTCTTCCACATGGTTTTCATTGCTAATTTGACATCCGTGTAAAAACCAATGAACAAAACAAAGAAGCTGTATTTTATGAGGTTTTGTGGTACAAAACTACAAATAGCTTTTGAGTTTCCTTGTTTTGCCTCCTCTGGAAGTAAATTAAATGAGTTATTTGAGGTTTCCATGTAAACTGCTAATGAGATGATGCATAACTCTCCTCATAAGCTGGGAAAAGTTTAAAAACTAAAGAAAAAAAAAATTGGATTTTGGTCTCCGGAGTTTTAGTTCCAGTATCATTAACAGCTGTGAACACAGCTTGGTTGAAAGTCGAGCTTCTGGGGGCAAACTCCTGATTTAGGTATTCAAGCTTAGGCAAATTATTTACCCTCTCTCGTCTTGGGATCCTCATTTATAAAACAGAGGTAACCCTAACACCTACCTCATGGGGGTTATTGTCACGATAAAGGCATGAAAAACACTTGGCTCAGCATAATACTGCACATATGTCAGAAGGCTGCTCAGAGTCTTGGTATTTCCATGGGTGTTGGCCCTATGCCCCTGACTCTCACCCAGGAATTATGTTAAAAATGTAACAGCCATCTGACTGGATAATTCTTATGTAAGAGGTCATTTGTGCGGGGAACCTATGCAGTCCAGTCTACCTAAGATGGACTTAGACAGAAATCTAAGTCTGGGGTCAAAAGTCTCTGTTTCCAAAGAAAAGCACTTCTCTGATGCTGCCATGACCAATCCACTTAGGTTGGCTCTTCTGACCAAGTGGGCTGGGTGACAGTCAACATTTAGTTAAGACAAGTGACTTGGAGTGAATCTAGAGCCAGGCGATGGGGTGAACTGGAGGACTCTGGCTACGGAAACTTTGGGTTGAGAAAGAGGAGAGGAAGCATGTGAGATGGAAGAGGACTCTCAATGTCAGAGGAGATCTCACACATGTAGGGCTTGTTTATGCCAAGGATGGCACGCACAGGGTCTCCAGTGCCACTTATAATCCACTCAGCCCATGAGAGCCATTGCAGCTCCATCCCAGCCCTTTTCCCTGTGCTGCTTATGGATTCAGCCTTAGAATCTTCCTTTTCACCAGCCCTAGGTTGCCACTATCCACTGATTAAGGTGACGCGTAAGTTGAAAGTTTGTGCCATCTCTGACTTACACATTTACCCCAATATCCACTGATATTTCCACTAATATTTCAACTAATATTCCACCCGAGGCATATTCTAACTCAGTTGGTACATGCATTATCCATCCTCAGAGAAGCAGGGAGCAACGATGGCAGACAATACACTTGATAGCTGAGAGAAAGTTGACTTTGTCCAAGACGAGAACTGTCCCCAAGCGAGGCAAGGATATTCAGCACACATTCAGATAACTGCATGCATTCATGAATACAATTACAGGGCCAACTCCTCATTCAAATTTATTTTTGTGTATATGTGACTCACTTATATACAGAGTAGCAGTCAGAAGAGCATTGTTTGGGAACAGGGTGGAGACAGCAGCATTTTCTTCTTAAATGGATTAATCCACTTAGGCAGTGAAACTATTTTGGGGGGCAAAGTCAGCTCTATACATGGGTTGTGCCTTTACAAAGTATATGCCTGTGGGCATCACAAGCTTACAGACCTCCAGTTTCATGGGCCTTGGAAGCTGATTATTTTTCCAAGTGATTTTTCTTTCCTTTTGTTGCAAGAGTTCAGTTAAGCTGCTTCTGGACTAAAGTGTCTGGTGTTCCCTGTTTTCCAGGAGGTTTGCACCTGATAAATGCATTTAGGTATTGGATTCTTCAGATAAGTACACACACATTTGAGGACTGAATAATCATTTTTTAAAAAATCAAAGGGATATGAACGTCCAAGTCTCTTCTTCCTGCTTGACTTAACCCAAGGAGTTTGTGAATGCTAAAGATATTTGACAAGCTATAAACTGTGAGTAAATGCTGGGGGTGAAGAGGATGAGGGGGTTGAGGATGGTGATTATTTAAATTTTTTATTAGAGATAATTTCAAAAACACACAAAACTAGAGAGGTTAGTGTGATGAACTGCCATGTTACCAACATTTTGCATCTTGGTTAAACTTTCTCCCCTCTTCCCTTTTTAGGCCATGATTATTATCCTTCACATATTTCTTATCATCCTGTGTTCATCTGATCACTTGAAAAATATATAGGGATAAAATAAATGGCAGAAGAATAAGGGAGAAGGCAAGAGAGAAGAGAGAAAAAAAAATTTCAACATAGTCCCTGGGAAATACCTAATGAAGATTCAAAACTGAGTAAGATGGTTAGTGGCATAACTGCAGGGTCTCCCTCTGACATAGACACAGCTAAACTATAATGTCTGCAAAATTTGAGCACTGTTATACAGAGTATATACTGTTGAATGACACACCAAAGGTTTATTAATATGGAAGGTCTGAACCAATGGCTCCCAACTCTCAGCTATGGGGGACCCATTACAGTGTTGAATGGTGCACTGCTTTGAATATCATAATGGTACTGCTGGGGTCCTTTAAATTTTGGGGGAAAAAGGAATAATACAAAATTACTAGTCAGTACTGCTTCAAAATTAATTTGTATTTTACAAGATCCCCTAATCACCTTTCCCCCATATGTTCCATCCCAAACAGGGACTTTACAGGTTATTTTGAAAAAAAAAAAAATTCAGGGTATGTGTGTGGGTACGTGTTTAAAGTTTTCAAGAATGTCGCTGTATTTAACTGCTAATGAAGTGTTTCTTGGAGGGGCTTCCAGACCTTCAGTGGATTTACAATGAGCAGTCTTTATTTGCATGCCAAAAGCGTGCACTAATCCTCAGCATCAGCTGGTTCCCAGAAATACATGTGCCCCCCAAATCCTGTTTATCCTGCTGGTTTATTTAGCAAAGCTTTTCTTCACAGAGAGCACAGGCCTCCATTTCAGGCTGAACAACCTGCTTATTCCAAATCCCTAATTAATGTAATTAAAGCTTTAATGGACTGCAGCCAGGATATAAACCACACAACCCCCCTTTTAAACTTGTTGCTTGATGAGTGTGCAGGACTGGTCCATGGCAGAGGGCTTCCTGTGTGAGGACTGAGGCCCTGCTCTCCCAGAAGGCCCTGGACACCTCTCACCCAATGCCCAGGCCATTTCTGATGCCCAGGGAAGTCGTTCGTCAGGTTCACGCTCACAAACCGAACTGCCCCCCACCCCTCTGGTGTTCACCGAAGCAAGCGGGTTCTCTCTAAACATTCCTACACATGCTAGTCTCTTGGGGATTTTTCTACTGCCATTATGCCCTGGGAAACAAGGCTAATGTCCTAACTAAAATACTGAATACTTCCCAGCAACCTAGGAGAATCTTGTTAGATCCTGCAGAGCCCTCTTGTATTAACCCACCTGCAGAGAATCGCTCAGAACCTTTCCGATAACCAAACCCCAAAGGTCTACAGTTTAAACCCAGAGTGCCTTCAGGTGTTCCTACAAAGTGCAAACTGAGCCATAATGGCTCTGGTGAGTTCACATCATCTAAGCTTCAGATGGATATCTGGAAGTTAATACTGGAGAAGGGAAGAGGATTTACAATTAAAAAAAAGCCTTTTCAGTATGTACTAAGCTAGATGTCTTCTATTACCTTACTGAATCCTCACAACCACCTCGTCAGGGGTTATTATCGGTCCCATTTTACAGATGACAAAATTGAATCTCAGAGACATCAGGTAGTTTGCCCAAGGACGCACTAAATGCTAATAAAATGCTGCGGGAAAGACATAAGCAAAAACGCTCAAGATCTGTGATGCCCAATCCAACAGCCATTAGCCTATGAGGCTACTGTGCACTTGAAATGTAGCTAGTGTGACTGAGGAACTGAATTTTTGATTTTATTTAATTTTAATTAATTTAAACCTAAACAGCCACATGTGGCTAGTGGCAACCATATTGGATAGCATGGAAATGGAATGTTTCCATCATCACAGAAAGTTCTGTTGGACGGTGCTGTTATAGCTGATGAAAGTTCAGTTCTGGATATGCTGGGTTTGAAATGGTGGTGCGACATCCAAGGGGGATAAACAAACAGGTAAGCAACCTAGACTTGGGAGTCATCCACCCAGAGAGGAAAGCAGGAGGGCACGCAGGGAGGGAGAGCAGGGACAAGGGTTGAGAAGAGAAACTGGGGGTGGCGGTGGAGAATGCCTACATTTTAGCCAGCAGGAGGAAGAGGAGCCCCCAAAATCACTGAAAAATGGAGTTCTTATACTTTTTTCAGGCTTAATAATTTATTTCTCCTCTTACACTTTTAGATAAGCATTTGGGGAACAAATATTTTGCTTAAGATTGAAGATCTACTTTTTATAATAAAAAAAGTACATGTATTTACTGTTTACATGACTGTTTGGTGCAAAGATATCTTCCCTTTGAAAGGTATGATATTTATGCCCTCCAGCTCAGAGCCGGGTACACTATGTGCAGAAAAATGTTAGCCCAAGACACAGCATCCCATGGCTTTGATGCAACGTGCAGGAAGTGGTTCAAATTCAATTGCAAACTGTCCACAAACTCCCTTAATAATGAGACCCCAACAACTTGTTGAAATAAAAGCTCTGATGCAGCTCCCTGCTGCGAAGGGTACTTCACGATGATTTTCACTTAAACCTCCCCTTTCAGTTGCCTGGGGGAAGTCTTCATGAATTTATCTGATCCTGTATTTCTTACTGTGTGATCAAAGTTATCCAGAGAAAAAGTCTAATTCTTTTCCTCGTTGGGAATGAAAAGTTCGCTCACAATGCCTTTACAGTAAGGAGTTTCACTTTGGTAAGATCTGAGACCAAACTCTCTTTTCCTTTGGTGAGAAAGATCTTGGGCCAGTCTACCCCATGCTCTTTATCCTAGTGTCTGGAGCACCCACTGACTTCAAAAGGGAATTTCCTACCCACCCCTGTAGATGGAGGTGGGTGATGCACAGAGGGAGGAAGGAGAGGGGGCAATGAGAAAGGTACGAGCAAGGCGATAAAGGAGCCTGCTAAGGTTAAGGTTAAAATTAAAACACAAACCTTGAAATTTAGAGTTCTGAAAAGCCCATTAAAAGATTTCCAACTTATGGGCTTCCCTGGTGGCGCAGAGGTTGAGAATCTGCCTGCCAATGCAGGGGACATGGGTTCGAGCCCTGGTCTGGGAAGGTCCCACATGCCGCGGAGCAACTGGGCCCGTGAGCCACAACTACTGAGCCTGTGCGTCTGGAGCCTGTGCTCCGCAACGAGAGAGGCCGCGATAGTGGGGGGCCCACGCGCCACAATGAAGAGTGGCCCCCGCTTGCCGCAACTAGAGAAAGCCCTTGCACAGAAACGAAGACCCAACACAGCCAAAAAATAAATAAATAAATTTAAAAAAAAAAGAAAAGATAGAAAACAAATATAGATGACAAAAAAAAAAAAAAAAATTTCCAACTTTTTCCTCTGTATAATTACAATGGGGCTTTGGTGACTACTCACTGCGCCAAGTGGCCCTAAAGCACACAACGCAAAATTGGGGAGAGAGGAATTCTGGGGATTAAAATGCAAGAAGCATGCAAACAGAATGCCAGGGTTGCCTATTAAAATGGGGAAAAGACTGGAGGATGCCAAAATGAAGCTCCCATTCTCCCCACCCTTGCTTCTGATTGTCCTAGGTAGTGTTTGCAACCACAGTGCTGAATTTACATACAGCCGACTTTCGCCTCATTTATGCAATTAACCACAGTTTCTCTGTGTGTGCATCACTCCCTGGGAGAACATGAAGAATCTGCAAGGAGATGTTATCTCTTTCAGGATAACTGGGAGCCATTTAGTGGGTAATTCACTGAATGGAACCCCAGTGCCTTTGAAAGAGTTGATTCATCTCCTGAGGGGCCTTGAGAATGTGCCTCATCAGGCCTAATGGAACCAAAGGGACGTCATTACAGAAGAGCTTGTATTATTTTCCTTTTTTTTTTTTGTAACCAAATTGACTTTTTCTGATCTTTTTAATTTTAATTTTCTTAAGAGTGCATTGTTAAGAAAAAACAAAAACCAGAATAAGGCCGCACCTTTCGGGCAAGTAGGACTGGGAAGAGAATGTTCTTTTCTAAGGCCTGGCTTATCTCGCTTTCTGCCTGTGGGTGGAGGAGGGACGTGGACAGGGAGACCCCGTCGTGAACAGTGCTGGGTGGGCCAGGCCTGGGCAACCTCCAAGGGGCCTTCAGGATGCTAGACGGTGGGCACATTTACTGCTCTAAAGATGGAAACCACTTGTCCCCTTCAGGCTGCATCAGAGCTCAGCTCAAACCCTTCCTTCCCCTTCATCTCCTGCCCTGATTGAAATTTCCAGAGGAAGAAATTCCAGCCCACCCATGGGAGCCCTTCCAGATGCCCCATTCCTCTTATATGCAAGCAAAGAGATAATTTGGCCACTTAAATTCTGACCTGCCCTCATTTTACTATAACTGAAGCCTAATTTCTCTCATTCATTCTTGGTGAGGTTCTGACTCAGCAAGGGCTGTGGTGCAGAGAGACCACGGTGGGAACTGCAGACAAGACCCACATCCAGCTCTACCACATGCTAATCACATGCCTGTGATCAAATTTTTAAGCTCTCTGGGTTTTGGTTCTCTTATCTGTAAAATGGGGGTATGATTTACTCATTTCTTTCTTTCTGCCAGCTCTGGAAGAATGCAAGGTGGCTCTCCGGGATCCATAAAAGTACAATAAAATAGAATGACTGATAAGAAGGGCAGAAGAAGTAGGACAGACACGAGGCTGGGGACATAGCAGAGAGGCAGGGATGGGGCTAAAACAAATGGGGCTGAGAATGTCTGCTGACATAGTTGCCATGTGGGTTGAATGTTCCTGAAAATCCTTGTAAGTTGGAAAACTGTGAATGAATGTAGGGAATTGCTCCCAACATTTGCAGCAGCTACTGAGCCCAGGACTATGTGTGCTGTAATTCTACTTAACAAGTATGTATGGAGGTACAAGGGCTGAGGGAGACGTGGAGAGGAGGAAGCCAGCAGCCTGGTGGGGGTACCTAGGGGACAGCGCCAGTGACTCTCCAGCAGAACGTGGCGAGCACGTCAGGAGCAGGATGAGGCTTCAAGCAGAGGCTGTGTAAGGTTGGGCCAGGGTCCTGGGTATTGAGAACTGTGTGCAGGCACCCTCAGCGTCTGCTATGTCTGTATGAATTCTGTGTCCCCTCTGTTTCCAGACTGCATTTCCGACTCTCACGTGTTAATAAGATGACTGCCAGGAAAGCAGCACTCACATGTCTTACAAAAAAATGGAAAATCCTGCTCACCAGCTAAGGGTAAGAGGGGCATGTGGCCAACACTGACCTTGCCATTCTTACTCCGTCTCCCATAAAGATGTGCCACTGCTCAAAAACGACTGGATGATACTTTCATTTTCACACAGGGTTCTCTGAGCATCTTTAATACCTGTTCAACCTTGACTCCATCTCATGTTCAACATCCCCATAGAAAAGGGGCCTCTGGATTTCCCAAGACATGCACAGGGCTCACCTTCCTTTTAGAATCTCCCCATCCCAACCCCCGGTGTGCTAATGAAAACTATTTTATTTGTGGCAGTAACCAGAGTGCCATTTACTTTAAAAATTTTAGCTGGTGAAGAAATGGGCCCTAGCTCTTAAAAGCAAGGATTACACTAGCCTCGGTAACCAATGAGATGGGCAACCACCAGCCATTTTAGCTACAAACTTCTGTTAAGAGTTTACTATCAGGATGATCCCTTCGAGCAGGCCCTATTAAAAAAATAATCACCATCTGCTCGACTCCCTTCTTTTTTATTAAACTGGTCATTAATTACTGGTAACAACTAATTTCATCTGGATTTTATTGAGTAATTATAAAATAAACAGGGGAGGATATCAAGCTTCCTGCCTTGCTGAGGGCAGGAATTCTTTATAATGCTATGTTTCAAAAGGGGGCTGTAATAAACCACCAAGTTCCATTTAATATGGTAATTACAATTCTCAAAATTCATCCTTCCTGTGGTTAACGAGTGCCTTCTTTCAGGTTAGCTCAGCCTGACTTCAGCTTGGGTCATTAAATAGCAAACTAGTTTTCACCCACTGGTAACAACAGATCTTTCATGGCTTATTGCCTAATTAATTGAGGTGCATAATTTGATCGCTATAACTTTTTTAAAATTTCATATTCCAGGTATCACATAGCAGTATGCTATTATTGTAGCGTAATTTAAAGTGGACTGAGTTTTAGGGTTTTGACTAGAATAGGTTCATTATCCTGGATAAGGTAAAGTGCAAAGTTTTACCAATGTTTTTCAACTACAACATTTAGGTTAAAACATTTGCAACAAGTCATTAATTTAATAACGTGCTCATCCAAAACAAATCATAACTCATTTCTTTTTACTGCAAAAGTAATTGAGTAATGAATAATGAAAATCACCCCACTGAAAAGGGCAGTAAATATGTTGACTTTATTATTAATACTCAGTTTTGGTTAATAAGGCAGCTATTAAATTTCAAACATGATGGACTTGATTTATTGACTTATTCAAGATAACAGTGAAATATTATCTAGTAAATACCAGGGTTCTTGCAAGAGAAGATCTGATCATGAAATAAATGAATTCAACTGAAATTTCAGCTCACATTTTTAACTATTCAACCTCAAACCTCTTACCCCTGTATCTCACATGTTCCTTAAAAGAGTTTTAATTGTGTGTGTGCAGGTGCACACACGCATGTGTGTGAGAGAGGTGGGGAAGGGCCCTAAGACAGCTTTCCACAGTACTCTGCACCCTGGTGAACTGGAATTCTCTGGTGAGTCAGTACTGGTTTGGTCACTCTTAGACTACCCAAAAGGAGTTCATAATAAAATACCAAGAAGATATTAGTTACACCTAAAAGGTGGTCTGTAGCCTAAGACTCAAACACAACATTTCAGTGACGGTTCAGGAGAAAGAGAAAAAAAACTCATTAAATGTAAAGGGCACTAGTTGAATGTGTTTTTTAAACTCCTGTAAATAGAATTACAGTTGATTCTTCAGTTATTCACAGCAGTTATGTTCTATAAAGTTGCTGCAAACACTGAACTAGTGAAAATGGAGCCACTGTGTCGCAAGTACTGATTCTAAGTTTACAAAGAAATTTTAGTGAGTAGGCAAATTCGCAAATACAGAATCTGCAAATGATGAGGACTGACTGTACCTTATACCACAAACTTATACTATGCATTCACCCATGTATTACATTTGCTTATCTGCTGTAATTCTCTTCACTTATAGGACAACCTCAGCCCTATTATAAGCCTTTTAAGCAATGGCATGGCCCAGAACATACATACTTTATTTAGCAAAGCCTGAAAAATTTCTGGGAATCACTAACTTTCAGAAGAATTGGAATAGTAGTTAAAGTTTCAAGTCATATATATTTTGAGGACATTTCATGTTCTTGTCAAACATTTTCTTATTTATCTGCATATTTCAGAGAAGGGCTTCATTTCACACTAAGAGACATTAAGTAACATCCTGGTTTGTCTAGCTCTAACTCAACAGTGACTCTTTTTTTTTTTTAAATTAATTTATTTATTTATCTATTTTTGGCTGTGTTGGGTCTTCGTTGCTGCGTGTGGGCTTTCCTAGTTGCGGCGAGCGGGGGCTACTCTTCGTTGTAGTGCGCGGGCTTCTCATTGCAGTAGCTTCTCTTGTTGTGGAACACGGGCTCTAGGCGGGTGGCTTCAGTAGTTGTGGCACACGGGCTCAGTAGTTGTGGCTCGCGGGCTCTAGAGTGCAGGCTCAGTAGTTGTGGCGCACGGGCTTAGTCGCTCCATAGCATGTGGGACCTTCCTGGACCAGGGCTTGAACCCATGTCCCCTGCATTGGCAGGCGGATTCTTAACCACTGCACCACCAGGGAAGCCCAAAGATGACATTTTTGATATAAAAGATTCAACAAAAGATTTCTTGCCTGTTACCTTCATGGGAAGGATAGTCAGAACTTAACCTTATGGGTAATGTGTGAGACCTCTATCTAGAAGAGTTGAAATTCAATTAAAACGTTTTAGTTGTTATATGAGCATCTGGGCCAGAGATCACAAAATGATGGCCTACAGGATGCTGACTCGAGACTAAAAAATGAGATTTGACGTGGCAATCCAGATTTCCAAATTCTTTTAGAAAATTAGCAGCTTTGGCATCACTGGGCCTGAATTCTTACACAGCAATGAGCTGAAAGCAGAGAAGCAACCTGCCTCCCACATAAGGGGCGTGGGCTCTCAAATTCACCCCCTAGTTTTCTAGTACCCAGCACGCTCCACTCATTTACATCATCTGGCTGATATTCTTAAGCACCTAAGTTTCCTACCCTTTGCCTAGACGTGCGAAAAACTTCAACAACATGTTCAACAAATATTTATTAGATGGTCTGGCTTTCTGAAAATAGCCAGCTAAGCCTCCCTCCAATTTGGAGAACTTGAACTAGGTAAGAAAATCAATCTAAACAAACAAAAAGGCCACCAACAGATCAGCAATTCTCAGTGAGGGAAGGGAAGAGATGAAGTTTAAAAATGTACCAGAAGGATTTTGGTTGGCAAGGGCGGATACAAATGGGATTCCTCCATGAGGGAGCTGCACGTGTGCATGAGTGTGCAGGGGGCGGTGGGCAGACCTAAGGTAAAGAGCCACGATATGAATTGGTATTTGTAGGATGCACTGACTGTGAGAATATCACTTTAATTATTTGGCCAGGAAGAACTGGATTCACTTTGGGAAGGATTTTTCTTAGCAGTATGGACAGGGAGGGCCTCTTACTTTGTTACATGCCTTTTTAAAAAATATACTAAGATCGAAAGAGACTTACAGACACAGAAAACAAACTTATGGTTACCAAAGGGGAAAGGAGGATGGGGGTGGGATAAAGGAGGATGGGGGTGGGATAAATTAGGAGGCTGGGATTAACATATACACACTACTGTGTATAAAAAAACCAACAAGGGCCTACTATACAACACAGGGAACTCTACTCAGTGTTATGTAATAACCTATGAGGGAAAAGAATCTGAAAAAGAATATATATATATGTATGTATGTATAACTGAATCACAGTGTTGTGCACCTGAAACTTACACAATATTGTAAATCAACTATACTTCAATAAAGAAATTGTTTTTAATATACTAAGATCCTGTGATGGGTTTTGAATGGCATTAAATAGTCCTTCAGGGGAGAGGAGAAGAGGGCGGAAGAGTAAGACACGGAGATCACCTTCCTCCCCACAGATACATCAGAAATACATCTACACGTGGAACTGCTCCTATAGAACACCCACTGAACGCTGGCAGAAGACCTCAGACCTCCCAAAAGGCAAGAAACTCCCCAAGTACCTGGGTAGGGCAAAAGAAAAAAGAAAAAACAGAGACAAAAAATAGGGACGGGACCTGCACCAGTGGGAGGGAGCTGTGAAGGAGGAAAGGTTTCCACACACTAGGAAGCCCCTTTGCGGGCGGAGACTGCGGGTGGCAGACTGGGGAAGCTTCGGAGCCACGGAGGAGGGCGCAGCCACAGGGGTGCGGAGGGCAAAGCGGAGAGATTCCCGCACAGAGGATCGGGGTCGACCAGCACTCAGCAGCCCGAGAGGCTTGTCTGCTCACACGCCGGGGCGGGCGGGGCTGGGAGCTGAGGCTCGGGCTTCGGTCAGATCCCGGGGAGAGGACTGGGGTTAGCGGCATGAACACAGCCTGAAGGGGTGAGCGCACCACAGCTAGCCGGGAGGGAGTCCGGGAAAAGGTCTGTAGCTGCTGAACAGGCAAGAGACTTTTTCTTGCCTCTTTGTTTCATGGTGCGCGAGGAGAGGGGATTCAGAGCGCCGCCTAAACGAGCTCCAGAGATGGGCGCAAGCCGCGGCCATCAGCGCGGACCCCAGAGATGGGCATGAGACGCTAAGGCTGCTGCTGCTGCCACCAAGAAGCATGTGTGCAAGCACATGTCACTCTACACACCGCCCCTCCCGGGAGCCTGTGCAGCCCCCGCCACTGCCAGGGTCCCGTGATCCAGGGACAACTTCCCCAGGAGAACGCACGGTGTGCCTCAGGCTGCTGCAACGTCACGCCGGCCTCTGCCGCCCCAAGCTTGCCCCGAATCCGTACCCCTCCCTCCCCCCGGCCTGAGTGAGCCAGAGCCCCTGAAGCAGCTGCTCCTTTAACCCCGTCCTGTCTGAGCGAAGAACAGATGCCCTCAGGCTACCTACACGCAGAGGCGGATCCAAATCCAAAGCTGAACCCCGGGAGCTGTGCCAACAAAGAAGAGAAAGGGAAATCTCCCCCAGCAGCCTCAGAAGCAGCGGATTAAAGCTCCACAATCAACTTGATGTACCCTGCATCTGTGGAATACCTGAATAGACAACGAATCATCCCAAATTGAGGAGGTGGACTTTGGGAGCAAGATATATTATTTTTTCCCCTTTTCCTCTTTTTGTGAGTGTGTATGTCTATGCTTCTGTGTGAGATTTTGTCTGTATAGCTTTGCTTTCACCATTTGTCCTAGGGTTCTGTCCATCCATTTTTATTTGTTTTTTTGTTTTTTTTACTTAAAAAAACTTTTTTCTTAATAATTATTTTTTATTTTAATAACTTTATTTTATCTTTATTTTGTTTTATTTTATCCTCTTTCTTTCTTTCTTTCTTTCTATTTTTTCTCCCTTTTATTCTGAGCCATGTGGATGAAAGACTCTTGGTGCTCCAGCCAGGCATCAGGGCTGTGCCTCTGAGGTGGGAGAGGCAACTTCAGGACACTGGTCCACAAGAGACCTCCCAGCTCCACCTAATACCAAATGGCAAAAATCTCCCAGAGATCTCTATCTCAACACCAAGACCCAGCTTCACTCAACGACCAGCAAGCTACAGTGCTGGAGACCCTAGGCCAAACAACTAGCAAGACAAGAACACAGCCCCATCCATTAGCAGAGAGGCTGCCTAAAATCATAATAAGGCCACAGACACCCCAAAACACACCACCAGATGTGGACCTGCCCACCAGAAAGACAAGATCCAGCCTCATCCACCAGAACTCAGGCACTAGTTCCCTCCACCAGGAAGCCTACACAACCCACTGAACCAACCTTAGCCACTGGGGACAGACACAAAAACAATGGGAACTACGAACCTGCAGCCTGTGAAAAGGAGACCCCAAACACAGTAACATAAGCAAAATGAGAAGACAGAAAAACACACAGCAGATGAAGGAGCAAGGTAAAAACACACCAGACCTAACAAATGAAGAGGAAACAGGCAGTCTACCTGAAAAAGAATTCAGAATAATGATAGTAAAGATGATCCAAAATCTTGGAAATAGAATAGACAAAATGCAAGAAACATTTAACGAGGACCTAGAATAAGTAAAGAGGAAACAAGCAACGATGAACAACACAATAAATGAAATTAAAAATACTCTAGAAGGGATCAATAGCAGAATAACTGAGGCAGAAGAACGGATAAGTGACCTGGAAGATAAAATAGTGGAAATAACTACTGCAGAGCAGAATAAAGAAAAAAGAATGAAAAGAACTGAGGACAGTCTCAGAGACCTCTGGGACAACATTAAATGCACCAACATTCGAATTATAGGGGTCCCAGAAGAAGAAGATAAAAAGAAAGGGACTGAGAAAATATTTGAAGAGATTATAGTTGAAAACTTCCCTAATATGGGAAAGGAAATATTTAATCAAGTCCTGGAAGCACAGAGAGTCCCATACAGGATAAATCCAAGGAGAAACACGCCAAGACACATATTAATCAAACTATCAAATATTAAATATAAAGAAAACATATTAAAAGCAGCAAGGGAAAAACAACAAATAACATACAAGGGAATCCCCATAAGGTTAACAGCTGATCTTTCAGCAGAAACTCTGCAAGCCAGAAGGGAGTGGCAGGACATATTTAAAGGGATGAAGGAGAAAAACCTACAACCAAGATTAATCTACCCAGCAAGGATCTCATTTAGATTTGATGGAGAAATTAAAACCTTTACAGACAAGCAAAAGCTGAGAGAGTTCAGCACCACCAAACCAGCTTTACAACAAATGCTAAAGGAACTTCTCTAGGCAAGAAACACAAGTGAAGAAAACACCTACAATAACAAACCCAAAACATTTAAGAAAATGGTAATAGGAACATACATATCAATAATTACCTTAAATGTAAATGGATTAAATGCTCCCACCAAAAGACACAGACTGGCTGAATGGATACAAAAACAAGACCCGTATATATGCTGTCTACAAGAGACCCACTTCAGACCTAGGGACACATACAGACTGAAAGTGAGGGAATGGAAAAAGATATACCATGCAAATGGAAATCAAAAGAAAGCTGGAGTAGCAATTCTCATATCAGACAAAATAGACTTTAAAATAAAGACTATTACAAGAGACAAAGAAGGACACTACATAATGATCAAGGGATCAATCCAAGAAGAAGATACAACAATTGTAAATATTTATGCACCCAACATAGGAGCACCTCAGTACATAGGCAAATACTAACAGCCATAAAAGGGGAAATCGACAGTAACACAATCATAGTAGGGGACTTTAACACCCCACTTTCACCAATGGACAGATCATCCAAAATGAAAATAAATAAGGAAACACAAGCTTTAAATGATACATTAAACAAGATGGACTTAATTGATATTTATAGGACATTCCACCCAAAAACAACAGAATACACATTTTTCTCAAGTGCTCATGGAACATTCCCCAGGATAGATCATATCTTGGGTCACAAATCAAGCCTTGGTAAATTTAAGAAAATTGAAATCGTATCAAGTATCTTTTCTGACCACAACGCTATGAGACTAGATATCAATTACAGGAAAAGATCTGTAAAAAATACAAACACATGGAGGCTAAACAACACACTACTTAATAACCAAGTGGTCACTGAAGAAATCAAAGGGGAAATCAAAAAATAACTAGAAACAAATGACAATGGAGACACGACGACCCAAAACCTATGGGATGCAGCAAAAGCAGTTCTAAGAGGGAAGTTTATAGCAATACAATCCTACCTTAAGAAACAGGAAACATCTCAAATAAACAACCTAACCTTGCACCTAAAGCAATCAGAGAAAGAAGAACAAAAAAATCCCAAAGTTAGCAGAAGGAAAGAAATCATAAAGACCAGATCAGAAATAAATGAAAAAGAAATGAAGGAAACGACAGCAAAGATCAATAAAACTAAAAGCTGGTTCTTTGAGAAGATAAACAAAATTGATAAACCATTAGCCAGACTCATCAAGAAAAAAAGGGAGAAGACTCAAATCAACAGAATTAGAAATGAAAAAGGAGAAGAAACAACTGACACTGCAGAAATACAAACAATCATGAGAGATTACTACAAGCAACTCTATGCCAATAAAATGGACAACCGGGAAGAAGTGGACAAATTCTTAGAAATGCACAACCTGCCGAGACTGAACTAGGAAGAAATAGAAAATACGAACAGACCAATCACAAGCACTGAAATTGAAACTGTGATTAAAAATCTTCCAACAAACAAAAGCCCAGGACCAGATGGCTTCACAGGCGAATTCTATCAAACATTTAGAGAAGAGCTAACACCTATCCTTCTCAAACTCTTCCAAAATATTGGAGAGGGAGGAACACTCCCCAACTCATTCTACAAGGCCACCATCACCCTGATACCAAAACCAGACAAAGATGTCACAAAGAAAGAAAACTACAGGCCAATATCACTGATGAACATAGATGCAAAAATCCTCAACAAAATACTAGCAAACAGAATCCAACAGCACATTAAAAGGATCATACACCATGATCAAGTGGGGTTTATTCCAGGAATGCAAGGATTCTTCAATATACGCAAATCAATCAATGTGATACACCATATTAACAAATTGAAGGAGAAAAACCATATGATCATCTCAATAGATGCAGAGAAAGCTTTCGACAAAATTCAACACCCATTTATGATAAAAGCCCTGCAGAAAGTAGGCATAGAGGGAACTTTCCTCAACATAATAAAGGCCATATATGACAAACCCACAGCCAACATTGTCCTCAATGGTGAAAAACCGAAACCATTTCCACTAAGATCAGGAACAAGACAAGGTTGCCCACTCTCACCACTATTATTCAACATAGTTTTGGAAGTTTTAGCCACAGCAATCAGAGAAGAAAAAGAAATAAAAGGAATCCAAATCGGAAAAGAAGAAGTAAAACTGTCACTGTTTGCAGATGACATGATAGTATACATAGAGAATACTAAAGATGCTACCAGAAAACTACTAGAGCTAATCAATGAATTGGTAAAGTAGCAGGATACAAAATTAATGCACAGAAATCTTTTGCATTCCTATACACTAATGATGAAAAATCTGAAAGTGAAATTAAGGAAACACTCCCATTTACCATTGCAACAAAAAGAATAAAATATCTAGGAATAAACCTACCTAAGGAGACAAAAGACCTGTATGCAGAAAATTATAAGACACTGATGAAAGAAATTAAAGATGATACAAATAGATGGAGAGATATACCATGTTCTTAGATTGGAAGAATCAACATTGTGAAAATGACTCTACTACCCAAAGCAATCTACAGATTCAGTGCAATCCCTATCAAACTGGCATTTTTCACAGAACTAGAACAAAAAATTTCACAATATGTATGGAAACACAAAAGACCCCGAATAGCCAAAGCAATCTTGAGAACGAAAAATGGAGCTGGAGGAATCAGGCTCCCTGACTTCAGACTATACTACAAAGCTACAGTAATCAAGACAGTATGGTACTGGCACAAAAACAGAAATATAGATCAATGGAACAGGATAGAAAGCCCAGAGATAAACCCACACACATATGGTCACCTTATCTTTGATAAAAGAGGCAAGCATATACAGTGGAGAAAAGACAGCCTCTTCAATAAGTGGTGCTGGGAAAACTGGACAGGTACATGTAAAAGTATGAAATTAGAACACTCCCTAACACCATACACAGAAATAAACTCAAAATGTATTAAAGACCTAAATGTAAGGCCAGACACTATAAAACTCTTAGAGGAAAACATAGGCAGAACACTCTATGACATAAATCACAGCAATATCCTTTTTGACCCAGCTCCTAGAGAAATGGAAATAAAAACAAAAATAAACAAATGGGACCTAATGAAACTTAAAAGCTTTTGCACAGCAAAGGAAACCATAAACAAGACCAAGAGACAAACCTCAGAATGGGAGAAAATATTTGCAAATGAAGCAACTGACAAAGGATTAATCTCCAAAATTTACAAGCAGCTCATGCAGCTCAATAACAAAACAACAAACAACCCAATCCAAAAATGGGCAGAAGACTTAAATAGACATTTCTCCAAAGAAGATATACAGATTGCCAACAAACACATGAAAGAATGCTCAACATCATTAATATTAGAGAAATGCAAATCAAAACTACAATGAGATATCATCTCACACCGGTCAGAATGGCCATCATCAAAAAAATCTACAAACAGTAAACGCTGGAGAGGGTGTGGAGAAAAAGGAACACTCTTGCACAGTTGGTGGGAATGTAAATTGATACAGCCACTATGGAGAACAGTATGGAGGTTCCTTAAAAAACTAAAAATAGAACTACCATATGACCCAGCAATCCCACTACTAGGCATATACCCTGAGAAAACCATAATTCAAAAAGAGTCATGTACCAAAATGTTCATTGCAGCTCTATTTACAATAGCCAGGACATGGAAGCAACCTAAGTGTCCATCATCGGATGAATGGATAAAGAAGATGTGGCACATATATACAATGGAATATTACTCAGCCATAAAAAGAAACGAAATTGAGTTATTTGTAATGAGGTGGATGGACCTAGAGAGTGTCATACAGAGTGAAGTAAGTCAGAAAGAGAAAAACAAATACCGTATGCTAACACATATATATGGAATCTTAAAAAAAATAAAATAAAAGGTCATGAAGAACCTAGTGGTAAGACGGGAATAAAGACACAGACCTACTAGAGAATGGACTTGAGGATATGGGGAGGGGAAGGGTAAGCTGTGACAAAGTGAGAGAGTGGCGTGGACATATATACACTACCAAACGTAAAATAGATAGCTAGTGGGAAGCAGCTGCATAGCACAGGGAGATCAGCTCGGTGCTTTGTGACCACCTAGAAGGATGGGATAGGGAGGGTGGGAGGGAGGGAGGGAGATGCAAGAGGGAAGAGGTATGGGAACATATGTATATGTATAACTGATTCACTTTGTTATAAAGCAGAAACTAACATACCATTGTAAAGCAATTATACTCCAATAAAGATGTTAAAAAAAAAAAAAAACTATACGCAAAAAAACAAACAAACAAAAAAAACAGTCCTTCAGGATTCATCTGCCCCTCGGAACATGTAGAGATCTACCTGCAAAGTGGCCAATTTGTGCGCTAGTGACCGTGTCGTTGTTCTAGGTTTCACAGTTGACTTGGCTGACATATTCTCAAGCCTGTTCTAAGGAGGGCCTGGCTATGCAGCAGTGTGAGCAGAAACCGATCCATTGATGCTCTGGAACTGAGATAGTGGGGCTCGGACAACAAATTTGAGCTTGTTAGATAACCTTTTTTGAATCTGGAGCTCTCCCTAACACTGAGCTGACTGTGTAGAACAAAAGAGGAAAACTTTGATATATAGCTGGAGAATCAATGAGCTAATAAGGCTGCCTGCACAGCCAAAGGTGGTCTTAGACTAGAACAAACTAGCAGGGGGCAGAGATTCAGGTCTCCCTGATCCCCAAAGAAGAAGGTACCTCCTGAGAGCTGTGGCAAAGCAGGGAGAGCACTGCTGGGGAATATAGTGGAACTTTTGTTCCATAGCTGGGATGCTTTTTTGCTTCAAGTCACCTCACGAATATAGAATTTATTACCTATAAAAATGTTGGCTAAAGGGTGGTTCCAGGCTGTTAGTTAATTCAGTAGCACCCAGGACTCAGGTTCCTTCTCTCTTTTTGTTTGATTATCCCTGGCATGTTGTCCATCTCCTGGTTGCCAGAAGGTTGCAGCAGCTCTTTTTATCACATCTTTTCCTGGAGACACAGTCTTTGTTTTTTTTTAAGTTGAATGAATGATTCTTTAAATTCTATAGTGCTTTACAGTTTTCAAAAGTTTCACACACATGGTTTCATATAACCCCATAATAACCCTTTTTCCCTCCTACCTCTATATTGCCCCTCCCCACTTTTCTCTCCCCACTAGTAACCTCTAGTTTGTTCTCTATATCTGTGAGTCTGCTTCTTTTGTTTTATTCACTAGTTCGTTGTATTTTTCGATTCTACATATAAGTGATACACAGTATTTGTCTTACTCTGTCTGACTTATTTTGAGACACAGTCTTTTAAAAAGACAATGAGGACTTTTTCTTCACCCTCCCATCCAGCTTACTTCCCCTCATGTTTCATTGGCTAGACCTGCATCACGATATTAACTTATGTCAATCAGTGGGAAGGAGAATGAATTGCCACCATTAGCTTAGACCAAAGTTTCTGATTCAGGTCTTGGGTGGAACCTTAGAATTTGCATTTCTAACAAGTTCCCAGGTGGTGCTAATGTTGCTGATGTGAGAACCTCTGAGCTTAGACTGTTTAAGATTTACCACCTGAATAAATTTAGGGCCCCTCCAGCAAATGAGAAGGGGAGGGATAGTGTTGGATGGAAACCAGTAATGGCAGCTACACATACTCTTTATAGAACATAGGATTTCTGTTGAAACACTGGTCAGGGTACTTGCAAGTGGGGAGACTGAGGAAGGCTAGCAACTTGTATCCCTAGTTTCCTAGACGGAAGCTGAAACCAAGCAAACTAAAAATCCTCAGAAAGTAAATTAGAGATGCTTGCATAAGAAAGAGTTTTATTTCCGGGGTACGCCAAGTGTTGTATGCTTTCTAACGATTTTACAGAAAGATGTGGCAGTCAGTGATGCTGTTCCCTAAGTACCTCTGGCTCGCCCATGTCTGGGCACATGATACAGCATGGCCATACGACTTGATTTGGCCAGTGAAATATGGCATGGAAATGACAGTTCACAGCGACCCCTCCTCTTGCTGTAGTAATTACAGAACGTAGGTCAAGGTAAAGCCTTTATCAGACTAGGTTCCCGAGAGCCTGAAATTAGCAGAGCTTTCTTAATGAGCCACGTTGGACATGTACAGTGAGCAAAAAATAAACTTGTTGTGTCATTGACATGGGGGGTTATTTGTTAAAGCAGTTTAGTGAAACCCATCCTGATAAAGTATATAAAAATTTTATACTGCATTTAAATAATGATTATTTTTTTTTTAGCTCAAACACCCCTTCTTAAAAAACCCTAACAAGGGGCTTCCCTGGTGGCGCAGTGGTTGAGAATCTGCCTGCCAATGCAGGGGACACGGGTTCGAGCCCTGGTCTGGGAGGATCCCACATGCCGCGGAGCGGCTGGACCCGTGCGCCACAACTACTGAGCCTGCGCGTCTGGAGCCTGTGCTCCGCAACGAGAGAGGCCACGACAGTGAGAGGCCCGCGCACCGCGATGAAGAGTGGCCCCCACTTGCCGCAACTAGAGAAAGCCCTCGCACATAAACGAAGACCCAACACAGCCAAAAATAAATATAAAAAAAAAAAGAAATGCCAATTCTCAGGTCCCATCCCAGACTTTAAAAAAAAAAAAAAAAAAAAAAAACCCTAACAAGGAATTCCCTGGTGGTCCAGTGGTTAGGACTCGGCGCTATCACTGCAGTGACCCGGGTTCAATCCCTGGTTAGGGAACTAAGATCCCATAAGCCAAGTCACGGCCAACAAACAAACAAAACACCCTAATGATCCTTCAACACTTGGCTCAAGTTACATTTTCATCATGACTCCAGCCAACATTTCTCTCACGTGGATGCCTATTCCAACTATAAGAAAATCACAAGGTTCAGCACTTGGCTATTTTATAATTACCCATGTATATTAATATCACTTCACTGATTAGATTGCAGACTTTGAGAGCAGAGATCATGTCACAGACATCTTTATATCCTTTTGAGCAAAGGAGGGAAATTAGCAGCTTACAGATAGAATCTAGCTGAAGAATGGAGCTGTCCATACTTTACAGTATTTGAACTTTTCCATTTATTATTTGCACGCAATCAGGTGGTTATTAAGCACTTTTTGCCTGCTCATATTGGAAATTACGTTGGAAATTTAAGAGCAGAGTTGCAAGCAACCACATGGCTGCTTCATTACATGGCTGCACTTTTTACCACCTATGGAAATTTCCATTTTCTCTGAGCTATTTGACTATATATTGGCCTGTTCACAATATCTTCCCAGAATGAACTAAGAAATAGAAAACAGTGGTGATAACTTAAGGAGAGAAATCAGCTAGTGGGGTTTAAAATAAAATTTGGTGAGCTCAAATGTGGGAAGTGACACTGATCATTGAAAAGGAATGCTAAAGCATGTTTCAAGTTTCATTAATATCAATAATCTGAATTTGGGGCTCTGCAAAGTCACCTGGCCCAGCCCTCTGTCTTCAGATTTTTGCTTTCAAGCATGCTAAGTATTATAGTTCTTAAAAGCAGATGTTAAAAGGCTGACTGCAGATTACCTGCTTAGTAAATGATGGAGGTGGTATCGAAAGACAGATCCTTTAAATACTCAGCATAGTTGGCAGACTAGCCCATCAGGATGGGATATAAAATTAACACTTTGAAGAATTACAACTTTTGAACTCTCAGGAGAGAGAAATATTTTGGACCTGGCCCCAAGTTGTGAATAGGAGCTAAAATGGGGAAACTTGGGGGAGATAAACCAATAAGGAATAGAGGTCATAAGTCAGTCATGCTCAAACCTGCCATGAAAGTTTTAAAAATCTATCATTTAATTTTTCAAAGGTAAATGGATTTAATAGGTCTAGGGTGATACCTAATAATCTGCATTTCTAACAAGTTCCCAGATGATACTGCTGTTATTGGTTTGAGAACCACTGAGCTTAGACTATTCGAGACGCAAGCATGCCAACGCCTTAATGCTCTGTAGCAGCATATTTTTTGGTCAAAATGTAACTACCAGTGCTAGTCAGAACAGAGCAAGCATGAGGATACATTCTGTGATAACATGGCAACAACACAAAATAATAGCTTTATAGTTACTAAAGTAATACCAAATTTGCTGGAAAACGTACAATAGGTTTGGGTGGACTCTTAGAAAAGAGGAATGACTTAAGGTTACGAAAGGAAGGAGTGGGCTCAGTTTGGTCCTGTTTGACTATGAGGACTATGGACGCCACAAAGCTAAGGAAGATTCAGGACTCCAGGAGTCTAATTTCACCTAAGCCTCTTATTAAGTAATTAAAAGCAACTCATCAATTCAAGAAATACAAGTTGGAAGTAGGCTTTCGCTCTAAATATCATTAATGACAACGCATGATTCACTCCCTATTTCCAATAGTCGAGTTAACTCTGAGTGGAAGTGGTATAATTGCTGGCACCTTAGAATCCTCCTTGAATGCCACCCTTAAAATCCAAGCAAATGGATGCCTCACAGGAGTGAATGCCTAAAGGGAAGCACCTTTGGTGCTTGAGGAAGCAAAAGTCCTTGGCTCTGACCTAAGACTAGTCCACAGTATTGCAAATGATATCCAAGAGTAAAGGCGTTCTGGTCGTATTTTCATGCACCGAGCCCTTAGCTTTTTCAAAACTTCAGCCTCATTTGGCAACTGATGCCTCTTGGGGAACAAAATTACTTACATCATTAAAATTCCATCAAGTAATAATTTTATTATAGTTGCTAACAGAAATAACTGTAGTGAATAAGTACAGTGTGATCGATTTGTTCTTGATATCTCAAGAAAGTCATTATTTAGCTCTGATATAAAGTCAGGACAGTATTCATTTGAATTGCAAACTGCATATCACCTACCCAGGTGGGCGTGTTTTTTTTTTAATTTTTTATTTATTAATTTATTAATTTATTTATGGCTGTGTTGGATCTTCGTTTCTGTGCGAGGGCTTTGTCTAGTTGTGGCAAGCGGGGGCCACTCTTCATCGTGGCGCGTGGGCCCCCCACTATCGCAGTCTCTCTCGTTGCGGAGCACAGGCTCCAGACGCGCAGGCTCAGTAATTGTGGCTCACGGGCCCAGTCGCTCCGCGGCATGTGGGATCCTCCCAGACCAGGGCTCGAACCCGTGTTCCCTGCATTGGCAGGCAGATTCTCAACCACTGCGCCACCAGGGAAGCCCTGGGCGTGTTTTAATGTGCTTTAGGGTTAGCACAGTACATAACTGAACTCTATAGCAGGTCTGCTTCAAAAATGAAGTCTCTCAGAACAGCCAAGTCTAAATGATGATGTGTCACATGGCGTGTCAGATACTTTCCTGCTCTCCTCTGCCTCCCTTCCCGACACCAGGAAAAAAAAAAAAACTGTTCTAACGTAATATAAAATGAAATTCTCTTTTAAGATGGGGAAAAAAGGAGGGGGCATGTGAATAAATATGAAGGCGCTTGCTCCCCCCTTCGAAGTCCGCAGGAAGTCCCTTCAGCCCTGTTGGACCTGCCTCAGTAGCACAGGACAAACGTTCCATTAGATTAATTAATGCCCACCTCCCCGCCTCATTCTTCTACCAGCAAGAGAATAAGATAGAGTCTTTTAAGATAGATTACTATAATATAATGATTGAAAGGAAAATATAGGGTGTAACACAGAGAGGTCTAAATACCTGTAAGTGGAAAAAAGCATAAATTACTGCTTTAATTAATTTCCTAATGTAAAAACACAGCTGCAGTAATGTTGTCAAGTCTTACCAGGCTGCTTTAAATTTGTGACATGAAATCATGGCACTTAAGTCTTAATGCACAAAAATATATTTTATTTACTTTTTATGGAATATCAGCATTTAAAGCTTTCTATTTATGTGTGTAAACGCTTTATAAATTACTTGAAATACTGAAAAAAAAAATCTATTAATCAGCAGTTACAATATACCCAGTTTCGGTTTCAATAATTAAATGTCTTTTTGGTGGACTCCTGCTGCTATGTGAACTAGCTCTAGGCTCTTAAAGTAATGAGTCCGGACAGAGTCATCCGATCTCAGGCTTTGTACAAAACTCAAGGAAAAGCACTTTGTCCACAATTCCTAGTCTGTTTACCAGACTGACTGCTGGAGCATTATAAAGTCTCTGGGCTTCCCCTTCCCCCTTCCAGCAAGTACCTTTTTTTTTTTTGCTTTTTCCAAGCATGAGCTACGAAAACATGGTATTATAGAGCCCTCTGCAGGCCAGAAGGTTTGTAGGCGCTTAACCAGCAAAACTTTTCTTAGAGTGGCAGTAAAGGGTGAACCGTCCAAACTGCACACAATGGATCTCACTGGAAAGATGTTTGTCATAAGGGCGGGCTGACATTGACTCTTCCAAAAGAACACTTTGTCAACCCACTTAAGGCATGTTGCCTGGATGGAAAAATTTCTGTAGGCCCCTGGGAACATGATAATGCACTGTATAGTGTTAGGGACAATATCATCGTCTTCATAATTCTTATGATTACCCATGAAGAATACGGGGCTCTGAATAGTTCACTTGAAAAATGCAATTTCTAGCACATCTGGCTTTTTGAGGCCAGGAAGAAGAAACCAGGAGTTAGTTATGCAGACAAACACCATGATTTCTTCAGCCAAGTTTTCATTTTAATGAATGAAGTGTATGCCTAGCAAAACTCAGTGAATTTCTCAAGTGTTTTAGGAAACTTAGTGTAAATTTTTACAGGGCATTTTATATTGTGTTTTAAACTTTTTGGATGGAGCAGATATAAATCACTACTGAAAGAAATCCACATGTAAAAGATAAATATGAGGAAGTGTGCCGAAGACAGAACAAAATAATACAAGCTCTTGTTTTCATTGAGACGATACTTTCGAACCACATTTTACGTGGGTTATAAAATATTTTTCAAGTCAGCAAAATAACCAACAACTTTTAATAGGAGATTTTTTTCATAATATTTTCAAGTCAGCAAAAGTACTGACAACTTTTAATAGTGGTTTTTTCTTTTTCCCACAATGGTCAAGAGAATATTAATTTAAAAGAGGAAGCATTTGACCAAAATATTTTCTTTTACTGCATTTAATCTGTGCCAGTTAACTCGTATACTTCCTGGAGCACCCAGAGATACATGCTTCTAACAACTTTCAAAGGGGCTGGGGCTGTCTCCTCAAAGCTCCTCTCCCTGGTAGCAAAACGTGGCAGCCAGGATAAGTGGAATGAATGGGGAGTGATGTGATGATGAAAAGAACCTGATATTCTGCATGTTAAAATGTCCTTCCTTCCTCAGGACTTGTAATCGGTTAATAGGATCTTTCTGAAAGACCCGTAGGGAGTTACGAGGAGGCAGTGGTCTGGGGCAAGGGGCAAGGGGCAAGGACCACGGCTGCAGTTGTTTGCAGCAAATCTCTAGATGATTCTCAGCGGTTCCCAGGGGATTCTGACGACAGTCTAACTAAGCCACCGTGCATTCTCTGGTCGTCAGACTATCTGACTGTTGCTGTTCCCAGGAATACACACTTCGGTATTGGAGGTTTTTCTTGTCTCCTCTACTCAGCGGTATAGACAAGCCCAGCAAAGGGTAATGTCAGCAAAGGTTTTGGTTCCAGTAAAACGACTCTTCCAAACACAAACCCCAAATTAAAAAGTTGGAGTTTCCAGCTTTGTTGAGTTCCGAAACAAGTGCTCTCAGCAGGAACTGTCAACAGCCCGAGCTAAAAACAGGGCAGCTGCCGGCTCCTATGGAACCATCTCCACACTCCCCCATCCCAACCTCACAGAGTTGAATGTTAGACATGAATTTACCAGGCCTGGAATCCGGCTGCCAGGCTCAGCCTCCCTCCCTGGGCTTATCTCCCACCGGGAGGCAGTGGCTGACTTGATGGAACTGCACGCTTCTCAGCAGATGTTGGGCTGCCAGCAATGGGAGCGCGACCCGGCCTGGCGCCACCGACATTTACAGTCATGCCTCCCACCCCTGCTTCCCGGCGGCCCCCCGCCCCGTCCCCCCAGTGCCGGCCTGTGTGCAGACTGGGCCCACTAGGAGAGGACAGGTGATGAGGATTAAGCCGAGCATATTTGCATATCCTCAGGGCAGGGGAGGAAATTAACACCACAGTGACATGATTTAGTGGCTGAACTTAAACTGGACAAAGCCCTAGACCACTTTTGGAACACCAGGAGACTGAGCGAAGGAGATGGAAAACGCAGCACATCTGGCAGGGATGGGCTAGTCCAGGGTTAATGGAAGAAACAGAAAGAACTGAATCAGTTTTGGGTCCAAAGTGTTGCTTACAATTCACCCACAAGTTACGAGCGGGCTTTATTCTTGGCCACAAGAAATGATTCCTTCACCTCCTTCTCGTTGGATGCGGGTGGAGAGGAGGGATTGTTCCCGGTCATTATCGCTATCTGTCCAGGTACCTATTTTATAGCTTTGAGAGGCCCTCAATCACACTCTTCACCATTTGCCTGCAGCCAAATTCAGAAACGGTCTGACAATTTGGTATTTCAGAAACTGAACACTTTATGGAATTTTTTTTCACTATAATAGGAGCATAGAGACATCTTAAAAATCTCTCACGAAAGTTAAGTAAAAGAGAAAAGAATGAATTAGCACCCATGAAGTATATTTTCATCGTTCTAAGGCTTTTTCCTTTGGGAAGGCCAGGAAGAGAGGTGATTTTTTGAAATGATTATTTAGACAACTGTGTCATCTGATAATGGAAGCAGGTAAGAAGGCAGCTAATGTTATTTCACTTTGCTGTCATATGAAGGTATCTAGAAAAATGGATGCCGCTAAAAGTTTCTTCTCATTTTCGCGAAGCCAATACAGTGCTAGGTACATTCTCTGGGCAAATCTGCAAAAGCTGCTTTACCTTGTTTTTTTGCTAAGACAGCAGTGAGTTCAGCTCTAAGTAAGCAAAAATCTAGAACTGCTTAGGACACAAACACCACACCACCCACCATGAGCACAGAACTTGACCAACACAGGATGTCTAACTATAAAGTAATCAGACTAATTTTAAGACAAATGCCAGAGCACATATAAAAAGATAAGGCTCTCGTCTTTAAAGCCGCCACCCGAGGCGGCCATATGTATATGTACCACTGTGCTGTCATTTCGCTATGCAAAAATATTTTAGACTTCCTCTTGAAGACAACCTTGGAAAATGCCTGGAATCCTGTGGAATATCACTGAGGGTGGTAACTCTGTATCACGGAGGGGCCAGAGGCCACTTGTAATCAAGTTTGGAGAATAAGGTGGGTGATCTGGCCCCTAAGACCTCAAGAGTGAAACGCACACAGCAGAACTCCCCCAAATAAGGCCATGGCTTTTAAAGGAGCAGCTGCAAACATGTGTTGAGCCATGGGAGAATCACTGAAATACACCTGCCAACACCTCCCAGTGTAATGCTTTTAAAGGATGACACTCATTTGGATGTATACATTCTGGTATGTGTGTGTCAGAGGGCAAGCAAAACGCCCACCAGAGGCATCCTTAAAAATCATCGTGGCCTCTCCTACATCTATGAACTTCTACTGAGGTCTCTGAGAGGCAGATCATCTTTCTTCTGGGGCAGACACTTGAGTATCTTTATAACTTAATGTGTGTGTGTGTGTGTGTGTGTGTGTGTATATAAACATAACTTTAGCTATGAGGAAGTGTGTACTAGAAACTTCAGAAACCTTACCACAGCCAGTCTGGACAAGCTCCTCAGCTATAGGGAACAGAATGCTGGGGAGGACGTGAACCCCTCTGCATGCGCCGTAAGAGAGTCCCAAAGGGGAGTGATGTCACCATTAGGGCAGGAAGAGTGTGGACAGATGAACCAGGCTCAAGATGGAGAGGAGGGCTGGTCTGGGTACAGCACGTGACTGTGTTGGAAGCACCTCTGTACCCAGCTTTCTGAGTGCAGCGCTTGGTTTTGGGGAAAACGACGGCTAAGAGCAGGATGATAGAACAGGGCTGTGGCTGGCGTCCACGTGGGGCTCTGCCTTGGTGTGGGCCACGCCTAGGCCTGCAAGCCCACCCTAACATCGGAAGACTCGTCCTTGGACAATTTGTGTATGTTAAGAAGAAAACCTGACTTTCTGCTAATAGAATATGTGGTGCTCTCCCAACTCATTGGAAAAATTGAGAGATGTCACCATATCAGCACTCCAGCCTCACTATTTTGTCGTCTTCTCTCATTTATAACCTCGTACATGTTAGGCATTCCATAAATATTTGTCTCTACAGACCAAGGTTTCATGATCCTCACAATAATGTCAGTGATGTAAACAGGAAAATTGTTATAAGACCCATTTTACAGACAAGGAAACTGAGGCAGAGAATGGCTAAGAGGCAGTGTTTTTGGATAAGGAGTTCAAGAATCCCTCCAGGCTGGTGCTCTTCCCAGTCCATTCTGTGCTGGGGACAGGAGATTCAGCAGAGTCCAGGCTTGGTGGCAGGGGGTAACAGAGAAGTAGGTTTTCTGGAAGGGGGTTTTCATTTTGTAATGGACACACTTTTCCCTTTAATCTTCACTGTATTGCCAGGGTCAAAGACTTGGGTGGATTTTTCTGTGAACTGCTTCAGCTGACCCCCAAGGTCTCCTAGAAGTTGAGGGAAGCGGGGGAAAAGGGAATAACTTGGAGTCTGACTCCCTCCTTTCCCTCCAATACTCAAAAGTATAGGGGTCCATGCTGGGTGGCAAAGGTTGCACCAGAAGATCCAGAGGCTGCTCCATCTCCTTCTTCAGAGTTTCCTAAGGTTCCCAGAGGCAGCAGCTGCATCTTTCTTCCTCTCAGTTGAGAATTCCTTGTGGAGTCCCCACCTCAATGCTCTCTGTTGACATTCTATTTATAGTATTTACTATAGAAATGAATGATGAAGTTCTCGCTATTAAGAGGGTGCTTTAGGGCTTCCCTGGTGGTGCAGTGGTTGAGAATCTGCCTGCCAATGCAGGGGACACGGGTTCGAGCCCTGGTCTGGGAAGATCCCACATGCCGTGGAGCAGCTGGGCCCGTGAGCCACAATTACTGAGCTTGCGCGTCTGGAGCCTGTGCTCCGCAACAAGAGAGGCCGCGATAGTGAGTGGCCCCCGCTTGCCACAACTAGAGAAAGCCCTCTCACAGAAACGAAGACCCAACACAGCCAAAAATAAATAAATAAATAAAAATTAATTAAAAAAAAAATAGGATGAAATCTAGGCAAACCTCCCAGATGTGCACTAATTGGAGCAAAACCTTTAAAAGAAAAAAAAAAAAAAAAAAAAAAAAAAGAGGGTGCTTTAGAGGCACGTTAAATGGAGCATGGGCTCCAGAACCATTCTGCTGTGTTTGAATCCCAGCTTGATCATCTCCTCTTTGTGTGACTATGGGCAAATTTCTTAACATCTCTGTGCCATTTGTAAAATGGGGGTAACAGTACCTTCCTTACAGGACTGTTGTAAGCATGAAATGATATAACAGATGTAAAGTGCTTAGAACAATGGCTGGCATATGCATACACATATATAAGTGCTCAAATGTATTACAGTATTTCTATGATCATAGAACCACATATTGCCTTCCACAAGTAGTGAAATGTCAATGACTTTTTCCTTTCTCTCTTTTTTTTCCAACTACAGGTTTCCCCCACTATGTGAAAGTAGTGTTCCTATGAACGTAAGCCAACATGGCATAAATCGAAGCAGCGAGGACCAAAAGGCACATCTTGCAAACGAATGCACAAAATAAATCGAGATAAAGCACAGATGCTCATAGACACAGTTCAAGGATATAGTGGCCTGACGCTGAGAGGCTGAGTGTAGTTCCCAGGGAAAGAGCTTGGGGGTGCTGCTCTCACTGCTTGGGGTGTGTGCTGCCTCTGTGAACAGTTGGCTGTGAAACACACACTGAACCCTATTTTTGCTTCCCTCCCCCCTTTTTGTAAAAGTGAAAAAAATCCTCTTCAGATCTCTTTTGGTTAGTGAACACAGGTACTAATGTAGGTCTTTAATAAAAGCGAAGTGGTGTAAAGCAAACTCTCAAAAAGTGGGGGACACCTGTAAATCATAAGCCCAATGAGGGCAGGGACCATGGTGTCTTACAGAGAGTCATCAATCCCTATTTCTGTCGGAATAACTCTCTCAGAATAGTATCTGCACTTTAAAAAAGAACTATGGAGAAAAGTTACAAAAGGGGCATAATTCATAATGCCAGCCTTTGGAAACACTCTTTGGGTAGGGGTCCTCAGCACCTTTTAAGTCACTCCAAATGCTAATTAGTATTCTACAAGAAGGTCAGAACCAGTTCTGAAAGTAAGAGTTTCTTCCCCAGAATCAATTTTTAGGGACCCTACAACAAAAATGTCTCACATTACATGTAATTGATAAAATGAAATAATAATTGCATCTGCGAGTCTCACACTCAACATGAGGTCATATAACTTTGTGTCAACATTATCAAAATAGTTCATTTTTATTTATTTAATCATATATTTACTGAAAACACAGACTTGTACCAAATTGTGTCAAATGGTATATGTGATTGCTATACTTAAAATGTACAGATTATTTTGAACAGAGGGATTTATCTTCTTCTCATAGCTTTTGGAAGTCTGGACCTATCTGGTTTTAGTTAGGCAACAGTCTTTGGCCAGCATTTTCTGGTACATTTGAAACTGTTGAACAACGAAAAGTAAAAACACGTAATTGCCAGCACAGCTTAAGCCTAATGCAGATATAAACACAGTTAAGAGCACTTTATTTAGGTTCTGCTTTATTATTCTTAACTTTCATAGTAATTTTGAATCACAATGCATTAACAAATTTTTATTAGGTTTCCTAATGGAAAGCCAGTTGCAGGCAAGGACTTTTATGACTCCCACTAAAGAACGTCGCAGTTCATTTTCGATTTACCTTTTAACACAGAAGAAAACAGAATTGGTAAAAGCTTGCTTTTGTGAAGTTCTAATTTAGTATGCTCTAAAGTACACTAATTCTTTCCTTTGCTCTTTGCTAGCGCCCTCCCTAGTATAGCACAACTACTTTCTTAACCATCTTTGAGCCGCAGCCTTTCCACAGGGCACGTGGCAGTTAGCAACAGGAGGGCGGGGACAGGGCTGACCTGAAGGCCCTAAATCCAAGAATGGGCGAGGGTGGGGGGAGTTCAAGATTTGATTTCAACTGGCAGCTCAGTTTTCTTGCAACCGAAAGTATTCTAAGCAACTTCTCCCTCTGGACTCTTCTTCAAAGCTTACAAATAAAGTAGTCTTCCAGAAGCTGACTCCTTTAACGGAGCTGCTACATTCTGTTTTATAATTTATTTAGTGCTTCAAATATTTCTCTGTGATTTAGGGTCAGGTGGCTCCAGCGGGCCAGCCAGGCACTGCCCGGTGGTCTGTGGGATGACCAGCACATTGTGTGCTTTGGCCAGCAGGGGGCGGGAGCAGAAGTGGCAGCCACCCCGAAAACTCCAGTGGCCCAAGAGCCAGGGAGTGTCTCTGAAGCCACGTGGCGGAGATCCAGGCTCGCAGCAGGAAGTGAGGGTCATTCTGGAATCTTCAGTGAAAACACTCACTACAGGGGGCACTACAGAAGAACTGCTTTGACTAAATAGGACATTAACCACAAAGAAGTTCCTTAGCTTGCCAGTTTCAAACCCTGGCTTATTGACTTTAAGCAGAAGTTTACAGGCAGAGAGTACAGTGTCCAAGAGAGAGTTTAGGCGTGGGCTGTGTGACCTTGGGCAAATGATTTAACCTCTTGCGTCTCAGTCTCTCAAAATGAGGTTTATAATACCTGCACACCAGAGGGACACGGTAAGGATTAAATGAGATCTCGCGTGCAAAGCTGTCAGCAAAGTGCATAGTCAAACCAAATAGTCAAAAAATAAATGGCAGTATTATTACTGTTCCTAAGAAAGCATAATAGTAACTTTTTTTTTTTTGGCCACACCGAGCGGCTTGTGGGATCTTAGTTCCCTGGCCAGGGATTGAACCCGGGCTCTCCTGGCCCTCGGCAGTGAAAGCGTGATGTCCTAACTACTGGACTGCCAGGGAATTCCCCATAATAGTAATTTTTTAAAATTCATACTATATATGAAAGAAAGCCTGAAAAGATATACGTTAAAATATCAACAGTGGTTATCTCAGGGTGGTGAGATTATAGAAAATTTTCCTTCTATGTGCTTTTTTCCGTATTTTTTGCATTTTCCATAATAAACATGTATTACTTTTTGATCAGTACAAAGTTAATACAATACTAAAATGTATCATATATGAAAATAATAAAGAAATGACTACAAGGAAGAACAACATGAGGAAATGTTATTGCAAGCCTGACATTTGTTCTCCTGGACAGCCTCTGGAACATTCCAGCCTTGTCCTCCATTTCTCCCAAGAACACATCTCAGTGGTCACACTGACGTTAGTGGAATAAGGCACTCTCGCAGTGATACAAAAATGTCAATACAACATATATATGTTCACTTTTTGATAATTCTATTGGGTTTGAAATATATTTAAGGAAAAAGAAAAGGTCAAACTTTTCTTCATGAAAAAAGAAATGATTCAGTCTTTTTCTTCAGATGCGTTCGTAAGAATTCAATATTGTAGACAGTTGCTCTATCACCAAGAAAAGGTTCATAAACTCTCTGTCCTATATTTATTTTTTTAAGAAAATGTTTATATCTTACCACTTAATACAAAAAGTCCATCTAATTTTCTCCTACAAATTGAAAACAAATTAAAAAAAAAAAAACAGGGAAATGTGAAGTGTTGAGGAAAGTATACGCTAAATACGAACAGAGTCATAACCAGGGCAGTGGCCTGACATCCAACACCAGATCCTCAAATACACATGAAGAGTAATCTGAAGTCTATCACTTTGTTCTCGGAAAAACAAAGCCGGTGTTAACAATCACATCTTTACCGAATGTGAAACCAGACCTAAGGGGATTAAACAACTTTGTCTACTGTTCCTTGGGTAGGTTGTGGCAAAGGAGAATTTCTCAGTGCAGCACTAAATCTTTGTCTTCTGGACGGCCATCTACAATGAGCTTACTTATAGGACATGGGTCTGCAAGCTTTTTCTATAAAGGGCAAGACAGTAAATGTTTTAGGCTTTGTGGGCCAAATGGTCTCTGTTGTTAAGTACTTAACTCTGCTGTGATGGTGTAAGACCAGCCATAGAGGATTTGTAAATGAGTGGTCGTGGCTGCGTTCCAATAAAACTTTATTTACAAAAGCAGGGGGCGGGCCAGATATAGCTTACAAGCTTTAAGTTTGCTTGTCTCTGGTGTAGAGGAAAAAAACTATTAAATTATAAAGTCATTCTTTAAAATGCGTAGTCTAAAAAAAAGAAAAACACATGACTACCATACTTATGAGAGTAAACTCTGCTTGTGGGGCAAGAACAGATTTGGGATACTCCTGTACCACGTATGTATGTTTGCACATGATGGTGAAAATCAGGTTTGGGTGACTTGCCTGGATGTGCTTGGGAAGAATTCTCCCTGAGTCATCACAGGCTGAGTCCTGAGTAGAAACTCATCTGATGCACAAAAAGTATGGGCTCTGGTGACTTTCTAAGAAGCGGGTAAGGGAGTGATAAGTCTAGGGAAAAGGGGGCAAGGACAGAGAAAAGATACCTGGGTATGAAGAGTGAGAAAGGAAGCAAAAGAGAAACCCAAGGTTTGGAAGGACATTTGGAGTTGGAGGGGACCAGACAGTTAGTTACCTGAGGCATTTTCCCCAATTGTTCTCAAGTCCCATCCCGGATAAAATGATGCACAGGTTGTGTCAGTCCATGGATAATTAGAATGCTATTTGTAGTAGCATAATCTTGGATTGATGGCCAGTCACAGTTAAGGAAAACACTGGTATTTTTTTTCTCTTTTTTTTGCTGCGCTGCACAGCTTGTGGGATCTTAGTTCCCCGACCAGGGATCGAACCCACGCCCTCAGCAGTGAAAGCATGGAGTCCTAACCACTGGTCCGCCAAAGACTTCCCAAAAAACACTGGTATTTGATAGGCCACATAATAACGTACTTTAAGGTGGTTATTGCTATGTAAAATCACAGATACCATCATCTGTAACACAGGTGCAGGTGGGAGAGAGGGCGTGGGTTATGTTCTTATTCATCTTCGAATGCAGCCTGAAACGCTAAATGAAACTCATGATTCCCAACATGAAATACAGACTTTAAAAAAAAAGAACTTTAAAAATGAAGGTTTTAGTCACACATGGTTTATCCCAAACCATTTTAATGGGTATCCATTTACTGCAAACTCATCTTTTCTTTAAATAGCTACAGCTAGAGCTAAATCAAGACCAAAGATGAAAAACGAAGTCTTTCAAGATGTGAAAATGAAGATAGTAATGATATATTTAACAAGTCTCCTCACCCACTCTCCTGCAAAACTAAAAGCTGAGTGATTTTAGAACCATTTCACTGTGGTTCTGTTAGGCTACAAGATTCTTTTCTTCTAGCTTTGTAGTTTACATATGAACCAACATTACAAATTTTTTATTCTTCTTTATGCTGATGGTGTTTTGGATATTCTGGATAAATATGAACAGGCTGAGCCAGTGACGTGCAAACCTGATCTGTAAGATCTGGTAACGACAGCTGTCACTCACCAGGCATCTCACCACACAGGCCCTTCTACGAATGTTACCAAGACGGACATACTCCACAACCCTGTGATGGGGGTATTATTATTTCTATTCTCAAACAATGGAAAGTGGGCTCAGAGATGTCAAGATGCCCACAGTGACCCAGGTCCTATATAATGATCTGGGATTCAAACCTGGGCCTGTTTCTGACTCCAAAACCCATGAAGCCACACTTCCTCCTACTACAAATGGGATCAATTCTAAAGTGACTGAGTACCAACCAAAGAAAGAGAAATGCCATATCTTTCGGCAGAATGATTTTTTCTAAGTTCATAATACTATATTCTTCACAGATAGAAACCTTTAAAAACCTCCCACACCCATTCTGGTGCAAGAATAAATGAACACTGCGGGGCCTTTGGAATCTTCAGAAGAAATGCCTTTATCCACTCATCACCGGGGGATGATTAGAAATCTTCCCTGTATTGTCTCATTCTTCACAGCTCAGATGACTTCTCTGGGGAGAGTCTTTTATTATTTTTTTTAATGCTTAGATTTATATCTTTGTTTACTCCTTTTCTCTTGTTTCCTCTTGCTTCCTAGTTTGGACTCTTCGGAATCTCTCTCCTTGTTCTTTTCCTTACTTTTCCTAGAGTTTATTTTACAATTCCCCACAAACATTTCCATTTACTTCCCTCTCTAATTAAAATCTCTTTAGACCATCAGCAACATTCAACATAAACTACTTATACTCAAGTCCCCATTTACTCATTAATATGGTTTTCTGCATTGGTTTATCACACATAATAAATTTCTGGCTACGTTATGGTTAGATGAGCTTTTGTGGGCTAACGTGGGACCCTGGTCACCGTGTATAACATTGTTTCTATGGAAAGTGCATTATTTTCTAAGCAATTGATTTCTAAATGAACATCTGGAATCCAACCCATTTGTAAATCAGGAGCTACCGCTACACTGGAGGTACATAAAATAGAAGGTGGTATTTTTGACTGTGTTAGCCTTCTATGGTTATGCTATTCAAAGCCTTCTCACACAGCCACGTTCCCATGTGCTAATGAAGAGCTCCTCCTAGTCCTGACCATGGGGAATGGCCAGCAAGAGGATTCACAGGCACAGAAAAAATCCAAGGCATGGTATGGGCCAAGACAAACCCACACTTCCATTTTAACTTGGTGAAACACAGGAACACAAAAGCAGAGACCAAATTATCACCTTTTAAAAAAGACCATCTCCATCCCTCAAAACCCCACCTTCCTTCCCTCACATCACACCTTAATTTTGACTAAGTGGTGGCAACTGTCTGCTCTAATTCCCAAGAAGACCCTGAGTCTGAAAAAGAATATACAATGAAAATTACGTAAGCTCCTAAGTAATATACTAAAAGAAAAGGCATCACAATCTTTTCTTGGTGCTTGTTTTTGGCTATAGCTTCTGCTCCAGGAGCTCAGTAGAATTCAATTCCACAAACACTGAGTACTTACTTGGGGCCAGCTCTGTGGTAATCGCAGGTTAGACAGTAAAACAAATTTGAGTCTCTCACCTCAAGTAGTTTACAGTCCAATGGATGAGAAAAATACATACAAACAGAATATAATTCAAGGCATATATAAATAGAGCAAGGGTATTAAATGCTCCCTTCAAACACTTCCATTTTTGAAATTTCATTGTTTGTTTTTAGTAAACATACTCAAATCCTCACTCATGTGATTTGTCTTTTACACACGGCTCAAAATCTTCCTGGTAACAGTAGGCCAAAGAAGATCAAATACTTTTTATACTGTCTTGGAAGCAGTGGTTGAGGGTATAATAAAGATAACATTAAATCCATAGTCTAAGTAGACAAGCGATGCACATAATAATTTTGAATTTCGTCAGAGAAGGCGAAAATAAGAAACAATCATTAGCTGACTGATAACTACTAAACAGATGTTTTTCCAAAATGACACTTCAAGCACTAAGAAGGTAAGAACCGACTGAAATTCAAACTCCAGAAAACCAGCAGAGCTGCTTCTGCAGTAAGAAATAATCTACAGTCAAATCTCTGCCGGATCCTCCGTTGGGACTCTCCAGCTTATTAAAAAAAAAAACAAAAAACCATGAATATTATGATGTTTCGTGTTTAGGAAAAGGTACAAAGGAAAACAAGTAGTCTGGCTGCAGATTTTCCTCCCTAGATTTAGAAGTTTTTCTCCCTGAATCACATTTCCAATAATAGAGTCATTCTAGCAAGCTGTATTTAACTAAATATTCTTTATGACTTGGGTGCTTGCGGATATACTGTATTTTTCCACACTTGTGGACAAGATGTTGGCTTCGTTTTACAACCAACATCTTGTCCACATCAGGGGAGCTTTCTCACACAGACACGCATACCATGTGGGCTACCTGCTGAGTTCTGGCACGCTTGGCAGATTGCAGAACATAATGGGAAGGCAGTTGAAGTGGAAAAAAACCTTCCTGGGAATTTTTTTAAGTGGTTAAAAAAAAAGGTATACCGTTTCCTAATGTCCCACACTGTGAGTTGGCACAGGGAAGATAATCCAGGAAATGAGATGTAAAAATTGTACACAGGTTCTTTAACAGAAGAGGCATTTTGCAAACAGCCAATATGAAGAATGCATTTCTCTTTAGGAAGTCAACCACTTGAAAGTTTTACTTTTTAATTAGCCACATGGAAGTTGAAAGAGCTGGAAACAGTCATTGATTCCACATGGAGATCTTAACCAGTTGCATTCCCCGTTCTCAGAAGCCAGCATGCTCATTTGACAGTCAGGGCATTCAAAGTAACCATGTTGGAGAAGTATATTCACTGGGCAATGTTTTTAAGAATTTCAGATAGAAAAGGAATATCAGGTTAATGTCATCTAAGTGCAATATTTTAGTCTTCTACTTTGGTGTAATGTTTTCTTCAAGTAAATTATGTGGCATACCAAAGTAGAAAGTAAATCCTCTTATTTTCAAAGCCAAAAAGAAAGAAAAAAGAAGAAATGCAATAGCACCACCTAAAGGGCATTTAACTGCAATAAAAACTAAACAAAGTTTGGATAAGCAGTAAGGACTTTTTATTTTGCTTGAAGGTACAATGTATAAGATTGCTATGATAAATGCAGTTTGACAGATGGTACATTGTGGGGTAATCTCTGGAGAAGTTATATTCTGGCTCTACATCCCATCTGAAAAACTGGACAAAACCAATGCAATCCACAGAAAAGATCATTTTGTAAAATTTAAAACTTGGTTGAATTAATTCAAGTGGATGATACAACTAAATATAAGAGCTAAAATTATAAAACTCTTAGAAGAAAACAGGAGGAAATCCGCCTGACCTTGGGTTAGGCAATGATTCCTTACATATGACACAAAAGCACATGTGACAAAAGGAAAAATAGATAAGTTGACTTCATTAAAGCTAAAAACTTTTGTGTTGCAAACAGCGCCATCAGAAGAGTGAAAAGACAACCCACAGAATGGGAGAAAACATCTGCAAATCGTATATCTGATAAAGGACTTGTATCTAGAATACATGAAGAACTCTCACAGCTCAACGATAAAAAGATAAATAACTCAATTTTCAAAATGGGCAAAGGATGTGAATAGACATTTCTCCAAAGAAGACATACAAATGGGCAATAAGCATTTGAAAAAATGCCCAACATCATTTGTCATTAGGGAGCTGCGAATCAAAACCGCAATGAGATTCCAGTTCACACCCACTAGAATGGCCATAACCAGACAGACAAATAATAAGTGTTGCTGAGGATGTAGAGAAATTGGAATCTTCATACATTACTGGTGGGAATGTAAAATGGTGGAGCTGCTTTGGAAAACAGTTTGGAAGATCCTCAAAATGCCACTGTACCTCAACTGATGAATGGATAAACAAAGTATGGTATATATCCATACACTGGAACATTATTTGGCAATAAAAACAAAGTACTGATACATACTATAACATGGGTAAACCTTGAAAACATCATGCTAAGTGAAAGCAGCCAGACACAAAAGGCTACATAATATGACTCCATTTATATGCAATTCCCAGAATACATAAATCTAGAGACAGAAAATAGATTAGAGGTTGCCTTGGGCTGGGAAAGCGGGTGAATGGAGTAAAAATGAATGTGTATGTGGTTTCTTTTAAGGGTGATGAAAATATTATAAAATTAGATGTGGTCACGGTCACAATCCTCTGAATAAATTAAAACCACTGATATAATTTACAGAGGTGAAATATATGGTATGTGAATTATATCTCAATGAAGCCGTTAAAAAGACTCGGAGTTTTCAGGCTTCCCTGGTGGCACAGTGGTTAAGAATCTGCCTGCCAATGCAAGGGACACGGGTTTGAGCCCTGGCCCGGGAAGATCCCACATGCCACGGAGCAACTGAGCCCTTGCGCCACAACTACTGAGCCTGAGCTCCAGAGCCCGTGAGCCACAACTGCTGAGCCCACGTGCCACAACTACTGAAGCCTGTGCGCCTAGAGCCCGTGCTCCGCAACAAGAGAAGCCACGACAATGAGAAGCCCGCGCACCACAACAGGGAGTGGCCCCCGCTCGCCACAACTAGAGAAAGCCCACGAGCAGCAACAAAGACCCAACACAGCCAAAAATAAATAAATAAATAAATAAAGATTCGGAGTTTTCAACTGCCACTCAACCGGCAAAATGGAAGGTATTATTTATATAAAAAAGTAAAATCCCCATGGCCTTTGTTATCCTGTAGTTTCCAAGCCCCTGCTACCACATTACAGGGGAGGACACAATTACCAGTTGGTGCGATCCCACTGCTGTCAGCAGCAGAAGTGGGGCTAGAACCTGGGCTGCCCGACTCCCCGTAGGCCTGGGACGAGGGTGAGGCACAACATTTAAGGAGGTGCCACTCTCAGTGCCTCGCCTGTCTGGCCCAGCCCTGGGTTCCACGCACACTCCTTTCACATCACCTCCCTGGGAAATTCAAAATGAAAACATCTGTACATAGAAACACGATTGTTCAAGCTTCAACCCTCATTAGTCATTTGTTTTTCCTACAAAAGTCATTAAAGAAAAATACCAGTTTTTTCTTTCCTTTTACTTTAGGGGAAAGAGAGATGACCCAAAAAGAACAAGAGGTTAGGCAGAGCTTGGAAGGAAAACCAAGTGAGAAAAAACACAGGCTTGCCAAGAGGACATGTTTTCTTGGATGACGCAAACAAAGAGTACAGCCTGTTTCAACTACTTCCTTTAGCATGGTCTCTGCAACACGCCTCCACAGCTGCCAGCTCAACCCATAATCTGCCTACCTCTCACTCATGTCTGTACCAACATGCTTCATTTCCATTGGTTGAATTTCTTTGTGAGTGCAGTGAAGAAAGCGTTCCATTATGGAGAATATGGCTTATCAGTGCACGTGGTCTAACTGCTACAGTGAAAACGTGGAGTTACTGCTACTCAACAATCCCTTATTTTTTATTTGCACATTTAGGCATTCTCTCTAAAGCCAGCTCAGGACACACCTTTTGGTTTATATCCAATGCACAAACTCAGGTATGAAGTATTCCTGAAAGAGTGTGTAGGCTTGCAGCTTTATTTTGCCCACTTGTTTATTTCTACCTCGATTCTGGTCACAGATGATGGTAGGAAAGATGACAGTGCTCTCCCACATCTACCCTGATTGCCTATCCTGCCTGTCGATGGCATAAAATGGCTCATAAGGCCAGCCTTTCTATTTACATGTTCTGATTTATTTGCTGTTGTCAAAGATTCCCTGTTTATTATCCCCTCCAGAATGAACTGCAAACTTCAGCTAAACATACTTTCATACCACTTCCTGCTTTAATCACAGCACCTACTTGAAATCACGGACATGCTTGGTAACTCCAAGTACAAGGATCCCATTACACAGCAAGTTAAATAGATGCCCGGCTTCACTGTTCCAACGTTTAGCCTTCACTGTTCCAACGTTTAGCCTTCACTGTTCCAACGTTTAGTTTTGCTTCATTTGTTTCCCCAGATGAGCATTTCACTCATTCCTAAGTCTTCACATGGGGCTTTACCAACACTGCTAGGGTGTCTCTGTGCACTTAAACTGCTTGGTGTCAACTAGAGTTCTTGAAGCCTTGCCAACTGGACTTTCTGGGTATACCACTTAGAGAGCAAATAGATTTGGGCATTAGGAAGAAAGCTCTTGTATACCCAAGTCATTTATTCCACAGAGAAGCAGTTAAGCTTAATGGTTAACAAGGACTCCAGAAAAGTAACTCACAGACAAGGTTTGATACTCCACTTCACCACTTACTGGCTCTGTGCACATTGCTTATCCTACATCTGCCAAGTATCCTTAACTAAAAAACAGGGACCAATATAACACCCATCCTGTCAGGCTGTTATGAGGATTAAATGAGGTGCATAGTAGTTACTCTGTAAAAGGCAGTGGCTATTTTTTGGTTGTTGAACTTCTGCCTTTAGGATGCTTCCATTATGTACTATTACTCTGGTTTGCTCAGAGGTAACCAAAACAGGATCCTTCTCTTTCAAGAGCATATGGGCTAACTGGAAAATAAATTACTGACCTGAAAACCCTCAAAAATCACTAGGCTTACTGCTTACAAATAAGAAAAAAGTTAAGCAATAAGTGCTCTCATTTTTATGGATATATAACAATAGAATCTATATGCCATGAAAAAGGTTTATATCCCATTAGGAAATCTCATATACCTCACTGCATAGGACTGTCCATTAAAACTTGTTCTTTATCTCTTTATTTCTTTGGAATTCAAAGGCAACATATCTTGACATAAAGATCCAAACATTACAGAATTATCTATAATGTAAAGAGGAAAAGTTCTTACAGTCCCATCCCAACCACTGTCAGTTGCAGGGGAATACTCCAGATTGCATTTTTCTGTGTGTTTTCTTTACCAACTTTAAAAATATATATAAAAGATTGTAGCACTTTGCAAATTGCTCCCCCCCCCCCCTTTTTAAACTCAGCAATACATCTTGGACATCTTTTAGGTCAGTACATGTGGATGTACCTCATGGTTTTAAACAGGATGGATACACTCAATTTATTGAACCAATCTCAAACTGAAGAGCATTTTGGTTATTTTCAGGTTTTTTTCCATCACAAACAACACTTTCACTGCCAAATTCTTAGCAGGTTCACAGCCTGACCTAGTCTCTAGATATTTAAGAAAGCTTTTCCAAGTTTCATCATTATCCTCTGGAATGGCCACATGCATCTTCAAGTGAATGTTGCTATTTTATGTCTTTTTCTCTTTAGGAAGTTTAGGTTATACTGTGCATAGGAACATGGCTTGTTTTGTCCTAACTTTTCAACATTAACTCTTCCCTAAAATAAAAACAAAAACAAAAACCCAAAGCGTCTGTGTTTATGTTAAAATCCTCTGAAAACGCGTTTCTCTGTCCTGGCCCTTTCATCTGGTTCAGTAGCTCTTTCCTCTGCAGCAATTTTCATGGAGGTCCAGCACATACTAACCTCAGCTTCACCCCTCACTGGTGCTACAGCCTTGGGTAAGTTACTTATGATCTCTGGGCCTCAGATACCTCATCTCTGAAATGGGGATTATACAGAAATGAGGATTAAACGAATTAATATAACGCAGAGTGCTCTGAGCAGTGCCTAGCAATAAGTGTTCAATCAATAGTAGCCATTATTATTAATAGTTGTGTGGTTGCTTTTAATGATTCTTTTTTAAAGACCTGAAAATACCGATTTCTGCCCCTTTGTGGGGAGCGTTTCTCATTCTTGTTTTTGTAACGGGATTCCGCCTCTTTCGCCTCCATCACTGTTTAGCTGGAACCCAGATGCTTGGGCCTTGTCCCTCAAACACCCCTAGTGATTCACAGCCAGGTAGCAGCTGGCCATGCAATGCGGCTGGAGGAGCACAGAGCAGACCTTTCCACTCCAAAATACACTAATGAAATGCGACACTTAGAGATTCATGACCTGGGGCCTCAGCAGCTATTTGGTTATCAGGAATTCACTGCTTAAAATACTAAGATTCCTGGGAGGAAGAATACCCTTTAGTTATCAGTTTTCTGCTTAGCCAAGACGAGCTGACAGGGAGCTAAGCCAAAATAGGTGGACGTAATAGCTCCGGGGATGGGGAAGGGCTGAGAACCGGGCTGAGGAACAGCCTAGAAGGGGGGAAAGCTTCACCTACTTTCCAGGGTGCATCTCCCAGGTCTTGCCTTAGCTCCAGCACGCTGAGAGCACAAAGCCAGGCTTAGGGGGCCCCTGGACCCAGAGAGCAGGGGATGAACCGTGCATCCCTGGAGTAGACGGCCCTGTGCCCTGTCCTGCCAGCCAGGTAACCACAGCCTTGGGCTTATTTCCTCCTCCCTCTTAAGGCAATTTCAGCCCTGAGCAGCTTCAGGCAAGAAATAAAGGTGGCCTTTTAAAGTGGGATGATCCTGCGTGTAAGGCCACAGGCTAAACGCCACCAGCCACCCTGATGTGTTTTTTTACATTTGGCACTCACCAGAGCTGCCTGGGTTTACAGTTACTTACTCATTGGCCGGGCTCCCAACTTCATGAGAAACTCTGAGGATTCAGATCTGTTTTCACCCCTGGGTTCCCATCACAAGGTCTACACACTACGTTTATTAAGATGAATAAGTTGGAACTGGGGGCTCTGTTTTCCTATATGGCCCCAATTAACCCCTGCACTTTCTAGCTAAGGTTGAAAGCCTGTTATGTGGCCCCCATGGCCAATGAGGAGGGTTCTGAGGACTAGCACTAAGGCTGATGGGGGGGTTCCAACTGCAGGTGTGGGCAGGACCCCCAGTGCGACGGCACCCAGCAGCTCCCAGTCTCCTGGGAAGAAGAAAGGCTGCCTCCTGCCCACCTGTCCTCCTGTGCTCTCACCTGCTCGAAGCACCGGTCCTGAGAGTGTTGTGCCTGCCCTCTTCGTGCTGTTCGAAATGAACCCTGAACACAAGGTCCGCTTGAGAGTTTATATTTGGTAAGTTCCTTGAAAAGGCTGGGAATAAGGCAACACCTTTCTGCTGCGGCTACCAAACGCCCTCACGCCTTCCACAGGGCTCGCTTCCCCTCACTCCCCTCAGGGTCAGCCTCCCCCTTGCCGCTCCTGACCTCTGGACATGGAAAATACCCTCAGCCTGGTCCCCTCACTCTCTTATGAGCCCTTTCTGTGACCTGGACCCACCCCAGAGTCCCCTGCCTCAGTCTAATTCACTGTTTCTACAACTTGCGTTTCCAATACACAGCACACCCATCCCCAGCAGCCCTGTATTAGGTGTCTACCTACATCCTTCTGCAGAGAACGACCGCAAGCACAGCTAGGCTCTTAACCTAAGCTCTTTGATGACGGCGGTGATTTGGCTGAAATCCCTCAAGTCTGACGGCAGCACTGAGATGCCAACGATGGTCCAGGGCGGCCACTGGCCGCTGGCCCTCGGATGGGGGATGGGCTCTGGCAGAGGCTGCCTGGGTCTTGAGTCTTCAGGAGAGTTTTACACCAATGCAGCAGCCCTTGAAATTAATTTTCTATTAAAATTTAAGCCTCTCAGTCTGATAAACAAACTGCACATTTGCTGTGGATTCTGTATCTGACCTTTTACACTGGTTTTGTCAACAAAATTTACTGTATTCATAAATACTAATGTTCTCATTTGGTTCCCTATCTTTAGTATACTGTAAATTATCAGCAAGTACATAAATGTCTTGGCCTGGTAATATAGTGGCCTGAAATGACTTGCTTTTTCCTTTAAAGATGTTGCATGTTTTAATGGTAGGTGTTTCTAATTAACTTGAAGTGCCATAAAATGCCCATGTATGAATCAAAGACAAGCGAGTTGCATTAAATTAAAAGCGCAGTATCTGACTAATGCTAACAAATTAGGCATGCCTTCAAGATGCACGATTTCTCTGTTTGGAGTTGTCATCTTATTAATGCAGGGATATCAAGGCTCCTAGAGCACCCGTGCCAAATGAGCCTTTCAAAATTAATATTTTTGGCAATCAATTAGGAACACAATTTCAAGCTTTAAAAAGACTCCCGCTCAGGCATCTCAGCAGAGCACCCCTTTTCTTCTTCCTTCATAAATGAGCTCGATTTGGGGATCTGATCTATTTGCCAATATAAGTCCAAATGAGCACTGTAAATACTGAAATCAAATGTTACTACTTGGCCTAATTTTCTTTCAGCCTGCAGTTAATCTTTATTCAGCCTTAATGAGTATTTATTGTGTGACCCTGACAGCTTGCTACTGCTGTGATAAATTATCTGACTCAAGTCCGATTAAAAATGCAACCCTGAGTGCTAATTATCTCAACAGACCCGCTTAATAACAGCATTTCTTGTCAATTATGGAATCGCAGCATGGGTGTCAATAGGAACAAATGCCCAGGCCTACCTTAGACGCTGACTTCCCGTAATGCCCTTTTACTTGCCATATGTAAATCAGAGGGCTTCTGTACCTGTGGTGACCTTTTATTAGCAAACTGTCAAAATGATACAACTAGCCATAGCAAAACCCCTACTACCATACAATTAGGGGTTACAGCTTAGGACAACAGGAGGTCCATCAGACATAGCTAATTATGATGCATCTTACTTATGGCCTGTCCAGCAGGAAGAATTAGCTGTTTTTTAAATTTATGCGAGCTTAAGCATGGCCCACAGGAGGGAAGCTACTGGAAAGTCGGGGCTGGGGAGGTGGAGGCACAGAATTGCCCAACTGTTTTCTACAGTTTTTCAGGGTGTCTGGAATCAGGTCTGAGTTCAGTCTCAGATCTGTCACTTACTTGCTGTGACGTGGCATAAATCACTTCAACTGAAAAATGGAGCCAACACCGTCCACCTCATTGACTGTGGGCTGGGGTAAGGATTAAGAGGTAACATTATAGAAACACTTAGCATGGTCCTATCACATAGTGGGTAATGAATATCTGTTTACTGTCTCCTGTTTGCTTGTTTTTCTTCCCGTGACCAAGATAACAGATAATAACAATAGCTACAAGTAACATTTATGAAGCTCTCCCTATGTGCCCTGCACAATGTCTTAACATGTACCTGTCATTTAGTCTTCCTCCTTCACCACAGTCAGAATTTAGAAGAATAATGGGGATGTAACATACAGTGTGGGGAATACAGTCAAGAATATTGTGGTAACTTTGTATGATGATAGACTTATGGGGTGATCATTTCACAATGTATACAATGTCATTATCCTGTACATGTGAAACTAATATAATATTGTACGTGAAAGATATGTCAATTAAAAAAGAATAGCTGTGGCTACCCCCCTATAGATCATTTAGTACAGCCCCCTGTTTATAGGGAAAAATGCCTTAAACTATTCAAAACCAAAGATGAGTGTCTCCCAAAGATTATCTGAGGCAAACACTTTGCAACCTACCCTGGTAATAGTAAAAGGAGCAGCACCGATTGAACTAAGCATTTATTCCGGGCCAGTCCCTGTGGGGAGTGCTCTACTTTGTTTAATTCACACAATATGCCTCTTATCAGCTCCCCTTTGGGGACTGGGAAATCGGGTAAGAGAGGTGAGGTGACTTGCCCAACATCCCATAACTGGCAGGTTTCAGAGCCCAGGCCTGAGTCGAGAGCCAAACGCCCCACCTCCCCAAACTGGAGGAACCTGGCTGTATTTTATGTATCTCAGCAAAGGCTTTTAGTAGAAAGGATGGGAGAGGCTGACACCAGCCCTAGGATGTTACACTACACCGTTATGCGGCACTTTCATTATAAGGAACAATAAATAATATGTGCCTTTTTGGCTCTCTGCAGTGACAAGCCACAAAGGAGCAGGGCAGGGACCACGTCTGATACACACGTTCAGTCTTTTCAGGGGGGCAGGGGCGCTGGGGAGCGAAGTGAGAGGAGTTGCTGTTTTATCACATGACCTCAAGCATTTGCAGCCTTAGCCGGTAATCCTGGGGGCACCAACCTCCTCCCTCCTGGCTTTTATGACTCCAGAGAGGCTCGCTTTTTCAAGTAGAAATGCCATCACTGTTCAATTCGGCCACATCGCCGCCTTCTTGCCTTCTTACCTGCCTGCCCTTCCCAGGCTGACCTGACAGGAACCCAGAGCCGTGCAGGGAGTTCCGAGCACAACCTGAAGCAACTTCCTTAAAACTGGCTCTGAATCTTCCCAGATTAGAAGGTACCGCCTAGGCGAACCCCTATTAAAATACAGATGTTCACGTTCCCTACATCTGGACGATGTGGTCTATGTGGGAAGGACAGAGAATCCACCCTGTTCTGTGAGGGGCCAGATGACGTCTCCCTCGTGGCCACACCCAGGCTGGCTGGCAGGAAGGATTCGGGGCTGTGGGAAACAACGCTGGGAAAGGAAAGCAGTGTCAGGCCTCACTGCGCCAGAGGCTGCGCGGCCGGATGGCTAATGAGGCCCAGATGAGGGTCTCTGGGTGACAGATCTGGGGAGATGCAAGAAAGGAATGCGATCATTTCCTTCTGATATGTGTTCCCTCTTGCCCAGCACCTCGGGCCTACTTCATTACTTCCTTCACATATGATCTCAAGTGTTTCATAAACACTGTGTTGGCTAATTTTCTTTCCATGGTGCTCCAGTCAGCCATCCCCTGTCCTGAGCATTCGCGGGTTCCCCATAAAGTAAGCACACCTGCGTTTTCTTTGATGAGTGCAGCTAATTGTCATTTGGGGTGCCATACAAAGCTCCTCCTCTAGGGTATTAGCTGAGGCTTAACATGTTCCACAGAGAAACATGGTGACCCCGTTTGCCACTTCCCGAAGCCTCTCATTGTCTTGTAAAGTCCAGGTAAACCCGATTTCGGTTGGGAATAAAACCTCCCTGGGCTTAAGTCTGTCTCCTGATTGTCACATTTCCTTTGATTCCTAAGACATCATGCAATGTTAATGTGGAAATTACTTTGTACCCCTTCCCTCCTCGGTGTGTCCGTAAACATCCATTCAAATTCCACATAAGGTTTTGCAGGAACTATGGAAACACATCCTCTACAACAGGGGTCCCTAACCCCCGGGCCGCGGACTGCTACAGAGCCGTGGCTGTTAAGAACTGGAGAGCAGGAGGTGAGCGGTGGGCGAGCGAGCGAAGCTTCATCTGTCGCTCCTCATCGCTCTCTGTCGCTCGCATTACCGCCTGAACCATCCCTCCTACCCCGGCCCCAGTCCATGGAAAAATCGTCTTCCATGAAACCGGTCCCTGGTGCCAAAAAGGCTGGGGACCGCTGCTCGACAGACAAGTTTACCACAAAAGTTATTGCCCCACTGGGCAGAGCCCTATGCTCTGGTACCGTTTACTGCCCTCTGAACACTCCAAAGAGAACTAAATCTTGTCAAACACATTAGTAATAAGGAATGTAAGACATGCGCCCAGTGTGCTCTTGGAGTCCTACTTGTATCCTCTGCATTCCAAATTGTCCTACGCATGAGTCCAGTTCAACACAAAGTGTGGCCCAAAGGCAGAGTCCACAGTGCGTGAGGTTTTAACGGGCCTCTCCCTGCCTGCAGGCCAATCCCTTAATTTTCTGGGTATCCAGCCATTTGCCATTTGGCTTGGATATGCCTGTCGACACATTTCTACTGAAAAATCAAGTAATGTGACAAACAAACTGTGACTTAAGTGGTGGACTCTGTTTTGTATGTGGATGCCAGATTTGAGCTATTATCAATTTTTCCTTTTTATAATGATGACCACATCTTAAAAATTAATTATGCCTGTTATTTATTTCACAGTCCTGGTCTCAGGCCAACAGTATAGTTCCTTGAATTTGCCTGAAACATACGGACTCAGGATTTCATTTATGGTTTTTGGTAAAGTCACGTTCTTCCCCAAATCGTGCACACGAGAATCTTGGGTGGGGTGCTGTCATTTGCCCGAAGCTGTTTCCATTAGCAACGACATTTATAAAAACACATGTCAGCAGTTAGCACCCCTGCAGAGTGAGTACAGCCAGCCCCAGGGAGCTTCATTTCTATTTTGGGGTCTCACTGTCCTTTCAAGGGGCAGAAAAAGATTTTGGAGCATTTGGCTCCACAGGAAACCTCTTGCCTAGTTTCTGTTTCTCCAAACCACACCCTTTTGGGAACCTATCGATAACCAGCTATGAGGAGACTATTATTTCATTTTGGATTTCAAGAGATAATCTGCGACACCTCCCCCTTTTTGCATTATCACCTTAAAACTATCACAAGACCTACAAGAAAACAGTCCTTCCATCTCAGATCTTTGAGAGATGTGTTTGAGAATCCACTTTGGTACTTTTGGGGCACTGAGTTTTAGAAAAAAAAAAAGGCTTTAGAAAAATCTTTCAGAGCCAGAGCTTAAACACACAGCTGTTGGGCGCAGTGTTTTAAGACAAAGTAAAACAAGAAGATATTATTTCAAACAGAATTGAGTATGTGGGTATTGGCTTTATACAAAATTATGACGGTACTAGTACATAAAATACTCGGTGAAGCCCAGTGGATGAGCCACACCTAGCACTAGCTTTCTGGATTGTGACGAGCTCTCCTGATTATCCCCACTGAGCTTCTGCACAGCATCTCCCAACTTCTCGCCTTGAGGGAGACCAGCAGGGCCCTGTGCACCTCCTCTCTCAGCCCCAGGGCTCGTGGTCCCTGTAAGTCAGACCGTTTCAGCAATTCCTGCCCCCACCCTCTGAAATTACCATCACTTCCCCGACTAGGTCAGGTTACTCCTGTTGGTTTTTTTATGGTTATTTTATTCCCTCCAGAACAACACAGCTCAGGGGTCTGGTTTATCGCGGGACTCTTGCTAGGGGCCTTCAGGATCAGCGGCATCAGCATGGCCTGGACCCGTGTCAGAAACCGAGACTCTCGGACTCCACTCCAGACCTACGTGGTTTGTATTTGTTTAGTTTGAGAAGCACTGGTCTGGAACTGATAGATGTTTCTGGAAGTTGCTAATTTCTCAGAATTCATCAGTGATCTCGGAACCTGAGGCAGTCCTCAGAATATCAGCAACCCCCCCCGCCCCCCCCCCCCCCACTTTCCAAAACCTCACAGGCGGAGTGCTTATTCTATTTGGGCAACCAGGAGCCATGTCTAAACCTGAAGTAAAATTAGTTATTTCGTCTAGAAGGGAAATTAAGTTTTCTAGTTCCCACATGCACCAAATAGGGATCAATAATTTTGAAGAATTAACCTAAAGAAGATCTATCTAATATGCAACTACGAAGGCACTTTGGGACCTTGCAGGGACTCCTCTTCAGCACCAGCTGACAGAAACCAGGGACGCAGCTGCCTCTGTTTTACTTGAAGTTCTACCAGAAGAAAGAGGTGAAGAGTCTCCATGGATCCCCCAATAACCAACTAAGTCTCCTTGAGAATGTGGAGTTCTCAATGCTTCCGAAAGCCAACTAGGAAGATGGGAATACAGATGCCTGGGCTGCATTTCATTCCTCTAGAGCAGAATCTCTGGAGGTTGGAGCCAGGAATTTATGCTTTTAAGATCTCCCTAGGTGACTGTGAGGAAGGGATAGGAGCCATTGTTCTAGGCCACTGAGTGGCTCCAAAGGTGGCTTGAATGCTGTTGCTATTTAACCTCCATCACAAACACAGATTTAAACGAGGTAGAATTGTGAATCCAAAGGCAAAGAAGGGTTTTGCTGACTAAGTGTCAGTCTTTGAGGTTGTACTATATGCTTCGTAAGGTATGTTGGTCTATTTATTACGCCAATAAGTGTGGAGAGAATATCCCTTTAATTCATAAATATGTGCTGCCAACAAGTGCCACTGTCCTAAGGTGGGTGGGGTGGGAAGAATTCAGAATGTGCTGGGGTAGCCATGCTATCTACACCTGCTGCATTTAATCAGTAATGGTTCTGTATTTTTTGCTTTCAGGAAAATTTGGTTAAAGTCTAGATCATTTGAGAGTGGCATCCTGAAACTGTTTGTTTTCCCTCTCTGAGGTGAAAAGAAATACCTTATGTCTGTTACATGTGCCATGTTACCTAATAAAGCAAGTGATATTATGTATTTTGATTATCTTCAGAGAGCCTACATTTTTCTTGCTTTCTAGTATGGTAGATTATTTCATCACTATGCCCAAGGATGCGCATAATGTCATATGTTTGCAAAAATATGCTTTCAAATGCTTCCAAGATTAAAATAACTGTCTTGGGTTATTTTGCTCTCTGTTGACAGTTCAATTTCATTTCATCACTGGACATACTCTTTCTGTAATGGATTTATAACTGCTACATCATAGTAACCGTCCATAAAGGACGACATAATAGGAACAATTAGTTTCCTAAGAATCTACCACTCACAGTAAGTGTTTTCTGTTTTTGGTATTTGTGGCTCGCAAGAGCTTCTGCTCCTTTCAAATTAATCTGTTTTAATACAGCATTAATTTCCTGACGTTTCACATAACTTAGTCAAGTCCACACTTTGATCCCTTTGATCTGGGATGATCTGTAAAGCCAAACAAAAAACTATAAAATTCTAAATGTAGCAAATTTACTCTTTTTTCTCTCCACTCTTTCTATTTAGTTATTTACTTCGCTAGTTGACGTATGGTAATAAATTGCTATCACCATCCACTCCTCACTGTGGATCAAAGCCTTGGAATGCTTGATGAAAATTTATTAGGCCTCTGCCCACTGATTCCCACCTGGCCGCTCACAGTACCCGCCGCCAGCGCTACCTTGGGCTGGAGACGGAGACTCTGATGACTAACAGCTGGGCATCTCAGCCAGCCAACCCTGCCTCCATCCTCTAGGGCTGGCCTCCCCTTGCCTTCCTAGTTCTCTTTCCTCATCTTACCTAAGTCAACCTGCAGCAGAGGCTGCCAGGAATGCTGGGGGAGAAGGGGGCAGGTGTGGCTTGCAGAAGCCTCCCTGCCAGTGACAGTGACCCGTGCTGCTCTGCAGGTGTGTAACAGGCAGCTCATCGATGTAGTGTAGACTGAAGGGATCCGGGGAGGCTGGGCAAAGAGAGAAACGCTCTGAGGGGCTTTACAGGGAGATTTATAAGACCCAGGGGTGTTTACACCTGCGCTCAGTTTTGAGCATTTTACTTACTGCTTCTTGCCTCTATGCTTCAGTTTATCACCACAAAGATGGTCAAATAAAAACTACATGCTGGTATTTGGTAAAATTTATATAGAAGGCAGCTGTTTTATTTTTTCCCCTCACATAAGTCTCATCTAGTCAAACAAATCTGTCAATAAATATTCCAGTCTTTAAGGTACAAATAAAGCTTTTTTTTTTCTACATTAATTTTTCCCACAACACCACATGCCTATGGAAAAAGAACGCAAGTAGAAACTTTAGTAAGCGTCTCTAATGACTTCTACAGTGATAACTTAGCATTTGTATACCCCTGTATTGTCAAGGGGTTAGAATAATCCCAAATGTCCCATATTCTGAAGATTGGCCTCAGACACGTCAGAGCATTTATGGCCAAGGAACACAGCGATGGTCTGTATATGCTGATGAGCTACAAGGGCTTGCAGATAGATTCCTTTAACTTTCAAAATATGGAGAATCTAGCTCAGTCTTATTTATCAGTTCTCACAACAGTAATATTAACCAAGCTAGAGTCCTTCCTGCAAGCTATATCCCATCTTTTTGGTGATTAAAAAAAGTAAAGAGACTCCTGGATTTAAAATACCATACTTGAAGGCAGTGGTTGAGTTTGGGAGCTCTGTTTTTGAAGCTTTCTAATCTAAACCCACACCATAATTGTGTCAGTGTTCAACCCCAGGCCAGCAATGAGAAAACTTGGCAATTAACATCATTAACTATTACCTGCCCTTAGAAGACACCCATTTTCGGAATAGCTGGGAGGTTATGACATATGCTAAAATGTGCATCCACAAATTCACAAGTCTAGATAAGAGGCTGAGTTCAGTGGCCCTGTTGTCAGCTGCATAATATCCCATAAAAGCGCCATGCTTTTATCCCATGTAACCTCCATCAGTTACATCCTTTGCATCCTTAGCTGGATTGTTACTCTGTGCTTTTTTTGCCCCGCCCAGAACCCTCCAATTCGCAGTCACATAAATTCTTCAGAAAATATTGTTCTATATCAGGATTCTGAGAGGCCAGAGACAGTTGAGAAGGGAAGGGGTTTTGAAACAAGGCAATTCTCAACAGAAACATCCTGGGGGATCCTGATCCTTGACTGCCATGATCCTTTCGGTAGTTGTGCCCGCTTGCCATTGCGGGTTTTTTTCCCCCTTTTCCTCTTTGATAGCTGAGGCCCACACGCTGCTGGCTTTTCAGAATGCATGCTAGTCCCAAGATCGAAATTACACACGGGGAAATGCTGCCATGCTCATGATGGGATGCTTAGCTTTGCCATGTGGGTCTTGACCCATAAAATGGGCTCTTGTGGTCATTTAACATTCTGCCTCCTAGCCAATGCCAGTCTTGAGGAAGCTCCACCTAACAGCTCTGCCAGCTTCGTAGAATGTATGTCCGGAGCCTCAAGTTTCCCCTTCACATTCAGGCAAAACTATTGCCCCACTGCCTCCTCATTCCAACTTAGAAACTTCCCAGGTTTCCTGACTACAGGATCCCCTCCTATTTACTGGTCACTCGGTGTCCAACCTACATTAGAGAGATTTCCTGCTCTCCGTGACACTTTTGACACAGCCTCACCCCCTACCCCAACCCCTCTTTGTTAGACACAGGCGTCCATTTTAGGTTCACAGACATCTGTTAACGTTCTCAAGGCTCCAGCCTTCATAGTACCATCAGGAGCACAGGAAATGAGATTATGTATACCAAAAGGTTTTATAATCTGTAAAGTACTACAGAAGTGGTTCCTTGGGTGAGCCAGATCTCACAATGTAAGACTTTTTTTTTTTTTTGGCAGAGTTGTTGAGTCTATCCAGTTTGAAGTCACAGTAGGACACCCAGCTGCCACCCTAGACAGTTGACAGTGAATCATCTGCAGGCCTACACATGCGAAGCTGCCTCATTTTTAAGATGGTCCAGTGTCCTTAGGCATGTTTGGAGCCATCACCTTGGAACTCCATCCCTTCCAAGAGGGGCTGGGATAGTACAATGACCTCATCTAGTGGGATGAAAATATATCTATGAAAGACTATCCACGAATGGCCACTATTTTTTTTTGAATTTTATTTTATTTATTTTTTATACAGCAGGTTCTTATTAGTTATCTATTTTATACATATTAGTGTATATATGTCAACCCCAATCTCCCAATTCATTCCACCATCACCACCACTCCCGCCACTTTCCCCCCTTGGTGTCCATACGTTTGTTCTCTACATCTGTGTCTCTATTTCTGCCTTGCAAACCAGTTCATCTGTACCATTTTTCTACATTCCACACATATGCATTAATATACGATATTTGTTTTTCTCTTTCTGACTTACTTCACTCTGTATGACAGTTTCTAGATCCATCCACGTCTCTACAAATGACACAATTTCGTTCCTTTTTATGGCTGAGTAATATTCCATTGTATATGTGTACCACCCTTCTTTATCCATTCATCTGTCGATGGGCATTTAGGTTGCTTCCATGACCTGGCTATTGTAAATAGTGCTGCAATGAATATTGGGGTGCAGTTGTCTTTTTGAATTATGGTTTTCTCTGGGTATATGCCCAGTAGTGGGATTGCTGGGTCATATGGTAATTCTATTTTTAGTTTTTTAAGGAACCTCCATACTGCTCTCCATAGTGGCTGTATCAATTTACATTCGCACCAACAGGGCAAGAGGGTTCCCTTTTCTCCACACCCTCTCCAGTATTTGTTGTTTGTAGATTTTCTAATCATGCCCAGATTTTCTAACCAGTCTGAGGTGATACCTCATTGTACTTTTTTTTTTCTTTTAAATGAGAGGTTTTTTTTTTTGTTTTTTTTTTGTTTTTTGCAGAAGAGAACGTTTAGCTGTTTATAAATTTATTTATTTATTTATTTATTTATGGCTGTGTTGGGTCTTCGTATCTGTGCGAGGGCTTCCTCTAGTTACGGCAAGCGGGGGCCACTCTTCATTGCGGTGTGCGGGCCTCTCACTATCGTGGCCTCTCCCACTGCGGAGCACAGGCTCCAGACGCACAGGCTCAGCAGTTGTGGCTCATGGGCCCAGCTGCTCCACGGCATGTGGGATCTTCCCAGACCAGGGCTCGAACCCGTGTCTCCTGCATTGGCAGGCAGATTCTCAACCACTGCGCCACCAGGGAAGCCCCCTCATTGTACTTTTGATTTGCATTTCTCTAATAATTAGTGATGTTGAGCAGCTTTTCATGTGCTTCTTGGCCATCCCTATGTCTTTTTTTGAGAAATGTCTATTTAGGTCTTCTGCCCATTTTTTGATTGAGTTGTTTGTTTTTTTTAATATTGAGCTGCATGAGCTGTTTATATATTTTGGAGATTAATCCTTTGTCCGTTGATTTGTTTGCAAATATTTTCTCCCATTCTGAGGGTTGTCTTTTTGTCTTGTTTGTAGTTTCCTTTGCTGTGCAAAAGCTTTTAAGATTCATTAGGTCCCATTTGTTTATTTTTGTGTTTATTTCCATTTACTCTAGGAGGTGGATCAAAAAAAAATCTTGATGGGATTTATGTCAAAGAGTGTTCTTCCTATGTTTTCCTCTAAAGTGTTCAGTCTTACATTTAGATCTTTAATCCATTTTGAGATTATTTTTGTGTATGGTGTTAGGGAGTGTTCTAATTTCATTCTTTTACATGTCGCTGTCCAGTTTTCCCAGCACTACTTACTGAAGAGACTGTCTTTTCTCCATTGTATATCTTTGCCTCCTTTGTCATAGATTAGTTGACCATAGATGCGTGGGTTTATCTCTGGGCTTTCTATCCTGTCCCACTGATCTATATTTCTGTTTTTGTGCCAGTACCATATTTTCTTGATTATTGTAGCTTTGTAGTATAGTCCAAAGTCAGGGAGTCTGATTCCTCCAGCTCCGCTTTTTTCCCTCAAGACTGCTTTGGCTATTCGAGGTCTTTTGTGTCTCCATACAAATTTTAAGATTTTTTGTTCTAGTTCTGTAAAAAATGCCACTGGTAATTTTATAGGGATTGCATTGAATCTGTAGATTGCTTTGGGTAGTACAGTCACTTTCACAATATTGATTCTTCCAATCCAAGAACATGGTATATCTCTCCATCTGTTTGTGTCATCTTTGATTTCTTTCATCAGTGTCTTATAGTTTTCTGAGTACAGGTCTTTTACCTCCTTAGGTAGGTTTATTCCTAGGTATTTTATCCTTTTTGTTGCAATGGTGAATGGGATTGTTTCCTTAATTTCTCTTTCTGATCTTTCATTGTTAGTGTATGGGAATGCAACAGATTTCTGTGCATTAATTTTGTATCCTGCAAATTTACCCATTTCATTGATTAGCTCTAGTAGTTTTCTGGTGGCATCTTTAGGATTCTCTATGTACAGTATCATGTCATCTGCAAACAGTGACAGTTTTCCTTCTTCTTTTCCAACTTGTATTCCTTTTATTTCTTTTTGTTCTCTGACTGTTGTGGCTAGGACTTCCAAAACTATGTTGAATAATAGTGGCGAGAGTGGACATCCTTGTCTTGTTCCTGATCTTAGAGGAAATGCTTTCTGTTTTTCACCATTGAGAATGATGTTTGCTGTGGGTTTGTGGTATATGGTCTTTATTATGTTGAAGTAGGTTCCCTCTATGCCCACTTTCTGGAGAGTTTTTATAATAAATGGGTGTTGAATTTTCTCAAAAGCTTTTTCTGCATCTATTGAGATTATCATACAGTTTTTAGTCTTCAATTTGTTAATATGGTATATCACATTGATTGATTTGCATATATTGAAGAATCCTTGCCTCTCTGGGATAAATCCTACTTGATCATGGTGTATGTTCCTTTTAATGTGTTGTTGGATTCTGTTTGCTAGTATTTTGCTGAGGATTTTTGCATCTATATTCATCAGTGATATTGGTCTGTAATTTTCTTCTTTTTGTAGTATCTCTGGTTTTGGAGTTAGGGTGATGGTGGCCTCGTAGAATGAGTTTGGGAGTGTTCCTTCCTCTGCAATTTTTTGGAAGAGTTTGAGAAGGACGGGTGTTAGCTCTTCTCTAAATATTTGATAGAATTCACCTGTGAAGCCATCTGGTCCTGGGCTTTTGTTTGTTGGAAGATTTTTAATCACAGTTTCAATTTCATTACTTGTGATTGGTCTGTTCATATTTTCTATTTCTTCCTGGTTCAGTATTGGAAGGTTATACCTTTCTAAGAATTTGTCCATTTCTTCCAGGTTGTCTATTTTATTGGCATACAGTTGCCTGTAGTAGTCTCAGGATGCTTTGTATTTCTGTGGTGTCCACTGTAACTTCTGCTTTTTCATTTCTAATTTTATTGATTTGAGTCCTCTCTTTCTTTTTCTTGATGAGTTTGGCTAAAGGCTTATCAATTTTGTTTATCTTCTCAAAGAACCAGCTTTTAGTTTTATTGAGCTTTGCTACTGTTTTCTTGTTTCTATTTCATTGATTTCTGCTCTGATCTTTATGATTCCTTTCCTTCTATTTACTTTGGGTTTTGTCTGTTCTTCTTTCTCTAGTTCCTTTAGGTGGAAGGTTAGATTGAGATTTTTCTTGTTTCCTGAGGTAGGCTTGTATAGCTATAAACTTCCCTCTTAGAACTGCTTTTGCTGCATCCCATAGCTTTTGGATCATCGTGTTTTCATTGTCATTTGTCTCTAGGTATTTTTTGATTTCCCCTTTGATTTCTTCAGTGATCTCTTGATTATTTAGTAATGTATTGTTTAGCCTCCAAGTGTCTGTGTTTTTAACATTTTTTCCCTGTAACTGACTTCTAATCTCATAGCATTGTGGTTGGAAAAGATGCTTGATATGATTTCAGTTTTCTTAAATTTACCAAGGCTTGATTTGTGACCCAAGATGTGATCTATCCTGGAGAATGTTCCATGTGCACTTGAGAAGAAAGTGTAATCTGCTTTTTTTGGATGGAATGTCCTATAAATATCAGTTAAGTCCATCTTGTTTCATGTATCATTTAAAGCTTGTATTTCCTTATTTATTTTCATTTTGGATGATCTGTCCATTGGTGAAAGTGGGGTGTTAAAGTCCCCTACTATGATTGTGTTACTGTCGATTTCCCCTTTATGGTTGTTAGCATTTGCCTTATGTACTGAGGTGCTCCTATGTTGGGTGCATATATATTTACAATTGTTATATCTTCTTCTTGGATTGATCCCTTGATCATTATGTAGTGTCCTTCTTTGTCTCCTGTAATAGTCTTTATTTTTAAGTCTATTTTGTCTCATATGAGAATTGCTACTCCAGCTTTCTTTTGATTTCCATTTGCATGGAATATCTTTTTCCATCCCCTCACTTTCAGTCTGTATGTGTCCCTAGATCTGAAGTGGGTCTCTTGTAGACAGCATATAGATGGGTCTTGTTGTTGTATCCATTCAGCAAGCCTGTGTCTTTTGGTTGGAGCATTTAATCCATTCACATTTAAAGTAATTATAGATATGTATGTTCCTACTACCATTTTCTTAATTGTTACGGGTTTGTTTTTGTAGGTCCTTTTCTTCTCTTGTTTCCCACTTAGAGAAGTTCCTTTAGCATTTGTTGTAGAGCTGGTTTGGTGGTGGTGAATTCTCTTAGCTCTTGCTTGTCTGTAAAGCTTTTGATGTCTCCGTCAAATCTGAAGGAGATCTTTGCTGGGTAGAGTAATCTTGGTTGTAGGTTCTTCCCTTTCATCACTTTAAATATATTGTGTCACTTCCTTCTGGCTTGTAGAGTTTCTGCTGAGAAATCAGCTGTTAACCTTATGGGAGTTCCCTTGTATGTTATTTGTTGATTTTCCCTTGTTGCTTTCAATAATTTTTCTGTCTTTAATTTTTGTCAATTTGATTTCTATGTGTCTTGGTGTGTTTCTCCTTGGGTTTATCATGCCTGGAACTCTCTGTGCTTCCTGGACTTGGGTGGCTATTTCCTTTCCCATGTTAGGGAAGTTTTCAACTATAATCTCTTCAAATATTTTCTCAGGTCCTTCCTCTCTCTCTTCTCCTTCTGGGACCCCTGTAACGTGAATGTTGGTGCATTTAATGTTGTCCCAGAGTCTCTTAGGCTGTCTTCATTTTCTTTTCATTCTTTTTTCTTTATTCTGTTCTGCAGCAGTGAATTCCACCATTCTGTCTTCCAGGTCACTTATCCGTTCTTCTGCCTCCATTATTCTGCTATTGATTCCTTCTAGTGTATTTTTCATTTCAGTTATTGTATTGTTCATCTCTGTTTTTTTGTTCTTTAATTCTTCTAGGTGTTTGTTCTTTAATTCTTCTAGGTCTTTGTTAAATATTTCTTCCATCTTCTCAATCTTTGCCTCCATTCTTTTTCCGAGGTCCTAGATCATCTTCACTATCATTATGCTCAATTCTTTTTCTGGAAGGTTGCCTATCTCCACTTCATTTAGTTGTCTTTCTGGGGTTTTATCTTGTTCCTTCATCTGGTACATAGTCCTCTGCCTTTTCATTTTGTCTGTCTTTCTGTGAATGTGGTTTCTGTTCCACAGACTGCATAATTGTAGTTGTTCTTGCTTCTGCTGTCTGCCCTCTGAATGGCCACTATTGTGCTCATGGGAACTTTAAGTCTAGGTAGGCATATATTTTATTAAAAAATGGGCTTTTTATAATAATGGCCTCAATAATCATCAACCTACAGTAATTGAAAACTATAGATCAAACATTGGGCTGGTATTTATGAAGTCATTCTAACTTTGAACCAAACTTAGTTAACAAAACTTGAATTCTATATTGTCCTACTGAGTACTGACTATGTGCTATGAGCTAGATATTTCATTTAATCCAATCCTTGGCCTGCAAAGTGCTGCACAGAACTACACCCCAGTAGTCACCATATCCATAGATTAATTATCCCAAGGCCAATCATAGGACAGAAAATAACTGTAAAATCAATGCAATAAGATTCTATTAAAAATGCACTGATGGCACAATCTGAATTTCAATTATAAAAAAGACATATCCCTTGCATTCAACATGATTTATCTTTTCTCTTCTAATCTTCTGCAAATACAAAATGAGGCTACTACATTTTCTTTTTAAAATGGTATTTAAGTAAATGTTTTATGTGTTCTATAACCTTGTCCATTCTTTTATGATAATAAACCACCTAAACCAGACTAACTACTCCCATTTACCCATCTGACTCAGGAAGCTTGGCTCAGTGCCTGGCACACAGTAAGGGCTCAATAAAGAGTTATAATTCTTTTTTATTTATTTATTATTTATTTATTTATTATTTTTGGCTGCCTTGGGTCTTCATTGTTGCGTGTGGGCTTTCTCTAGTTGTGGCGAGCGGGGGCTACTCTTCATTGTGGTGCGCGGGCTTCTCATTGTGGTGGCTTCTCTAGTTGCGGAGCACGGGCTCTAGGCGCTCGGGCTTCAGTAGTTGTGGCTCACAGGCTTCAGTAGTTGTGGCTCACGGGCTCTAGAGAGCAGGTGCAGTAGTTGTGGCGCACAGGCTTAGTTGCTCCTCGGCATGTGGGATCTTCCCAGAACAGGGCTCAAACCCGCATCCCTTGCATTGGCAGGCGGATTCTTAACCACTGTGCCACCAGGGAAGCCCGACAGTTATAATTACTAAGCATATCTTCCCTACTGAAATACTCTCTTTCATTTTAATCTGGGCATGATAACTTCCCTGGAAGAATACTATTCTAGCTCACCCTTTGATGTCTTATAATGGTCCTTACCCTGTGTTCCTGCATTCCTTAGCTCAGCTAAGCCCAAAGAATAATACTATTACCCTATATAAAATATCAAGGTCTCTGACCATTTGGAAAGTGCAATTTTTACCGGGTTCCAAAGCATCTGCTTTATATACAAATGAAAATAAAAGCACACATTTGAGATGTTAACACGTAAGCTGTATGCTTACTTTTCTGATTCTGGTCGTCTTTCCTGGGGAACCATGCTTGCTTTGTCTCTGCAAGAATCTAAATGTGCCCATTCTTGCATAATGAATTAATTCATTCTCCAAGTATTCCAAATTCTGATATTCAGGATTCTCAATAAATACTTGTGGAATGAAAAACTGGTTAATGACAAGGCAAGTGGGGTGAGTGTTCAAAGCAACTACATTGCCAGCAGTTCAATTCAACATAACAATGAGTTTGTGGTTCAGTTCCTGGGCTGTAAATATGAGTAAGAAACAGCCTCTGCCTTCAAAGAGCCCATAGTCTAGTAAGGAAGGCAGGTATACACATAGGCAGGTAAACATAACCGCTGTGCGCAAGGTGGAAGCAGCCCTTAGCACAGAGGAGTCATTATCTATAAGGGTGGGAAGGGTCAGGGAAGCATTTTGGGAGAAGGTGGGTTTTGAGGGATCAACTGGAGTTTATCAGATAGAAAGGGGGATTAGGGCATTGATCCTGGCACCCAGTGAAATGGTTCCTATGCTTTACCTGTGTCACCAATCCAGATGGGGGTCCCTTCCCACTTTTCGTAAGAGGCTTTGCCAACTCAGACACAACCATGAGCACAAAATTACATTCTAATCTACTGATTCTCTGTTACATTCTTTCGTGGATCTCATAAGTGAAACCAACAGCTGAAATACAGATCTGGCTAAAAGAAATCAAATCCCTTTAGGCCTTCCCAAAGTGGCTGAGCTTTAGCTGGGAGCGGAGCTGTCTCTCTGGACTATGAATCACTGAGGAAAAGGAACTAAAGCGAACTGTAAGCAGCCACAGGGCTGGGAGAGCTACATGACAAGCATGTTCCCTTTTTATTAAAATCAGATGGTATCAACTTTAGTCCGTTTTCTTCTCTTTATAAGCACGGACGGAGAAGTGCATTTAAAACATGTTTAAAACATGTTCAGGAAAAAACACATTAAGATATTTTTTATTCTTCTAAGAGTATAAGCATGGTAGGGATTTGAAGGCACCTGCTATCAATATTCAATATAAGTCTTACCTATTTGATCCCTTAAATGTTACCAAATGGAACCACATCCTGATCAACAGAGAGCTTCATACTATTAAACAAAATCATCTTTAGCACAGAGAAAAAAAAAAGCACAGTTTTCTTTTTGTGGCTCCAAAGGCAGTAGCATGGGATATTAGTTACAGTATTAGCAAAATCCTGAGCTTACTTTATTTTAAAAGCATGGAACAAATATTTGATGATGCCTCAAGTCCTACCAAACTCAAGTTTTTCCAGCTGGCGAACCACAGTCTGAAAAGTTAAGTCATACGAGGCCATATAGCCCCATGTACTAAAAATATTACCCGCCAACATTTTTCAAGCCCCTCTAATCCCACGTGTAGGTGGGTAAATTTTAAGCTTGAACAACATTTTCAGGTGTGGGCTTTGTGTTAACTTCAGCCAAGAGGTAAAAGCTGTCCAAACCCAATTCTGGCATTCACGTGGAAGGTAACATTTGAGATTAAAATTTTTGTGTATAAAAAGGATTTTCAAACGTAATGGTGAACCTAAAATGTGCTGTTTTAGTCACCAAGGCAAATGACAAATCCAGCCCTTTGACACTGCACTTAGCTGAAGTGCCTGCAGTTTACTGCAAGCTCAGCTTTGAGGTGGGGAGAGAGAGGGAGAGGCTTCAAAAGGCTCCACGGTTTGGCTGGTGTGCCTGACCTCAGAACTGACCTAACCAGAAGGGTTCAGATCCCAGGAATCTTTAAACAGGGCTCCAATTAGGTGACATGCACACATCCACGGTTGGTTAGGGGAATGGGGAGGATTAAAAAAGATGAATCTTTAACTTGAACAACTAGAAAACAAATAGACTGAAATTGATGGGGTTTGTTTTGTTTTGTTTTGGCCGCACTGCATGGCATGTGGGATCTTAGTTCCCCGACCGGGGATCGAACCTGAGCCCCCCCTGCGTTGGAAGCATGGAGTCTTAACCACTGGACCGCCAGGGAAGTCCCTGAAATCGCTGTTTAGACCTCATTACAGATCAGACCAAAAATCTGTTCAAACAAAACTAAACCCCACAAAACCATACCCATTTAAGTTATGGGTTGAGTTTGTGAGAAGTTAATGAAATGAACACTGCTCCACAACGACCTGGGGAAAACACGGACTGTGAGATTTCTCACTGGAGATTTCATCAGTGAAGCTACAGCAACAGTATGAACACCGCCCCAGCGTGGTGAGTAAGACAGTACGCCCTGGTGCTCGCCGCTGTGACTGGTGGCTCTCGGGACCTTCAACTCCTGCCTTGCCCTGGTGTCCCACCAGGCCCCTCGGGGCAGTGTGCGTACTCACCCCTCAGCCGGCCTCTCCCAGGCAAAGATGAGGCTTTAAATTACTAACTGCCGACATCCCAGAGGCTTCTGACAAACATCCTTTGTCCCTCTCTGTTAGGAGTCCACCTCAGGGGCCAACCCATTACAGCTCCTATCGGTAAACATATGGGTTTGTGGGTGCCATCGTGTTTTCCCTGCTTCCCATCACTGACTTTCCTCCCCAGCTACTCTGCCCAGCCTGGCTGGGGGTGGGTGAGGTCCCAGTGATTATATGCAGTGTTGACGAAGATGGCCCTGAAGAAGCTCAGTGCCTGCAGCCCCCTGCAGAGGGATGCTGGATAGGGGATGGGGCATGGTGGGCAGTGAGTGTGACCCCTGAGTCCGAGAACGCTTATTTAGAATGGTGGCTTTTGTGGGACCTCCTTGTCCTCCTGCAATATCAGTCCTGTCCTCCACCCCCCAGAGAAGAAGTCCAGCCTTGTACTCCAGCAATCTTTCACTGCTGTGACTGGTCAGCGCACATATGAAGGCTAAATTCACTCAAAGAAAGGTGGCTTCGGGTGCCGACCTGCCATGTATAAAAGTGACCAACGCGTGGAAATCAAATGCATGAACTCGAGGCCCATGGTTGGAGGACCCGGCAGGCTCGGCGCCAATCTGTGAACGAGACCTCTCTCTCAGTACCACCCTTGACTTACCGGGCTCACACAGGACTCTCTTAATTGACTTCTTCTAAATTCATGACAATTAAGGAGGTTGGCCAATAAATTCCTGTGGTTTGGCCTACATATACTTCTTAAAATATATGTTAGTCTTTTACATATGCAACGTCAGTCTCTGCCAGATTTGTGAAGTAATAGAAAAGAGCGGTAATAAGTGAAACACATCCTTTGTAGCTCATATGAAAATCAAGCCAACATGCATTCCCTGAATTCAATGTGTTTTTAGAAAAAGAGGTGTAATTTACATCATTCCATTTATAATGGTGCTAAGTTAATGCTCTTGGCTGCTTTTGACAGAGACTTTTCCAATGGGACTGGGATGGTTTGTTTCCCTGAAACACCTTCAGTACTCAAGGACTTTTAATTAGCTTTCTAGAGAGTGTTTTCCTGATGGACATTGCCTCCCCAAAGCCCTGTAAGTTTCCTGGCTTCTAAAAAAAGAACAAGAAGTTGACTCAGATTCTTTGAGTTATAGGCTTTCTGTGGGGTCAAGAACAAACTGTTGTTTTGTGAAATTGGGTGCAACCAATTTTGGGTTGCAATTTTGGGACAGGCTTCTTTCTCTACTCTCTCCCCCACCCCCAGTTCCTGTTCAGTGACTTGACTGCATTTCTTATTTTACAAATGATTGTGAGGGTGTCACTAAAAGGCATGTTTTTACACAAAAATATCAGCTTGGAGTGGTTTTAATATGTGAGGCCACAATTAGGCATGACCTTGACTTAAAGGGTCACTTCCTAAAGGGTTCTACAGTCAAATAAGTGGGGGAACCCCTAGGCTAAACAGGGTTAATCAGATATCGTCAATGAAAAAAAAATTCTCAGAGGCTTTTAATTTCCATTGTGAACCTTTCAAACTTGCATCATGAGTAGGTAACTAGGACATACACCATTTTCCACACTTGCTTGGCCATAAGATACTTCTTCTGGAGAGCATCTCATGGGATGAGTGCTGTGAAGAACTCACTTTGGGACATGCTCGCCTCATTTATGGAACTAATAGAGCACTGGAGAAACGAGCAGAGGAACTTGTGTTCTGATTGGGTGGGTTGGGGGGGTGAGTAGGTGTAGTGTGGATGGAGTAATGGGAGGACCAAGAAAGGCCTTGAGTAGGGTGCAGCAGATCTTAAAGGCACTGCATAAGGATCAGAACCTTTATCCAGACCTGAGAGCTGCAGTGAAGTCCAGCATAGAAGGTGATATATGGGCTAACATGGTCCCTATATCCAGATCGACTCATTACCCTTGGTGTTCCCATGAGAGCACATGACCAACGACTCATATAAAACAAAGGGTCTTCTGACTCAATTACTTCTCTCACTGATTCTGTCATGTGTCCCAAGACCCCTACTGAGATCAAGATCTTTGGGGTTATGATTCAGGCATTCAAAACATATTTTAACATGGGAATGCTATCAGGGAGGGTAATGTATTAGGCTGTGATTGTGCCCTTGAACCTTATGAGTAGCTCATTATTATTCCCTAATGCCCCCTCTACTTGGAATTGACGTTTATTCTATCCCATTCTCCACCCCCAACGCAGACTCTCAAAGCTACTGAGGAGAAAGTTTTTTTTCTCCTCACAAAAATGCCAGGGACCGCTCTCTGGAGGAGAAGGCCCTTTGTGTAAGGGCTATTGAGCACAAGTCCAGAGGACCCCAGGAAAGTCACACAAAGGAGGATGGGGTGAAAATGCAGTCTCAGCAAACTTCAACCACCTCACCATTTTGCTTAAGGCCAGGCCTGGCTGCCACGGACACCTGCCTCCACGACAGAGGACCAGTGTGAAGAGAACATCTGCAAACTGTAAGTTCAGTCTCTTGGGGGCCTGGGGACCCGAGGGGCAGTAGATTTTTGGAGTGCTACCACTGAAGTAAGAGTCTGTTTATCTGAGATCCCACAGAGTCAAGGCTGTACATGAACAATGGCAAATCTTGCTTTTGAGTTTTAACAGAATAATTAAGTGTGGTAACTCATAAAGCCTTTTGGTGATGGAAAGTGTGTGCTGCTGATTCAGTTCTGTTCTGCCCTGAGTCTGAATTTTCCCCTCCCTGTCCCTCTAGGTACAAAGGCTTGTCTGCATCTGACATACGAATCTCTGAATCTCCTGGGTAAGTGAACTGTATTTAAATCCTCAAAGCACTCCTCCTGTGACCTTCAGGAACAAGGGTTAGAACCTGAATCAGTTGGCCATATTTATTCCTGAAATTTCTAGCTTCTGTATCCTAGATACTAGACCTCACTTGGCACTTCAGAAGTAGTTTTCAGTGCTTACTTATTTTATTTACAAAATAAACCTATTTTGTGCTTTTTATTTTCTAGGGAATGGTGACACAAGGAATGATGCTCAAGGTGGTCTCTGAGGAAGCGACATCTTAGGCTGGTTTACCTTATAGGTATGCTTCTGCAGGATTTCAAGTCATGCCGCTGGTACGAAGTGTTGTAAACTTCCAGAACATCAGATATAGTTGTATAAAAAAATGGATGAATAAAAACTGACTCAAAAATAACTCCAAATGGGGTGCTTCAGGTTATGTGGGGTATTGTATTTTCTTCGCTAGCCCAGCTCTATTGTTGTAATGTCCTACCATCTAGAAGATCCTTGTATTTTAAGACACTGCCTTACAAATGCTCCTGGCTCTATACCCAGATTACTGCAATTATACAGTAAGATTAATGAATTCACAGGCTGTTTCTAAGGATTTAATGGCTTCTTAATAGAATAGGGTGCACACACAGCTAGACTACTATGACAAATCATAAAAGCTTCTTAATATGAAACCTCAATTAGTTAATTAAAATTTGCTAATTGAAAATTCTAAGAATAGCATGTAAAATAATCCAGACCTCCAGATGCAGCAATAAAACACCTATCTAACATACCTGCCAGACAAGTTCTACATATCTGTGCAGTAGGAGACCTTGGTCAGCGAAATAAGAAATGAGGGAGTAGGTCATCACACACACAGAAACCTTGAGAGTGGCCTAATGTATCAGGAATGAGAAGTGGAAATTATTCTTATTTATCACACAGAGCAGGTGCAAGGAATGGGGGTCACCTTTATTAATCTACTCCTACATACCTACTCCTCTTATTCCTTTACAGATTCATTGCTCTGCAATGGCATACAGGCATATTTAAGAAACAATGCATGGGTTTTGCCAGTTTTGTATATCTTCACATCTTCTCCTGTTCTGAAAGGATGCATTTGATATTCAGGATAGCTCGACAAGAAAAGGCTTAAGATACATATCATTAAGGTGGTTGATGCTTAGTTTCTATTAAAGAGCAGTTCAAATGTTGTAAGGGAAGGAATGCCTTCTAAAGCAAGTAGGTAGAAACCATTTCTTTGAGATGCCACACAACCAGCTCCAAATCAAGGGGAAAGCAGGAAGAGTGACACCAGAGCTGTCGGACGCGACCACCATCAGCGGGTCAGCGCAGCGTGCGTGCTGCTGGGCACGTGGGGCTGGTGCGCCATCAAGCAAGCCAGGTTCCACAGCTCATCCGAAGCCTCCCTGGCGCTCTACGAAACGGCTCCAGTCGAACCGGAAGCCCAGTCCAGGTTCTCTGGTTCCCTCCTGTTATGAGCCTGAGGGTCCAATACTGTGTGACTCATTATTCACCATAACTTTCGAGTAATGTCAAATGTTTTCGCTTTGAACTGAGTCTTGGAATTTGATTTTTCGGTCCAGCCTGCACCAGACCCACCCTGCTGTGTCCAAGTCAGGTCTCCTCACAAAGAATTTTGGGAGAGGAGAAGGGGGGGGAGGGACAATCAGGCAAAGAACTGGGACACGACTTGCTACTAGGAATCAGTGTAGCACTAATAGTAACAGTGATCGTAAAAGCAGTAACAGGAAAAGTAGAGGAGTGTTGATTAGCAACAGTAGTAGTGGTGGCAGAATAGTGATGGCAGTAGTAATATAAATAATACCAGCAAATATTTGGGGAGATGCCTACTGAGTGTTCAGAACTATGCAGACTTTTTATTAACTTTTCTTTATTAGCCTCACTATACAGATGAGAAAATTGTGGCCCTGAGGTTAGGTAATCTAACCTAACTGCCATACAAACTAAACAGTAGACTTAAGATTTTAATTAGGATGTTCCTGATACTTTCTAGTCATACTCAGGGTCTTCTGGACAAATCTCAGGAAATACCTCTGAGCCATTTATTCTTCCATTCCTTTTACGTGGAATGTCATTCTCTTTCCTCTCTAGCTTGCCAACTCCTATTTATACTGCAAAGTCCAACTTAGTTTCTCCCTCCCCCATGAAGCTTCTCCGACTACTTCAATTCCTCTGAAGTCATAGCACTGACCATCTGAGCTACTAACTTGGCACAATATGCCCTGTGACATACTTCGCATTTTATCTAAGTTTCCATGTATGTCATCTTACCTGAGTGTACAGACCACATTTCTATTTCTCTGTCTCTCCTAAAGTACAATACCTAACACTTGTAGGCATATATTATCTTTATTTCACAGATGATAAGGCCAGATGACACCAATCAGTAGTGCAATGTAAGGACGGTCCACAGTGGAGCTGGAACGAAATACTGTAACCTCATCATCTACTTTACTCAGCTAAAAATGCATTTAAATTCCCCCAATTCTTCTCTTCGGAAAAGGTATACATCTGTGAGCAACTTTCTAACAGAAAAAAAAAAAGCAAATTTCAAAACCTAAATTCCTAGTTCATTAGACTCATTGTGTTTATTTAACTAAACAGCCTTTCCACTGGAAATTTTTATATAGTTAACAATTCAGGCATCTCTTTTAAACCACATGACTGAAAGTACCCCAAAAGTCCAGTAGTGAGAATTTCTTTGGGGAGAGAGAACCTCTGGTTTCTACGTGCTAATTTTTAACCTGCATGTCTCTCCTTTCCTGGGGGGGGCTCTGCACTTATCTTGCCTATGAAATTTCTGTAGGTTACATTCATTTGGGGATAACCCATGATGAACAGCATGAAGACTGAGAAGAGGCCTGGTGTAGAAATGTGATGACTGGTGGGCTCTAACAGTTTCGGGGGGGCTTTGCCGCTGTTGCAGGTGGGCTCCTTTGTGTTCTGCAGCACACAAAGAAGTTATGCCGTGGCTTGAGGTGCACGTCAGCCTTCCTGTGCACATGTTCTGGGCGGCAGAGAGAGCTGAGGCTGCTGTGGTTGTCCTGACAGGTGCAGGTTGGCATATCTGCAGAATGGGAATCTGAGAAACCTGGTAAAAAGTAAAGCTGCAGAAGGGTGAACTCTGGAGGGAGAAAGCTCGGCTTCCAAGAGTGACCCAGGAGGCTGTGTCAGCACCTCTCCACCTCAAACTGTTCCCTCTACTCATGACCTGGCAGAAGAGTCTGCTGGGAGATGAGAACTGGTGGAAGGTAAGCAGAAAAGGAAGAAACCACAGGGGTGAGTCCCTGGGAGACCCTGAAGGCAGGAAGAATAGACGACAGGCACAGTTAAGAACAAGAGGAGTCACAACGCAGCATGACAGGCCAAAGACAGTAGGAGAAAAATTAGGCTGTTACGAAGAGAGCATGAGAGAGAAGGCAATGGAGCAGCCAACCGTGTAAATAAAATCTCTTCATCAGAATGGAAACCTGGCATTGGAGGACTTACAATTTAAACTTTCTTCTATGAGAAACTTAGAGGACGGTACCAGCTATCAATTATATAGTGCTTACTACTGATACATGCCAGGCACTGTTCTAGATGCTTCCATGTATTACCTTATTTAGTATTTACCACAGCCTACAGGGTAGCTATTATTGCCCCTATTTTACAATGAGAAAACTAAGGCACAGAGAGGTTAAGTAACTGGCCCAAGGCTGCATAGCGTATTACAGGGAGAGATGAAATTTGAACCCAAGTAGTCTGTCCCCAGAGGCTGTGTTCTTAGTCATTCAGCTGTACCGTCTCCCACAGACCCATGACAGGCAATTATAATACCCATGATTTGTATGTGTGATACAACTGGCTGAGGCAGGGCTCTCAATTCTGACTGCTGCCCGAGGCTGGTGTGTGTGGGTGAGCGGCATAGGAGGTGACCTGGCCCCAGTGACTGCCCTGTACCACCTCATTAGTGAGAGAAACTGTTTACAGTTCGCCACCAAACACATGTTCAGGAATGCTGGTAATGACATTAAACAGTTTATCTTTCAGGAAGATATTCCCCCCAAAGAAAGCTGACTGTGAGATCTAGTGATGGCAGGAAAGATGGGTTTTGCCTGATTAGAGAAGAAATCACTTTTGGATAAATTAAAGATTGGAATGCTGACTTTGATCAGCTCTATGATATGGTCTTGTCCATTAGACATTTTATATAAAACAAGGAAATGTGATCATTAAATCAGTCTCAGTAGGAGCTTGAGCCAGTGGAATGCTGTACTTTAATTGTAAGGCGGTATGATGGTATTTAAGAATCTAAGGATTCAAGATGCTCTCAGGATCTTTCCATCATGGGTATCAAAGATCTACTGTAATCACCCAGAGGCAGAATGCTGTGCTGGTTCGGTGTTTTGGAACCTGAAAGACCCAAGTTCAAATCTCAGCTCCACTACTGGTGAGTAACCTCCTTTTAGCTTCAGTTTCATTTATAAAATGAAGATGGCATCTCAGCCATAATAACAGAGTATTTAAATAATAATCGTAAACGTTCCTGCTTTCTGCATATCAACTTTTGGTGGATATGAATTCCTGACAGTCCTCCACGTGCAAAAACATGGTTTACCACAAAATGGACTGTCTCACTTAACTTGAGAATTTACCAGATACAAGACGAGTAGCATAGAAAAGAAAATATGTGGCGGTAAGAAGTATCAAATAATTTTTCTTGAAAATTTTCTGATTGTGAATGTGCTTAATTTTGTTGACCCTATATTAGAAAAGGGTAAGAGTGTTCATGGTGATATTTATAAAATTCTTATGAGGCCCATAGCCTTACATGTTAAGAATCCAGCTGGCTCTAATGACTGGGTGATTCACAGCCTTGCCCAAACCAGAGAGTCAAGACTTGCTTTTCTAAAAACAGAAGGCTTTCATTCTAATCCTGAAATCTCCAAGCGACAAGGGAAACCAAAGGGATCAGAACCGGTGGATACAAGTTATATTTGGAATCCCATACTGCATGCAGAACTAACAAATCCATAGAAGAAAGGCAGCAGGCTTTGCCAGGCCATAAATTAATTACCTTTAATGGCCAGGCTTAGAGTAAAAGCAAATAGACATGCAAGCACTTCCCTATCTGCTGCCTTCATTGTGGTATTTAGCACTACAGTTAAAATCACTTTTAATCAGCCAGAAAGGCAGTTGTTTTTAAAACAGTAACATGCTGAAGAGAGAATTTCCCCTGATATTGTAGGGAATTTGAACTTTGGCCTGGTTGTGGAATAATCCTACATATGCCTGTCTGGAATAAACTGCAAATCTTTTTTGCCTCCTTTAAATCAATAGGCTAAAGTTCCTCAGAGGTGAGCATAAAAGATTCTCCCCGCCATCTTTTCTTTTAAAATATCACTGTATAGCGTTAGCATTTACCTCTTTAATTTAATAAACCAAGCAAACTGAAGCACAGTGAAGCTTTCTTTTCAGAACTAGGGAATTCAAATTCCAAAGTATTTCGTGCTTTGAAGTGGAATTCTTTGGGGTTGATTTTCTGTAAATCATGTTGAACACAGATAGTAAGACTGCAAATTTTCTGGGGAATATATTGTCATATACCCTAGGTACAGTTTGGCATACGGCATTCTGCAAACTTAGTTTCTATTGGTTAAGTCAATGAGAATTTTAGGAGTACAAAAATAATCACCTTCCTCCCTATCACAGCTAAATTTCAGTTAACTCCAAATTTGAAACGGTGTAGCTTTGTGGCTGTGTTTCTACCTGTTAAGAGGATCAGAGCTCATTTTTGTTTTCTTTTTGTTTTTGTTGCTGTTTTTAAATTTTTTATTGGAGTATAGTTGCTTTATAATGTTGTGGTAGTTTCTATTGTACAGCAAAGTGAATCAGCTGTACGTATACATATATCCCCTCTTTTTTGAATTTCCTTCCCATTTAGGTCACCACAGAGCACTGAGTAGAGCTCCCTGTGCTATACCATAGGTTCTCATCAGTTATATATTTTACACACAGTATCAATAGTGTATATATGTCAATCCCAATCTCCCAATTCATCCCTCCCCCCCACCCCTTGGTATCCATACATTTGTTCTTTACGTCTGTGTCTCTATTTCTGCTTTGTAAATAAGATCGTCTATACCAATTTTTTCAGATTCCACATATATGCCTTAATATATGATATTTGTTTTGCTCTTTCTGACTTACTTCACTCTGTATGACAGTTTCTAGGTCCATCAACGTCTCTACAAATGACCCAATTTCATTCCTTTTTATGGCTAAGTAATATTCCATTGTATATATGTACCACACCTTCTTTATCCATTCCTCTGTTGATGGACATTTAGGTTGTTTCCATGTCCTGGCTATTGTAAACAGTGCTGCAATGAACATTGGGGTGCATGTATCTTTTTGAATTATGGTTTTCTCTGGGTATATGCCCAGTAGTGGGATTGTTGGGTCACATGGTAGTTCCATTTTTAGTTTTTTAAGGAACCTCCATACTGTTCTCCATAGTGGCTGTATCAATTTACATTCCCACCAACAGTGCAAGAGGGTTCCCTTTTCTCCATATCCTCTCCAGCATTTATTTATTGTTTGTAGATTTTTGTGATGATGGCCATTCTGACTGGTATAAGGTGATATGTCATTGTACTTGTGATTTGCATTTCTCTAATAATTAGTGATGTTGACTACACTACCCAAAGCAATCTACAGATTCAATGCAATCCCTATCAAATTACCAATGGCATTTTTCAAAGAACCAGAACAAAAAATTTTACAATATGTATGGAAACACAAAAGACCTCGAATAGCAAAAGCAATCTTGAGAAAGAAAACGGAGCTGGAGGAATCAGACTCCCTGACTTCAGAGTATACTATTGGGCTACAGTAATCAAGACAGTATGGTACTGGCACAAAAACAGATATATAGATCAATGGAACAGGATAGAAAGTCCAGAGATAAACCCATGCACCTATGGTCACTTAATCTATGACAAAGGAAGCCAGAATATACAATGGAGCAAAGACAGCATCTTCAATAAGTGGTGCTGAGAAAACTGGACAGCTACATGTAAAAGAATGAAATTAGAACACTCCCTAACACCATACACAAAAATAAACTCAAAATGGATTAAAGACCTAAATGTAAGGCCGGACACTATTCAACTCCTTGAGGAAAACACAGGAAGAACACTCTATGACATAAATTGCAGCAAGATCTTTTTTGACCCACCTCCTAGAGTAATGAGAATAAAAACAAAAATAAACAAATGGGACCTAATGAAACTTAAAAGCTTTTGCACAGCAAAGGAAACCATAAACAAGACAAAAAGACAACCCTCAGAATGGGAGAAAATATTTGCAAATGAAACAGCTGACAAAGGATTAAACAGCTCATGCAGCTCAATATCAAAAAAACAAACAGCCCAATCCAAAAATGGGCAGAAGACCTAAATAGACATTTCTCCAAAGAGCTCATTTTTGGAGGATAAGACACTTGCTCTCTATTTCATTTCAAATTCTGAATTGCCTGTCGCTGGTTCCCTGTGGTAACTCCTCTTAAGTTAAAATGGTGGCATGCAGGCGGCTGTCAATCCTGGGATCTTGCACATGTTTGGAGTGTATCATAAGTAACAGTACAAGTAAGAGCAAATAGACTGGTGTTTGGAAATGACTCCATTTTTAACAAGTTGAGGTAGGCGTAAGGCTAGCCTCATGTGAGCAGTACTTTCTCTAACATTTTTTAAGTGGAGAGTGATGCTTACACAGGAAACGGTTACTCATGTACACAAAAAATAGTGATGCCAAGTGTGAACTGCTCTAGGGCTTCACCTAGACCCTCCTCCCCAAAATGTTTTAGGATGTAGTAGAAATCGAAGTTTTCCCTTGGGAATGTGTAATGACGATAATCATCCAACATGCACACTGGGGCAGAAGAAGTTGGAGACTCAATGGCAAAGAGCATCTACTTCTGAGAAAAGGTCCTATGGAAATAATCTTAAAGGGAAAAACTACTAGCACAGTGAAAGATGTTTGCTTTGGCATAATCTATAATAATGAGAGCTCGTAAGTGGCCATCATGACAAAATGGATAGCATGTTTCTGTGAATTCTATGTTATGAAATATTATGTGGTCATTAAAAAAAGTCACTTTGAAGATGTGGCAACATGGAAAAATGCTCATGAAATGACACAGTTAAATGTGTCTTGATTCTAAGCGTTCATAAATGCCTATAAAATTAGAATGGGACTCAAAAGATGTAAAGGAACGCACAAAGTATTGTGTTAGAAGGGTAGAATATAAATGATGCAACTCTCGTCCACCATCTTCAAAGCTTACTCTAGGATTTCCTTAATAATTGAGAAATCCAGGCTTTCTTTAGTGGTCTACACAGCATATTAAATTTTTTTTTTTTTTTTAAAGGACCTAAGTAGGAGATGACTAAGGAAACCAAAGGAAAAAGGAACCAACCTATTCTGGTGATCATGAATCCTACCTACATGGCTGGCTGGATCACCTTCAGATGCCAATGGTGGTTAACTCAGGAGTCTGTTAGTCCTTAAAATATTGGCTAAAATGCTTAAGCTAATCTCAAGAAAATTCATTTAAAAAAAAAAAAAAGGAGAGAGAGAGACTTTCCCAGTATATCTTGTGGTCTGGAATTTATTGTGGTATCTGTGACTGTAAGTGTGTATGTTCGCATGTGTTTCTTTTTTCTAACATTATCAGCATGAGAACGACTAGAAAGACACTGTAGATTTTTCAGAAGAAGTCAAGACAGCTGTGACAGCTACAGGGTTTCATTTACAGGCACTGACACTGCACATTTCAGGACATATCAGACTCAAAGGTTAAAATATGTACATACTGCTCTTCAGCACGAAATCCAAGCAAAGATCATAACTCTTGACAGTACCAAAATGCTGCATTTCTTATTTCTTCAAGTTGCTGTACACCCAAGATAACTGCTCCATGATTTTGTTTTATAACACAAATAAGCAAACAAAAAGTTAGACATCTAATAAAAATGCATCCATTCTTTATGCAAAGTCTACGATAAAGGAGAACTTGGTGACAGCATTCAAGGAAGGTCTGAACATGTTTATTTTCTTGCACAGCACAGATACATATATTTTCCTTATAGCTAATATTAACACACATAAATGCCTATCACTCAAGTCTTCTGACATCTCAAAACTACTGCTTGAGATGAATAAGGGCCATGAATCAAAACATCCTTAAATTTCCTCAAATTTGACTACACGAAGAAGACTGGCAAACGTGTCTTTGTTTAAAAAATGTTATATTTCTAGGTGACACATCTTTCTAGACTACCTGTGAGTATATTCGGTAGAAGGCTGATTAACCCTTCTTAGTCTTTACTCCTGACAAGAAAGCAAAGGTTGTTGTATTTTATAAATCTTGAGCACATTAGATTTTGGTAAGTCTAAAGACTAATGAAAAACGAAAGAGGAAAACAAAGCCAAAAATCATAAATCCTTCCTGACCAGAAGGATTCCTCCCTTATCCCTAAAAGAAACTCATTCCCTCACATCTTGTTTGAATTTAACTTCTGAAGTTTGTCTTGTTCCATCTCTAGAACAAGTCAGGCGGCAGGGTATAAAGATATGACTACATGAATAAAAACACATGACCAGTGCGGCCACTGCACATACAAAAACAAGATGGGACAGAAAAATACGAACTGTCAAGTGACATGTTGCTTGGACACAAATGTTTCTGCAGTTTGTCGTGAATGTTCAATTGGAAAGCTACTGGAAGGATCTGAATTCTCCTTCCCCTGCAATTGCAAAACATGGAAATGTAATCAGGAAAAGCTAATGCTTTATGAGCAGCATGTTGGCATCACTTCTCAGTTCTAGAAGATTTGCTAAAAGAAAAAGTATTCAACACATTAACACTATACAGTACACTCAGGAACTCTACAGGGAAGGGTAAGACTCCCGCTAACACAACGCCAGGCTCTTCTGAGAAGGTACCTTGTAAAGATGCTGGGTTTGAGTTAAACTTGGGAAGAGAGTGATTTTGTTTTTCAATCCCCACCCACTCTTTCTTACACCAGCCTACATAATTTATAGTATTCTTATTGCAAATATAATAATGAAACCTCATTTTGTGCAGACTGAAGTGGCGATGAGGGAATTGAGGTGGTTTGGCAATGGATGATGGAGGTGGAGAGTGAGATGCAAAATTCTATTCCTGTCACAAGTGAGAAAAACACAAGTCAAGGCTGACCCTGGACACAGTTACGTTCATGGGTGGGGGGGCGGGGGGTGGTCAGGAGGAGGGAGGAAAGACTCCTGGAAGGCAAGGGCACCAATGACATATGGAATGTGGCCAGACCTGTAATGAGATGAAGTCCATAAAATGCATTATCCCTTCTCTGAGCCTCTGTAAATACAGAGGAGAAGCAGGATAACAGTCTGCCACAATCGTTACTGGTGGCCAAATCTCTCTGGTGGGAAAGGCAGGTTTATTTTCACGCTTTTATATGAGTGAAAGCTTTGAATAAACAAAATTCTTCGGAAACTCTCAAGGGATGATCCTGACTGTCTGACCTTCCCGTGGTACCCTGCTTGGAAAGTCCTTTCCAGTTCTTTCTTAATTCCTTTCGGGGTCTGGGATTCTGATCCGGTAACTTGCAAAGAAGCAGTGCAAGCAGCAAAGATGAGGTAGCGGCTTAAACTTCCAGCTGCTTAAGTTCAGACAAGAGAAGAAAACAAGCTGGGACACCCAGGTTAACTGCAAGATGGTATGGACTTCATAGATCTAAGGACCTGGGCTAGTCAGGGTCTATGTCAATTCCAAACCAAGAGATTTGAAAAGGCCCAATTACTATTTCTTATTTAGCTTCTCATCTTAGACTTCTGCTCATTTTGGGAGGATGGGAAGAAAGTGGGGAGCTGGAGGGAGGGGCTGTTGAAAAGAGAGAGGACCAGAAACCCGGCAGCACACTTATCTCCTTTCCACCCTCTTACATCTGGTTCTCTACTCTTCTAGAACCTTTGTGATTTTCACAGACTGATCAAAAATGGTGAGAAGGAAGGGGCAAATCTAAACACAGGATGATCTTTATTCCTCAGGAGTCACACGAATGTTTATCTAGTCATTCAGTTTCAAACAAGGGACTCTATAATGTATATGAATGATTTGATCATTGTTCTATGGGGTCTGGGGGTATAAGTCTTGGCTTCAAGCTGGGTCTCACATTCAGTACCCTTTTGGAAGGGATTCCAGAAGACAACCTGGAAATTCTACACTTCTTTCATGTGTTGAAAGGATCTAGCCCTCTTCTGACTGTGCCATGGTCCTGTTACATGAAAAACTGGGATCCATCACACTAGTCATTCATAAATACCATATGCCATGTCTTCCTTAATATTAACTTGGCAAAAGTCTTTTACAATGATAATCCTTAATGTCAGCAAGGAAATAGTGAAATATTCTTGTTCACTACTGGTAAGAATCAAAATGACTACAGCCTTTATGGAAATACTTTGATACTCTGTATCAGTGTTAAAGTGTTCACAGTCTTGAATCCCAGTTCTAGAAACAGGTCAGAGGGAATCATGGCATCATTCATAACAATGAAAAATATAAAACAGTCCAATGGCCAGCACAGGAAATGGATGAATAAGTTCTAGGTATTAGTGCTGCCAAATGATTATTTTAAAAAATATTTAGAGATCAAAAAATGCTCTAAATGTAGTTAAGGAAGTGAGAAAAGCAGATGAAGGAATTCCCTGTATGGTATGATTCTGGAAAAATATGCACAAGAAAAACAACTAGAAGAAAATATCCAGAAATATTAACCGTGATTAACTCTGGGTGGAGATATTTAAGGTTTTTCATTATCTTCTTTATTTTACTAAGTTTCCACCATGACGAGATAGTGCTTTGTAAAGAGAAAAAAACATTATCTTAATAAGATGCTGAATCAAATAGGTGAAAATTATAACAATGTTTATATAAATATGTTTTTAGGTGGTTAAGTTTTTCAAGCTGGCAGAGTCAAAAGAATCCTAATTCCCACTGAAGATAAGGAAGCACAGAACAGATTCTTAGACATTCTACGCTGGAACCCATTTCTAGAGGATACTTCAGTGAAATTTATCTAAATTTCAGTTGTACACATCTTCAGACTCAGCAAATCCCCTGATGGATGTTCATCCTAAGGGAATAACTGGACTAGTGTACAAAAGATGTAAATTCTGGTTGTTCATTGCTGTATTGTTTTTACAGTAATGACAAAAAAAAAGAAGGAAAACTACCTAAATGTTCATCAAGAAAGGGCTGGTTTAAATAAATTTATAGTAAACTTATACATAGGCTAATACATACCCATTTTAATGATAATATATAGCTGTGTTTATTAACATATAAATAGTTCCACAATGAAATTTGTTTAAAAAGGGGGGATTATAAAAATGGAGTATAGGGCCTCCCTGGTGGTGCAGTGGTTAAGAATCCGCCTGCCAATGCAGGGGACACGGGTTCGATCCCTGGCCTGGGAAGATCCCACGTGCCGCAGAGCAACTAAGCCCGTGCGCCACAACTACTGAGCCTGCATGCCTAGAGCCTGTGCTCTGCAACAAGAGAAGCCACAACAATGAGAAGCCTGCGCACCCCAAGAAGAGTAGCCTCTGCTTGCCTCAACTAGAGAAAGCCCATGTGCAGCAATGAAGACCCAACACAGCCAAAAAAAAAAAAAAAAAAAAAAAGGAGTATAGAGTATGTTCCATTTATATATTATATTTTCTCTCTCTCTTTATATATATGTGTGTATATATACACACACACACATTTCATTGTGGATATGTTCATACATTAATAAATGTGTATATATAAAACATTAACATATATATATATATAGAGAGAGAGAGAATAGAACACACAAAATCCTGGAAGGACATGGGCCAAAATGTTAAGAGGAGTATTTCCTGTGCATGGTGGTGGAAATATATTTTCATTTCTCTTTTATATCGTTCATTGGTATGTGAATCATTAATAATGAGAATGAACTGACTAAAACATTAAGATTTCAAAATGGTTTAAAGAACCCTGCAACAAAAACTTGTAAACCCACCTCCAGCTTAAGAAATAAAATGCTACCAACACAGGTGAAGCCCTTTCCCTACTCTTTCCTGTGGTACTCTTGCCCCTAGAGATAACGGTGATCCTGGCTTTTATAGTTCTCTATGCCATGCACTTCTTTACACTTTTATTATGTACATCCGTATACTTAGGCACATTGCGTTTACTCTTAGAAAAAAAAAAGCTGTTCTCATTTATTAAAAGAAATACCTTACATAGTTTCACTCTTTGGGCAGTGGGTCAAAGCCGCTAGCAGAGCAAGATGCATACAGGGGCTCTGGGGGAGCAGTGGAGTAGACACTACAGGTTCAGCTGCATCCTGTCTGGCCACATCCCTCCCAGAGGCATGGGCAGGAATGGTTCAGGCACACCTGTGGGGTTCTATGCTTGGGCACAGGAGGAGAAAATAGAATACAGTGGCACTCCACAGTTTTCTGACTGTCTGCCCTTTCTTACAGTGGTAGAGGCAGGATTCAACAGACCCACACTTTTATTCGTAAAAAGGTGGACTAATGTCTTCTTACCAGCCATATTTGTCGATTCACATTGCCAGGGTTTTTAAAAACTACTTATTATTGCATAGCAATCTAGAAAAACATAAGTGACAAAGCAAAATTTTATAAAGAGTTTATCACAATTTTTAAACATATGTGTGGATAAACACTTGGAGGGAAAGATAAAAGCATCTAATTTGTTGATGAAATCTGAGTGCTTATTTCTTTCCATTTTTAATTCCTATTCTTATTTTAGCATTTTTATATACCAAAAATAAAGAGGTATGATGGACCAAAAATATATTGCTCTAAATACCACTAGACAACCACCAGAATGACTGAAACTGAAATGGCTGATAGTACAGTGTTGGTCAAGAGGCAAAACTACTGAAGTCTCATTCCTCGCCTGTAGGAGAGTGCAGTGGTTCAACCGCTGGCAAAAACTATTTGGCTGTTTCTAATACACACTACACCACGCCTCAGCAATTCCACTTCTGGAAATACACCAAAGAGGGATGAATGCTATATCCACAAAAAGACTGGAACGAGAACGTTCACATACTCTCTACTTGTAATAGTCAAAGATCATCATTGGGAGAATGGATATGACAAGCAAAAACAAAACATGTGCTAATACATGCAATAGCATGGATGAATCTCAAAAACACATGGTGAGCCAAAGAAACAAAATACAATTAAATGGAAGCCCACATGAAATTCCTGATTAATTTGCTTTGCCATAAACAGTATTATTCTCTACATAACAGAATGAGTCTCATAATTCACAGTTCATGTAATAAACTTATTAACAGATGGGAAGAGATGACAGCCATGGGCAAAGCTCTGGTTATTTTGAAGATGGGGAAAAAAAGTCTTATCAGGTAGAATTCTAGAGCCAAGACCTGTCTTTTGTATTGAACATCTTTTAGGGGCTACAAGGATGTTGGGTGACCTAAGGGAGAAATTGAAGGGTTTACAATAGCTTTTCAAGTTTAAATTAAGATTTCTTTGACTTTGATATTATACACAAATATGTGCCTGCCCCTTTAAAACTCTAGAAAATAAGATGTTGATGCCTTAGTCCTAGAGAAATCTATGCCAAAGACCATAAAAAAATTTTTAAAGGGTAAATGAGCTAAGAGCATAATGTGCCTTTATTAATTAAAAGCATTCCAGCTTTGAGTTTTCAAAAATAGGGCTGACGTCTACCAAAGATGAATGTGATACAGAAACCAGCTTTCCATCATACTTGTTTGGCCCAAGAGAACTGTACATCACTGACTGTGGCTGGTGCTGAACACAATGATAAAATGGGCAATAAAAGAAAGAGGAATGTTTGTATGGTCACAAGAACAAGTCTAAGCAAATTCCCAGCTTATTTGCTCCAAATGAATCTGCCCCAATAATGAAAATGAAAAAATAAATCAAGTGTGCACCAACAACTGATTCTATTTTTCCTGGAAGACTAAAGTACAGAGGAATCTGCAGTTCACACACACTGCCAAAGAACACTGTGCGTTCTTTCTCTGGTTGTAGGGACGGTGACACCAATTATCCTTTCTGGCTAACCTTAGTTTGGGCAAAAGGCAAACTTGGGCAGTATCTGATATAAAGAGAAGGGCATGCAATTTGCCTTGGTGAGACTGCTTTTCGAGAGAACCAAGTATTGACAGTTGCTAAACTCTGAACTTGAAATGAAAAATTGAGTTGGCTAAGCCAGGCACAGTCAAGAAAAGATGTATACAGACACTGCTGAGAAGGCAGGGACAACTCCAAAAGCCAGATGCAATTTCTGGTCTTGGCATGCTGAATCGTATCTCATTAGAGGAGAGAGGGAGTTGGCAAGAACTGATGGTACACTGGCCCCACCATCTGTAAATTACATGGGCCTATGTTGTCACCTAAATCTGCAGGGAAATTTCGGTGATCGCGAAAGGTGGAAGCCCCAGGAAGGCTTCTCTGCAAATCCTTCTGCTTGTCGAACATCACGTTTATGGCCTGAGCAATGGTGCAGAGTGAATTGACTGTCAAGGAAAATGCACTAACTGGCATCAAGCAAGGGAGAAAAGCCCCTGGGAAAGAACTGACAGGAGTGCAATGACCAGAGACTAAATTACCACCTGCTTAGGGTGGAATGAAAAATCCTCCCTGCTTGTTGTTTGAGTTTTATCAGCAACTGGAGACAATGACATAAAATACAAGCTAGCACTTAAATTATTCAAGTCTGGTAACTGCACATGGTTTGCATGTCCGATTGAAGAACTATATGTGGGTAAATTCTGAGCTGTAGGTTTTTAGGTGCAATGTGTATGAGGCAAGACAACTGATTGGAGATTAGGAGACATGGGACTTCTCCTGGACATGCCTGGATTCCATGTGGTTCTGAGAGAAATTATCTGACATCTTTTTACCTTGGTATCCAGGTAATCCTGAAGGATGATAAGAATACAGGACAAAAAGATCTGGGAGTTCAAATCCCGAGTCCTGTCATCTACTAGCTGTGTGAACGTGGGTAAGTCACTGAATTTCTCTGATCCTTGTAAAAAAAATAAGGTCAGAGAAATTTTTATAATAGAATCATGGCTCAGTGGAGAAAAATGTATGATTCCATAAGAAATCAGAATGCTTGGAATTATTTGTGGAAGTTCCTTGTTAAAAAAAAAAGGTTTATTATATATATTTTAATTTGTATTATTTGTTTGTGCCATGACCTACCCCACAGGGCAGTATGATGATGAGTAAAATATGTGAAGTTTTTACGGAAAGCAAGGTAATAGTATGGGGAGGCACCATGACATACAAGAAAAAGCGACAACTTTGGAATTGCATCAATTTGGGTCTGTGTTCACCTCTGAAAGTTACTTAGTAACGGTGACACCTACCTGAGGTGTTCTTAACCTGGGGTATGTGGACCTAAAGGGACCGTGCATAGAACTCAGGAGACCTGTGAACTTGAATTAAAAAAATTACACCTTTCACTAACCCCTAACTGAAATGTAGCATTTCTTTCAATTATGAATATAGGCAACTAATCATAGTATTTTCGCAGTGTCTATGACTTCGCACCCAGAGATGTCACAGATATCTTAATACCACAGTATAATTGTAACAGATATCTCAAAATATTGTTTATATTCATACTAATTTGAAATTATGGAAACTATTCACCCAGCACCTAAGCTTTCTTATTTAAGGCCTTAAGAAGCACATATCAAAAATTCATAATTTTAATATTTTGACAATTGCATTGGAATATAATTGGTTTTCTTTGTAATATTATATATTTTAGCTTATGAACTTAAAAATATTATTTTGGGAAATAGTCCATAGGCTTCTCCAGCTCACCAGAGAGGTCCAAGGCACTAAAAAGTCCCACAACCTCCCTGGGAATTCATTTTATTAGGGATAAAAGGGAGAGCAGAGCTGTGAGGCAGAGTCATTGTGAGATTATGGATGACACAGTGAAGTGCATTGCCCTGTGCCCTGCACACAGTAGGTGCTCAACTAACAGAAGCTAATCTGTGTTGAAAATGATGAGACAAAGGAAGTAATTTCCTGTATTACACATTCCATTCTTCCTTAACATGACAATTTCAATAAAATTTAGCTTTGGTCTTTTAAGGACATAAGGCTAATGCTTTCTCATGAATTGACTGTCTTCTCTTATTCGGGCCGGATGGTCTTGTGTGGTGTTGGGGGGCACGGCCGTGTGGCTCTCCCCTCTAAGTCTGCATTGCTATTGCTGGAAACAACCTATGCACGGACCAGAGCTGAGAGTCTACACTGTGAGGATGGTGAGGTCTTTCTGGGGCCACGGGGCTGACCCAGCTGCTCTACTGTGAGCCAACAGGCAGGGTCTTGGCCATGGTAGCGGAAATGAGAACAAGTTATTTAGAAACTGGGAACATGAAACTATTTTAAAGCTTGCCAGTGAAGGGGCCTTCAGAGGCAAGACTAGTCTTTAGGCTCAGCATAATGAACCTCAATGTGAGAAAATTAAGTAATGTTTCAACTTGAGTCCCAAATCAACAGTCTCAGCAATATGAGAGCATCCAGCAAAGGGGAGTGCGCGAGAGCAACGGAAGGAAGATTCATGGCCTTCTTAATTAACTCCGAGGTGCTACACATAAGGGGAAAACGATAAATCAAGTAGATTACTGCCAGCGATCTGAATTTCTAAATGAAATAAGAGAGGTGTAGCGCCTTGAGTCATTTTCTAAATGCGTATGGTGGCAGGCGGAGGGGCATCTCCAAGGTCGTCCCTTATGTTAAAATTTGCCACTGCGCACAATAGTCCTTTGATTGCATCTCATACCATAGGCAAAGTACTTGCCATATAGTCAGGTGTGAAGAGGCAAGAAACAGAAAGATGAATAAAACACGTAATGGGAGGGCAACACAAGACATACGTATAAAACTACAATTGTTAGTCACACGCTTATTCAGGACACATTCACTGACCACCTATGATGTAACAGGCCCTGTTCCAGGAGCTGAGGACACAGTGATGACCAAGACAAAGTCCCTGCCCCCAGGGAGCGCCCATTCTCCAGCGGGAGCCAGGTACCAAACAACAAAGCAATTAATTAAACTGTGATTTGAGGTGGTCGTAAGTGACATAAAGAACAAGAAAGCAGAGTAAGGCTGACAGGGAACTATTTCAGCTGGTGGTCAGAGAAGGCCTGCTGTGCAGGTGACATCTGACCAGATACCTGAAGGAGGGGAGGGAGGGAACTGCGTGAAGCTCTGATGGGAGGGAGAGCATCCCAGCGGAGGGACCAGCGAGGACAAGGGCTGGGAGCAGGATGATCTCACCAAGCAGGAGCTGTGCTGGTGAGGGGTGAGGCTGAGAGGTGGCGAGCACCCCATCACAGAGGCCTTGTTAGCCATGGTGAGGAGTTTCATTTTGACTCCACATGAGACAGGAAGCCATTGGCGGGAGAGGGAGGTGATCTGACTTAGGGTCTACTAATGTAGAAACACAAGCAAAGAATATCAGCATGCAGAATAAACAGGGGTTAATCCATGTGGCAGCACTGTTATTAGTGGCAAAAACACAAACACATGCAAACAAATCTGGCAACAACCTGAATGTCCACCAATCAGTAATGAAAGAGCTGAACTATTATACATCTGTTTTAAAAGAATGAGGTATTAAAAGAATGAGTTAGAGCTAGCTCTAGCTTTCACCCGAAAGAAGTTAAATGGAAATCAAAAAGAGAAGTATGCAATTTATACACACACACACACACACACACACACATATACACATACATATATATATTTCAGGCTCCCATTTTTTATAAAAACAAATGTCACCAACAACCAAACCCCTACAATACATGTCTGCACCTGAGTACAAATGTAGATGGATACCCACTATGATGTTGATTGCTCTGGGGTATGAGGCTTGGTGGGGAGTTGGGGAGAGAGGAGATAAGCTACTGATCTTAAATACATTTGTACACAAATCTAAAGTTCATGAGTCAATGGTCACAGCAAAGTGTGTAAATGCTATGATTTTGGAAAAGGAACTTAAAGATTTCAACAATTCATTCTGAGATTGTGGGGAACCTTCATAAAATAGGTAGCATTAAAAGTTGATCCTGAAGAGCAGAACTGTCACAGCCAGGAAAGAGTGAAGAAAAGAGGAAGAACATGGCAAGCTGAGGGCAAAGCATGGAAGGTTTTGGTACCTGGTGCTGATGGACTGATACTTTTGACCAATCTTTTGATGGCAGCTGGCACTCAGTGTGGAGGCAGGCAGAGAGGTTCATGAGTTCTTGAGACAATCCGAAACAGGGAGTTAGAGTTTCAAGGAAGGACAGTAGCAGGGGAAGTGTTCAAAAGGTGATGAGGGGGCTTCCCTGGTGGCGCAGTGGTTAAGAATCCGCCTGCCAATGCAGGGGACACTGGTTCGAGCCCTGGTCCAGGAAGATCCCACATGCCGCGGAGCAACTAAGCCCGTGCGCCACAACTACTGAGCCTGCGCTCTAGAGCCTGTGAGCCACAACTACTGAAGCCCGTGTGCCACAACTACTGAAGCCCACGCACCTAGAGCCCGTGCTCCACAACAAGAGAAGCCACCGCAATGAGAAGCCCATGCACTGCAACGAAGAGTAGCCCCCGCTCACCGCAACTAGAGAAAGCCCGTGTGCAGCAACGAAGACCCAATGCAGCCAAAAATAAATAAATAAAATAAATAAATTTATTTTTTAAAAAAAGGTGATGAGGATGCAGATGTTACAGATTTGGTGCCTGGTTATTTGGAAATGGGAGTGAGAGAAAGTGGTGGGTAGAAAATAATTAACTCCAAGCTTCCTAGGCTAGTGAATGGGTAGGTATCATGAAACAACATTATGAATCCAAAAAGGAGAAGCCACTTTGGAGGGGGATGTGAAACAATGGGCCCAGCACTGGATAAGTTGAGCCTGTACTGAACATTCATGTACCAACTGGCAGTTAGAAATGAGAATTGGAGGAATCCTGGCATTAGGGGTTGGGAGTCCTCTCCACAGAGGTGAGAGCTAAACTCAAAGAATGGAGTGAATACAGACAGAAAAGCAAAATTCTAGGGACAAAACTTAGGGAGAAGCCTCTATTTGTGTGGCCAAGAGGTAGGAGAAAAACCAGGACAGGACGAGTTGGTGGGCGCAAGGGAGGAAAGGGTTTCAGAAACAGACAGTGGCTAAGGGCATCAAATTTGGTAAGCCAAGTAGGGGAAGGTCTCAGGGAAGATGCCGTAGTTAACCACGAAGAGAAAACAGAAATGGACAGGGCATTCTTAGGATAGACCAGACCTTAGGATATATGAAGTGTGACTAAATGAAGTCAGACAATAGGGGGTTTAAGGCCACATAGACGAGAGATGGATGTGGAGTACGGGCCTTGGCGCCAGCTTTGAACAAGGGAGAGAGAGAATGAACAGAACATGGATGAAAAATCCAGATGAGATTGGAGACGGAAAAGAGAGAAGTTGAGATGGGATGCAGAAATGGTCTCCATCTTTTCCGGACAGGAACTGAGAACATCTGCTGATGAGGGGACTGGGAATTCCTTTAGGAACATTAATACAATGGGAAACACTTGAAACTGACCGTGGTAAGTTTAGCAAGGTTTTAACTTGGGATGAAAGGATTATGGGACAGTCTTGAGGGTCCAGCTGAGGTTGGAATGGTTGTGTTTGTGGTGGAACACATTGTGCTGTAAGGCACTTTTCTGTAGTGACTTTCAGCAGCTAGCCTGAGAATCGAGGCACATCATGTCAGGCTGACCTGAGGCTGAGACTGGAGACAATGAGTGGGCAAGGGCCCTGGGATGAGGGATTAATCTAAATTGGTAAATTCAAAGCTAATATCCAGCAACCAGCCCGAATGTGGAGGTAAGCAAGGAAGGAAGGGCTGAGATCCTAGAGGTCTCTAGGTAAATGTGGTGCCAGGAAGAGGGCACAAGAGGGAGGCGGTACTGGAGACTCTGATCCACAGGGAAATGTCACAGCTGGAGATATTGAAAATATAGCAGCTCTTGCTTAGGACAAAGTCCAAGAAATGGGTTTCTACAAAGGGGAAAAAAAAAGGAAATCTAAGACTATTTCTAAATGGTTTCAAAATCACTGAATCTCTTTCGACCAATAAGTTTGAAGATTTTGAAAAAATGTAATGCAGCTTTGAAATGGACTTAAAGATGCACAAAAAGAACAATTACAAATACTTATGGGTAGACATAAGAAAGACTAAAAAATGGCCCAGTATGATTTGAGTTGTATAAGCAGCCTGTTTTAACATGCTGATTGCCCTAACTGTAGATGACAAGTAAGCTATATAGGGAGGCCCAGTACCTAAGAAGCGAATCATATCACCCAGGTCTGCCAAGACTCACCTCTCCTACCAAGTGTTTTATGCCAGCAGCACAAGCTAATTCTGTTGGAGCAAGCCAAAATGTCACATAAGGGCTCTTTCTAGCTTCCCAATGTCTCCTGAGAGTACATGGGTCTTGCAGTACACAATGAGCAAGCCAAATCAGGTTAGAGATATTACAAGGAAAATCTGGCAGGCAGCCATCTCGGCTTTGTTTCAACTGATGTCCATAAAAACATAGGCTAAGAAAATGGTAGCACAATGTCTGGTGTTTGAGATCTGACAGCATGCAACATGTTTATGGCATGCATTAGGCCACAAACTTCAGTCTGGGGCCGGGGCACACAGCAGAACCTAAGATCTGGTGGACAGAGGGAAATAGGAAAGCATGTCTTGTACTGTAATAAATATGATTGCTCTCAGAAGACCACAACAGGTGGTTTCATGAAAAAAAAAATCCACTGCTTTCAGATTGAAAAAACACAAAGGCTTCAGGCTTGTTTGTATAAAATAAATAGAAGGGCAGTACACACTTGGCCAATTACAGCCTTTTTATGAGGCCAGGACTGACTATAATGTGGCAAAAATAAGTCCAACTGAAATAGCAAGAGTGAGGGTTTGGGGGAATTAGGTGAGGTTTTGGAGTGGGAATGAAAGTAAGAAAGAGGAAGAAAGCTTTCATTAAGTAGTTCAGATTCTGGTAGGAGAATTTTTTTTAAAAAAGCATCCAGACTGATTTTATTTTCATTCAAAACAAACTCTTATTTAGTATATTTTTCCTTTACGTTCTTGAACACATTTATAATGGCTGCTTTTAAGTCTTTGTTTCCTAAATCTAACACCTGAGCCATCTCAGGGAGGGTGTCTATTGACTGCTTTTTTTTTTTTTTTTCACGCCGGAGAGTAAGACTTTCCTAAGCCTTTCATGTCTAGTAATTTTTTATTGTGTATTAGACATTGTGTATCTGATTAATTTCTGTGAAGACTATTGATTTTTGTTCTAGCAGGCAGCTCAGTTTCAGGCTGATCATGTTGAACTTGTGTAGGCCTACATTTATGGTTTATTAAGGCCGATCTGTGGAAAGCCCTAAGTGTTTCCCAAGACCTTCTAACTCGTCAGGACTCACCTCCAAACTGTCTCCTCTGAAAAACTTATGGAGTCTTGGTTTTAGGAGCTGTTAGGGTATCTCTAGAGCAGGCCACACTCTAGAACAAAGTCCTTATCTCTAATTTGAGTCTTTCTGGTACCTCAGTTGGAAGATTAGGGTATTAACAGGTTGTTGTTTCCACGCTGGCTGGGCTAGAATGCAATGCCTACCAGTACTGCTTGACCTCTGGTCTTGCTGTTCCATTCTTACCCCTGTAGCTGCTGCTCTTTGGTAAGACTCACAGTCTTACCCTGAACATGTCCACCCTCAGCCATGGACTCATGAAGGACCTTCATACAGACCTTTGTGGTCCCTTTCTGCACAGATCTCTTTATCTCCAGTCTCCCTGTGCTACAGATTCCAGCAGCTTTAGTTGCCCTAACTCTGACCCCTCTCTCTTTGGGTTCTAGCTCACTCGACTGCAGTAAGGAAACTGTCCTGTCAGTGAGCCAGATGACCACAGGGCTCACCTCCTAAGTTTCCTTTCTCTCAGGGATCATCTGGTACTGCCTACTGTCCAGAGCTTGAAAACCACTGTCTCATCCATCTGTCCAGTTGTTTATGGTGGGGGAATTAGCAATGGCCACTGTTTAGCCTACTTTATGCTGCATTCCATGTGAATACTGAATAAAAGTTGTACCCCACTCCATGTTTATCACATAGCCCTCTCAGTGCACATGGGAAGTAGGGGCTCCTGGTGTCTTAGAGAAGTGTCCCTAGAATCAATGATTTATTCACTCTCTCATTCACTCATATGAAAATTCATACTCACTCATTTACTCATTCAATAAACATTTATTGAGAGTCTACTATGTGCCAGATACTGTTTTGGGGGCTGGGGACACAGTCGTGGGAGATAGAAAGTATCCCTGCCCTCGTGGAGCTTATTTCCTGGTAGGAACTGTTCTGGCCCAGCTCCAAAGCAATGCTTCCTCTGCAGTTGTTCCTCTAATTACTGACTTGATAGAGAAAAGGGAGACTTAGCATGAGCAGAATATAAAGAATAATAAAAGACCTATTACTTATACAACACTTCCTATGTCCCAGGCACTGACTGCTATATGTGCTTTGTCCACACTGATTTAATACCCACTGTTAGGAAGGTATTATTATTATCATTAGAGTTGAGGAAACAGAGGCTGAGACTTGCCGACTTGCTCACATAGCTCACGCACAGCAGAGACAGCACTTAAACCTAAGCAGTCTGACACCTGCTCGCATGCTCTTCACCACTGCATTGCTCTATTCCTTAGAGAGAGAAGAGAATGACATTGGAGATGGGTGGGAAGAAACAGGGATCATTTCTAAAACAAACAAAAAAGTTTTGTTTATTTTTTTTTAATTTTATTTATTTATTTTTTTATACAGCAGGTTATTACTTATCTATTTTATACATATTAGTGTATATATGTCAATCCTAATCTCCCAATTCACCTCCCCCCCCACTGCTTTCCCCCCTTGGTGTCCATACGTTTGTTCTCTACATCTGTGCCTCGATTTCTGCCTTGCAAACCGGTTCATCTGTACCATTTTTCTACATTCCACATATATGCGTTAATATACGATATTTGTTTTTCCCTTCCTGACTTACTTCACTCTGTATGACAGTCTCTAGATCCATCCATGTCTCTACAAATGACCCAATTTCATTCCTTTTTATGGCTGAGTAATATTCCATTGTATATATGTACCACAACTTCTTTATCCATTTGTCTGTTGATGGGCATTTAGGTTGCTTCCATGACCTGGCCATTGTAAACAGTGCTGCAATGAACATTGGGGTGCATGTGTCTTTTTGAATTATGGTTTTCTCTGGGTATATGCCCAGTAGTGGGATTGCTGGGTCATATGGTAATTCTATTTTTAGTTTTTTAAGGAACCTCCATACTGTTCTCCATAGTGGCTGTATCAATTTACATTCCCACCAACAGTGCAAGAGGGTTCCCTTTTCTCCACACCCTCTCCAGCATTTGTTGTTTGTAGATTTTCTGATGATCCCCATTCTAACTGGTGTGAGGTGATACCTCACTGAAGTTTTGATTTGCATTTCTCTAATAATTAGTGATGCTGAGCAGCTTTTCATATGCCTCTTGGCCATCTGTATGTCTAAAAAGCTCTATTTTTAATAGAAGCCACCTAGGTGTCTGGGCAGGTTGAGAGAAGCAAATGGATCACTATTCAAACAGGCACAGAGTAGAAGTTGATGGAGTTGGCACATAAGGGCAGAATTTTGTCCTTGTTCTTCCCAGTTGAACATGAGGGAAATGGTAGTGTTCTGCATTTTGAATCAGAAAAAGACTAGCAGGCTGTCCTGAATAAAAGGCTTCATGGTTCCTTGGGGAAGTTGAGGATGTAAGTGGAAGTGATTGAATTCTAGCAAACCCCAACTAGCAGAGCTAGTCCCATCAGATGCTTCAAGAAAAAGTGCTCTGGGATCAGGTACTTATGAAAATTATACTATCTCTCTTGGAGACTTAAAATGCATATCAGGGCTTCCCTGGTGGCACAGTGGTTGAGAATCTGCCTGCCAATGCAGGGGACACGGGTTCGAGCCCTGGTCTGGGAAGATCCCACATGCCGTGGAGCAACTAAGCCCGTGAGCCACAACTACTGAGCCTGCGCGTCTGGAGCCTGTGCTCCGGAACAAGAGAGGCCGCGATAGTGAGAGGCCCACGCACCGCGATGAAGAGTGGCCCCCGCTCGCTGCAACTAGAGAAAGCCCTCGCACAGAAACGAAGACCCAACACAGCCAAAAATAAATAAATAAATAAATAAATAATTTTTTAAAATGCATATCAGCATAGGAGAAGATCTGACTAAATCCTGTGGTAAAGAAACCCATGCTATTTAACATCGGATTTCCTCAAATCAATTGACCACAAAACTGTTTTGGGAATAAATGTGTGTGTGTGTGTGTGTGTGTGTGTGTGTGTGTGTGTGTGTCAGAGAGAGAGAGACAGAGGGAGAGAGGGAGAGAGGGAGAGAGGGAGAGAGGGAGAGAGGGAGAGAGGGAGAGGAGAGCTGGCAAACACCCATTGGAATTGCTATTCTAGGGACTAGAATTTACTGTTTAATAGCAAACACTAAGCTAAACAAAAATTCATTTTTAGAGGAGGTCATACCTAACTACTATTATGCCAAGTGGTGCAGGGAGTCTTAACAAAGAGAATTCTAGTAGAGCTGTAGTTTAGGAATGAGAGATTATTACATGTTTATTAGGTAGTAAATGACAAGAATTGAGTGCAGGAAGGTACCCATTTGTGCCTACTCATGATATTCCTTTATAGTTTACACCAAAATTATTTACACATTTAAAAAATTAAAAGTGGATTTGGAAAATTCAATTATTTTAATACAAACATATTTTGTAGAGAAAATAGTGTAATTAACAGCTATAGCCATGTCTGTTATCATGTCTTTAAGTTATCCCAATTACCCATTTCTGGGGAGTCACAAGTTATTAATAAGCTATCTTGTCACCTCAAGGCAGCTACCTGAACTATATAACAATAACTTGAAGGAAATACCCAGATGCAACCCAGCGCTTCTCATCAACCTTTCTAAGGAGATGACTGACTTCACCTCGCAGCTCACCTATCACCTGCCTACTTGTGAGAGGTGGTGGTGGACAGTTTCCTGTGCCTTCACGGGGCTCTGCCCTTTCTTCTTTCCTCCCAATCTGAGATGCTAAGGCATCCTTCCGCACTCTAGCTGAAGCCTGCTATGCTAGGTTGTGCCCTGCACGCTCAAGCCAGTTTCCTTGCAGCAATACATCACTTAGGAGCTCCTGGTCACCTTTCTCATAGCATTTTTTAGCTTTTGCTGTCTCCTACTGTTCAATTTTATTAGGTTGTTACCCTCCAATTATCTACAGCACGGGAATTACTCTCATCTTTATGTCTTTCTGCATCCCCTCTGCCCAGCTGTCCTACCCGATTTTTTCATCATTAGTTTTCCACATTCTCCTCTTACTTTTCTAAGCTAGTACTTTACTCTCTGACATCCCAAAAAGGCAGCCTGTAGAGCGGTTAGAAACACAGGTTCTGGAGCCTGACTGTGCAGGTCTGAACCCAATACTCCACTTCCTGCCAGCCGGGGACCTAGGGCAAGTCACTTAACTTCTCTGAGTCTCAACTTCTGAACCTGTAAAATGAAGATCATCACAGTACTTCCTTTATGTGGTCACTGTGAAGATTAAATAAGTAATGTGAAAAATGCTTAGCATAGAGCTCAAGACATAAAGAGTTATGTTTGCTCTTTCTAGTATTATTCTATATTGTCTCCTATATCCAAAATCTAGCTTTTCTTCTTGCCCTTTATACCTTTTTGCCAGGTGTATAAATATTATACAAACTAAGCAATTAAATTTCCTATTACATGAACTTGTCATTGTTTCTAACGTCACAAAATTAACAGAACTTCCTATCCTTAAAATCCATATCTATCTTTTTTCCCCCGGAACAACTCCTTCAACCCTCACTAATTCATTCAATCTCCCTCTTTCTCATTAAACTATTTTTATTTTAAAATTTGCTCAGGTGTTGTAACAGATGCACTTTTAAAGGAATTAAAGGTTGTTCAACACATTATGTTCAAGAGAGTAAAGCAATTTAAAATAGGTATAAACAAAGGCTCTCCGATTTCCACTCAGTTCTTTTTTTTTTTTTTTAATCCAAAAAGCTAGCTCCATTTTAAGAACCCTAACTCTGCAATTTCGGTCAGTGTTATTGCCAAAGAAAGTTTCAACTCAATTTTGAGGTGCCCAAAAGAACATCAGAGTTGCATAAACAGATATATGAGCAGAAAAATATTAATTCTTTTCCTGTTTCACTGCCCAGCAAAGTTAAGATTTTATTTCCCCCTGAGGTTTAAGGGGAAAAAAAACTTATTTGTTCAAGTTTTTTTTTTTGAATAGTACTCTTTCCTGCAGTATTCAGGATATTGCCATCAAGCTGACTTTCTTTCTCATTACCTAACCTTTATTACTCTCTTCTTGCATCTTTACTGGCTTGATGTGAATTTCAATATGTTTCCCTTCTGGATCAAAGGCCCTTAAGACTCCTTTTTATCCCAATTTTTTTTCTTTTCTGTTTTAATTGAAGTATAGTTGATTTACAAAGTTGTGTTAGTTTCAGGTGTACAGCAAAGTGATTCAGTTATACATATATATATGTTCTTTTTCAGATTCTTTTCCATTATAGGTTATTACAAGATATTGAATATAGTTCCCTATGCTATACAGTAGGACCTTGTTGTTTATCTATTATATTTTATATATAATAGTGTGTATATGTTAATCCCAAACTCCTAATTTATCCCTTCCCCCTCTTTCCCCTTTGGTAACCATAAGTTTGTTTTCTATGTCTGTGAGTCTATTTCTGTTTTATAAATAAGTTCACTTGTATCATTTTTTAAAGAAGCTACATATAAGCGATATTATATGATATGTCTTTTTCTGTCTGACTTATTTCACTTAATATGATAATCTCTAGGTTCATCCATGTTGCTGGCATTATTTTATTTTTTACGGCTAATATTCTGAGTAGTAATTGAGGGACATTTAGGTTGCTTCCATGTCTTGGCTATTATAAATAGTGCTGCTCTGAGCATTGGGGTGCATGTATCTTTTTGAATTAGAGTTTGAATTAGAGTTTTCTCCAGATATATGCCCAGGAGTGGGATTGCTGGATCATGTGGTAACCCTATTTTTAGTTTTTAGGGAACCTACATACTGTTCTCCATAGTGGGTGCATCAATTTACATTCCCACCAACAGGGTAGGACGGTTCCCTTTTCTCCACACCCTCTCCAGCATTTATTATTTATAGACTTTTCGATGATGGCCACTCTGACCGGTGTGAGGTGATACCTCATTGTAGTTTTGATTTGCATTTCTCTAATAATTAGCGATACTGAGCATCTTTTCATGTGCCTGTTAGCCATCTGTGTGTCTTCTTTGGAGAAATGTTTATTTAGATCTTCTGCCCATTTTTTGATTGTGTTGTTTGGTTTTTTGATATTAAGCTGTATGAACTGTTTGTGTATTTTGGAAATTAATCCCTTGTTGGTCGCATCGTTTGCAAATATTTTCTCCCATTCCACAGGTTGTCTTTTCATTTTGTTTGTGGTTTCCTATGCTGTGCAAAAGCTTTTAAGTTTAATTGGGTCCCATTTGTTTATTTTTGTTTTTATTTCTATTACTCTAGGAGACGGGTCCAAAAAAATATTGCTGCAATTTATGTCAAAGAGTGTTCTGCCTGTTTTCCTCTAGGAGTTTTAGTGTATCCAGTCCCCTTAAGGCTCCTTTTAGCACTTTTTCCCCTATGGCCAGACTTGGCTTCCTCCTTGCAGCTCTCCATTGCTCAGCTTTCGTTTCCATCTACCAGGTGTTTATTTATCACCTACACACCAATATCTAGAGTGTCTACCATGTGTTCAGTCCTGTTATGTATGCGGCACTGTCCACAGAGGGATCCCGAGTGAGAAGGGTGGTTAATAACCTGGGCAACCTTCCATACACAGTCCTTCTCTTGACTTAAAGATCACGAATAAACATCTCAATCCCCTACATACGTCTGCTTCTCTACCAGCTAGGACATGATATGGCGAATTCTTTACTGTCTCAGACCTCTAAATACAATGACATGTCCAGTTCAAGACACATCTTCTCCAGATCTAACTTCCAGCTTATAGCAAATAAAGGATACAGAGGAACCTGCCAAATGGCCTCTTGGAGAAAGCCTAAAGGAAACCCAGAAGGCGGCAGTATTCTGTGGGACGCTGGCCCATCTCTTCAACAAGTCACTGTGCCAGATTAAAAGAAACTTGGGGGGCAAAATATCCAGGTGCAATATGATGTTCTGGATTGGACACTGGGTTAGACAAACAGCAATAATGGCCTTGTTTAGATCACCTGGGGAAACCTGCATATGATAAGGGTATTAGATTAGATGCAAATGTACTGAAAAAGTAGAGATCAGTGACAAAACTGAGCAGGCTGCAAAAGAGTACGTACAGCTTTTGGTTAAAAATTATATTGTGTTTTGTATGTATGTATGTATGTATGTATGTATTAATTAATTATTGAAGTACAGTTGCTGTTATATAGTATTTTTTAAAAGTGACCTGAAAAATGTGTGTTAAGGTGTTACCAGTAGTGATATCTGGGTGGCGGGAATGTGATGTTTTAATTAAAAAAAATTTTCTTTTGATTATATTTTCTAATTTTCTACAATATACGGCTATAATAATAAAAGGTTATTTTTTTAAATGCTCCTTTTCTCCCAGAAGACTCATCTCAGAAAGTCCACACCCACTGATTATACCCTGACTCTCTAGGGTTGAAGCACATCCTACTGCACAGTTTATACTAAACTATCATACTTGATTCAAGTTCTCTGAAGGGTTTTTTGTCTGTGGCCCTCGGCCCTATTCTTCAACTTCACTAGAGTCCCAGATCACACCTGGCAGAATATTTCTTTCTTTAGTGAGTGTAACGCCTGTGTAATTAGTAGATCCCTGTTGCCAACATGGCTGACAATACACACAGGATGAATGAATGTAAAAATCTCACAGACTCTCATTAGAATAAGGCTTAGTAATACACGCGTTTGTATATACATAGGTAACATATTTTACCAAAAATACAATAGCCACACTATTAAAAAGTCCTATTCAATACCATAATTGATCTATAAGACTATTTATCCTATTCCTCAATGTTACTAGGCTAATTCACATACATCTCTTTCACATAATTCTAATGTATACTAAAAGACTTTTCAAAACCTGTGCTAAACTCGGGAAACAACACAGGTTTTGTGAGAAATCCAGATAAGCACATACATCTTTATTTGTATTTGATGTGATTTTGAAGGTGTTCTACTTAAAACAGCCCCAAAATTATGGTTAATGAAAAACTGTAGGAAACCCAAAGAAGATACGCAAATAGATGTTTATATTAATGAATCCTTTAAAAAACATGCTTCATAAAAGAACTTGAAGCTGAGCACAGTGACTCCAATTCAAAACCTTCTCTAGACAAGATTTAAGTAAATTTTCTGAAAAGGCATTAAAATGAAACAGTACAGATAATTCATTTCCAGCTTTCCACCTCAGATCCTGAACCTCAGCTCTGGTACCAAGAAACCATAAACACTCTTCGCCTTATATAAAAAGGGGACAGTCAATAGAAATTCAAGCACTGAATTATGAGCCGAGAATTTTTCATTCCCATTAAAAACTAGTTTCGCTTTTCCTTTGCCTTTTTCTCTTGGGGGGGGCGGGTGTTTTCCTAACATCAGTTGATTTCAGGTTCTCTTCAAAAATCCCTGTCTCCTTAATTATTTAAGTTGGATGAAACAACAAGTCCTCTCTTTGACCTGATATATTAAGTTCTAAACTGCTCTCTAAGGTCGTGCTCAGACGTTCAGTTCCAGGAAAAACTCGCGTGACTCAACACAGATGGGAGAATGAGAATTCTCTGAGAATTCTCACAGTTGAGAATGTTTTTACTAAAAGGTGAACTGCTACTAAGTAACTCTGATATTCAATTATTTCAGTTTGTTATATCCTGATATATTCTGATATTCCAACAATGTCCTGAATTCATAAAGCACCTCTTCACCCCAGGGTTTAAAAGTTTCACTCAAACATAAATCCATTAATCTCCAAACTGCCCTATGAAGTCAAAAGAGTATATTCTAACTCTGCACGCAAACTACTTCCAGAATGAGCTTATAAATCAGTCATGCTTCAGCCATATGAACAGAGAACTACAACCTGCCTCTCCCCATCAGAGAAACAAGAAAATTCCATATAGAAGTTGATTTTAAATAATCTCCTGCAAATAACTGAAGACTGAAAACATTTTTCCTACCTCGTTAAAAAGATACATTTAAAAAATAAACATGTGGCAGATACGAGGTTGCTATAAATTCTGAAAATGGCTTACCTATTAATGTAACTGAGGGCAACATAGGTTGGCTGCTGTAATTCTTGTTTTTCTAAAACACGTGGATCCGTATCTGAAATAAAAACACAATTATGATTTTTCAGCTTTCACATCAGAATATATGTGGCTACCTAACCTAAAGTAACAGAGGCTAAATGGAGAAAAAGATTAACTTAGTAGAGCGCTTTTTAACGAAAACTCAGTCAGCAAAGCACAATCATTTGTTCATTCATTCATAAATAACAAGATATTGCATTACTTTTCAAGAGAATTCCAAACATCAACAGTGATAAAATGTCCATCTGTCACACAAACTCTTGCACAATCCCCCTCATAAATATTGGTTTTCACTGCTTAAAGTTACAATGTTGGCATGGTTTTTGGTGGTTAATCGGCCTAAGAAAGAAAGGCTCTGTTATAATTATGCTCACTTCAATGCTGGAACAAATTAGTTGCCATTGGAAAGCTCCATCAATCTGAAAATCTACTGAGTATTGTTCTTATTCACTGCATACTTTTCTGGGTTCGGATTCACATTCTAGAGGGCAACTCTTCTCCTTCTTAACTGTATAATAAGTTTATTATAACTTTTCTAGACTCTCAATCAGAAATTCTCATGCTGGTTCAGAATCCACAAACACCACATTCATCAGAGGGGTTTTTTTCCCCCTTGAAGAGAGAGAATTCAACACCAGAGCAAACTTCCCTAACAGTGCTTCTCCAACACAGCACCAGAAATGCACTTTTAACAACTAGAAATATATTCAAACTTCTCATGTAGAGAAATGATTGTGCTAAGTATATGCAAAAACAATGTTTCTATAGTAAGACTACAAAGAAACGTGAACACATTTTTGTTTTCTTAGAAAAAGGTTCAGACATTTCACACAGATTTCATTACAACCTCGTTTAAAACCATCTCATTATTAGAACTCTTCCAGCTGCACTTGGCAATAACACCTTCTTTGATGTAATGACAGATATCGTTTCAAGCACCTTGGTACAGGAAGTGTTTACTGCCCATGGTTCTTGTAAGATACACATGCTAACTCCAAAGTGCGTTAACAGGTGATGGGGGTAGGGGGTGTAGACACAGTGGCATAGAGCACAGGTGGCAAAAATGACAGCATCAAAATCAATTTACAATGCTTTCCACTCCCAGACTAAAACTGGACAGTAGTGGCGATTTTTTTATTGGTGTTATAGTTAAGAATCTCATGTTCACTTTATTATTTTTCCTATGCCAAGAATTTCAGGGACACACTATTCAGAAATCCTGCTTCCTGGGTCGTTGCCATCGCAAGCCATGAAAGCCAAATTCTGAAACAAGAGACAAAGGTTCTCTGAATGGCTCCATCAAGTTGGGTCTCGAGGTTTTGGCAGCGCAAGTGAGGACAGATCAGTAACTCAGCATTTCCTCTGCCTCCTATGATGATTACATAGGCACCTGAGGCTGTTTGTATTGATAGATCCCTGGCCTACAGCAACACTGTTTTCTTTGTTCCACCATCTTCCATAACCTAGGCTAGATTTATGCTCACATACCCTCAAATTATGAGTGGTGAAATGGACTTCCAGAAGCTTCCAAATGCCTTTCCATAACAACAACAACAACAAAACCATCTGGAAGCACCTCAGGCAGGATTCTCCTGTTTTTCTAGAATGCAGACCCCGGTAACCGACAAGAAAGTAGAACTTCCAGACGTATGTCCACCAGGCCTGAGACATCTCTTTCAGATTAAATGTTTCCTTGGGCAACCTTCAGAACATCCATGAAAGCTTCGTGTTCTTAAAACGAAATTAGGTACTTGGTGCCCACACATCAGGAGAAGCCTGCACAAGCGCTACCAGAGGAAAAGCATCAGGGGCTGGTCGCGAATAGACATCAGCTCCGTCACCCGCTTCCTGGCTGACTGGCGTGCAATGATCATGACTCACCATTTTATGGATTTAATTACACTGTGGAGCACTTCGCATTCAGTAAAAGTATAATGGCCGTCTTCATTATTTCTCCCTCCCTGACCAAAAAGTAACTGTCGGATGCTAAAAACTCTCTACAGGAGAGGACTGGAGCGACAAAGGCCTCAGGTGTTCACAGCAGGACGATGACGTCCTCCTCGTGAAGACGGAACGTCATTAGCAGAATGAACTGGAGAGAGTAACACGGTCCGTTGGAAATTACTGACTACAACAGGAAGAACTTCTTTAAACCACGTGCTACACCATCGAGACAGTTTTTGCACAAGTCGCTACAATAAGAAACGTGATATGAAGTGCAGTGGCCATAGTGCACAATCTCCCAGATATTTCTCTGGTTTGTTTATGGCACTGATCAAAAGGTGAACCTGGAACGTTGGCTACCGCTGCCCAGAGATAAAATCCACCTCAGTAAATGGTCTGTGGGATAGAAACGCTTGAATTTTTCATGGCCACACGATGTTCCTTAAACTGGTAACTGGCAAGAAAGTAAAGCATCCCATACTGCGGCTACCTACAGCCCCATACAGCAACGCTCTACCACTCTTATATCACAAAGAAGGCACAGGAAGATGAACCCAAAATTTCTCAGCAGGGCAGGGCACAGCCAAAAAAAACCCACTAAGAGTTGACTGTTTTCTGTCTCACATCACCCCTTGCACGCTCACAGATTTCAAGCTGACTGAAGATAAAGGAATTTAAATATGAAAATGTATTTTAAGATATCCAAGCAATAAAAACCTATCAACTTCAAAGTTTCTAAAACATAGCACCCTCCACAGTAGACAGCAATGTGCTTCTTCTACCGTTCCTAGTTCAGGGTAATAGCTTGAACGCACAGTTCAACAGTAAGGACGAGACACAAAGTGGAAGCTTGCTGTAGCTCATCTGGTCCTACTGCCCTGTGGTTTTATAGAGTCAATTAAACAGCAAAAGGCTCAGTGTCGCAGCACCAGCTCCCACGACTTCTCAAGTAGTTAAGAGAAAAGCCAGGCAAACGGCAGAAATAAGGAAAGGACAATCTTCAGACCCTTCTGGATAGGAACTAGAGTTAAACATGACGAAAGGAGGGCAAACAGCACACCTTGTTCAATCAGGGAGGCCTGTGTCCATCAGCTCTGCTGTCGCTGGTGTTGGGAACCAACGTCTACCAAGTGCCTGGATTTGGGACCTATGTTGAGTCTTTTGTAGCGCTATCTTCAAGTTTCCAGGAAAACGCTATCAAGATTGTTTGCTGGGTTAACAGAAGCTAACTGAGGAGCTCATGGGCTTTGGCTGTGCTTCAGCTAGTCTACATTGCTGGGATTTATATGCCTGGATTTATTTCCAATTTAAGAATGTCAGAAACCAGCCATACTACCTCTCAACAAGACTAATGAGGCCTCTATCAGCAAGGAGCTATTTGCAGGCTGGGAGGCAGCAATGAGGGGGAGACAGGATATCACGCCGCCCCTGCCCAAGAAGGCCTTCTTCAAATTCTATATTCTCCAAATGCTGGGCTCTTTGCTCCGTGTGGAGGGCAACAGTGGGAGGCCTGAGATGATGTGAGTGGGAAGGCAGCCCCGGAAGATCCTGGAGAGGCAAAGGCCCACCCAGCCAGATGAGGGATACTGAAGGTCTGGGATGGAAACACCACTTTTCTGTGGACTCACTTGGTAATAATTAATGGGCACAGTCTGTTCTCAGTCTTCCCCCCAACAGCTGAACTCACAAAACCACAGAGTTTTAGTTTATTCAGCAGAGCCTTCCACAACATCCCTGGCTGAGCGCGTGCATCCCTCCTCCTTTCTCTGCATTACCTCATCCCCAGCACTGTCCCCGCACTTGTGTCACCATAGAGGCAGACGCTGGGCACATCCTTTCCCCTTCCCACATTTCTCAGAGATGAACCATCTCAATTTCTTTCCTTTCTCCAGCACTCAGCTCAGGGGCAGGCATGTAGGAGATGCATTATCATTATTAAATGGATACACTAATTTTATGATGAGAAAATGGAAGATTTTGGGTCAAACATGGCAGATTGATCAAAGGCGTTCTTTTCCTTCACCATCCAAGGCCCCACTAAAGGAAGAAATAAAGGAATTAAAACCTCTCCGGGGATAGGAAAAAAAGGGGAGACATCAGCAGACAAGTGGTTTGGACCAGTGTTTTGGAAGATGGAAAACTCATACAGGAGTGACAAGTGACTCAGAGAGTAGAGGAAGCTATAGTCTCAAGCGCCTGCAGCGGGGGAGATGCATGGGCCAGGAGGGGAACCCAATGGGTTCCCCTCCTGGCCCATGCTTCTAGCCCCGAGAGGCCCTGGACTTGGAGGTGCCAGGTGTTGCAAAAGGCAAGGAAGGGAAGGTTCAGGGCTGAAAACAGGAAAATTGTTTAAAAGGTTGATTATCTAGAGACACTGAACCAGGAAACCAAGCACAGCGGAGATAGAGGGGGAGTGGGGAGAACACAGGGCTGAAAACAAGGGGATTAAAGTGGAAATATACCTACTTCACTGGTCCCAAGAACACTGACAGCCAGGCGGGAGGATTCCTCTCTGATTAGGCTAAGTGGGCGCAGAGAAGAGATAGCCAGATGCCGACATGTGGCAATTCCTTGATTAAGTGATTTCCCTGCAGATAAGTCTATGGTCAACGAGATCCATCCATGCCTCTATCCAGAGCCTCCCATCAGGTTTTTATTGCCTCAGTGTCTTAAATAGGAGCCAAGAACAGTCAAGGAGTGATCATTAGACATTTGAGGGAAAGTCTTGAATGTGAATGGAAGATATACCAAAACAAATAAATGGTGGGAGACAGGAGCAAATGAGCAGACAAATTGAGGCTTGGCAAGTTAAGTGACATGCCTATTTACACAAACCCAGTTAACAGCAGGGCTAGGACCAGAAGCCCTGCGTCCTGAGTCCCATTAGGCCAGCATTTTGACCATTTAATGCTCATCCTCTGAAGTCAATTCATTGCTACCAACCAGTTGCAACACTGGCCTCCATACAATCTTTATAGCTTTCTTAAAAGCCCAGCAAAGTTCTGTTGCAACTTTCACTCCACTTTTAGGACTGAATTTTGATGAACCGACAATTTACAAAGACCGACTTTTAATTCACAGCTAGTTTACTTTAGCTGCTGAAATAAATATTTCTTGCCGGCAATGGTCCTTTCAAAAATAAAAATAAAAAACCCTACAATTGCACATAACTGGCCTTTGAATGGATCAACTTTTCCTTCGTTTATAGACACGTCGCTTGAAACTTCTCCCAAGCCATAATTTCCATTACAGGGCAGTCAGTGCAAATTACAGTGAGATTCTTGCCTTTCCAAATTCAATGTGAAATCCAGATGCAGTTAAGTGTTGCTGTAAACTTTATGAGTTAAATATCTAAAAGTCGGGGACATTGTGCAATACAATAACGCCATCTATTAAAAAAAGCATTTATGTTCCCATTTGCAGCCTGAGTTTTCCTCCACAAGTGAATGAATAAACGTTATTCAACCAAGAACCATTTGGACAATGCTCTAGGAGGCTCATTTATAAACAAACACAGCATACTGCAGCCTTTTTAGTTTCCGGCATGACCAGAGGGTTAAAGTTATTAGAAATAGACAGTTCTGACCAGGATGCTTTCTAACTCTTCACCAACCCATCAAACTCCTAGGATCATTGATGACTGCTTGAGAGTGGTAGCTATTTTTCCCCAAGTATAAGGTGTGTAGCCTTATATGTATGACACTCTCAGTCTGCACTCTTCAGCCAAATTCTCTACCTTGTTACCTGGGACAAGAGAGACTGCCAGAGTCCATGGTGGCTGCCAGGTATGCTTGTGCAGTGCACAACCTGTACATCTGTATATAGCGACCCTGAAGACTGGGGTGCTGGGGTTACACAACAATAAAATTCTTCCAAACAGGAATAAGGCCAAAACTTGGTCCCATTTGATCTTACAGGCATGTGTGCATGTACATGGACGTGTCTGCTTTCCCCAGAAATGAACCTGATGATGGATCCAAGTAGCATGTGATACAAAAGACCGTAAAGGAGCTTCTATGTCACCGCTGCCCATGGGAAGAGCCTAAAAGCACATATCTGGAAGAAAAGAGAGCTGCTGGTGGGTGAAGGTAAGTGACAAAAGAGAAGGCAGGGAAAATGAGGCTCTCGAAGTCCTCTCTGCAAGGCTGGAAGGGCAATGGCTGTTCATGAAAAGAGACCTTCAACTCCTTCTGCCTAAAATTGTTCGCCCAAGGAAATTCTACACATCTTCCAAGGCGCTGGCCTATGCACTACCTCTACCATGCGTTATGCTACACACATTTGCCAATCTGTCTTAACACCCCACCAAAATGGAAGCTCCTTAAGGGACCAGATCTTAGAAGCCACAAACCCTAAGTCCAGTGCTTCGTAAATAATCAGTGAACATATGCTGAACAAATAAATGAATGCCCTGGGCATGCATAACACAAAAGACATAAAGATAAGCATTCAGCTCAGACTATTCAACTAGGAGAGTCAGACGGACAGGAGAGGAAAACAGACCCAAGTGTAAGTGACTGCCAGTACAGAGAGATACTTATAAGAAAAATATATACCAGTAAGCACAGATGTGCAAAAGGATAGAAAATGATGCAAAATTCAGAATAATGAGAGAGAGGGGCAGAAAGGGCTAATCTGGGAAGGATTTACTGATGAATAGGAACTGAGTTGGGTTTTGAAGGAAGGGACTTAGGCATAGGCAGTGGTTCATAGGTGAGGTTAGGGATCTGAAAATGGCATGAAGTTTGAAGCAGAAAGCACAGGTGAGAAGTCTGTGGGTACCATGGAAACGTGGGCTGCAGAGCCGATATTCATTAGTTATAAAATATTTATAGAGATACTTTAAAACAGTTGCTCTGAACTGTGGGCGATTTTGCCCCCCACCCCCAGCCCATCAGGATGTTTGCCAATATCTAGAGAACAACTGGGGTGAGGATGCTACTGGCATCTAGTGGGTAGAGGCCGGGGATGCAGCTGCACATCCTACAGTGCACACACAGGACAGCACCCCCCAGCCCCCACAAAAGAATTACTTGGCCGAAGATGCCAATGATGCAGATGTTGAGAAACCCTGTGTTAGAGCTCTATGAATATTATGAGGATGGAGCTATTGCTTCTAGATGATAATCTCTGTTATTTTCCGTGGTCTAAATCAAACGGCTGGTTAGGAGGCTACAGAAGATACAAGACGTTGTTTGGACTTACAAGAGCTCAGACTTTCTTCATGGAGACAAAGATACTGAGTTCATTTCAAGAAAGACATACTGCACTCTTGTCATGCACTAGTTGCAAAAGGGAAATTCTAAGTCAGTAGATTTACAACTGAGCAAGAAAAACAACACAATTCACAGTTAACAATAATCCAAGACTGACTGATCTGTGCCAACCTGGAGGACTACGCTAGCTGCTGTAGAAACAAAACAGGATTCTCTGGGCGAATCAGAGAAACTTCTTGAAAGGAAATTTTACATGAGCCTTGAACTAAAGCTCTAGTCAGAAAAGGTAAGAAAATGGTGAATCAGAATAGAAAACGGTCTAAGCATTAGCAGAAACAAGCAGAGACAGGGGCAAGAAAGCCAGTGTGGCTGGAACTCTGCACGAAGAGCCTCACAATGCAGATCATGCCCATGTCCTGGAAGGCTTGAAATGTTCTCCAAGAGTTTGGACTTAATTCCGTGAACAATGGAGAGCCTCAGAAGGAATAAACTGATATGGTCCATGTTTTAGAAAAATAACTGGTGGTGGTGTGGAGAATGGGGGGAAAAGCTGGAATAAAGGAATATAAGATTTGGTGAAAGTAGAAATGGAAATACACAGTTTTTCTTGTGTTACAGATCTGAGGGCCTCATTACCAAAAGTAAGGAAGAAACTAGAAAGTGAAAAGGGTTTGACAGGCAAGAAAAGGAGGTCTGCTTCTGATGTGTGGTAAGACATTTTGCAGAACCAAGAAGACTCAAAGGAAGAAGAGATAAAAGGACTCAGGACACAGATAGGGACTGCGGCACTGTAGATTCCCACCATAATGCCACGTTCCAGCAGGCACTGGAACCAGACCATGTCCCGCAAAACGAAACGACGATACAGCAAAAACCTGACCACTCTGAGTCAAAACTTGGTTATCATGTAACTCAGCCAATTCAATAGGAAGTACTGACTGAGGACTTAGTAGGCCTAATAAAATCCCAGCAGGGATAAAGAAAAGCCAAAGGTTGTACTGCATTTGAAACCAAGGAATTGGCAAATTTCACAAGGGAGTGAATATAAAAGAGTGGGACAAAAAGAGAACTGAGTCAAAATGTACCCCGAGTTCAGTGTTTTAACTGATTTGGTACCCAAGATTCTAAGGCTCACTACTGTAATCACCCTCCCATTGGAATCCCTGCTCCCACATCTTGGTGATGCTAAGGATTATAATGCAACTCCACACCAGTCAAACTGCCTCTGTTCAATACTAGCTGTATAACTTCTTTAAGTCTTAGGGTTTTTTTTCATCTGTAAAATTTTGATAAGGATAGTACTTTTGCGTGAGTGCTGAAATGAGGATTAAATAAGTAATGTGTTAGGTGTAGCTACTTGTTGGTTCTTTAGCCCGTAGAATGTTTTGAAATCAAACTCTGTACTGTTGTGGATTATCTCCATTTTATAGTCAGTGGCATAATGATGCATAGATGATCTAAGAACTCATCATTCACATAATGTAGTGAGATTGCTGGCTACCATCCGGTAGTCATTTCCCCCTTCTTCCTCCATAATGCTTAGGAATATGGCTGTCTGGTATAAAGACTACATTTCCCAGCATTCCTTGAGCCAGGTGTAGCCCTGTGACTAAGGCCTGGCCAATAGGATGTAAGGCTTCTGGGAAGCGGCTTTAAAGTCATGTGCCTTTCCTTGTGGTTATTTTTCCCTCCTGCGTCTACTTTGGATATGATATAATCTACAGAAGTCATACATGGCTGAGCAACACAATAGGAGCCTGAATCCCTGATCCCATGAAGACCCACACCTCTCTGAGACTGACCACCTCCAGACTTCTTGAAAGTGAAAGAAATAAACTCTTCCACTTAAGGCATGTGCTATGTAGGGTTTTTCAGTTACATGAAACCAAACCAGATCTTAACAGAAACATGAAACAACTGGAATGCTGGTTTATTTTGTTGGACTCGAAAGTTCTAATCTGATGTCTTGCTTTGTTTTTTTAGATTCTTAAAAAATTCTCTTTAACAATTTAATATGCCAGCTCATGGAAAGAAAATAAGAGTAAAATCACACCCACATCACCACACCATCTGTGGATCACTCTTAACCTGGGATAATTAAAGAATGGGAGAAAGAGGAGGAGGAAACCATCATGTCAAATTATGGCTCCTTTGGTGGCTTTAGGACTTTTTCTAGAATTGGTTATTAACGGGCAATAATGAAGCAAATTGCACATGCATATTACTTCTGAGTTATGAACAATGCAACCAGCAGTAACCTTTGAAGCTGTCAGGATCTTTTCAGGCAAGCAATTAAAGTGAAAAATGAAAGTGTGCACAACTTCCATCACCCAGTACTACATGTAATAACACCACCTACAACACTGACATAAGAGTGGGACTCAGTCTGAATATTTATTAATGCAGATCTGTTCCCATTTGTTCCTCTTTTTTTTCCCTGTAACCCATTCCACCCCCACCTGCCAAATTTTTTTTTTCTTCTTTAAAGGGCAGCTCTGACACCATGGATTGCATTCACCTGAAACCTCCATGCAGTGTGACATCCCTCCCGTCTTCACCTAAAGAAATTTCCTTTGCTATCCCTTGACCAAGATATAAATTTAGGGCAAGCCTGGATTCTAGAGAAGAAAAAGTTGATAAGGAAGTAAGCCCCAATTAGGACAACACAAAATCAAGATTAAAATAATTAACATACAGGAGGCCAAATATATGTCAAGTACTGTGTGCTAGGCACTGAAGGCCCCTCACCCATCCTCCAAAGGTCCCAGTTCTCAAGTAGTCCAGACTCTGGAGGATCTGACTTACAGTGATCTGTAATAAAAATGATCTGGTGTAAAAAATATCTGATTTTCTGCCAAAGTGTAGATATCACTCCCTGCTTGCATATGTTTTGTGATTTAAGTACTTGGAAGGACTTAAAGAAATGGCAGGAATAGACACAGAGGTAAGCCACTTGGAACAGGTCTTTCCAAGCAGAGAAGAAACCCGTGTTCTGAGTTCGAAGACGTGAGGCCTATGGGTCCTATAAGCAAGTTTGTCTCATTTGGTTTCAGCCATTTCTATGCCGCCAAATACCTGGAGACCGGTGCTTCTCAACCAGAACTGCTCACTAGTATCGCCTGGGTAGCTGTAAAAAATTCTGAGGCCTAAGACCCATCTCCAAAGATTCTAACATGCAACCAGAAGAGGGATGAAGATCTGGTTCGGAAAGTCATTAAACCAGTTTGCATTTTTCCCCAAGCTAAAAAGACAACTGTAAAACCGGAAATGATTTATTGAAAGTAATTTAAAAGCTTTATAAATAAATCCAACATCCAGTAAAACCTCTAAATTCAGACTTCACTTGAGGCTCAGGTCTTCACCACCCCCATCCCCCCGCCCCAGCTTTTTGCTTTCTATAGAGAAAGTGCTAAGCTTAATGATTATGTAGACTATTAGTGTCTTCGTGTATCTTTAAAAGCAAATCACAAACAACCAAATACCAGCGGCCCTTGAATTAATTGTGCGCAATTTTCATCCACTCAATAAGGGTGCTCTGACAAAGACCTCTTACTGGGACACGCTCCCCCCCGCCAACCTTTTCCTTTTGGCCACCGATTTTCTTCACAGTATGTCCCTAAAATGGTAAGACTGCATCCCTCGAAGTCTTCCATGGCTCAGAATTTTCTGTCATTCAGATTGGCCCCAACCAGTGTGGTTTTCCTTGCTGTTATTATTCACCTCACTTAGAAATCAGGTCATAACCAAGCATATTCATTTTGCATTTTGGAAGCCAGTTAAGGATTTGGCAAAAGGAATCACCCTCATTACTTCTCGCCTCCCAGGGAGGCAGAATCATTGCTTTAAAAAGAAAAGAAAGAAGAAATAGCTGAACATCTGGAAGTGGAGTGGCCTGACTGTTCTGCCTAAGAGCCATCAAACACAAGGGCACAAATCAGTTACAGTTTGCCAGGGTGGAGGGCTGATATGCAACACTCTGCCTGGTGGGCTCTGGGATGCCTCATGGCATCTCTGTGCCCAGATAGCAGCCAGGAATAGGATGTGCAGGCTCATGGGCCACAAAGGTTATGCAGTTTTCGGGGATTTATTCCTCCCCGTTCTGTGTGGATTGTGCACTCATTCTACTCGCTAATGAGGAGGGTCACATGCTGGGCTGCCCACAGATCAATCTCGCTGATGGTGTGAATTTGGGCGTCTGGGAAGGCCCTGGCACCTGGCAGACGGCTCCTGGCATTCTTGGCTTCTATGGAAGAACTTCTGGGAAGCAACTCTAGACTTTCCGGGTTGTTTTTTTTTTTTCTCTCCAAGGCTTTAATTTCTTTAGACAGGCAATATAATATTCATGGGCACAGTCTGCTACTTAATTCTGTGACTTGAGCAAGTTTCTCAGCCTAAGTCTCAGTTTTCTGATATAAAAGACAGCGATTCTCAGTTCCTACACATTATGAGGTTATTATGAGGATTAAAAGAGACAAGCCATACAGAGCGTAGTGGCTGATACATGAAATACTTAATAAACCATACCTGTTATTATTACTGTAGGTAGTCAGGTCTGAAAGCATTTACTGTTTACGTTGTCAGACCACATTTGTGAACAACCAACTGTTATTAAGTAGCAATGATAACTGACAACAAAAATAGAATTAGCATTACTAAGTGCCTACTATGAGTCCATGCAGAATAAGCTGCTTTCTCCGTGCAATCCTCATGAAAACCCTGCAGGGGAGGTACCTCCCCCATCCCTTTCTCAAAGGAAAATGTAAGGCTCAGAAAAGGTCCAGATCACACAGCTCGGAGATAAGACCTCAGATCCAGGTGTGACTTCCAAGTGCAGCTATTTGACCCTGACCACCACCTAGTTCTACCACACTATTCAATAGCAATGCTCTCAAACTAAATGGCCAACTGGCCTGTTCTTGATTTTATTCTCACTAAAACACTGCTTCATGGATAAAGCACTGGAATGCTTTGGAAGCACTGGGACAAAAAACATGGACAAATTCTGATGAAAACCAGAACCTGGGACACAGGCTTAAACAGTTATTTATCTGCATCTCCTAGTCAATTTCTCCTCTGGGTGACTGATCTAAAAGAACACCAGATCTGGATCCAGAAGATATGGATTCTAGTCCTCGTTCTAACTAGTTCCAACTTATAACTTTAAGCAAGTTAGTTTCCTTACCTATGAAATGACCATAATGATAGTGCACCCACCCCACAAGCCTGACATGAGAATCACCTTTGAACTGAGCGATTCCAGTATAAACTCTAAGGCTCCACCTCCGGCTGCCAACCTAAGGTGGCCTTGGAATTATTATCCCTCCAACAGGAGCAGCCCAATGCAGCCACATTAGCTACTTGTTAGTCTCCTGAACAAATACTGTGTGGGGAAGAGAAAGATCAAACTATACACTGAAATAGTGACCTGAGTTACTTGTATAGAGAGTTTAGACTTCATCTTCCTTCATCCCTGAAGCTTAGAGAGCACATGCATACGCACTGGTGTTACTGTTCTCCCGCAAGAGTAAGGACCTTCATCAGAAAGCTCTCCAATTCCTCTTCCAAAGAGTCATGTGTCTTGCCAGTGGAGACAGAAAACTTTTTGGCTAGTTTTCAGCTGAGTTTATTAAGCCATTCTGACTAACTAAAAACAGTGTGATCAATTAACTTGCTTTATAGCTAAAAGGAAAGCCTTTCAATTTATAAACCAAAACACACTGAAGTGATTTTATCACACATTCAAACCAAATGCAAAACTCCCCATAATGCTTGAGTAAAACAGGCATTATCAAAGTAAGCACAAGACATCGGATTCCTCAGAGAGGTTCAGGAGACTTTGGGGATTTGGTAAACATTACTATCAGCTGAGTTTCAGAAAATGGAAGACGGAGAGGCTGATGGATTTTCTCAGCTTACTGGAGATGAGGCTTAATACTCTAGACATGGATTCAATACCATGAAGATATTAAAAAAGGAATGGCTTTAAAAAGGAATGCAGAGATAACATATACTTTTTAAATAGATATGTTCTTTGCTGACCAGACATAGCCAGGCTGCCTGTCGTTCTCTTTCCCCTTCAATCCACCTCCACACTCTAGGACCTAGCTCAGTGTGTTCCCAACATTTCCACGGTATGATACGTATTTTAAATTGTAACCAGTACACTTCCCCCACAGAAATACACAGAGGGTTCACAGAACATTACTCAACTTCACTGTATGCAATGCACATATTATTTCATTTTTTAAAATGTTGGGCTAGCCCATTTAATTGATTTTATGACCCATTAATGAGTCCCAAAATGGTGATTTTTTAAAAATGTGAATCTTGCTAAATTACAAATCAATAATATCGTGCATTAATAAGCCCACCCCACACAGGACTACTGTTTATATGATAAAAGATTTAGGTAAAATACAGAAGATCCTTTACAATTTGGCTCCAAACTCATCTTCCTCAGTTCTTTTCATGCAACTCCTAACTTCATCTCCTCCTCTGCACATACCTCATTCACATGCCATAGCTTCTGTTCTGATGACCCTGTCTGCCTCTTCAGGTCCACTGCCTGCCCTTCCCTGCCCTTCCCTGCCTCGAGCTAGTTTACCCAGACTCTCTGGCCAGGTTTAGCCAATGGGAAGCACCAGTAGGAAATCAGAGGGGAGAGAGAGAGAGGTATTCTGCTGATAAGCCTTTGTAACACAGGCTGTTTCCCCAACTTGGAACACCTGCTCCCCACTTTCCGTAGCCATGCTCAGATTCATGCTCTAAAGTCCACTACAAGGGGTACCTCCCCTCCAAAGCACTCCAGGAACCTACTTCGTAGAATTCACCCTAGTACACACCTCTATTAAAAGGATGAATTACGCTTTCAAGTGTTTATGTCCCAGCAGACTCAGCTTCTCCAAAGCCAGCACCCGGTTTCTCTTTGTCCCCCGCACTTAGCGCGGAGGCTGGCACGTAACTGTGATCACTGAAAAAGGGTCAATAAATGAGTGAAAGGTAAGAGGATCCTTAATTATCAAAATGACATCACAAGCATATGCCAGGAGGTAGTATTTTCTAACAATGGTGGCTATAGAGCTACCTCATCAAAATTCCCACTCTGGGGTGACCTAGTCTATCTTTTCTAAATGTAACTGCTGGGAGTCAGCTCCAGACAACTGCTGCTTACCACCGCGTGGTAACCCAGCTATCTCTGGCGGTGACTGACTAGCTCCCCAACGATCCCGCATCACCTGGCAGCCTGTTGTCTGCTTATTATGCTAATTACATTTTACTTGAAAGATATAATTATTGCTGCAACTCAAGGAAATAATTAATGGCCAATTTCAGTGGGCAAAAATATTCATCAATCAAGTCAACAGACAAGAGAGCTGCAGACTTTAAGAAAGGTCCTTAGAGAAGAGAAAAAAAGACAATCACCTAGAGATTTCTCCGTTCCATAAATATAGGTTAAATCTATTCAATTACAGTCTCTTGAAAGTTTACATTTCAGATTTACTCCAATGACTCCTAGTGAAGTCTCGGTTTAAACTTTTGGGTCCTAAAATGCATTGCTCAACAGAATTATTTCATCACCGTATTGCATGAAAAGGTGGAGGTGACAAGGCGGAGACAGCATTCATTTCATACTGAGTCTCTTGAAAATGTTGATTCACTCAAGGGTTTCTCAACACAACAAACATCAGCCTCTGTTTTCTTACATGAAAGGCAGGGAGGGAGGTGTCCTAATGAGAACACTATTTGGTTTGCCAGATGTGTACACCATCTTTGTCCCATATAAACACTTGGCCTTTTAAACCCGAGGGTGAGAGGACGTTTTAAGTTCTTCTAACACCTCGGTAATCAGGGCCCAGAGAAATATTTGCCAATGGAAAACAACACAGTGATCCAGAGATCAGATCAAACCTACGCTTACTATTGAAAGGTACTTCAATCCCCAAGAGCATTGATATGTCCCTCATATAAATGATACACAATCCCTCACCGGCCTGTTCCCCACAGCCCTTCTCTTCAATTCTCTTCTATAATATCCTCAGATTTACGTTGACTGTATATTTACTAGACGTGTCCCTCCCATTACATTATAAGGGGCTTAAGGGACCAGAAGGCAGCATACAATAATTGACAGTCGAGTTTATTTTTTACACCAAAAAATATTTCCAAGTTTTCATTTAATTTTAAATGCTAACAACCATATTCTAGCCTCCACATGCTCAAAAGGCTGCTTAACAGTCCAGAAAGAAAAAAAAAACTTTTGTTTTAAATAATGTTCACCATCCACATCTTAATAGTCTGGACACGGAAGCATTTTTCATTGAGTAATGATCTCCAGTAAGAATAATATAATTATAACTGAACTACTTGGTCAGCTAAATCACAACCAGAAATGCACTGGTATGTATTTCATTCACTGTGTCAAAAAAATCTTCATTCTGGACCATCAACATCGCACTAAATTTTGATCTGTCATTGAAAACAGGTTGCTTCTATTTCGGGCTTACAGCATGGTAACAGGGGACAGCAGCTGGCAAAGACAGCTAATATTTCATATTAAATCTCCCCACCTGACCTTCTGAATCAAAAGTGGAGAGACTCATGAATAAGGAATTATTTATTATATAAATATCTCCTTTACTTCTTAAAAAAAAAAAATCTCCGAAAGCATGGAAAGATCGATCAAAATCCTTGGGAAGAAATTTTGTTGTTGATGTGATGGACGCTGAAGACCCGTGAAGGGTGCGGGTTACACTCCTGAGCCGCCTCTCTAGCAACAGCTAGGAGCGGGCTGGGAGCTCTAGGTGTCTAAGCAGCCCGGAAGATAAAGCCTGCACAGGCGTTTCCATTGAAGGCATACAGAAGAAAGGGCAGGCTGTCCACTCTGGGTGTGGCCCCGATTGCCCTTTGCCGCTGCCATTGAGAGTTAAGGAGCACACAGGGAGCATGAATTACATGAAGTGTAGGAGAAAGCAACTCTCCTGAGATCCTCCTCTACTACTTGTTCTGAAATCACACATGGATCCATATTTAAACCATGTTGTTACCTTCTTTTAAATAAAACTTGGAGGAAAGCTTTGCAGATACGTCCTCTCCTTCACTATCCCCACCACAGCCTGGGTAAAGTAACCCTCCCGTCTGCTCCCAGGGCATCCTCCACTCACCCGCAACTTCACACCACACTGCTCTGGAACTGCCCGGCGTTCTCTCCCATCATGCCAGTGTCTCTCACTGGGGGGCTTTATAAACTAGTTTACACCTGGGCGATTCCAATTTAATTGATCTGGGATGAAAGATCCACTAAGTGAAGTCACCTGGATTTTGAAAAGCTCTTCAGGTGATTCTGATATGCCTCCAGGGCTGAGAACCCTGAATTCCAGCTGATTCCAGCTCCCCGAGGACACCCACTGTGGCTGGCTCACCCTTGATTCCCCCACCCCTGGCACCCAGCCCCACCCTGGCACCCAGCAGTGCCTGCTCACTGAATATTAACTGAATGAATAAAAAATGCTGTTCAATGACTGGAGAAGTGGGGGTAAAGATAGGAGGGGCGTCAGCATGGGTTACACACTGACAGTGCTTTTCAAACTGGATGTGCATTCGAATCAGCTGGAGGGCCTGTTACAGCTCAAGCCTGTTGGGCCCCACCCCTGAGAAGATGCAATTCTAACAAGTTCCCAGGTGATGCAAATGCTTCCAGAACCACTGCACTAAAAACGACCGAAGCTGCCTAGTAATCTTAGGTTAGGTGACACATAGGAACACGTGACAGCTGCAGGCATCTCTGTGTGGCCAAGGGCTGTAATACTGTGGGGAACATCACAGCAAGGGATTGCTGGCCATAGACCAGGGCCAAGGACACCACCCCTCTGGACTCCCAACTCCATCAGGAACCTTTAATTTTCACAGCTTAAGTATCTGAATCATATACCACATGCTCATACCCATGCAGGATTAAGGTGTGGCCAGCAAGAACAATAGACAGCATCAACATGTAAGTAAAAATTATAGAACACTTTCCTAGAAATAGGCCCAAGATCAAGTTTTCCCAGAGCACCAGTGGCAGACTTAGGACAGAAAACAAACCCATGGCTGCTTGTTAAATCAACTCAAGCACTAGATTCTACAGCTGTAAAAATACAGTGGTTTAAAATGCAAGCTTCTAATAGCCACCCAAATAGACGGTGTACTAGAATTTCTTAGGAAAAAAATGCACGCTTTCTTCAACTGCTCTCAGTTAAGTGATTTCTTCCTTAAGAGACAAAGGTAAGGAATAAGGAAAATGCCCAGTGCATCAGGTTTTCCCACGAGTGTACTGGTTACTGGTTCCCAGAAACAGGAAGGAGGAATCCTTGTCAACCCTTCCCACTGCCCTGCAATCACAGGAGCCATTGAACAGCGGCACAAATGGAATCGTGACAGTGGCCTGGGCAGGGCTATTCTCTCCGTAGCTAGTTATCAGTCCTCTGGATTCTGGCCAGCGCTGATAAATCTGGGTGTCAGAAAACTGAATACTTTGGGGCTGTGAAACAGTTAATCTGTGAGGAGTTTCTGGAGCAGAAGTAAACAGGAAATCGTGGCTTCTGAAAAAGACCTCTGTTATTAGGAAGAGAGGGGCATGAAGATGGAGGACTCACCTACACGATAATTATACAGCCTTACATTTACATACAGCCAGGTGACATAATGGCTCTAGGAAGTGACATAATGGCCAAATGTAATGTGGTATCTTACATGGGATTCTGGAACAGAAAAAAGGACATTAGGTAAAAACTAAGGAAATCTGAATAATCTGAATAAAGTATGAACTTTAGTTACTTATCAGTTTGGTTCACAATTGTGACAAGTATACTATGCTAATGTGAGATGTTCGTAAGAGGGAAAACTGGGTGTGGGAATATATAACTGTACTGTCTGTAATATTCCTATAAATCTCAAACTGTTCTAAAATAAGAGGTTGTTTAGAAAAATTAGGACACTGATACTCTGAGACATCTGTTAAAGCAAAGTGGTAGATACACTGGTGGGTGTCTGTTGCATCATTTTCTGTAGGCTTGAAATATTTGTGAAATATTTCATAATTGGAAACTATGAAAACTATACACATACACACACATCTCCACCCCCAGATTCCCCAAAAGACTGGTGTTTGTTTCCATAAGGATGCCATGCTGAAAGCAGGCCTGAAACACACCCTCAATCCACGAGTTGCCATGGATCCTTTTTGTCTGAGCCTCCTTGGACTGTTAGCTCTGTTACCATGGAGGGGACACCCTCCCCCATCTCAGGACTGTCGCTGGAGGAAAACTGTGAAGGACGTGAACTTGGTCCCACCTCCTCCCCAGGCTCCCGGTCTCCTCTCCCTTCTCATCCACCACAGGCCTTCCACATTTCATCACACTTACATTCCCATGGGGCCTTAAACCCAGCTAGACCCCTTCACGTGTTAGCTGCAAGTGGCCTTAGGACGTGACTCTTCCAAAGAGAAGAAGCATTTTAACGATGACAAAAAAAAAGAGCCTCTGAGCCCACAGGAGGGAACTGAAAGGTGGAATTTCAAGGCACGGGGACAGACATAGGGCCACCTGTGCCTTCACAGCAAGCCACATGGGTGCTGCCTACGTCCCTTCTTTGCTTCAGACTGGACTGCATTCGGGCAGAGCTAACACCCATCCCCCTTGCTCCCGGGGCCCCTCTAACTCAGTGATGATTTCCGAAGTCACAGAGATTAACATACTGATATCTTACGTCATCCAACCTCCAAAGGAGTTAAAAACAGGTGGTGAACCCGCTGGAAGGGGAGTGCAGGAAAAGAGGGGCTAAGAGGCCTAGACGACCCATAAACTGGAAGCTAATCCCTGCAGTAGTGGGGCGTTCACGGCTGCCCACGCGTTCCTGAGGAGGGCTATTTTCACTCGGCTGTTTGAACGCCAGTACCAAGAGCAATGTGTGTGGTGGCCAGCCTTCTCCCGACACCTCCTCCTTGGGTCTTGCCCAGGCCACGTGAGAAAGGATGGCGGGGGGGGGGGGGGGGGGGGTGACGGCAAGGGGACATCATTTGGGCGTTGAAGAAGTAAAACTGAGAGTTCACTGGTTTGATTTCGACACCAACAGCGTGTACCTAGTTGGTTCCTCCTTGTCCTCATCTGTGCTATTATCTCGTTCCCGCCACCTCTCGGTGGAGTCAAATCCAACCCATCCCCGAAGGGCCCATGAAAGTCCTAAACGCAGCCTGGGGGTTCTCTGCTTGCTTTTACCTCATTCATTCTTTCACTCCACAAATATCGACTGAACACCTACTATGTGCCAGGTACTACTACTCCAGGCACTAGAAATACAGCAGTGAACAAAAAAGAGAAAAATCCCTTCTGCTGTGGACTTTACATTCTAGAAAGGAAAAGGGACAATAAGGAAATAAGCGAATATATACTACTATGTATACGATATCAGGAAGGAAACGGGAAGAACAGGGGCAGGGAGGCTGGTCCCTTCACGAGCACACGTAGCACATACCATTATTCAAGCTGGTGGATGTTTCTGTGCTGCCTCTTCAGCCAGATACCCTACATTCAAGAAGGAACGGGGCTGTTTTTGACTTCTTTAAACACAGAACTGTACACCCAAGGATATTATTAATAGCACCCCATTTCACTCTCCAAACTGTTACAGATTCAAAGAAAAATGATATGGTCATCCTCTCCAGGCCAATTATTGTAAAAAGTATCATTCACTGTTATATGAAACCTGATATTCTCTGGGCCGATCACGCCCCACTCAAACCAAACACTTACAGCAGGAGCCGGATACAACATATTCTATAATATCAAGTTTAGCCTGTCCTCCAGCACCATAATTATTAAACAGTTCTACTGTATTCCGTTGTTGTTTTTTTTTTAAGACAAGAAAAAAAGAAAATTCTATCAACTTGTCCCCATGATATATTCTGTGTTTCACAGCTGCCGCATGGGGAAGACTTTTTCATGGATCAAATCTAAAATTTTCTTGGCTCAGCCGGAGTCAGTCCTCACCCGATATGGACAAACAGGGTCAGTCACTGCTCTCTGTACTGAGATACTGACAGCCCTGTTCTAGAGGAAGTCTGCCAACATCATCTCCGAGGAGCTCCAGGTTACATAACCCCTGTTTCTCTAACCTCTCATCCCAGGTCTTATTTTTCAAATGTCCAGTCATTCTTGTGGCTCCTCCGTTCATCCTGGCCAAGTTCTTTACACTGACACAGTACTTCTAAAGTTGTAAGCCAGAAGCGTTCTGCTATTTCCGCTACCAAAGCTTTCCAGAAACTTCAAATCTGTTCTCCTCCACATCTAAGCCATGGGCTGGGAAACTGGAAACAGCCCTGCCATACCAGGCCATGCCTCCTGGCTTGCTTTGACCTGTCCTCCTTGGACCAGACCACTGAAAGAGAGGATGAAGTGTAATCTTACCGTGTCTGGGTTACAAAGGCATGCATAGGTGGCAACCTCTGGTGGCGTGGATTAGCCACCCCTTCTCATATTCCATCTTAGAGCCACAGAAAATCAAGGTAGAGGCCACCTTAGTAACATCTTTTCATTGAGCAGATTTATTTCAGGCTGATATAATAAAGAGCCCATAGGAGGGCTAGAACTAGTGCTGGGACCAGAGCCCTGCCCTCTGCTTTGCTCTCCATCGTTCCAAGGAAATGCCACCGCTCTCTGATTGTTTTCCACTGACCTGTGTGTCCATGTCTTTTTCCATCCCTCTCCTTAACTCTGTTTTGCTTCTCGAGGGCAGAGAATATATTTAATAGGTCTCGGTATTCTTCACAACACGGTATCTTCCATGTAGCCAGGACTCAACAGATATTTGCTGATTAGTATGTACATGGATTATTCAGGTTACTCCTCATTTATTTTATGATGCAGACAGTCAACAAGAGTAACAGTACCAAACTATGAATGGAGTATAACGTTGAAAAATAATGAATTACTATGTTGTACAACTGAAACATATAATATGGTAAATCAACTATACTTCAATAAAAAAAATCTTTTTTAAGTAATGTTACCAGGCTTTGGGTAGGCACAGGCTCTGGGGACAAACAGACCCAGGTCCAAATCTAGGCTCTGGCACTCGTTTACTAATTAACTAACCCTGGGAAGGATATATCATCTTTCTTCATCAGAAAAATGGCCATAACATACCTCCCTCCCTATGAAGGCTGCAGGAGCACACCAGGGCCTCCACACATTTGTGTTCTTCCCTAAGCCCTAATTTCCCCTCTTTTGCTTGCTTTGCACAGTTAATACAAGCTCCTACTTTTTTCTCTGGAGGTTAAGCTTTGACCAAAAAATAAAAAGAAAGGAAAAAAAACCCTAACAGTACTATGACTAGAGATACTATTTTTCCCCCATCCTCAACTACTTAAAAACCCTCTTTAGAATGAGGGAAAACTGTGCTGTTACTTATATCCTCTTGCAAATTTTTTAAAGTGCTGAGATAACACCAAAATGGCGGGATTCCTGAGGCTATCTGTGCATAAGTAGGAGATAGGAAAGTATCTACATTTGGAGAGAGAACTAAGAAAAGCCTCCTGATGAGGTGTGAACCAATGTAAAACTGCACAGGGAAAACTAATTGGAAAGGCAGCCTGGGGACTGATACCACAGCCCGAGGAAACAGGTGAGGCGAGCCAACCCCCTGGACCATGTCTTCCTCTTCTGACTTATAAACTGAAGGCCGCGGTTTTCATTCTGACACCCAGGACTGATACCACACTGACATCTTGTGGCTACAAGTATCATGACACATAGGTGGCCCCAAAGCAAAACAGACCTGCATACTAATATCACCACGATCTGTCATTCTGCAGCATTTAAAGAACTTCAACTGTTTTCTCAACCACAGACTCACTGTTTTCATACCATGGAAACAGAAGTGAGGGCAGGAAGCGGCTGCCGTATCAAGGAACATGTATACTGGCCGGCAGCTTAACTGTGATACTGGCATTTGTACTCCAATTGTATCGGTGATAATACCTCTGATAAATGTCACCGTTTTCAAGCACTGGCAACTCCTGGGTGAGCATTTCTTCTTACCTGGCACCTGAGACTCCAGGTAGGAGACTTACTGAAATGTATTGATTATTTAAAAGTGAAATGAAACTGGCATTCAAATACCAACCATACCTCCCTCTATTAAGTCTGACAGAGGAAGGGAGGAAGCAGAAAAAGAACCTGGTTCTCTGGAATTTCAAAATTAAATTTTTCTTCCCAAGCACACCCAGGAGCTACCTGGTGAAGGATGGAGGCCAGAAATCCTCCATCTTGCAGAACCCCAGGTTGGATGGAGTGTCTACTGCATCCAAAGCACTTGGGGGCACTGGTGCACCCCAGAGAGCTCAGGGGCCCTGGCACCATAAAGCATGGGAGAAGCGGAGAAAGGCCGCCAAGGGCCATGGGAGCTCTGCTGCGGGGGACACAGGAGAGGCTTCCCTGGAGGCAACCTTCGCCTTGCAGGACAAGCGCTGACGGCACACAAAGATGGGCATAAAGGCACTGACAGCAGTGGTTAAGGTCACGGGCCTGGGAATCAGACAGAACAGGACTGAATTCCTAGGCCCGTCACTTCCCAACTGTACATCTGAGCACGTAATCCGAGCTCTCAAACCCTCACTTTCTTCATCTGGAAAGCAGGGATAATCCCTTTCATATCGTAGTTGTGAAGGATCAATGAAATCATGGGTAAAAGTGATGATTCAGTGCATATTAAGGACACACAAATGCTAACGATCATTGTTAACAGCTGGAGGCTGCAGCGGGTGCAGCGATGGGCAGGAAAGGCCACTGTCACCTGTTGACATGGGAAGTGTGTGAGTATGGTGGGCAGATGCCGGACAAGGACACGAGTGGCGGGTGTAGGGTGGGAAAACAGAGGTCACTGAGCACCAAGCTGAGGCACCGTGACCAGTTCTTGCTTCTGTGCTCCCAAAGTGTCCCTGAATCTTTATCACTGAGTTTTTTCATCTCTTTATATCCTCCCTCTCTAGAGGTTGTTTGGCTTCTTGGCGGCATGGGCCACACATCACAAGTCTCCCAGCAGAGGGCTGCGTGTATGGCAGACACTCCATAAGCATCTGGCTTGGCCCCTTACTGGGCTGGGCCACTTCTGGCAAACGGATTAACCTCTCTCAGTCGCAGGTTCCTCATCAATAAAATATGAATAGCAATCCCTGTCTCCTTTGGTTGCTGTGAAGGGGAAATAAGATAATGCAAGTGGCATGTGACGCAAGACAGACTCAATAAAGCGTGACTGCTATCAGAGCCACACCAGCGAGCAGTTACTTTCTATGAAATCCAGTCTCGGAGACGTAAGGATATGCTTTGGATGAATCAGGGAGGACTGTGCAATACTGCCACGAAGATACTTTTAAGGGATCTGTTAAGAAAATTGGGTTATTATCCTAATCTCTCAGCATTACGTAACTTCTCAGTTTTTAGGCATAGCTCCAAATACACACCATGGCAGCACTGCCCTTAACTGCTTTTCCAGACAAAATATTTTCAAATTTCCATCAAAGGAATGCGGTCGGCACAACCTTATCCTAATCATCCTAACAAATGGGTAAATTGTGCTACAGTAAGATGGTTTAACCCTGACATCTACTTCTACCTGCCAACAAGGGGTGGCCACAGGTTCTAACACTAAATAGGGCAGAAAAATCTTCTTTAAGAAATAATAACATTTGTGGGGTTTTGTTCATAATAAAAAATGATGATTGTAGAAAACGTGGAAAAATCTAGAAAATTACAGAAAATTAAAGTTACCCACCATCAACTATTTCTTTTTAACATCTTTATTGGAGTATAATTGCTTTACAATGGTGTGTTAGTTTCTGCTGTATAACAAAGTGAATCAGCTATACATATACATATATCCCCATATTCCCTCTTTCTTGCGTCTCCCTCCCACCCTCCCTATCCCACCCCTCTAGGTGGACACAAAGCACCCAGCTGATCTGTCTGTGCTATGCGGCTGCTTCCCACTAGCTATCTATTTTACATTTGGTAGTGTATATAAGTCCATGCCACGCTCTCACTTCGTCCCAGCTTACCCTTCCCCCTCCCCGTGTCCTCAAGTCCATTCTCTACGTCTGTGTCTTTATTCCTGTCCTGCCCCTAGGTTCTTCAGAACCAGTTTTTTTTAGATTCCATATATATGTGTTAGCATACAGTATTTGTTTTTCTCTTCCTGACTTACTTCACTGTGTGTGACAGACTCTAGGGTCCATCCACCTCACTACAAATAACTCAATTTCGTTTCTTTTTATGGCTGAGTAATATTCCATTGTATATATGTGCCACATCTTCTTTATCCATTCGTCTGTCGATAGACACTTAGGTTGCTTCCATGTCCTGGCTGTTGTAAATAGAGCTGCAATGAACATTGTGGTACATGACTCTTTTTGAATTACGGTTTTCTCAGGGTATATGCCCAGTAGTGGGATTGCTGGGTCGTATAGTAGTTCCATTTTTAGTTTTTTAAGGAACCTCCATACTGTTCTCCATAGCGGCTGTATCAATTTACATTCTCACCAACAGTGCAAGAGGGTTCCCTTTTCTCCACACCCTCTCCAGCATTTACTGTTTGTAGATTTTTTGATGATGGCCATTCTGACTGCCCACCATCAACTACTGAAACATAGTTCAGCTTGTGCTTTTGCTGTATTTCCTTTTAGTCCTCTTTGCACAGTTTTTTAAAATTTGAAGTCAGTCTTATCTTTTCACTTCTTATAACCTAAACATTTTGTTTAATATTTCACTTTTCATAAAAATGTTACTGAGTACTCATTTAGTACATAAAGCTGCCCATGACACTAAGAGGTATTGAAAAACATGGGCGATGAGGTCCGTGTTCTCCAGGAGCCTGCACTTTAGCTAAGGATACATGACAACACACTGGAAGAATAACTAATGGTATACAGTAACGATGACAGGAAGGGGTAGCACAAACCACGATGTAACGTCAAACCTAGACAAGATAGCCATGGCCTAGAATGGTCTTGAGGGGGTTTCATGAGAAAGACATGAGTCAGACTGTAAAGCACTATAAGTCTACAGATAATTTTGAATTGCTAATGACTCTACTCACTTCCTCTCCCCTTCCCAACGTACACAGCAATTGATTCACGAAGTCATTCCTATTGCTATGCCTTCACTATTACGGACAAAACTGAACTCCTGCAAAAGCTGTTTCTCAAAATATCATAAAACAGCCTAAAAGCAATTCAAAGCAATTTTTAAATTGTGTTTCTCTTCATGAGAAAAACCAGAGCTTTGCATGAAAATCAAGACATTATCTCGTAGAAGTAAATTCTGGAATTCCAGATTCCTGGCATCTAAATAATACCCAGTGCAAGGTATCATGTATACAACATTAGCAGGAATAAAACAGGTTAGGTAGACACTATTCCACATGTGACCATGAAGCTTGGATCCACTCATCAACCAAACTTAATTCCTGAGGAGAGACTTTCCTGAGTAGCGTGTCTTCACTCACCCACTCGTTCATTTATAAAACGCTGATAAGTATTTTCGAGTATCTGTTAATGAGCCGGGCTAGATGCTGGAGGTGAAGGGGACCAGAAGGACAGTGTTCCTGCTGTCATGGAGCTCACAGTTTCGTGGGACAGGGGCTGACAAGCAGACAGAGAATTACAATCCAATGTGACAAATGCTCTGGACAGATGCTGGGCTAAGGACAGCACTGGAAGGGGCGCTAGATTAACCTAGGCGTGGAGAATCAGGAAAGGCTTCTCAGAAGAGATGGGATTTATGTTGAAGGAAGAATAGCAGATAGCCAGGTGAGGCAGCAAAAGAGGTGTCTGGGAAGGGAGAACAGCTCATTAGAAGTTCTAGAGGAGAGAAAAACATGGTGACACCATGGAAAAGAGGCGTTCAGAAAGGCCAGGTCAGAGTGGAAAAGGGAGGATTTTGGTGAGATGGAGGCTGGAGGGGAAGCTATATGTAGGTCTATGTGCATGTACACGAATACGTGTGTGTGCACGCATGCGTATGCACACGCACACACATATACTCATCTAGGCCTCAAAACAATCCTATCATTTTTGTTCTCATTTTACAGATGAGGATACTGAGGCACAAGAGAACACTAGCTGGTGATAAACAGTAAGTAGCCAACGGATACCGCACAGGGAGGCACACGATGAATTCTGCGTCACTGGAAAAGTACTGCTGGTGCAGTGGAGAGAGTGCTCTGGGGGCTCCAGAGAGGCCTGTTAGGAAGTGGTGATGAACTCTTTACCAGACTTCCAAGAGAGATTAAAGGGCTCACTTTCTCTCACCTGACATTCAAGGTCCTGAGTCTGCAACTTGAGGGATCATATGGTAGATAAAACAGAATCTTTGTCCTTAAGGAATTTATCATCTACAAGGGCAACACCGTACTGGGGCACCCGAAGCACTCTGTAGCCCTTGGCAGAGATTCCATAGTCCAACTACTTCCTAAAGAGCCATGTCCAACTGAATCATAGGTTGGGGTTCCTCCTTATAAGATGGCCAAGCCTCTGTAGGAAGAGAAAGCCTACACCACAGAGGAAGTGACTATAGCTACAGCCCAGTGTGTGACAACCTCGGGACAATGACAGGGTCGTCCACTCACACCTTCCCATAGCCCTGCCGTCCTGACCCGGTCTCCCGCCAACAGTGTCCACTCAGCGTGCTAACTGCCCAGGGCTATTCTTTGTCACCTCACTGCTGAAGAAACTCCACTTACGAGTGATAGTTTTCTCTGAAGACATTTTGTTCTCATTCTTAACATCACTCCAGTCAACCCCTTATTCCCTTTCCCTGGAAGTTCTGAGTAAGGAAGAGAAAGGAAACTAACGTTTCAGTGTATCTAACAGGCTCCGTACAGCAACATCACGTCTAAATCCTGACAACCACCAGCCTGAGAAAAAGATAAGGTTGTCCTCATAAAGCAGATGACAAAACAGGAAAAGGGAAATCGCCCTGCTTGAGCTCACACACATGGCTAATCAGGACACAAGCAGGATTCAAACCCCATTCTGACTCCAAGCCCAGCCTCATTCTACTATATCATTTAATTATGCAGAAATAAAAACAGGTCATTCGAAAATATACTACTTTTCTCAAGTTGGAGGATACTGTGTTTGTTAGAGAAGTCTGGTCAAGGGCCCAATCTGGGGTTTAAGATTCTGCTTCGATCTCATACCCTCAACTCCTAAACCTTCATTTCTGGTTTGGTGATGTATTTAGTTTTGTCAGTACAGCTCTCACAGCACCAGATGTTGGACTGATGTGAAGTGGATAGACCTCTGTCCGGGTATGGGAAAGCCTAAATTCTAGACCAGTCTTCCATAGTGGCTGCAGCTTCGTGAGAGATGGGCTGGGGCTGGCGTTACTCTGGCCACATGCACGTTGTTATTGTTCGGAGCTTTGGCACTGAACTTCACCATGGCTCTGGCAAGACGGGGCAGGTTATGTGTCAGTGAGTGTCTCACAAGTATGGTGATCATATAATTTACTGTCCAAACCACTGGGACACCTCTGAGAGTGGAAGGGGACACTACTAATAATTAAACCAGGATAAATGGAGAATCCAGTTTGGGCCAGGGCAAAGCAGAACTTATGCTCCCCCTGGTCAGAAGGAGCTCTTTTAGCCTCTAGTGTAAGGCCTAGATTATAGCAAGTCTAGAGGCCTGCCTGGGTCTGGTCCCCAGGCTTACAACCTCATCTTGTTGCCAACAGCAACAGTGGCTTCTAAAGATGAAGCTCCAAGGAAAAAACAACTGCAAAAAGCATTCTTCTCTAAAGCCCAGAGCTAGCTTAAACCACCTGCCCTAAGTCTTGGAGGCAGGCTGTTTCCTTACTACGTCTAGGCCTGGGGCCAACACAATATCCTCCCCCAGAGAGGGATACGAAAATAAGAGAAAGGGAGTGCAGCACAGACACAGAACTTTTAACGTTTCAGGCACCAAAGCAGCAGTCCTGGGCACTTGTGGCCCAATAAGAGCCTGATCTAGAACCCATATCAGCACCTTTTCCCCTCAAGCCCGAGGTTCCTCCTAAAGACTGGAAAGCCTCTAACATATGCACAAGATGTATATTGAATAATGCATCCCCCTAGAACGTACAGGTGATGAGAAATCCTCGGTGTAGGGGAATCCTGTCGACAGCACCCATGTCATTAGTGTAACGATATAAAGCACCAATGCAAATACTATTTTCTCCAAGTGTACAAATGTAAATGGCTTTTATAATCTGTATATTTATAAAAAGAATAATTACCATGGAGACCAACCAGCGTTTACAGACCCAGCACCCTACCCCTGACACAGTCCTCTATACCTAGTAGTCACTTACTAAAGGTTCTCTCAGCTGAATAGAACCAAATCAAGTATTTTTCAAATTAATAGCATGGGAAATGGAACAAGGGGCTGCTCAATGCTGAGTGGTTAGAAAGAGATGTCCACAGAGCGGCTGCAGTCGAAGAAGTCACATATACCGCTTACCTCAGTTTTCCACTGCATCAGGTCAGAACTGATTTGATTTGCTGCCCCAAGTGGGCTTCACACCTTCCCCCCTATTCACCAGTGTGTCTTTTTCCACTACCCATGTTTAAAAACAGACTCTTTGATTTATGGGCATTTAGGGCTGGGGAAAGTCTCCAAGCCCCAGGCTCACCACAGACTCAGGCCCCTAAATGGAAACAGCTGAGCAGGCTTGTCAGGGGGTGATGGCCTGTGTCCTGTTCCTGGAGAAACAGCCTGAGTGGACAGGCCTCCTGACTCATCCCCCGTGCCAGTCTCAGGGGCTGCTGCCACAGGGACTCACTTGGGGGGTAGAGTTACTTCCATACTGAAGAAGGAAATCATCCTTCTTGGTGTCGGGTGTTAGGAAAAAGTGGTTCCAAAATGCTGGTCCCTGGACTGTTTCTGATCTCTGATGAGAGATGAAACAATGATGAGGACAGTTCTTACTTGCAGCTTATAAAAACATCCCATCTCTTGTGAAATGATGTTGACAGTAGATGTTATTTATTTATTTATTTTTCGGGTAAATCTTCAATTGGCAAAATAAAAAGCATCAGTGTATTGATGAAGTTTTTTGGTAAAATTTTACTTCCCCATGAAAGGCAGAAGTCTAGGAAACATCGCCCAAGACTCCATGCCAGGGCTTCTGAAGAGCAGAGAAATGGCCACGGGGGTGGTGAGAGTGGGGAGAAGACTCTTGTCTCAGAACTTCAGTCTGTTCAGTGCAATATAGACCTAAGTAAATACAAGAAGCAGAAGGGGACCTCCCTGGTGGCACAGTGGTTAAGAATCCGCCTGCCAATGCAGGGGGCATGGGTTCGAGCCCTGGTCCAGGAAGATCCCCCATGCCGCGGAGCAGCTAAGCCCGTGCACCACAACTACTGAGCCTGCGCTCTAGAGCCCGCGGGCCTAGAGCCCGTGCTCCGCAACAAGAGAAGCCACCACAATGAGAAGCCCGCGCGCCACAACAAAGAGTAGCCCCTGCTCGCCACAACTAGAGAAAGCCCACGTGCAGCAATGAAGACCCAACGCAGCCAAAAATAAATAAATTAAATAAATAAATAAAAAGCAGAAGGCAACACAGATGTCCTCAGACCTATTGCACAACAGGCTCCGTGCTTACCCGATCTCAGATCATACTCATAACTGCTCTGCAAAACAGATAACGACATTTCCCATTTTACACCTAAGGACACAAAGGAAGGGGCGGTGGTGTAAATGACTCATCCAAGGTAACACCAAGTACTTGGTGGAAGGCTGGGATTCAGCCCCGAAGCCTGCTTTCTTTCCCTGCAGTATGGGGTGGGAAGAAGGGAGGCTCCAGGCCTTTACTGAACAAGCACAACAAAGCTTCCAAGTTAATCGCTGAGTTGTAGAGGGAGCCTGTTTCTATATTGAAACCCAGGTGATCACAAAGAGGGTACAATGGAATTTTGTTTACTCTCTGTATTTGTTAATCAGTTTATCAGAATATTTCATCATTGGAAATGACCTTCATCAAAAGAGGCCCAAGTTCAATATGAAAGAACCACCTAACCTCAGATGTTACTCTGCAAAGTAGTATTATTCAACCAAATCTAAATTACCCAAGTAGTCGCCATCCTCCTTCTCTTTACCTTTGGGTATTTTACTGCTTGTTGCCATCTCTACAAAAGGTTAGGAAAGGCTAAAATAACTGTTCTTTAGAGCTATCAGAGTGTAAGTGGAAGGATTTTGAAAAATATGAGGACCAAAGAGTTCATTTGAGTATTATTGGTAGATGTACAAGTTAACCGTTATTGCTACTTTCCAAAATGGCACAAACCACACTATGGCTCTAATCTTAAGGGCACATAGCATTTAGTATTAGTACATTAATATTAGTGTATATAACTGTCACAAATAATGGTAGGATTGGGCACCTCATTTGGAATGTCTCCTTTGTCATAACAACTCTATTGAGTGTTGGGAATAATATTAGGCAATCAACAAATCATTCGTTCAGCAAACATGTACTAAGTGTCTATTAAATGCCAGCCATTGTTCAGGGTGACAGTGACACAGAAGTGAATTAAAAATATGGACAAAAACCCCTGCCCTTATGGACTTTTCATTCTATTTGGGAGTAGATTGATGATACACAGTAAAAACTTTACTTCTTAAAATTATTATGGAAAATTTTAATCAAAAAGTATTTTCACTTTTGGACAGTTTTCATGGTACATAGAAACCCATATGAATTGCTCAGATTTCTTTATTTCTTCATACTAAGAGAAAAAATTATTTTGCAAAAGATTTTAAACAATATATCTAACTTGAAGTAAAATCATGCAGATATCTATTGTTAATATCCATGTTCTTGAAATATCTTTCTCGAGTTTTTTTTCACTTCTAGGGATTGGGGTGATTCAAGGGACTGTGCTGAATTCTTTTTAGAGGATTCTCCCCAGGAGGAAAATGGTTCCCAACACAGGACTCACCCTTGCAACGTCCTGCCAAGTCAAAGTTACTTCCTATAAAACCAACAATCATTTTTGTATGCTGGACCATTAAATAACGTGGCAACATTTTATTTAGACAACTTTGGCAGAAGCTGATGAACTATCTTAAGAATGAAGGCAAAGAGTGAGGATGAGGCAATGTAATCAAGAGTGAGTATCTTATGTATCACACTTCTTTTTGGGGGAGGAATTGCTAACAGATGAAAAGCAAGTCATTTAAAAATCCCCTCTTCAATAATCAGCTATCAAATACATGCAACAGAACATACGGGAACATATGGTTACCACAAAGGCAACTGCTAACTTTCATTATCCCAAACAGATGCACGGTAGATAAAAGTGGCTGTAGAACATTGCAAGACCTAAGTAAAGAATGAAAGGCTACAGTGGGGAAATCTACGAAATGCCATGGAAATAAGTTACTATATAAAATGAGAACCATTTAAAAAATTTGAGGCAACTGAGATATAAAAATTTTTTTCGACTTGTGTTCAGGTCTTTTCTTATGTTTTACAAGCTAATTATTAAAAAGCTTTAAAAAAAAGAAGTCAATATTAACTTTTGTTATTTTCATTTGAAGTAATCAGAACCAAGTTTGCTGGCAAGATGAAGAATTATTCATTCACCTGGGTAATGACTGCAGTTCATTTCTAAGTGGAAAGCAAATCACAGGAATAAGGTGGAAGGTTCAGGCCAAGTAATACTCAGACATATTCCCTGAAAGTCGGGCGTCTGCAGTCAAACACAGCCTTCCTGGCCAAAGCCCAAATCTCAGGTTCTACTTAGTTTAAAGCACCCTGACTTTCAAGACTTAAAAAACAGCAAGAGTGGGGCTTCCCTGGTGGTGCACTGGTTGAGAATCTGCCTGCCAATGCAGGGGACACGGGTTCGAGCCCTGGTCTGGGAAGATCCCACATGCCGCGGAGCAACAGGCCCGTGAGCCACAGCTACTGAGCCTGCGCGTCTGGAGCCTGTGCTCTGCAACAAGAGAGGCCGCGATAGGGAGAGGCCCGCGCACCGCGATGAAGAGTGGCCCTCGCTCGCCGCAACTAGAGAAAGCCCTCGCACAGAAATGAAGACCCAACACAGCCAAAAATAAATAAATAAGAAAAAAAAAAAAAACTTAAAAAAAAAAAAAACAGCAAGAGTGAATAATACAGGTTGACTATATAATATCAGAGTATAAAAGCGTGTGAGCTGATGAGATTCAGAGAACACGAACAAGGACCCTGAAGGTTTTGCATCTCTAGATTTAGATCTGAGCAAACGAGAAGGAGCAAGAGAGCCCTTTAAGCAGTTGGCACAGGGTGGAGAATGTTTTTAAAGAATTGAAAAGGAGAGTTCAGTTTAAATATACAGATATAGAATGCAGCCTCGGCCCTGACTGTAGTGCAGTCGAAATTTTATAGGCTTGTGGAAGGCAGGCATGGAATACAAACAAATCAATGTGGACAGGAGTAAGAGATAAACAGTTTTAAATGTCGTGTACAACTAAGATGTTTCTGCAGCCGTTTCACTGCCAAAAGGGGAGACTTGGAAAATTTCAACCTGGCTATTCCAATTATAGGGCTTTATGAAACCACACAAGCTACAGCAGTGCCCTTCTGAGAAAAACCAATGATGCTTTGTGCAGGTAAATCTCCAAGGTGAGTGTGACTTGTGGCGGACAATGCTGTATAAGCAAGGGCTGTTAATCCTTTCAAGTTTTGGCTTTCCTTCTTTTTGGAAGGGAGAGGGAAAATCTTGTCTATTTCACATTATCTATTTGTCAGATTGAGACTTGCGCCATTAAAAAAAAAGAAATACATGAGTTACTATGAACCATTCTACTATTTATGATGTGAAGTACAGGTCGTCAGTTACCATCTTGACTTTAAAATAGTTTTTATTTATCTTTGTGTTGGTTTAAAACTTAAACTCTAAATAATGTCTCTCTTTTGGTTTAGGGGGCGAGGATAATAAAAATTTTGATTTCTATTTTGGTCCTGACCAAAAGGATTTCATAAACATTTCCTAAGAAGATTGCCAAGTTTGAACTAAACTGCTCCCATGATGAAGATACAAACCTTCTTATGATATATTCACATGAATATATTAATCACTTTCATTCTTGTGTTATGATTCATACCAAGAAAGGCACAATTATCATTAAAAGTAGTCAGAGTTCACAGGCACCTCCTCAGTTACCCAAGGTACCTCCTCTTGGCAAAGTTTGGTTGCTCTCCGTGAAGTGTATTTACATTGAGTAAGTCCATAAACATTTCCTAAAATCCCTCCAATGGGTAAGGTGTGGAGCCTTCTACAGCTATAAAGACACCCATCCCAGGTCCACCTTTCCTTTGCATCCTTTCTCTATTGATGGCATCTTCATTCATTAGATCCTGAAAAAGAGACCACACTTTCTGAAGAAGGGTCTTCAGAAGACAATGGGCAAGAGGGGTCCGGGAGGATCTTTGTGATGGCCATTTCTGCCTGTGTGTCCACACGGTGAAAGTTCATAGAAAGCAAACACTGGCATGCAGGGGCAGGATGGCTGTTGAATAGATGCTGGAGAGAAGAAAGACAAGGCACTTTGTGGGAAGACTCCCACTCCCAATTCCCCACCCCTCAGCCCCAGATTGCTTCTGAGGATGGGAAATAGAGAGCAGGACGAATAGTTAGTGACCCAGCAAGGCCTTACCCAGGTTACAAGCACCATTCTGTAGAGCCCACCATTTGTAAGTATATGTTTGTGTATGTATAATTTTTTCACTTACAAACTGGGCTTCTTCTCTCTGATAAAGATCCCCTGGGGGGAGGCAGGTGTCTAAGCTTTGTCACCAGGGGGACTTGCAGTGAGAAAGAATGAAGATTTCTTCCTCCATGTGGGAGGTTCTGCTCTTCCAAGAACACTCTGGAGTGTCTCATATGCAGAAGCGAAGCCTGGGGGCTGGTTCTCTAATCTTTACAACAAATCTACAGTAAGCTCTGGGTATGGCCTCTGCAAGAGTTTATCCTGGGTATGTAAAACCAAAATATGTAAAACAAATCATTCACAACATGATTTTCTCTTTCTTCCACGTTTACCTTCTCTTTTCCCTCTTGCACATGGGCACTGTGAATTCCCTAAAGAAAATCAATAAACAGTCCCCACATTTTGGATAAAAGCCAGAGAAAGGAATTATGTATTCTTTGAGAGAACTAGGTAAGAACTAAATAAATAGGCCTGCAATTTGAAAATTAAAAATAAACTTATTGGGCATTCTTTGTAAGAGCCACGAAGAATAAATACATCTTATAAGTTTGGGAATTAAAGAGAAAGGAAAGCTGAAGCTCAGCTGTGCTTTGCTGAAGGCCTTCTCTGCGCTGGCGTGTTTGTAAACAGCATATGTCATTTTGCTAGTGTGAGCGACAGCTTGAGAGAGTCAAACCCACTACCTCATTCACTGGATCAGGTTGCCTCTTCTATTTATGATAAGTGAAACCTTATCTTCACTTTAACAAGAATCTGTCCAGTATGTTTAAAATACGAGTCAGGGTTCTTCCCTGAAGAAACAGAACTGCCTCTGTGCTTCACGCATTTCAAGCTAGGTCTAAAAGCCAACACAAGGAGATGGAAGATTTTAAAAACTTGGGTTTGGATAATTCTGATCAAGGAGAGACCAGGCAAGTCTCATTACTAGGTAAGGAGGTTAACATCATCACAAAGGGCCTAGTGACTATCTGCACTCTAAACATACATTCTACTGCCTCCCTTTGTGTCTCTGTCCTCCCGCCCCATGCCCAGCACTTCTCCTCAGCTCCCCACACAATGCTAAGCATCCTAAGACATGTCTTTTGGTCCTTGATTCCGCCATCTCTATTTTCTAAAGATGCTACTATAGAACCTTACCAGTTGCATTTAGCCCAGGACCTACCTGAGTGTGGATTACATTATAATCACTTAAGCACACTAGATGGCGAGCTCCTAGCTCACCTTTTTCATCTTTATCCCTAGAACAAAGGAAAGTGCTTGGTACTTAGTTGATAAAACGCTGACCGAAGAGATAATGAGGAGACTGCTGGACACTGGCACCGAACTTCTATTATGGGATCAAAAGTTCACAAAAATGAAAACATTTCCAAAGAGGTGGAGAGGAAGACTGTGCATCTGGAGGCTGGTGTGTGGCGTGGGACAGAGACGCGAGACTGGCCAAGTGGCAGAGGACGGTGGAACAGGGCCGGGGGTGGCAGCGGATGCGGGGGCAGAGGAGGAACAGACAGTGGCTCTGATCCAGGACACAGCCCGGGACTCAGAACTGGCTGGGCCTCGGCAATGCTGCGGCTGTACACGTAAGCCCCTCCAGCCACTCACGAAGTTATTTGGGGAGCAGAACCCCTGGAAAAGAGAGGATACCCTACAAATGAGCACTGGGGGCCTGGAACGTTGAGACCTGAGGGAATTACTGCAATGTGACCACAGGGCACCCCCAAGCCCCAGCTGATGAAGTCAAGAACACACCAGCCACACGATGAATACTGTCCTAAGGGTTTGACAGAATTCTTTCAAATGCCATACTGTAATAATTTACCATTTCCAACACAATACTGTAATTCAACTATACTTCAATAAAAAATAACTTAAAAAAATAATTTACTATTTCCTTCCAAATTTTGAAATAGCCCTGAACTTATAATTATGGACCTCTTCAAGGACTTTTAATTCTTTTTAAAACCAGCTAGTCCTGATGCATAAAGAATACCAATCTCTCTCCCCAAAAAAGGATTCTCTTTCACTTCAAATCAAACACAATAAAAATTTTAAAAACCATACAAAGTTTATATACATCTTTTTTAAATGACTGATTCAATGACCTTGAGAAATTGTAATTCTGTTCTTACTAAAAAGTTTCTAAAGCCAGGCCCACCCCCGGAGCCATGTTGATGAGTTCTCATTGGGTTAAGGTGGGTTTTTGCTCCCTTCAGCCAAGACCTAGAAGACATTGCCCACCGGGGTCCCATTGCCTTTAAAACAAACAGCAGTGGGGAAGAACATTTGAAACACATCCTTTCAGTTTCTTTTGTGACCAAATAAGTCTGTCTCACTACTTGTTATTTTGAGTATTAGTAGCAGCCTCTGAGGGTGGTCAGTTACAACTGAAAATCAAATTTGAAAGAAGATAACTAACATATACACAGTGATTTACAGTTTATGTAACGTAGCATTTAATATTCACAACATCCTTGTATGGAAGATATTCTCATTATACTAATGCTGCCTCATTCCAAAGAGGATTTACAAAAGAGACAGACTTCTTGTCTTTAATTCACAGATGAAAAAAATAAAGGCTAAACTGTCAAAGTGACTGGCCTGGGCTCACATACCCAGGTGTGTGGCCAAGATGGAATCTGAACTCAGGTCTTCTGAATTCATATGCCATGAACTTTCTAGGACAATACGCAAATGACTCCTTAACAGAAACACAGGGCTGGATGAAATATCAAAAGAGAAATCCTGCTTCCCCTATTCACTCAGAAAGGAATTTGTTATTGAATAAAAGGTAAACATGCCATGGTCTCTGCAAACAAAGTGTGATTTTTTTTACTAGCCTGTGTATTAATGAAATATCATCACAACCAGTAAGAGGGAGGAACTTGCAACACGAAGCAGAGGACATGAAAGCTTGAACAATTACTGTCCTCACATTGCAATATTATATACGTAAATAAAAAAGAGGCCCAATTTATCTGTGGAACAGTTGAGAAAGATCAGGATGGCATTAATCTCAAGTAAAGTAAAGAAGCAAGAAAAAAAACCAAGGGATTAAGAAGCACATCATCGAAAATAAATTTTTCAGAATATATTTTCTGAGAGAATAAACTCTGAAAAGCAAATGAGCTACTATATTAAGGCACAGAGCTCCTCTTCCTCACTGTTGATTTTGTTTTTTGTTTTATTTTGGGGACAGAGGGGCCAGGAAGAATAAGCTGGAGGGTACGGTTTAGAGAGAAAAGTTATGACATACTTAGAGATTGTTAGCCTGTGCTTATTAGATAGAGCGTACACAGGATGACAAAATGTAAACCAGAAAACACATAATCCGATACATTTTCCTTCTGGGTTTTCAAAACCCACCAAAGCTTTCAACTATTGTCCTGGCCAATTCTCAGTTTCGACTCTCAAGTAACAGCAACTGAAATTCTTGAGAACAGACCACAGGCATGTATGACAATAAACACATTCAAATAAAGAAAGAAAAAAAAATTAAAAGTAGTTGTCAAACATAACATCTTTGAGTGAAGGTGTACTGTATTTGCAACAATTCAGCAAGAAGACCATCTTTTCTTCGATGTAACATATAAAGTCAAATCGAGTCCCCTTAGCCTCTTTATAAGTAAATGTATGTGAGATGATCGCTAAGGACCCTTGCAACTTTTCTCAGTAAGTTACAATCGTTTCTTTGTCTTGATGCATTAGTGTGTAAAAACCATGGGGGAAAACAAAAGCAAATCAAATCTTCCCCAAACCGGTCATTTTAACATGTCACTGTTTGCAATAATTACGATTCTATTATATACTAAAGTCTACTGGGAAAGCAGCCCAGCCTGGAATGAACTACAGGTTAGAGTCTATTTGATAAGTATTTATTAACAAACTAGACATAGTAACAAACTAAAACATATCTAACCTTCTGTAGAAGGTTTTTAGGGACATTCATCCTATTCAAGACTATTAGTAAAATAAAGTTCTCTTTCTTGCTCGTTCCTGATCTGGTGTCATTGTCCTGGCTTATCTTTTGGGAACAACCAGGATGCAAACCTAAGTGGTAGATGAATGAAACCCCACTCTGCAGGCAGCTCTGGACTCAGAGCACACCTTGACAAAGGCCCCACAGCTTAGAGGAAGCAGGACCATCTCTGGAGGGCACTGGGGCTTCCTCCTGGTGAGGACATTATTTTGGGGTCTGCCCAAACAGGAGAAGGAAGGAAAACCGCCTTCCTGACATGGGCCAGTGGCTTTTACCTCCCTTTATTAGATGCCTAGAGATTCCTAATTCTGCCTTGGTACTCTGGGGCGGGGAATGTCAGGGGTAAGGTTATGCTCCTGGAGAGGACAGGGCAGTATAGTTGGGGGCTGAGTGAAGCATCTGGAAAGAATATACACAGTTATATGGAAGACAGCAAACATACTAGCAACTCTCACAGCAAACCATCTGCATCTGAAGAACAAACTCTTCAGGTACAGAAGGAGCCAACAGACATACAGGGGCTTCCTTTCTACTCTCCGGTGGGCACAGTGAAGTGGCCCAGGTTACTTTAGGAAGATTCTGGATCTGTGTGACAAGAGCGGGCAGCTGAGCAAATCCTTAGCGGGGTGCAGAGAGAATCAATCTGGTGAGAGTTGATTTGGGTCCATGCAGACCTTGCTTAACCTCTGACTACCTCTGGCTGAAAACAACGGTGACTATAAAGACAAAGCAGCGAGGTGAGATGTACTCGAAAGCAATGAAAATGATGTTTTCTTGCAAGCGTCCTCTGCAAGAGGATACAGAGGTTGAGGAATTTAAAGAAAACATCCAAGAAATCTGCTCAGTCAGAACAAAATCAGTTTGTTTTATTTTTCAGTTTTCTGGGGAGAAACAATTAAGCCAATTTTGATTTCATTCTCCAGCAGCTCTTTAATGACTGATCTGTGTGGCAGTAGAAGAGCAGAGCAGGCCACGTTCTGACCTTGGCTGAGTTTTATGATTCATATAAAACATCCTGAAAATGACTCACAGAAAGAGAGGGGACACAGTGAGATGAAGTGGAGAAGGGGTCATGAGATCGGAGTTCATATTCCCAAATTCAGTAACTAGTTATGTGGCTTTGGAGGGATCACTTAAATTCCCAGAGCCCCCGTTTCCTCATCTGAAAGAAAGGGAAAACATCAAAACAAACCCTCTTTCTAAATTCTGATCCACAGGATCATAGAGCATCCAGATGTAAGTGGGATGGAGAGGTTACTGCAAGAAAAACGGGGGCATAAGGTTAGGTCCATATTTTTATATTATTTTGCCTATAAATGCAGTATTTCCAGTAGGAATTTGAAGACAAATGATCTATGTTTTTATGGTTTTCTATGAAAGGTGTACCTGAGGCAGGGCTCTTTCTGGAGGGCACCCCATATAGGGATAGGGGTCCTCAGGAGGCACTTCTTGCCAAACGCAGACAAGGGGTGAGCCTGCCGACCAGTGTGGCATTCCCGTCACGACGGGCTCCGTTTTGTGACCTTTGTGCACTTTCTAGGGGTGTCCAAACCTTTGTATAAATGTGCAACATCTTGCTAGAGTTTTTATTTGCGAATAAAAGATGTAATAATTGTTAAAAATATTCAACTCTTACTCAACTTAATTCAACTCTTATGAGTCAGCTCTAAACCATCCAGGACACCTCCAGCAATGCAGAATCTTCTGCTAGGTAGTTCACTCTATTTTTGCATAGCACTAGTGATCACAGATGTCTCCTGACAACATGCCTTCAGTAACTTCTTCACTCACTCTTCTCTCTTCTAGTCACACGTACATCTAAATTGCTTTACTAAAAACAGACAGATTTTAGAATTTTCACTTGCAAGGTCCTAATGTCACCATTTTAGTTAAGAAAAAAAGCTTTTTTTTCTTCCAGTGGAAATAGCTTGAAACTCAGTTGATAATTCTTACAACTGGTACTAAACAAAGGTGGGGGAAAAAAAACCAATCTGAACTGGTAACAGCAGGCCAACACCAGACAAAGAGCAGGGAGAAAGGGAATTTTCCATGCAAAGGAGATTGTGCACGTGTATAATTCAAGGCCACAATCACTTTCCACCCCCAAGTTTGTGTTGTATGCTTTCTTTCAACTGAATTACTTTAATATTGTTTGTGTCCATGATTCATTTACCTAGCCAAAAATAGGCTCACCAATGAGTTTTGCAGCTGTCCTTTTAAACACCAGATCAACAGGCCTAATTTAAGAACACTGGCTACACAATGCCTAGCAAATAACTTCTTAATGTGCTTCTATTAACATTACTAATAGATATTCTCTCATTTTTCAGGGTTTTTATGGTTCTAACACTACAAATCTATGCAGATTTGAATTTGTTAAGCAAATGATTCATATAATTTTATTTGCATAACTGGAGTAGATAAAAGAAGGAAAAGAGGAAAAGACAAAAACTCTACTACTGCATTTGCTATTTTCTTTCAATCCTTTAAACAATGGAGATAATCTTTTTTTTCAACAAAAGAGTTTAACATCTGCCTTTTATAATACTGTTATTTCTTGTGAACACTCTGTTTGAAATGCTTGTTCCCCAGAATTACTTGCAAATATCAAATAACTGTAATTTCAAAAAAAGAGACATGTGCACACCTCCTAACTCCAGTAAATACATGATTAACTGAAAGCTGGAACCGACCAAACAGAATTCCAGATTACATGGAACTTGTCCTTCCCACATGACTTTTACAAGAAAGTAGGAAACTACCAAAAAATAGGTATTTATTTAAAGCAAAGGACTTCCTGAACATATTTACAGGTCAGTATATATCTAGCCTGTCTATATTTGGTACACTTAAAGATTATACAAGAAGAACAAATGTTTACAATGAACACTTATCTCTACCTCAAATCCTTCTGTGGAACAAAGTAGAATATAAGTAGAGAGTATCTTTTATCTCTGTAACTCTACTGCTTGGCACCATGATTACAATTCCATACTGAAATATTTGTGTTAACAAATTAATAAACAATGGTGAATCGGAGGCAAAAGATATTAAATGTATAAAGATTCGTGACTGTGCAGTACATGAAATCACAGTACAGTACAGTGTAGTAAGATCACAGAATCTTAAGGTTTAAGGAGACTCTGTAGAGCTATCTAGCCCTTCTCAGTGCAGGAACATTCTCATGTTTAAAAAAGATAGTGTAGTATCAAGTACTCTACTGGACACACACACAGACAATCATCTCATGACCTCACAATATTCTTACGAGATAGACATATTAATCATTAATCTTGCAAACAAGGAAACGAAGATTCAGAAAGTGAAGAAGGGAAGATGAGGAAGAAGAAAAAGAAAGAAATGTCACAAGTTGTTGCCAATTCTTTCCTATGGTCTAAGATCCAAGGATAAACAAGAAATAAAGCAGACAAGATGAAAAGGTGTCTCCCTTCCCCTGTGTCCAATGCACACCCCAACATTCTGTAATTAATTTACTGAGATATATGTAATAAGCCAAGCCAGTCCCTGGAACACACCATACACAAAAATGTTAGCTTCCTGTCTTCTCCATATGTTACAGCATTGCTGTGACAAAGATATTTAGGATCTGTTCCCAACTTCGAAAGTTCGGGAATTATCACATAACTAGAGTTCGGAGGAATGCTAAAACCCATTCCCCTAAGAATACCCAGTACAATTGTGTTTTTCATTTTAACTTGAAATTCAATAAGTATGTTTCTTTTTCCCCCCAAGGAGATAAATAACTGGAATGACTGAATACAGCACAAAATACAGGCATGGGAAAAGGGTGGCAGTTTTAACTTTGAAATTCACCATGCTTGTCAGTTAAAGTCAGACTTAAAGCATTAATTTATTCTGAAACATTAATTAACTGGAGCATTTTTGCATTTAATTTTCTCTGGCATTTTAGAATCTATTCTAAGCCCTGTGGAAATGGCAGGTCTGATGTTATTAAAGTTAGCCTTTCAGAAAGTCCTCGAACTGAAGACTCTAACACATTAAAAAATGCTGAGAGTCCAGATAATGCAAATCTAAAGTATTATTAAAGGGTATTCTTTACACATGAAAAAAAAAATTCTTAATTTTATTAAAAATAAGTTCAACTGTTAAGAAGGCTTCCATTTTATATACTATTTGGGCTCTTCAAACTCATCCTAAGAAACATCTAAAGCCCATTTCATTCCTTTCTTTCTTTCTTTCATTCATTCATTCATTCATTCAGATATCTATTGCACGCCAAGACCATGCCAGGCAGGTACTGTTCTGAGCAGGGCAAGCAGGATCCTGTTCTTGTGCAGCTTACAGTCTAGATGGGAAAGTGACAAACAAACAGACCAGAAAATATCTACAAGTGATGAGAACAATAAAGAAAGCAAAAGGATAATATGATCAAGAGTGACTGGGAGAAGTCATTTATGTCAAGTCTTAAATGATGAGAAGTGGGCCACACAAAGATCTGGGGATAAACATCTCAGAGAGAGGGATTGGACGCTGTCGCTGGGAAAAGGTGAGAGTGAGCTCGGCAGGTTTGAAGGCAGGAAGGTCACAGTGACTGAGCCACAAGGCAGGGGATGGTGTCACCTACTGAGACAGGGACACCTGGGCAAGGAACAGGAGAGAGAGAGAGAGAGAGTGTGTGTGTGTGTGTGTGTGTGTGTGTGTGAGACTGTGTGTGTGTGTGTGTCTGTGTGTGTGTGTGTGTGAGTGTGTGTGTGTGTGTGTCTGCAGGGGTGGTGGGGTTCAAGAGCTCTATTTTGACATGTGGAGTTTTTGATGCCCATCTAAAAAAGTGGTTCAAATAAAAAAATAAATTATAGCCATTACATGATCACCCAGCATCCAGGGAGGAATTTGGAATGGATGGTGCTGACTACGGCCACATTGGGTAGAAAACCTTAGTTCTCTAGCCAGCTTTATTCCATTCCATGAGTCACTTTAGATACTCAATTTAATCAAGCAATGTTTAATTTCACATGGCCCAAATTCAATTAGTAAGCAAATCATAAAACATCTATTAAGGAAAGACAGTCCTTTTGGAAACCACACAGATTATTTCTATTTTACAGCTATTGTGTGCTTTCAAACACACAAATTCTTTCACAGAATGCAAACCAACAGATGCCTTAAACATATGGGGCAAATTTTTTAAAAATTAAAATGTATGCAAAAGAAGCGGTGCAACAGATATTAGAGGCAAAAGACTTTTAGTTGTGGCTCTCAACACAAAGAACTGTTGTTTGGCTAGCGAACGTCTGTGTGTGTGACCATGTTTGTGTATATGTTTGCCCGGAGGAGAGGGGATGCTGGCTGACAGGAAGGAAGGAGAGCTCACCTCCTCTCCAAGTCACTGTCCCAAATGATTACACTTCCTTACTTGGGATTCTTTGAGCTCGAATTTCGATGGATTTGATATAAATTATTTTTTTTTAAAAGGTGACACAGACGTGGGAAAAATGAAACTAGACGTCTTACTCAAGTGTAAAATTATGAGGCAGCACAGAATTCCATGACTGCATCTACTTCCCAAGCCTCAGTCTCCAGAAGCCAAGGAAATATCATTGTATCTTGTGTTTCTTCACTTTCCAAGACATTTTTGTGTCTGACCTTCATCAGCCTGAGGGCAAGCAAGACCTACATACTTCAGATTATTTGAATTTATAGATTATGATTATAATACACACAAGGGCCAAGAGTTCTGAATCTGAGCGTCCTTGCCAATATTTAGGAAAGGGCTGCCTTCCTCTTTATTCACATCTTGAGGGGAGAGAATTCCTCTGTAATTAGCTGTCTGGCAGTAGATAGGGCCTAAAAACTCATCTTGAGAACCTCAGAAACAGTATTTCTCATACCTACAAATGCTACTAATTACCATGTTTTCTGAGAAACTGTCAAGGAATAACATTAACAACTGTCAGAGTTTGAACGAACAGCCCCTCTCTCATCCAATAGGAGAGAAAGTCTCTCTAACCGGGTGCCAGAATCTAGAGCATCTTGTGAAGTGCTGCCTTCAAACCTGTTCACTAATCCAGTCTAAGACGATGGGGTGCCCACATGAAAATAAAGCCCTGGATGCCTGAAAGAGACAGTCCTCATGGGGAAGCAGAAAAGTAAAACAATTACAACCATGAGAAAGAACGTGTTGAAGTCTCACAGGATGGGTTTTGAAGGATGAAGAGGAGTTGGTCAGGTTAAGAGGGTTGGGAGACAAAGATGCCATTTCAAAGAAGGAGCCAACTGTGTGAGGATAAGGAGGCAAGACGGAGTGTGATGTCTGGGGAACAAGCAGACCCACTGGATTACAGCACAGGGCGGGGGGAGGGGAGAGGAGAGGATGAGGCTGTGGAAGAGGCTGATGCCAGCGCCACACAGAAGGGCCCTAGAGGTCCTGCTAGAGTGTGACGACCACCCCGAACGAAATGAAGATGCACTGAAGAATTCTGAGTTCAGGGTGTGTGTGTGGGGGAGTGGGGCTCGTGACATGATTAACTTTGCATTTTAGAAACAGCACTGGCATCCACTGGAGAATGGGTTGCAGTAAGGCTGGGGGCTCGGGGGTGCACCACGATCAAGGAACAAAGATAACAGAAAACCAAAATAACAGCCAGCCTTTCACCTGCCACTTGGTAGGAGGGGGCTTTGGTTTACACTGTCTTCCTGCTTGTTTCATGTGTGTTATAACATATTCTACTATTGAGGGTGTGTATTTTCTTTGTCTACCTACCTGGCAGAGGCCTCTGGGGTGCTATAATCCTACAAAAATATAAAATGGATGGGAAAATGCTGCAAAACGTCTGAGTATCACTAGGAAGTATACTGGACTATTGAATGAGGGTTCACATTCAGGAGGGGGAGCTAAGTCGGTAATGAAGGCAATGAACAGTAAATCTAGGAAACCAACACTCTGGCTAGCAGATGGCCAGATGGTTGCCCATTAATGGCGGACCATTAGCCCTTTTTACCCCAAAAGATGTACTTTTTGCATGCAAGAATCCCAAGTATTTTAAGTTTGTGTCTCCCCATGTGACCTACAGCCTTGACTTTCAGCTCAAGTGCCACCGCCAAGCCAGAGCTTGACCTGTCCTCCTTAAGCCCCGCACATCCCACCTCCACCACGTCAACCGCAACTGTATCTCCTTGCGAATCTTTGTCTATGAATGGGGGCTGCTTTATGTTCATCTTTGCTCTCAAGGCCTGGCACATAACTCAGTGTTTGTTTTAAGAAACATTGTCAGTTAAAGGTTGCTCTAAAAATATTGCACAGCCACTGTGAAAAAGAGCCTGGCAAGTCCTCAAGAAGTTACCCACAGAATTGCCATATGACTGGCAATTCCATTACTAGGTATATACCCAAGAGAATCGAAAACAGGTATTCAAACAAAGACTTGTACACAAATGTTCAAAGCAGCATTATCCATAATAGCCAACAAGTAGAAACAACCCAGATGTCCACTGACTGATGAATAAACAAAATGTGATTTATTTACACAATGGAGCATTACTCAGCCATAAAAAGGAATGAAGTACTGATACATGCTACAATGTGAACGAACCTGAAGAACATTATGTTAAGTGAAAGGAGCCTGTCACAAGAGGCCAGATATTATATAATTCAACTTATATGAAATATGCAGAATAAGCAGATCCATAGAGATGGAAAGCTGATGAGTGGTTTCCAGGGGGCGGGGTGGCAGGGAGGGAGGAATACTTGCTTAGCGGGTATGGGGTTCCTTTCGGAGTGATGAAAATGTGCTGGAATTAGACAGTGGGGACAGTTGTACAACACTGTGAATGCACTAAAAACCACTGATTTGTACACTTTAAAGCGGTTAAATGGTGAATTTTATGTTATGCGAAAAAAACACATCTTTGTGAATCTAATCTCATTGAAGACCCAAGTAAGCGAACCTTCTTAGTCTGTGTAAGTGTCCATCTGTCCTTCCTTTCTCCCTCTTTCCTCCATTCCCAGCTTTCTAGGAACCTGGGACAAAGTCAAGCAAACCCTTCAGTCCTCAATTTCATCTGCAAAACGGGAGCTGCTCTAAGATGATGGACTTCTAACCTTTTCTGCTCTAACATTTGACGGATAATTTATTGGGATGATGTAAATCCTATGCATGGATACCCCCTAGCAGAGAACGGGCACTGGGGTGAAAGTTCCCCTTCCTCCAAAGTGCTTGCATTGCGCCAGCTGATGAGGTGATTTGCCAAAGAATTTTAAGAGTCTGCCTACGTTCTCTGAAAGTTCAGCAAGGTAGCAAGAGTTACAAAGAAAGCTAATAACCTATTCTTCTAAGGGAAAAAAAAAACCCTCACAAAATGCATTTTTCTTTGGTTTTTAATTAAAACTGACCTTTCAGAATCTATGGCTGGAGGCAGCTATAGTAATGAAAAGTGATGTCCTTTGCTGGTGATACTAGGAGTGTGGCAGTACGGGTGAAAAAGGTTAGAATCATCATAGAATCCAGGGGTCTCTACACACCACCTACTTGTTGGGGTGTGGAGTGGGCGAGGAAGATACAGATCGAGACATTACAATCACACTTGACAAAAGACTGATCAACCTTATTTGAAACTCGGAGTGAGGGGTATTCTTGGGAACTTAGTCTCAGCTTTTCCTTTAAGGCTTCCAATAATCAGAAAAACAAGTAGTTTTTAAAAAATTGTCTAAAAGAGATGAAATTTTGACTGCAGGGGTCACCAGCCTCTTAAACTCTGAATGAGGTGGGACCAGTGCCTGGTCTAAGGGGTAGGAAGGAAGGAAGGAGAAAGGCTGGGAGGAGGAAGGTGAGAATTAGGGAGATCTAAAAGAAATGCATCTGCTTTGCTTCTTCAGAGAAGGTTGGGGGCGGGTAGGAGGTGAGGGCGGGGATCGGGGAGGCAGAGGTATGGTTACAGAAAAGCTGCTGAATGGCTAAGTGCTTCACTCACGGCCTATTTTCCGTAAAATCCAAAATGTTTTCTTCTGCACTATCTCGGCTGCCTCCTTTCTTCCTCAGGCAAGTCAACCCACACTGAATAACAAAAGAAGGGGAAGCTGCCCGGAAAAGAAAAACCTTCAAGGGACACTTGAAGAAAAGCTCTGCTGAACTGAGATTAAATGATTTCTCTACTACTATTCCTGTGTTCTTAATTGTAAATGAAGGTGAAGCTATTTTGATATGTTTATTAGCCATTTGTGTTTCTCATGTGATTTTTCATATCATCTCTACACTTTTCTATTCCATTGTCTTCCCTTGGTGGTTTGTAGGAGCTTTCTATAAATTGTGAATATTAACCCTTTATCTGTTACATAGTTTCATGTGTTTTCTCCCAGTTGGCTATTCATACTTTAATTCTGTTTATAGTTTCTTTCACCATAATTTCATAAAACTGAATTTGTTAGGCATTTTAAGACTTCAGGGCCGCCTGTCATGCTTTTAAAGGCTTCCTCCACAACTATAAATATATATTGCTTTATTTTCTTCTAGGATTTTATAGATTTGAAATATAGTATGTGGCATGAAATAGGGATCTAGATGTGTATTTTCCCAAGGAGACTGCCAGTTGACTTAATACTATATATTAAATAGCCCATCCTTTCCTACTGATATGAAAGTTTTATCTTTATCATATACTAAAGTCTCATGTACACATGGATCTATTTAAAGATTTTCCATAACATGTTTTAAAATCTAGTAGGGCAAATTCCCAACAATTATTTCTTTTTAAATACATTTGGAGGCCGTTTTTGCTTATTTATTCTTTTGTATGAACTTTAGAAGCCATTTGTCAAGCATTAAAAATAAATTGTTAGGATTTTATTGGAATTGCATATGTGTTACATTAATTTGGAGAAAATTTATAATACTGAGTTCCTGGCCAAAAGTGGGATGTATCTCCGTTTATCAACATCTCTTCATCGCTTCAGTGAAGTTTTATTGTTTGTCTCATATACAATTTTTGTTAATTTTACATTCATATTTTTATAGATTGTGATTGTAATTGTGAGAGGTATCCTTTTTCCCATCATGCTGTATATGTGGTTAATGCTATTATATGGGGAAATACTCATTTTTGTTGATTCATAATCTAATGATGAATCAATCTTACTGAATCTTTTTCACTTTTAACTGATTGCTTCTGATATTATATAGAGAGATGATCATATGCATTTTATCCTATTAGTGAATTACACTGGTTTCCTAATATTGGACTATCCTTACCTTCCTAGACTAAGCTTACAACATGGTGGTGTATTATTATTTTGGTATTTTTCTGTACTTGGCTTGCACCTATATTGATAAGTGAGATGGTTCCACATTTTCTTGGTCACATTCTTGTCTGGTTTAGGTAACACAACAACTTAAGCTGGTCTGTAGGAGAAACTTGTTTGCGTCCTGTCTTTACGCTTTGGAGGCATACAAATTGCCAAGACCAAAATCTGCACCTGGTATTTAGGAGGGAGGAGATAGGCTACTTTTCAAAAAGAATTAGATGATTGGTTAGGATGGAAATGGAAGGATGAATGGTTGGATGGATGGAAGATGGAAGAGTAATTTTCTTCTGTGGTTATTTTCTATTCACATATTCCTTCCTATCAATTTTGACAACTTATAATTGTTTAAAATTTTGAATTTGTTAGTAAAAAGATAGGTGCGTAGAAAATACTTGTAAACCTTTGGTTATATCTCCTCCCTCTTTTCCCCAATTAAGCGTGCCAGAAATGTTCCTATTTTATCAATGTTTTCAAAGAAATGGTTTTTCAATTTTATTTATCAAATCTGTTAGGTTTTTTCTTCAATCTTATTTTATATGATTTCTGAATTTATAGTTATTGCTCATGTTATTTGACTTTTGGAATAATTTTATTGTTCTTTTCTCAAATATTAATTTGAATACTTAGTTTACTTATTTTCAGCAATTCTAAGTTTTTTTTAAATTGTCTCTAAGACTATAATTTGTACTTTGAGAACTGCTTTGGCCACAGTATATGGGTTTCTGTATGGAGTGTTCTCATATCCAGTTAATTTAGAAACAGTCTGCTAAATGGACTTATATTCTTATAAGACTATTCTTATTCTTATAAGAATAGTCTTATGATTTTATTCTTTCACTCAGAGTTTAAAAAATGTTCACACAACAAAACTGTACACGAATGTTCACAGCATGATTATGATTATTCATAACAGCCAAAAGATGGAAATAACCCACATGGCTATTGACAGATGACTGGGGAAAAAATGGCATAATCAAACAATGGAATATTGCTGAGCTATATAAAAAGGAATCAGGGGCTTCCCCGGTGGCACAGTGGTTAAGAATCTGCCTGCCAATGCAGGGGACACGGGTTCAAGCCTTGGTCCAGGAAGAGCTCACATGCTGCGGAGCAACTAAGCCCGTGTGCCACAACTACTGAGCCTGCGCTCTAGAGCCTGCGAGCCACAACTACTGAAGCCCGTGCTCCGCAACAAAAGAAGCCACCACAATGAGAAACCTGCGCACCGCAACGAAGAGTAGCCCCCACTCACCGCAACTAGAGAAAAGCCCGTGCACAGCAATGAAGACCCAACACAGCCAAAAATAAATAAAAATTAAAAAAAAAAATTTTTTAATAAAAAAAAAAGGAATCAAGTACAGATTCCTGTTGCAATATGTATGAACCCTGAAAACAAGCTAAGGGAAAGAAACCAGATACAAAAGGACACGTATTCTAATCTTCCATATTCCATGTGTATGAAAACAAAAGGACACGTATTCTAATCTTCCATATTCCATGTGTATGAAACGTCTAGACTTGGCAAATACAGAAAGAAAGGAAGTAGGATAGTGGTTACCAAGGGCTGAGGAGAGAGATGAAGGAGAAGTGATTACCAATGGGCATGGGGTTTCTTCCAGAGGTGACGAAAATGTCCTGAAATTAGACAGCGTTTATGGTTGCATAGTTCTGTGAATATACTAAAAACCACTGAACTGTACACTTTAAAAGGGTGAATTTTATGGTATGTGAATTGTATCTCAAACAACAAATACAACAGTTATGAAGAAAAGTATTTTCAAATGTCCAAGTTGTTAGATTGGGGGAAGGCTGACATCTGACATCTAGTATTACTGTATCTTGTTTGAAGAACCTCGACTACGTATGGGGCCTAACTTTTGGAATGTACAGAGATTTTCTTTGTGACTTGGTCCGTACTCGATTTTTTTGTCACACGAGCACTTGAAAAGAGTATATGTTCTCTTTTTGTTGAGTATTAATACTCCCATTAAATCAAGCATTACTAATATTTTCTATATGTTTTCTTTTGTTATTAATTATCTGGGCAATTTCTGAGAGGGACATTATGATTGTGTTTTTTAAAAAAACTGTTATATTTTAAATGAATAAAATTTATTTACTATAAATAATGTCTCTAATCTAGTAAAATTCTACATTTTCTCCTACAAATTGGCTTCTGAATACTAATTTTTCCAGCTCCTTTTGCATATTCTTCATCTGTTGTACTTATAACCAACGAATCTCTCCAACAGCTCCCCCCCATCCCCATCCATCCTACAGTGCTGAAAAAACATCCTGGGATTCATATGTAAACACTCACAAAGGTCAGTGCCACAAAAGAGTGTTGTAAATGACACACTCCCTCAATATTTAAAGACTGCAAATAAGAACAATTAAAATCAACTAGTAACCCAGAGTAAAACAAAAATCACAAGGAAAGAAATCACACCTAAAATCGATCTAGATGGGCATTAGAAAACCTACCATGTGATTTAGTGACAGAAACTAAACACTCTAGTGTGGCCCAGTGTAAAAGAAAAAACTACTGTCATTTTTTTTCTGTTTAGGAGCTGATGCACTGAATCTTTGAAATGGCAGGTTCACTCTGAGGGCAGGACTCATGTGACTTTAAAGGGAAAAAAAAATTAACCTTGTGCACATCTCCTATATTCAAGATCATTAATGAAAAGCCAAAATGTTTAATTTGCTCTGATGTTTCTGCTTTCTGTCATTTTTGTATAGTTAACAGGATCATAATTCAACTAAGTCACACATTGTAAATAACTGGGCTACATTATTCTCTCCTCCTTGGTAATTAGACCACCTTTTGTTACAAAGAATCCTATAAACCATTTACCCATGAGTGGCTGTAAACTGTTCGTATTAAAAACTGGGTACTCCCCCTCCTAAGTTGAATTGCACCAAGGAAACTACATACCTTTTCGTCCCTACTTCATTTTCATTTTATTTGAGTCTGGAATAAATTTGATAATTTGATAATTGAAACACAGGCATAAAAATCTACTCTAAAAACGTGTGGGAGAAAGCAATCCCAATTGATATTGTCACCTTCCATCGGTACATCAGGGAACGTGAATGCTGCATCCAGATGTGTAATCTACTCTCCAAGCCCTCACCTATAAGTGGTTTCTTCAGCCTCGTCTGAAAATGATGAAGCCATTTGGCACAGCACGAATTGTGGAAGTATTTAAAAATTAAGAGACAAACAAAAAATCCTCGCTATCTTTCCAGTTTCACAAGGAGAGCAAAGCAACATGCAGCTTTGTGTTACTTAAGATCACATGAAATGCTGATCAGTCAGGATGTTAAAATCAAACCTGCAAAAATCACAAAGACTCCCAGTTTTAGAATAAAGGACACTCAGAAGAGGAGAAATCATTTTCACCCAAAGAAACAGGGACAAGTATGAAGACTATTTTCTTTGTATTGCAGTAAAAAATACACATTAAATTTATCATCTTAACCATTTTTAAGTGTACAGTTCAGCAGGGTTAGATACATTCACATTGTTGTGCAACAGACCTCTAGAACATTTTCATTTTGCAAAATCAAAACTCAGTATCCATTCAGCTCTAATCCCTTATCTCCCCTCCCCCCAGCCCCTGGCAATCAACTTCCTACTTTCTGATTCTATGATTTTGATTACTTTAAATTAGATGAGTGGAAACATACAATATTTGTCCTCTTGTGACTGGCTTATTTCACTTAGCATAATGTCAGTCAAGGTTTATATCCATGTTGTAACATATGTCAGAATTTCCTTCCTTTTTAAGGCTGAATACTATTCCATTGTATTTAAACACTACATTTTCTTCATCCATTAATCTGTTGGACACTGGGTTGCTTCTACTTCTTGGCTACTTCCACTTCTTGGCTATTGCTGCAGTGAACATGGGTGTGAAAATTCTTGTCAAAACCCTACTTTCAAGTATTTGGGTACATACCCAGAAGTGGAATTGCTGGATCATATGATAATTCTTTGTTTTGTTTTGTTTTTTTTGAGGAACTGTCATACTATTTTCCATAATGATGGCAGCATTTTACATTCCCACCAACAATACACAAGGGTTTCAATTTTTCCACATCCTCACCAACATTTGTTGTTTTCTGTTTTTTGGTTACTGGCCATCCTAATGGGTGTGAGGTGACATCTCATTGTGTTTTGAATTGCATTTCTCTTATGATTAGTGATGCTGAGCATCTTTTCATATGCTTTTCATATGCTTGTTGGCCAGACATCTTTCTTTGGAAAAATGTCTGTTCAGGTCCTCTGCCCATGTTTTAATCCAGTTGTTTTCCGTTGTTGTTGAGTTGTAGAAGTTCCTTACATTTTCTGGATATTAACCCTCTTATCAGATACATAATTTGCATTTTCTTCCATTCCGTAGGTTGCTTTTTCACTCTCTTGACTATTTCCTTTGATGTACAGAAGTTTTTAAATTTGATGTAGTCCCAGTTGTCTATTTTTGTTTCTGTTGTCTGTACTTTGGAGTTATATCCAAAAAATTGTCGCCAAATCCAATGTCCTGAAGCTTTTCTCCTATATTTTCTTCTATGTGTTTTATGTGCTTAATTCATTTGAGTTATTTTTATAAATTTATTTATTTATTATTTTTAGCTGTGTTGGGTCTTCGTTTCTGTGAGAGGGCTTTCTCTAGTTGTGGCAAGCGGGGGCCAGTCTTCATCGCAGTGCGCGGGCCTCTCACTATCGCGGCCTCTCTTGTTGCGGAGCACAGGCTCCAGACACGCAGGCTCAGTAGTTGTGGCTCACGGGCCCAGTTGCTCCGCGGCACGTGGGATCTTCCCAGACCAGGGCTCGAACCCATGTCCCCTGCATTGGCAGGCAGACTCTCAACCACTGCGCCACCAGGGAAGCCCCATTTGAGTTATTTTTAAAGGTAGACTAGAAACTGCAAAAATTATCTGTCCGGATATCAGAACACATTCCTGAGAGAATCAATTCACTGCAACTGACATTCATTACACTTTCAACTCTAGGTTTCTAAATTAAATGGATTGATTTGGGTAAGATTACGACGATTACAATTATGAAGAATCTTTTTATGGGTACATTCAGGAGATAAGTGAAGAAGAGTAATCTGTTCAGCTAGCTAGCAAAAGAAAACAGTACATAAAACAGTATTTTCCTATCTCCTATTAATGGGAAAAGTATCCCAAAGATCCAAAACATGCTGTGATCCTATATGAGATATTTCAACAGATAAAAGTTTGAAATGAAACAGCTTTTTTTTAACATTCATCACACCATCAACTGAGTTTTCAGCAAAGGAGTGGAATGGAGTGGAAAGAACTGGAGTGGGCTGAAAAGACCTGGGCTGAATCCATTCAGACCCAGGAAGATGCTGGAGAGCTTTTTGGAACCCTGCCATGCTCACCTTTCCCACCGCAACCCTCATCCACAGCAGCTCTGAATTAATCTTTTTTATCTGTTGAATTCAGCAAAAATAAAGAGGGAAAAGGAAAACCACTAATCTTTAAGCTCCTCCCAGGATTAAAATTTAATTAGGGTAGGAATCAATGTAATTCTTTGTCTGCTTTTTCTGACTTTCCATCCCATGCCTTCCCAAATATACATTGCCTAAGTCCATTTTGAAAAGTAAACTTTTGTGCCATGAACCAATTAGGGAACACAAAAGCTTCAAATTCTATTTGCCACAGAGTATATATTCCTGCATATATTTAAATATACAAAACACTACTTTGATGCTCAATCAATACCTTTTATCTAGAAAGCATTTCCTATTTGCCTTGGTGTAAAACTAAACAATAGTTACAGAAGTTGAATAAATAGAACTTAAAGAATCCACCCTTCTATATTTGACCAATCCTGGTGGTCTTTCACAACAACTGATACACATATATTTAACTAATATATGGCAATGCAGTTATCAGCGATGGAATAAAAATGGGTCCCCTCCTGTGTATGAAGAGAACACCGTACAATTACTTTGAGAGGGAGATAGCAAACTGCATTGACCTGGGGCCCCCTGCTCCCTGGTCACACCCGAGACCCAGTGACCCCCTCCCCCCTGTGCACTGGCTGACAGGATCTCTATTTGTGGTTTGTTTAGGTATGTTCTGGCCACACTAAAGCTACTTGTAAATATTTCTACTGTTTCCGTTTAGGAAACCCAGGGCTTGGTATAAAATGTGATTCTCTCGTGTTTGGGGCCATTAGGGTAGACGTGCTTTGTGTAGCCCACTTGAAAAGTGAGCTCAGGAAGAGGTGCAGACTCTGGGAGACACAGTCTGCCTTCCTTCCTGCTGTCTGGTTAATGTAGCAACTGGCCGCTCAGGGAGGAAGGGGAGGGAGATGGACTGGAGAGCTGACAAGGCAGCTGCCGCTAGGTGGGATTTACCCGTGGACTCGCCCACCGTCCTTCCCTGAAAGGGGCCAGAGCGAGCAGTGCCCGCCCTGCACTTTGAGTTCAAAGTCCCCACTACAGGCGCTGGTAATGTTCTCTACCTCAGTCCAGATGGTGTTCACACGAGGACATGTGTAATATATATTTGCAAAAATAAGCTGAGTACATTTAGGATTTCTGTATTTTATGTCAATAAAACTTTGAAATACTAAGTTTTAAAAGTTCCTAATAAAGGCTTAGTAAATAACAGGGGGATGGCTTCAGTTCATTCCCTTTTGGGTTTTTTCTTCACTAAACTTTTGCAATGACCTGGGCTCTCCAACTTCCAGTCTCTCTCCCTTCCAATTTCCTTTATGCATCACAAACATGAAAACTTCCTAAAATCCAGATCTAGCCGAATCACACCCCAGGTTAAATATCCCCGATGGCTCACCACAGCTTATCACTGTCTATAAACTCCCCGGCCCAGCACTCACGGGCCTCACCCAGGCTAACACACCTCTCGGCCGTTGTCCCTGAGCCCATCCCGTACAGATTTCCCACCCCACACTTTGGTGCACGTTATTCCTTCTCCGGGACCTCCTCCCTCTCTGAATTTCCATCTCAGACTGTCAAAACCCTCCCCATCTCTTTCCAGATTCCTCCAAATGGATAATGTAATAGTAACAGCAACAAATATTTATTATGAGTTTGTTAATTAATAATGTTTTAATGCAATTTATCACATAGAACATAAGCTCCACAAAGGCAGGGCTCATTGTTTTATTCACTGATATACCCCACGGGCTTAGAACAGTGCCTGACCCACTGTAGGTGCACAATTATTTGCTGATTTGATAATAACTTTCATGAATGAGAGCCTGTTTCCCACACACTGTGCTTCACACATACCATTTCTATTCCTCAAAATACCCTTAGGGTATGTCTAACATAAGCCCCACAGTCTAGATGAAGAAATTAAAGCTCAGAGGTGTTAGTAACTTGTCCAAGGCATCCAGTTCAGGAGTCAGGATTCCATGGCCTCTGCCTTTGAATTCTCAGAAAACAATGTACCACTACTGTGATGCAGATGTTCTGATACTGCAGTTATGTAAAAGCCTGCTCTCTCCTTCTGGTTTCCATTCTTTATTAGCAGAGAGGGAGTGTTAACCATCACAGTTTCCTCTGAAGCACCCAGCTCAGAGCTTCACGAAGTAGGTGCTCCATAAATATCCAGTGAGATACTGAAGGGTAGATGATAAAGGGGTAGAGAGAGTATGATTTAGAGTCTCTTAAAAAGAAAAACCTGAAGTGTGCAATAACACCTAAATGAGCACTAATTAGGAAAAGGAAGCAGTTCACACCATGTGCACGTGACAGCAGAGAACAGCTCTGTGTTGGATGGGGCTCCTGGGAGTGTGAGTCTTTAACATATAAAAATTAACTGCAAGGCTCAAAGGGCACCAATATGTTGAAGGCAGCTTCATTTCTTGTACTATTTTGGAAAAAAGTAAAAAGGATCTTTTTAGGCTGGACTGAATGTATTATGTGAATGTGAGTATGAAGTTTCACAGAAGAAGAAATCATTCCAAACATTTTACTCCATAAGAATCCTGTCTACCATATCACAAGTGCTATACTAGTGGATTAAACTAAAAGCAAACACAGCTTATGAAATCAGGAGAGTTCCCCAGCTTTATCCTCAGATGAGGCTCACATTACTATTTGGCAATAATAAGCAGAGTGGCTGAGCACTACCCTTCTCTTTGTCTTTCTTATTCTAACAATTCCTAGTGCACACTCACCCCCTGCTCCTGAAACCCTTCCCCACGTCTGTAGCCCCTTATCTCCATGGCTCCATAAATCACTTACACTGACACTTTGGAAAACACTCATCTCTAATTTGGAGACTACCTATATCATCCTTTATTAATAAATGCCTATAAAATTTTTTGTGCCTTGAAGGGATAGGATTTTGAACTGCTATTCTAGAACATGCTAAAATGTTAAGTCACTAAATTTGTTCTGGAACACTTGAAAAAAAAAATCACATTAATTTGGCCATTTTTCTCAATGTTTCAACAATACAAAGCAAGACTAAAGCTGGTTCCTAGTGAACCATCGTGTTGTGACCCTCGTCATTGAAGTACTTAAAGTCCAGTGGTTACCATACACTAAAGAGGGGTTTGCCAATGGTGGGGATAGGTTGAATTTTACTGGTAAAATTTCTAATATTTAGTAAAAAAAAAATTTGCTAAATAAATGAACTGGTAGTATAGGAAGATTTCATCCTCATTATTGTAAAAATACATGTGAAAACAATGTTTTCATCACTTTAACCTACGTGTCTGCCTCCATGAGGTTTATAGACATTTTAGACTCTACCTTTAGACCTTGTACATACTAAAGGGAGACGACACACATGAACCAAACGAACGCTAACAGTGATAACAGCTAAACTTTACTGAGCATTTACTACTGTGCCAAATATTGGGTTGGCCAGAAACTTTGTTCGTGTTTTCCTGTTACACGTTATGGAAAAACCCGAACAACCTTTTTGTCCAACCCAATACTATCAAAGCACTCCTCAGCCATCCTATGCAGTAAAAACACCTGGGCCTGGTGTTTTCTCTATTAAAAGACTTTGAGTCCTGTGTTTAATGGTTATAGGCTATCCAGGTTTTTTGTAGTTTCCAGAGTCAGTTTTAGTAAGTTAGGGGTTTATACATTTCATCTAAGACTTTAAATGTACTGGCCTTAAATTTGTTCAAAATATTCTTTTATTAGATTTCAATCTCTGCCCTGACTGCAGATATGCAGTTTTTCCTTTACTAATAGTGTTTATTTGGAGCTTTTTTTTGTTTTCCTTGATGAATCTTGGGAGAGGATTGTCAACTCTATTAATCTTTTCAAAGAACAAACATTTGGCTTTCTTGATCCTGTCTAGCGTAAAATATTTTAAACTTCCCTTTAATTCTTGCATTTATTTCACTACTTCCTTCCTTCTATTTTCTGTGGTTCTTTTTCTAACTTAGGTTGGCTACCTATCAGTTAGGGAAGCACAACCACCAAAATAGGAAAGAAGGAATACATTACAGGAATCTCATTAATTTTCAGTCTTTCTTCCATTCTAAAATAAGCATGTAAGACTATATATACATTTCCTTTCTCTCTGACTACTTAAGATCTTCTCTTGGTCAGGGTGTTCTGCAGTTTTACTATGTCCTATCTAGGTATGGATCTCTTTAAAAAATTTAATCTTATTTGGGATTTGCTGGGTGTCCTGAATCTGTGGATTAGTATCTTTCACCATTTCTGGAAAATTCACTATTCTCCTTGTCTCTTAGCCTTTGTTCTATATTTACCATCTTTTTGTCCCATAGTACTATATTCTGAACACTTTATACAATCTTATCTTCCAATTTATTCTCTCTTCAATTCTGTCTAATCAGTCATTAAACTGCTTTTTGAGCTTTTAATTTCAATTACTATATTTTTCACTTATAAAAGTTATATTTGCCTCTTTCTCAAATATTTTTTGTCATTTTAAGTCTTGCTCCTTAGACATACTTTCAATCTCTTCTTCCATTTTTCAAACACAGAAAACATCCTTATTTTGTATATTGCATTTGATAAATTCACTACCTAAAGTCTCTGCAGGTTGATTCTGCTGACTCTTGTTTCATGATGACTAGTTTTCTTGTATTTTGAGATTTTTGAATGGGAGCTAATTCATTTTAGAAACTTCCTGTGAGGGTTATTTATGGTCAAATTAAGGCGAGTTTCTCCACAAAGAATCTGCACTGCTTCTGCTCAGTGCTGGGAGGGACTACCAATCAAGTACCACTTTAATTCTTAGTCGACATTGTTTCTGACCATCCAGCTCCTGTAAATTCTAGCCATAAATCCATGAGCTACTTTGAAGCTACATATTTTCTGAGGAGATTTATTTTTTGCTTTTCCTCATAGTTCTAAAGTTCAAGTCAGAAAATTTTCCTTGGAGGAATCTGTTTTCTTCCCCTAGCTTACTGTTACCAAGAGAAATGTAGCTTAGGGGTTCCAGTTCCATGGTGGGAGAAGCCTTTGCTACTCATACTACCCAACTTGGGTGGGTCCAGGTTTTTGCCTTCTGTGGCCCTGGAGGTTATAAAAATCTACGAGCAAGGGTAAGGTGAAAGTTGGCCTGTGGTGCTCGGCTTCTCTCTCTGGACTTCCAAATTTCACTAGGTATTTAATATCTGAGCATATCTTCCTGTCCTGTCAGATTGGCAGTGCATTGAGAAAGAATCCATTCCATTGATCCTGTGGGCAGGATGGTATACAGGGGTTCAGAATGAGACCTCTGAAACCACACTGCCTAGGTTCAAATTCCTGAACAGTACTTACTAACTAGGTAGTCTTGGGAAGTTGTTTAAACTCTCTGCCTCAGTATTCCTACCTGTAAAATGGGAATAAGAATAGTACTTGCCTCATATGTAGGTTTTTATGAGGATTAAATGAGTTAACACATGTAAAGCACTAAGAACATGCCTGGCCATAGCCAGAACTCCAAAAAAATTCTGTGTTATCATTACTGTTAAATGGTGGTGCCATGATGAGACCTTACAATGCAGATGCTGACTTTCTGCTCCATAATATTGTTCTCTTGTATTACCATTTTGTAAATCAAACTCTGCAAAAATGTAATTTTACATTAACATTTCTACCAATGTATTCATTTTTATGAAGCTTCTATTTAAGAAAGTATACAATACACATAAATATATGGATAACAAGGAATAGCAGAAACACTTTACTGAACACTTCTTTTTATCCACTATTGTCATTTAGGACCAAAGAAGAACACAATAAAATTAGAAGACATAAATTGTAAAAAAAAAAAAAAAAAAAAAAAAAAAAAAAAAAAAACCCAAAGAGTAATTTTAATGATGTCGAATGGAGGGAACCAGCTGTTGCCATCAAGTGTAAAGATGAGCAACCATGTGGCATGGTGATGGGAGAATGAACTGGGGTTTGTTAAATATGATTATCCTTTGCTCTTACTAAGCCTTATGAGATACAGATACACAAATAAGAGGCATAAGAGTTTTCAGGCCCAGTGTAGCCACATTTAGAAAGCTAAAAAGCCAATATATTACAAATAATGTCTTTAATCTTTTAGTAATCAGAGACATGGGTTTTGTAAAACAAGTATTGATTTCTTGATATGCTCATTTAAAAAATAAAGTGCCAAAATCAATCTCACTATCATGAACTCAATTTTTAATTGAGTACTGAGTTTACATTGCCAGCACTGATGGATTCTTCAGTTACAAAGTACAGAGTGAGCCCTCAAAGGGTGGTCCAGTGGCTGAGACTCCACGCTCCCAATGCAGGGGGCCCGGGTTCGATCCCTGGTCAGGGGATCCCTAGATCCCACATGCCGCAACAAAGAGTTTGCATACCGCATACCACAACTAAAGATCCCACGTGCCACAACTAAGACCCAGTGTGACCAAATAAATACTAAAAAAAAAAAGGGAAATCAGCTCCTTTGATTTATCACTTTTCTTAACAACAACAAAACAGAACATCTTTGGCTCAGTTGGAATTTGGGGCTGTGCCAGGTACCAGTTTATTGTAGCTCAACTCCCAATTCACCCTTTAACAGCTGCTCTGTGATAATGAACTTGACTCTTTAGGCGTTTCCTTACAGTGAGGTCAATGTTAGGCTTTGTCAGTAGAAGGTGCTGCAGGGACACTGCAGTGGTTCCAGCACACTGTGTTTTTGCATCGTCCTGTCCCTCAGTGTTGCGTGCATACCGGAACATCTGTGATGCTCTGCTCCAGCCAGGAGATCAGAGCACACAGTCCTTCAGTGACCGCACAGCAGTGTCCCGGGCCTAGTAACCACCTCCCAAAGCCCTCCTGAACAGACCCTGTGTGCTGCAGTCTTTACACCCACCAGCCCCAGCTTGCCTGTGCCAAGAGCACTGTTTACTGCCAGTCCAGCAACTGTGGGCCAGTGGTGGCCTAGACAACCTGGCAAGCTTCCTGCATCCCAGCAGGCTGCATCCACACCCTTTCCAATGAGATCTGAACCCTAGCCTGCGGGAAGAGCCCCCTTCCAAGTCTGCCCTTCTTTGGGTACTCTTCTTCAGCTCTAGAGGACCATTTAGAGTTCTCTTTACATCCTTATGGTTACTTTCCTATCTTAGTTTATTCATTCTTTATTTTAAACTTCCCCTATTTGAATGACTATGTGGTTTCCATCACCTGGTTTGACCCAGACTGATACAGTGGTTGACTCTGCATTTCTGAATTCATATAGCCATGTACTCTTACCTCATCATACACCCCTCACTCTAGTGATTCAAAAAACGGTCTTTTAATAATGTACATCTCAGCTGAAATATTGGCCAACCATGCTCCTTGCATGTTTTGAAAATCCTTGAATGATGCCAGGGAATATCTTCCAAGCTTATTTTATTCTTTTCTTATATCATATAAAAGAATTCCAAGCTCAGCACCTCACCTACCCAGGGATTTAAAGTCAAATTAATTACTTACTTCACCCTCTTTTCACACCCTATTTTTTCTTCCGTTCACAAAGAGGGGACAGTCTTTTGTTCATAATTTCAAAATAACAAGTAGAAGATTTCATCATGCCTTATTCTAAAGCATTTTATTTTGACAGGCATTTGCAGATTCTAATTATTTACTTACAGGGTAACAACTTGCAGCTAAGATACTCAAAGTGCATTTAAAAATATGGATGGGGCTTCCCTGGTGGTGCAGTGGTTGAGAATCTGCCTGCCAATGCAGGGGACACGGGTTCGAGCCCTGGTCTGGGAAGATCCCACATGCCGCGGAGCAACTGGGCCCGTGAGCCACAATTACTGAGCCTGCGCGTCTGGAGCCTGTGCTCCGCAATAACAGAGGCCGCGATAGTGAGAGGCTCGCGCACTGCGATGAAGAGTGGCCCCCGCTTGCCACAACTAGAGAAAGCCCTCACACAGAAACGAAGACCCAACACAGCCATAAAAAAAAAAAAAAAAAAAAAAAAAGGATGGTTTGTCCACCTAGTCAATGTTCTTTGAGGACCCAGTACTAGTCCAATCCTAGATTAGCTACTACGGCATAAAAAGATAAGTGAAGCACCCTCCCTTCTCTTCACTAGAATAGGACCAGAACCAGGTGAAAAAAGGAAGGAAAAAGAAGAGAGACTTAGTAGCAAAAGATAAAGAATCAAATATCTTCAAGAATAAAAATTTAAAAGTTTCATACCACATCCATTTGGCCTTGAGTTCTTAAATGAAGAAGCTGAATTAAATTTAAAAATAAAACTACGTACAACTGAGCAGTTCCTATACAAAAGTACGGGGGAATTTGCAATACTTCCCTATATGCCTTAGTAATGGAAACAAGCAAATATCTGTTTAGGACATTCAACTCACCAGCATGCAAATAACTTGACATTCTACAACTGTATTTTCAGTATCATTTGAGACTCCCTGAGTAAATAGTTTCCAATCTATATGCGTCTCTCTGACATGTGAGGGAGGCCTCAAGAAATGCCACCATCTGAAAGTTATCACAACGGAATTTCAAATGTAATGAGCTGCATCTCATGTCTGCGTAGAGAGCTTCAACAGGACTGCAAGAAATGTTCTATTCCTTCCCCCCCAAAATAATTCTAAAAGGTCACACCAGTCTAATGGTGATAGGAAACTGCCAAGAATTTTTTAAAAATTAGGCATCTTATAAATTGTAATTTTTTTAAAAATAGAAATGACTGAGGCAGGCAAAATCTATATGCATCAAGAAAAAACAAAGATAGAGAATTAACATCCTCTCAATGACCAGAAAAATCTGGCCATATATTCACTTATTTCCATTTTTTAAAATTTTAAGTAAGTTAATTTCCCACAAAAATGTAAATATATTTCAACCCTCAGCATTTTCTACTTTAATTAGCCATCAGGAAACCAACATAAAATTTAAAAGAAGGAAACTATGTAAAAATATAAGCAAATGCTTTTTCTATTCTTATCCCACCATGTGAGCATAAAGCAACATTTCTGGAAATTGATTATTAACTAGAAAGGAATGAAAGGAGGCTGCCTGTTCATTACCACTCAGCAAAGAACTAGTTTTTAAAAACTAAAGCAAGGCATTCCAAAAAGTGGTTGCAAAAGAAATTCTGTAAAGTTTCAAACTAACCTAATGACAGTTGAGAAAACAAACTGTCACCAGCACTCAAGTCCTTCAGCAGAGCACCCCATACTTTGTTTGCCAAACAAAATATCAGGAATGTGGGGAAACGCAGGAAGAGATCTTATCATTTAACTCAGGCTCCTTTAACAGATTATGAAATCAAAGACCAGATAAGTTTCTTTGTTTTTCTTTAAAAACTACTCTGTGACTAGCCTTATGAACAGGTGGGATAAATAGGGTGCGATTTTAGAGGCACGAGGAGATCACCCTGCCTTTGCAATTTCTTGACCAGCCTAGAGGGTATCTGGAATAGTGCCATTAGACTTATTCTACTGGACTGTGCATTACATCTAAGACTGAAAGTGGGAAGGGCATTTATAGATCATTAGTCCAAACTCATTCAAGGTGCATATCTGAATTACACATAGGTAAAGATCTCTTACGGAAATGACTGGGTCTCCATAACCCCAGAGCCTGGCAGATGGTAATAATGCAAATTAATTGTAGTGTTGGTGAAAATGGCCAAAGAATCAGATGACTCAGATAAGTGCTGATATGGAATCCTTTGGGAGTAAGACTCGAAAGAGGTAAGTTTTGAATAAGAAGAGGGGGAAGAAGAAGGTGGGGGGGGGAGGATGAGGGGGAGGGGAGAGGAGGAGGAGGGTAAATGTCACTATCTTATCTCAACATGTGTAAGTCAATGCAAGATGACTTATGAATTTTGCAACTATTTTGAAAAATTACCAAAGACGTTTTAATTCTTCAAATCTTGTTAGCTAGGTTAGTAAAGTCACAGCAGTTTAATGTGATAGCTAGGGGGAAAAATCACCAAACTCTCTCATGACTTTTTTTTCTTCTCTTAGGAAGTTGTAAGTTATATAGGTCCTATATTTGTCCTTCTTTTTAAATGGGGACAAAGCAGAGAAAATAAAACTATGACATGTTTTATTTTTGTGTTAGCTATTCAGCCTGGGGCTATTTTTCTTTCTTTTCCTTTCCCAAACAATGTACCTTTTAGATCTGACACCAAAGACAGAAGGGGGAAAGAAAAAAAGAAACGCTGAGCTCCATCAAACAAATTTTTACTTCTGACAAAAACACTGGACCAGATGGATTGCAGAGACTTGCCAAGAGCACAGTTAAATGTTCGCAGGAGGACTGCTAACATAAGCATGGAACTTGCTAGTTCTTCTATCTCTGTTTTTGTTTTATTCCAACAACCAATGGCTAAGAAATGCCAAGGAAATGACCCCCAGGCAGATTCAGTCTTTTGCTTTACACATTACCTAAGTGTTAACACCTTAGATGCACTGGTCTCTAAGACAAACAATTAGAGAAATAAATCTCCCAGGCAGCAGAATTTCTCCAGAGGTATTTCAAAAATTGTTAGATACTTTCAAAAAGAACACCGCAAAGGCTCTGACACAGTCTGGGTCAGGGCTGGGAGGAGAGCATCAACAACAAATGATGGGAAACAGCAGCCCCCGTAACGATGCTCCGCTAAAGTACTGCACGATCCCCGTGCAGAACAGAGCTACCTGTGCCCTTCAGCTGTTAGGACATGAGGACAACACTCCCCAGAGGACTGCTGCTCTTGCTGATTTTGTTCTTGTTGTTTTAAGACTCTAATTGGGAAAATCAGTTTGTGATTCTATTTTATGACCTGAAGAGATGAATGGCCTTTTTAAGAAAGGTTTTCCAAAAAAACCCCACAAAATCCATCCAAAGATGGCCCCCACTCATCCAGAGCCAAGAGTAGCTGCAAGTACCTCCGGAATCTTGGCCCAGGGCCAGACCCCATTCTAGACGGATGCTCCCACCAGCCAGTTAACTCCTTTGCACCTGCCTCACTCTTGAACATGAGGCTCTCTCCCATCCACCTCAGCTATGAAACCACCTGGATGACAACCAAAGAGGGCAATGCTGGAATCTGTGTCCACTTCAGCGATCTAGGCAGAGCTTTATCATTTCCTAGGCCCACAGCAGAGGGAGGCAGGAAAGGCTGGGTTCAAACAAAACTGAATTGGGAGAAATATAATCCTCACTGAAAATGTTTCCCTGCCACTTAAGTGTTGTTTGGGGGGAGGTGTCCAGGGGATGATGACCCGGGCACCCACGGGGCTGAATTCTGCTGGCACTGGTTGTTTAAACAAGTGAACTAATGCTCCCTCAGTTGGCAAATGCTGCTGTGCCCATATCCCCAAAGGAATCCCTTGCAGCTCCTCCTTTCCCTGGGGCCACCTCAGGCCTCCCCACCACCCAGCAACTAAAGAGGACATCAATACCAAGGCTCCAGCCAGTGTCTCATCAGGGGCTGCCCATTCCATGCCAAGGTGTTAGGTAATCTGATGACTGCCCCTGGGAAACTTTGGGGCACAGGTGATGGAGATTGGGTTGGGCAAACCTTCTCTTGTTTTCTGCTCAGTCTAATAAAATGAAAAAAATAAAATGAGGAGGATGGGCTTTGGCCGCTTAGAAAAATATAATGAATTGGAACCAAGTATGGGAATCAGCTTTAATTAGTAAAATCTCAGTGTTAGAAAAGGCTGGAAGGGGGCCTTCCGCAGGTGCTCTATCCAATCTCCAAGCTTTACAGATGAGTTAAGAGACTACAGTCACCTGCTGGTCAATGCTTTGGCCTCAGTCTCTCCCCTGGCTCACTCTGCTTCTCCTGAGTTGTTTTTTGTTTGTTTGTTTGTTTGTTTTAAGACAAACTATTTGTGTTACATTCAGGTGTACCAGAGACTGGGCTAGGAGGTGAACAATATGAGATGTTTTTCCATTAAAATACAAGAAGGATCTCTAATCAGCATGCAATTGATCAGTGAACATCTAGAAGTTCCTGACATCTGCAAAATGAATTGGTTCCTTTAAGTTAAACATTCCCCTTGTCGTATTAATTATACTACTCATCTAATTAATAAAATCATCCCTAAACTGCATAAAGACAAACTTCCCCACAGACCTTGCCAGTGATCTCTGTGCCCAACTGTTGCAATGCCATTAATAAGATTTAACTCTACTGAAAAATTAAAATTTTAACCAGGGCCACAGGAAAATCTCATGAGCCAGATAAATATAGAAAATATAGAGGTTAAATTTCAGGTTTCAAGATACCTCTCCAAACACACAACATAGAATAGAAAAATAGCCTTGGAAATGTCATTTTAAAAAAACAAAAAGGAAGAGGAGAGAAAAAGAAAACATGAGTCATTGATAAACAATCTGTTGACAACTTTGTTTAAAACTGTACTAAGTATTTTGGGGTATTAACGATTGCCCATTATTTCCCCTTGGAATTGCAGAAAAGCTGGCTCTGATAGCAAAGACAGATGGCCCAGCCCCTTAACTGAGTCATCCCTGGTTATGGTTTCAAAACGTTGCCTGGCATCATGGCAGCTGCACTGAATGAATGTCATACAAAATGTGATCAAGGCCTCCACTGGGAAAGTCCCATGGGATTCACTCCACTTCTAAGATGTTCCCAAGGGCTCCAGAAATCAGGTCCTCTGAACTGTCCTCAGTTCACAGATTCTCAGAGCAGGGGGGTCTTACACATCATCCACCTGCCTATTATACAAGACGGACAGAGTGGGAGTGGAGCCCCAGGGTCACAGTTTGTGGCAGAGCAGGGAACAGTACCCGGGTATTTGCACTCCTGGCTCAGTGCCCTTCCGTCTTTATATCACTGCCTAATCTTTCCAGTTTTAGTGAAAACTGAAATTTCTCACGACTCAGTTGTTTTCACAAGGAGACTCATGCTTCATGACTGTGTTTCTTTTTAATCTAGAGACCTAAGTAGCGGACATAAATGAGATATTTGTGTCCCATGGATTTTTCCTTGTTTTAAGGTGACATGAAAAATGGCAGATCCTACACTTTCCACTTCACCAAAGATGGCCTTAGGGACATGTGTCTCAGCCTCCCCAGGTATCTCGTTCCCTGCCTGCTAACTAGTGTGAAGGAACAAAGGCAAGGCGAGCTGAGTCGTTGAGCAAGCCACGCACCTCAAGTGAGATGTGCTGGAGGAGAGGCCTGGTTTCCCGGGTCTGTGCCACATTCAAAACACCCGCAAAGCTTCTCACCACGCCCAAGTTGGAATCACGGAGGAAATAAAACTGTGCCTCCGTGTCTCCTATCAGACTTGGGGCTTATGGAGACTGTGAACAGTTCTGCCCACCTTGCAGATGACCCAACAGCCTTTGATGACGCCACCAGGGAGGGGGCCAAGATCCAGGGCATCTGGATCACGTCTAAACTCAAACCCATCAGGGGAACCAAAGCTCTTACGATTAAGCTCTAACTTAAATCCCTGGGGTCTTTTCCTAGTCATTGTTTTCATCTTTCGTACATAGCTATACAAACAGGGGGGAAATGAACTTATTTTCAACCCAGCTGGTTCACTAACGTGCAGAGGCCCGCAGAGCTAGATTCAGGCACCTCTTCCTCTCGGAGGTGCCGGGGTGCGGCGGGATGCTCGGCTCACAGCACTCCAAGTGCTGAGAGTGGAGGGGTTTGCTCACGACCTCACCCCATCCCCAAAGAAGCCCCGCCGGGCCAGCGTGTCAGCACACCTACTCTTGAGGCCTGCGAGCCCAGAATAAAGCCAGAACCCAGGCTGCTCACCTCTGGGCGCCCCTGCACCACCTTCCCCTGATGCCTCTCCCTCCCTGTGCGCGGGGAAGTGCACTTTGGGGAAGAGGTGGAGAGCAGAGTCCTGGCAGCCATCCCGGGAAAGGGGAGCTTTTCTACTGCTCTGTCCTTGACTTCTCCTCACCCTCCAACAGCTGTGAACCCTTTCCTTCGTTTATTTTCCAGCAATTAAAACTACAGCTTGATATCATTATTGTAATCCCTCCACATTGCATTTAGGGGAATTTTTCGTTATTAAAGACTTCGTGTGTCCATCCTGAAGAGAGAGAACAGTCTAGAGGCACCGCAGACCCTCAGCAGAGTCACCTGATTGGTTTTCATGCCTGAAAAAGCCAAACTCTTGGAAATCAGAAGTTGAAAACATACACGTGGCCACATTTTTCCTCTCCTTTGCTTCCATGCCCACTTGGAAAAGAAGAAGAAAAACTGGAGATATTTGCAAAGGTTTTATGAAATATGAGCTTTGGCTAAGCAAATGTTTTTGAAAATATCTGGACCATCCAAATAGAACAGATGTTTTTACAAAATTTTCCACCGTCCAGTGGCTGTAGTGCTATGTGATTCTGCCCAATGTTCAGCCCCCAGGCAGGCTGTCAGTGGCCTGTCAGTGGTCAGAAGAAAGGGCCCCAAGTCATACAGCCCCTCTGATCCTTTAGAACAAATTCTTTTCTTTCCCCTAACCCATTATTTTTCCCTACATGCTCAAAGGAGTCTCTGGCATTTGAACAGCATGGAGGTCCAGAAGCAGAGTGTGAAGGCAGCAGGAAGGTACCAAGTTCCCTCCATAACGTTCATCAACAAAGCCTAAAATTTCACAAGTACAAGACTTATTTCTTACTACGTCCTGAAGCATGAAGGTCATCTAAAATCCCCTGTTAAAACGTGAGCTCCTGGAGGGCACAGACTTGTTTTTATTCATCTTTGCCCAGCATTTAGCATACTGCACACACAGAGCAGACACTCAATAAATCTGATTGACTGGAATTAAAGCTACAAATACCTTTGTGGGAATAGGGCCATGACCAGCAGGCATCTTAACTAGAACTGGTTGCCAGGTAAAAGCAAGATAAACAGAGTATTCCTCCAGGGTGAATGCAGCTGCCTAATAGGGAATGGGGTTGGTTTTCCCACCATATGAAAAGCCAGCCTCCCCGTATGTAGGGAAGCATCCGAAATGTCAGCAGGTAATGCGATGTGATACAAAAGGCTCCACACTAGATGCAGCCCGGAAGTGGCGCACGGGAAAGGTCTGGCACCAAAAGAGACCCTGTGGGTTTTATAGGGTCCAGGAAAGCCCCCCAAAATGTTCAGAGAAGAGTTCAGATCACAGCATATTTCTTTGCAGCTTTTATCCACTGGCATGAAGATGTAATACCTTTAGCTGAGACACCTCCGTCAATCACGACATCAGGAAGGTGTTAAAACTTAATTGCTAAATTCAGATTCTTCTGAAAAGTCCTGCCTCGACTGTCCTCAACAACATCTTTAATCCTCCTCCCAAACAAATGTTTACAATGAAACTTTCACTTCTTTTCTTTCTCATGGGGCCATTTGGAAAGGTTTTGATTTCTCAATAAATATATTAATACACAAGTGTTACTACTTTCTGTAAAAGTATTTTTAACCCAACTCCTAACCTGCCAGTATTTCTGCTGAACCTTCCCTTCCACTTACCATTTGCCACCCACATACAGACCCACAGATGGACCTTCCACCCGGTGACAGCACTTACAGCTGATTAAAGGGTTTGGAGGTGATGACAAAAATATGCTTGGTTTACAAAAGCAGGCAACATGGAAGGGCACATCTGTGACCAGAAAAAGCACAGATTTGCAGAGGAAGCTGCTTTTGATTTGCATTCTGACTGCCCGGGTTCAGAAAGAGAGTGGCCGGTCCAGATGCTTACATGGCACAGTGTCCTGGGGGATCCCATACTTAATATCTTCCTGGTCTTTCTTATTCCAAAACTATGGAACAAAACTACTACTAATGAAAAGGAGCTGATTTTGACTTTTTTTTTCTTATCAGAAGATGGAAAATGCTAAAGAAGAAACTAGTGATCCTGTAGGTTTAACATAACCATCTGAAATCTATGAGAAAACTCATTATTTGCATTAAGCATGTCTTCCATTCTAAAATATGCCAAAATGAAGAACTTCCAAGAAGATGCATGAAGGAAATACAGACTGCCTGTATAAACTGGATTCCACTACAAATAGGATGGATATACTTCAAACACAGTCTGCACCTTAACCCTGCATCTGTTATAACTGCCCTGGAGCACTAGGCCAGCTCTTTCATTTCAGTGAGAAAGTGTGATAATGTTGTCAGCCCAGGGTGCAAAACTGACTTGAAACAAACTGCTATAATCAACTTCCCCCAGACCAACTGAACTGTATGCATGGTAGTATGTAATAAATAATTAATGCAATTAAAGAAATGGTGTGCGTGCACTATAGAATTTAATCTGTTCAAGCTGAAGAATAAAGTTCATTTAAAATAATGGTTACCATATTTACTTACAGATATGACTACATACAACTCCACGCTTAAATAGCAAAAAAACAACTCCTCCAGTCAGGTCTTTAATGTAAATTGGCATTGCTTCACCTTTGAAAGAAATATCCCCAGACATACAAATTCTTGTATAAAACTTAAAAAAAAAAAAAGCCTAGAAATAATTGCAGAAATTAGAAAAGAAAAAAGAAAAAATATATAAATCACCCATAATTCGGCTCCCTTCCACCCCTCAAAAAACCTAGAACTAACATTTTAGAAGTAAAGCTATAAACACTGAATAGTGGCTGGTTCAAAAAGTTGGGGTAGGGTTAGAGCATCAGGGGAGGATGAACTTATCATTTAAATTTTTTATCATGTGCATGTAACACGATTTTAATTTTAAAAAACTAGTTTATACACATGTACATACCTTCCAGACTTTTCTCTGGGTACATATTGAGATTACATTGTGTGAATGGCAGAAAAGAATTATATTTAGGAAAAACAGAAAGACAACCTCTCTCACCTTGTTCCCCTCTCCTTCCCAACCACGGTGGCGGGGGAAGAAACTAGCTCTGCCCTCTACCCGGGCTATATGACTTTTATAGTTAGCACTATCTGTAGGTGTGTGCAGGGAGGAAAACGTGACCCACGATCTTTCTTTCACATGAAATACAAGACTACTGTTTTCTAGATTTCACCCATTTGAATCTCCTAAGTTTTTAAACGAGCAACCAGTGCCTAGAAAGTTACATACGCAGAGCTCGCACTGCCAGAGCCTGGCTGGAGACCCGCTTTCTGACTTCCCACCCACCCCAACCAAGGCTGCTCTCAGAAGGGCTATTTCACATCGGCCGTTGCACTGCCCCATTGCAGGTTCAGTCCTCAGACCTGCCCCCTGGGGTGGTGACTTTAGGCTGCCCACCACCCCCCAACACAGGAATGCTCACAGTTTGCAAATCAAGTCATGACCACATTCTCCCCACCAACCCCCCCCCCCCGGACTCTTTGAGCCTGAATCTTTGCATCTTGCTGTACTTTTCATTTTTAAACCAAAGCAGTTTTTCTCTTAATGGTTTGGCCTAAAATGGTCTCCCCTCCATCACTCATAATTTTACCAGGTGCACTTAAAACCACCAAGGTGTACTCCCCTTTGAGGAATACCGAGTCCTCACCCCTCATCACGTTGAAGCTACCTGTTTATGTCCCTGACTTCACGTCTGCATCCTTCTCCCTGCCTGGGGCGATGCTGGCTGCCACCTCAGGAGGGATAACCACTCTTTTGTGGTCGGTTTCAAAGTAACTAACCTTCCATGCCCGAAGCCCCTGGATTTGTGAATTCTTTGCTGCAGAGGGAGAGCAGGTTCAAAGAAAACCTCATGACTACGTGGTCAAATGGGTTGATAAGAAGTAAAATATAATAAAATAAAATAATCATAACTGGAAAGAAATCATATATGAAAAAGGAACCCAAATGCCACATAAATACAATCATTTAAGTTGAAATAGATGCTGAAAAAGAATAGTTTTCTTTAGTTAAAAAATCAGAGGTGAGGCTTTTCCTGTCCAATTTATTCTATCACTTTCTTATGCTTTATAAAGATACAGCTAAGTAACAGCATTATAAAGGAGTCACTGCAAAATTTCAAAGCGCCTCACATTTACCTATGCAGTGCTGTTTTTTCAGGGTCTGGGAGAGGATGTTGAAATTATTTGGCCCCAATACATTACTTTGCCCCAGATAAGTTAACAAGTCAGTGTCATAATGTCAGAAGAAGGACCATTAAACATTCATTCAGGTCACTGAATGAAGTGCGCTTGTGGCTAAATATAGTAAACTTTTCTCCAATTTTTAAATTGTGGTAAAATACACATAACATAAAATTTACCATATTAACCATTATAAGTGTACAGTTCAGTGATATTAAATATATTGACAATGTTGTGCGACCATCACCACCATCCGTCTCCAGAACTCTTTTCATCTTGTAAACCAAAACTCTACAGCCATTAAACAATAACTCCCTTCCACCTCCTCACCCTTCCATCCCACCATGCCCCTCACCCCTGCCCAGCCCCTGGCAACCCCCAGTGTACTTTCTGTCTCTGAGTAATTGTTTCTTTTATGAGAATAATTCCAAAGTTTGAGTCGTGGAGTAGAGCTGAAACCTGAAATGGGATTTTAATATTATGCACAACACCTTAAAAGGCCAACAGGAAAGGAATATCCCATATGAAGCAGAAATCCAAGGTAAAGAAGATCTGAGAAACAAAGAAATTTGTAGGGCTTAAAAAATAGAAATACATATATGTGTATGTATCTACACACAGAGAGAGATTTCCAGTCTATGGGATAAGCTTCATATTTTTATGGAATAAAAAGGATACATGGGGCTTCCCTGGTGGCACAGTGGTTGAGAATCTGCCTGCCAATGCAGGGGACACGGGTTCGAGCCCTGGTCTGGGAAGATCCCACATGCCGCGGAGCAGCTAAGCCCGTGAGCCACAATTACTGAGCCTGCGCGTCTGGAGCCTGTGCTCCGCAACAAGAGAGGCCGTGATGGTGAGAGGCCCGCGCACCGCGATGAAGAGTGGCCCCCGCTTGCCGCAACTAGAGAAAGCCCTCGCACAGAAACGAAGACCCAACACAGCCATAAATAAATAAATAAATAAATTTAAAAATAAAAATACTTTCTTAAAAAAAAAAAAGATACATGGCTTATTAAATAATAAATATGGTAGAAGAAAGCTGAGTAAGCTACTATTCAGTAATCTGGAGTTTATAAAAGAATACTTTCATAATTATTGTGATCTTTACATTTTGCATAATATTTCTTACTAATGAGAACATCCCCCACCCTCCCCACTGTGTGAAATTATTTATTTTTCAATTGAAATTGAATTGACATTACTATACACAGCCTCATTTTGGGACAAAGCCTACCCCACTCACTGGAGGATCTACTGTGAATCCCACGGGCCCAAAATGAGACTTTCTGAGGCCTGGTCGAATCGTTCATAGGAAATGTCATTAACAGTAATAACAACTACTCCTGATTTATGTCCTCATTTTCTGGAAAGAAATCCAGGATGAAAGGATAACATGAGCCTGAAAATAAAATCTGCTTTTAAAGTAATCTACTCAGACACCAAGCAGGGTGGAGAGAGGGGGTTAAGGGCATAGTCTTTGGAGCCAAGCGGATCTGGGTTTAAATCCTGATACCTCACTTCGAACCTGTGACCTGGCAAATCACTGAATCTCTCCGCACCTGTGTGTCCCCAGGTATCAGTGAGTATCTGTGGAGTCAGGCTGTTGGAAGGATTATCTGAAATGACAAAGGGAAAGCTCTCACTCGGCAGAAAACTTCTCTCATTACTATACCCCAGCATCTCCGGTAGTAACAGAAGCGAGACTTCCTCTCTACGTCTCCTGCTCCACAGAAGCCATTAATTTACTTACAATAAGCCATTGGCTTGATAGTGAGCTGACCTACTCCAAGAATATAAGAAATTATTGGTTAAATAAATGAGAAAATTAAAAATACATATACGTATAGAGAAGGTAAAACCTACTCCCATCCCCACTTTCCCTTATTTCTTACCTTTAACGATTTCATGTGTGTTATTCCAAACCTCTTCTATGCACTTATAAGTGTATATTGTAGTTGGTTGGTTCCCCCCCGCCAAAACAGGTTCATACTGTACATAACTGTTCTGCAGACTTGCTTTACTCAACAATACAGAGTAAAAAATAACCCTTTTTAACGGTTTCCTAGAGTGAATATACTTTATTTAAGCATTCCCCATATTAATGGATATTTCGGTGAATCCATTTTTTTTTTTTTTTTTTGCTAGTAAAAAAACAAGTTGAGCTAAGTGGTCTTGCTAAGTACTTGATTGATTTGAAACAATCTGACACTAGCTATCTTGATCATAGTGACACCAGATCATAAATAAGGTCAAAATAACATAACAAGAGAGATGAGAAGGAAAGAGAACTTCCATTGGCATTTGGAGCATTTTTTCACTTTGACTCAAAACGTATCCATTGTGGAGGCATGCCTTCTCCCCATTCTCAGGGCAGAGACAAAGCTCACATGCTTAGAAGTATGTGTTTAGGATTCTAGACTTGGTTTCACTAAAATGGCCTTGATTGGATGGGGTCCCTCCGCAGTATTAAAACTGCTCTAATTGCATTCTTCAAGCCAGCTGAAGGCTGACAGCTTCCGCTCCCGGCTCATTATCAGGGCACTTCAAGGGGCTCCATTATGAGCAGAGCACCTGGTCCAAATTTATTTCAACGGCCCAGGGCAAAATGGGAAGGTGCTTAATGTTCAACCACAATGGTGACATTTTTACGAGATATCCAAGGTTCAGAAACAAATAAATGAAAGGTTTGAAAGGAGCACGAACAGAAACTGTGACAATAAAAATTCAACATTAATATATCAATTTAAAACCATATACCACCCATACACTTGGGGTAAGGCCAAAGGTTCAGTGCAGGCTAAACAGAAAGAAAAAGGAGGATAAAAAAGCCAGTACCCAACTCCTCCCCTGACAGCCTTCGCTAAAAGGACAGATCAAATGTTTAATTTCAGGATAACAGAATGAGAGGCAGATACTGAATGCTAGTTAGGATAACAGAAAATTCAGCCAGAATTCGGAGTGTTAGTTTTAAATGGACTATGTCCATACCTTTTCTCTGGTTTGCTTACACCATTGCTGTCTTTCTGACTTTTAAAAGTTCTCTTTTGGAAATGAGTAAGTTAAAGATGCCTTACAGATGTTTCCATGAGAAAACATTGGGCAAATATGTATTTAGAGCTTTTTAATAAATGTATAATAGGAAAAATTTCCCAGGTAGATCATAGCAGGTCCAAAGTAAACATTACAACCCATTGCATAAATCTACATCTAGAAACTTCTTGTCAAGTGGGATTTTGCTCTCTGTGGCTGAGTATTTGCAGAGGACTTAGTATGCAGACAACAACCAATTTTAAAGCCCAAAACCCAGCTGCAGAGCATTAGTGAGCTCTACCCTCCACCAAGAATCTGTTTAAAGAAACGTTTAAAATAAATATTTGTATTCTTTTACTAAACACAACAATGACACTCACGTTGGAATCTAAGAAAATGATGAATGAAAAATTATCACACAGGCACTTTACAATGGGAATGCTGACTAAACTGGAGCTACACGGATTTACTAAATGTTTAGTCTCTTAAGAGAAAAAGAGGAGGCTAATTAATCAACTGCACTTGGAAATTTTTTTCAACTATTAGTTGCTTTCAGTATTGTAATTTTATCTTTCCCAAGCATTTTCCTTATTAAGCCGACCATACAGATGTGCAAACATTAATTGGCCAGACCATAAGGGCTTTAATTATTTTACTGATTTAAAAAGGCAATTAGGCAGCACCTATTTTTCACATATTGATTGTACCTACCCCGGTTTTCAATCTGAATTCATGAATCATTGGGCAACTGGTATAACCACAGGCTGCTACTTTAGCCTTTTATTGTTTTTTCTAACAGACGAATAAAAGCACTTAGAATTAATTACCTGATAGACTCACCCTAACTAAGAAAAAAACAAAAAAAAAAGCGTGGCAAAATCCCTTTAGAATAAATTCTGTATGTAAGTCACCCAGCAAAGTGACCACTTGTGTGACAGCTGGCAGGCCCTCTAGTGCTAGGTCTTGGAATTTGGGAACTTGATCTGGGTGTTCAATAGTAGGGTTTTTGGTCCAGTTCTGAGTCAGCCTTGCTTGTGCCTTTACTGTGTTCTGCAGTCTCCTTTGAAACTACTTAAAGGGGTGGAGCTCTGGGAGTCCACAGGGAATTTCCAAGTTCACCATGGAAACTGAAGTAGTCATTTGGATTCTGTATATCCAGGTCCGGTTTCTCCTTCACTTCAACCTCTGTCATTATCCTCCCCTCCTCCTATATATATAAGACCCACTATATAAGATAGATCAAAATAACAGACTGCAGTGACGGCTGTTCATGGTGGTACTTATGAGGCAAACATCCCCAGCCTTTCCCACCTTTCTGGAACAGAAGGACACGGAGGGGTCTGGAACACTTTCACAAGATGCCATATCGCATGAAAAAATTTGAGAACCGTTGGTATAGAACAGATGGTTTTCTAGCTTTTGTACACCGTCCCAGCTCTGCTTTAGGAGGCCATTGTAATGATGATAATGCACCATTTATGGGCAGGGTGATACGGTAGAAAGAGACCTAGATTCGGGTAAGAAGACCTGGCTGGATCCAAGCACTGGATGGCATTGAATAGCTGTGCAACTGTATGCAAGTCATCTTTAAGCCTTTTTAGCTTCTCCATCTATAAAATGGTAATAATTATGCCTGTTTTACCTATAACAGAGAACCACTGAGTCTGTCACACATGCACATGAAAACACCTTGTAAACTGGAAACAAGCGTTACAAACGACAAACATTTCTATAGAAGCCATTTCCTTCATTCAATCACCTGTGCTGCCCTCTTGTGGTGAGCAGGCTGCAATGCTACTCAAAAGGCCAAGTTATTTTGTGAATTGCAGATTCTATTACTACCAGATTATTTTTATGCAACTAACCCTTGATTGTTAGGCTAGTGGAGAGAGGGACACTTGACATGGAATATACAATGAAAAGGATCTACTTGGGTTTTTTTTTTTTTATCTTGATGACACAGCAGAACCTGAATTTCAGTGACACAGAACAGAAAGGAAGTTTAAGGAAAGAATCCTAAATTTTTGAACAGTGACTCCAGACACTATACTCCTACTCATTTTTCTGTACCACTAGACAAGGATAAAAATTTTTTTGGAAAGTGTAAAATAAAGTACTAGACGAAAAGAGAACTTGTCTCAGGAGATCAGCTGAGGAATGGTGGGAAGTCTTGCCCTCCATCCTACTCTGCACATAGATATTCAAGCCAGTGGAATTATTGACGAATTGTAGGAACAAAAAGCCATCGATAGATCTGCCTCTAGAACCAGGACAACAGACCTTTAGAACTGCTAGGGACCTGAGATATCATGTTGTTCCACTTCCTTTCTTTACAGTTAAGAAATCTAAGATGCAGATAATTGAAAAGACCTAACTGGGGCTGAATCCCATCAGAGCACACACCGTCACACCCAGCAGCCTCCTGCTTCCAATCTATCATGTCTCAACTAACCCTCAAAATACAACTTCATCCCCATTTCTCTGTGACACTGGTATACAGCAATGAGAAATACTGAAAACTACTGAAAACTAAAGGGAACAAAATAAAATATTGATATTATCATTATGAGAAATCATGGAAGTAGCAAGTCTCAAAAAAAAAAAAACTTGACAGTTTATCCCTGGGTTAGCAAATATTAAAATAATACCAACAACAGTTAGTTCACAAGCAAACCAGCAAAGGCTTGTTGGTGGACTGAGTAAGCACTCAAGAATTTGGCTCCTCTCTCAAATGTTTAATTAAGAAATATTTAATTATACTCACTATGCAGCCGGCTCTGTTTTAAATGCTTTCTTTGCTCCTTATAACCTCATCACGATACCCAGCGTGCTGTTAACAACCTTTATTGACTACGTCAGTTTACAAACCACAGTGAACACCATGGATCAGACCAGTGATCTATTAATGAGGGGGGGTTATCAAGGTTCCTTAGAAGAAACTGAGTAAGTTGGTAAATCTGGGGGAAGGGCAAGAAAACCCAGTGGAAAACAGCACGGGGAGAAGCGGCTGGCAGAGCTAGAGCATGCTTTGCATTCTTTTGCCCTCAGGGCAGCAGAGAACACAGTTGGAACGTGACCAAGTCATGTTAAGGTTTTGGGGACTGACTAAGCTGCGTGTTCCCACTCCTCAGTAGGCCTGGAACAGAGCGCTCCCCCCTTATGATAATAACATTACGATGAGAGAAAACACATGCAGACAAATGGCACCTTGGAAGACAGAGCAAGCCTGTTCAGCTCCAACTTGGAGAAAGGTCTCGAGAGGAGTGTGGGAGGGGTCTATATCCCAGAGGATGAGCATGGGGGGAAGAGTCAAGAGCCTCCAGGTATCAGTTCACAAGGTTTGGTCATAATCAGTGCCAATAAGGCAAGTAACTGCCACATCCACTAGCTTGTTCTACCCATTCCCTCTGGCTTAGAGTGGTTGGTCTCAGGGACTTGAAAGGGACCTGGGTCTGACAGAAGGCAGCATCCACGCTCCCGGGTGAACGAGCCGGGCCCGGAGCACTTGCAGCAGCCTCTGCTTCTACCCCTGGGCCTTGGCCCGGAGCCTGATGCTACCTACAGAGGGATGTGGGACAAGAGCTGAGGCAACAATGACAAGCAGGAACTTAGTGAAATGTAAAGGCCAGCAAGTGTGAGGTGCTCAAAACCTCATGAAGAATGACTCGATATACCTTTATTTTTTGTGTTTCTATCTTCCCAAATAGGAAAAAAAAACTTAACACAGACTGAACTTCTATTTTTATATATTCACATATTATGACATTCTCTAACAAAACTCTGTACTCTTATACTCTCTTGATAAGATCAATAAAGTAAAGCTCGATTAATCTACACATCTGACTGATGATAGTTTAATAAGTGTTTATTGAAGAAATCAATGACAAGGTAATATTAAGGGGCTAGATAAATTGATCTCAAAAGTTACTTTCAACCTAAAAACGGTACGTTTTGAGATAGCAAATGTGCTTATTATTGAAAAGTCCCTATGCTAGTTTAGAATAGAGTATGTTTGATCATTATGAGAAAGTATAAAACTTTCCTTAGACAGGTGTCCTCTGACAAAAGGAAGTGAGAGATTTGATGGGATTTTTCAGAAAAAAATCGTGTCAGAGGATCACTTCCTTGGCGACCAAGGGCATGTGTCTCCCCGTGGGAGGGAGACAGATGTCACGCTCCTCTGCAGTCCCCAACTGCACCGGCCAGCCTCCCTCATGGAAACCGTCTTCTTGGCTTCATTTGTCTTAGCCCATTCAGGCTGCTCCAACAAAACACCACAAACTGGGTGACTTGACTTATGAACAACAGAAATTTGTTTCTCATCATTCTTCAAGCTGGGAAGTCTAAGATCAAAGTGTCAGCACATTTGGTGTCTGGTGAGAACCCACTTCCTGGTTCACAGATGGCCCTCACATGTGGAAGGGGCAAGGGAGCTCTGTGGGCCCCCTTTTATAAGGGCACTAATCTTACTCATGAGGGCTCCAACCTGGTGACCTAATCACCTCCTAAATAATACCATCCTCTTGGGGGTTAAGATTTCAACATATGAATTTGGGGGACATAAGCATTCAGGCCATAGCATCACTGCTCTCCCACTTCTGGCCGTTCCTTTTGCTCTTATGCAGGCTCCCTTTGTCTAACTTTGGAGTGTCCTTGTCCTAGAACATCTTCCTGTGTGCTCTTCTCACTCCACATGTTCCTTCCTCCCCCATGGCCTTAGTTAATATCTGTACAGTAATGGCTCTCAAATCTCCTTCTCTGGCTTCACCTGCCCATCAGATGTGTACACTTGGTGACTCCCCAGGTTCCAGCATGTTCAAGATCAGAAGCATCACTTGCTCCTTCCTCTGCACCTGGTCACCGTCCTCTGATCCTCTCCTGGGTGAAAGGCACCTCTGTTCACCCAGCCGCCCATCAAGACCCCTCCCTGAGGCCTTACCCCTCACCTCTCCCAAATCACAGGGGATCCCCAGCATCCATTCTGGCTCCCAGACATGGCAACTATGCCTGGAACTTTGGCTCCGGTGCCCCCAAATCTACTCCCTGCTCCACAAGGCAGCCAGGGCCAGCTTCTTAAACGCTAACGTGATCACCTCATCCCAGCTCAAAACCCTCCAATGCCTTCCATGGCCCTGAAGAAAATCAAAACTCCTTAAACTCTGTTCAAAGGCCCCCCAGTCCTGACCATTGCCCAGGGCTCCAGACTCTCCCGACTTAAATACTTTTCTCCCCTACTTTGCATCTGCTGCACTCCCAGGTTAAAATGCTTTCCCTTACCCGTTTGTCTCACCCTACCTGCAACGATCCCTTCCACCTGAGGCCATTCCCTCCTTCAGCTTTTCAGCTTCTGGGGAGTTTTGCCTGAACCCTTAAATCTAGATCTGGTAACCTGTCCAGGTGCTCCCTTTGGGTCTCTTCATGCCTCTCAGGTTAACCCTTAGGTCTAGTCTACAATTTCCTGTTTACTTTCTAGTACCCCCCCCCCATTTGTTTGTAAATTGTTGAAGGCTATAAATTCTTAAAGGCTGTTTTGTTCAAATTGTGCCCCTAGAACCTAGCACAAGGCATATCACATGATAGGTGCCCAATAAGTGTTTACTGATGAATTAATGAATAATTATTACTACTTCACTCATGAGTACTCGAGCTCTGAGTTGTTAATACAAAGTGGGAACACCATGGGTTTTAGAATAAGACAGGCCTGGGTTCCCATCCAGTTCCACAGATCACAAGCTCTGTGATCTTAGAATATGTAAGGAAGCCTTCTAAAGCTCAGTATCCAAAGCTGCGGGGGCAGAATAAACCAACTTCACAGACTTGTTGCGAGGATTAAAATACATAGGATATAAAGTACCAATGTACCTTGTATTATTTTCAAAATTCAGTGCTACAAAGTTGTTTATTGCAATACTAATTAACGCTATTGCTACCTTAAACTTTAGGCCATCCGGGAGGTTTCTGAAGTTCTTTATGTGAGCAGTTATTCAAAGAAATAAGCCTTGCTCACTGGCCCAGCACCTTCATTCAGGGCCCTGCATTATTACTCAAGCAAATTGGTCAGTCCAATGCCTGTCAACCTAAGAATTATAGGTACTGCTTCTACAATTTACATTTTATGGTAACAAGTGTAACAGTATAAAGAAAATAGTTTGTTCTTTCCCAGGATGGTTGAAGGAGGGCAGAGAACAATTGTGAGTGTATTTTGATAAACATTTCAGTACAAAGAGTACCAAAATATACGCCAGTCTTGTAACCATCATACTGCAACCCTTCCTGCCTGCTGAAGATTCTGGAAGAGCTCCCCTACTTTTTTTTTCCTTTTAATGGTTTGTTACTGCTGCCTTTAAGGGAATATCCTATTTTTCAATGCAAGCAAAGTAGGGAGAGATGGCTGGAGAAAGGGAGGGAGCGAAGGAGGATGAGGAGATGGGAGAAAAGGAGGAAGAAAACTTAAAACTTGCCCACCATTGTGGATTTAACAGAATCTTGCTTTACTGATTTTACAGCACAACTAAGCCTCCCCATCCCTTCAAAAGGCAAAAACTGTAAAAAACAAAAACAAAACAAAAAAAACTCCAAAAACACAAACACAAAACCCTTTTGGTCAGACTAACTAGTGGCTTTGGAACCAATTACAAAGCACTGTGAGATGACTTTTTAAATTCAAACTCTTAAGCTATCCAACAAGTCAAGTAAATTGTGGCAGCTTCAATACCCACTTCAAAGGTCTGGGTTCTGACCACAGCCTCCCATCCAACCCCCCACAAATTCCAACAGAGTTAATCCTGGCTTCCTGGCCTTTGCGCTCACAAACTAGAAGTACTGCAGACCAAAAACCGTAAGAGTTCCTTTAGTCCTTTCCAGACATGACATAAGAAATCCCCAAATCCTGAGGGTGACCCCACCTCCCCACTCCCACGATGTTGCGTAAGCATCATCCTGCAAGGTTCATGCCTGACGAGGTGGAAAAGAGCTGGCCTCTCACTTCAGAACAAGAGAAAATCTATGATCTAATTCAGAAAGGATGTTTGTCCTCTTACCCACGGGGGCCCACTTCATATTATACTTTCCAAGCCTTGCATATTTCAAGCTTTGTCCTAGAACTCTTATGGATTTTAACCTAAAACATGAATTAATGTGGCTAACTGGCATAAAATCCCAAAGACATTAATACTGAATGATTTTTAAAACGTCTTCTGATATGTATCATAACCACATTTAAAATGTTCCCTTCTGGTTTAAAATAAATGATCCAACACCTAAGTATAGATTATTTCCTAAGGAAAAAAACTGCACAAAATGAGCAATAAGAAACCCTCTTTATTATTTAAATATGTTCTCTTTAAAGTATATATGACAAATTTTTTAGAAGCAGCTTAGGCCTTCATAAAACTACAAATAGGTAAATGGAACACTTAAATCTATACCTTTAAATATCTTCATCCCCCAAGACTAAGACCTCATATTCACAGTACCATCCCGAGTGACTTTTTATGGCCAAGTTATAAACCCCTCCAAATACAGGGTTTACAATGGAAGTGTTGACATCGTGTTAACTGTTGCTCTGCAAACGGGGCCCAGGAATCAAGGCACACTACATTTATGAGGCAGGTAAAAGTCTGTACCCATTCATCACAGAGCCATAGTGACAGACCCTAAGTTTGAGGTCCAGCCTCATGGGTCCAGCCAAATTAATGTACCCCATTTCTCACATCATTGAGACCAAGAAAAAAATTTGCAGGCATTTTAATAATTGTAAGGCTTTGACATTTTTTCAGAAATCAGGGAAACAGCCTTGCTAAAGCATTTCATTTATTTACACCTGCTATGGCCCATTTTTGCACATCTGCAAGCTACTAGAGAAAATTTTTCTTTCCCATAGATAATTCATGAGAATGACATGCATTTGCACAAACACAGCCTTTAATGGCGGTCCATTACAATCACGAATTCCATGTAGTCACTCACCCAACCTACACTGAGGCCACACCAAATTGTGATTAATTACCAAAGGAATATTCCACTCCTAAATTATAATTCAACATTCCTATATAAAACAATCTAAAATGTCAGCACTCTGCTTTTATGACATCATGCCATCCCAATAATACTGTTTTACAAGTAAATTCCTATTATATATTAATGAGGGCTGTTGGTGGCTAAACATCTTGCCTCCCTAGTAATGACTTGGTTGAAGGCAATTAGGGAAGCCAGGTGCAGCTGAGTTGGGTACTCATAAAAGTTTTTAAATTTTACTATTTCCGTTTGATTTTGAGGGAGTGCATTCCAACCTTTCCAAATTAAAGAGGAAGCTATGTCCATATTTTCAGTTGTTGTGTGTTCTGACCATTACTGATAACCCCCTTTAATATTTGTTAGCTCCTTAGAAGCCAATGATCTGAGGAGTTCAAGTTTCACCCTGAACATCAATATTTCAAAGCCTGTCAGTGGCTACACACACACACACACACACACACACACACACACACACACAGTCCCCAGGGTAACAGAGCAGCACCTTCATTTAAGACTTTCTGAGGCAGCACTGAGTAGTAAAATTGATGCATGAAAGAAAGAACTTTACTCACTTTGTTAATATGTTTTTGTTGTAATTAGCTTGGGTCAGTGGAGGAGACATCAAATTAAAGTTTTATGTCATAATAGGAGCAATGATTTTCCCATTACAAGAAAATCAATTTCCTTCTACAAACTACAAACACTACATAAAAGAATTAATAAGTGTAAAGACTTAACACATCTGAAGCAAGAGAAAAGGTTACCTCTGATGATGACAAATATCCCCAAAAGTAGAATTTTTAAGAGTTAACAACTTATTCACAGTAGTATTAGAAGGGCAATGTACTCTGGGAAATTTTCCTACAAGAATGATGTGCAGAAAACACAGATTCCTTTATTTAACCTATTTTGTTTTTCTTCTCTTTATAACTCACACTAGTCAGTTTGATTTAATTCATTTTTTAAAAATAGTTGAATGTTATAAACAATCAGTTTTATGATATCAAATGACTGATTTAAAGAGTTTTATGTTTTGTTTTGTTTTTCAACAAGTTATATGGATATTCTATATATTAGCGATCAAATAGACAAAAGTATGTACCAACTGCTAATCCAAGGACCAATATCATTTCAAAAAGCTACCTAAATCCTGTTACTGACAGTGAGTCAGGATCTCATTTTGACTTCAAGACCACACTAGCCAGAACCATCCTAGGAAGTAAACCTGGAGGGGTGACTTGGTCCAAAGCCCCTTTTCAAAGTGAAAAATCATATGCCATTTAATTTCAGAGGGTAAAAAGAATATGATCACATCTGAACGAGAATAGTTTTCAAAGTGATCCCTAATTTTTTTTCTTGGCTGTTTGGGGATTTTCCCCTTCGTTTGCTTTTATTTCTTTAAGGAAAACCTATATCTACCAGAACAGTACTACTTCAGAAAATAACATGGTTCAGAAATGCACCATTAGTTTGCATGAAAAACTCATCTCCCCATTTTCTGAGGAAAAAGTCACAAAAAATGAAGACCCTCCGCATACAGTTAACCATCACTTGCTTCTTAGAGAAAATTTTATTGAGGACTTGTCTACTCAGAACATTAAGCTTCAGAACGTAACCACTGTACATATGGTTTTCCAAACTTACCGAAAGAAAAGGTCATGTGTTTATATGAAATGAGGAGTATGAAAATCTAATCTTGTCTTTGTCATGTTTCCTTTTCTTTTCCTTGACAAGTGACTGTTGTCCTATGAAGAACTTTTTAAAAATGCCAGTTTTAAAAGGGAAAAAATGATCACCATCAGTATACTCATATATTCTTTCTCCTCCCCGATTTGTTCCTAATGGAAATGAAGGAGGTAAGGAGAGGGGTTTGACAAAGGGTCTTTATTTCTTCCCAAGCAATTACCCAGACAAGCCCGTTTCCCAGTGGATATCTCCCTGCCAACTTCTGAACTACATCCAGAGCCCCTCATGCAGATTAGACGCCCAATGTTGAGAGATAGAGACTTGAAAACTGGCGGGGGTGGGGGGGTGGGGGGGGGAAGGTCTGAAGACAGGCTCCTTCATAGAGCTTAAGGGCTATGTAGGGTTAATATCCACTTGACTACAACTTGCTGGGAAAGGGGCAGTAAAACAGGAGCATGGCAGCTAAGAGCACCTCCACCTGAAATGGTGCTCCAAAAATTTCATCACCTTTTACAGTCTAATTCTTCATTTTTCTACAAATCTCTCTTCCATATTGCTAAATCTTTTTGTTGTTATTGACTTGGAGACATTTTCTTTTTAGGAGCTAGTTTCCCAACAGGCTTCCAGTGTCTTATAAAGAAATTCAGCAGTTCATTATAAATGCTGCTGGTGGCTCGCTTCTTGCCATCAAGGTACAACTAGGTTGCAGGTATTTAGACCTGGAGGCTCCATGGTGGAACACGTTTTTCAATTTCCTAATTACACAAGAAAATCTCAGTAAGTTCCCATTTTATAGGAGTGCTGCCTACCGTGAAGATCAAAGTCAGAGGTGAGTGTGATGAAGTCTGGCCAGATTTGTTCAGTGTCTCCTCTTCCTTCTGCTTCCAAACCCTGCCCTACCATTCCCCAAAAGGAAGGGGGACTGTCTCCATTTCTGGGGAGCGGTCCTCTGATCCTTCTCTGCTGGAATACTGTTATTTTCACCTGCCAAACCATCATTATTCCACTAAATCACTATTTGCATTTTGTTGCCTCATGCATTTCTTTTTTTAGTGGAGATGGGTGTTTATGTGAGTTTATATAATCCTTCTAAGGATAAATTCATTCTTAAACTACTAAAGGACTTGATTTCCATGTTAATTCCTTTTTCCCAGGTCATTTTAAATTATCATCTCTGAGGTAGGAAACTGGTCAAATTATTAGCACTGCATATACTCATCATATTGTCAACCACCATTGATTTTCAACAAGAAGGAAAATGCTCTCCATGCCATGGTCCCCATTTGCATACTCCCTGTCATCAGATTACATTCCAGTGAGCAACAGAGGGGAAAAAATACGGAGACTAAAGCAGTAATGGTATTGGATATCTAGGGAAACAAAATAAATTTAAGCAGTTACAACCTCTTCCTTACATACCTACTAATGACAGTTTGTCAAAACTATGCTTCTATAACTAAAAAAAAATGAAGACCAGGTAAGAGAAACAAGAAATTCAATGGTGGAATTATACTATTCAGACTGAAAATGTCATGTTAAATTTGGGTCCCCAAGAATATAACCCTAAGCACCCCCAAATCCATCATGGTGCCAATGTCCATCAAGAGTAGGGCTCCAGAGTCAGCCAGGGCTCTGACCCCAACATCCACTGTGGATACTGGGCTATTACTTAACCCCTCTAAACCAAAGTTTCCTCAACTGTCAGTTTAATGATTGAACCTTCCTCATCGGGCCATAGTGAGGATTAAATCAGACCCCGCCTATGTAGCGTTTACAGTGCCTGGCACTTATGAACTCAATGCATGTTAACCGTCATCATCATCTTCATCATGACGAACAACACACCTCTCTGCTGATCAAAGATGCAGATGTCCAGTAAGAATGCAATTTGAATGTCGGGTTTCTTCCAATTTCTTCTACAACTGTGTTTAACTTGCCCATTCTTTATATCTTATTTGTTAGAACTTTAAACATTACCAAATCAAGGCATAAGAATCTACAGTTAACGCTTAATATAAATTTTAGGCCAATATATGTGCCAATGGGAGAGATTATTTTAGGGATACAATGCTAAAACATTTTCTATTCCATCTAGACAAAGAGTTAAGAGCTAACTCAGTCTATATTTGAATCCTCTCATCTGAGCATCTCAATACCCTCTGAAACAGGTATTATTACTCCCATTTCATAGAGAAGAATGAGACAACCTACAAGGCCACAAGGCTAATAATTGAAGGAGCCCAGAATGAAGGTAAGTTATCTGACTTTTAACCATGCCTCCTCATCCCCTTGTCTTCCTCTTCTCCTATTCAAATCATTCTTTTTTTCCTATCCCATGGATTTTTTTTTTTAAATGGTAGGTTTCTGCTTTTAAGATTTATTTATTTATTTTTATTGATTGATTGGTTGGTTGTTATGTTGGGTCTTCGTTTCTGTGCTAGGGCTTTCTCTAGTTGCGGCAAGCGGGGGCCACTCTTCATCGCGGTGCGCAGGCCTCTCACTATCGTGGCCTCTCCTGTTGCGGAGCACAGGCTCCAGACGTGCAGGCTCAGTAGTTGTGGCTCACGGGCCTAGTTGGTCCGTGGCATGTGGGATCTTCCCAGACCAGGGCTCGAACCCGTGTCCCCTGCATTAGCAGGCAGACTCCCAACCACTGCACCACCAGGGAAGCCCTATCCCATGGATTTTTTTGTTTTAGATATTTTATTTAAAAATCAATTAGAATTATCATTTTTCTAATTCTATCAGATGAAATAGCATTATTATTTTTATATACTTTTGAGAGCTGTACTTTATCACCCTGAACTTCAATTTTTCAATGTCTCAAATAGAAGTCCACATTTTCTTGAATATTTAATGTTTCCCTCTAATGGTCATATTATTTTTCACAATTATTAAAAACTGCAGTTGTTAAACTAGGTATATATGAGGCATCTTCCCTTACTCCCAATATGCTACCATAACAATTTTCACCACTGAGAACATTCTTAAAATAGTTTAGATGTTTAAATTTAGGTATTATTCCCATTAAATCCACTTTTAGACAAAAGAGAAAAAGGTTTTAATTTCTTACACGCTCTTAAAGTCAACTTAATATTAACTTGAAAAAAATGAATCCTGAATGAAGATCTCTCTGTAAATTTAAATACATAATAAGATCAAAGGGAAATTCATTTAATATAAAATTTGTTCATTACTTTTGGGTTTTAAAATTCAGAAATATACTTCAACAGCCATATCTCCATCAGAATAGTCAGTGTGTGTGTGGCTCAACCAAGAAAATATTCTTTTACTTTAAATTACATATAAGGGTCCTTAAATCCCACTTGATGGAAATCAAAGGACTCAGCTTTTATCTTAGCATGCCCATAGGTCAAAACCTTGTAAAATCAATTTAGCAGTAACACTTCATACAGTTCAAGTGTTCTTACTGTGAGAAAAAATTTTGTGCTGGAATGGCTTAATTACACAAGCATACAGAGCAACATTCAACCTCCGGTTAAAAGAGGTTAAGATTTTGGGAACCTCTTCGATATTTTGTCCTCTCCTTGGGGGCATATTTGGAGTGTTATATATGACCCCATGTATATAAATAAACATTGTGTTCACATATATATAAAGGGCACCCACAGGATAGGAGTTAATATTTAAACTATCAACTTTAATTAGTTTCAAACTACTTTTTAAAATCTGGCAGCAATAATCTAATTTTAACATCCCATTTTAGGGAGAAGAAAGCAGAGAGTCACATCAACCATTGCCAAAGTAGAAAAAGAAGGCAATAAAGAGATCTCATTTTCAGAAATGACACCTCCTTAATTTTGGCTTTCACTTAGTTAAAATACAGAGCTGGACTCATCTTTGCTCTTATACTATGTGTTCAGAAAGTGCTAAAAAAATTATAAGTGGGGGCACTGTTTAAACTACTTCATAGATCTGCTTCTAGAAATTTCTATCTAGAAATTTCCATCCATAGGCAAATAATCAATGTTAGTTCATATCATTTTAATCCCTTTATTAAAACATGTCCCTTGAACATTTTCTACGCAGTGTTCTAGTTCTAGTTACTATGTGTATCTGAAGTACATCAAAGGTCACATCTTTTTAAAAACATTCTTCAATTGTGATGTTTTGATATGTGACTTAGCACCCCCATCTTCCACCATTAGTTAGAATCAGTGAATTTGGTGTTGCAAACAAAAAAGTGCTGACTGAATGACTTTGAACTAAATTCTCTGAGAAACCAGAGTCTTGATCTATTACCACTTAGATATCTTCTCAATTTTTAAACATTTCTCCTGGTATGTATGACTGTTTCACAGGGCTAAAATCCATCCAGGTCTACCAGGCCGTGAACTCGCTGGGCTGTTTTGCTGGTAAGGTGCCAAGTCAGGAGGACACAGCCCATCACAGAGCCCAGAGCACACCCCAGCTGACAGGTGCTGCTCCCTTCAACTGCTGTAGCGCCCCCCTGTGGCAATGCCCACAAACAAACCAATAACACGGATGCCTTTTAGGATGTGTCACTGACAACAGAGTAAGGGGAGGGTTGACAGCAGAAGCAGAGGAGCAAAGAATGAATTCAGCACTCAGTAAAACCTGCTTCTTCCCCTTCACTCTCCCACACCTCCACTGACAAATATTTAGCAAGTGCCATGAGCACATGAGAAACATGGAAACACCTGTGAGACAGACCATGGTTCTGGCCCTCATGGAACTTATATTCTTGGACAGTGAAAGCAAGAGACAGACAATAACCATGTAAACACAGAAATAAGGTCATGTCGGGTGGGACATGACCCACCCCCTTCTCAGAGGTGGGAAGAAGTGTAAATGTCCAAAATGTGGTAGACTATGAAATAGGGTAATACACAAATATCAGTAATGTAATCCTTTGAAATAGAAGTCAAAGTTCTGTTTGTGGCAACACACATTTGTATTTTTTTTAATCAAGAAGTAATCTAAAAACAAAAAACTGTCTGTCAACCCAATACCCATCCTTTCTTTTTTCCATTAACACATATCCCTAATGTTCACCCCGCATAAAGGCTACATTGGTTGGCCTCAAGTTCCACTCCACAGCTGGCAAGTGGTGGGGCAGAAACTGAAGAACCAGCTCACCCAACATTAGAGGTCATGACCTTTCCAGGCCCCATCTCTCAGGGCTGCCTTGCTCTGCAAGTCATCTAAAAGCCAACAGTAAGCAGCTTGAAAGCCCTGAAGAGGCTCAGACTGGCCTGGGCTTCTGTCTTAGAAACATAAGCTAATGTGTTTGTGACCCTACACACATTAGTAAGCTTTGTTTCTAGATTACCATCTGCTGAAAAGCAGCCACCTGTCTTATAGGAATGCCACCAGGGAAGAATGAACCATTAGGCACAGAGCACTTGGAAATTTCTAGAAGAAGGAAATAGGGACAATAGACCCAAAGCCTGCTCCACCCAAACTTTCTTCATTTTTCTGTTCCTGGTCTTTAACGATGCCCTCTTTTCCTCCACTGCTCTGGGCTTTCCCACCAAAGCACCTTAGTAAGGCAGAAGAGAATAAATACCCAGAAATATATCTGAAGTCCCATCCAGAGAGAAGCCCTGCACAGAAAAACTGGCACCCCAGAGAGGCGCACAGTCCTTATTCTGTGGTTTGGCTAAGCCCTGACATCCACGTGCTCCCAAGAGTTCGGCATCCCCCCCCCCCCTTTGAGAAGCTCCCCACAGCATCAAGGCCAAACTACTCTGGCTAACTTTCAAGGCTTCACCAAATTTACCCCATCTATCCTCACAATTCTTCATTTTCGTCCAAGTCCATCTCTTCATGCTCCGTCAAATGCACCAGTCATTTCATGCACTCACTCGTTCTTGTAGACCTCCTAGGCCAGACCACACCTCAAGCCTCTGCTAAGCTTCAGCCTACCTGGCCTCCAGCAAAGCCTCTGCTACCTTCCAACAGGCAATGATGGTCCCCTTCTCTGAACCCTGGATCTTCATAGATAGTAAGAGGGTGTCTTAGTTCCCACTGCCATAACAAAATATCATAGACTGGGTGCCCTAAGCAGCAGACATTTATATTCTCACAGTTCTGGAGGCTACAAGTCCCGGATCAAGGTGCCAGCCAGTTCGGATTGTGGTGAGAGCCCTCTGCCTGGCCTGCAGACAGCCACCTTCTCCTGCGTCCTCACATGGCAGAGAGAGCTCTGACATCTCTTCCTTCTTTAAGGGCACCAGCCCTAGTGGATTGGGTCCCCACCCTTACGGCCTCATTCAACCTTAACACCTCCTCACAAGCCCTATCTCCAAATACAGTCACATGGGGGGTTAGGGCTTCAACATATGAGTTTGGGGTGGGGGCACAAACATTCAGTCCATAACAGAGGGAGTATGGTGTGAGATGTAAGACACAAAAAGGGAGAGGGGTCAGCAGAACTTGTAGAGACACTGCTTTAGAGAGAGAAGTGAGAAGGCAGGGACTGTGTCTGGTTTTGTTGGAGAAAACAGGAGTAAGGGGAACGACAGAGCCATGAGGTTTTGTGATGAGGAAAAACTTATGTGTACAAGGCAACCCTGTTATGAGCACAACAGTATATAACAAAAGGCCATCCTTGGTGTTACTCTCTGAAGGTCGCTGACACTTGACTGGACCACATAAATTTGAAAATGACCTTTACTACCTTTTCATAAAAACAACGGAAATCCCTCATAGACATGATATTGAAAACCATTAGTAACTGAGCTGAGGAAAAACACCTCTCATCAAATTAAATATTATGTCTTTCAAGGGCATTAATGAAAAGATTTATAGAAGGACTGTATCTTTCACACAGTCATGCATATTGGTTGATGGAGAAATCAGGAAAAAATTCAATTTATAAAAGTGCAGCCCTGTTCTGGACATTTTATTTTCTTACTAGAAGACAGTCAACAAAGGATTTTCAAAACTTTCTTATTGTCAATTAATTAAAAAAAAAAAAAAAAATCCTCAAATCGGGGCTTCCCTGGTGGCGCAGTGGTTAAGAATCTGCCTGCCAATGCAGGGGACACGGGTTTGATCCCTGGCCCGGGAAGATCCCACATGCCGCGGAGCAACTAAGCCCATGTGTTACAACTACTGAGCCCATGTGCCTAGAGCCCGTGCTCCGCAGCAAGAGAAGCCACCGCAATGAGAAGCCCGCGCACAGCAACAAAGAGTAGCCCCCGCTCGCTGCAACTAGAGAAAGCCCACGCGCAGCAACGAAGACCCAACACAGCCAGAAAAAAAAAAAAAAAATCTCAAATCACATCTCTCAAATACACTGAGAACATTCCAGCTCTCCTGTTTGGAAACCCAGCGGTGGAAAGCCGACTGCCAACAAAACACTGACTTACACTGCCCTCTGCTGGTTCACTGGCCACATGTCAAGTTCCTTAGTTTACAAAGTTGCCAAAAGTCTAGTATTGTGAACCAGCAAATTCAAGCCTAATTACTAAAAACAGGTTGTGGAAAATATTACTAAGTGGCTTAAATACCATCTGCACCACATCAGGCACACATTCCTAATGGAAAGGGCACATGTGTGGGAAGAGGTGGTGCCAGATCACATTTGCTAACCTAATAGAAAGGGTTTTTAAACTCTCTTTAAAATATGCTTTAAATTCACAATAACGACTTTAAATTGCCCCCTTTCACACCTAACCCTTTCCATGCCAACCAACTTTCCAGAAAACAAACAAATATAGTAAAAAAAAAAAAAAAAAAAATCTTGGTTCTACTACCGCATTTCAGCCTCTGTTTAAATCAGCTTAGCAATAAAAAAAACTGCATATTACTGCAGTTAACAAAATTCATTTTCTAAGTTTTTAAAAAAATTTAGAAGCTGCTAATTTGCCAGAATGTTGCTGGAAAATATGCCATTTGTTTCAACATGCACACATCAGCTTCCATTAAAATGATTACAGCATCATTTGAAAGTCTAAAGCATTTATTAGGTGTCTCCAATTCCACAGAGCGTTTTACTAAGCCCTGTAGAAATGAGTTAAGCCAAACCCTCACCTCCGAGCTTGTTTCCTTAAACAGATGAAGTAACACACAATTGACACAATGGAACAAACCGCACAGGTGGATTAACTTAGGTGACTGTACCTGTATTTTGTTCTGGCAAAAAATGGGAGTGTACTATGAGCTGGATGTTTATAAAGAGCAGAGTGGGAGGAAATCACAGTTGTCTAAAATTCGAATAAGGATGCCTTTGGAAGGAGGTGGGATTCCAGGTAGCTAAATGAAGGGAGGAGGCTTGGGAAGCCCAGAACAAAGGAGGCAGCCACAGGCTGGGACGTCTCCCTGCGCAGATGAGTGGGACAATGACAAGAAAGCAGTAAATCTTCAAAATGCCACGACTCCCAAAGCCCACACAGCAACCTTCCTTACCGAAGTCCAGGGCACCATGTGCTTCTGCACAGGCATGATGGGCTCCGGGCTGCCAGCCTGCCACTGGCTCAGACGCATTCAGAGAGTTCCAGATGCAGGTGCAAAGTCAGCTCCACATCACTGGCCTGCCTTAGTCACTGGCCTGCTTTCCAGGCCATCTTTGAGAGTGTACACCTTCCTTCATGTAGATGGGCAATACCCGAAGTGCTCCCACAGCTCTTTGATACATTTATTCATTTTAATCAACGAACACCTAACCATAGCCCAAGCCTCATTACAAATATTAACACATTAAATTCTCATAACAAGTCCATAATATAGGCACTATTATTAAATTTCCAATTTAACATATGAGGAAACTGAGGCACACATAAGTCAACACTTTTCTCAAGTTCACACAACTAGTAAGTGGCAGAGACGGGAATCAAGCCGAGGCATTCTGATTCCGAGTTTGTGCTCTTAACTGCTATGCTGTGTCAGAAAACATAACGCATGTTACAATCTCCAAGTAGAAAAAAGAACACTGTATATAGTCAGGATAGGATAAGTTTTGCTGAGGAAACAAACAACCTCCAAATCCACAAGGTTTATTTCTTGCTCACACTACTTGCCCATTGAGAGTTGTCAGTCAGCACGCAACAGGGACAAGGGGGCCCCAGAGAACCTCACATCAGCAATTACATGCTCTTGCCCAGATGTGCCACATCACTCATTTCCTACTTGGAACTCACTGGCTGGAATCAATCATAGGGGCCAGCCAATCTGATTCACCAATCACATAACTCATCCCCATCCAAGGGTCTGAGAAGTGTGCCCTTACTCTGTGCCCAGAAGGAGGTAGAAGTGGAAATATTGGGCAAACCACCAGGAAAGACTACCACAAAACAATACAGTGACAACTGCAATAGTAATGTCACACTTTTGGTAAACAAAGATGACATCACTGGCCCACTCACATATGTCATGTTGTTTTTCCACTTGCAGTAATGGATTTGCAGGCATCTAATCAAGCAGCACTGGTTCATTCATGCATTCACTCATGCAAAGCACTTAGTAAGTAGCCGCTTTCAAACTAGTTGGGGAAGCCCACATTTCCACATGCGCAAAACTTGATAAAAGTGGCCAATGAATATACAAGGATACTAACTGGACACAACTGACGCACTCAGGTGGGAAAAAAATCAGCAATCTGAGAAGTGATATGCATTTTGAAGGAAATAAATCATTATGTGCCTTTATGATGGAAGCCCAGAAACACGGACAGACTGAGCAGCTGGAGGGAGGCCGGTTGCCTGGAGCAGAGGATGTGTTCTGGACAGAGCGCTGCTCAGAAATGGTGCTCTGTAGCTGGGGAAGCAAGAAGCCGACCCGAGAGTGCTCCTTGGTTTTCAGTAGAGTGACATCAGTGAGACGTGAACACGTGCTGCCTGAAAATGAAACTTTCGCCAGATAATTTTGTCAATTCCCAAAAATAGGTTGGGCACTTCAATGGGAAATAAAATCACATTGTCTTAGAATGATAATTTTTTTCCTCTGCTTCCTTCTGAAAGGTGAATGTGAAATCTGAATTAACTAGAAAACATACTGGGAAAGCACACACACTGGACAGTTCAGATTTGGGAAAATGTTTATATTTGAGCAGTACTCAAAAACAGGTTTCTGGACATTTAAGTCCCTAAGCTATTTTATAAACTGAAAAAATTTTAGAACTAAGAAAATATAAACCAAACTTCTAGTCCAGGCACTGCATTTTATAGGAAGGATTTGAAACACAAAGAGGCTCAAGGCCACACAACTCATTTGGATCCACGAGGGGATGTGCACACTGCTTCCCCACCCAGTCATCAGCTCTGTCCTGCTTCCACAATTACACAACTACTCCTAAAGAAAAATATGTGTAGTGCCAAATGGTGGCAGTAGTGTAAACATTAATAACCGTATGACCCAGCTGAATTCAAAAGTGTTGACAAACCTAGATTTTACATATGAGTGGGGATGGTGACTGAAAACACAAGTTTTCTCTTGTGTCATTGAACAAGGGCAAGGCAGTGTTTTTCAAATTTTGGGTCAATCCAGTTAGCGGATCACACCAGGATTTCTTTTTTCTTTTTCAATGAAGCAAAATACATATCTAACTTGGGCTGTATTTTCATTCGCCCAATATAAAGACAGATTAATTTTTCTTGTTCTTGCCTTTGCCCAAGATGCATAGGCCAGGAACAACTTTTTTTTTTTTTTTTTTTTTACTGTTTAAGTAAAACCTGGTTTTAAGGGTAAATGAGTTGTGAAAGGATTCTGTTAAGAGAGGCCACCAAGAAGTACACGTGGTGTTGCCCCTGCTGACTTCCCTCGTTGGTGACCACCCTCCCACACCCCACTCCGAGGCTGGAGAGAGAGGCAGGGACAGAGCAATAGAGCTCTGATGTTCTGAGTTTGGAATCCCATCCTGGAGGAGATGGGAGACCAGTGGCTCAATGGGATACCACCTGGAATGGGCCTGGGATGACGCTTTTGAGAGAAGACCAAGGTCAAGGCAAGCCAGTGAGTCATAGCTCACCCCACAGAAGGTCCCAAGGCAGGGAGGAAACATGGGGGGAGGATGGAGATGAGAACCAAAGAGGAACAGCTGGTTCCAAGTTCTAGCCGGGAGTTACGGTGGGGACGGAAGATCTTAAGAAAAAACAAAAACCATGACATGATACCAGCAAAGGGGAAGGAATGGTGACCTATGTAAACAAGAAGCTGTCCTAAAGGAGCAAAATTCAGGGGCACACACACAGACACTTCTATCCCTATATATACTTCTTCTCCAAGTGGGTACCAGGTCCTCTACCTGAAACATTTCCTCTGTACTATGGGACACTCCACCCTTTAGATTCTGAATAGGGGATGGCAGGCAAGGTTCATTAGAGGAGTATTTAAGAATCTCCAGGAAAGGTGGGCCAGTAGTTTTATTTATTTATTTTTTGAATTTTTGAATTTTATTTTTTTATAGAGCAGGTTCTTATTAGTTATCTATTTTATACATATTAGTGTATACATGTCAATCCCAATCTCCCAATTCATCCCTCCACCACCCCACCGCTTTCCCCCCTTGGTGTCCATACGTTTATTTTCTACATCTGTGTCTCAATTTCTGCCCTGCAAACCAGTTCATCTGTACCATTTTTCTAGGTTCCACATATATGCGTTAATATACAATATTTGTTTGGCTCTTTCTGACTTACTTCACTCTGTACGACAGTCTCTAGATTCATCCATGTCTCTACAAATGACCCAATTTAGTTCCTTTTTATGGCTGAGTAATATTCCATTGTGTATATATATATATATATACCACATTTTCTTTATCCATTCGTCTGTTGATGGGCATTTAGGTTGCTTCCATGACCTGGCCATTGTAAACAGTGCTGCAATGAACATTGGGGTGCATGTGCCTTTTTGAATTATGGTTTTCTCTGGGTATATGCCCAGTAGTGGGAATGCTGGGTCATATGGTAATTCTATTTTTAGTTTTTTAAGGAACCTCCATACTGTTCTCCGTAGTGGCTGTATCAATTTACATTCCCACCAACAGTGCAAGAGGGTTCCCTTTTCCACACCCTCTCCAGCATTTGTTGTTTGTAGATTTTCTGATGATGCCCATTCTAACTGGTGTGAGGTGATACCTCATTGTAGTTTTCATTTGCATTTCTCTAATAATTAGTGATGTTGAGCAGCTTTTCATGTGCTTCTTGGCCATGTGCATGTTCTCTTTGGAGAAATGTCTATTTAGGTCTTCTGCCCATTTTTGGATTGGGTTGTTTGTTTTTTTAATATTGAGCTGCATGAGCTGTTTATATATTTTGGATATTAATCCTTTGTCCGTTGATTCATTTTCAAATATTTTCTCCCATTCTGAGGGTTGTCTTTTCATCTTGTTTATGGTTTCCTTTGCTGTGCAAAAGCTTTGAAGTTTCATTAGGTCCCATTTGTTTATTTTTGTTTTTATTTCCATTACTCTAAGAGGTGGATCAAAAAAGATCTTGCTGTCATTTATGTCATAGAGTATTCTGCTTATGTTTTCCTCTAAGAGTTTTATAGTGTCTGGTCTTACATTTAGGTCTCTAATCCATTTTGAGTTTATTTTTGTGTATGGTGTTAGGGAGTGTTCTGATTTCATTCTTTTATGTGTAGCTGTCCAGTTTTCCCAGTACCACTTATTGAAGAGACTGTCTTTTCTCCATTGTATATCCTTGCCTCCTTTGTCATAGATTAGTTGACCATAGGTGTGTGGGTTTATCTCTGGGCTTTCTATCCTGTTCCATTGATCTATATTTCTGTTTTTGTGCCAGTACCATATTGTCTTGATTACTGTAGCTTTGTAATATAGTCTGAAGTCAGGGAGTCTGATTTCTCCAGCTCCATTTTTTCCCTCAAGACTGCATTGGCTATTTGGGGTCTTTTCTGTCTCCATACAAATTTTAAGATTTTTTGTCCTAGTTCTGTAAAAAATGCCACTGGTAATTTTATAGGGATTGCACTGAATCTGTAGATTGCTTTGGGTAGTAGAGTCATTTTCACAATATTGATTCTTCCAATCCAAGAACATGGTATATCTGTCCATCTGTTTGTATCATCTTTAATTTCTTTCATCAGTGTCTTATAGTTTTCTGCACACAAGTCTTCTGTCTCCCTAGGTAGGTTTATTCCTAGGTATTTTATTCTTTTTGTTGCAGTGGTAAATGGGAGTGTTTCCTTAATTTCTCTTTCAAACTTTTCATCATTAGTGTATAGGAATACAAGAGATTTCTGTGCATAAATTTTGTATCCTGCAACTTTACCAAATTCATTGATTAGCTCAAGTAGTTTTCTGGTGGCATCTTTAGGATTCTTTAGGATTCTCTATGTATAGTACCATGTCATCTGCAAACAGTGACAGTTTTACTTCTTCTTTTCCAATTTGTATTCCTTTTATTTCTTTTTCTTCTATAACTGCCGTGGCTAGGACTTCCAAAACTATGTTGACTAATAGCGGTGAGAGTGGACATCCTTCTCTTGTTCCTGATCTTAGAGGAAATGCTTTCAATTTTTCACCATTGAGAATGATGTTTGCTGTGGGTTTGTCATATATGGCCTCCACTATGTTGAGGTAGGTTCCCTCTATGCCCACTTTCTGGAGAGTTTTTATCATAAATGGGTGTTGAATTTTGTCAAAAGCTTTTTCTGCATCTATTGAGATGATCATATGGTTTTTCTTCTTCAATTTGTTAATATGGTGTATCAAACTGATTGATTTGCATATACTGAAGAATCCTTGCATCTGTGGGATAAATCCCACTTGATCATGGTGTATGATTCTTTTATAGTGTTGTTGGGTTCTGTTTGCTAGTATTTTGCTGAGGATTTTTGCATCTATATTCATCAGTGATATTGGTCTGTAATTTTCTTTTTTTGTAGTATCTCTGTCTGGTTTTGGTATCAGGGTGATGGTGGCCTTGTAGAATGAGTTTGGGAGTGTTCCTTCCTCTGCAATTTTTTGGAAGAGTTTGAGAAGGATGGGTGTTAGCTCTTCTCTAAATGTTTGATAGAATTCACCTGTGAAGCCATCTGGTCCTGGACTTCTGTTTGTTGGAAGATTTTTAATCACAGTTTCAATTTCATTACTTGTGATTGGTCTGTTCATATTTTCTATTTCTTCCTGGTTCAGTATTGGAAGGTTATACCTTTCTAAGAATTTGTCCATTTCTTCCATGTTGTCCATTTTATTGGCATAGAGTTGCTTGTAGTAGTCTCAGGATGTTTTGTATTTCTGCGGTGTCTGTTGTAACTTCTCCTTTTTCATTCCTAATTTTATGGATTTGAGTCCTCTCCCTTTTTCTTGATGAGTCTGGCTAATGGTTTATCCATTTTGTTTATCTTCTCAAAGAACCAGCTTTTAGTTTTATTGATCTTTGCTATTGTTTTCTTTGTTTCTATTTCATTTATTTCTGCTCTGATCTTTATGATTTCTTCCCTTCTGCTAACTTTGGGTTTTGCTTCTTCTTTCTCTAGTTCCTTTAGGTGTAAGGTTACATTGTTTATTTGAGATTTTTCTTGTTTCTTGAGGTAGGACTGTATTGCTATAAACTTCCCTCTTAGAACTGCTTTTGCTACATCGCATAGGTTTTAGATCGTCGTGTTTTCATTGTCATTTGTCTCTAGGTATTTTTTGATTTCCGCTTTGATTTCTTCAGTGATCTCTTGGTTATTTAGTAATGTATTGTTTAGCCTCCATGTGTCTGTGTTTTTTACGTTTTACGTTTTCATTACGTTTCATTTCTAATCTCATAGCGTTGTGGTCAGAAAAGATGCTTGGTATGATTTCAATTTTCTTAAATTTACTGAGGCTTGATTTGTGACCCAAGATGTGATCTATCCTGGAGAATGTTCCATGCGCACTTGAGAAGAAAGTGTAATCTGCTGTTTCTGGATGGAATGTCCTATAAATATCAATTAAATCTATCTGGTCTGTTGTGTCATTTAAAGCTTGTGTTTCCTTATTAATTTTCTGTTTGGACGATCCATCCATTGGTGTAAGTGAGGTGTTAAAGTCCCTCACTATTCTTGTGTTACTGTCGATTTCCTCTTTTATAGCTGTTAGCAGTTGCCTTATGTATTGAGGTGCTCCTATGTTGGGTGCATATACATTTATAATTGTTATATCTTCTTCTTGGATTGACCCCTTGATCATTATGTAGTGTCCTTCCTTGTCTCTTGTAACATTCTTTATTTTAAAGTCTATTTTATCTGATATGAGTATTGCTACTCCAGCTTTCTTTTGATTTCCATTTGCATGATATCTCTTTTTCCATTCCCTCACTTTCAGTCTGTATGTGTCCTTAGGTCTGAAGTGGGTCTCTTGTAGACAGCGTATATATGGGTCTTGTTTTTGTATCCATTCAGTGAGCCTGTGTCTTTTGGTTGGAGCATTTAATCCATTCACGTTTAAGGTAATTATCGATATGTATGTTCCTATGACCATTTTCTTAACTGTTTTGGGTTTGTTTTTGTAGGTCCTTTTCTTCTCTTCTGTTTCCCACTTAGAGAAGTTCCTTTAGCATTTGTTGTAGAGCTGGTTTGGTGATGCTGAATTCTCTTAGCTTTTGCTTGTCTGTAAAGCTTTTGAAATCGCCATCAAATCTGAATGAGATCCTTGTTGGGTAGAGTAATCTTGGTTATACGTTCTTCACTTTCATCACTTTAAATATGTCATGCCACTCCCTTCTGGCTTATAGAGTTTCTGCTGAGAAATCAGCTGTTAACCTTATGGGAGTTCCCTTGTATGTTATTTGTCAATTTTCCCTTGTTGCTTTCAATAATTTTTCTTTATTTTTAATATTTGCCAATTTGATTACTATGTGTCGCGGCGTGTTTCTCCTTGGGTTTATCCTGTATGGGACTCTCTGCACTTCCTGGACTTGGGTGGCTATTTCCCTTCCCATGTTAGTGAAGTTTTCGACTATAATCTCTTCAAATATTTTCTCAGGTCCTTCCTCTCTCTCTTCTCCCTCTGGGACCCCTATAATGCGAATGTTGTGTGTTTAATGTTGTCCCAGAGGTCTCTTAGGCTGTCTTCATTTCCTTTCATTCTTTTTTCTTTATTCTGTTCCACAGCAGTGAATTCCACCATTCTGTCTTCCAGCTCCCTTATCCGTTCTTCTGCCTCAGTTATTCTGCTATTGATTCCTTCTAGTGTAGTTTTCATTTCAGTTATTGTATTGTTCATCTGTTTGTTTGTTCTTTAATTCTTCTAGGTCTTTGTTAAACATTTCTTGCATCTTCTCGATCTTTGCCTCCATTCTTTTTCCGAGGTCCTGGATCATTCTTCACTATCATTATTCTGAATTCTTTTTCTGGAAGGTTTCCTATCTCCACTTCATTTAGTCATTTTTCTGGGGTTTTATCCTGTTCCTTCATCTGGTACATAGCTCTCTGCCTTTTCATCTTGTCTATCTTTCTGTGAATGTGGTTTTTGTTCCACAGGCTGCAGGATTGTAGTTCTTCTTGCTTCTGCTGTCTGCCCTCTGGTGGATGAGGCTATCTAAGAGGCTTGTGCAAGTTTCCTGATGGGAGGGACTGGTGGTGGGTAGAGCTGGGTGTTGCTCTGGTGGGCAGAGCCCAGTAAAACTTTAATCTGCTTGTCTGCTGATGGGTGGGGCTGGGTTCCCTCCCCGTTGGTTGTTTGGCCTGAGGTGACCCAACACTGGAGCCTACCCGGGCTCTTTGGTGGGGCTAATGGCAGACTCTGGGAGGGCTCATGCCAAGGAGTACTTCCCAGAACTTCTGCTGCCAGTGTCCTTGTCCCCACGGTGAGCCACAGCCACCCCCTCACCTCTGCAGGAGACCCTCCAACACTAGCAGGTAGGTCTGGTTCAGTTTCCCCCAGGGTCACTGCTCCTTCCCCTGGTTCCCGATGTGCACACTACTTTGTGTGTGCCCTCCAAGAGTGGAGTCTCTGTTTCCCCCAGTCCTGTCGAAGTCCTTCAATCGAATCCCGCTAGCCTTCAAAGTCTGATTCTCTAGGAATTGCTCCTCCCGTTGCCGGACCCCCAGGTTGGGAAGCCTGATGTGGGGCTCAGAACCCTCACTCCAGTGGTTGGACTTCTGTGGTAAAAGTGTTCTCCAGTTTGTGAGTCACCCACTCAGCGGTTATGGGATTTGATTTTATTGTGATTGCGCCCCTCCTACCGTCTCATTTTGGCTTCTCCTTTGTCTTTGGATGCGGGGTATCTTTTTTGGTGAGTTCCAGTGTCTTCCTGTTGATGATTGTTTAGCAGTTAGTTATGATTCCAGTGCTCTCACAAGACGGAGTGAGAGCACGTCCTTCTACTCCGCCATCTTGAACCAATCTCTGGGCCAGTAGTTTTAAAAAGCATTTTCAATAAATCTGGATTTTTCTGTTTGTTATGATTTGAATAATATAAATTATAGAAAATAAAGTTCAACAATATCTTATTGGCTGGTGAGAACCCCAGGGTTTCAAAGGGTTGACACATCAATCACTCTACTTTAGTATAAACCAGCTCCATCAGGCTGCCTTCCTCGTAGTGACACTGTCCACATCCCCCCACCACTCCTTCCCATTTCTCAACAGTAGGTATTAGCAATCCCTCCCACTCTCAAAAATCTGACCTCTCCACCTCTCTCCTCATTTTCAGCAGAGGACTGACCTTGTCTCCAAACACCATAAAGAATAAGCCACTAGATGGCAATCCCTTAGCTCGTCGCTCCCGCACCTGCAATGCTCCAGCATCTACACCCTGCCTTCCTCCTTCCCTCCCATGAGGTTCTTTAGATTCCCATCCCCTTTCACCTCCTCAGGGGCCTCACTCGCCCATCAGCGTCTTTTCCCATAAGCATTTAAACTGCCTACTTGTCTGTCTTTAAACAAACAAAGCAAAACCTCCCAATCTCTCTACTTTCCAGCCCTGATTCTGTCTCCACAGCTGTCTCTATAGCTGCCTCCCACCCCTCACCTCCCAGTCCTTCCCAGACCCACAGCACCTTTGACTTCATTCTCCCCAGTCCACAGAACTGGCTCTAGCTGAAGTCACCAAATGGCCCCATGTTTACCAGATCCAGTGGACCCCCCTCAATCTTCCTAAACCTCTTGACAAAGTGCGGTACACGAGAGCCTGTCAACTAAACCCCACTTCCCCTCAGTTCCCCCTGTACATACTCTCTGCCGCTTGTCCTCAGTCTCCTTTGGGGTTCTCTTCTTCCCAGTTTTCAAATGTTGGCTTTATTCTCTTCTGGGCCCTCTGTTCTTCTAAGAGTATAGATTCTCCTTTGGGGCAAGTTTCTCTGCTCCTACGGTTTCAATGACCACCTACGTGATGATGCTGCCAAAATCTATACTTGAATCCTACTGGAAAGGCACTCATCAAGCATGTCCAGAACCCATCTCTCATCATCATCAGTCACAAGACTGCCCCCACAGCATGCATCTCCCACATCAGTCAGGGCCACCACCAGCTGCCTGGATGCCCAAACCAGAATTCTACTAGGCATTACCTTGGCTCATCAGCAACCCTCAAGTCAAGATCATCAAGTGCTAACCATTCTACCATCTAAATATGTCTTGAATCTAATCACTTACGCCTGGTGGTCAAGAACAGCCTGCCTGAGTTCAAATCCTAGCCCTGCCATTTACAACTCTGTGCCTGGGCAAGTCCTGGCCTTCAGTTTCCTCACCTATCCAAAGGAAATGTCAGTAGTATATACAAACTATCTTTGGAGGATTAAATGAGTTAATATCAATGAGGCACTCAGAGCAGTGGCTGGCACAGTAAGCGCTGAGTCGGGTAGATGGTCCCCTTGTGGTTATCATGCTCATCATTCATCACTACCTGATCCAGGTCCTCATCACCTCTTGCCTGGACAACTCAAACCTCCTTCTAATTGGCCTCCCTGGCTCCAATTTGCCTCCCTCTAGTCTAGCCTCCACAGCATGGCCAAAGTGACCTTTCTGAAATGCAAACCTAATCACGTCTCTCCCCTGCTTCCAGCTGTTTCCAGTCCCTTCTCCTTACGAAGGCTTGCAGGCTCCTGCCCTCCCTCCCCTCCTCACACCTGACCTTGCACTCCAGCCATAATGAGGTCCTTTAAGTTCCTCTAGTGCACCATGCTTTCTCCACTGTCCCTGTGTTCTCTCCTCACTCCTGCTCCCTCCTTCAGGTCCCAGCTGAAATGTCCCTTTCCCCAGCAAGCTCTCCCTGACTCTCCAAGTCTGCATTAAACGCCCCCAATAGGTACCAAAGAGAATGCTGTACCTTGCAGTTATTCAGCCACTGCAACTGCCTCTCAACCCATCTCTAGCCCCAAGAAAACAGAAGCTCTCTGAGCGCAGGGACCAGACTTGTCTCCTTCATTTTTATGTATTCAGCACCTAGCCAAGTGCCTGCCTCCGAAAAGGTGCTCAGTAACTACCAAATGACATTAGTAAATAACTCCTACTCAACCACAGCCTCCCTAATAAGAATGTAAATTCTGGTTTGTCATGGAACGGGGTTCAGTTTTTATTTCAGGGTCCCCTTTCACTAAAGCATACCTAGATTCTAGTTCCATTGAACACAGGGATGCCTCTCAGGATGTCTCACTGGGGATAAGGGAATGTTAGGATTCTCCAATCAGCATTTGATGGCAGCAGATGATTAAAAATAATCGTGAAAATGGCAACAGCTAACACTTACTGTACACTTGCAACGTGTCGGGCACTGCACTGAGTAAACCACACACCGTAGTCACCTCACCATCAGGAAACTCTGAGGACAGCACTTATCCCCACCGTACCTCTAAGATCCCGAAAGGCAAGTCCACTAATCATGCCCAAATTCCTCTTCTGAAACTGTTCACAGAACAGAGCTAAATGTTCTTAATTAAATGTCCTCTCTCTCTCTCAGACATGGTAGGCAGCCATGAGCTACTCTAACTTTTCCTAATAAGCAGCAGAGCAAAGTTAGGACCAGGACTGAGGGCTGCCAGCCCCTCATTCCTGACTTTCTGTTATTTCTGACAACTTGGCCAACATGACTTAGAATACTGCGGCAATTATTTGCCTTAATGGAACTGAAACTGGTCTCTTCAAAGAGTATAGTGTACTTTGTCCAAATGTCCAATATCCTTTCTCTTATCCTATACTAAGCCAACACAGCCCCATCCCCAAATTTCAATGCTAAAGGGGTTGGGACTTTATTCTTTTTAACTTGTATTCAGACTGACTGAAAAAAATTCTATGAAGTTTTCACTGTCTATTCACAACTTCCAGTAAGGCTAAAAAGCACTTTTTACAGCTAATAAATTCCAGTTTAGAAAGGTTAAGTCTACCAAGCTTTGGAACCACACCAAAATGGAGGGAGGGGGAGTGTATAACATGGATCAGTTTGTTAATGTATTCTCAAAAGCTACTCAGTGACAAAACCAGAACGGATGAACAAGAAGAGGGTCTTCACTTTCCTACAAAGAGATGTGGCCTTTTCATCTCTAAGATTTTGGTGCTTAGAGCTACACTTGGCTGGCCTCAGTACCGGGAACAGCCAAGAGAAGTTTCTGTGCTCGCTGAGGGAGGAGAGGCACACTAACATCCTGTTCTTTTTAATAGTTCTGATGATATATATCCAAGTACTTAAAGTCAAAGTTTTGAAAGATGCTTGCTTTATTCTGTTGATTAGTCTGAAGCCCAATGTTGGAAGGAAGAGAAATGAACAGTATGTTCCATACTCCATACAATTTACTAAAAGGGAGAAAGAGACAAGTTTGAAGAGAGGATGAGGGGAGAAACCCATTGGCTTTAGTAAATGAGTCATAGTTCTGTTCATAAATCACGTTCAGAACAAACTATAAACCAGGATTTATAAAAAAAACACATAAGAGCATTTTTATAAACCACAGTCCTTACATGAACTCTGGGCTTTAGATGAGCATCTCTGGGCTTGCCTAAAACTTCTTTAAAGTAAACCACTACCAGTCCACATGAAAAATGGTTTCTTTCTGAAACTATTGACTGTTCGGGTAGAACTTATGTATTCATAACTAACAAGATAAAATTCTTCGTGGAATGAGGAGCTTTCCAGCTTATGAACAGGGATGGGTACTTTCAGAGGTATGGACGTCAGGACTCAGACAGCATTCGAATGCTAAGGATGACCCTGCAAGTTTAATTTACTGTCCTGTTTTTTAGAGACAGCACGTAAAGCCTCCATAAGCAGCATTACTGGTTTCCTAGGAAAGAGCTCAGTTGAACTTAACCCACCACAGAAGTGCCTTTATTTTCTGATCACTCTACATGCAAAGCTAAGGGAGGATGAGGACGGAAAAGAAAACAGAATCACAATAGCACCACCAGTAGGCACTGCTTTTAAAATCTCGTGCCAATATTCTGAACAGCAAAGTCTGCCTGGAAGAGCAGAATAACGAGAACAGCTGGACCAATTCGGTGGAAAGTGATTGCAGGACCACCAAGAAGTAGTTTTGGGGCATTTGTGTGGAAACACTGTGTTCTGTGTTGGGCTAAAAACCTTAAGCATCACTTATCTACTTTTGGATGAAGATAAGGCTTTTACTTAATCTAACATTGAGCTGGTGGTAGTAGTTAGAGATTATGTAATCTGAGCACCTACAAGGAGAATAATACTGAAGTGATTTGTATGGAAGTTTGCATTTTCAGTACTGCTTTGAAGCATGATGCTTAGTGACTTAATGAAGTAAGCAGTCAATTCCAACAGCTTTACAGGTAACAACAGGGGCGTCTTAATAAGGAGTTCCCTTTTTATTCTCACTGTGCCACATTAATTTTGCAAATATAACCACTATTATTTCAAACGCAATTCATCTGATATGTCTGCCATTCCAGCTTGTCAACATTTTAACTATTGCTGTGTGCTACATATAAGTACATCTCTATCGCAGACACCCAGTTATATGCTATATACTATACATTACTTATTTACACTACTACACGTTATATAGTATGTTTATTCCACCCTGAGAATATCTAACAAAACTAAGATGCACAGAAGGTTTGAAAAAGGAATCACAAAAGGAACCGACAGTTAACGTTTAAGCCCACTCAAAGTGTGTGCCTGGTGTATTTGAGAATCTGTACCAAAAAAAAAAAAAAAAAAAAACATATCTAACTAATGGGTTGAAATGTCACTTTTTTTTAAGTCTGAAGGGATTAATATGACTAGGGATCCTTTTAGGTATAGAACTTTTGTTTTTAACAGAGGAGACCTCGAGGAGTAAAACCCTAATTTTCTACATGAACCACAGATGAATAGAGGCACCTCATCAAACATGTCTCAGCGACTGGGGTGGGAAGAGAGCCCAGCACATGCTCTCATCCACCATCCTGCCTGCTCAGCTCCCCCACGAAGGCAATGGGGAGGGAGAAGCTAATGGGACAGTGAGTACTGGGTCAAATATGAAAGTACAGTGAGAGATATGAGATGGAAAGCGGAGAATGCTCTGGGCCCTGGCTGGAGCTGGACTGACTGGGTCCAAATCCATCCCAGCTCCAACACTGGCTGCATTGTAACCATGAGCAGATGTCCCTGTCTTCATCTCTTGGGGTCTCAACTACGAACATGGAGATAATAACAGTACCTACCTCACAGGATTGTTGGGAGAATTAAATGACATACTACAAATAAAATGCTTGGCAACAATGCCTAGCACATAGTAGGGCTCAATGAATATAAACTTTTCCCATTATTATCACTCTTATTTCTTGGTTAATTCCCATAGGTGATCCCTAGATTACTTCTTATCACCATGACCTTGACAAACTATACTATAGATAGATATCCAGGCACTGTTTTTTGTTGTTTTTTTTTAAGATATAAAACAATATGGAGGGCTTCGCTGGTGGCACAGTGGTTAAGAATCCGCCTGCCAATGCAGGGGACACGGGTTCGAGCCCTGGTCCGGGAAGATCCCACATGCCGCGGAGCAACTAAGCCTGTGTGACACAACTACTGAGCCTGCGTTCTAGAGCCCACGAGCCACAACTACTGAGCCCACGTGCCACAACTACTGAAGCCCGTGCTCCTAGAGCCTGTGCCCCCCAACAAGAGAAGCCACCGCAATGAGAAACCTGTGCACCGCGACGAAGAGTAGCCCCTGCTCGCCGCAACTAGAGAAAGCCCACGTGCAGCAACGAAGACCGAACATAGCCAAAAATAAATAAATAAAAAATTAATTAATTAATTAAAAAAAAACACAAACCAATATGGACACCATGATGGACACTCACTGCTATTGGTACAAAAGGTTATAAAAAAGGCTATATAACTATTATATTATATATTTAGTACAGAATCATCTTTTGAAAAGAATATGTATGTCCATATACATGGCTGGAAAAAAGTCTAGGACATATACTATCAATCTGTGAGCATGGTCATCTCTGAGTGGTACAATTATTGTTAATGATTTTAACTTTGTCCCTTTTTGCTCATCCATTTTTCTAATTTTCTACAATGAACACACATTCCATATTTATACAATAGATATGAGAGACCAAAATTCTCATACAAACTAAAAAACAAAAGCACGGGAGATTGCTGCTGAAATTGTGAAAATGTGCAGACATGTGCAATACCACCTCCAATGCAAGAAGCATGTGATGACATAAAAGGGCACACAAAGGTCAGATATGGCCAGAGGACGCTCCTGGCAGAAAGAAAGTGAACTTGGCTTTGAGCCCTCATCCAGCTATTTCCCAGCCATGTACCTTGGTGAGTCATTTCTCATGGCCTCAGTTTATGACCAATTGATGGAATCAGTTTTGACCTACTGCAACAGGACAGAGATGACCACTCCCTCTGCCCTGAGAACTTAGATTTGGCTTCCAGCCTGTGTCCATCCTAGCTCTCCCCCCGGCTCCATCTCTGTCTCCTTTGCTGGTTCCTCTACGCCTCTTAGCTGCTCATCGTCCCAGTGCCCAGGATTCAACCCTTGACCTCTGCTCCACTCCGTCCACTCTCAGCCAGTCTATGGCTTCAATTCCACTGATAACCCAACTGTTCCTAAGTATCCATCTTCACTTCTGACCTCTTCCTTGAATTCCAGGCTCGAATGTCAAAAATTGCCCACTGGAGATAATTTTTTGGAGGTCTGGCAGGCATCTCAAACTCAACATGGCCCAAACTGAGAGCGCGATCTCCCTCCAGCCCTCAAGACCTGCTCTTCCTCATCACAGTTGATGACAACCAAATCCTTCTCGTTGCTCAGGCCAAAAGCTCTGTAGTCACTCTGGGCTTCTTTCTTTCTCTCATGCCCTAAATGCAAGTCTACTGACCCTACCTCTAAAATATACCCAGAACCCTACCACTTCACACCACACCTTCAAAGCTACCACCCTGGTCCAGGACCACCCTCTTCGTCTAGGATTATTATTATTGCAGGAGCCCCCTAACCAGTCTCCCTGCTCCCACCCACGCCCCCTGCAGTATCTTCTGAGCATGGCAGCCAGACTGATACTATTAAAGTGTCGATCCATCACATCACTCTTCGGCTTGAACCCCCCAAAGGTTCTGCATCTCCCAGAGATAAAATACCAAACTCTTTGTGCTGGCCTACAGGTGCACACCCCCATCTCCCACTACCCTTATCTTCACTCCCACCAGCCCCACTGGGCTCCCTGTGGTTCCTCAAACAAATCAAGCAGGTTCCCACCACAGGGCCACTAGACTAGCTGTTCCTTCTCCCTGAAATACTGTTCTCCCAGATAGCTAGCTTCTTACCTCCTCCAGGTCCATGTCTCTCACTGGGGTGATACCCCTGCCACCCCTTTTAATATTATGATGACTCCCACAGCCCAGTAACATACCCCCTGTCCCCTTTCTTTGTCTTCTTTTTCTTCATAGAAGTTTCACTACCCAACATAACTTGTACTTCACTCGCTTCATTTATTTATGGTCTATCTCCCCACAGCTAATATATAAGTTCCACAAAGGCAGAAATTTTTTATTGTTTTGCTCCTGACCTTGTACCTAGAACAGAGCCTGGCACATAACAGGCACTGAATAAATATTTATTGAATAAATAAATAGGATTAAAAGGTACCTGTCCTTACCTCTCTCAGAGTTACATAAGGAACACATGAACATCAGGAATGTGAAAGTAACTACTGAATAATTTGACACTTAGATCAATATGTGGATGGTGTTATTATTATCATTTCTATTATATTGAAGATATGTCCCAAATCTTGCCAGATATGGCCTGAATTAGTCATGCTTGAAACTTGAACTACGATTCCCCACCTCCTTTTTAACTTATCTGTTTCAGTACAAAGGTGGTGATAGGAAATTCCCACAACGCTAGGATTCTGTAAAGGATTAGGTTCATAGATCCACTCAATGTCTAACCCTACAAATGATTATCTTAATCACAAGTTGGGATTTTCGTCTTCCATTGGAGAAGAATATGGAAAGAGAGAAGAAGAGATTAAAAGATTAAGTGTGATCACTTAAGAGTCCAGAGAGTGCCTGATTTCCCTTTATTGTGTATCAGAACCCTGATGACACAGCCATGTCTCACCCAGGGTAGATTTCTGTGCAAACTCTCAATGGACAGAAGCTTGGGTTCTGTTCAATGATCTCCATCTGGAAACTAAGAGTATATAAAACACTCTATTAACACCAGGAAATACAGAAAACAGCATGTTTCATGATGATACACCCAGAATTACTTTAGGAGGCACCAAACAGAAATGACACTGAGTTAGAACACTCTTCTCAACGCAGATGCCACACAGTCAAGCAGAGAACTCAGTTGGAAGACAGATTTACTAACCTATATTCCATCTTGGCTGGAATGATTGTTTAAAGCTCCTCTTTATGAGTTCCAAAAAAACCATAGCCCTTTAGAGGCCAATAATAGTAGCTTTTACTTGCAAAACTAACATTTACTCACTGCAGCTAAACTGCAAAGCATTATGAATCCTGGAGAGCAAGGTAATTAATCTAATTTAGCTGAACACATAAGGGTTTTCAAGTGGATAAAACTGCATTGTGGGACACCTGAGCCCAGCAGCAGTGCCTGCTCCATTCAGGGAGCAGGCAGAGGTGAGAGTAAGCCAGTCCTACAGAGCTCAGCCTTGAGTTTTCCAAGACGATTCCCTTCATCAGACCCTCCAGCCCCTTTAGAAAAAAGCAACTTATAAAATTATATCCTATTAAAGACCCTAACATCAAAGTCAGAAAACTGACCGATTTAAGACTTAATCAGCTTAATTGTGAGATTCTGCTTGTCAGCAACATACCAAGACTGTCTTGTTCCTTTCACATCATGACATGGAGGCTTCATTACTCAAGAAGCGGGAGGAAGGAGAGAATCAATCAGAAAGAATTACACAAGTTGCTACAGAGAAGGCTTTCAGTTTTCACTTTATGTGAGTGACTCACTCCGTGAGAATACTGCAACTCATCCTCATCAAACTCGGCTTCTTTTTCCTTCATTAAAAACAAAACAAATGGGACTTCCCTGGTGACACAGTGGTTAAGACTCCACACTCCCAAGGCAGGGGGCCCGAGTTCGATCCCTGGTCAGGGAAATAGGTCCCACATGCATGCCACACCTAAGAGTTCACATGCCGCAACTAAGGAGCCCGCCTGCCACAACTAAGACCTGGCCCAACCAAATAAATAAATAAATAAAATATTAAAAAAACAAAACAAACAACAACAAAATAACCCAAATTATTTTGTATCTGGACTCTCTTCCAGAAGTAACAACGCAGTCCCAAGAAGGATCAGCTGGAAGGGGGAACTGTTGTAAGGATGACACACAGGCTTGCTCATGATTCATTCTGCTAGGACCCAATCCAAGCACACTCGGAGGTTTTCAGCAGGTATCAAGAATAATCTTGCCTATGGATGGTGTCTTACATCTTACACTTTACTTCGGCGTACAACATGCTTTACATAATCTAGCAAAACTAGAGAAAAATAAATGAATCCATATCAGGGACTTCCCTGGTGGCACAGTGGTTAAGAATCCACCTGCCAATGCAGGGGACACGGGTTCAAGCCCTGGTTCGGGAAGATCTCACATGCCGCAGAGCAACTAAGCCCATGCTCCAACTACTGAGCCTACACTCTAGAGCCTGTGAGCCATAACTACTGAGCCCACGTGCTACAACTACTGAAGCCCGTGTGCCTAGAGCCCATGCTCTGCAATGAGAGAAGCCAAGGCAATGAGAAGCCCGTGCACTAAAACGAAGAGTAGCCCCCGCTCGCTGCAACCAGAGAAAGCCCGCGCACAGTGACGAAGACCCAACACGGCCATAAATAAATAAATAAATAAATAAATTTCTTAAAAAAAAAAAAATGAATCCATATCAGACCCAAGGATTACAAATACAGAAATTCCCTAGTATTGCTGATGTGATATTTTTTTCTTTCAAAGAGCAATGATTTTTTTTTTTTCACTTGCTCTTGACTCCATACTGGGTTTGATATTTTTATCACATACAAGTGAGGAAATCTGGAGTTAATGTTCCAATAGGCACTCCTTCCATCAGCTTCTCACAGAGCCTTGCACCTGGCTTGGTGCGCATCAATGCTCCCATTACGACATGTCGTCATTTCAATAAATAGAACTCAAGTGTTACAAGATAACCCCAGGTTCTGGGGAGACATGAGATCTGACACATGTGAGTACCTCATTATACATCCAGGCCTTCTGCCAAGCAGAAGGAACAGAGGGATCACCTTCTAACATAAATGTTACAGGTCTCTCTTGCTCTAAGGATCAAGTCCAGTATATTTATTTCATTTACCACATGGGTCATTTTCCCTCCACTGTAAAGGAGAATCAGTGAATAAAAGCTATGTTAGTACAGCACGATGCTTGAGAATTTTAAACAAATCAGTGAGGCAAATCAGTTATGGTTTTCATACCAAGCATACCTCCGACAGGCTCCATATAAATATTCCTTTCAGCTTAGAACACCATACATAATACCACTTTGAAATACTGTACTCCATATGACCAAGAGACAAAATTCCACTGCCTTAGGAAATACAGGCTCACATGTTTACACTTTCATCTTCCATGCAGGCCCCATGGTCTAGGGGGATAACACAGGCCTGGGATTGGAGAAACCTGTGGGGTTACAGGACTTCCTCAGTTGCTAACAGGTTTCAGGTTTGGGAAAGTTATTTAAATTATATCCCAGTTGCTTTATCTCAGAAAGAGGGAACAAAGATGACTACCAATTTCTAACTGCAGCAGAAGCAGCTAAACTTTAAGCCATTCCAAATGACTCAACCTACAAACATCAAATTAATCTGTCACCTAAATCTCCCAGTCTTACAGGTGTGCCTTATAATTTGTCCCTCAAGTACCAACCAACCCACACACCTTCCACAAGAGTAGGTTTCCAGCTCTTACTGAGTGAAGTGTCTTGAGGCATTTCTCATCATGTGCAGTGTTCTACAACCAGTCCCTTGAAGCACTTCTATACATTCAAAAACCACATCCATACTAGGCAAAGGTTAAACCACAGAGTAGCTGAGCTAAGTCGCCTGCAGAAAACGGAAGCAGGAGTCATGCTCGTCTCTGTGCCAGGTGACCTAGAGTAAAAAAAAGGGCTTTGGAGGGCAGAGAATCTTCTGACACCTGTAGTCACTGTGCTCTGCACACCACAGTGATGAAACCTCAGCTGGGGATGTGTTTCATGATATACAGCATGAAAGAGCCAGGAACATAGGATCTAATGTTTCAATTGTCCTCATAAACCAAAAATTACACTGCATCTGTGAAAGCCAGAGACCACGACCACCCACAGTCGACCAGCAGAGACCAGACAAGATACAAGATTAAGTAAAATGTCATTAAGGTACACAAACAAAGGAGGAATAAAGGACATAGTGACTCCACAGGTTACAATATTATCAGAACAAAATGCCATTCTATAGTGGTTCAAAGGAAAGAATACACGGAGTCACTGTTACCATCACTGGACACACACACACATCTAACTTAGTTTACTGTCAAAGAACGCATACAAAGCTCCACTTTCCAGATCCTAAAATAGAACTAAAACAATTTCATAGAGGTAATTTATTAAACTAGCAGTGACCTTCAAATTAAAACATAGGAGACATAAGACTAAAGGCTTTTACATCACATCTTACCAGGCACATCTCACTTTCCTGCGCTAGACAAACACATACTCTTGGCGGGGGGGGGGGGGGGGTGGGGGGTGGGCGGTGTTAAACCATGCCCTCCCCAGACTGCAGAGGTTCACTTGGGTGGGACGCAGTGACTCTCTTCTTCAGAGGACAGGCTTTTTCAAGGCAGAGTGATAGTTAACCTGAGCTCACTTCTGCCACTGGTTATCTACATCATTTCTACTGCATCCATTTATCAATTCAACAAACATTTATTCAACGCCTACTCTGTGCCAGGTCCTGTGCTCTCAGCATCGCTTCTTCCTAGCAGACAGAGGTGTACCCAGGCCCGATTAATTTCTTGGCTGGATTAACTTTCCAAACTCCCTTCGTGTTTACCTTTCCAGCAATGCCAAATTCATTCAGTGCCTAAGGTCACCAGCATCCTAGTTTCGTGATGCTCCTTTAATTACATTTTGGTGGCAAGAGAGCCCATTCCCTTGGCTTCCAAGCTCATCTCTCTAGATAATCCAACCAGCTCATGTTCTGTCTTCCCTCTTCCCTGCCGGTTCTATCCGTTCCTCTAATATTAACTTACTCAGTACCTCGTTGATCTAATAATCCCATGATGAGGTGCCTTGATCTATAAGGGCTCATCCCTTTCCTTATTCAGGCAACTCTGATATCCTACCTTCCCTACATAATTCATCTGAAAATAATCTAATCTCTATCTGTATCAATCACCTCCTCATGAAAAAGTGTCAATAATAATAGCACTGACCACTTCGTAATACACTTCCAATTACACCATCTCAATTAAGCCTCACCAACACTGTGAAATAGCCAGTACTTCACTCATTTTACACATGAGGAAACCAAATAATGAAGAGAGAAGCAACCAAGTCCAATGAGACAGGAATTTGAGGCCTGGAATCTTAAAATGGCCTAAGGGAATTTAAAAGAGTAGGATTCAGCAAGGAGTTGTCAGGAAAGAGCCTGGAATGAAGCTGCAAAGGTTAAATTACAAAGTATACGAGGTATTTTTTAAGGAACACTTGCACATCACACATGTTAATCAGTAAAAAAGGAAAACATCCATTTGGCTCTTCAAGAGTTAGAATTTTAAAAGAAGCATGATCAAGAGGGGAAAAAAATTGACTACAAAGAATTATAAAGCTTAAAAAAAAAAGAGAGAGCAAGGATTCCAGGATTCTCAGACAAAGAAAGTGGAGTTCTGTCAACAAGGTGAGAGAAGAACCTATTTTTCTGCCCCAATGTCCCAAAAGATTAAGATCTGGTGGGTGACGTACCCACATGCTGACCACAGAGGTGGCCAAACTTTCAGTTACCTGAACTCACTCACGCTCATACCCACGAGCCTCGCTTGGCAGGACCGTTCAATTCCACCCAAAAGTTTTCTCCTTGTGAGGAGCACAGTAGAAAACACAATCGGTAAGAAAATTTTTTAAAAAGTAGAGCGGGATAATTTCCTGTGATCCACTCAACAAGATGGACCAATGTTCTGATTTTCTTGACTACAGCTTCCCAAAGGCCCTACTGCAATGGACAGCTACATCTGGTTGAAGAAAGTAGGGAACTGATAGTCAATCTCAGCCTAGTTTGTATTTGATAACAATCTGTGTATCAAAGTATTCATAGACAAAGGGATATTCTGTTGTTTTTCTATTTAGCTAAAAAATGCCAATGCTTTTACTATTTGACTACTGGAGATACTTCCCTTTAGGGTTTTGTTGTGTCAGGATTTTGTTTTGTTTTGTTTGTTTCTTCATTTGTTCATTTCATTCATTCATTTCATTCATTCATCAAGCTTTTCATTGAAGTAGAATGTACGATACAGGATTATCATACATGCAGTACAGGTTTTGTGATAAAGTTTAAAACTAGGCCTTTATAAAATACCATTCCTTCCTACCAGGTGACAGCTATATACCTTTGAATAAGTCACAATACTTCTTTGAAGAGGTTCCTCATTAGTAAACGAGGGATAATAGAATCTACCGATTCCATGTTAAAAGTGGTTTTCTGAAAGCCAAAACCAAATGATCAATCTGAAAGTATGTTGTAAGTATTACAGCATGGATATCTATGGATATCCTAGTGGAAACCTAGTAGAAAAAGTGTAGTCACCTTCAAGAAACTTCCTAGGAACGTGTGTGTGCATGGCATGTCACGTGCCTGTGCATGTTTTTATCGGCAGCCATAGTGGGAATGGCTTTGTGTCCTCCAAGCAGCATTATCATTACCCAGGTGCAACTATATCTCTGCAAGCATCCGAGTTCAAGGTAGAAACAGAACTTGGAGACAGTGTCTAGATACCTGACCCCAAACAGTATGATATTATGTTGCTGCCATACCAACATCTATTTCTAGCATTCCGACTCTAGACCTCTTTTTTCACTCTGCTCTTGTTCCAACAGCTTCAATGGTGGAGAAGATACCTGAAATGTCCCAAGCTGTGATTTTGTGATCAGGGAGTATCATCATCTCCACCCTGCCGGTGACCAAAAGCTGTCTGAGAGTCACTTAAAACAACTACCGCTAGGAAAGAACTTTCGAAAGGAAACCCTAGTGGCTTCCAAATTGGCAACTTGAAGGAACCAAAAGTTAGTGAAAAAGTCACATAACAACTAAGGGCAATTTTATCAGCCTCGTTCAATGAAGCAAAACTTGGACAAAAAAACCTCATTATTCAAACCAGATGCTGATTTTGTAACATTTACTTCAATGGTGAACTGTTTCAATTTTCTCTTATTTTGAATATGTAATATAAAGCAGGCAAATCACTACATTAATAAAGGCACACCTGAAGTTTATAAAGTCAGTTTGAAAAAGAACTGAATGTAGGAAACCCGTTTTCAAAAGTTTATTGCCAGGAGCATTTTTTTCTTTTTTAATCATGTGACAAAAGAAGTGCAATAATGGGTTTAAGACAAGATCAATTATGGGCAGCAATGAAATTACCCTTTAATGATGATTAGCCCCAAATCTTGATTACTGTCAGTTCCAATTATCTGGTCACAAGGCACACAAAGTGCTGTGTTCCTCCATCTCAAACAAGAATGAAGGATGGGCCTTCAAGGTGAGGAGTCACATAAGACAAGGAGGCAGAGGAGGCTGACCACACAGACCCCAAGTGCCTAAGAGAAAGCAAAATGTTTATAAGAATGTTTACTAAGCACCAAAGTTACTTTTTTAAAAAACCTGATAATCTCCCTCTTTAAAATGATGATTCTCTCTCTCTTGTCCAAAGAATGAGGAGGAAACAGATCTCAACTCCAGAAAAAAAGTGAGCATCTCTGGTGACAGATGCAGCTGGGTGGGTCCTGGGAGAATGTGCGAGCAGACCATGGGGAGCCCAGAAAGAAGACTGTTCCCTTGGGACATAATCCCAAAGGGAAAGGGGAACACTCCTTGGATTCGGGGCTATTCAGAGGTGGCAGAGCCCAGCTGTGCATTTTCCAGGGTCTCAGAGTTGGGCACAGTGAAATGCTACCCTACAAACAACGCAGCCTAACCACCAGGGGACATTTCCGCTGTTTTCTGGAGACAGAACCAGAGCATTTTAGAGATGGGAAAGATCAACACCTTCATTTTACAAACGAGGAGACTCAGGACCAAGGAGGTAGAATGAATGGGACTAACTAACGGTAAAGCCAGTTCTCCAAGCAGGCATCCTGACCCCTAACCCCCTGCCCCCGCTCAGATGACCGTGAGGCTCTGAAGAGCAGTTTCTAAGGATTGCCACTGTCCAGCAGTCACTGCAGCCCGTCACAGTTAGGGAAGGTCACACTCCTCTTCCGCCTTGGGTGTGCTCACGTGGCGATTCAACATCAGACAGGTGCAAAAGAAAATCGACATTCTCATTGGAGCTATAAATACTATTTATCAAAACCTAGCATGGTCCAGGAGCCATATTAGCACCAGTGTTCATTCTCCTTGCAATGCTCACAACCCAGGAGGTGTTTATAACCTCATGTTACTGAAAAATGAGGCTTAGAGAGGTGACGTAACTTGTTTATGCTCACACCACTAGGTAAGTGGCAATCCTGGCTTCAGACCAGTTTTTCTAGCCCCCTGGAAACACTGTGCTTCCTACTACACCACCAGCCCTCCAAGTTTTGCAAAAGAAAGCATTCCCCATCCAACTGATTATGACAGCGGCACAAGAAGCTTTGTCTAGTGAAAATATCTGAATTGTAATATAAGAAACAAATGGATCCTGAACAATGGTAAGAAAGCTTCTAAAATCTGGGTTAAACATGAGTCTTCTGGTGACTTAACTAAGGAGAGAAGTTTCCTGCAAAATTCCAAGTTTTTCCTTCCTAAAATCTTTGTTCCACCAATCCTGGATATTCTGTTTATTACTCTTATTTTCTCTTTCAAGCAAAAGCTTAAGACCCCACAAGCAGATGAGGACAACGGGAATTTTAAAAAGCAGATAAGATGGTCACCAAAGTAAGATTGACAGGGCCATGGAATAATGGAGAAATTCATTATTATTCTAACTCATAGCCTTCTTGTGGCCAGCCAGCCTCCACCCGTGCTTTCACCTTCTGCCAACCACCTGCCACCCTCACCTTCTGCAAACACAGGCACTTGGCCAGCCTGGAGATTTCTGTTCTCTGACTGAACAAACACCTCTCACCTTCCAGTCTGAACACAACCCTGAAACCACAACTCATGGTGGGTTTGGTGCTACTGACATCTTTGCAGTTTGTAGTCTTCTGCCTATAAGAAGGCTGACCTGTTTAAAGCTAGAACATTCCAAAGAGGTCTATTCTTTTTTTTTTTTTTATTGAAGTACAGTTGATTTACAATGTTGTGTTAGTTTCAGGTGTACAGCAAAGTGATTCAGTTATACATATGTATATATCTATTCTTTTTCAGATTTTTTTCCATTATAGGTTATTACAAGATACTGAATATAGTTCCCTGTGCTATATAGTAAGTCCTTGTTATTTACCCATTTTATATACAGTAGTGTGTATATGTTAATCCCAACCTCCTAATTTATCCTTTCCCCCCGCTTCCCCCTTTGGTAACAGTAAGCTTGTTTGCTATGCAAAGAGGTTTATCTCTAACCAAGAGAAGACCTGCAGGGTTTGAGCCTGCTTTCCTCAATACACAGGCCAGGCAGGTAAATGGGTGTGCTCTCAACAAAACACAACCAACCTCATTTTCCTAGTGACTTTTTGGAGTTTATTTACTGGCAGTTTCAGGTTCTGGAAACACAAAAACAATTGGTTCTGCCCTCCAGGAGCTCACAGTCTGGTGAGGGTGACAATACCCTTGAAAAGATGAACGGTGGTATCAGGTGATGAGCGTGAGAACACGCAGGTATACCAAATACTATAAAGAAACAGGACGACCGAACCAGGGAAGCGTCATCAAAGAAGGGACCACATGAATTGGGTTTATAAGACAAGTAGGAGTTTTCAAGGCCAAGAAATGGAGGTTCAGGACCATTGCAAGCAGGGACTGTACATTCAAAGGCTCATATTTACGAAGAGGCCTGCAGTCTGGGGAGTGAAGAGAAGCAGTGTTTATTCACGAGGGAGGTAGGGAACGGGTAAAGGAAGCATCTCAGACTATTACAAAGGGTCTCTATAGGCTTGTAAGAGTCAGCGAAGGTTTTAAAGCATGATTAGCTTTTTTTTTTTTTTTTAAAGAAAGTAATTCTGGCAGACATGGCCAAGTGTGGACAGGACTCTAAATCAGTGCTGTACAAAAAAAACAAAATGCGAGCCACAGAGCCAAGCCACATATGTAATTTTAAATTTTCTAGGAGCCACACTTAAGGTAAGAAAAAACAAGGGAAATTAATTTAATAATATATTTTAACCCCCTTAATCCAAACTGTTATCATTCACTATTATCTGTCAATATTTTGAAAATTATTAATGTGATAGTGAGATGGTTTACATTCTTCTTTTCTCATGCTAAGTCTTTAAATCTGGCACACTTACAGGTCATCTCAATTTGGAAGAGCCGCATTTCAAGCGCTCAAAAGCCAGATGTGGTGAGTGGTTACCATACTAGACAGCACAGCTCCAGATAAATCACATACAAGACCCACTTAGCAGGCTGTAGCCAAGAGTCCAAACAAGAGATGATAAATGTCTGGGGAGCTATTTCCAGCCCTTGGACATATGCTAAACTGCCATTGAAATGCAATTTTACAAACATGTAACTTATTTTTTGTTTTGGATAATAATTCACATGATTCACAAATAAAAATAATACAGCAAACAGTGCTACCCTCACCCTTTTTCTGTCCACCCCCCCACCCTCTCATTAAAGAGAACCATTTTATTAAGTTTCTTTTTTCTGTTTGCTTATCCTTTCAGTATTTCTTCATGCAGATATGAATGTAGACTCATACTGTGTCCCCTTTCTACACCAAAGGTAGCACACTACCTACTCTGTTCTACACCTTGCTTTTTTCATTTTAATAATATATCTTGGAGATCTTTCCATATCACTGCATGAAGAGTTTCCATGTTCTCTTTAAATGCTACACAATATTCAGTTGTATGGATGATTCACAGTTTATTTCACTGGTCTCCTACTAATGGATATTTGAATTGTTTCCAATCTTTTCTATTATAAACAATGGACTAATGAAAAACCTCGTACATACGTCACTTTATATGTATTCAGGGGTACCTGCAGGGAAAAAGTACCAGAGCCAGATTGCTGGGTCAAAGGGTAACTGCATTTGTAATCTTGACACAGCTAAATTGGCCTGCATAAGGGTTGTGCAATTTTGTACTCTCAGGAGAAGTACGGTGCACATCTGGTCAACAATGTACGATTATCACATTTCAGAATTTTTGCCAATCCAATGAAGTAAAAAGTGCTATTTAGTTTAAATTTGCATTTCTCTTACTATGTCTGAGTCTGAAGATCTTTTATTTGGTTTAGAGACAATCTATATTTCTTGTTCTGTGAATCATATGTTTGTGTCCTTTGCCTATTTTTCTACTGGTTTGCCAGTCATTTTCTTATTCATTTGTAGGAGCTCTTTATATAGAGAGATTAGCCCTTTGGCAACTGTAAATTTCTTCCCTCAACTATTATTTGTCTTTTGAATTTACTTATTGTGTTTTTTACCAGGTAAAATTTTTTAATCTGAATTTAGTCTAATTTATCAATCTTTTTCTTTTCTGGTTTCTGAATTTTGAGTCATAGTTTAAAAGGCTTAACTTTTAACTTCAAAGTTAAAAGGAATTTACACGTTTCTTCCAGTCCTTTCATTTTAAGCAGATATGAATATATATTCATATTTTGAAATCCTTGTTAAAAATATCATTTTTGACTTTTTCCAAATGAAGTAGACCAGACCATTTTATGAATGCCTTCCTGATTTCTCCCTCCTTTCTTTTCGTAATTCTTTTGAATATCACACTGATCATCATATAAATTGAACTGGTCAAGATGGAATTTATTTGAACAGTATGAGATATAGAAATAACTTCATCTTTCTCCAGATAGCTACCCATTTGGTCCAAGACCATACACTAAAAATTTCATCACTACCCCACTGGAACCATAATTTTAAAATACTTTTCTATTTTTATAGACAGCAACCTGGATTTTTATAAACTCATGGTTCTTATTCTCTAGTCTAGACATTACAGAGGTAAATACAAGTTATGATCTTCACTTATTTACAGGAACTGCCAAGTTTTGTAAAAACTGCATTCATACAGCAGTATCTTTACTCCCGCGTCATCCTCAATAGCTTTTCAGCAGACGCTTGACCTGAAGAGATATACAGACACAAACTGCCACTGAGAAATTTACAATTGCGAGGCTGCCAAATTGTTTTTTGCGAGTCATTTGTTTAAAAGGAAGCAGCACACCACAAGTAAAGTTTGGCAAAACTCTCATCAGTGACAAAATTCTGGTTTATCCAAGTTCATTTTAGGTAATCACCAGTGTGATATTCAAAAGATTTATGAAAAACAAAGAAAGGAGGAAGAAAAGAGAGGGCGGTTCAGAAGATATCTGGTCCACCTGAGTTGGAAAAGTGAAAACTGATTTTTTTTTTTTGAGTTTTCATAAAGATACATAAATGCTTCATGAATTTGTGTGTCATCCTTGCACAGGGCATGCTAACCTCCTCTGTATCATTCCATTTTAGTATGTGTGCTGCCGAAATGAGCGTGGAAAATATTCTTTAACAAGGATTTTAAATTCCCAATTAATTCTATTCAGAAGTTTCTAGTAAACCAGAACTTTTAAAGTAAAAATGAGAAAGGTATAGTATTCTATAGGTATTCTATGTCCTTTTGTTCCAATATTAATTCACATCTTCTATATTAGCATCTGTCAAGTTGTATTCAATAAATGCATACTGTATATTGTCATTTGAGGTTGTGAAATTAGTCATTATAGCTCAGTTTCTAAGAGAGATTTAGACACACACACAGAGTTTTGAGCAGCATACCCTTCAAAAATAGAAAGGAGATCAGTTCCTATAGAGGATGCTCATGTATTTGACACAAATTATAGCGTTTCACATAGGGGATAACAGTACCAGAAAAATAACAATGGCAACAGAATGCTCCGACATAAGTAATAGAGGAAATGCTGGGGAAGTGGGCCAGGAGAATCCTGAGAAGTCAAAACTCCCCAGACGAGAACAGAGCATAGCTTCCAAGATGTCTGTGATGTTTCTAAAAGAAAGAGTCGGGGTCTTCCAAGGTGGTGCAGTGGTTAAGAATCTGCCTGCCCAATGCAGGGGACACGGGTTCAAGCCCTGGTCCGGGAAGATCCCACATGCCATGGGGCAACTAAGCCCATGCGCCACGACTACTGAGCCTGCGCTCTAGACCCTACGAGCCACAACTACTGAGCCCACGCGCCACATCTACTGAAGCCCCCGTGCTCTAGAGCCCGTGCTCCGCAACAAGAGACGCCATGGCAATGAGAAGCCCGCGCACCGCAACGAAGAGAAGCCCCCGCTCGCTGCAACTAGAGAAAGCTCACGTGCAGCAACGAAGACCCAATGCAGCCAAAAATAATAAATAAATAAAAATAATTTAAAAAAAAAAAAAGAAAGAAAGAAAGAGTCGGGGTAGAAGCCACCAGTCCTGTGAACAGAGGCCGTGGCTGTGCTCCTCCCGGGATGGCCTCCCTGTCTCCCCATCTTCCCCCCCGCTCACCCCGCGTCCCCTGAGCCACTGCTTCTCCAGTCAACAACTCACAAACCTGATCTCCAGCCCTGAGACAACGCTCTTGAATTGCAACCTTTTTTCAACTTGCGAGCACCTCATGGAGGCAATTCACCCCCACATGCTACCTAAGTGCCCTCCCCTCCAGCTAAACCCTACCTTGCTCCCCTCTATGTCATCTTCCTCTTCACCTAGACGCCTTCACACCTTCCATCTTAGGCATCTTCTGACTCTCTTCACACCCCACAACAGCCACTCCCCCATCCTGCTTTCTTTGTGATGTCCCCCATCCTGCTCTCCCCTCTTATTTCCAATGCCCCTCATATTTCAGACCCTCCTCATGACCCTGTGCTTACTTCCTAATCTCCTAACTGGTTTCCTCACTCCCCCATTTACAATCAGTTCTTTCCTAAATGGTACTTTCTCCAAAACCTCCAATGTTCCCCATTTACTTACCTGACAGTCTGAAGTCATGTCACTGATCATTTCATTCATTTAATTAATATTTGCTGAGTACCCACTAGGTGCCAGGCACTATTCTAGGCATTTGGGACACAGCAATAAACAAGACAATAAATTCCTGCTTAATTTTGTCTTAGCCTGTTTTTTCCCTGCCCTTCACCTCACTAGTCCCCTAGGTAACTGTAAACACTATCTATAAATAAATCTATACCAGAAGTTATATTCTGGTATATTTATATATTCAGTGATGCCTAACAAGCCTCTACTAAGTGTTGGATCCAAGAGTGAGCAAGACAGATGTCTTATCCATTTGTCCCACCCTGGCCTTCCCTTACCTTCCTGCTCTGAATGCCTTCTCTTTTCCTCGCCCTCTAAACCCTGCCCATCCTGAAATACACAGTCCAAACCCTCCAAACTCCGTAAAGACTCTCCTGGGCACTCCGGCCCGTGGCAGGGGCCATCAGCTCCTTTCTGTCTTATGACATCGTTTACCTTGTGAAAGTGCTTCAAGTTTTTATGCTGCTTTGTTTTGTTTTATTCTCCATTAGTTTAATGAAACTTCCTAACTGGAGTAGAGGTCTTTCAGGACCGGATGCATCTTTCCTAGTAGAATTCCACAATCGCAGAACATAACAGCCAAGGAAACCCTCTGACTCCAGTTCATCAAACCCATCCTGCTTCTTGAGGAACCTTAGGCAGAGAGAGTTTAAGTCACAGTATCAAGTGCTAAAAAATAAAGTGAATAAATATGAACGGCAAATTAGCGGGCATACTGCTGTTTGTCCCACAGGGTGGAAGAAGATGTCTGAACTGCTACTTGCAAGCAGTTCTTTTCCCCTGCAATCCATGCATGTGTTCCCAAGTTGTCTGACAATTTTCCAACAGCCACTGCTGAGCTGAGGCCCAACTAACCCAGAAAAGCCACCCCAACTGATGGATTTGCCCAGTTCTACACTGTTGTCCTCTTTCCAGTTCCCCACTGCCTGCAGACTGCTTGAGACCTCAATGATGCTAAACAACTAAACTCTAAGGCATAATTTTCCAGATGCCAGACCGCTCGCCCCTCACTGTCCCTGTGAAATCCGGGGCTTCCCTTATCTTGCTGTATCAATGCTGTATTCTCTGCTCTGGCCAGGGAGCTGCCCCTACAGGAAGCCAGAAAGCACTCTGAAGGAGGTGGCTGGTACCAGCATGAGCACCCAGGCAGAGGTAACATGGAACTGCAATTAAAAGTATCTACAAGTTCAAAATAAGAATAACCCTGTGAGAAGTATTCTTTGGACCAGGCTGGTAGAGTCCAGAAGTCATCTATAAAGCCATGAGATGTAGCATGATGTGCAAATGCCAGGATTTTTATCATGAGCTCCATGTCTATTTCCCTGTATTCATGTTGATCTGCTCCCCACTCTTCACATGAAACCCAAGGGGGAGGATGTGTGATGTTTTCATCCCACTCCTTGTGCCTACTGAAATGGCAATGGGCGCTCAGTAATGTTTCCTGAATCTCCTCAAAGTCAAAAGACCAGTTATTCTTTGCTTGAGCTGAAAACAAGTCAAATTTAACAGAAGCACAGTCGTGCACATGTGGCCAATGTAGATAAGGGCGTCTCCTGTTTGTACATTTCTCTGTGGGGCCCAGAAGAACTGATAGTCTTAATTGGCCACAGATTATAAAGCCCACATTCATCAAAGTAGACTGGAGGTAATTGCCCTTCAGATGTTATTTTAGGCAGCTGTTCCATTATTCACAAGTAAATCTGTGCCCTCAATTTACAATAATCCTTCGATGTCGTGGTCTTTTGGTATAGCTGAATCCCAAGACCTTGGAAACTATCAGTAGCTCTCTCTCAAGCCACCTTTGAGGACTGTTTGGTGGCAATATTCACAAGGGAAGAAAAATCTTGGTTTTCAAGATCAAAGAATACTCCTTACATTTATGAAAACCTTTGAAATACAGAGACTTCCTACCTAACAGCAGCTAGCAAGTGGCCTTGTTTATGTCTATTTAAGTAAATGAATTATTAAAAGCAGAAAAAAACATTCTAAGCTCCAATTTTAAATCTTCTTTTATCTGATTTTAGTTTCTTTGGGGGAAAGAAACAAAGATTCATGCCTGAGCCAAAACCAAATGACATACGAGTTCTTCCATCAGAGATATAGCTGTCAGTCTCTTCTGATGTGCTCTCAACGTTGTGTTCCAGCTTCTCCTCCCATACCTCCCTGCAGACAGACCTCTTCCAAGCAGTCTGGACTCCCACCATGTCTGGAACATGCTCTGCAGCTCAGCTTCCGTGATTATCTGAATCTCGCTCCCCAGAACTGGGCCACGGTGACCTAGGTCAGCCTTACAGTAACTGCTGACCCAGCTCTTTCTAGTCTCTCCTGCCTGGAGCTGGGATTGGTTTAGGCAACGAGGGTGAGGCTGGGCCAGTGAGCAGGATTTAAGGGGCCCTCCCAGAACTGCAGAGGAGGAGGAGACACACGCTGGGGGGCCACTGGCCTGAGATGTCAGTGCAGCCTGTCTTCTGTTAGTCCACCAGACCTGAACAGATGGATCAATAATGCATCACTGCTTCTAAGGTCAGGTCCACCCTGGAGTACCACCCACCAATGCCACCCACTCAGTAACACAGCACCCATTCGTTTGTTCATTCATTCATTCTTTCATTCATTCATTCTCTATTTAAATGAGCCTCTGCATCAGTGTAGGCAGATACATCTCAATATGGCAAATCTAGTAAACTAGTTAGCTTGAACCCACTCAAGTATGAACGTCCACTAACTGGAACAATGGGATTCCTTCATATAAGGACACTTGAGCCATAATAAACACACCAAGTTATGATATTCTATCTAAAAATGCCTCTCTCCTTTCTCTACCAGAAGAAATCAGTTATATTTATACTTAAAAATACAGATGTCACTTCTCTAGAAGTCTTTTCCAACTCCCCCGGTCTTCCTAGAAGGCTTTCTAGCTGTATCTCAAACTACACCCTCCTTTACACTCTCCTCTAGCTACACTGCCCTTTTCTCAGTTCCTGCCTTTCATGTTAAGCTGCTTTCTGCCTCAGGGCCTTTGCACATGCAGTCTGCACCCCTGAAATGTTCCTGCCCACATTCCAACTCATGACCACCCCCAGCACCACAGCCCCTACTGCTCACCCCTTCATCGAAGAAGCCTCACCACCCCTCAGATCTTAGTTGAACCAAAAGGCCATCCCTGATCCTCACCATTATTCACCCTCTTAGCATCACCTGCCTTTCCTCCCCCATGGTTATCAGAGCTACACTGTTAAAACTGTGATATTATTTGATTAAAGTCTATTTCCCCACTAGACTGTCAGCTCTGTTAAAAGCAGGGACCATGACTACTTTTATTTATCATTATAACCACAGGGACTAGCACAGTGCCACACAGTAGGCACTCAGTAGCTGAATGAATGAATGACCTTCTATAGTATTTGTGTCACTAAATTCCAATTGCCCAATAGTGTATTGGCCCCAAAGCCTGGCCTCTGCTAAATACCTCAAAGCCAAACACTTTCCCACAAGTCATTTAAAAAGGGAAATGGGGGGCTTCCCTGGTGGCGCAGTGGTTGAGAATCTGCCTGCCAATGCAGGGGACACGGGTTCGAGCCCTGGTCTGGGAGGATCCCACATGCCGCGGAGCAACTGGGCCCGTGAGCCACGACTACTGAGCCTGCGCATCTGGAGCCTGTGCTCCGCAACAAGAGAGGCCGCGATAGTGAGAGGCCCGCACACCGCGATGGAGAGTAGCCCCCACTTGCCGCAACTAGAGAAAGCCCTCGCACAGAAACGAAGACCCAACACAGCCAAAAATAAATAAATAAATAAATAAATAAATAAATAAATAAATAAATAAATAAATCTCATTTTTAAAAAAAGGGAAACGGACATTTGTCCCTACCGCCTACACCTTGTATATCCACATCTAGTAACAATGAAGGATAAATATAAGGATCTTATGAGCCTGGAGTTGATGATCCTCATGTATTACTAAGGTCAGAAAGAAGTGGTCTTAGAATATATCCAAAAAGATCAAAATAAGAACTAAAAATAAAGGGGCAGGGTAGTATTACTGAGCATTTCTGATCAACCCTGACCTAACCAGAAAAGTCATAACCAAAGAACCCAATCTCCTGACTCCTTTTCAGTTGGTTTCAGTTGTTCTGACCATTGAGTAGGACCCAAGCCAAGTGGAGACAGCAGTGTGCCATGTGCAGCTTCTCGGTTAGTGCCCCTTAGTGGCTGAACTGTTCCCCCCGCCCCCAAATCCACATGTTGAAGCCCTGACCCTTAGGACCTCAGAACTTGACAGTATTTGGAGATGGGGCCTTTAAGATGTGAATAAATGAAAATGGGGCCCTTAAGGTGGGCTCCAATCCAACGTGACTGGTGTCCTCATCTCAGAAGAGATTAGGACGCAGACACACAGAGGGAAGATACAGGGAGAAGACGGCCACCTGTGGGCCTGGGAGAGAGGCCTCAGAGGAAGCCAACACTGCTGGCACCTTGAGCCTGGACTTCTGGCCTCCAAGCTGTGGGAAAATAAATGTCTGTTGTTTAAGCATCCCAGTCTGTGGTGCTTTGTGATGGCAGCCCTAGCAAACTAATGCAGTGCCCAAGCAGCTCTTGCGGAAAAGGGAAAGAGTATCTGCCAAGTACCCACTGCCGGGCCCTGCTCCTTACAATCCTAGGTGTCATCTTTTCCCCAGGGCCGTCCTTTCTTCTTTATCTGACAAATCAGGACACTGAGGCACAGAGCCAGAGAGGGGGCTGAGCCAGAATTTGACTCCAGGGCTGCTTCCAAATTCCATGTCCTCTTTTGTACTATACCTTCAGATCTTAAAGACCAAACTGGAGTATAAAATGTGAAAGCAGATTCTAACTTGCTTTATTTTGCCCTTAGAAAATGGGCAAGATCACCATTTGAGCTTAGTTGAAGAACCAGATTCATTTGTATGCCTCACCCAAATAAAGTGATTGAAATACTGTGAAACAGATATGAATAGAAACAAATTTTGCTTTTTAATGAGCATTCTGACCAGATCAATACTACAAAATGCTAAACTGCAAAATGTCATTACAATTTCAATGCAACTGCCCAGGTGATTGGTTCAAAGAGGCACTTATGGTAGCTTAGACTGTATTTTCTCTTCATAAGAGCAGGAGTCTATTATGTAAAATAAAGTCATGAAAATTTTAATTGCACCGCATAAAGGACAGAACCTGGTCTAGCCCACAAACCATGGCAAACATGAGAAACAAAACGCAGATGAATGCTTAATCAGCTGTCTGTCACTTTCTGAATAGTGTCTGAATAGTGACTAATATTCTAATTATTAGTCACCACACTGAGAAGGTGCAATTATGGAACAGGGAAGATTGCTTTAATTATTTTTGTTGTTAGCCCACAATCTGTGAGGCCTTTGCAGAAATATGATTTTAGTCCCCATAAGCTATAGAGGAAAAAATGATTAACAGTTAAAATTCACTTCCCTCCCAACCGAAGCATTAAAAAAAAAAAGGTTTGAAGTTGTATTGACAGACATGACTAACAACTGTAATCACAGAAATAAATTTAGTAAAATGATAATTTATCTGTCACAATTTACCAAGGGAGAAAAAGTGCAGCACAAGCAGCTAAATTGTGAAGTGAAATGAAAGCAAAGATAGAACCCAGTTTTTAATGAAATGCAGAACATTATTAATTGGTTTCCTAGCAACAGCCAGGCTAAAATTACTTAACATGTCTGCTCAATCATATGCAAATATGAGTGTTATCGCTTAAATGTTGATTTTAGTTGGTCTTTTCAGATGCAAATCCAATGTGTAAAATGAATGTAAATGTTGACAATGCTGATACAAAAAAAATCCCCTGATTAACATCCTTCTGGTGTTCAAAGCACCAGAGTTGAGGATCTTCCCTTTGGAAGGATTGCAAGCTGCCTGGGCTGTCATCTTCCTTAACGTGTCCTCCCTGTCTCCCCTCACCCCAATGCAAGCATTAGAGATAACTAACCAAACAGTATTGCTGGGCCTTGCTGAATTGCACTACAATTATTTCTCATTAAATGATGGATGGATGATGCTTTCAGCTTAGAGTTCAATCAGATGATGCAAGGGGCTTGCCAACCCAAGACCAAGGTTGATCTCAAGTTTGATTTTGCAGACAGAACCAAACCTTTCGATGACTCCATCAGAGCCCACGCAGACAAATTCCCTTCAAAACTGCCGAATAAGCCACTCTTCTTCTACTCTGCCCGGCCTCATCTGGCAGCTCCAGAGCAGCTGGAGAACAACCATGTTCCACAGGCAAAAGAGGCACCAAGAAGGGCTGGAAAGCATGTAGCCCCCTCACAATCACTATCGGCCTCCAAAACCACCCTAATAACACCCACTCCAAGGAAAAGCAATGTGCTTGCTAGGCTTTCACTTACTCATGCAACAAACATTTATTGCATAATTACCACTTGTCAGGAAATGATCTAGGTGCCGGAGAGACAGCAGTGAATAAGAAAAAAAATCCCTATCTTCAACTATCTTAGTGCAGGAGAGAGACAAATAAATCAAGAAACACATACACAATAAAATTTCAGGTAGTGATAAAAAAAAAAATAGGAAGAGAAAAAGTAGCCTAAGGAGGAGAGGAGGATGGGTAGGGTTGGGTGGACCACAGCAGATGAGGTCTCTCACAGGGTGTCTTTTGCGCAGATATAAAAAAAGAAACAAAGAAGCCAAGCACAGGTGGTGGGGGCATTAAGTATGATGAGGAACAGGATGGGAGGGGGCGTTGATATGAGCAGTGCTGCTTTGAGCCAAGTTCCCCCACCACCTGCCAACAAGACTGCACCCCTAAGCCCCTGCCTCATGGCATTTCAGGGACACTACTGTCTCTAGGGCCACCTAGGACTATACTTCAGGAGTAAAAGATGGAGCCTAAGTCTGACATATGTGGAGGAAAAAGGGGAGAGTCAGTCCCACTGAACCCTAAAAGTTCTTTCCTTTCTGGATCAAGGCTCAGTCCCCTCCTGACCTCCGAGAGTCTTCTGAGCCAACTGGAAAGTACATTCTTGGACCGATCTCCCCTAGAGGAGGTGGGGTGAGCATTTCTGGCCAAAGCCCCCTGCCTGAAGCCTCTAAGGGATGGGGATTAGACAAACAGTTTGTTCCAGACACCCAGGCAAGGCTCTGGGATATTTCAGGCGGTGGTCAGCAGCTCGGGACATATATTCCAAGAAGTTCTGAAGCTTGCTTATGAAGAGAAGTGACAAAGATTCTACGGACAGCTCCATACCAGGCCAAGGACCCCCAGACTAACCTTATGAGTGCTGGACCAAGGGAAAATGGATAGATTCTTCTTCCAAATGTCACACTCTAGCCTTGTAAGCCATGCCTTAAGCCTCTGAAGGCTTCAGAAGTTACTATTAAACACAAATGCCCTTAAGAGAGACACGTGAAACCTTAGGTGTAGCCCACCTGGGGCTGCGGTGGGGCTGGGGTTTAGCTTGGGGCATACAGATGCCGGTGATGGGACCTAATCTATCTGGTTGGCCTAGAATGAATGGTGACAATGGCACGGTCTGCAGAGCAGCTGTCATACCTGTCTGGGTGATACAAACATTTCACTAGGCTTGACTTAATTCATGCTAGCCCACTCAATTAAATAGAGGATAACCCTCTATTTGCAGCATCTCATCACAGTTCAAGGAGGCTATATTGCATTTTGAGTTAAAAATCAAACAAGTTGTACATGTGACCATAGTCTTGGTCCTGGAGATGTTTCGTTTAGGCCAGTGGTTCTCAAAGCAGCATCAGCAGTACCTGATGAGCTTATTAGAAATGCATCCTCACAAGCCCAGTCCCCACATTTACTGAATTAGAAATCTGGCAGTGGGCCCAGAAATCTGTGTTTTAACAAGCCCTCCAGGTGATTCTATGCATGCTAAATTTGAGGGCCTTCCGAGGCCAATTCAGCAAGATGGTGTACCTCTGAGTTTATACTTAGCACTAACTTGCTGCAAATTATTTCAATCAACTGGAAACCAAGGATAGTTGCTCTGTACGTTCGGCACAATGGCACGCATTCAAAACAAACACACTAATCGTGTGAATTCCTGACACAGTAACTTTTTCCAAAGAATGCACCACTCAGAACACAAGATGCTGATGTACTGATTTCTTCAGATAACCAATTGTTCCGACGAGGAGAGAAATGGAAAGAAGCAAAGTTAGTTATTCTTTCGGAAACCTGAGTTTGGTGTTGCCTTCTGAGAGAACTTTGAGAACCAGTGAGTTCTCTGATCTAAGGCTACCCCCTCCTGCTGGACCCGTTCCAGCACTGTCAAGGCTCCCTCCTGAACAACAGGAGCTCCCCAGGGTGGATACAGGGTCCTAGGAGGACTCACTGCAAATACCCTAAAACCCTTGCCAAATGGATGACTCCCTCTAATTTTTATATTTTAGAGAGAACATTCAATCCTCAGTGTTCCTGACAATAAAATGGATGTTATACGGGCATACATTTATTAAAAACTTTGAAGATGAGAAAAGAATCTAGAAGATGCCCTAATCACTGTAAGGTAAATATACATGAGGAAACCTGCAATCAGAAGGGTGCATCTCAGACTGAATTGTGCATCAGAATCACCTGTGATGCCTGATGAAAATGCAGACTTCTGGGCCACATTACCAAACATTCTGAGTCACGTGACTTGGGGGCCAGGCATTTTTGCCTTTTATATAAGCATGCCCAGGTGATTTTGATGCAGGGATCTGTATTTAAACTACCAACATGATCACTTCTCCAATTTTCAAGGGATATTAACAAGGGGTTTTTTTACATAGGAAAATAAAACAATCCTATAAGCAAAAGAACTACAAGTTCCTTTTTCTCTACATGTGTGCTAAAGTTGGAGAACTTTAGTTGAGAGAAAGTTAAGAGAAAGTCTGTACGTATCTTACATTAAAGTAACTTTTTAGTAAATAATTTTTTCCTGATTACCAAAGTTATACATGTTCATTGTAGAAAAAAAATAGCAAAAGGGAGAAAGTAAAAATACCCATAATCTCACAATCTGAGATAACTTGGTACATTATATTCTTCAGACGACTTGCAGGCTCTTTACACACACACGCACACACACACACACGCACACACACTTAAAAAAAAATAGTGGGATCCAAGGATATGTAGTTGTTGTAGTATATGTTTTTTACATCTAACAATATTGTCAGTATCTTTTTACCAGTCCTTGTTTCTTTTAGATATAAAAGACATACTGTCTAAACATCAACTCTCAGTTGCTAAGATCTTATTTTTAAAAATCAAGGAATTAATCTTCTATTCATGTGACCAGTACATAAATACAAATATTTGTGCCATCTGTACAAGTATGCTAAAAATCTCATTATTGCTTTTATTAAGTGATTTAGCATTGATAGTTTATTAGCAATTTTTATTAGTTCATTAGTTCATTTTAATGAATGTGTGCCCAATACTTGAAGGCCTCTAGACATATATACAATATATTAATACAACAAGTATTCACTTTAATGAAACTTATTAGACCAAGGTTTTTCTCATTAAATTCAAAAGGAGCCAAAAGCCTCTAATGGAACAAAATTGAGACAAAAAACTTTTTAAACATGCCCGTAGAGTCTATAAACTTTAATTCTATTCAACCAGGAAGCGGTCAAAACGTAAATGCATTTCACAGAAGACACTCATCATAACTTGAAAGGTCAATTCTTTCATGTTTTATAAACGGGGCAGAAAGAATGTGAGTTTATGCGACGAGGCCACATTCACACTCCCCTGCTCCCTGGTATCAAAGAGCTTGCAAGGGCTTCAACACTTAGCAGTCATGGGAACTTAAGTAAGCCACTTCAGGCTTCTACGCTTCAGTTTCCCCACGTGGAAAATGAGGACGCTAATAAAGAATATCTGTGTTACTGATTTCCCAAGGGTTTTCTGAGGGCCAGGTGAGATGATACACGTGAAGTTCTAAAGTACTACCCCAATGTAATCCTGAGCCTAGCTGGTATCTAGCTCTCTGAAATGGGGCTGACTCACCATTTCTTAGTCTACTGCCCTCCCACCATAACCCAAAATCTCTTGAACACAACAGATTGGACAGAATACAAACTGTCTGCTTGTTAGGCCAAAGAATGAGGAATAATTCAACCTTTCAATATTTGGCCCGAGAACTGCTTTACAACTGAATCAGACCCAAGGATCCCTTACTGTGATCATGAAAAGTCAAAGTGATGTATTCTGGGAAGTTCTTCATGAATAACAGTTCTCTGGGAGCGACAGACATGGTCCCACAGCAGGCTTATCATCACCACTACCTGGGGAGCTTTTAAGAAACAAAGATTCCCAGACCCCACATCAGAGATTTTGGTAAGCTTTTAAGGTAACCACATAGGAAATTTTCAGATGCCCTGACCTATCACAGTAGTTTCTAAGCTGAATTATTCTTGACATTAAAAATTGTTCATTAGATTCCATAAGACTCGGAACCCTAAGAACAATATGACTGAAGGGCATGTTAGTGATCTGTATATTCACAAAGACAGAAGGTCCTCAAAACTGCTCTCCAGTCACTTCAACAAAAACATCTATATAAATGACTACCTGCATATGCACAATGAACTTTCCCCTTAGTACCCAAGAGTAGGGAAATAACAAAAGATTGCCACTTCCCTTCCAAAACATTTTTTATTTCACCACAACCTTCTCTGCTTACATAAATAATACCACAATATGCACTAGATGATTATAAATGGTTTAAAATATCCTCAAAATCATAATTATCATCTTTTTCCTTCTCTTTTTCCTATAAACAACAAGCAAAAAGGACAGACATTTGGCCCCTACAACCTGTTCTTTGCACATATTGACAAAGCTCTGGACACAACATTCTTTTATTCATTCAACAAATGACCAAAATAAGCATTTCTCAGCACCAACCACAAATCCGCAGAGCATATCCTACAATTTGCATAAGGGTTCTGTTACCATTCTTTCAGAGAGTCAAATGTTGCCTGATTTTTCTAAACTCTGGGTTGGAAAACTGGGCTGTCACTTTGCCATGGGCATTCTGTCTCCGAAGTTCCCTCTACTGTGGGGAAAAGCAAGAGCACAGTTTTCAAAACACAATACTGTTAGATATGATTCTTGAAATCCGATGGAATAAAAAAATGTCAACATACAAACCTTCAAATTTATTGTACTAAGCAATCTCACCTGGAACGTATGGGTCAGAGACTGACTACATAAAATACTGATTAAAAAAAAAACTCTTTGATCCTACTGCCCCCATGATCAGATGTTGCTTGGCTAAAACATTTCTTAGTTGGAATCCCAGCGAGAATATCATTATATGTAATTTTCCTACTATAACTGATGAGATGGAATGTAATAAGTGCTCATTTGGAAAAAGATGTGAGTTATTGGTCACTTGGTTACCATTAGAGAATACTAATTAGGGTAAACAGTATGTGGCAGCCTTGGCCTGAAAGACAGATAGCAGTGAATTCATTAGGGAGAAGGAGCAGCAAGGCTCAGTTAATTTATAATATTGACCACAACATGAAATCAAGTTGTGTTCCAAAACCAGAACTCATTAAGAGTGCGGGACGGCGGGTGGTTAAAGGGAGCAAAGACTGTTTTGCCTACAAGCTTGAAGACTTCTGGGAACAAATTATCAGGATACTCATAGCTTAGGGGAAACCAGGACTGCCCATAAAGATTTCAAAGGAGTGAATTTCAAGGACGAGGCAGGATTCTTAAGGGTGGTAAGAGAGGATTAGGTAGAAGTTATAAAGCGAAATTACTGCAAAGGCAATTCAAGCCACACATAAGGAAGCAATTTCCAGCCATAATTTTAATTAGGAACCCAGAATGATCTGCGTAACGACGGCCCTTCATCATTACCATTATTCAGAATTACCCTGCATCCACATGCATAAACATAGAGTGAAAATGAAACATAGATGTGGAAGAAAGGTCAACCATAATCAAATTTTTCTTATCCTCCAACTGCAGGTGAAATTCTCCAAATAAAATACCTGAATACAATTAGCTCTCAATTTATAATCAATTTACGATTGATCAACCCAGAGAGCCACCACTCTATCTCACTCTCACCCGCAACCCGTCTCTGACCCTTCACACTACTCCCAAATATGGAACTGCTTGCTGCAAAAGAATCTTTATGGATATACATGGAACTCTTGAGAGAATCTGTGAGCAGAGGAAGGGAAGAAGCCATACAAAGCAGACACTTCTAACCACAGAGGCAAACTCCAAGCAAGCAAGGCTGGGTCTCTCCTGTCCAAAAAAGGTCATCCTCCAAGCTTCTCAAATGGTTTACTCATCTTTATTTTACCATCTTATTCATCAGAATAGAAGATTCATTTGGCTTAACCAACACTCTTTTAAAAATGCAAATAATTTTGTAAGCAGACCAGACCCTATTGGTTAATCACGCCATGAATCAGATTTGCTTTCCAACCACCAGCTATAATCGGCTGTCTTGAGGATATGAGAGTTTTGATTGAGAATGGTTAAAAGGGTAAGAAAGGTAAAATTAAGTTTAGAAAATGAAGTGCTATAGGGATAGAAGGGAAGGGGTACCACAACGGGGAAATCAAATTAAAGACTCATAATGCCTGCTGCCTAGATAAAGGGATACAGATAGAGATGATGACAGACAATATGCAAATTGTATTTACTATTAAAAATCTGCCAGGAGCACCCAGGAAAGGAAATAGAATTTTTTTTTCCTCTTTTTGTTACCTAGCAGCAACTTGCTCTCAGGACCCAGAATTCAACCTAGTATGAACAGTACTGGAGTATGGCTTCAGCTTAAGATAAATGGCCTTTTGTGCACTACCCTTGACACCTATCTGCTGTAACAACTCCATACTGTGGCCTCCTAGGACCCCACCTTCCCATTCAACCTCACTCACAATGTTCCAGCCACACCAGACTTCCTTCTGTTCATCGAACAGGCTGACTTGTTCCAACCTCAGGGCCTTTGCACTTGCTGCTCCCTCTATCAAGAAAAGTCTTCTTCCAGAGACGAGACATCACTCTGGTCTCAGAATAAATTTTGCCTCTTCAGATGGGCCTTCCCTGACCCTAACCAATATTGTCCCACCTCCCACCCACAAAACTCAAATGTAACTGTCCATTTTTATTGGTACCACTGCCTATTTTATTTCCTTCCTAGCAGCTTGGGCCCATCAAAAATGTTGTTCATTTATTGGTTTACTTGTGGATCACCTGTCTTCCTCACTAAAAGCCAAGTTTTCAGGAAAGCAGGAGTGTAATCTCTTGCTCACTCACTGTCCTCTAATCTGTACACTGTGCACTGGCATGCAGTGAGCACTCCAGGAATACTGGTTGTCCCAAAAAGAACTTTTAACAAACTTATGAGACATGACCTCTTTTCTTTAGAGATTTCACCATTATAAAAAGCATCGAGGGCATATGCAATGACAATCTCTAACTAAACATTTATGGTTTTAACATCCAGAGTTGGGTCTCTACTGTGGTTTTAAATTTACCAGTATTTGTCTTTTACTAAAGAAACAGAACATGACCCTGGTTCCTGAGGAGCACCAATCAGACCCCAGTCTACAAGTGATTTTTTTATATACCCACATGAGGTCATTTTAGTTAGTTTCAAAACAGGATCCTATAGTGACAATACAAGCTTCAGGGTAGGGGACTTCCCAGGGATATGAGAACAGAGGATTGAAAAGTGTGTGTGTGTGTGTGTGTGTGTGTGTGTGTGTGTGTATGTTTATAACTCCTGCAGTATATTGTCCAATCCTTTTTTATGCTATCATTTATCATAGTCTATTTTGTATTATAGTTATATATCTGTATGATCTCTTCTGGACTCTAAGCACCTTGAGGGATGGGATTCATATCTGATTCCTCCTACCTCTCAAATGCTGAGCATTGTGCTTTGTATACTATAGGTGCTCAGTAAACACCAAACAGATGCATGGATGATATTCCATTATTACTCAAAATGAAGCAAACTATGCGATACCTTGTCTGCAAAGTAGCCATTTTCCTAAGTGATAACTGAATAAGTGGGGGAACTGATATTCTCCTTATACAGTAACATCGTCAATTACTATTGAAAGACACAGACTCTTGGAAACACAAACCTGCACTACACTGCATACACACAGAGACACGGGTTTGAGTGAACATTAAACATGGGAAGTTCTAGTCCCAATGTTTCTGTTCCCGCAAACTAAAAACCCCTTTCTCCTCAACAGGCTCTATGCCTAACAACAGAATCGTGTTGCTACTACAAGCGTGAACTGAAAGGCAGACATGAGACAGAGCTTTCACCATGTGGCACAAAATATATGGTTTAAGATGTAGGGGTTGCTGCGTGTTACAAGTTTTACAATTGTCCTTATGTCAGCTAATTGCTTATAAGAGCAAACAGCATCCTGCCACGTGCTCAGGACCACATGTTCTGTGGCTGTTTCAATAAGAACTGGCTTGGATTTATAGCAAAATAACTTGAAACTCTGAGCCAAAATCTTATCTGATAAACGCCCCCCCACACATGGACATCTGGGGACGACATTTTGAGGCACTGCTCTGAGAGAACACGGAGATGTTTTCAAGGGCAAAAGAGAGCTTCAAAAGAAGCAATTACTTTTCAAGTCCGATCAATAGCATAGAGCATGAACTGTAAAATGCCTCTTAAAAAACTCATTTCAGGCTGAGGTGAAGTGACATTTACAGCAACACTAAGAAAAAAACACTCATAAACAAGCTGGTGGTATTCTGGCTAAGTAGGTGGTACCAACATAAAATTCTCTGTTTGTAGCTACGTATCTAGGTAGAAGGAGGTTATCAACAGATTCATCTCTAGTCCTCTTCCTGTATTAACGTCTTGTGCTATTGTACTGGCTCTCTTATTTTAAGCAGCTTTATGTAATGAAGTTTCTGCAAGCTGCTGAGATTGGCAGCTGGACAAATACTCTTTTCCATGTTCTGTTTTACCTCAGGCAAAAAAAAATTCATTCTTCTGAAATGTATGGAGAGCACTGCCAATCTACAATGCTGCTATGGAAGCTACAAACACAACAACAATCATAATCGTAGCAGGTATGAATCATTAAAAGTTCACTATGTGCCAGGTCCTGTGCTGAACAGTTTGCATTTATGATCTCACGTAACCCTTACAACTCCATGAAGAAGACAGACTCTTCTTAGTTACAGATGAAGGAACTGGATCACGGAGAGTATAAGGTGCTTGTCTGAGGCAGTCCAGCTAAAAATAAATGGTAGAACTGGTCAAATCCAGTCTTCCTAACTCTAAACCCTTATCTAAGGTTTATCTAAGCCCTTATCCACCACACTGAACTTTTTCTTGCTCTTGTGATCTCTTGAATGGAAAGTCAGCCCTCCTTGAGAAGGGGGAAGAAAAAGGAAATCACCTGGACACATACAAGAATATGGCCTATGCTCCTCCAGCAAGGATGAGTCTGGAAACCGTCATGTGTTTAGAATCGACATAGAAACAACACTTCAGTTGAGGTGGGTCTAGGCTGGGATGCCTTAAGCAGGGAGTTGAATGTGTACTATGATTAGACAGTTCAAATCCACTGATGTTTAGCGAGTAACTGCCGTACACCGGCCACTTCAATCTCCAGAATTTCAGAGGTCATAGAGTCCTTGCCTTCACTGATTTGCAGTCTAGTTGGGGAGAGAGACCAATAGGGGTAGCAATTAAAATACTGCATAATAGGGGCTTCCCTGGTGGCGTGGTGGTTAAGAATCCGCCTGCCAGTGCAGGGGACACGGGTTCGAGCCCTGGTCTGGGAAGATCCCACATGCCGCGGAGCAACAAAGCCCATGCACCACAACTACTGAGCCTGCGCTCTAGAGCCCTCGAGCCACAACTACTGAAGCCCACATGCCACAACTACTGAAGCCCGCGTGCCTAGAGCCCGTGCTCCGCAACAAGAGAAGCCACGGCAATGAGAAGCCTGTGCACTGCAGCAAAGAGTAGCCCGCGCTCGCCGCAACTGGAAAAAGCCCGCATGCAGCAATGAAGACCCAACGCAGCCAAAAATAAATAAATTAAATAAATAAATTAAAAATAAAAATAAACGGACTTCCCTGGTGGCACAGTGGTTAAGAATCCGCCTGCCAATGCAGGGGACACGGGTTCAAGCCCTGGTCCAGGAAGATCCCACGTGCCACGGAGCAACTAAGCTCATGTGCCACAACTACTGAGCCTGTGCTCTAGAGTCTGCGAGCCACAACTACTGAGCCCACATGCCACAACTACTGAAGCCCGCGCCCCTAGAGCCCGTGCTCCGCAACAAGAGAAGCCACTGCAATGAGAAGCCCGCGCACCACAACAAAGAGTTGCCCCCGCTCACCACAACTAGAGGAAGCCCGTGCGCAGCAACAAAGACCCAACGCAGCCAAAAATAAATGAAATAAAATAATTTTTTAAAAAAAGAGGGACTCCATTTAAAAAAAATTAAAAATAAAAATAAAAATAAAATACTGCATGGTAAGACCCAATACTGACATAAGTACCACTTGCTCAGGCACGGGGCTATGTTGGGTGAGGAGGACAGAGAGACTGCCAGGAGGGCTTCCCAAGGGCACTGGATCTTGAGATGAGCCATGAGGGAGCCGGCAGAGTGAGGGGAGCAGGCAAGCTGAGGGTAGGAGGGCAGGACAGGCCGTCCACACCAGACTTCTGCAAGAGATGAGGCTGGAGGCCAGAAAATAACAATGACTAATGCTGCATGCTTACTCTGTGCCAGGCCCTGTGCAAAAGCAGCCTGCTGCCCAACAACCCACTGAGCTAGGCACCCTGATGCCATCTTAGGGCTGAGGCTGAGGCAGAGAGGAAGGCAGTGACTGGCATGAAGTTGCTCAGCAACGTGGTGGGGCTGTTCAGGTCATCCCATCCCAAAGCCCATAGCAACCTCTGTGCTGCTTGGCCTCAGGGGCTCAGCAAGCTCCTGAGGGCAAGAAGGGGTTTACACAAGGAAGTGGCATGATAGAAAACCACCTCCCAGCTATAGGAAAAGTAAAGGGGAAGGGGTGGACTCGGGGCATGAGGCTGATCGACTGTTAAGATGCAGCATTTTCTCTGCAGCCACACTCTTCCACCGCACTAACGGCTCCTCTGTTCTGCTCCAAGTCACCCTTCACAAGGCTGTGGCATTCCAAAACATGAGGGTGAAATCTACTTGGGACAGGTGATCCGCAGCAAACCAGAAATACCTTTCCCCACCACTCCTCCCGGCTCATCAATAGCATTTATCACCAGTATCAGAAGTGCTTCCTTGCAAGTCCTTTTCGCCCTGTGAATGGTGAGCTCTCGGATGAATTACACTTACAGCAATTCATCTTTGCATATGCCCAGGATGTGGATTGGATGGCAATGCTTTCTGAATGGTGCCTCTGCCTCTGCACCAATGATCTTTCTGAGCAGTCATCACGAGTGGTGTATGCAGTGGAGACAGGACCTCAGATGGCCAGCTTTGATCCTTTTAGACCATCTGGCCTATGGAGTGACTTGGTGATAAGCAAGAGAATATTATGTCATTACCTTGGGAATGAAGAGCAACTGAGGACTTGCAGGGATACTGTTACTCATGTTAACTAATGTTTATCGGTACTTAGAACACACTGGGCATCCTTCCAAGAACGTTACAGGTACGAATTTATTTAATTGTCACGACAACCCTATAGGGTAGATGTACTTATTACCCATGTTCCTGATGGGGAGACTGAAGCACAGGCAGGTTATACACCTTACCCAAGGTCACACAGTAGGTAACTGGTAGAGCCAGAATTCAAGTCCAGGTTACCTCACTCAGAGCCCACAGCCTTCATTACCCTCCTCGCCTCTTAGGAGAAAAACTAAAGAGGCAAGATCCACATTCCAGGACCACAGCTACTATGTGCTACAAAGCAAGTTGATGTAACCTCTCTGCAGGGCTCAGGTGTTTATTACAAGAGGGAGTAAAAAGTAGATAAAACAGTATATGTTTTCAAAATCCTGATGCTGGTAGAAGTCACAACAGAAATAGGAACCAGAAGCTACTCTCATTTCTGAGAACAGACCCAACCAAGTAAGAGAGACACAGAAACAAGTTAATAATGGCCTAAATATAAAGGCATAGCTTCAAATCCAACCTACTATTAATTAATTTATGTATTGCCACTAGGGAGGAGGCAGCTAGTATTAAGTTAGATTAAATTATGGAGAAGCTTCAGCATTGCTGTGACTATTTCAACAGTAATTATTAAGTTGCTGTGCCCTCCCTCCCTAATAAAACCCTTTATTCTCATTCTCAGAATGCTTTGCTATTCACCTGTCGCTAGCTCCTTTTGACAGGCATGACAAGCTTTTCAGATTAGACTAAAGACATTTTTCAAAGAGAACAAGGAAATCTGATTTGTATATCCTAACAGGCCTCTGATCCAAACTTGTGTTCTGAAGAATATTTGCCTCCAGTTTTCTCTGGGTCTCACTGCTGAGCTGAGTACGCACTGGCCGAGACCGACAGGCCCTGAAGAAACTGTGGACATTGGGAAGAGGGAAAGGGGCACTGAATTAGGAGTCCAGAGACCTGGGCTCACTCCCAGACTTACCACTTAGGAGATGTGTGAATATACCTTCAGTTTCCCTATCTATAAAATAGAGGCCCCCAGCTAACTACCCCCCGGGCTTGGCAGGAGGCTCAAATGAGATAATATATACAAAAGCTGTCTGGAAACTGCAAACCACACAAATGTGAATTGATTAGATAACTAGTTAACTGATTAGTTAATTAACTAATTAGTTGGCTAATTAGTTAATTGATTGATTCATGAATTAGCTGATTAATTGGGTCATGGTAGACCTACAGTGGAAGGGCTGAGTTACTACCCTGCGGCCCACTCTGATGACCTCTTGCCCCACTACTCCTGCTTCAGATCAGAGACAAACTTCCCCACTGCCTCTAGTGAGCCCTATCCTGGTTCGGATCCTGCCACAAAACACTGCTTTCGTGTGTTCCCATCAGTGCCTGAGGACCTGAGGGGTCATCAGCCTGCCCCTGAAATGGCCAAACCTTTCAAGGAAAAGACCAAAGGAAACTTTTAGCAAGGGTCCATTCACTCCCTCCCCTCTGCACCAGCCAGAGGTGCATTTGCTTTTCCAGTTGTCTGGCACTCAGTAATTCATTCATTCAATGTACAGTATTTACTGCGGGTGCGCTATGCAACCAGGTCCTGGATGAGGAAGACATCCTGCCCTCAAGGAGCAGGAGGCACAGCCCTGTGGACCAACACGTAAAGTGGTCGGGAAGGTCCGCTGAGAGCACACTGGGGGTGAGGAGATAGAGGTCGCGGTTCTTTCAGGAAAGAGGAGGTAGGGAGGAAGACCAGGATAGGCTGAAGAGCTCCCGTAAAGGCTGAATGAAGTTACTACAAGTCCCAGGTGCCCAGAAGACAGGCAAAGTGACTGAGGTGCCAAAATGGAGGAGCACTAACAGAGACAAGAATACTCGTTATGGTATGTTTACCGTGGTCTGGAAAACATATGCCTGCCCAGCCCTCACCCAACCCCCACTGAGATTCTGATTCAGTAGGTCTGGGGCAGGAGAGAACATGTATGCCCTTAGAAGGTTCTAGAGAGGATTTTAGTATCTGGTCCACAGCATTTTCTGTTGGTGCTTCCAACATTTTTCACATGATGGCAGAACACAGTAAATTTGATAATATTTCAACACACTAATTAATGTAGGGGTGATTTGGCAACACCTATGTGGGGACTGGTGAAAAAAATCAATTTTCTTTCTTTGTATTACATTATTATAAGAAAAACAAAATGCTAGGAAAAACACTGAACAATGGATTTTTATAAATATTCCAAATGTAACCTTTTGAAATCACTGAATTTAAGAACTTTACAAAGGGAGCCACACAAATGATGTTCAAATGTAATTTGAACTGTTACAACTTTTCGAATGGTTGTAGGAAATATTACATTTTAGCACAGTCAGAAATTTACAGCCATGAATATGTGGTGGCACATGTGAAACCCATTCATGGCTTAGTTTTAGGAAGCTCTCAGTTATGTTCTATTATCCCAGTTTTCAATTCAGGACAGAACAAAAAATTCACAGGCTCAAAAGATGCAGCCCACAGCCTGTATCCTGTTCCAGTGAAATCCTAAGCCAAATGCTAAACAGAAAGTCCATCTAGACACAACTCAGAGACATGTGACTTCTAGAAAGTTTAAGTTAACAAACAAACCGAACACACGGCTCCTGTGTAGAAAGCTGAAAACCAGAAGAGAAGGTTTAAGAAAAGGATTTTTTAAAGGCTCAGTTTTCTGAGCTCCAGAAATGAAGCCAAAGAGCTTGCCATATGTTCTTTAGGTACACAGTGATAGAATGCCAGAAAATTCCTGTAAGGTGTTGGTAAGAGGCCAACACTCCTCAAACCAGGCCAGTTCTCTCCATAAAAAGGCTGTATTTAGAGTAATGTCAAGTGAATGCCAATGAGACTCTCAATTCAACTTTTATGTTCTTATATTATCTACAGTCCTGAGATCAAACTAGACATTTTCAATAAAGCATGCCTTAAGAACTGGAAGACTTCATTATTATCAGGCATAGACTAAACTAATAACAATTCTTTTTTAAAGTCCTGGTTTTGGTATAAATGTTCATATAAAGTAAGTTCAGCTGTTACTATGAACTTACCCTCAGAAAGATAACATAAATTTCTGATGTTGGGTGCTTGAGAGATACTTTAAATATTTATAGTTCTCTTAATCTGTGGCTTTCAGACTTCTGACCACAGCCTACAGTAAGAAATAATTTTTAGTATTTCAACCACATGGAAAACTGAAAAAAAAGTTTCACAAATATTCTTTTCTAATTTTTTTCATTTTAAAAATAATACTTAAAAATTCATGCTGGTCAAGACAAATTGATTTACAACCTATTTCTGGATTTACAGTTGGAAAAACCACCACAGTCAGAAGAATACTAGTTAGCTAAATTACAGTGTATCTGCAGAGTGAAATACTATGCAGCCATTTAAACAATGAGGCAGTTCTACTACTGATATGGAATGATTTCCCAGTTAGATTATTAAATGAAAGAAAATTAATTTTCAAATGTTAGGGTTAGCTTCCTAATGATGCTCAAACATTTTCTCCCTCTTCTTTGTCAGCAGGACATAAAAAAAAAAATCACAAAAAAGAATGTCTCAGATGTTACTGCCCATAAAAATTATCTGGGGAGCTTGGTGAAATTCCTGGGCCTCATCTCCAGAGATGCTGATGCAGTAGGTTTAGAGTGAAGCCCCCAAACCTGTATTTCTCATATGTACCACCCCCTCTAACACACATACACACACACACACACACACGAACAATAATTCCTACACAGGTGCTTTGAGGACCACACTTTGAGAACCGCTTGTGAAGTCTCTGTGACAGGTACTAGACCACAACTATAGGCCAGAGGCTTCGCAGTCTCTCAGAGTCAGGTAAGCAGCAGCATATTTCCTGAGGCTCGCAGAGAGCTTGCCACTCAGGGAGCACCAATTTCCCAGGGTCAGAAATCAGTTCTAAGGGCAGTGGAAGATGCCCTTAGACTCCACATGTACTTCCCCAAATACTCAGGGCCTTTCTACTGTGGGCATCTTTCCTTTTGTCCCCTCCCCCAGCCCGTTTTTAGCTCCTAGCACAGAGTAAGAGGCCAAGTAGAGAAGAAAGCCCTGGTGTTGAAATGACAACATTTTCATTTCTGTATCTGCCCCTCCAAGCCAGGGTTATGTCTCAGCAGGCCACCGAGGGCCCTGCTAGCTCATCTGGCCCTGTGTGGGGCCTCTAAAGAAGTGCCTCTTCTTTTGGGTGGGAAGATAACTGCACAGGATGCAGAGTGTGGCCAGCAGAGAGCAGCCTGGATTTCAGCACCTCCACCTGCTCCCAGGCAACCATATCAGACGCGATCCACCGTATAGGTCAACCCTGGCGTAGGGCTCATCCCGTGTTCCAGGGAGAAAAATCACCGGCACTGCATTGGAGCCAGGAGAGCTTTCAGTCTCAATTCCGTCTCCGTTGAGCTACGTGACTGGGACAGTCACTGGGTCACTCTGGTCTTCAATCTCCTTGGAGATGGAGTGAAGCGTTTTACCTAACCCTAGGGCTAAACTGCTGGGTATAGCCTCGTCTTCCATAACTCCACACCTCCTTCTCCATCCCCAGCTCGACTGAGACACTTCTCCTGCCAGAAGCCTCCAGGCTTTGCTCTGTGACGCATCCGGCCTTTGTTGTGTTGTGTTCCCTGCTTGGAGAGCCCCTCCTCGCACATGTATGTTGCCAACTTGTCCGTGTCCTTCAAGTTCCAGTTCAAGGCTCTCTGTTCCTCTGGTTAAGCCTTCCCTGACGCCCTCAGGGACCACTACATCTTGAACACACACACCTTCCTTACAGCAGTGTCTCACTGACTTGTAATTCTTGGCCGATGTGTCTGTCTCCCCATTACAGGTAGGAGCCACATCCTTTGAGAAGGGTGTTCCACTGACCACCCAGTACAGGTGTATAACATGCTCGATATTTACTGAAAGAATTAATGAATAGAAAGACTATTCTTCTACCCTCTAGCAATTACTGAAGTGTCCTTCTACATCAAGGAGAAGGGACATCACTCATGTCCAGTCTTCAGAACTACAAACAGATGGATCTTTTAAGTATAAGAGAAAATGATACTACCCGTTAAAGGAGTCTATGGTGTATTCTCATCAATGCAGCCAGAGTGGCTCTTTAAAAACAAAAGCCAGGTCTTATTTATTATTTTATTATGTGTCTTTCCTACTAAAATGTAAGCTCCACAAGGGAAGAGTCAGTTTAATTCACTGCTGAATCCCTAGCACCTAAAGCAGTGCCTGGAGCCTAGCAGGTGCTCTGTTTAAAAAATAAAAAAAAATGTTGAATGAAGAAATGAATGAATGACTGTGCTAATAAATGAACCTGTGCAGATTAAGTTGCTGGGTAGGGGGATTAAGAGAAGAGAACGGGGCTTCCCTCGTGGTGCAGTGGTTGAGAATCTGCCTGCCAATGCAGGGGACATGGGTTCGAGCCCTGGTCTGGGAAGATCCCACATGCCGCGGAGCGACTAGGCCCGTGAGCCCCAATTACTGAGCCTGCGCGTCTGGAGCCTGTGCTCTGCAACAAGAGAGGCCGCGATAGTGAGAGGCCCGCGCACCGCGATGAAGAGTGGCCCCCACTCGCCGCAACTAGAGAGAAAGCCCTCGCACAGAAACGAAGACCCAACACAGCCAAAAATAAATAAATAATTTTTAAAAAAAAAAGAGAAGAGAACGAACTTGGAACATATTTTGCACTGTTAAGCATGTTTACAAACTGCTTTATAATCACTAATTAGCTTTAGTAAACCACATCCCCTCAGATGCAGGCAGTACTATCCTCCCAATTTTAAGATAAGGGAATTCAAACCCAAGGTCACACAGCAAATCAGCTTCAGGCTCCATGCTTAGCCCCTAGCTGGTAATAACAATAAGATTAAAGACACTGCCGATGTGTAAGAGGTTGAAATATTAGAGGAAATAAAAGAGTTGGAGGCATGGGACCAGAAAAGCTTTGTACATATTCTCAGAACACTGCAGCAAAAGAAAAACAGACTGTTCTGTCTGGAGTGGTAAGTTCTCGGTATGTGTACACTACATTATTCAGTCATCAATTTCCACAGCCTGGAGAGGCAGACATTTGCAGGGAACAATGGGAGCTGCAGGGCTGCTCCAGAGTCTCGGGCCCAGCCTGCCAATCAACAGTGAACCACTCTGTCACCAAGAAACTGGGGCTCGCTCACCACCAGGCCCTGCACAGGCTCTTTACAGAGAGGATACAGGGCAAAGAGAGAGGAGAATAAAACACCAACTTAAAAAAAAAAAAGGAAAGAGTTAAATCAAATAAACAATAGGCTGACATCACAAATAAATATATATAATCACAGTTTAATCACAGTATAATCACCGAGCAACAAATATGCTCATTTATATTACAAATGAGACCCTAAATTGTAATCCCCAAAATGAATGAAAATAGACAGATGGAAAAGAGTCCAAATCTTTCGATTTCAGGTTTCTTCAATCAAAATTTAAGTTGCTGAAAAACTGTCCTTGGTTTCCCAGCATTATTACTCATGGTCCAAGAAGGGAGAGTAAAATGTAAATTTTGATGAAACTTAGAAATTAATTTTGGTTGGTCTTTTTCAATTTACTTTTAATTCGTTTAAAACGAGATCTCCTCTCTTCTGTTTTAAAAATTATTTTCCACTAAAAAATAAAAACATCCATTCAATACTGTGAGAAGGAAAAAGGTCACAGTGAGTTTGCACTGCCAAACGGGGAATGAAGCAACCAAGAGCACTAGGAAAAAAGAGAGCCCCCGTCCTTGATCCCCTGTAAGCCAGATCCACATTTCCATCAAGTGGAAGGCCCAAGGAAAAGGTACCTAAAATGTCCAGGGCACTGAAAGGTCTCCAAGACAAGGCTCAAGTGCACAATCTCTGCTTCTCCAGGGCCTGAGGGTATGATACCATGAGGTCATGTCTCCCAAAACACTGGAAGCAATATGAAAACACATTTGAGCACATACTGAAATGGAGACAAGGAAAATCCAAAGCTGAGGATGAATTATACCCTGACCCTGCAGCTTAATCAATCACGCGTTTAAACTTCACCCTGAGTAATGTCAGAGGAGGCACTTTCAAACGTTTAGGATGGTAGCTTATTGTGGGCATCCAACAAACCATAACAATACTGAAAATGGTTTGGCAATAATTCATCCTCAAAGGAACATGAAAAGCGATTTGAAGCTCTCTCCATATTAACTTCTTTTTAACAGCTTTACAGAGTAAAATTCATCTATTTTTAAGTGTACACTTTGATGAGTTTTGGCAAATGTATATAGTTGTGTAACCACCACACAATAAAAAAAAGTGTTTGCATCACCCCCAAAAAGTTCCCTGGTGCCTCTTTGTAGGCAAGCCCCTTCCTCAATCTCAGGCCCCAGGCAACCTGATCTGGTTTCTGCCACTGTAGTTTGCCTTTTCTAGAATTTCATATGAATAAAATCACATAGTATGTGGCCTTCTGTGTCTGGCTTCTTTCAGTTAGCATGAAGGTTTGGAGATTCATGCATGTTGCTGCATGGTTTGGGAGTCTGTTCCTTTTCATTGCTGCACAGTATTCCATTTCTTCCCATCACTTTTCTATCCTCCCTAGAAGCCCTAAGGTAAGCCCTGTGCTAATACCCCAGAAGCTATTTCTTGACTTTCCTGATCTTGTCCCTCAAAGAAATGTCCACATGACTTTGGTCACTTGGCTAGTTACAAAAACAACTGTCAGGAAGGCCACGCTGGGCAAGCCAACAAGAATTTAAGCACAGAGTTGGAAATGACTAGACGTACTTAAGAATGAGATGAGAAGCCAACCAATATCCTGACGAAATCTCTTGACCATAAAAGAGGAGACCAGCACCACGTTAGCGAATACCATTTCCCCATTGATTGATCAGTATGTTATGTTACAAAAAACAGTGATACACCTGACTAGCTGCCACCTGTCCACTGTGAGGGGCACGTGAGCTACCCCACTGCCCTTGAAGATTCACGATCTTCAGGTGTTTCACGTGAGTGAATTTTCAGATAACTCAAATTTATCTTACTAAGTGCCTTTAAGTACTAATTAAGTACTAAAAAGTACTAATTCCACGTCTTATTAAACAGAGTCTACTGAACATAATAAAACATTTATTTGATAAGGCAGAATCATCATCATCATAAACAGTCTGACTGCTGTGCTAAGCTCTTAAACAGAGACGTTCTCGGGGGTTACCAAGTTTGGCAGACTTGTATCTCCCTATTCCAAATAGCCCAAGACTATTACCATGTTTAAATAGAAGCTTCCATCTTCCTATAATTTTAACTAGCACTCTTGATACTGTTGCTACATCCTTGCTGCTGAACTATTACTATTTTCCTTTTAAAAAATTAATCATAAAATAGTTCCAGGATACAGAGAAGTGTAGAGGATAAGTAGCCAAGTACTCACCTTCCAAGACTTAAGAACTGTTCATAATTGATATATTTGTTTTAGATCATTTTCCCCCTACTAGTAAAAAAAAAAAAAAAAAAAAAAGCTTTTTTCACATCAGAAAAGTAGTTTAGGCACTTTCCAGGGCGTTTGGAAACTAGAGAAAAGAAATCACTCATAATCTACCATTTTAACAACCAATATTCACATTTTGGTAAATTTCCTTCTTTTCTTTTTTCCTGTGCAGCTGGGTTTCCCAAATATTTGTGGCATCTGGAATGTCACTTTCATGACAACACTTTCTCAAACACGTTTCTTTAGGTTGCTACATAACCATCATTTTTTTAGAGGCTGCATAGTAGAGCAAGTAAATGTTCCAGTTACTGAACCAATTCTATGTCATCATTACTCATTTGGGATATTTCCCACTCTTTGCTATTGTGCACAGACTTCAGGGAACACCTTTATGGACATAGTCTAATCTCCTGACTTTTAATCTACTCAGAAAGCATACCTGAATATTATCCGGCTTGAGACTCCTTGGGATCATCAGAGCAAGGTCTAAGAAACGGTTTCACTCATTAATTCATCCATCCATCTAACCATTCATTCAAAAACAACACTTCCAAGTTCCCGCTTGATGTTAGAGGTCTTTAGTAAAATAAGTTAAAAAAAAGTAAAATATGGTCCCTGCCCTCCATAAGCTCACAAACTAGCAGTGGAGACAAGCTCACTGCACTTGAAACAATCAGAGAGCAACAAAGGAGCAGTCAGGGATTCACTGCTAAGCCATGCTGCCCTGATGGTACGTGCAACTCAGCGAGTGGGGAAGGAAAGCCCCCCGTGCCTAATACAGCCAGACGCGGGCAGGCGAGGGGTCTTAGGACAGGTAAGGTTGTCCCATCTACGTATACTGGCTTTCTCTACTACACTGCTCTGACACTAACAAAGAGATGGTCCAAATCTCTTCTCCCAATCCAAAATCAAGCACAGCAAAATGATAACTTTTTCTTTTCTGGCATTAAGCACTGTCACTGTCATTTCTGGTGAAGGAATCTAGACCCTTCTTGTGATAGCAGGGAGTGTTCACATACAGGCTGGGCTGTGTTGCCCATAACGAGCCTCCTCTCCTCAGACAGCTCCAGCTCAGATTTTCACAATCGGAACCAGACAACCATATCCTCTTTCTCGTTCTGTCAACAAATGCATGAAAAGCTTCTTTTTTCCCTCAATGCCTATCAGACTGGAAAGAGTGCCAAAGAGATATGTCGCCAGGGTCAGGAAAGATGTCCACGGAGAAAGGAAGGGCAGCAGTCTATCTATTTCTTTTCCTGTGAAGATCAAACATGAACAGGCCGGCTCCAAGGTCCCCACCCCTCCCTCAGTCTCTGTGACATATGGGGCCTTGGCTCTATGGGCTATAGCAGGTCCTCTCTCACTGGTGAATTTCTCAGTTGTCAGAATTGGGGGAAGCATCTAGCTAGTAAGAGTGTGGAAATAAAGAAGCAATGTTAGCCCTTACCCCTGGGTTCCAATATTGATACATTCCCACACAAGCAACCCATTTTTCTTCAATTTGAATCTGTGGGGAAAGAAAAGTTCACTATCTTTAAACCTGGGATTTGTTTAAAACCAATGTATCTCCGGAAACATGTGATACAACGAGTTAAATAATTACTAGATAATCTGCTTGTTCTTAACAGTCATCTTGTTTTCTTCACATTGTCCATTTTCTCATTCTACACTCTTTCCCACATTTTCCTCCTCTGATGACATAAACTCATTGTTTGTAAAAGTGTTACAACGTTGATTGGAAAGGCACCTTTGGACCGCAACCTCGGCAGTGCCGTCAGAGTAAACAGCACCCACATGGCCACGAGAGGCTGTGCTGGAGGGGCCGTGCCTTTCTCTGTGCCCTTGCCCAGAGCCCCGTTCCCAGGACTCTTCAGGAAAGGTCCTCGGAACAGGACTCTGCTTCCTCAGGGAGCATCTAGACTCTTCAGGGAAGGCAGCCAGAGAATCAAGTAAGCAGAACGAGTGTTACACGAGGGGGAAATGATCCTTCTAGGTGGAGAGGCAGGTCTGGAAAGCTCGGAGGGCTCTGCTTGAGGAGCCCAGACAGAATTTCCATCCTGTCAAAGGGTGGGGATGAGCATCCCAGGAAGAGCGAGCGAGGTGAGCAAAGATATGCAGGGAACAGCCAGGGAAACGCCAAAAATCTGACACAGCTGTCCTGCAGAAGAGCTGCTCGCAGACTGGGATTTCACAAAGCAGGGCTTTAAAGACAAGTGATGGGCCAAGGACGCCTATGTACCATTATCAGCTTCATTTCATAAAAGAAACAACCGCCTAGCGTACACTCACCAAAGGGCATCATCTCAGCATAAAGGACGCAAATGAAACACTCAGCTTGAAGAAATGCTCACACCGTGGCTCTGTATTTTTTTCTCATTTTGCTGCAGACCAGTGGACACGATGTCCTGAGTTGGTCCAGGTCTGCATGTTTGGGCAGGATTACTACAGAGCTCAGGACGGGGCTTTCCTTCTCCTAAGAGGCAAAGCAGCTTGTCAAGGTTCACAGTGGTGAGGGATTAAGAAGCGCTCAGGTGGGATCTGAAGGCAGGCCGGCTTGGCTGCCAAGTGCACGTGCTTCCCGTGGCCACCAGCCCCCTGCAGTGGCCTGACAGCTGAAAGAGCGGCCCTTGACGTCCAAAATTCCACCAGCCGTTTCGGTGCCTCTAGACTGAACGTGAAGTTCACTCAGGAACTATTTTAAATTACAGTGTGTGGAGTCAATCTAAGGAGCCATTAAAAATTTAATGTATAAAGAATCTGTACTAGAAGTAAAAATGCTTAAGTTATAAGATTAATGGAAAAATGCATGATATAAATTATAAATAATAATTAATGAATCACATAAACAAAGAGAGACTGAAATGCATCCAAATGTTAATAGCACTCGCCCTGGGAAGGGGGGATTATGAATGTTCCTTATGTTCTTCTATGTCTTCTAAATTTTCTGTAATTTATGTATGTATTTTTCTGTATCTTCTTCATTTTCTACAATCCATTTAAAACCAGAGGATAAAATATTTTTATTTTCAGACCCTTGAGGGTCAAAACTAAATGTTTTTTTAAATCCTGCATTTTCAAATTGTTATAGATGGCCACAATTCAATAAAGGTTTGCAAAAATACTCTTTACTAGTAAAAAAAAAAACAACACAAACCCAATTGTGGCTCATATTGGCATATACTTATTAATTACTTTTCTTTCTGCTTTAGGATACCTATCACATCATTTTACTTATAGATTTTCTAAAACAAATCAGCAGGCTCACGTCTTCATGTGGTTTCAGTCTGATGTGATGAAGTGGGAGCTTCCATTTGACTTAATTATTTCATCATGAAGAGGTGAAATCCAGTCAGATCTGTTGATTAATCAGATCATCTCTTATACTTAAAAAAAAAAAAAAAAAGGCTACAGGTCAGCTAATGATAGACAGGTTCAAAAGGACATGAATTAGGTTTGGTGGATTCATGACACGGTTGCCAAACCTTCTCTGTGTAAGATTTTCCCATATTTGACCATATCACTCCAATGATTTCACTAAGATTCATACAAATATCTAAAAGTCCTATATTTAGTATGAAGTCCTAACAGTATGAACCCCCAAAATGGCTTGCTTTATTACTCGTGAAACCTTGAGTCTAGCTTCTGGAATAAGTAAGCTGGTCCTCCAACCCAAGGATACCTCATCCAACACTTACCCCACTATCCTAACCACCTGTTGCACATCGTTTTCTCTCTCAAGCTTTACCGTATTTCTTCTAATTCTACTTAAATGTTTACCCTCTGCAAGATATATTAGTTTATTCTATCTCCCACTGACTCAGAGAGAAGGGTAAAAATCAAAGGCCACATAAGCAAAAAATAAATCTTGGTTTAGTCTTCCTTTGTAAAAGGGAAAGGTAAAAATATAAAATTCTACTCAGGACATATAATAAGAGTAAATGTGGTGAATTAATGAAGAATAATGAATGGAAGAGCAGGGAGGGGAGAAAGAGTTACAGATAGAAGAAGGAGAGGAAGGCAGGAGTGTGAAAAGGGGAGACGGTGAGAAAAATGACAGAGTAAGAAAGCACAAAAAAGATGCAGAGATAAACAAGTACAGATATACAAAGATTATCTGAATAAAAAAGGTGTTTAGAAGTACGACTACATGTTTTTAAAAATCTGTAAATCTGTGTTGTTCCTAGTTTCTAGGCAGAATTTTTAAAATTCATAAATCATAAATGGTTTGTTGAGCTCTTTGGCTAATTTCCAACTTCCAAAGGCCAATTTCCCATTTATGACAATTTTTCTTTTGATCCAGAAGTAAAGATGGAGCAAAATGCTTGGGTACAAAACAGCTTGGGATTGTCTCCAATCAAACTATACAGCCCCCAGCCCAACCCAACAAAAGAGAAGGAAAACCAAACCAATGTGCAAGCCCTAGCTCGCTTCTCCTACACCTCCCTCTACGGTGTGTGCCCCGTCCCGTGCAGCACCAGTCCCTGGGAGCCAAATGCTGCTGCCTGCTCTTCCCACACCCCATGCCTCTGCACACAGAGTCACCTGTGTGGGAATGTCTGCCCTTCTCTGCCTTCCGACTCCTCCTCCTAGATCCTGCTTAAAGGCCACCCTTACCTTTGCCCTTTTCCCATTCCTCATCCAGCCCCTCACTCACCTCCACTGCAGCCCCATGAGCAGTGTGGGGCCACCAAGAACCCCCAAGGAGCCCCAAATATGCTCACCTATGATCACACAGTTCCCAGCACAGTATCAGCCAAGGAGTGGGCTCCTAGAAAATGTTTTGCTGAAATAAAATTAACTGCATAGCAGCACCTGGCTTTTTGCAAACAAACCTAGACTAAGAGCATCAGTTTTACACTAAAATAATGGTAACAATGTTTTTTTAAAAATCTCTTTTCCTAAAGTCTGCATTCAGATCATGATTTAAAAAAAAAAAAAAGACTTTAACTTTTCTATTGGGGAAATTTTCATTATTAATACCCAGATTGCAGCTTTTCCAATTATAATAAAAAAGGTAAGGACCAAAAAACAGAGGGTTTGGTCAGTTCTAGATAAAGATACCAGGAAATTCTGAGGCAAACCTGGCCCACTATAATCTCTGTTCTCCCCCCCATCTTCACTAGTCACCCTTCACAGCAATCTCCCCATCTTCACTCTCTGCAGCCACACTGAACAAATCCATTCCCTCTTCCTTGACAGACCTCCTCAAATCTGGAACTACGTTCTCCTCACCAAGCTAAGCGTTACCAGTCTCTCCTCTCTTCCCCTCATTCAAGGCTTCCAGAACCTACATTTCTTCTTCTTACTTGATTTTTAAAAATCATTTTTAAAATTATAGTTAATTTATAATGTTGTGTTAGTTTCAGGTATACAGAAAGGTGATTCATATACATATATATATATATATAAAATTTTTCAGATTCTTTTCCATTATAGGTTATTACTAGATATTGAATATAGTTCCCTGTGCTATACAGCAGGTCCTTGTTGTTTATCTATTTTATATATAGTAGTGTGTATATGTTAATCCAAACTCCTAATTTATCTCTCCCCTGCCTCTCTGTCCCACTTATCCTCTTTGGTAATCATAAGTTTGTTTCCCTTTTTTAAAAATTATTTATTTATTTATTTATTTATTTATTTATTTATTTATTTTTGGCTGCGTTGGGTCTTTGTTGCTGTGCGCGGGCTTTCTCTAGCTGCGGCGAGCAGGGGCTACTCTTCATTGTGATGCGCGGGCTTCTCATTGCGGTGGCTTCTCTTGTTGCAGAGCACGGGCTCTAGGCACACGGCCTTCAGTAGTCGTGACTCATGGGTTCTAGAGTGCAGGCTCAGTAGTTGTGGCGCATGGGCTTAGTTGCTCCGCGGCATGTGGGATCTTCCCGGACCAGGGCTCGAACCCACATCCCCCGCACTGGCAGGCAGATTCTTAACCACTGCACCACCGGGGAAGCCCATACGTTTGTTTTCTATGTCTGTGAGTCTATTTCTGTTTTGTAAATAAGTTCATTTATACTATTTTTTAGATTCCACATATAAGTGATATCATATAATTGTCTTTTTCTGTCTGACTTTACTTCACTTAGTATGATAACCTCTAGGTCCATCCATGTTGCTGCAAATGGTATTATTTCATTCTTTTTATGACTAATATTCCACTGTGTATATATATGGGGTTGGCCAAAAAGATTGTTCGGGTTTTTCTGTTTTAAAAAACAAAAAAACCTGAATGATCTTTTTGGCCAACCCCAAATATATACACCACATCTTCTTCATCCATTCATCTGTTGAGAGCCTTCATTTCTTGACAGTCCTTCTTTGGAGACCTATTTCATTCAACGTGACAATCAGAACGGATGCGATCTAGCAATGGCCACGGTGGGGCTACCACTCACCACAGCAGGGATGTGATACCTCATTAAGGAAGCTTTGGGAGGCCTGCAACAACGTGGGCTCATACTGAGTTTGTGAGGAGCCAAAAGCCCAGAACGTTTTTATACACCATATCACCTCTCCTGCCTCCCAAATGCCTTCCCCATATCTCCTCCTAGAACAATTTTTATGAGAATCTAAAAGAAGTCCCCATCAAAACTTCACTATGGAAAATCCAGGGAGAATGCTGAGAAATGCTGAGACTTCTCAGTGCCTTTCAAAATGGGATGAAGGCAGTATATAAATGCAGCCCCTAACACAAGCTTCCCAAGGTTTTCGGAACTACTCTCTTGCTTGACTTCTCTCTAGCCATGACGATATCTGGCCATATATGGGAGAATCTGCAAAGCACATTTGAGCTTTTGTTACAGTCCCACAATCAGAGCTATCCAATAATAGAATGGACCAGAATTGACCTGAAAAGAATTGATGTGCCCTTAATCATTACAATGGTTAAGCACAGCAGCGGGCCATTTGTCAGGATTCCTATAGAAGAAATCTTGGGTGGGGTTGCTGGCCAAGTTTGAGACTTCTAATGACCCTTCCAGTGCTTAAGAGTTGATAATTATACAACCCCTTCAAGATCCCTGGGCAAAATTAATCTCATTTTCAAAACTCTGGTGCCCGGGAGTGAGTGCAGGACTCAAACATTCACTCAACAATCAACCAACTAACCAAATCACATTCATTAACTATCTCCTGGATGCCTGCCCTTGTCTGTACAGATGAAAAATGAATCCCATTCACATTCCCTATCTAACTGCATCCTGTATTATTCTGCTTGTACCTTATTAATCTGAGCAACTTTAGGATGTTGATGACAATATTAAGCCATTATTTATGATTCCCTATTCCTATCATTTATTAATTATGATACACAATTTCTCAGTTTCAAAATTTCTATAGCATCAATGACTACAAATACATTCCATTTTTTACTAAGGTGAAGCCTACATACTGAAATAAAAAATGGGGTTCTACGATGGAAAAGAATGGCCTTTTCCCCTCAAAGAAAATTATATTCAAAATAGATAAAACATACTAGGGAGAGCAAGAGCCAAAACATTTTCAAAAAGTAAAAGATTAGCAGCAGATACAGTAATCCACTTGCAACTGCTATCTGCCCTTGTTCAGTAAAACTAAAAATAAAATTGGCCTGTGGTTTACTAAATTTGGTTGCAAGTGCTTTTCCCACCAAACCACTCTGCAATCACATCAATCACTAATAAAAATGACTGGGAGGGGGATGGAAGAGAGGCTGTAGTTAAAATATACTGTATATTTTCTGGAACAGATGATGAAACAGAAGGTTTCACTTCTTGTTGCAACTATTTTAGGAGCTTCTCATCTTACTCAACTTCAGGTCCATTAAAGGGACTGGGCACTTGGGCCGAATTCGAGGAGAACTCATTTTAAGAGAAGATTAAAACCCACCCCAGTAATAAACTGTCTTCAGTTACTGTACACATCAGTCAAAGCAAATAATTCACTCTGGGTTTAACTCATCCTGCAGGACTCTGGAATAATGCATCCGTCTTCTGATAGAGGCACAAATCCATTAATTACCAAAATGTGCTGCCACATACGGTCGTCATCCTTCCCCTATAAAGTGTGTTTTAGTTTTGAGGCAAGAGGAGGAATTCAGATGGGAAATGAGTAATCTGGGAACCTCTTACAGCTCTCTGGCCCTTAGAAAGTAATCCTTTCTTCCCCTTTCAGAGTCAGTCAGCAAAGGTATTGAATGCAGAAAGCAGGGCCTGGCAGCCCAGGGCCATGCAACAAGTAGAACCTCTACCCAGATTCTGAATTCTCACACTAAGAAATGACACACGCAAAGGAGACCAAGAGAAACCACCACGGCCAGGCTATGATTGCTCAGAATGTGTGTGTGTGCATGTGTGTTTGTGTGTGTAACCACAGAAGTACAAACACAAGCACCACTTTTACAGGTTGTGCTGCATGGCCGTCAAAAGGATGGTCTGTAGAACCCAAATACCTGGCTTCAAATTCTCATCCTCCCCCTTACTAGGGTAGGAGACCTCGTGCACATCAACCTTGTAATGGCTCAGCTTTCGACCCGTAAAGTGATCATAAGGGTACCTACCTCCTAAGGTGGCTGTGAGGTTATACAGGCTAATACAGGTAATGTCCCAAGTACAGTACTGAGTAAATACAGACAGATATACCCTTGGCAGACACAGTATTCATTCAACCCAAACTGCCGCACACTCCAGCAGATTGGTGTTTTGTGGCTGCCAAGAGCTATGCCACAATATACTTAAATACCAAATAACCTAAATCATTCAGCTGGAGCCATGGCTCCTTAACCAAGTTCTTACTTGTGAAAGGTCCTGTTTACTTTGGATGGGCATCAAGCATCTGTTTTCCTTAGAATCTGAAAGTCACTGGGTCAAGGCTGTCAAGGCCCCTTTTCAGGCAGGAATCAGTCAAGGACTGAGAACGCTCTGTGTGGTGGTGGTGGTGGTGGTGCTGGTCACCTGGCCAATTTCATGGGGAGTCACTCTGTGGCTTTGGCAGAGTCTGCCACTGTCTGCTGGAATAAACCCGGAGCCAAAATATGATTTGTCTATTTTGACTTCTGTACATTTTCTGAGTACAGGAGACTATTGATAAGGAATCTAGGTAAGAGGAGAAAATGTTTGTTGATTCCCCTGAAAGCACAAAATGCTCATTCAGTGAAGGGGGGGGCATTCATTCATTATAATTAAGGATTAAGGCTACATCTTCTATAGTAGTGGTTCCCAAATATGCATCAGAATTGCCTGGGAGCTTGTTAAAACATAAATTGCTTGGTCCTACCCCCAAAGTTTCCAGTTTAGTAGGTCTGGGGCAAGAGGACCAGGTGCTGAGAATGTGCATTTCTAATACAGTCCCTGTAGATATTGATGTCGCTGCTCTGGGAACCACACTCTGAGAACCACTGTTCTATAACAGGAGTATCTCCCTAGCTGTTAAGAAAGTTAAGTTCAGACCCTAAGACATAGCACACCACGAAGCAAAGAAGGAAGTAATCATTCTCATTAGAAATTTGTTGGATGAGTGAATACATGAGTGAACAAGTCCTCCATCAATACCACATTTCCCATACTACTGGACACTACATACAAATCAAGATGGCCTTCAACATCCAACCAACCACGATGGATTTTTAAAACAGAAAAAAGACTATATAGCACACACACGCACCCCTGTGATGGTCTGCTAAATGTACCCAACATCTAAACTCTCCTTCTTCCTTTTAACAACAGAAGTTCCAGGGCTTCCCTGGTGGCGCAGTGGTTAAGAATCCACCTGCCAATGCAGGCGACACGGGTTCGAGCCTGCTCTGGGAAGATCCCACATGCCACGGAGCAACTAAGCCCGTGCGCCACAACTACTGAGCCTGCGCTCTAGAGCCCGCGAGCCACAACTACTGAGCCCAAGTACCACAACTACTGAAGCCCATGCACCTAGAGCCCGTGCTCCGCAACAAGAGAAGCCACTGCAATGAGAAGCCCGCGCACCGCATCGAAGAGTAGCCCCCGCTCTCCGCAACTAGAGAAAGCCTGCGCACAGCAACAAAGACCCAACTCAGCCAAAAATAAATAAATAAACAGATAAATAAATAAAATTTAAAAGTTTTAAAAAAAAAAAAAGAAGTTCCAGAGTTTTAGCTGGACAAAGGCTTGCCCAGTTGCAAACTTTATTTCTCCACCTCCCCGCGGCTGTATGCGCTGAATAACAAGTCCCTCTTCCCATAGGCTGAAGAATAGACACAGTGAGAGAAGGCCAGCTTCAACCATGAAATCTAGGACCACACTCTAAAGCAGAGATTGGCAAACTTCTGTAGAGGGCCAGACAGTAAGTGTTTTGGCATTGTGGCTCAGATGATCTGTGTTGCAACTATTCAACTCTGCCACTGTAGGACAAAAGCAGACACAAACAATATGAAAATAAATGAGCGTGGCTGTGTTCCAATAAAACTTTATTTACGGGCACGAAATTTGCGTTGCATATAATTTTCACATTAGAAAACATTTTTCCCAACCATTTAAAAACTTAAAAACCATTCTTAGTATGTGGGCCATAGAAAAACGGGGGACAGGCCAAATTTGGTGCATGGGCTGTAATCTGCCAACCGTGCCCTAGAGGATGATGAAGCAACAAGAGAGAAGGAAGATGTCCTGAGAGAGCCTCATGGAGCAGAGGCACTACCTACCCCGAACCACAGTCTATTTCTGTTAACAACAGAGAAAGAAGCTTCTAGCTTCTTTGAGCAATTACATTTCAGGGTCGCTGTTAAACAAGCTTAGTGTGCACCTATAGACCATGCATCTACATGTACAAAATCACATTTCGGTATGATAGTCTGAGATATCAGGACTATTCGAAATGAACAAAAATTAAAGGAATGGAAGAGTCCTTTGTAAAAAATCCCTGATGTAAGCTTAAACTCCATGTTTCCTCATAACCTTCTACAGTGGCAAAACTAACAGGAGTAAATGTCTATCTTGGTGGCTGCAGCAGCGATTGCCCGACCTCTACTCTCCCCTTATTTCTTCATAACAGAACCCTGGATGATTTACTCCACAGAAGAATTATACTTCTCAGCCTCCCCAAGCTCAGCTGTGAGCAGGGACCGTGGGCCTAAGAGGAGAAAGGAGGCCACACTGAGCGCACACGTGCGCGCACACACACATACACGCACTTCCTGATGCTTCCTGGGACTCTCCCCAAACCATAGCTCATGAGGGACCAAGAGGAGGTAAATAGGCTCCTCCCTCCCATTAAGACAGCGGTAGCCAACCTAATATAAGCAGTAGCTGTTGGGTAGGCTTCCCAGAAAGCCTTTTTGGCCGTCCTGGAAGCCTGGAAATCAGGAGCATTAACTAGAGCTCTTGGGACCATGAGGTAAAGAAGAAGAAAATGGCCAAGATTTCAATTGCCATGGACCTGGCATCTGGGCCACTGAAGAAGAACAACAAGCTAATCTAGAATTCTTTAGTGCTCAGATGTCTGTTACTAGCAGCCGATGTGATTCTAACTCACATAGGCCCCAAATTAGATCCTATTTGCACAAATGAGCAAAGATAATACCCACAACCGCAGAGTGCACAGCTCAGAGACAGAACTCTCAGATATAAGAGAGCACAATACACAGGGTCAAGAGGATGTCTTCTAGAATGATTCCGCGAAAGCCAATTTTGCCCAAGGGTCCTGTCACCATCGGTTTACCCTGACCCTATGACACCTCCTGACTGGTCCCCGGACTTGCAGTTCTATCACTGACTGCAGCTGAGAATTCAGTCTGACATGGACGCGGACTGGGCTTAGTGACGTCGAAAACTTGATGGATGGATGTCAAGGAACCTAGCTCCTCATTTTGGCTCATCCGCTAATGGCTTTTGGTCCTGGACCAGCCTTCCCTGGCTGAGAGACAGTCAGCTGGTCAGAACATCCCTATGTACCAGCCACTGCTCTGGGCCCTGGGAAACAACAGTGCACTTGGCTGTGAGTCCGCACCCTTAAGGAGCTCACATACTGGTAAGGGGAGACAAGGAAAAAGCAAATACATAAATAACATAATTCCACTAGAGGTAAGTCCTACGAGAAAACAGAACTGGGTAATGTGATAGAATGAGGAGGGCGTGCAGGCTGCTCTACTAGCTGAGGTGGAGAGAAAGCCTCTGAGCAGATGAAACTTGAATGATAAGTAGACAGTCATGGGAAAATCTAGAGAAGTAACTGCAGGTGGGATGGAGGGGAACTCTGTACTGTCATCACAAGTTTTCTGTAAATCTAAAACTGCTTTAAAAATCATAATGCATTTTTAAAAAATCTAAAGAGAAACCCAGGCAGAAGGAACAAAAGCAAAGGGCTTGAGGCACGAAGGGTATTGGTGTGTTGAAGGGAGGGGACGGTGAGTGTGGCTGCAGCGTGGTGAGTGCAGAGGAGAGAAGGACAGGGGTGGGAGGGGGTGAGACTTATAAGCATCATAAGGCGTTTGGGTTTTCTCTTGTTGGAACGGGGAGGCTGGTAAGCAAGGGGGCTTGATATGATTGACATTTTTAAAGGATCACTCTTGCTGCTGCAGAGGACAAGCTTTAGGGGGTGGAGGAAACGACACGGAGGCAGGGGGACCAGTTAGGAGTCTGCAGCATTGGATGATGGTGGCCTGGGAGTCTCCGTTGTCAGGCTCCTCCCCGGTTGCAATAAGAATCAGTTACACTTAATGAATTTCATCCTTCCTAGTATATATACAGCCTATTATATTGTATATTGCATAAAAACGGGGAGTCTATATTCTTAGACTTCACTTCTAGTGCCTAAACAATTTAAAATTTTTTTTATCTAAAGCCCTGATAACTTCTCATATATAAAAACATCATTAGGAAATAAAGTGCTCTGAATTAAAAAGCTCTTTTAGCTTAGATTGTGATCTTTTAAAAGCAGCTACTTCAGTTTTGCAAAAAGGAGAACTTAACAGAACAATGGGGTGATACTGCCCCCAAGGTGGTGAAACTGGATCTGGGGTGGGGCTGGGGAATCTCACTCCCTATATATAAAGCGCAGATATACATACAGTACAGAAACAAATATACAGTATATCTGCAGTATTAAAACTTCATGGGTGAAGGGACTAGGAGACAATGTCTGAAATAGTTCTGGGGAGGGGCTTCATGAAAAAAGGGCTGAGAAACACTGATTCATATAAACACCCTACCTAAAGCAAAATACAGACCAAACCTCCAACGTCACTCTCTATCCCCTCATCCTGCTTTCCTTCCCAGCACTTAACCACTGCCTAACATGACATTCGCTGTGTTGTGGTGGTGGTTTATCTGGGTCCCCCCAAAAGAATGTAGGGTCCAAGAGAGCAGAGGCTCTGTTCATGGCTATGTCTCCAGCACTTAGAACAGCGCAGGCACATGGTAGGTGAGGCTGAGTGTGAAAGCAGGCTGCTTGCTGGATTAGATGTTCCCAAAGGTTCCTTCTGCTGTAAGGCTCTAGGATTCTAAGATGCCTCTAATAGCATTGTTAGCCACAAAGTATCATTTTTGATCCATCCCAGGAGGCCATTCCTTGCATACCAAAATCATCTCATAAGAATTTGGCCCCCTTTATGAACTCCCCCTGCCCAGGACCAGCTGTGTTTTAGAAAGTCTTTGGTGTATTTATCAAAGCAGCTCCTGGGTCAGAAATGTCAATGTAACAGAACCTCATGCTGCATCAGGTGATGATGAACAGATTACAGGATTTCTGAAATTATCAGCAAGACATGGACCTTTATGACTCGCATTCAGCTTCTACTTGTCAAGAGGGAGGTCATGAATTGTTTGGGAGTCTCTTCTTGGAGAAGAAAAGTTCTTGAGCTATCTGTATACCACAATAGGCATAGAACCAAAGCATTTTTTGACCTGGGAGAAACCTCAGAAATCATCCATTCCTGCAACAGAACGCAGCTCTGGCTCTCAAAGTCCAAGGCCAAGTTTAAATTCTGGTTACTTTCTAGTGAGCGACAATGGGCAGGTTCTTTAACCACCCTTTGGCTCAGCTTCCTCATCTGTAAATTGGGAATAACACGTGCATGCCATAGGTGAATTAATTCATGTAAAGCACTCGGAGCAACAATAATGCTTAGTACCCTGTAGCATTCAACAAATATTAGCCATTCTCACTATAATCAACTTTTTGGTTTTCACTTCGGTTAAACTTAAAAAAAATCCTTTAAAGAAAAGTTTACCCAAAAGCCCTGTATGTAGGGGAGAAAAACCACTAGGGAGTTCTATAGAAATCCTAGAGCCCCAAGAAGCATTCCTAGAAAACCAGTGATAAAGCTCAATGCGCATACTTTACTCCCCAATAAATGGAGACTCAAGGTTGAAGTAACTGGTCAAAGTCACACTAGGAACCCCACCTCAACCACTGACCCTCCTGTGCCCTGTGCTACCAGGTGCCTCCTCATTATGAAGCAAGGATAGAATGTGTGTGCCAATGGAACTGCACCGCTCTCGTAGGAAGGAGGGGTCACAGGTGACGTGCAGAAACCAGAGTGCACGGAGCTGAGCACTTGACCTTCACAGACAATTATGGACATTCACCATATCCGCCAGCGCAAAGCAGGAAGTCTCTCTATGGAATCCCTAACAGAGGGCTGTACAGCCTCTGCCCGAATATTTCCAGAGAATCCTCTGCTTTTCCTGATAGCCTTTGCTACTGACTAGCTCCAGAAGCCAGAATTAGAAGCAGGATAGAGCTGTCCTTTATTCCTGAGGACTCTCATCCTTCCCAGGGCAGTAAGGTGAAGGCTTTGGAGTCAAACTTGACAAGGTTACTTACCCTCCTTCAGGTTCAGTGTCTTGACCTATAAAATGCAGATAATAACAGAATCTCCCTCACGGCCTTTCTGAGAGGGTCAAAAGAGATAACACTTTCAATTGTGTTTAAGCACATCATTGGAGCTCAATAAATTGTAAATCCTATCAATTTTTATTATAGCTACCCATTCATTAAAGCACTGGACTATATGTCAGCTATTCAACAGAAATGCAAAATTCTCAAAAGCAGACTTACTTGTTGGTCCAGGGCAGGAACTTGATAGCTGTTCACTCAAATTAGGCCCTCTCTTCCTCCACAGTAATAGAATTGTAGTTAGGCCCTGTTGGGGGCTACATATGCCAGCACCTCTGTAGCTGCATGGAGCAATGCAATTAAGTTCTCACCAATGAAACAGAGTAGAATGATAGGTCACCCTTGGAGGCCTGGGCCATAACACATTGTATGTGCCCAGCTCCACACTCTTTTCCTTTCCTCCAACATAAACACAAAGGGTCATTCTCAGGGAAGGACCCTAGGGAACCCAACCTGCACCATGTAGAAGGGGAGTAGATGCTGGGAGAGCAGAGCAATAAGATGAAAGGAACTCTGAATGACTGCATGGAACTGAGGAGCGTGCCGGTCTACCCTGGATCCTTATGTGAAAGAGAAACTTCTTGGACATTTAATCTATGTAATGTTGGGCCTGTTTGTTATAATATCTGAAGCTTTTATCCTGAGTGACCCCATACTGGGAGCAATGACTTAGCTGAAAATTTACAATACTTTTTTTTTTCTTTAACATCTTTATTGGAGTATAATTGCTTTACAATGTTGTGTTAGTTTCTGCTGTATAACAAAGTGAATCAGCTATACGTATACATATATCCCCATATCTCCCCCCTTCTTGCGTCTCCCTCCCACCCTCCCTATCCCACCCCTCTAGGTGGTCACAAAGCACCAAGCTGATCTCCCTGTGCTATGTGGCTGCTTCCCACTAGCTATCTATTTTATGTTTGGTAGTGTATATATGTCCATGCCACTCTCTCACTTCACCCATCTTACACTTCCACCTTCCCGTGTCCTCAAGTCCATTCTCTATGTCTGTGTCTTTATTCCTGTCCTGCCCCTATGTTCATCAGAACCATTTTTTTTTTTAGATTCCATATATATGTGTTAGCATATGGTATTCATTTTTCTCCTTCTGACTTACTTCACTCTGTATGACAGACTCTAGGTCCATCCACCTCACTACAAATAACTCAATTTCGTTTCTTTTTATGGCTGAGTAATATTCCATTGTATATACGCGCCACATCTTCTTCATCCATTCATCTGTCGATGGACACTTAGGTTGCTTCCATGTCCTGGCTACTGTAAATAGTGCTGCAATAAACATTGTGGTACATGTCTCTTTTAGCACTATGGTTTTCTCAGGGTATATGCCCAGTAGTGGGATTGCTGGGTCATATGGTAGTTCCATTTTTAGTTTTTTAAGGAACCTCCATACTGTTCTCCATAGTGGCTGTATCAATTTACATTCCCACCAACAGTGCAAGAGGGTTCCCTTTTTTCCACACCCTCTCCAGCATTTTTTGATGATGGCCATTCTGACTGGTGTGAGGTGATACCTCATTGTAGTTTTGTTTTACATTTCTCTAATGATTAGTGATGGTGAGCATCCTTTCATGTGTTTGTTAGCAATCTGTGTATCTTCTTTGGAGAAATGTCTATTTAGGTCTTCTGCCCATTTTTGGATTGGGTTGCTTGTTTTTTTGATATTGAGCTGCATGAGCTGCTTGTACAATACTTTTGAACAGGCTGATGGTAAGATCACCGACACCATCTGAGAGGCAACTCAAAGGACAGGAGTTAGAAGATTAGAACAAAATTTCTTTAAATGCCCTTTAAGTCTTGTAAACACACAATGAAAATCAGTATCTGTACTCTTATCAACTCTTCTGATGTATCAATAACATAAAGCAGCCAGGGCTTCCTTGAGTTTGTAGAATGTGTCTGATTAAAGGCAAAGCATGGAACTAACTCAAAACCTTTAAATTCCTATGGCTTCAAAAGTCTTTATTTCAAGGCAAAATGTGAAAGGGAAAAAAGAATGACTAAATCTGTTTTTAGGAACAATCTAATCTGGTCCTTGGAGCTGAAGGCTTCATGGCAGAAGATACATGTCTGGATACAATTCAGTGGATATCAGTTTAAGTTTCTACATCATAAACTTAGTGCTGCTGCAGAATGGGGACCAGAGATGAAACAGCGCCACAAACCATGCCTTTTGGAGGCTCACGATTTAGTGAGGAGAAACAGAAATAACAATAATGGAATGAAATAACAATAATGGAATGCTGTCTGTAGTACCTGTCACAGCAGATAATAATAAAAGCATTATCTGCTCAAATTTATTAAATGTTTAACATGTTCCAGACCCTGTGCTAGGACTTGCCACTTACTTAACCTTCACAACAGCCCTATATGGTAGATAGCACATTTCTTACTTTGCAAATGAGAAAATTATACATTAGTAAGTTGCCCAAAATCACAGAGCAGCCCAACCAGAACCTGAGGTGTCCAATACCAGTGACCACTCCCTCCGCCACCAGAAGGTGTGATGCACAGTGGGAGAATGGGGAAAGTAGGTTCCCTACTGGCAGGTCAGCCCTTTTCCATCCTCTGTGATGCTGGCTCAGAACTGAAGGAAGAAGGGGCACAAGATCCACCCCACAAAGCAGTCCCAAAGCTTTTCTAAAGCTCTGTGTGCTAGGAAAGGGCATCACAGGGAGTGTTCTCAACCTTCTAAGCCTTGCCAAACAGCTTAGGAACTAAGAAGACAAGCACAGAACACTGGGCCACCCAAATCAAAGCCTTTGGATTCATAAGTTAACTTCAGAATAGAAAAGGGGTCATTCCTAACCGGAGAAGTAGATTCCCCTGTTCTTTGTGGCTAAGTAGAAATCATTTAACTGCTTTTAAGTCTTAATTTCCCCATGTGAAATGTTTATTCATTCCTCACTGGGGACTCCCAAGGTGTGCCTCCCATGATCTCTGGGAGCAACTTCATGTTTATACAGTATTATGATCATTTTAGAGAAAATTTATATCTCTGTACTAACTTGCAAATGCTTTTGGATTTTTTCTATTTCTGATAAAAGATATCTGTGATAATGGATCGCTGTTCACTCGCATCTCCCTCTCTTCCCCTTGGGGAGGAATATATTTCCTTGCCCTATCATCTCTGTGCCTGGCCAAGTGACTTGATTTGACCAAAGGAATGTTATAGACATGACATGAATAGAGGTCTTTAAATGAGCTTCCCTGGTTTGGTGTGGCACTCGCACTCCAGTGGCCACCATGAAAAAAGCATGCCCCTCGTAGCTGTTGCCCCTTCAGCCTGGTCCCCCGAATGTACACATCAGCTGACTTGTGCCTGACCTGAGTAGAACAGTTGACTGGCAGCCTGAAGCTGAGCCAAACAGCTGAATCCCAGCTTCTACCAACCAGTCACCCTGTAGACCAGAGAGCATGAGAATAAGTGCTCAGTAGCTTAGCGTTAGAAGCTACTGAGTTTTGGGATAGTTTGTTATGCTGCATTATTGGGGCAGTAGCTGATTAATGCTTCATCATTTTATATTCATCGGAAAGGTTAAATTACAGGTACAAATACATGTATTTCTGAGTATCTCACACTCTTTCATTTTTCCCTTAAAATGTATTAACTGCACAGGCATCCTGTCACCCAAAACACACCATATCTCAATTACTTGAACAAAGATACGGGCACATTAGAATATAGAGAACAGGTTCACGTACTCTCAATAAAAACAAAAGCTCACTTTGACAGTGAAATGTTTATACTAACTTTTCCCCATAAGATGCAGAAGAAAAACCAGTATCTATTTTTCATGGAAGAGCTACATAAAATACTACCTTTCAGAACAAAAAAAAGGAACTGATGGCGAAATAGTATCTTCAGGCTCATGGTCTACATAATCTCCCTCAGTAATTTTTCTGTCCTTCCGTCAGTATGTTTTAAGTTACTGCTGTCAAGACCATTCTCTCCTCTATTCACCCCACAACCCCCCTTTCTGCCAACGTTCATATCCACTAAAATCTATACAAGATTTCACAAAGCTCCTGAAGAAAAATTTTAAGAAATCCATAGGTCCCCAGAGTTTGAAAACTATACCAAACATTATTTTTTTATGCATCATGATTATTGATAATCCTTATTTTCACTCCCACTCCAAAATAAAACAGCAAACACTAAATGAATTATATTAGTCAAAAATCTTTATCTCAACATGGATTGCAAAATATAAATAGAGCTTTTAGGTTTAAACAAAAAGCAAACTAGATTTGAAGAGATCTAGAGGCCAATTAGGGTTTCCCAATCTCTACAGGGCTTTGACGTGGAAATGGAGTCCTTGAGCTATTTGGATGATACAAAAAGCATAGTGAAAACTATAACCGTAATAAAGCTACACAACATTCCACATCATCTTTTGGGGCTGGAGTTATTTAAACTCCTTCAGGTGACACTGGCTGACACATGTCGACACGTGGAGGTCCCTGACAACTGCTCTTATCCCACCCTCCACCCCCTCTTCCTTTTTCCCTCTGCTCCCACCACTCCCGCCTCCCTACTGTTCCTCAAGCACACCAGACACTCCTGCTTTGGACCTTTGTCCTTGCTGGTCCCTCTGCCTGAAACATTCTTCCCCCAGATACCTGAATGGCTCATTCATCCCCTACTTCATTCAGGTCCCTTCCGAGATGCCTCCCTCTACCTTATCTCAAATGGGCCTCTTAGCCTCTCTCTCCTGACTCACTCTGTTTTTCTCCACAGCGTTATGACTGTTTGAAATTATCTTATGTATTTGTGTTTTGTCTGCTTCTCCTGTGAGCACGGACTTTAATTGCGTTGTTCACTACAGTGCCCGCATAGTTAGTACTCATAAATATTGATCAAATATATAAATAGAGAGTTTTAGATGTTGCTGCATGAAAATGCAGAAAAACAAAGCATTTAATTACTTACCAAGTCAGGTTGTTTGTTGGACAAAAATCTGTCAAGACTTAGAATCCATGGGGAGGGAGAAGGAAAATAACTAAAGGGACCCTCAGTAATAAAAGAGCTGGAAACCATTTTTAAATTCAATTATTGATAAGTCTCATAAGCCTGGACCAGCTGCTTAACTGTATCGGATCCCTGCATACTCTTTAAAGGGGAAAACCAGTGGCAACATATTCTATAGGACTGAAAAGGATTTCAGTCATTGTCAGATACCATTTAGGAATAAAGTATTTTAAATATCCTCTGCAATCAGTAAAAAACTCAACTACTGCCACTCAAGCCTCTAAAACAAGGCCTATCCTGGGACTTTCCTGAGAAGCTTCCAGCATTTGAGTATGTGACATTTCAAGAACTATTATTAAAGAGATGCACAGCCACTTAATGAGAACATGGCATTTTGTTAAGAGTCCTACAGTCACGTTCTTGGATTTCTTCATAAAAGCCCTACAAATCCTTTCGAATGATTCACAATAAACCATCACAAACAATTCATACAAAACCATCTCCTGTTTTTCCACTGCTTAGTTGGTACAACATGAAAAAATTGTGTTTTCTGTTTATATAGTTTAATAAACCTCTCTAGACCCCTAAAATGCCTTTTCTCCCAAATAGAAAATTATATTTATCAAATATGGAAGTCATTTTTCTAATCACATGATCTAACGTCTCAAAAACTTAGATCTAGACAAACAATACTAAATTAAGGCTGGTATATTTTGAAACAGCAAGAATTTGTGTGTGGAATGTTTTAACAGCTCAAGGATTCTGACGACCACTCAGTACGACTTATTCAAACACAAACCAAAACTCTACCAGGGAAATCGAATCTCACCAAAGATCTCAAAGTAAAAATGCTTAACAAAGAACAGAAATGTATAAGGTTATTTGGATTCACCTTCTTCCATTGTATTATGAAAACAAAGAGGATAGAAGAATCTGAGGAATGTGGCATTGGGAACACCATCGCAGATGCAAGAAGACGGCACAATTCTATCAGTATTAACATTTAAGGGGTGTTTTCTGGTTGCCAGGCCCCTCAAATGCATGTTTTTATTTAATCCTCATAACAGCACTCTGAGATAAATACTGACTTTGCTCATCTCACAGAAGCTGAGGTCTAGAGAAATTAAATAATTTGGCCAAGGTCACACAGGCAGTGGGACTGGAGGCAGCGCCCCTGACCACCCTACAGAAACGCCCCCACACAGCTTCCTCCAGAGGCAATGAAGGGAACTCACTGGAGAGTTTTCTTCTCTTCAGAACTCTCCAGAGTTCCAACAGCTAACACACCACATGTGTGTGGTATCTCACTACACCTTGAGATACGTACTATTACTCCCATTTTAGAGATGAAGAAAATGAGGCACAGAGATTATATCACTTGACAGAAGGAGCAAAGCCAGGATTGCAAGTGAAGCCAGCCGGCTCCAGGAACCCCAAGCTGAACTGCTGTTCCAGGGCTGTGCTCTCCACCCCTCCTGGCCAAGCTCTCTTGCCTGCTCATGACTTTAAATCACCATGGATTCTTCATTTATGGAATTAGCTAATCAGACTAGATCAACTCTAAGTTTCCTTCCAGTTTTCTAGTGGTACGATATTCAATCCATCTGCAAAAGGTTTTTATTTTTTTCTTTGCCGTGATGAAAACACCTAGGATAGAGTTTTTGAGTGGTCCTTTTTTTCCCCAAAGGAGGGAAATACCACTGAGAATGATCCTAATACACTTTCAAAACTAAGCCTCATTTTTTAGAGTTTGGTATAAAAGAAAAATGATAAGCCACTAAGTTTTCATATTAAAAAAAAGTCAACCATTTCACAAAGAGAAATGGGGAAAAAATATATGTTCTTTCCATTACACTTTATGTAGTCTGCATAGCTTCCCTGCTGGAAATAATGGTCTTCAAAGTTTACTCTGCATCTCAGCATTCACATGTACTCCATTATAAACACAGGTCCATCCTTACCATCTCTCATTAAATACAGTGATTAGGTACAATGCAGTAGTTTTCTCGCACAATGTTATAAAACCCATCTGTATTAGTTGCAAACATTTAAAGATAGATTTCACATAAAAATCTTAATTCCTAGCTTCTAAAAGTAGCAGTAATAATAATAATTATAATAACAGAACCTGCGGACAAAGGGCCTGTACTCCAACGTGGGAGCACTGAGCTGCAGGTCAGTGAAGCAAGGGCTCTCTGGTTTGCCAGAGTTCCCCCTACTCCAAATTACATTGAACTTGGTCAGTTCACTCATACATTGTGTCCTGAGGATATCTGGGTTTGAGACGCTTAGGCCACAAGCTCCCCAGTTTGAGCACTTCTGCTCTAACTACATACCTGAGTTAGTATCAGGTCTTCATACTCGCCTATATTAAATGCTTGCCTCCAGTAAAACTAAAAATTACATCTATTAGAATGGAAACCCAAAAAGGTTACAGCTCTTTAAAAGTATGATTCCTTTTTAACACTCCCTAACCCTCACAATGTTAATTATTTCATTAGTGTAAGCCACTTCGTTCCCAACCTTGGCAACATAATAGATTCAACTTTGAAGTGTTAAAAACACAGATGCTCAGACCCAGACCACCTCTGGTCAAGCACATCAGGAGGTCTGGGGGTGGAGCCCGGGCATTCTTATTTTTTCCAGGTTCATCCAAGTGACTCTGTTCTTGTTGAACACTACTGATGTAAACTCTACTGCTATACAGGGTGTGACTTATAAATCAGTAAGACTGATTCCCACAAATAAGAAACATTCTCATTACTTTCCAACATATATGACACATAGACACTTAAGATGCTATCGTCTTTCCAGGTTTTGACAAAATATCATTTCTTTATTCTAACATCTGAAATGAAAAGCACATATAACTTAACATCTCTTGATCAAATTTTTTGGTCTGATGTTTGCATATTTTTACAGCAAACATTTTGGTGTGGGCCCCTGAAAGTGCTGAAGTGAAGCCAACATACAAACGGGAGTTTCCAGCCCAAGCAGAACACTGAAACGCATTAACTTAAATCACACACTGTCAACCAGTGGGTTGAGTTGGTGCCAAACTCCAGATGTCTAGTGTCAGAAATATTCTATCAAAAGATCTACTCAATAAAGATCTAAAATCTAAACTATCTATAAATTACCTGGGGCCTGTGTGACACCTGCTGGGAGTCCTGAAGAGGAGTTTTAGCCCACATTTATCAGACACACCAGCTTGTCAGATACCCCAACAAGAGATTAGCTCCACAAGGACAGAGGCCTAGAAAAGTTCACCTGGAATTTTAGAGGTGAAAGCTTTCCGTAATATGTATTTAGCCTGAATTTACAAAAAAGCTTCAAAACCCCATCACCTTTATTTGATGTTTGATACCTAAGGAAGCATGGGCATAACTTACACTTATTTATGCTTATTACCATGCTATTCAGTTTACTTAACAGTAAGCTATATAAATATGCCTCTATAGATTCCCCTGCTTTTGCCATTTCTTATATAATTATGCCATGTATTGAGAATCAGGCAGCTAAATTAGCATTCGAGAGACTTTAACTGAATGATTTAGTTAAGAAAAGGGGGGCTTCAATTTTTAAGCCCAGATGTGCTCCTGCACCAGCTGTTCGAGGTTTGATGATACAGAAATGTGACCTAAAGTGTGTCGTCAGTGCCACCAGGGAAATGTCCATCAGGGAGGGCTCTAAACACATGCCAAGAGGTCAGGGCTCCTAATTCACAATGTTTATATAGCTGGGTCCAGTTAGGTATCATTGGTCCAAACAGATTTTTAAAATAATGCACATGAACATAATGACATTATTTTAATTTTGAAAATCTAAAGTAAAAGAGAAGTTTGTAAGTGTTTATAGTGTTAGGTATTATGTTTGAAAAGAGTCTTCCACCCCCAGATAAATAAGTATCGGTAAAGGAAAGAAAACCAGTCAGCATCTTTAGACAATTCAGTAATTATAACCATTTTAGAATTGCCAAATTATTGTTTTCATTACTGTTACTGTGATGCTGGGACGCTCATGGACTCTCTTAACCTACATAAACATTTTCTTAGAAGCCTTGAAACATCTGTTCCCTTTGGAAATCCAGCCATTCTGTGTGTAAGACACTTAGGTATACAACAGCCTTCTATTAAAATGCAAACATCTCATAAAAAGTCACAGTTTATAAAGAGCAAGTGCTAAGGTATATGGGGACACCTGAGAGCAAAGCCTGTCCCTCACTCCCCTGAGCATTTTACTGGCTGTGTACTTCATGCTGGGTGATTTGGTCTAGGTCTTGGTCTGTTTCTTATGTCAAATGGGACTCGTATTGAATTCTTAAGCAATGCGTATAAAGCAGATAACCAGTGCATCACTAGTGGACACTTAATGATAGTAGTTATTGTTACTATTTTATATAAATAAGATTGTCAGAACTGTCCAAGTGGAATCAGGATTCAAAATCCAATTCTGTCTAGCTTCACAGCCCCAGCTTCTCCCCACTGCAGCCCCTGGCCTCCCTTACCCCAAACATCCCTGGCAAAGATGTGGAAGGTATGCAAGATACTTTTTTGTCCTAGCATTGTTTAAGCCCTAGAATGTTCTAGACAACAAAATACTGTAGATCAGGCAAAAAATGATTCAACTAAGCTTCGTAATATTCTCAACCTGGAAAAAGATTCACCAAGTTCAATTCCCAAGTGTAAAATTAAAGAAGTGGATTTCCTTTCCAAATCTCCCTTTAAAAAAATAAAAAAAAAAGTCTTCTTCAAATTTCCTTAATATAAACTACCCTAGACTAATTACATAACTAGTGTTTGTATGTGTGCCATTAACATATACACATAAACAAATAAATATGTAAGTCCTCACGTATGTACACCTCCAGAGATGATTAGCTTCAAAAATGTTTTTCACTGCCCAAAGTTCCCTTTGTAACTTATTCTTTCCACAGCCCAAGACGTTTCTTGATTTTTATTTTCATTTCATTTCTGAAAACACTTCTTGAGGAAGATGCTAGGAGGATGGCAAGGCCCAGTCCTACAGAAAGGGGCCAAGTTTCTGGGGGAGGCAAAGTACATAGGTGGTTACCATAAAGTACAGTGCACACAATTCTGGCAGAGACATGAGCCAACGCTACAGCACAAAGGAGGAAGGACCAGTTATAATGATGCTATTTACTGAGGGAAATGTTTGTTTTTTAACCTTACCAAAATAAACAAGCATTCTAGTCATATTTCACCAGATACGGTATTTAACTAATATGGTAGCATATTTAACTCCAAATTAGAAGGCGGTACTTCTAGGATGGAAATGTCTAATTCATAGCTTGCTGTGAGGGTGAATTAGATACTGTATGAAAATTGTTTAGAACTGTATCTGGCACATAGTAATGACTCTCTAATTAGTACCAAGAAATGGACCCAAGTTTTACAGGGCCTGCAGCTTTAGACCCTGTTTATGAAAAAAACTGCAACATTATAAATACAAAATGCTTAGAAAAGTGATTATTTAGATTTTAAAAAATCACAGCAAAATACAAAGTCTTAAAGCTGACATTACCAAAACACCACAAAATCAAAATTCAGAAAAAGAACGCAGTATGTGAATTAATTTATCACCTGAAACACCACTGTAAATACTTCTTTGGGGCTGCACACTCTGATTACTTCTCATATGACAATGATTCATATTAATATCATTTTCTATACGGCACAAAGATAAATTGGTCTTTCCTCAAGTATGGGTGATCAAAATTTATTTTTAATTATTGATAATTCAGAAAAGTTACTTTTAGCCTCATAGCTCTTTATGATGCCATATAAATTTTTAGGATTGTTGTCAAATTTGTAAACGCTTATTAATTTTCTTTCACATGTGAGCCACAAGAATTCAGGGCATTCCAAGTTTTCTTGTGCATTGACTAACTTTAAATATTTTTTGTACTGATGACACTCAGTAATCAGTTTGTTGTGTTTTTGTTGTCACTGATATGTGTTTACGTATGTGTGTATCTACACATTTACACACTCACGTCAAACAAGAAACTTAAACACAGAATTCCCATTAAAAAACATGGCGCATTTATAAAAGTATATTTGCATTATTGAGTATATTCCTAACAGAAAGAACTTCCACGTCAAAGACACTTAGATGAGAACTGAATCCTCTACTTACAATTTTATACATCTAATACGTAGAAGAATTTTCCAGACTAGCTTCTGGCTCCATACCATATTCAAACCATATTCCCACCAGCAGAAGTCATAGTACAGATTCATGCTGCAATATTAACCCATCCCTGCCCCTTTGTGTACAGACCCTAGGTGAGCTGGCACATTGGCACATCCCCAGGTGGATGACATTCCTGGGAAGTGATTCCTACCCTAGGATGGCTAGGAATAACTTAACTAGACACAGAGACAACTGTGAACTGAATAAATACATCCCACTCAACCCAAACTAAAAGTGTCCCCAATTCTACTGCCCCTTATCTATATCTCAGAAACTCTCAACTCCGATGTCACTGAATCCAAGGAGAAATGTTACAGAAGGGAAGTCAGAGAGGAAAAGGATAATGTTACCCGACTGCTGTTAAAACCTTACACCCTACAAATTTTACAAGTTATGATGTCATCCATGAATGCATGGCTGTGTACACTGGTGGGCTCCTCTAGGGCCTTGGAAAGGGCTGGGTGAGCCCAAGCAATATATTCAGAAATGGTAAAACATATACTGTACAAGTGAGGGGCCCTGGGGCTTGCAATTCATTAGCTTCACAATAAATCTGCCTCTGTGGTCCCCATTATTCTTCATCATTTATCTCAGTCTGTACATGCCTGGTCTCTCCAAATAAATTTCAATCCCTTGGAAACAGGAAGTACAGTCCTAAGTACTGTAGATAGAAAATACTCAAAAATGTTTGTGGTAGTCCTCACTATCCACAGTGATCTAGAGAGAGAGAGAAATGTATATATTATATACCTACCTATAAATACACATATGTATATACGTATACATGTATCTGTGTGGTGTATATACGCATTCATGTATAAATACACACATATACATATACCATTTATGTATGCATTATATATGTATTTGTATTATATATTATATATATATAATATTTATCTATACATTATGTATATACGTTAATTCTATATATGTATAATACCAAAGAAAGAGTGAGTCTTTTCAAATTAACAGCATGGTATCCAGATCTTGTCCCTTCAAGGAAGTCTATCTCAGAAGAAAGGCACTATTAGAGCCTGGCAGACAAAGAACAGGGCTTCCTTTAGGAGGCCAGTGGGTGAGCCAGGCCATCAGGAGACTATCAATGCTCTCTAGTGCTGGACAGAGAGTCTGTAGTTAGTGACCCAAAAGAGGCACTTTGACGTCTGCCAAAGTGGAGAGAGAGTTATTGGGAAGGCTTCATCCTTAAAGAGAATATCCATTAATCTGGTCTGTGCTTGCAGCTGGACTTTAAAAAAAATAGGTGAAAACTACTGCATGATTACAGTGCTTAGTGCAAGGGGAAAATATAATTTTCTTTCAACTGATTTATCATATTAAATGAAAGCCTTTTTTTAAAGAAACATATAATAAGTTTCTGACATTTGCAGTTTCCGATTTTCAAATTCTAAATAAAACAACATCTGTTATTCAACACTTCAGCCAGGTCAGTATGGAACAAATCTATTACCTCGTCATGAAACAAAATGTATTATCTGCAATCCAGCAAGTACTGATATTTCTTCAGTAGTACCCAGGCCATGTCTGCACTGTTAAGATCTGAGGGCAGGGGTAAGGATGGGGTGGGGAGGGAAACCTAAGGACATGCGGGGTATGATTCTTGTCCTAAAAGCAAAAGCTGGAAAAAAAGGGAGGATTTTTAAGGGCTTCAATAGCACTGTGCCCTGTCTCTAGACCTCAGTCTAAAACTCAAGGCCTCTGGCTTCCAGACGGTCCTAGGAAATCCCGTCTCATCAAGTATCACCAGCCTGCTCCAGTCTGGAAGCTTCTTCCCTGTCATCAACAGCAGAATCGGGTTTTCTGAAAACAGCTGTCAGTTTGCACTTCTAGAATTGTCAAGGTGGGAGATGTCACCAAAATAACTGCACTCTAAAGGAAACTAGTTTCCAAAGAATACGAAGGCTTCTGTCAAGTTAGTTGGCTGTAGGCAGAGTTTTTCTGACTGTGCGTTTCAGTCATACATCAGAAAACATGGACAGGAGAAAACAATCAAAAACTTGTGAAACTTATGAGACAGGATGTTCACTAGCAATGTTTTATAAAGGGTGATTTGACTGCTTTCAGGTGACAAGTGGGCAAATGGAAAAGCCACTGAAGATGGTGTTTTGGAGGAAGTTTTACATTTAGGGGTCCCCCACTGGGTGGTGTGTGCACACATGTGTGTGCGCCCACTCATGCACACACACGCACTTAAAATCTCCCCAGCTCTCTACCTGGGACCTTCTAGTGAACCATGGGAGGGAGTAACAGGGCATCTTGCCACCAAGCCACAGGGTACAGGCAAAGAGCAGGGCGGGCAGGGACAAGCCTTTAATTCATCCATTTATTCATTCAGTCATTCCTTCTCTCCACAGGAAATGCCCTCGTGGGAATGTGCCCACAGGCCCAAGGCACAGTGCCTCTTTCTAGTCTTGGGTTTTTTTCAAATAAATGCAGGCCACAAGGAAGGGCCATGTTGGAAGCCGCTGGCCTTGACACCACTTCCTAGTCCACAGCGGCAAAGGCCTTTGCCAGCGTCTAAAGTACCTCTGGCCACATGGAAGAGAAAGTGGCCAGAGGCTGCAACCCCAGCGCTGGACTGTGGGTGTCCCATTTCTGACTCTCCGTCTTTCCTGGGACAGGCCTGGTGATTTTATATAGTTGTAGGTGGACACCACCCACATTCTATTAACCTCTAATGTAGACCTTCATAGGATTCCAACATACTTAGCAAACACACAAAATGGCAAGAAACTGGATGACGTACATAACTTACTACTACTGAAGTAAATGAGTACTTTACACATATTAGCTCACTTAACCCTCATCAGCCACTCCACGGGGTAGGCGCTGTTATGATCCTCATTATACAGAAGATGAAACTGAAGCTCAGTGTGGTTAAGTCATTTGTCCTTAGTCAAATGGCTGACAAGTGGCAGAGATGCATATTCCAAACCAAGCAAATGGGGTTCACCATGGGGCCTCCGAGATGATCCTCATCTCAAGGGGTCAGAGTTACTTCCTGAAGGAGGAAGCAGACCGGTTGGGTGTGGAAGGGGAGCAGGGCCAGGGCTGTCTAGCTCTTCAGCTGTTTGGCAATGTGGCACAAGCCCAGCTCTGCATACCCATCTGAAATTCAAATTCCAGCTCACACTTACCAGTCACGGAAACTTAGGCAAGTTAAGTAACCTTTCTGTGCCTCAGTTTGCTCACCTATAAAGTGGGGATAATAAGGGCCTACTACATATCATACACCCATCCACTTAGTATACAGTAGCGCAGCTTTAAGATAATGCAAATTTTTACCAAACTGTCCTTGGAGCCAAATTCTACATTATTGATAGTAACTACCTTATTTTTCTTTCCGGAGACTTTGACCTTTATTAATTAGATGGTTTACAAATCTATCCTACGAAATGAAGCAGCAGGGATTTATTACCCGGATTTTAGAGATGAGGAGACTCACAACAAGAAACCTGCTGACATTCAGGGTCAAGACCCAACCAAGTCATAGCTACTGCAAGCCACCATCAGGCAACAATACTCCACCTCCTTATGCGGCCCCGACAGGAAAGTCTTAGTCAAGAATAGCAAAACTGAGGCTCCCAACATCTGGGGAAAGTTCTAAATGACCTGCTCGTTTAGTACCATCACAAGAATAACTGAATCCGGTCAAATCTGTGTTTCAGTTTAAGAGGTGCAAGTTGCATTCCTGTTCCCTCTGCCTGGACCTTAATGTTCCCTGTTTGTCCTCATGGCTAACTCCCTCACTTCTGTCAAGGTTTTGGCTCACCTGTCAGCTTCTCAGCGAGGACTGTACTGACCAACCAATTGGAAATTCCAACACTTCATCTCCCAATCCACCTTAGCCTGCTCTAATCGGTCTCTTCCATACCACTAACCACCTTCCAACATACTATATAAGTTACATCTTATGCTGACTATTTATTGTCTATCTCCCACCACTAGAACATAACCTCCCCAAAGGCTGGGATCTTTGTTCACCAAAATATACCAAGTGCCTAGAACTGTGCCTGGTACAAAATAGGTGCTCGATATCTATTAATATATAAATAAAAATCAAAATGCTTTTGATGCTTACAAATGTACCAAATAATCAAATCTAGTAAGAATGATTAAACAGTTGTCTTTCTGAGACCAAAAGCCAAAAGACTTCACAGCACTGGGATGCACAGACGGAGCAGACATCTCATGAGTCTGTGACACGACCTTCAAGGCTAAATTTAGTGCTCTCAGTGTTTCTATGATTCCTAGTTACCAGTTCAACTTCACCTACCTAGGATGTGTATGTCAAGAGTGTTTCTACTAACTCAAGTGTTTACTCACAATAGGAAGCAAACAAATTCTGATCAGCTTTCCCCATCTCCAGGAAACAGAGCCAGGCTATGAATGAATTGATAGTGAAGCTGATGGAGAAACACTTCACAGCTGCAGGGCTGTGGGATTTCTAGGCAACTTAAGTTGTGGGGGCAGGGTTTTAGTTGGGGTACTCAGCTTGTACACAGAGACAGGTGCTCCAGGACTAAACCAGCAATGAAATGCAAGGAAGAAAATGGGACCTCAGGTGCAGCACTCCTCCAACAGAAAGGAAAAGAGGCAAAACAGAGGATGGTGCAAATCACACTTCCTTTGGCTCTACATCCCCAAATCCTTATTCCTAATGGGTATGGATAATTGGTTAACAACAAGAGCTGAGTGTACACGTATAACAGCTACTCTCAAATTAATGCACTTAATTAATCTGAACTAAACAATACAGTTATAATGAAAACTATGGGCTTTGTACACTAAAGGCCTTGAAAAATCTGTCAAGCAAGAAATATGCCATATTCCCATCCGTAAACCTTCATTTCATTACTGCTTAAGGATTTTGACTAGTGGTTAAATGGTAATAACTCAGAAAGGTCAAGATGGACCTGTTACCTGAGCACATCTCTAATACTCCTATAATTGCTAAATAACAAACTCCTTGAAAAAATTAAAGATAATATTAACATATATCTTAGTAGTCTTCATGCATCTTTTTAATGTGGCCACTTGATGAAAAAGACTCAGAATTGGTAAATCAATCATTAAAAATAACAATCTCTCTCCAAAAATTTATAGACTGACCCACAAACAATAAATTCCACTTAACAATACATGTAGTGTAGAACGTTCACCAAATGCTTTATCTGGTATATTTTCACTCATGTCCCTTCATCGAAAGTGTATTTACATGACACTGCCTACTAAGTAGGTTGTTTTTATTCTTCTTGAGGTCAATTCTTATTTCTTTCTGCATATGGGGCTTGTCTTTGAAAGTAAGGGGCCTCTCCTCAGTTAAGGTACAGAATAGTTTCACTTGGTCTCTTCAGCCAGGGAATTTTAAGTGTTTGTTAATCTTAACATTTACTTTCCATGAAGTTTTCTGGTGTCCAACTAATTCCAAAGTATAGTAATTGTTAGCCGCGCCCCCAAATTCACCTAAGTCATAGCTACTGTTATAAACTTAAATGTTCAATATTTTCACTAAGAGAAAAACACTAGCCCTTTGGGGGTGACCATCACTTAAAAGTTTTAGAAAATTTATGGACCACTTAACCCTCTTAAAAATGTTTGCACGATACTAAAGACAATTTCTACAAACTTAAAGAACTTGTGATTCACCAATAGTTAGTTTTAAATTATCTAATTGATTACAGACTTAAACCCTCAAGAAGGATAACTATCTTTAACACATTTTAATAAATATAATTTATATTTTCTTTTAACCAGCTAGTCCAAGTGGGCAGGCAATGTGGGGAAATTATTACTCACATTAATTATAGTTTATCCTAAAATAACTGTGAGTGAATGGGATATGCAATGACAGCCTTCCCTAGGTCAGGAAATGTTATTTATATATTTATATAATACATATTTATTTTATTTATATTTATTTTTTATTATTGAAAGTAAGAGAAACAACTTGAACTGACAAAATTTCCATTGGAGCTTTGCATTACTGGAGTTTTAGTATTATTTTAAACTACCCATCATGAAAAATCTGATTTATCCTTTAAGCACCTTCAGTTATTACTATTCAATCATGATGATGAATCAGCAAATAATGTTACTCCATTAAACTGCTTTTAAGACTACCAAAACTTCCCTAGCTCTTCTGTCATACCTTTATCAGAGGAGATGGCAAAAGTTATTACACGGATGTTTTAAAACTTTGTAAGTTTCAAAACCTGGACAATTACTCATCCAGATTATGTTTTGAAAGATGGTTTGTAGGCATTTTCAATGAGTATTTCCCATTCTGGATGTCCCATCATATACCCATTCTAAACTAGCATTCAACGTTTATTAAGCACTCACTGTGTGCAAAGAGAAAGCATTATACTAAGAGAAGGAGCTTAAGGCTCGGCCTCATTTTATTCGTGCATAAATACACAGCAGCCGTGATTTATTCTCTCAACTTTGTAGAAACGTGAGCTGCATCCACATGGCAGAATCCATAGCATGCATTGGGAAATGACTTTCTGCGGGCAATTCACAGGTTCTCTGGATTAGGCAGCCCCGTTGGGGCATCACGCGGGCCCTTCACCTTCCAGCCCACACAGGACAACTCGTGGGCTCCGGCCACACCTTCCGCAGGTGGCTGGATCGCCCGAACCACACGAACCCGACCCATCTCTCCTCGCAGGGGCTCCGGATAGGAGCGTGGAAACGTGTGCAAGGGCTTCTGCTAATTAAAGGACTTGTTGAAAGGCCCCGGGGTCTTGGGCAGGAAGAGAAAGCAGCCGCCCCGCGGGGTGCCCCCTCCCCCGCGGCCACCAAGTCCCCGGCGCCCGGGGCGCTGCGCAGGCCGCCGCTGCGGATACCCGGCGCAGCCGGCGCACCTCGGGCCTAGCACCATTTGAAAGGCAAATCTCAGAGCCGGAGCGCATTTAAATGCCCTGCCCCGGGTCCTGGGGGATGGCTCTCCAGCGGACGCAGCCGCAGGGGCCTCCGGGGCGGCGCGGCCCTGGGCGCTGGGCGCGGCCCGCGGGCGCACCCGGGACCTCAGCCTGCAGCGCCCCGGCAACCGCGCCAGGCCGGGGCAGAAGCGGGCGCCCTCAGGCCAGCGAGCCCTGCCGCCGCCGGGGGAAAGAGCAAGCGCCGCGTCCTCCGGCCGCGGCTCCGGCCCCCTCCCGACGCACCACACCTAGCAACCAGCGCTGACAGGACGCAGTGGCGGCGGTGCCGGGAGGAGGAAGCGGAATGGCTGCCGCGGTGGAGCCACCCCCGCCCCCCCGCTCCCACCTCCCAGCGGCTGCAGCCGCCGCCGAGCCCTGACAGCTCGAGCCCGGGCGGAAGCGGCGGGCGGCTTGCAGCGCCCGCCCCCAGCCGCCCCCAGCCGCTCCGACCACCCGGGCCAACTAACTCCGCGCTCCTGCCCAGAGCCGGCCGGCCGCCCCGCCGGCCCCGCCGCGCCCTCCGCCCCGCGCCGCATCTCCCCGCCGCCGGGTCCCTCCCCCCGCCGCCCCCTCCACCGCGCAGCCCCACTCCCACCACTTCGCCGCGGGCGCGCACGCCCCTCGGAATCCCCCAGCCCGCCAGCGGCACCTCGGGGCGCCCGCCCCTCCCCCTCCCTCTCCCCCAGCCCCACCCTGCCCCCATCCCCACCGCACCTCGCGCCTCCGCATCCCGCCACCCCCATGCCCCGGGCTCCCACACACCCTCCCCGCCCCGCCGCCGCCTTCCTCTCTCCTGACCACCCCTGGCCATTCTGGGGTTCTCGCCTGGGCAGGAGTTTCCGCGCGCCGGGCACCCCCGCCCACCCCCGGGCCATTTACCGATGTGGTTGTCTTCGATGTGCTCGATGAGGTCGGCCAGGGTGGGGAAGTGGAGTCCGCAGCCCCCGAATCGGCAGGTATTAGAGAAGAAGGAGGCGGCGGCGATGCCTGTCATGGTGCTACATCGAGAGCCCCCCTGGTGTCGGCTCAGCCAGCGCCGGGCGGGCGGAGGGAGGGAGGCAGGGTGGGGTGAGGAGAGGAGGGGCTGGGGGAGGGGGAGAGAGGCGGGGTGAGGGGAGCGCAGAGGACCGGACGGAGGGAGAGGGGGCGAGAGCGATGGAAGGATTGCGAGGAGAGACCGGGAGGCAGAGGGGAGGCGGCGGCGGCGGCGTCGGGAGCGGCGGGGGGAGCGGCGGGGGGAGGGTGGGGGTGGGAGTGAGGCCGCCGCAGCTGGGAGGAGGGACCAGGGCGCGCGGCAACAGCTGTGCGGCCCCAACCTCCGCCCCTGGACCGAGGCCTCACCTGGGAGCGCCTGCCACCAACTTTATCTCACTCGGCCTGCCCTTCACAGTTGGTAATACATGAAATCTGTTTGGAGCCTCCTTGGTTATGTGTATTACATTCCTGGTATATATACATCTATTAATTACACTTACCTCCCTGCAGTGGGAACTCAGGGAGTTACCCAGGCCCCTCTCAGGGACATTTGTTTGCACCTGGCCACCTGTCTAGGTTTGACACTGACATTCACAGGGGACCCAGGAAAGGTAATTGTGTGCACCTTACTCTTTAAACCTTCTTTAAAAAAAAAAAAAAAAAAGCCCATTTCCTCTGGAGGTTTGTACTAATTGATTTTAATGAAGTTTCCCTCTAGGCCAGAAGAAAATCTTAGCTTTATTTAAATTTCAAAATAGAGTGCTTGATTGTCAAGTGCATTTGCCTGTGTTTTACATGTGTACCACGTTTGTAATACTCCCTGCCCCTTTTGGGAAAATGAAAACTAATTTCATTTCCCCAAATTATAATACCCCACTGCCCCATCTCAGATCTGGGGACTAACCCATCTGTCTCCCTGGGAGCAAAACTATCACAGCAGAAAGGACAGTGCATTGGTGAAGGCTAGAAGGAGTAGAAACAGGGTCAAGGGACATACTTTCTCTTCATTTAAAAGAGAGATCCTTCCAATCAATCTAGATTACACCATCCTGTGAGCATTTAAACCATAATGTTGACCAGTTAAGCAGTTAGGCTGAATCAGGTAGCTTCTCTGAAACCAACATTTTGCTAAGAATCAATTACCTCCTTGTCCCCAACCCCACCCCCAATTTCACTGATATTTTACCTTTAAAGCTTGTGTTCTCCAATAGCACTTTTACAGTTGCCTACATATTATCAGCAGTTTATGATCCAACAGTGCATTTTTTCATTATGCAAGTATACTGAATTTAGCATTTTTCTTTAGGACAAATTTCACTTACCCTCTGGTGCAGATACATAGAGAAATAGTATGCCCCTCTCCATAAACTATATTCATCCCTAGTGTTATTTCTAGTAGGATTCTTAATTCTTTTGATAGAGGAAAGGCACCACAAAAAGTTTTACAATCTGACAGTCACAGTAATTGGGGGTGATGAGTGCCCTCACCCATGGCATTTCCTCTTTTCGAGCCCATCTCTTCTGTCTGCCAGCTCACAAGGTAACAACTTGTGCTGAGATGAGAGTTGGGTTGGGTGAGGCTGGGGTAGTGGTGTGGTTGAAGTTTAGTTTGGTGCCAAGAATGATTTCCTGGGCCCACTTGGGGGTGGAGACAGGGCCCGGGTGGGCCTGATAACGAGCCAGGGACCCAGTTGGCGGGAGACTGGAGCCAGGGCCAGACAAGGGTCTAAAGAACAGGAGTAAGAATTCTAGCTCTTGAATTAGAATTTTGGCAGCTGTGCAGTGCATTCAGCTGCCCAGTCTGGGAAGGCCTTCAGCTAAGAGCAGGCAGAATACACACCACACCGAGTAACAGGACAGGGAAATGCAATGCAAAAGCTTCAGCCAAAATGACGCCAAAACAGCTTCCCCCTAGAGATGAGTGTTAGGGACCCCCACCATGAGGCAGCGTCGAGGAAGCGAGGAGGCACGGAGAGCTTTGGAGAAGTAGCAACTTTGTCCTCTGGAGGAGAAACTGTCCGTGTGGAATTATTAACTCCAGAGAGAGTGCGAAGAGGAACAGATGTAGTTCAGGCAAGAGAGCTCAGAGATGGAAAGTGCCAGAAATGTGCAGATGAAAGATGAAGGAAGTAAAGGGACTGGGTTTCACTAATGTTTACGTCTCCACTACCTGCTATGAGTTTCAGTATTCCTAAAATAAAACCTTCACAGGCCACATTTAATAAATAGAATTTTTAAAATGAAACAAGCCAAAATAACCTATAAAATGAATCAAAATTTTGATTTTTAAGATTAAAATTTTTTTCTTTATCTTGGGCAATTATTAATATTTTGAAAGGACTCTATTTTACATAAAATAACCCACTCTAATTCTTCATCTGTGAACTGAAGCTCTGCTTATATGACATACTGCTCATCCTATTTTTTAAAAATCTGCACACTCTAGGCATCTCTGGCCTTTGTATTAGATACATAATCATGGTCTTTTAGATCTGGAAGATACTCTGGCCAGCAGACCCATGGGCTTTATAGATATGGTACACTGAGGCCAGAGGCATGGAGTGAGTTCTTTCCAGGTACACACAGCCAAGTTTCCTCTCTGTATTCTTAGTGTTTTCAGTAAGGCATCAACAGACATTAGAAGGACAAAGATACAGTAACCACCGGCAAACTTTTAAAAAATTGCTTTACAATGGCATGCTTACCATTATGTACTTGCATTTATAAAAATGTTTGTTTCAAGGGTGTCCCTTCATATAAAGTCAACATGAAGCTATAAAAATCTATAGAACGAACACTTCAACTTATTATGTCCCAGAAAAAGTGATGGCTGATACATCTCTATACTTAAAAAAAAATGTGTCCCCCTGATTTTGGTAGTAAAAATATTTCAAATGAAAGGGACAGTGAGAGAACTGAGGAGGCAGAAGGAGATGACGGTGGCTGTGGACTGGAAGTGCTCTCTGGGTTTAAGACCCCTTTCTTGGGAACCATTTGCCTCCCCCCAGATCACTGTCCTCCCAATGTGTAGGCCCACACAAAATGCAGGCGTACAGTGACCCCAGAGCTTGGTGCTTACCATTACAAATGCTTTGGGATCTAGCAGCAATCTCCAAAATCCAGCATGGCTATTGCCCACAAAATGGGGCAGCTGCCGGGAAAGTGTGAATCCATTGGTCTAAGGGAGCCAATCGAAGCCACCAAAGGACTCTGCTTCTTGTCTGGCCTCCACATACAGGATTCGGTTTACTTAGGTATACACTGATCATCGAAAGTGGGCACTTCCTGTGCCCTGCATGGACATCTGTTAGCACTACAAGAGGATGTCTATGAACACTGGATTCTGTTAACTCTCCATACTGCCTTCAACTCTTTCTCAGGTTTTCTGGATCATTCTTCCAGGTCCCTCTTAAGGTACTTTTCAGGTTTACTGGATGTAAACAGGCCCTTAAGGGCTTGAGGCACTCCTTTTACTGCCACCACTACGTAGACTGAGTAGATCGTGGACACAGGTAGGTCTTCTTCAAATCATGCCAATCATACAAGAATATATGACACTGCCCAGCTCTTGAAGACTCAGGCTGCCAGTTATGCCAACAGCAACCTTTGCTTCAACAGGATGTTTTCTTGAGGTTCCCACCTTCTTCCAAGGAGGACAGTGTCTATTCCAGATTTTCCTGTTTAATATGTATGCAACCAGGTCTTCAAGGGCTTTGTACTGCTTTTATTCCAGCTCAGAAATGAATCAGCTTTATCTGCTCTTTGGTGATTAATTCTCATTTTGGCCCCCAGTCTCATTCTGCCTAGAATTAAGCATTGGCCTTAGAATGAGTAACGGGGGTTCTCTAGTCGGACGACACCAGTGACAAGTCCTCATGGGTGTTACCCTGAGGGGTGTTACCTTAAGTTCTCTACCCTCATGCTTCTGCCTTACTGACTATATACAGAGTTACGGCATTACATTTCTAGTTTTTTGTAAGATTTCTCCAGAATAAAGTAGTAAAATACCTAGCCATTGACTGCCGTTCTAACTGAGTTCCTGGGTTTACTCCCCTGCTGCAATCTGCCACATGCACCCAAATAATAGCTCCAAACCCAACTCTGATGGGATTTGGCCAGCCCAGTCTGAGGTTTAAATAAGGTCATGAGAGCAGCCAACCAATCACTGTTTCATTCGTTTCCTGACATCTTGATTGAACATCTATGCCAGGTTCCTGTTGTACAGCTCCTGAAGGTATATTTATAGAGGAACTGCCTGGACAGTGGCCTCAGGATTTGTAAACTCTGGAGCCTGATCCACTGTGCAACACATGAGGGACACAATTTGAATATGACCAGTACAGCCTCTCCTCATGAGGGAACGCCAAATGCTTTGCAAGTCCTCCTGCATCAGTTCCTAGAGCCCGCTTGGGGTGGCTCAGTGGACTCCACATACTGTCCTCTTGGCTACTCTGGTGTCTGCCATTTCCCTCCTTTCCAACTATGGCTCACTCAGGTGATAAATCTTGTTGCTCTTGACTGTACTGACGCCACTAAAGCACTAATGCTTGCACAAGACTGCACAGCCTTTTTGCCCAGAGATGTGTCTTTAGGCACTGGTGATGCTCACCCAGCAATGCCCAGTGTTGAAGATTCTCTATCCCTTCAAAGGCTTCTAGCACCTTTTTTGTCCTAGCCTTTTGAGGTTTCATCAGCTCCCACAAGCACAATCCTTTCCCTCTAGGACTCAGACAAGCATCAGTGGAAACTGGACGAGAGGATCAAGTTGGGAATACTGCTCCATGATCTCCCCTCCCCTGCTGGAATCCCTCAGCGCCAACCTGCACCATCAGAATAAGCTTTCTATTCAATGACCTTCAATAATTGGATCGCTGCAGAAACCTCCCAGCCTTACCTCCTGCAGTTTCCTCAGCTATACTGACAGTTCAAGACGGATCAAATTATTTTAGTTTTCAAGATGCATTCACTGTACCTGCACAGGCCACCTTGCCTTTGCATGTGTTGTATAGCCTGCCTGAAATATTCTTTCCTCTTCCCCTCTCCCCCACACCAAACACACTTCAGCAGCTCATCCTGTCACCTCCTCCAGAAAGCCTTCCCTGCATCCTGTCTCCTCTTCCTTCACTGCTGAGCTACGTGCTTATCATCTGTGCTCCAGCCAAGCTCCCTCTGCATTAATTTTGACTGTTGGCTTACTGGTCTTCCTTCTCCTCTAGACCAGTAGTTCCCAAACCTTTTAAATCAAGAACCCCATCAATAAAAAAATTTAAACCTTGATCACATGAACATTCATGTTTTTATTTACAAATTATATATAGACACTACTACTCAAATATAGTATGTATGTTATAAAGTAAGAGATGCTTTTAGAAGGTGACCTTTTAAGAAACAGAAATTGGGGGGGGGCTTCCCTGGTGGCGCAGTGGTTGAGAATCTGCCTGCCAATGCAGGGGACACGGGTTCGAGCCCTGGTCTGGGAGGATCCCACATGCCGCGGAGCAACTAGGCCCATGAGCCACAATTGCTGAGCCTGCGCGTCTGGAGCCTGTGCTCCGCAACAAGAGAGGCCGCGACAGTGAGAGGCCCGCGCACCGCGATGAAGAGTGGCCCCCGCTTGCCGCCAACTACAGAAAGCCCTCGCACAGAAACGAAGACCCAACACAGCCATAAATAAATTAATTAATTAATTTTAAAAAATTAAAATAAAAAACAGAAATGGAAGGTCTAATATCTTCATCCCACACCCCGGAGTATTGTTTGGCCCCCATCCTGGGGTAAACGCATTCCACCTTGGAGGTGACTGATCCTAGTCTCCGTGAAAAAGGAGACTATCTCTCACTGTGCCTGCACATAGGGCTCAATAAAAGTTGTATGGGGGGTATAGCTCAGTACTGTGATAGAGCAGGGCACTAAGATTTCAGTTTTCAATGCTGAAGTAATTTCTAACAATTTGTTACTGTTCTTCTCTTATGTAGTATCAATGAAAGATAGTCTTCAATCATCTCTCAGCTTGAAGAGATTACAACAGTTATACCTTCCCATGATCATGGCTCAACCTCTGGCGAGACCTCTTTTCAGGTCTAGCACAGTGTCACTGCCCTGTGCCCCTAACAGGCACTTTTGAAATGCTTGTCTCATTGGTTTTGATAGCACTGGTTTCCTAGGCTCTGCTAATGCAGACAAAGCTGTTCAGCTGGACAGAGATAAGCTGGGAAGCACTGAGCCATGACATGAGATCTGACACTAGCTCTCCTTTTATTTCACTGAGTAGGACCCCTTTCCCTTTCACAGATGTTCAAGTTCATTACGATGATTATTTTACATAACAATTACCACCATTCACTGAGTGCCTACTGTTGGGTCAGGCACTGTTGGACTAGATGTCTTAACACAGATCTGTTTTTAAACGCTATGAGATAGTTAAATACATTATGCCCAGATTATGGATGAGAAAAAACAAGACCCAGGGAAATGAGGTAACTTACTAAGGTCCATAAAGCTAATAAGGGCTGGAATTAGGATTTGAACTCAGGTCTGTCTGATTCCAGAGTCCTGGCTCTTAACATAATATTCCTCCTTGAATTTGGGTGTTCTAGAACATTTTCCTTCTCTCCCTTGAATCTGGGGGAGAAGTTGGGCTCTTTGCCACAGGCAGGATCCGGCTCACGTACATCACAAACACTAAGATTGAGGGGAAAAGTGTCTTACTTTACCAAATGCACTTAGGATTGGGTCCTGAGGGTCAGGATGGGGTACTGATGATGGAGAGGGCTTGGGGCCTCCAACAGGTATTGAGAATCTTGGCTTGTCTTTTCCCTTTCCTTATCCTTTGGAAGGTCCTTTCATTGCTGTTGCCAAGCTCATTTACTGGTCTTAAATACCTGATTTTAAAATTGAACTTTATAGAGAAGTGAGACTTTGAAAAGATACCCTTGTTTTGTTCTTCAGCCAGTTCCTGACTTACCCACTCATTGTGTACTTCCTACTGTTGATTTTGGGGTGGGGCGGGGAACACAGGCATCACCTATCATGTAGAAAGGTGACTCTTTTTGCTTTTGTCATGCTCTTTGTCTTTGTCTCCAGTCTGTAATGACTCTAATTATGTTGCTTTTCAGCCAATTGTTTGGCGTAATTATATTTTCTGTTACAGTCTTAGTTCCTGGAGCCATAGAACAGCCAGCCAGCTGAATGCCATCTCAGAGGCTCTGCAACTCAATCCCTTTTCTTCCAGAGCTAGGCGTATGTGCCTTTCACAAAACCAACCCAGATTCCAGTAACTTCTCCAGGAAGGACTTTCATCTTGATTTTATGACTAAATTTACCTTTCTATAATTTTCATCTCATTATGCTTTTTCCCAACATAAATGATTCTCTCTTCTCTTGTAGTGCCTCATATATTGAATGACTTTTGTAATCTCAGAGTTCTCAAACTCAGATGCCCTAAGGGTCAGGAAGGTGAAGCAATCAGAGAAGAGGGTGGTGTGGAGTGCACATGTGTGTATTGTGTGAATGGTGGGGACCAGTGCTGAACTGGAGAGCACTCCTCTCTTAAAACAGTGGAAGGCAAACAAGTTCCATCTGCGGGCCACATTTAGCCCATGAGCCCAAGAGTTTACAACTTCTGTTTTTCCTTCCAAGCCACAGTATAAAATTAGATGACTTTTATTGTGATAACAGCCCAAGAGTATCTGGATTAATTCTTTCTAAGTTTCTCATCATCATGAAGTTAGATGCAATGTAATTCTTGGTGCAAATAATTCAAAAAGGACCCTTTGAGCCTTAAACAGATCTCCAAGATGATGGAAGAGTTGCCCAGTAATAGTCATAGCAGAGGAAAGAAATAGTTGGTAAGGGCTTCTTCCAGACTCTAACACTTCTTGGTTCTCAAATTCTTTCCATATTTCCCAATGCAGATCAGAGTCTTAAGAAAATTAATTTTCTGCTGGAGAGGGTGTGGATAAAAGGGAACCCACTACACTGTTGGTGGGAATGTAACTTGGTGCAGCCACTATGGAAAACAGTATGGAGGTTCCTTAAAAAACTAAAGATAGAGTTACCGTATGATCCAGCAATACCACTCCTGGGCATATATCCGGAGAAAACTCTAATTCAAAAAGATAAATGCACCTCAGTGTTCATTGCAGCACTATATACAATAGCCAAGACATGGAAGCAACCTAAATGTCCATCGACAGATGAGTGGATAAAGAAGATGTGGTATATATTTACACTGGAATATTACTCAGCCATAAAAAAGAATTAAATAATCCTATTTGTAGCAACATGGATGGACCTAGAGATTAGCATACTAAGTGAAGTAAGTCAGACAGAGAAAGACAAATACCATATGATATCACTTATATGTGGAATCTAAAATATAACATAAATGAACTTATTTACAAACCAGAAACAGACTCACAGACATAGGTAACAAACTTGTGGTTACCAAAGGCAGAAGGCGGGGAGAGAGATAAACTAGGAGTTTGGGATTAGCAGATACAAACTACTATACATAAAATAGATAAACAACAAGGTCCTACTGTATAGCACAGGGAACTATATTCAATATCATATAATAAACTGTAATGGAAAAGAATCTGAAAAAGAATTTATATATATATATATATATATATATATATATATATATATATATATATATATATATATCTGAATCACTTTGCTGTACACCAGAAACTAACACATTGTAAATCAACTATACTTCAATTAAAAAAATAATTAATTTTCAACAACTGAATATGTGAGTACTCCAAATTTATCTAAAATGAATGCTGTATATAATGTTTTATACTGCTTGGCCGGTGTCCAGGTATACTTTAAAATAGTTAATTAAACCCTTCAGTTAGTAGGTTTGGCCTTCCCAATCTTTGAGTGCTCCCACTCCTGGGTCTATAGTTCAAGATCACATTGCTTTGAACGCATTAGTTCTCTTAAAAAAATGTATAAAGTAATCTACACATTTTAGATTACAGTTAATCTTTGGTGTCAGAGCCAACTCATGACTCTAATTTCTTTCTCTTTTCTCCTTCTTCTGCCATCCCCTTTCTCACCCCCCCCTTCCCAATCCTATAAATCTCTCACATTCCCCACCTTGTCCCCTCACCCCCCCACCCCAGGATTCCTTTTCAAAATTGATTCTTGAATAGGGCCTAGGCATGAAAAGTAGTTGGTACTGTATTTGAGAAAGCTGTACCAGAGAAGAGAATTTGAGAAAGAAACACAAGGAAAAGGTAATTGGGAAAGAAAACCAAAAAAGGGCAAAAGCAAAGATTGAGAAGATCTTTTCTGTCTTCTCTCTCATATACACCAAAGCCCTGCAGCAGAGGACTCCTCCTTTCAGACAACTCCTACTCAGCCTCACACAATCAAATTTACATCTTTCTTATCTTTCTTACTCTGTACCCTGGTCTAAAAGACTAATCAGAAGAAAGTTCCCCCCAAAAGTTTAACATCAAAAAGACCTAGATTCCAATGCCAGCTCCATCACTTACAAGTCATTGACCGTACCTAAGTCAGTCATTCAATCTCTCTGAGATTTCCTTATCTACAAGCTGGATATAACAGTACAGATCCTACCCAGCTCCCAGGGATGAAATGAGGTGCTGCACGTGAAAACACACTAGAAACTGTAAAATGCTAATCAAAGATGAAGCCTTATTATTATTATTATTATTATCTTGCATCCAGTGCTGTAGATGCTATGGCATGTGGGCATCTCTTCTCACCAAATGTCCTTGGAATTTCTGGCTAAGGAGGTGGGTGTTACAGTCTGGTATAGCAGAGAGGCAGAACTTTATGTTTTAGAAGGGCAGTTGACACTAAAAAGGGCCAACCTTTTTAGTTATGTAAACATAGTAAGAGCAAGCACCCATTATTCTGGGAGAAGGTGCAGCAGGAGTCATTTTTTTTGCTTGTTTTGTTTGCTTAGCTAGGGCTTGGGGCTTCAACTCTGTAGGCAGGTGGGGTCTTGCCACCAAAATGACTGGTTCAGGAGATGGACCCAGAAGGTCCCAAGAGTTGTGCTCAGAGCTTTTATTTGGTGATTATCTGGATAAAGGCCTGCTCTCTCCTCATTTGAACAAAGAGGCATGTTACCCATTTGATGCTAGCAGACATCTTATGACCGTGAGGGACTTCTACCTGAAGATAAAACCAACCTGGCAGAACACAGAGTTAAGAGATTTCAGAGAAACTGAACAGGAGCTCTGAGAGAATTGTGCCTGAAGCCCATATTGGTCTTTGCAGTTATATGAGACAATGACTCACCCTTATTGTCTAAGCCAGTTTGTGTTGGGCTTTATAGTACTAGATACTGATGGAGAAGTCATCCTAAATGGTACAAAGTTGGAAGGTTTCTGGAGAAGGGGTGGGAATGTCACATAGGGTTCAAGGAGCTTACTGAGAGGAAGCTACTCAAGTTTCCTAATCTTGCCTGCATACGTTCCCCATCATGAGCATGCATCTGATGTGCTGAGCTGGTTTGCCTAAGATCAGCTGATGGCTGGGAAACTGCTGGAGGGGGTGTCAACAACAAGGCCTGCGTTCTCATAGGGGAAAGAAGGCTGGGGTGGGTCCTAACACGGGGAGATGGAAAAAGCTGTGTCAGTAGGTTGATGGTTGGGAGTATGATCCATGAATATGCCTGTGCTCAGTTTTAGTAGATGCTGCCAAACCATTTTCCAAAGTGTATTTACCAACTTACATACCCACCATCAATGAGAGTTCCCAGAGCCTTTTACTATGACTTTGCCCACAGGCTAATAAATGAGGTGTTCGGGGTTTACCAGAGCACAGCAGTTGACAAACAGCAAATTAAAAGGTTGCTGCTAGAATAAGACACACGCAAAACAAAAAAGTATACACCTCCACACAAAGGCATAGAACTCAAGTAGCATAGTAATTTGGAGTGATGATTTAGAGGTAAATACATTTTAATTATCTTAAATTATAAAAAAATGCAAGTATAACACAAGTGCCTGATTACCTGCTGGTTCTAAACTGTCCTCCATGAACCAGGGATATGTCAGCACACTGTCAAAACTTCCCTTCCTTATACTTAGTGGTGGAGTTGGGGAGGGAGTATGCGGTGTGTGTGTCTGTGTGTGTGTGTGTGTCTGTGCGTGGCAGATGGTGAACAGGTGGTAAATGGTAAGAAAGATTGTTTCCTACACAAGAAGCAGACAGTCAAAAATGTTCCATTACATTAAGTTATTCAATATATGTTGAAACAGGCAGTAAGACATCATATGATCTCCAGTAATAACTTTGAATTTTTTTTTTTAAATTGTTGCTTAAAAGAGTGTTGCAGGTGGCGCAGTGGTTGAGAATCTGCCTGCCAATGCAGGGGACACGGGTTCGAGCCCTGGCCTGGGAAGATCCCACGTGCCACGGAGCAGCTGGGCCCGTGAGCCACAACTACTGAGCCTGCGTGTCTGGAGCCTGTGCTCCGCAACAAGAGAGGCCGCGATAGGGAGAGGCCCGCGCACCGCGATGAAGAGTGGCCCCCGCTTGCCACAACTAGAGAAAGCCCTCGCACAGAAACGAAGACCCAACACAGCCATAAATAAATAAATAAATAAAATAAAATAAAAATTAAAAAAAAAAGTGTTGCAGTTATCTAAAAAATTCATTACCTTCAGCTTAGTTAACCCGTGGCAACGGCTTATTAAGCATGAAGGATTTACTTGAAAATGGTGAAGACTGACATAAATTTAATTGACGTATATCCTCATTTAAATATGTATTTACTAAAAAGAAGCAAACGTTCAAACCAACAGAACTGTAGGCTCATTCCAGTAGCACCTGATTTATGCCTATGTTACCTTTCATGCATTCCATTGTCGGAGTAAGGGGTGGCAACCCCATGAATTGATTTCCTTGTTCCCTATTGCAATGTCCTATTATGTCGACTTGTCATATATGCTAGATTAATGGTATTATTATCAGTCAGTACTATCTGCCAGCCTTTGGGAGCTAATGAACAGACCTCAGGAAATTCTGGCTTCTTCCATGGCCTCGTTCTTGCCACCTTATTTTTGGTCATTTTCAGCAGCTCCCAGTTTCATCCATTCACAGACATCTCATGATAGAGACTTCTAGGTGCCTAACCAATATCCATCCTCCCCTTGCTCCTTAGTAACAGATTTTGTCAAGGGAAGCAATGTGTTCAGATTAAACCCAACATTCCCCAGCCTCCCTTGCAGACAGGGGTAGACATATGACCAAGTTCTGGCCACTGAGATGTAAGTGAAAGTTGTTGGATGGGGATTCTGGGAAGGCTTCTTAAAAACCATATGGAATCAACTGCTAACCACCATTTTCACTTGGCACTTCTTCCTTTCCACTTCCAAGAAGAGCATGATGTGACAGCTGGAGTTCTAGCGGCTATCTCATGAACATAAGGATAAGGGCTACACTCTAAGATGATGTCCTACAACTGCCACAGTAGTCCTTGGTGCCTACTTCTGGAATACTCATTTTGTGAGAAAAATGAATTCTTGTCTTATTTAAACCACTGCCTCTCAGGATTCTATTGCTCATAGTCAAATGCAACTCTGGTATTCAAAATATTCAGTGTAATTCTCCATTTGATTTGTTCAACATTTTACAGTTGTCTTTGATCAGAAGCCGTACAACAGAGATGTATACAACTCATTCAGGCTTCTGGCCTGGATCATGAAAAATTAAGCTTTAAAGGCTCCGCCATGCTGAATTATCCACTGTGAAACCAGGGACTAGGTGGCAGGGCAAGTCCTCCTATTCCAGGGCAGTACTGGGAAGTCCGCAGGGCAGAATCAAAGGCTGAGGTCAGAGAGGTATCACAACAGAGCTCTCAAGCCTGTTGTCATGGCAGCAAAGAGAGATCCATGGCAATATGTTGGAACAGACATGAGACTTCCTCCTGTTTTTACACTGGATCTTGTAGGCCTCCCTGTTTAATCAGGCCCCTTGAATCTAAATGTCAAGATCTTCTGGAAAGTATAAAATAATTCTGTAATCAGCCCATGAACGCCTTCTCACTGCATCTGTCTTCCTTCACCTGGCCTTGGACTAGCGGTGTTTCTCTAGCCCCCGCCACAACACCACCGCTAGGGGAAATATCCCTGCAGTCAGCAATGAATCTGACCACTGGGGCCAGCATCAGTTCTAGTCAATCTCTAACCCTCACTCCATTTTCCTCCTTTTTTAATTCGTTTCCCCAACAAAAAAAGGTCAACTGCATACTGAAACATTTTTATAAAGTACAGCTTCCAAAAAGCAATTTATAGATGCACAAAACTAAAGCAAACAAGATTAAGGCAGGAAAAAAAGAAGATAGAGAAGAAGAAAGAAATGTGTTCAGACTTAAGCCTATAGAAACAGAGATCAGATTTGTGGTACCAGAGGTTGGATATAGGAGTGGGGGAATTGTGGGAAGGTTTTCAAAAGGTATGAACTTCCAGTTTTAAGATAAATAAGTTCTGGGATGACTATAGTGAACAGTACTGTTTTTTGGATGTTTCTAAGAGAATAGATCTTAAAAGTTCTCATCACAAGGGAAAAAAAATTCTTTGGAACTCTGCTAGGTGATGGATGTTAACTAAACTTATTGTGGTGATCATTTCATAATACATACATGTATCAAATCATTATGTTGTACACCTTAAACTTACACAACTTTATATATCAATTATTTCTCAATAAAACTGGGAAAACAAAACAAACAAAAGCAAGCCTGACCTACTGGCTTGGAAAATAAATGAGCCCATTTCCAAAACAAGGACATTTCCTACGTTCTGCCAGGTATGAAATTAATTACCTGAGCCATCTTCCTTAATACTACTGTCATTTTAGTAATGGTGCAGCTTTAAACTTTTCACTCTCCTGTGGTTTCTGAAGCTGATCCGGAAACAGCTTTGCAAACTACGTTTAACTCAAAGACCACCTTAGTGTGCGTGAACTTCAAAGAGAGCTATAGCAGCTGTTTCCTTGGACCGCCAAGCTAGGCAAAGTGCTGATGAGGAACGGAGCTCACACTCTTGAGTCCCAGCTCCCACAGTTTCCTCCTCCTGACCCAACGGAGACAGGGAATCACTGAGGCCTATAACAGCTTTCACGCCCGCCAGTGTCAACGTCTGCTCCTGGCAGCCTCCCCTGGAGAGTCCTCTGGCTTTTGTAGGGTCTCTGTGCCACCACGGTGTCACTCTGCTCTGGCCCCTGCCCTGGAGCCACACCAGGCCCACCCAGGCTCCCTTCACCCTGGGAGCAGTGATGAGGAGTCCCGGCAGTACAGGGAACCGCAGGCTGCCTCTGGACCTGTGCCCTCTCCAGACATGCTTAGATGCTCCCTCTTCCCTGGCTCCCACCAGTCCCCACAGCCACACAGGAGCTGTCACTGGGGCAGGTGGCCTAGTGACACTTGTCTGGATCCCCTTGTGGTGGGGGCACCTGAGCCCCAGACATCAGGTCACAAAAGCACAGCTACTTAACATCTGAGTCACCTGGTCCTCCTAAACTTCAGTTTATCTGCTAAGATGGGAATCATGGTGCCTCTACATCGCAGCCATTATCTCACCACAACCACAACTACCATTTTTCCCCATGTACTACAAGAGGTGTATGACCTGCAATGCCAAATTGCCTGGGGTTAAATCCTGCCTCTGCTACTGAATCCCTGGGTAACCACGGCAAGATGCTTGAGTGCTTTGCACCTCAGTTTCTCCCTCTGTAAAATGGGGGCAACAACGAGCCTGCCATTCAGAGCTGTTAATTGTGTACTATGTACTTTAACACAGTGAGTGCTGCAGAGTTTGCCAAGCTCGGTGACAAGCTCTGTTAACCTTCCCCATAGAAGTAAGTACCATTATTTATTCCCATCCAACAGATAAATAAACTGTGGTTTAGAAGGATTAAATGATTCAAATGTTAAGTAACTGTGCATTTGAGGACCTCAGGGGTTTCTCTCCGTTTCTCCTTTTGCTTTGAGAAGCCCTAGATCCCACAGGTCAGGCAGGGGTCATCGCCTTACTTCCCCAGCTGATGTCAGGCCTTTCAAGTTGTTTCTCCACACATCAAACCTAAACTGCAAATCCATTCCTTCACCTTTTCCCAAAGCTAACTCCCATCATGCACCCCAGTCAGGCTCCTCCTCTCTCCCGGGGCCAGGTGGGTCAGGGTGCCCCCAGGCTTCACGGTGAAATCCTCAGGATGATGGGAGGTGCCTCCCTGCAGAGGTAGGAGCCTCCAGGTCTGGACCGTCTGCACGTTTGTTCCTTTGTTCCGTTTGTTCCGTGATGCGGGCGTTAGGTGATGATGGCACCTGTTTGCAGGAGTGGCTGCGGGCAGTTTCCTCTCTTCTGCAGTTCACACTTCATAATTAGCTCTAGCCTCACCACCTTCTTAGGTTTCCTGTTCTAGGTTCCTGGCTCAACAGAACTCAAATCTCCCTCTGACACTTTCTTCTTAGCACACCCCTGGGAAAGAAGCATGATCTCGTCCTTCTGAATGGTCTAATTCTGCACATGGAGTTAGTGTCTATTTTTTCCACAATGACCTTGGGGCTTTTTCTCTCAGCTTCCGTCTGACCTTCAAGTCTGGCTGCTCTGGAGCACACATTAGCAGTTCTCACACCCAGCAGCTAATTGCTCATGTCAGGTAATGTTATTTATCTACTCTTCCCTGAAGTTCAGAGCCACACACCTGAAAAAGGCCTGTAGAACTTAGTATGGTTTCTTTGTCTCATCCCCCAAAGATCTGGTGTGAAAATTGATTTTCTATCGAGTGGCAATTCTCAAAATGTATTAGTTTAGAGAAGCACAGTGTGAGAAGTAAGTTTCCCTTCTAACACTGACCACCCCTTCCCCAGGTTACCCCTTCTCCAGCTTGCCCCTTCCAGAAATACATAGGCCTTGTGTATCCTTTGTAACTGAGGGGTACTTGTCTTAGACCTTGTTTTTTTTTTCATTTAATAATATGTCTCGGAGATCTTTCCATATGAAAACATATAGGTGTTCTTCATTCTTTTTAGTGGTTGCACAGTATTCCATTATATATGAAGTTACCTGCATTAGTTTCCTATTGCTGCTGTAACAAATTACCACAAATTTAGTGGCTGAAAACAATACAAATTAATTTTCTTACAGTTTTGGAGGTCAGAAGTCCAAAATTGGTCTTACTGGGCTAAGATCAAGGTGTTGTCAGGGCTCTGTTCCATCCGGAGGCTCCAGGCAGAATTCATCTTCGTGCCTTTTCCTTCTTCTAGAGGCCACCCCATTCCTTGGCTTGTGGCCCCAGCCAGCAGTTGCATCCCTCTGACCTCTGTGTCTCTCATCACATCGTGTTCTTTCTGACTCTGACCCTCCTGCCTCCCTCGATAAGGACTCTTGTGGTTACATGAGGCCCACCTGGACAATCCAGGATACTCTCCTCAAGTTACTTAACTAAATTACATCTGGAAATTTCCTTTTGCCATGTAAGGTAACATATTCACAGATTCCAGGGATTAGGATGTGGACATCTTTGGAGGGCCATTATTGTGCCTACCACCATACCACAGTTTATGTAATTTGCTTCCTACATATGGAATTTTAGGTTGTCTTTTGCTATTATTACAAGCAGTACTTTAAGGACTATCCTTGTACATATGCCTCACAGTGTGTGTCAGAACAGAAGCAACTCCTAGAAAATGAGTTACAGATTCAAAGGGGATGTACTTTTGAAATTTTGATATATCTTTGTTATGGTAATTAAAAGACTTTATTTTACTTGAGATACTTCTGAATGGACAATTATCGTAAAACCATTTAGAAGGTAATATAATTTCACTCTCTTTTGCCTCTTATCTGTGATTGCTAGGACTAGGTCCTTGGCTTTAAAAAAGGCTTTGAATCTCAGGCAATGGTTTTAGAAATAGGGATCCAAATTAATTTGTTTGGCTAAACACCTAATACTATAAAGCTGTGGCTATTTAAATGTAAAGTTAATCAAAATTAAATACAATTAAATATTTAGTTCCTCAGTCACACCCTGGCCATATTTCAGGTGCCCAATAGTCACATGTGGCTTGTGGCTACCACATGAGACAGTGCAGATCTACAACAATTCCTTCACTGTAGAAGGTTCCACTGGATAGTGTTACTACAGAGTGATCTTTTGATTGTCTATCAAATTAGAACCAACCCACTGCCTGAAGTGCAATTAACTCCATTTATTCAGTGAACACTTATTGAATGTCTACCTTGTACAAGGCATAAGACGATGATTTTTTTAAAGGTCCCTGTCTCAGGTAGGTCAGAAATCAATGGAGGAGTTTTTTCTGGACTTGCCCCAGGAATACCACCTAACTATAATTGAGAAAATAAAAAGTACTATAGTAAGTTCCAACGCAACTTAGGAGCACAAAAGAAGAACATACAGTGTGTGGGTGATCCTGAAGACAATAATTTAGAAGTTATTCTCCTATCTTTAAAAATAGCTTGCTCATTGTTCATTTTTCTAATGTTATTGTTATGTTCTTTGGTATTTTATTTGTAAATAACAAAATGAGGAAGCATGGTAAAACCTCTCAATAAGGCATTATAGAGAAGAGATTATAATTATAGCACAGACTCTGGAGCCCGGCTGCATGGGGTTCAAATCCGGACTCCACCATTCACTAGCTGTGTGACCTTGGACATGTTACTTAACCCCTCTGGGCCTCAGTTTTCTCATCCCTTAAATTAGTATTTATCTCACAATGTTATTGTGAGGATTACATGTGTTAATGTCTGTAAGTGCTTAGGACAGGGCCTGGTACTTATTATTGAGCACTAAGTGCCAGCCATTATTATTATCTAAACACGAATAACTATAATGCTGGAATTTCAGACACCTGGAAAGAATCTAAATGTTTCAGTTGGTTCTGAACAGACCATGGATGAATTCAGTGGTTTGCAGGAATCTACCCAGATCTGACCAGTCAGTGAGATAGATGTGACATACACATGGCTGTCCTGGCTCAGGTCCATGGCCTGCCCTCCCTGGACCCTGGATGGGACAGTGGCAATAAGGCAATGTGCAGCCAGACAGCCTGGATTTCCTCTCTGACATGGACGGAATTTTACACTCTCACGGTAGTTAGTTAAGACCTGGTCATTAGTAAATTTGTCCAAATCCATTTCATAAATTTAGCTAAGTACTACCTCACCTTGTTCCATGTGCTTACTTATAAGTGAGACAAGCAATACATCCTTTTATTGATTCTGACACTCTTCCTCTCAAACTCTCTCCACTGCCTAAAAATTCAGGTTTCTGTGGTGGTCACAGATGCAGTCATTTCAGTCATGCCTTCCTTTGAATTTCTCCAATTCTCCTGCTCCCTTGAGTCTGTCCTTTTATGGCATTCTCCTCTTTCTGCTTCTGCCTCATTTTTGGTAACCTCTCCCTCTTTCTCCCCATCTTTGTAATGATGCTAATACCCACTAGTACTGGCCTCACAAGATCATTAAAATAAATAATTAAAGGAACACTCAGCAGATACAAAGTGCTACATAAATGTGAAATAATAATGCTCTGAACTATAAAAATGTACATTTCACTGCTTTTATTGCAATATGGGTTACCTGACATTAGTATCTGCAAAGCCTACTGCTTCAGAACTAAATTCATCATGCAACATTTGAAAATATATATCATCAAAGCCATTTGTTGTCCTGATTAATCACTTACCACCTGCTTTTAAGTGTCTAGGACTGTTGTTTATCTTTCTGCAACTGTCAACTTCGATCTTAAAGCCAAGCTGCAGGACTTAGATTGTTTTCACCAAAGAAAAAGTTTAAAAAATATACATGAATAAAAGAATAAAACACACCATACTGCTTATAGTTTCTTAATGCAAATTAGCTACAGTGCTCTTCGGAAAAGCAGGAAGGATGAAGCAATTTGTAGGTAGTCCCATTGCACTCAATACCACCTCTGCTCTGAGGCAGATGCACCCTAAAGTTAATGACACTTCAGTTTCAGGGCCCTGGAACTTGCGTGGGTCTCTACCAAGTCCCTGTGTCTAACTAATGCAGTATTCTTTTTCTTAAAGAGCTCTGTCTCCCAGCTGTATAAGCACTAAGCTCCACAAAACCTAATATGCCCTGCTGGTGCCATAGTAATTATCACACATGGCCACTGGCACCGGAGCAGCCGCAATGTGTTCTCTGCTGAGTGATGATCTCTGTCTTGCTGGAGATTGTGCATGATTTGGTCCCACTGTTCATGGACTTGCTGACTTGGGGCCCAGGACACTGTCTCCACCTCTGTTAGGCAGGCCTGTGGCCTGAGAAATCATTCCCTGAACTCCACTCCAAACTTGTTCTTTAGAATCTTGCAGATTTGAGAAGAGTTGCTCAGGCACCAGTGAGAGAAGAGATTATTTTTGGAAGCCATTCCTTTAATCCAAGGTTTCTCAGCCTCAGCACTATTGACATTTTGTGCCAGATAATTCTTTGTTGGAGGATGAGGTGGGAGGCTGTTACAGGATATTCACCGGCATCCCTGGCTTCTGTGTAGTTCGTCACCCCTCCCCCACCCTCACCCCAATCAAGTTGTGAAAACCAAAAGTGTCTTCAGACATTGCCAAATGTCCCCTGGGGCAGAATCTCTTCTGTTCAAGAACAGCTGCTTAATCAAACATTCCAGCAAAACCCTAAGATGAAAACTTTCCTTTTGTCTTGAATAACAAAATAGGCATTTTGCTGCTCACTGGCAAGCCCTCCTGGACTCCAGTGCAGGCAGGACTTTTGACTGGCAAAAAAAAGCCAATTGTTTATTCACAGATGACATGATCTCATACATAGAAAATCTTAAGGAATTCATATACACACAAATCTATTAGAACTAATAAATGAGTTTGGCAAGATTGCAGGACACAAGATCAATATACAAAAATTAATTGTATTTCTGTATATCAGCAATAAATAATTAAAAATGAAATTAAGAAAACAATTCCATTTACAATAGCATCAAAAAGAACAAAATACTTAGGAATAAATTTAACAAAAGAAGTACAAGTTGTGGACACAGAAAACTATAAAATAAAACATTGTTGAAAGAAATTAAAGATGTAAGTAACTACGTATGACATCTCATTGGAAGACTTAATATTGTTAAGATGGCAATACTCCCAAAATTGATCTATAGCAATACAACCCAAACTTATCAGCTTAATTCCTAACAAAATCGCAGCTGCCATTTTTTTTTTTTACAGGAATTTACAAGTTGATCCTAAAATCCATATGGAAATTCAAAGGACCTAGAACAGTCAAAACAATCTTGAAAGAGAAGAAGGTTGGAGGACTAATACTTCCTAATCGCAAAACTTACTATAAAATTACACTAATCAAGCCAGTGCAATACTGGCATAAGGATAGACATACAGATCAATGGAAGAGAATTGAGAGTGTAGAAATAAACCCCTATATTTATGGTCAAGTGATTTTCTTTTTTTCTTTTAATTTATTTTTTTTTATTTTTTTGGCTGCATTGGGTCTTCGTTGCTGCACGCGGGCTTTCTCCAGTTGCGGTGAGCGGGGACTACTCTTCGTTGCAGTGCACAGGCTTCTCACTGTGGTGGCTTCGCTTGTTGCGGAGCACGGGCTCTAGGCGCACGGGCTTCAGTAGTTGTGGCTCATGGGCTCAGTAGTTGTGGCTCATGGACTCTAGAGCTCAGGCTCAGTAGTTGCGGCACACGGGCTTAGTTGCTCCACGGCACGTGGGATCTTCCCGGACCAGGGCTCGAACCCGTGTCCCCTGCATTGGCAGGCGGATTCTTAACCACTGCATCACCAGGGAAGTCCCGGTCAAGTGATTTTCAACAATGGTGACAAGACAGTTCATTGAGGGAGATAATAGACATTTCAATAAATGATGTTGGGACAACAGTCTAACAATAGCCATGTGAAAAGAATGAAGTTAGACCCCTACCTCATACCATATATAAAAATTGATTCAAAAAGACTTAAAGACCTAAATGTGAGAAATAAAAATATAAAACTCATAGAAGAAAACATAGAAGTAAATCTTAGTTTAGGCAATGGTTTCTTAGATTTGTCTCCAAAAGCACAGGCAACAAAAGAAAAAATAAATTAGACTTAATTGAAACTGTAATTTAAAAATTTTGTACTCCAAAGGACATCATAAAGAAAATGAAAAGATCAGCCATAATGTGGGATAAAATATTTGCAAATTATGTATCTGATAAGGGACTTGTATCCAGAATATAGGAAGAACCCTTACAACTCAACAAGAGAAAGACAAATAATCCAATTTTAAAAGAAGTGAAAGATTTGAACTGACATTTTCTCAAAGAAATGGCCAATAAGCATATGAAAAGATACTCAACATCATTAATTATCATGACATGCAAATCAAAACCACAATGAAATACCATTTCATACTCACTAGGATGGCTTAATTAACCATCCTAGTGGTTATAGATGGTTATAAAAAGCAAAAGCAAAACATAATAACAAGTGTTGGCAAGGATGTGGAAAAGTTGGAATCCTCATACATTATTGGTGGGAATGTAAACTGATGCAGTCCCTTTGGAAAATAGTTTGACAGTTCCTCAAAATGTTAAACATAGTGTTATATATATATATATATAATGATCCAGAAATTCCATTTGTAGGTATTGAATTGAAATATGAACATGAAATATGAGAAATATGAATGAGAATTGAAAATATATACCCCCACAAAAACTGTACATGAATGTTCATAGCAGCATCATTCATAATAGACAAAAAGTGGAGAAAACCCAAATGTCCATCAACTAATGAATGGATAAACACATGTGGTATATCATATAATAGAATATTATTCAGCAGTAAAAAGGGATGAAGTTGTAATACATGCCACAACAATAAACCTTGAAAACATTATGCTAAGTAAAAGAAGTCAGTCACAAATGACCAAATGTAGTATGATTCCATTAAATGAAATGTCCTTGATAGGCAAGTCTATAGAGACAGAAAGTAGATTAATGGTTGTCAGGGACTGAGCCGGGGGAGGGGGGGACAGGGAGGAGGCAATGGGAAGTGACCGCTAATGGGTAGGGGGTTTCTTTTTGGGATGATAAAACTGTTCTGTAATAGATAGTGGTGATGGTTGAACAACTTTGTGAATATACTAAAAACCACTGAATTGTACACTGAAAAAAATAAACTAAAAAAACGACAGAGCAGTTAGAAGGAAAAAAGCCAATCATTCAGAGAGAAACAGGATTGCTATAAGAACTTCATCAGAGAGGGTCTTCTGGAGAATGAAAGGCTATGGAAGACAATAATCTAGTATATCTTGCTGAGGGTGAGAGAAATGCCTTACCACATTCTGATAACAGCTGCTTTAAGTCTGTCATTGGTAATGGGGCTCCTGGAGAACCTGCCTCTTCCACCTCTCCCCACATTGTCTGAGCTATGAGTTAGTCTGATGAAACGTGAAGATAGCACAGGAGGGAGTCACTGATAAAACCCACAGAGAAAGACCCAGAAAAACACTAGTTTATAAAGTATGATATACCACAAGTGAGGAGTGCCAGTGCAAAGGACTATATGCCTCCTTCATTCCCATAATGAAAATGAGGTTTCCACCCAGGAACTGGATCCAGACTGTCTTAGTCCATTCGGGCTGCTATAATGGAATACCATAGACTGGCTGGCTTATCAACAACAGACATCTATTTTGCACAGTTCTGGAGGCTGGACCCATGTCCCGAGATCATGGTTCTGACTGATTCAGTGTCTGGTGAGGGTTGTCTTCTTGTTGTGTCCTCACATGGCAGAAGGGGTGAAAGAGCTCTCTGGGGTCTCTTTTATAAGGGCACTAATCTTATGATTGGGGTTCCACCCTCATGACCTAATCATCTCCCAAAGGCCCACCTCCAAATACCATCACATTGGGGATTAGGTTTCAACACATGAATTTTGAGGGGCACGTGCATTCAGTCTGTAGCACAGACCCTGTTCTTGCTTCTTACATGTTGTAGAAATTTACTTCCTTTGTGGTTTTCCCCCTGCTAATTGCATTAGATTCAGGACTGCCTTTTTTGTGGTTTACTTAAAATACAGAAAGAAAAAAGTTTAAAAAAAAAAAAAAGACGAAAAAAAAGGCACTGGAGATAAGAACAGTAAACAAAACAGACCCCAAATCCCACTCTTGTGGAACTTATATTCTAGTGACTAAATGCTAAGTGTTTGTCCAGGGGCTTTATATACACTCATTAAATTCCTGACATGGCCTTGTGAGATAGCTATGGTTATAATCCCTGTTACCAATGAGGAAAAGTAAAGCTCAGGGAGGCCTCATTACATGTCTAAGCTCACACTGCAAGGGAAGGGCCACAGTTTGAATCCAAGCAACTGACTCTAGAAACTGAGCCCTTAATCACTATGTCCACAGTTCCCCAAAAAGTGTGCCGAGGTGCCCCAGAAGGCCACAGGGAACTAAAGACCATGGCAGGAGCTTTTAATTTTTAAGAGAAATACAAAGACATATATCAGACACCACATAAATTCCTGCTCTTAAGTTGTTTGGAACTAAACTAATAAATAAAACCATTAGATATGTCTTTTGATGTAGGGGCACTGTGAAATATGACTAATATTATTAGCATAATATTATGCTAAAGGCACTGTGAACTGAGAGAAGTTTGGGAACTTCTGTACTATGCTATTGTCCATTTACATGTCTAGTTCCCCCTCTAGACCACAAGCTCTTGAAGGCAGCCTGGCACACAGTAGGCACACCAAAAATGTTTGTGGAATCAATGAATAATTAGAATAGAAGTAAAGGGGAGGGCTTCCCTGGTGGCGCAGTGGATAAGAATCTGCCTGCCAATGCAGGGGACATGGGTTCAATCCCTGGTCCGGGAAGATCCTACGTGCCATGTAGCAACTAAGCCCGTGCGCCACAACTACTGAGGCTGCGCTCTAGAGCCCGCGAGCCACAACTACTGAAGCCTGCGTGCCTAGAGCCCGTGCAGCACAAGAGAAGCCACTGCAATGAGAAGCCTGCGCACCACAACGAAGAGTAGCCCCCGCTCGCCGCAACTAGAGAAAGTCTGCGTGCAGCAACGAAGACCCAATGCAGCCAAAAATAAATAAATAAAATTAAAATTAAAATTAAAAAATTAAAAAAAAAAGAAGTAAAGGGGAGATGTATACATGACTCAGAGCCAAGATATAAGTAGCAAGGACAACAGAGAGAAGAAACGGCAGAAGGGAGTGCAATATTTGGGGAATAGAAATTATGTGGGGAACATAATATAAACAAGGCAGTATGTATAGTGAAGTAGTTAAGCATGTGTTCTCCGAAGCCAGGCTGGCTTTGAATCCCAGCTCTGCCACATACTATCTCGGCGATCTTGGGAAAGTTCCTTAACTTTCCTGGGCCTCAGTTTTCTCATCCATGAAATGGAGTTAAAAAAATTATTGTGACGGGTTAAATGAGTCTACATGAATGGATTGCTTAGAATAGTGTCTAGCACATGGTGACTGTTACATATCTGCTGTTTGATATTATTATTCCAGTTCTATTCAACCAGGTTTATTTTTTCATGAATTTGAAGTCATTTGGGCTCTACGAAGAAGCTAATGGCAGCTAGTGTGACCCATTGCTCCAGTTTGCCTGAGTCTGAGAGGTTTCCCTGGAGATGAGACTTCCAGTGCTAAATCTGGGAAAGTCCTGGGCAAACTGGGATGAGTTGGTCACCCTAGTGGCAGCTCATCTCTTTATCCCTGCGGGGAATCTGACTGTAGGCTTATTCCTGGCTCTGGAGGGGTCACTTCCCTGGCAGGTCCAGAGGAGGCAACAGTGAGGGATTCAGGTTGCTTTGTGGCCCAGCGGCAGGTGGCAGGAAGTGTGCAATTTAAGGCAGGAAGGCATATATGGTTGAGATTTATGTAACAGAATAAGAGCAGAGGAGAAGTTCCATCACCACCTACCTCTGCAAGACACCGTGTTGCTCAGAATGTCTGACTTCAAGAGTTTTCAGAGAAGAATAAATAGCTTTATTTGAATTTTATAGACAATTCACATTACTCAAAGATTATTGAACCATGTATATATATATGCCAAAAAGTCTTCCTCCACTCCTATCCCCTAGCCAGTTAGCTCCCAACACACAGAGGTCATCCGCTCAGAGTTTCTTTAGCCACATAAAAGAAAATATGAATATACATGCTTATTTTACCTTCATTCTGGTATCAGATGACTATAAAAGTGGGTGCAAGCCTTCTGGTCACTGGAGAGGCTATACTTGAATAAATGGGCAACTGACAGCCAATGTCAAAAGGACTGTTCACTTCGGGTCCACTGACAAATGGGGGTTTGGGACCTGAAGAATTGAGGCTGAGACCTGGGAGGTGGTGACAACAGCATGGCCCAGCCGCTTCTTAGGGTGCAATGACATGCCAGCCAGCCTGCAGAGATGACATCTTCATCTCTTCCCTCTCTCACTTCCAGGTAAGGACTGCAACTTTTTACTTATTCATTGTCAAGATTCACAACCACTTTTATATAGATTGGTCCCGCTATTTTCAATGTTGTTGTTGGTGTTCATTTCATTTTTATTCCCTTTGTCATATTATCAGTTCAGGATGTTTGACAGCCACCCCCTTCCTTGCCTACAAATTAACGTCACTGTCTCCTGTTATCTTGGTTTCTAACTGGTGGTTTTAGTTTTGTTATGACTAATTCTATATTTAGGCACTTGTCAATTCCGCTCCAAAAGTTGTGAGAGACAGAGAAAGAAGATGCTGTAACTGTGGGCTGGGTTTACCCACAGGCTTTGTCCAACCCTCTTGCTTTATCCCCTTATGCCATCACCCCTCCCCCACCTTTCTGCTTGCCATTCTTACCTCCTCTTTTTTTCTTATGGTTAACTCCTTCCTACATCTCAAACCTTCCAACTGAGTTCACTTACATTCTGACTGCAGTACCTTCTTTAGAATTTCTTTGAATGAGGGTTAGCTGGTAATAAATTATCTGCTTTTGTTTTTTTACAAAGGTATTTATTGCCCTCATTATTGCAAGTTATTTTCACTGGGAAATAGATAAAATTCTACATTGGTAGCTATGTTCTTTCAGCACATGGAAAATATTTTTATTAAATGTATAATAGACCTTATCACTCTGCATTCCATGTCCTTTCATCTCTCTTCCATTTTTTTCCCCATCTTTTTTTCTCTGGCTATGTCCCAGATACTTTCTTCTAATACTACTGTTAACCCCATCTATTAAGTTTTTTATTTGAGTTACTAGTTTCATTTCAAGACATTCAATTTAGTTCTTTCTCAAATATGCTAGATCACGTTTTATATTTTCTATATCTGCCACTTGTGCCTAATAATTCCAATACCTCAATTATTTGTGGGTCTGTTTCTACTTTCTATTGTTTCTGCTGTTCTCATGTATGATGTCTAATTTCCTTGGGTGCTTGGTTATTTTTAACATGTGCTTCTCACTGCCTTTGAAAAGTTCTATGTGGGAGTTCTTTGAGGCCAAGAATAAAGGTGCCCCTCTACAAAGACGTTGTCTTTGTTGTTGCCACATGAATAACTATTGTCAGTCTGGGATGACTTTAAACTAAACTCATGATGTGAGGTTCTTTTGGACCACACACAGGATGTAAATTTGAGGTAAAATTCTTTGTGAGGGCTATTTTGTGGTTAAAAAAATCTCAGTATAGGTTTCCCCCCTGCTTAGCCCAGCACGAAGGCAATTTCCTTGCCTCCCCTGGGGTTGGGGTCAGTGTTGGTTTTACTTCTGGTTTGGTCTTACCATGCGGTCCCTTCTTATTGTAGGGGTTTTCTGTTATATTCCCACCTTGGGATGGGCTTGAGACTCAGATTTCTCTCCTTCTTTCTTTCATCACAACAAATACAAGTTCAAAGTTGCTGGGATTGACAAACGATCTCAGGGCACGAGGAGCTGCTGCGTTCACTTCTCTCTCTGTTTTTGGCTTTTGCTTAGGTTTTTTTTTCATTTGACAGATCTTCCTTGTCTTAAGGGATACTTTTTTTTTTAATGTTTTTCCAGCATTTTTAATTGCTTTCAGTGGGAGGGTTGATCTGAATAACTAGCTTGCCATTATCAAAGAGAGCAGTATAATCACCTATTTTTTTTTAACAGCTGCGTACTTTTCTATTATACTCATATACCAAAGTAATTTAACCACTCTCTTATAAGGGACATTTTTTCTAATCTTTTGATCTTACAGTAAATAATACTGTAACGAATGACTTTCCACATCTACCATTTATATATACACATACATTTTTCTGTAGAGTAAATTCTCAGAAGTGGATATCAGGACCAAAATGTATTATACATTTTTACTTTTGATAGTTTATCACCCAGTTATACACCAATGCACCAGCAATGTATGAGAGTTTCACCACTGCCTTCCTAACTGAGTGTTACAACACTTTTGAATTTGGGGGAAGGCAGCTCTTAAAACTATGTTCTCAAGTGCTGCTTTGGCTTGTCTAGAAATTGTGGCCATGAGATTGTGATCAAGGTGGGACCTGCTTAGGGTGGTCCACAACTGCTTTTAAAACCCACCATAAGATGCAAACTAGTTGATCGTTCAGTCATATCCTTGAGCCCCGTAGTGGCTGGACTTAAATAAACTGTAAGCCCATGAAGGACAGAGATCAAGTTAGAATTTAATGATAATGCTGATTTCCCAAAGATCTAGCACAGAGAGACCTGAGCCGGATCTGAATTGGGGGCTAGGAAATGTGACTTCTCCAGCACTGAATTTGTCCATACGGCCCTGAAATTTTTCTAGAAACTCATTATGGGATGAACTTTATCTCTTTTGAAAAGGTGTGCATATTATTGATAAAAGCCCTAATCCAGGCAACAGGAACAATTCTTAAGCAACATGTAGTGTTATGGACTGAACTGTGTCCCACCCCCTGCCCCTCATTCATATGCTGAAGTCCTAACCCCAGTTATCTCAGAATGTATTTGGAGAAACGCCTTTAAAGAGGTAATTACAGTTAAATGAGGTCATCAGAGTGAGCCCTAAATCTTCTAGTGTCCTCATAAGAAGAGATTAGACACACACGAACATACACAGAGGGAACATCTTGTGAAGAAACAGGGAGAAGATGACCACCTGCAAGCCAAGGAGAGAGACCTCAGAAGAAACCAACTCTGCTGACACCTTGACCTTAGACTTCTAGCTTCCAGAACTCTAAGAAAATAAATCTCTGTTGTTCAAGCCACACTGTCTGTGGTACTTTGTTATGGCCACCTTAGCACATGAATACAGCTAGGGATGGCCAAGGAATTATGTCAGTACATAATGTCTGATTTTTAATTACCTACAGCTTTGAGATCAAGAAAATATGGTGAATGGAAACTTATTTGAAAACTTACTTGCCTGTCTCTGGTCTACTTATTTTAATATACTCCTTAAGGAGTCCACAAAGTCATTCAATTCTGAGATAAATGAAAAATTTTCTGTGAAACTTTCAGAACTGTTACATTTTCTTATTCTTATTTTTTTGTGAAAGCACTATGATATGAAATGGCATAACATATATTGATAACTAGAACTTTTCAATACAGTTATGAGTCAGACTTATAGTTCTCTTTGTACTATGTTCCCCCATAATGGAATAAAGAGTTCAGGTTGGTCCTGGGTCCCTGGCAAAGGTAGACGTTCAATACCAATGCCTCATTGGATGGCTGGGGGATAGAGTGGGATAGATTGCACGCACTTCTGTGGATGAAGGCAATCTGAGGCTCACTCAGAGACCAACCCCTAGATATTAAGCCAAGAATTTGAACCCCCTGTTGTCTCTCCTTCAGTAGATGAGGGTAGAATTTGGCTCAGAAGGTGTCAGGAGATGCATGCTGGGATTGTCAACAGGATACCTGCTTACTAGCAAGTTGAAGAGCAGCCTTTTGGAACACAATTTGCAAACTATTTACATGTGTTTATTGAGATAGAAAAAATAACTTTCATTTGCTTAATAAACTTTTCTATTGTTTAATTTACAGACTATGATAAAAAATAATATTTTGCATTTTTGAGGAGGATTTTCAAAAATCTTCATTTGATATTCTTCTGGCCAAAGAAATTTACTTATGTTAGCATGGAGAAAAGACTTAATGCTTGTGGTCTGTTTTTCTTTTATATTTTGAATTTAATGGAGGCATCAGTCATATTCTGTTGGCATATGCTATGCTCTGAATATCTATTCAAATTGCTAAAGACCTGGATGAAAATAACTTCTTTGTAAATCCCTTATATTATACACATGCCTAACTGCCATACCCATATTCCCCTAGAATCCATCACAGTTCTGAAAGCATTAAGAGATTTGCAAACTTAAATAAAGAAGACAAATTTAAATAAGGATGAACTTAAAAAAAATTAAGATCCCTAACTTCAGGTACTTTATTTTAAAAAAAGAAAGAAAACACACCATAGCCAAACCAAATATTTTGAGATTTCTCTCAAACTTCCCACATCTTTTCACTTTATAATGTAAACCTGAATAGGAAGTCTATAGACGAATTCGTCTATAGACGAATTTCACACTGCAACAATATTAATACTTTTTATTTTTGAAATAATTTCAAAAGCACAGGAAAGCCGTAGGAATAGTTCAAAGATCTCCTATCTATACATCAATCAGAGACCCTAGTCAAGTTTCACCAACTGTCCTGGCAGTGTCCTTCATAGCAAAATGACCCAATACAGCATCATCTGTTGCTTTAAGTTGTCAAATCCCTTTAGTCTCTTTCAACCCAGAACAATTCCACAGTCCTCCCTTGACTTTCAGGACTAGCATATTTTTTAAGACAACAGGCAAGTTATTTTATAGAATGGTTCTCAATTTAGGGTTGTCTGATGTTTCCTTATACTTAGATTCAGGTTATGTGTGCATTTTTGGCCGAAAAGCAATACTAAATTCTCCTTGTATCCTGTCAGGTGGCACATGATTTCAATCTGGTCATGTTACATTTAATGTTACAATTGAATAAGGTAGTGTCTGTCAGCTTACTTCACTGAAAAGCTATTCTTTTCCCCTTTATAATTTTTCTTTTCATTTTTTTTTTGGCTGTGCTGCGAGGCTTGCGGACCTTAGTTCCCTGACTAGGGATTGAACCCACGCCCTTGGCAGTAAAAGTGCAGAGTCCTAACCACTGGACAACCAGGGAAGTCCCTTCCCCTTTATAACTGTAAGTCTTTCGTGAGGAGATACTTTGAGGCTATGTAAATATTCTATTTGTCATCTTTTACCCACAGATTGTAGCATCCATTGACACTTCTTGCCTGAATTGAGTATTGCTAAGATTGTTGGATAACAGTGATTTTCTTCTTTATTTCTCTTACGTTTAATAGTTGGCAACCTACTAAATGGAAGAGGTTTTCCTTCTCCCATTTATTCATTTGTTTGTTTAAACCTGCATGGACTAAAAGGATATTTTATTCAATGGGGTATAATTCATCCCTATCATTATTGATTTTGATCTCAAATTGTCCCAGATTTGCCCAGTGGTTGGCTCTTCAAACTGGCTTCTACATCCTTTTGATGTGCCCTTATCATTTTTTGCATACTTCATTACTTCCTGACATTAAATTACCTTTCATACTCATCTTGTGCTTTTGCTGCCCCAGTCCTGAAATCAGTCATTTTTTCTTAGACCTCTTCAACTGTCAGTGGAAAACAGTTTCTAGAAATCAAGATCTGCATGCTGAGTATGCTTATTGCTATGGGCTATTGCAGTTTCCAGGAACTCTCAGTGGACAGAATTACAACAGAACAGAGATACATCTATATTCATATCACTATATGCCTATCTATCTATCTATCTCCCTTCCCTCCCTCCCTATCTATCTATCCGAGTTCACAACAGTACTTCCAATTCAGTTCAAACACAATATAACACGGTTCATTATCCTTCTCCCTTTTTATACTTCTAATTCCCTTATCTGACAGCAAGAAATCTGGCTCCATAATCCTCAATATATTTACTTATTTGCTCAATCCCCCTGTATGCAACAAATTCTCTAACCTGCTGGGCCACCATTCATTCAACTGCTTTCTTGCTGTCCTTCTTGCTTGGGCCTCCTCAGTGACCTTTTAAATTAACTGTTAAGGAGGGAAGGAAGGAAGGAAGGAAGAGAGAAAGGAAGGAAGGGAGGAAAGAGGGAAGGATATTAATTATAATACTGATTATGGATAAGTATATGAATAGAAAGTCTGAATCAGCAGAGGGAGAAACACTCCCAAATTCATTCTATGAAGCCACCATCACCCTGATACCAAAACCAGAAAAAGATATCACAAAAAAAGAAAATTATAGACCAATATCACTGATGAACATAGATGCAAAAATCCTCAACAAAATACTACCAAACAGAATCCAACAGCACATTAAAAGGATCGTACACCATGATCAAGTGGGATTTATCCCAGGGATGCAAGAATTCTTCAATATATGCAAATCAATCAATGTGATACACCACATTAACAAATTAAGGAAAAAAACCATACGATCATCTCAATAGATGCAGAAAAAGCTTCTGACAAAATTCAACACCCATTTATGATAAAAACTCTCCAGAAAATGGGCATAGAGGGAACCTATGTCAACATAATGAAGGCCATATATGGCAAACCCACAGCAAGCATCACACTCAATGGTGAAAAACTGAAAGCATATCCACTAAGATCAGGAACAAGACAAGGATATCCACTCTCGCCACTCTTATTCAACATAGTTTTGGAAGTGTTAGCCACAGCAATCAGAGAAGAAAAAGAAATAAAAGGAATACAAACTTGAAAAGAAGAAGTAAAACTATCACTGTTTGCCGATGACATGATACTATACATAGAAAATCCTAATGATGCCACCAGAAAACTACTAGACCTAATCAAGGAATTTGGTAAGGTTGCAGGATACAAAATTAATGCACAGAAATCTCTGGCATTCCTATACACCAACAACGAAAAATCAGAAAGAGAAATTAAGGAAACACTCCCATTTACCATTGTAACAAAAAGAATAAAATACCTAGGAATAAATCTGCTTAAGGAGATGAAAGACTTGTACTCAGAAAACTATAAAAAACTGATGAAAGAAATCAAAGATGACATAAATAGATGGAGAAATATACCATGTCCTTGGATTGGAAGAATCAATATTGTGAAAATGACCATACTACTCAAAGCAATCTACAGATTCAATGCAATCCCTATCAAACTACCAATGGCATTCTTCACAGAATTAGAACAAAAAATTTTAAATTCATATGGAAACACAAAAGACCCCGAATAGCCAAAGCAATCTTGAGAAAGAAAAATGGAGTTGGAGGATTCAGGCTCCCTGACTTCAAACTATACTACAAAGCTACAGTAATCAAGACAGAATGGTACTGGCACAAAAACAGAAATATAGACCAATGGTACAGGAGAGAATGCTCAGAGATAAACCCACGCACCTATGGGCACCTAATTTACGACAAAGGAGGCAAGAACATACAATGAAGAAAAGACAGCCTCTTCAATAAGTGGTATTGGGAAAAGTGGACAGCTACATGTAAAAGAATGAAATTAGAACACTACCTAACACCATAAACAAAAATAAACTCCAAATGGATTAAAGACTTAAATGTAAGACACTATAAAACTCTTAGAGGAAAACATAGGAAAAACACTCTTTGACATAAACCACAGCAAGATCTTTTTTGACCCACCTCCTAGAGTAATGGAAATAAAAAACAAAAATAAACAAATGGGAAATTTAAAAGCTTTTGCACAGCAAAGGAAACCATAAACAAGACAAAAAGACAACACTCAGAATGGGAGAAAATGTTTGCAAATGAAACAACAAAGGATTAATCTACAAAATATACAAACAGCTCATGGAGCTCAATATCAAAAAAACCAAACAATCCAGTTAAAAAATGGGTGGAAGACCTAAATAGGCATTTCACCAAGGAAGACACACAGATGGCCAAGAAGCACATGAAAAGATGTTCAACATCGCTAATTATTAGAGAAATGCAAATCAGAACTACAATGAGGTATCACCTCACACCGGTCAGAATGGCCATTATCAAAAAATCTAGAAACAATAAATGCTGGAAAGGGTGTGGTGAAAAGGGAACCCTCCTGCACTGTTGGTGGGAATGTAAATTGTTACAATCACTATGGAAAACAGTATGGAGGTTCCTTAAAAAACTAAAAATAGAACTACCATATGACCCAGCAATCCCACTACTGGGCATATACCCTGAGAAAACCATAATTCAAAAAGAGACATGTACCACAATGTTCATTGCCACACTATTTACAATAGCCAGGACATGGAACCAACTTAAATATCCATTGACAGATGAATGGATAAAGAAGATGTGGCACATATATACAATGGAATATTACTCAGCCATAAAAAGAAACGAAATTGAGTTATTTGTAGTGAAGTGGAGGGACCTAGAGTCTGTCATACAGAGTGAAGTAAGTCAGAAAGAGAAAAACAAACACTGTATGCCAACGCATATATATGGTATCTAAAAAAAAAGAAAAATGGTACTGATGAAACTAGTTGCTGGGCAGGAATAAAGAGGTAGACACACAGAATGGACTTGAGGACATGGGGTGGGAGGGTGAAGCCGGGGTGAAGTGAGAGTAGCATCGACATATATACACTACCAAATGTAAAATAGTTGGCTGGTGGGAAGCAGCAGCATAGCACAGGGAGATTGGCTCGGTGCTCTGCGATGACCTAGAAGGGTGGGATAGGGAGGATGGAAGTGAAGCTCGAGAGGGAGGGGATATGGGGACATGTGTATGCATATGGCTGATTCACTTTGTTGTGCAACAGAAACTAACACAGTATTGTGAAGCAATTATATTCCAATAAAGATCTACCAAAAAAAAAGAAAGTCTGTGAATCAGAGAAAGAAAATACAAAAATAGGGATCCACCTGATTGAGAAGGTAGTATAAGAAGGCAGGTGAGGCTACGTTATGTTGCAGTGATAAAAAACCCTAACATCTTAGCCCTTTAAAACAACAAACATTTATTTCTTGAGCCCACCTGTGTGGCTCTGCAAGGTGACTGCTCTTTGTGCAGTGGCTCAGGCTGCTTGGACCTTATTGTCCCTCCATCTTCTGATGCTCCCATGTCAACACCATTCTTCAGGGATCTCTGAAGCAGGAGAAGAGAGCATAGCTGACCAGCTCTGAAACACTTCCTCATGGAAGGGACACATGTCAATTCTGCTCACTATTTATTGGTTAAAGAAAGTCACATGACCACTCATCATTTCAAAGGGGCAAAGAAGAATAATCCTCCACATTGCCCATGAGAGGAGAGCAGAAAATATTGGTAAACACAGTGGTACTTACCACAAAGCATTTTTCCCCTCACTATTAGGAAAAGTTAGCAATAGACTATTCAGATTCATCTTTTTTTTTAAAGAAGTTTTATTACCTCTGTAGCCATAAATATTTTTGAACTCCAAGATAATTAAGATAAAGGTCACATTATAGTAACTAAGAAAATCATTTTAAAATGATTTACTTCTGAATTTACATGGGACTTACATCTGAATTTAGAGGTGGTTCATGTAGTTTTCATTCTGAAAAACTTTTTAGTAACTATGTAAGTTAGCCATTGTCAAACCTGGCCACACATTAGAATCCTCTGGGGAGGTTTATAAAAATCATTGCCTGGCCCTTACTTGCAGAGATTCAGATTGAATTGGCATGGGTGGGGTCTGGATAGCAGTAGTTTAAAAAATTCCCCAGGTGAGTCTAATGCAAAGCCAGGACTGGAATCCCTGCGCTCAGTCCTGTCACTGTTATATTTGCCAGTCCTTCAGCCTTTACACCACCTCCACAGGGAAACCTCCCCACCCACTAGGTCTAGGTTATGTGCTCCTAAGCCCCTCTGTATTTTCTCTGTGATATCCTTTATCACAGGGCACTCTGTTTGCCTGGATGCTTTCTTGTATCTGGCTGTAAGCTCTATAAAGATAGGGATGTGTCATCTTCATTTATTGAATGCCCAGCTCCAGGCATGATGCCTAACACATAGTAGGTGCTCATTTAATGTGTGTTGAATATATTAGTAAATTATTACATAAAACTGGACTTAAAACTTTAAGATACCTGCACCCCAATGTCCACAGTAGCACTATTTATAATAGTCTAGACATGGAAGCAATCTAAATGCACATCAACAGATGAATTGATAAAGAAGATGTGGTGTATCATGCCAGTTGCAGCAACATGGATGCTTCTAGAGATTATCATACTAAATGAAGTAAACCAGACAGAGAAAGACAAATATATATCACGTACATGTGGAATCTAAAAAAAAGATATAAATGAACTTATATACAAAACAGAAATAGACACACAGACATAGAAAACAAACTTATGGTTACCAAAGGAGAAAGGGGGATGGGGAGGGATAAATTAGGAGTTTGGGATTAGCAGATGCAAACTACTATATAAAAAAATAGATAAACAACAAGGATTTACTGTATGGCACAGAGAACTATACTCAATATTTTGTAATAACCTATAATGGAAAAGAATCTGAAAAAGAGTATATATATACACATACATATATAACTGAATCACTTTGCTGTACACCTGAAACTAACACAACACTGTAAATCAACTATACTTCAAGAAAAAAAACCTTTCCGCCATATTGCTTTCTGTTCCATTATAAAACTTACAGGTACAGACATACAGTTAGGAAATGGAGTTATTTGTATCCTTTGTGAATGACTGATATTGACCTCTGGCAAAAAGCTCCTGGCCTAACTGCACAATGAACATTTGTAAAACTGGGTAAAAAAAGCAAGTAGAATATTTGATGCTTATAATGAACTCATTTGAGGGTTAGACATACTCAGGAACTTAGGAGAATCAGAAATGGCTAATCTATTTGTCCAAGCATATTGAATCTGTAAACATTTGGATAAGATAATATAATAATCATATTTCCTGCAGGGTAAAGTATAAAGTTATCTGTCGTTCAAGGACCTTCACAACCTCCCCCCAGCCTGGCTTTCTAACTTCTCCCAGTTGAGTATCAGTGGAAAGAGCAGTCATACATTTTGAATCCAGAAATGTCAGAGCTACATCACTGTACCACGATATTCTATCTGAGAATCTTGGGCTGGTTTCTTAATTTCTCTGGGCCCCAGTTTCCCCATATGTAAAATGGGGAGAGAGGACTCACCTCTCATGGTTGATTTGAGGGTTAAGTAAGATATTGCACATGACAGTGCTTTGTACACTGGAAAGTACTATAAATGCTGCCTGTTTTTAGTCACCAAAGAGACCTGTTAAGAGAAGTCACCCTCATTTAAAGTTTCTCAGCTTGGTGGCTTCCTCAGCCTAGAGGACTCTTCCTTCATATTTCTGTCTGTTGAGTTCTTATGCTCAGTAATCGTTAGTTTCCTTCCGTTTCCTCTTAAATTGTTATTTCTAAATAAGTCTGGGCAATGGAATGCAAGCAGTGAAGAGAGAAAGATGTAGCTGGGATTATTGTATTTTCTGTAGTGTCATCAGTAGAGAACAACGGGGTAGAAAGGAAAGAGTAATGTCCCCACACATTTGCTCACTAATTTCAAATGTGCTGCTCACTTTTAATTATTATTTTTAGTACTTCAAAGCGTATTCTGTAAAATTAATAAAGCCTGAGTAACTTGAAACCTCTCCCGTTTAGCCTGCCAATACATCTTTGCTGAGAAATGCAGTCAGTGGAATTCTGAGAGAATGATTTGATCTATGGGTCAGGGATAGAAGGATTACTGAGGATTTTTATGTGTTCTTAGAGTGCCTTTCTATTTCAGGAGGAAAATAATACAAATTCCATTTCACAGAAGTGAGTGGAGTTATACCAGAGAATTACTTATTTAGTAAAGAAGTGAATTTTTACTCTAAACCACACTCATGATGTTTATAGATCTTAAATATAGAATGAAAAGAACTTACAAAGCAAAAACTTTTGTGATTGAATTTTAAAAATGGATGCAGACGTGTAATTGAAAATATTTCAACTGTGGAGGCCTGTGTTAATTTTTACATAATAACATTTGTTTCCAGGGTTTCCTGTTGAGGTTAGAGACTTATACCAGCATTTACCAGCATAATGTCATGGAAGACTGATTCGGCACGATGCTCTGTGACGAAAAGTTTCAAGATTAAACCAGTTTAGTAAACCATGCATGCTCTTATCCCGCTCTTAGAGATTCACAATGCATGTCAGCCTATTAAAACTCTGAGCACTACAACAGTAAAGATCCTGTTTAAATCTGTTTAACTCTGTCATTCCCAAATTGCTTTGACTATGGAAACTTTAAAAAATTAATTATTATTACACCTATTAACAGCTGAAAACCTAGTATCTTCTGGGGTGGTGCAGTGGTTAAGAATCTGCCTGCCAATGCAGGGGACATGGGTTCGAGCCCTGGTCCGGGAAGATCCCACATGCCGTGGAGCAACTAAGCTGTGTGCCACAACTACTGAGCCTGCGCTCTAGAGCCCGTGAGCCACAACTACTGAGCCCACGTGCCACAACTACTGAAGCCCGCACACCTAGAGCCCATGCTCTGCAACAAGAGAAGACACCGCAATGAGAAGCCTGCACACCGCAATGAAGAGTATCTCCCGCTCGCCTCGACTAGAGAAAGCCCACCCACAGCAATGAAGACCCAAGGCAGCCAAAAATAAAAATTAATTAATTAAAAAAATAAGAATTATGTAAAATTTTTTAAATTTATTTTTTATTGAAGTATAGTTGATTTCCTATGTTGTGTTGGTTTTAGGTGTACAGCAAAGTGATTCAGTTATATATATATATGTATTCTTTTATCAGATTCCTTTCCATTATAGGTTATTACAAGATATTGAATATAGTTCACTGTGCTATACAGTAGGTCCTTGTTGGTTATCTATTTCATATATAGTAGCGTGTATATGTTAATTCCAAACTCCCAATTTATCCCTCCCCTCGTCCTTTCCCCTTTGGTAACCATAAGTTTGTTTGCTATGTCTGTGACTCTGTTTCTATTTTGTAAATAAGTTCATTTGTATCATTTTTTTTAGATTTTACATATAAATAATATCATATGATATTTGTCATTGTCTGACTTACTTCACTTAGCATGATGAACTGTAGGTCAATCCATGTTGCTGCAAATGTCATTATTTCATTCTTTTTTATGGCTGAGTAATATTCCATTGGTGTGTATATATGTGTGTGTGTACATAACAATCACATCTTCTTTATCCATTCATCTGTCAATGGACATTTAGGTTGCTTCCATGTCTTGGCTACTGTAAATAGTGCTGTTATGAACACTGGGGTGATGTATCTTTTTGAATTAGAGTTTTCTCCGGATATATGCCCAGGAGTAGGATGGCTGTGTCATATGGTAACTCTATTTTTAGTTTTCTAAGGACCCTCCATACTGTTCTCCATAGCAGCTGCACCAACTTACATTCCCACCAACAGTGTAAAAGCGTTCATTTTTCTCCATACCCTCTCCAGCATTTATTATTTGTAGACATTTTAATGATGGCCATTTTGACTGGTGTGAAGTGATACCTCATTGTAGTTTTGATTTGTATTTCTCTGATAATTAGTGATATTGAACATCTTTGCATGTGCCTGTTGGCCATCTGTATGTCTTCTTTGGAGAAATGTCTATTTAGGTCTTCTGCCCACTTTTTGATTAGGCTGGGTTTTTTTTTGATATTAAGCTGTATGAGCTGTTTATATATTTTGGAAATTAATCCCTTGTCGGTCAAATCGTTTGCAAATATTTTATCCCATTCCATAGGTTGTCTTTTCATTTTGTTTATGGTTTCCTTAGCTGTGCAAAAGCTTTTAAGTTTAATTAGGTCCTGTTTGTTTTTGCTTTTGTCTCCCTTACTCTAGGAGATGGATCCAAAAAAATATTGCTTTGACTATTCGGGGTCTTTTGTGTTCCCATACAAATTTTAAAATTCTTTGCTCTAGTTCTGGGAAAAATGTCATTGATAATTTGATAGGGATTGCATTGAATCTGTAGATTGCCTTGGGTGGTATGGTCATTTCAACAATATTGATTCTTCCAATCTGAGAACACAGTATATCTTTCCCTATGATTGCGTCATCTTCAATTTCTTTCATCAGCATCTAATAGTCTTCAGAGTATAGGTCTTTTGCTTCCTTAGGTAGGTTTATTCCTAGGTATTTTATTCTTCTTGATGCAATGATAAATGGGATTGTTTCCTTAATTTCTCTTTCTGATATTTCATTGTTTTTACATAAAGAATAATGTGATTTAAAACTAGCCATAAAAGGTTTTTTGTTTTTGTTTTTTGGTAATAGCTTTCTTGAGATACAATTCAAGTACCATACAAATCATCTAAATCATCACTGTACTCATCTAAAGTGTACAATTCAATGGTTTTTGGATATTCACAGAGCTGTGCAAACATCACCATAGTCAATCTTAGAATATTGTCATCACCTCAAAAAGAAAGCCCATATCCTTTAGCTAACACTCCCCCATCCTTTCATGCACCCCCAACCCTAAGTAACCATGAATCCACTTTCTATTTCTATAGATTGCCTATTCTAGATATTTCATATAAAGGGAATCATATAACATGTGACCTTTTGGACCTGGTTTCTTTCACTCCACATAGTGTTTTCAAGGTACATCCATGTTGTAGAACATGTCAGCACTTCATTCCTTCAGTAATAAAGTAATGAAGATCGACAGATCATGTAGCTCTACTACAGGAAAGTAAGAAAGTAAACGAAGGGCAGGACTGGTGAGTTGTCATGCTGAGAACTTTTTACTGGTGGGTGCCACAGTGAGCAAGTGCCCTGGTCCTCCCTCTCAGGGTAATGAGGGCTTGGCTAGGATAGCAAATGCCCTGTCAAGGAGAGGAAGGTCATATTTTTTCATTCCTTCCCTACTTCTCATGGGAAGGATTTTGGCTCCAAATTTTTCCCCACATAATGAACTTACCTCCTCTGCAAAATCTGCTCCCCAAAAATTTTATGTGGATCAACACTGATGCTGTACTTTGATATGCGGGACCAGTCTTGCACCTGTTTCTCAGAATGAATATCTGAAGTCAGAGACGCTGGTAGCTGTTTCCAGCTTATTCACAGACCTTAGGAGGGAATTTCCAGGGGGATTGCATGGAGCTTTAGTTAAACCTTATAAAATATAAAAATAGGAGAGAGAATGCTGCTTCTCTCCTGAGGCATCTACTAGAATCACTATAGGGATATTATATCTTCTAAAAGGTTTCACAGAAATTTTAAGTAATTAGCTCATAAGAGCTCTGGGGGTGAGAAGAGTTTTTTTTTTTTTTTTAACAGAGCAGGTAAAGCAGAACCTGGGCACAGAATTTATCCCCCAGTCATACTCTCCCCAAGAAGAGAAAAAAGTGGGAAAAAAAAGAAGGGGAATTTTAATCTTCCCTGGCATCTGGGATTTAACTCGATTTTACACAGGTTGCCTCTGTTTTGCCATGTTGTGACTTTTGCTTGCATCCCATTGCTTGCTGCTTATTATTGATGGCTGAGCATCTTGGCCCTTCTTTTAGGTTGCAGAGTTCAAGGACCCCAAAACAGCTATAGGGGGTGTTTTGGAGGTTGTTCTGGCACTGGCCTGAGGAGATCCTAACATAGGTCTGATTGGTCACTTTCACATATAACACTGGCCTATATTTAGTCTGGGTTACATTCAGGGGAATATGGATTCTGAGGCATTGGGGCCATGGAACTTACATACTTTTATTCATTCATTCAGCCAATATCCCTTGACAACAGGGATATAGCAATAAATAAGACAGCCCCTGCCCTCATGGAATTTATAATCCTGCTCAAGTTCTTTTAAATCATAGTTGTCTCATGTCTCCTGTGGATCCCATGAAATACCCAAGGATGTCTCAAATTAACTTATTTCTGAACTGAGCTCTCTAGAGAGACCCCATATGAGCAGGAAGAAGCATTTATATGCTATGTGCCACCTACTCCTCTGTATGCTTCACATGCCTCATCTCCTTTTATCTTCCTAGCTAGCCTGCAGGTAGGTTTCGTTATGACCCTTTGACTCAAGAAGTTGAGGCTCAGCAAGGTTTATTAAGAGACAGAGCAAGGATTGACTATAAGACTGTCTGACTCCAGGTCCCATTCTTTTTCAATAAATCAGAGATACTCCAAGAGACTGGGAAACTTTGGCATTGACCCCAAGTTCAGGGGATGCTTAAAGGAACACTAATGAATGACAACAAAGTGTGCTAAATTCAACAATAATGACAAAGGCATTTTTGTGCCTTGAATCCTGTAGTGTAATGAAAAGAGTATGGGCTTTTATAAATCAGGGAGAATTAGATTAGTCTTAGAATAATTGAAATTCCAAAAATAGTGGCTTAAAAATTAGAAGTACACTTATTTTTCATGTAAAAGGTGGTATGAAACTCACTGGTCTTCAGGGTCAGGGGGGTCCTTCCAGCTTTCTGCCTCTTTTTCCTCATTGTCCAAGATGGCTGCTAGAGTTCCAGATATCACATCCTAGTTCCAGGCATCAGGATAAAAGAAGGGCTGAAAATTGGTGTGGCCCCTTCCCTTTGGGAAGATTTCAGCTGTTCTACATATTATTTCCACTTCCATCTCAGTCAGATTTTAGTCACATGGCCAACTGTTACAAGGGAGAGTGGGATGGCAGTGTGCCCAAATGTGAATTAAGGTTCTATCACTAAGAAGAGGAGTCTGGATACTGTTTGCTCTAGTATAGTCTATGCTTCTTTATTATATTGTGGGATCTTACCTATAGCCTATTAACTAAATTGATTGAATTTTTTCATTCATTTGACAAATACAGGTTGATGTCTACTGTATGTCTGCACTGTGTTAAGTTCTTGGGATACTAAGACCAATAAGACACACACACACAAATCATGCATCAAAGGACACCATTAAGAAAGTGACCCCCAGTTTTCCTATTCTGGAAAACTTTTTGGCAAATAGTATACCTGATGAAGGAATAGTGTCCAAGATATACAGAGAACTCTTACAACTCACTAATAATAAAAAGACAAATTACCCAATTAAAAGCTGGGCAGAGGATCTGAATAGACATTTCGCCAGAGAAGTTATAGAAATGACCAATAAGCAAATTTTAAATGTTCAACATTATTAATCATTAGGGAAATGTAAATCACAACTACAATAAGATACCACTTCACACCCACTAGCACTGTTATACTCAAAAAGACAAGGGTTGGTGAGGATATGGAGAAATACACTGCTATTGGGAAGGTACAACAGTGTAACACCTTTGGAAGACAGTCTGTCAGTTTCTCAAAAAGTTAAACATAGAATTACCATATGACCCAGAAATTCCACACCTAGGAATTGCCCAAGAGAAATGAAAACATAAGTCCACACAAACTTGTTCAAAATTTGTACACAAACATTCACAGCAGCATTATTTGTAATAGCCCCAACATGGAAACAACCCAAATGTCCATCAACTGACGAATGGATAAAGTGTGTATCTATACAATAGAATATGGTTCAGCAATGAAAAGAAAGGAAGTCCTGATACATGCTATAATTGTATGAACCTTGAAAACATTATGCTAAGTGAAAGAAGCCAAGCACAAAGGACCACATACTGTATGATTCCAATTATATGAAATGTCTAGAACAGGTGACTCTAAAAAGATAGAGAATAGATTAATGTTGCTTTGGGCTGGGGTGAGGGGATAGGGGAAATTGGAGGTGATGGCTAAGGTATGTGGGGTTTCTTTCACAGTTCTAAAATTGATTGTGGTGATGTATACACAATTCTGTGACTATACTAAAAGTGACTGAATTGTACACTTCAATGGGTGAATTGTATGGTATGTGTATTACATCTCAATAAAGCTGTTTAAAAAAGCACACAATTTGTGTCAGATTATGAAGGATCCTTCATGCTGGTGCTTAGGGGTTTGGTGTCAGTGTGGAGAAGTAATAGAGGAGTAGTTCTCAAAGTATGACCGTGGACCAGCAGCACTGGCCTCATCTGGGAAGTTGTTAGAAATGCAAATTTTCAGGCTTTACTCCACATTTGCTGAATCAGAAACACTGGGAGTGGGGCCCAGCAATCTGTATTTGAATGAGCCTGCTAGGTGATTCTGATGCACGCTGAAATTTGAGCGCCTCTGGATTAGAAAATACGAAAGGACTGAGGGAAAGCATTTAGGATGCTATTTCAATAATCCAGGTCAGAAATGACAGTGGGGGTTGGTGGCCTGAAGCAAGTTAACAGAGACAGGGATAAAGAGATGGACGGGGATTGATTGGGTTGGGGGAGGGGAGTAAAAGTAACTCCCTCACCTCAAACGATCATGCTCTTAAAATTATTTTTATCAGGTGTATCTGGAAACACTTCTAAAAGGGTCTTAATATACTTATCTATCAAAGCAGTGAGTCAGAAGGTAACGGTTAAAGTTGATATGAAAAACTTGGAAGTTTATTTAAATAGATAATCCAAGTACCTTATACAAAGAACTAAAGAAACAGCCATCAACATTTTGGAGGGGAGAAAGAGAATAATGAAAATGAATTAAGTCTCCATCCTTTTTTGGCAAACTCTTGAATGATCTTGAATCTTTTGAATGATAATCCCTTAAACTGACAAAGTTTTGAAAAGAAACATGAGCTTATTGTGTAAAAATAACCAAACCCAGAAATGATTAGAAGAAATTTCCTCTGACGAGGTGGTCAGGGTGGGGCTTTTAACTATACACTCTTCTGTACTTAAAAAAAAGTACTGGGAATTCCCTGGCAGTGTCCAGTGGTTAGGACTCTGCGCTTTTACTGCCGAGGGCCTGGGTTCGATCCCTGGTCGGGGAACTAAGATCCCACAAGCCGCACGGCGCGGCCAAAACCAACCAAACAAACAAAATCAAGTGTTTATTTTTTTAAAAAACCAACAACCTTCTAATGAGGCAGATTATACTCTCTATTAATCTCACTAATCTGATCCCTCTTAAAGTATCAGCTACAGTTTATGAGTAAATCTGAAAAACCAAGAGTTTTAAGAGGAAACGCCAGAGAATTAAATATGAGGAAAATTCATCTAACAGTAACACAAATAATCTTGAGTGTTTCCAAAGCCTCAATAATTGATATATTTTCAGTGTGATTTAATACCACAAAATTCTTGATTTTCTCATTATTTTTCTTGCCCTGTTGCTCTTGCCCTGTTTCCCAGCCGTGAAACATATCTCTCTATAGATTTGTTTCATTTGGTCCACCAAAATCAATAACATCTATCAGTTCCTTCAGTGCTCTAAATTCTGTGTGTGTTTACACTTTACAGAGTTGACCAGGCATCCCAGGAAGCTTGAGTCACATTCCAATCAGGCTATCAGCCCCATCATGCGTTCAAAACCTATCTCTTCAACGTCCAATGGCCTTCTGTTTCCAGACTCAATGGTCAATTCATGGTGCACACCTGTGCAACCTACCAACCCCAGCTGATCATTTACTCATTCACCCTCTCCCCTTGGCTTCCAGGACACCACTATCTTGATTTTCAGACTTTGCTGATTGCTTCTTTTCAGCTCTCTTTTCTGGTGCCACCTCTAAATATCGGGGACCCCGGGGAGCAGTCCTCAGACCTCCTCTCCTAACTACACTCACCTACTTATTCCTGAAATGATCTTATCCAAGCCTCATGGCTTAAATGGCATCTATAGGCTGATAACACTCAACTTTATACAAAATGCTGACTTGTACTTCCAGCTACCTATAAAGTGTCTCTACTTGCGTGATGAATAAATAGTCATTTCAAATTTGACATGTTCCAAAACACTCCCCCTGCCAACTCTTATTCTTCTGCAGGCTTTCCCAACTCAATAAATGGAGACACTCTTCTTCCAGTTGCCTAGGCCAAAGCACTTCGATTTATCCTGGTTCCTCTCCTACCCCAGTTGAAATCCATTAGCAATAGTGCAGCTCTCCTTTTGGGTATATTCAGAAGACCACTTCTCAGCATCTCTGTTACCATAAACCTGGGCCAAGCAGCCAGCATTTGAGCCTGGATTATTTGCAATACATGGTCTCCCTCTATCCACCATTGTACCTTTCCCATTAATTCTCCACATAGCCAGGGTGAGCCTCTTAAAACATGCATTGGATCATCTTACTCCCCTGCTCAAACCCTCCAATGGCTCCCGTCTCACCCAGAGAAAAAGGCAAAGTCTTTAAATTTTCCCCTAGGTGTGACCTTATCTAGCAAATGATACTATGGTTCTCTTTCTTTTATCAGGGTTTGTTTCACTCTGTTCTGCATGAATCCTTTTCCTGCAGCTAGCTCTCTTGAAAACATAGGCCACTGAACACAGAAAATAGTTAAGTGAGAGTAAGTGGCTGAATCAGAGTATTTCTGTCTGCTAAAAACAAAGAGAAAATAAAGCAAAAAAGAGAGTAGTGTCGATGATACCCCAGTAATGAATGTTTATATGTATAACAAGTAACAATGTCAGTCTATAAGGCTAGGTGTTCCAGGGATATACTTTATTTTTCTATAACTCAATTTATATCTAGAGAAGTTCTGTCCCATAGAACTTTCTGGATGATGGAAATATTCTGTATTGCCACTGTCAAATATAGTAGCCATCTGCCATCTTAAACAGAACAGATCCAGAGCCCCTATTCTTCCCAGAGGTGGAAAAACATAATCAACGTTGGGCAAATTCAGTCAAAGCCAGGGTTTCTCGGTCAGTTCAGCAGACCCCCATCCTCTCTTTATCCTGTCAGTTGAATCTAAGTTTGACAAGACTCCTGAAGGGTCTCTGGGTCTCAGTCTCCCAACTGTCATTTGCCAAGACGTCTGAGTTCTTATTTGGTCTCTGGTAATTGGTCTCTCAGGTGACTGTAGCTTCTGGTGTGCAGGTCAACCCATAAACATTGTTTGTGACCTTGTGGTGTGTGTGCGGGGATGTGTGTAATGGGTGAATATTCACTTTCTCTAATATTTGAGAATACTCAATTCTGTTACAGAAAAAAAGAAATGGGATAACACTCATTAAATGTGTTAAATACAGATAAGTCCAGTTAGTAACTTGTGAGACATGTTAAACATAAAGTAAGTGAGGCTTATGTGTACTGAACACAGACGAAAAGGCAAGAACAAAGAGACACCTAATTTTCATAAAACACTCAATATACATGGGGCACCAGAAGCACCTAATCTTCATAATATACTAAATACGCAGGAGGTATGAAGCACTCCACATTCATGAGGTCTTACATTAGCCAGCCATTGGTGACACCCATTCTAGCCCCAAATGTCCTCTGCTAGATAAAATCCACAGCTGCTCATCAGGCTAACTGGTGAGCCACAACTCTGGCCAGGTCTACACACCCCTGTGTCTCTCCTATAAACAAGTGTCTGTGTTGGTCCCAGGCATCTTCTGTATCTTAGGCCTCTTTGCTCAAACCTCATCTTTGGTCCTTGTAGCCACACCATCAGCAGGAAAGGCTGATGGGGCAGGGAGAGGGGTCCTACGAGCATTGCATAAGCCAGGTTTCAGGTAGTGTGGTCCTTCCATCTTGCTCACACCCTTTCCTAAGTATTCTACCTGACCCCATCTCTTTCTCTTTGTTTTGTTGTGTGTTTTAAATTGATCTAATAAATTGTGTGATTTACACATCTTAATGTGGTCTCCGAGCCTTTCCGATCCAGCACCTCTGGGATAACTTGCTGGTATATTTAGAGGCTACCATGGCATCAAGGTAATTTCCTTCAGGACTTTCAAATACTCTCCTGTGTGACTTGGGTGCCTAAGGAGCTCTCTGCCTACACAGACTGTACTTCGTCTACTGCTGCTGTCCTACTATGCTAGTGTGGGAGATCGCGGCAAGATTTGCTACTTCAGTGCACCTCAGCTAAGGAGTGAGACACAGCCATTGATTGCTCTCAGATCCTCAAATTTATCAGGAGACTCTACCTATCTGACTCCTTCTTTGGAACACCCACCAGTGTCTAAATAGCTTGCTTTCTCCTACTCTCTGTTTGAAAGGTCTGTGTCTCCTTTGGAAAAGGTTTTTTCCAAATTTGTGAATAATAGGATAAATTTTATGCCTCTAGTCCTTAAGGATCTTGGTTTTGATTCTGATAATCCAGGTTTTTGAAACTCAAAGATGCTTTATCTCAAACTATTGTCTCTAGTTTCAAAAGTCCTTTTTGAAAGTCAACGTCTCTTTTCTGTCTCTTTGCATTTCTGTTATGGCAACCGTACTCTGAGGGCGCATGTGCACACAGGTACACCCATACACACACACACACACCCTGTGCTCTCTGAATTGGGGGAAGGATGGGGTAGCTTCGAATATTGGGGAAAGAAGGAGCATAGGTTAGTATTTCTAAGTACCGTTCTTCCCCATTTGTGAAGGATCACAAACAGCCATAGCTGGAGCTTTAGTAAAGGAAGTCCAAGGGATGTCCGAACCCAGGATGGGTATGATTTCGCAGGCTGCTCCTCTTTGTGTCAGAGTCCACTCTTCTGCTCGTCTTTCTGCAACAGCAAGATGCTCGCTGGCAGTTCCACAACAACATTGTGAGTAGAATTCAGTAGAGTTCAAAGGATGCTATGATATCTTGTTCTGACAATATCTATCTTGTCCTCTATCTCACTTTACTTTTAAAGTCTCATAACTTTGGTTCTTCAAGGGAATGGAGATAACGTTTATGGATTACCTTCCACATGCTGGGCATTGCTTTCCAAGACTTCCCTTTTTAAAATGTAAATTCCCTCTGGCAAGGAAAACCCCTTAAGCCCTCATTATCTAACCCCTGGAATTAACTTATTAGAACCATTTCCATCTGTCATAGCCAGCTGTGACCAAGGCCATGTGAGACTGGAGTTGGGATAGCCGTCCTGGGGAGGGCATAGGGTAAAGAGCCCTGAGAAGGAAGAGGGGGCAATGAAAGGGGCGATGGGGGTGGATTTCCAAATCAAAGTTTGCCTGCCCCACAAAATTTGCCCTGTGGTAGCTCTGACGTAATTGATGTGCTAATTAAAATCCCTGTGGATTCATTAAAGTAGTCCTGAGAAGAAAATCTCCGCTTTGCACAAAGGGTAGCTAGTAGTTCAGGTATAAATATGAAAGTAATGAAACTTTGCTTTTAAAAATATTCTTTCCTTTTGGCTTTTTCTATCAGTCCAAATTATAGAGTTTTAACATCACTTTAATGCTTAGAAATGCAAAATATTGATCATTAGATGAGAGAAGAAGTATAGGTCATATAAGCAGGCTGGCTTGTGGTTTACAATTTATATGATATAGACAGGTCACAAATGATCAATCAGTATGCACAAATTAAAATGAGCCATTCATACAATGGGATACTACTCAGCAATAAAAAGGAAGGAATTACTGATATATGTAACCATGTGGATGAATCTCAAAAACTCTCAAAAACTGTTGAACAAAAGAAGCTAGACACAGAAGAACATATACTTTATGATTCCATTTATACAATGTTCTTTAACAGGCAAAACTCATCTAAGGTGAAAGCAATCTGAATGGTGGTTACCTTGGTAGAGGCAAGAGGGGAGGAACAAGGCATGAGGGAGCTTTCTGGGGTGATAGAAATGTCTATCTTGATTTGGGTAGTGGTTACCTGGACACACACATTCGTCAAAGTCCTAGAATTACACAATTGAGATATGTGCATTTTACCATCTATAACATATACCACAATGAAAACAAATTCAAAAAACATTTCCTGGTGTTCTGCGGGGCTATCTTTCCTCAGAATTGGCCGGCTGCATGTTGGCTGGCTGGCTGAGGTAACTGACAACGAAGGTAGATCTAGTGTAGAGCCCAAAGGGCAAATTGTGGAACATGCAAGTTGCTATACGTTGACGTGCTACACATTTAGGGTTGCCCATAGGCCATGTTATTAATCACTTTACTATGTAATACTTGCTCTAAAATACAGATGATACAAGTACATTCTATCGATAACTGTTTTATATTTTTGATTCATCCAGAATGTTCTTTAATTGTTCAAGCTATAGAAAAATTGCCTCTATGAGAATAAATACAGTAATATTCATACTCAAAAAAAAAAAAGTGTAGACCAAATTAATCCCTGCTTCATTTAAACAAAGTCTTCGAATGGCTTACTCTTTCTGTCCTACTCCCCATGAATTCCTTTTGTTCTAGAAAAAGAGTAAATTAAAAAAGAGTAGTTCAGCTCTGCCCCCGTAGTGTACTTACATATACCTATGCATTTCTTTCTAATACACAATAGTAAATCAAAGTGTTATGGAGACTTCATTAGGCTTCCCTCCATCCCTCACCTCTTTTATGCATACAGTGCTCTGTGGTATAAGAGGAGCTTGCCTCCTGGAATAACTGACGTCTCCTGGAAAACTGGCTGAAGTAGTATTTTTAAGGCTGCAATAATTCTCAAAGACCTGTAAGATACTTTCTCATCCTCATATTCTATTCTTACTGAGAATAAGAATCATGATTATTTTCATTATTCATTCTCTCCTATTGTTTATTCCTTTCTTGAAGTCATAATCTTCTCCTTGAGACATCCCAGTTGGTTGCTACAGAAATGATTATCTTGCTACAAACATAGAATTATGACATACAGTAAAGAATAAGCAGCAGAAGCAAAAGAACTCTTGGAAAAAACTTAGTCCTGTTAAAGCCAAAAATAGCTGAAAACTGTTAAAACCGTGAGAGAAGTTGCCCAGTTTTTCATGAGGCAATAATTTACGCTGACATTTTCTCAAATGATTATCAGATCCATGGCTGAAGAATTTATGGTTTGAATACATTTATGGGCACTAACACTTGCATAAGTAAAAGTCTATCCGAAGTTTTGAACTTAACTGTTCAAAGCAATCAATGACTTGATACTAGCAATAATCATTTAATTTTTTCCTACCTGTCATACCCCCAAAATATACTTATAACTCTACTTCAAACTCAGCCATTTAAATTCCTGTGCAGTCATACTGACTATATAATATGTATATATATGTATATATAATATATATGTATGTATATAATGTGTATATATACACATACATGTATATATGTATATAATGTGTATATATATACATATATGTATATATACAATTTAGTTATATGTTTTCTTTTGTTTTTATTATACATATTATTTTCCCCATTTCTACCTCATCTTAATATTTAGAATTTTTAAATTACATTTGAGAAACTACTTATCCTGGTTCCCTATAGTTGAATATTTATCTGGTATCAAATTTTTTTGCCATTAGGAATGAACCTGCTATAAATATCTTGATAATAGGTCTTGAAAGAAATTCTCAGAATTAACCCAGAGAAGTTGGGTTTTAGGGTAAAAAGTATGAAAATTTTAACGTCCCATACTGCCCTACATACACATCTATGTAGAACATTTGTTAAATGGTGGCCCTCATCATCCACACTTACTTTATGGCAGGTAATGTGTATGGCTTTTACAAGTCAGGGAAACCAGGACAAGAGGAAGTTCCAAAGAATTTGGGGGAAGAAAGCAAACCTTCCATACACTGAGGTCCAGGGAAGCTAAGCAACTTGACTCAGGCCTCACTTGTGAGAAGGGCATGTTTGGAAGCTGGTCTTCCTTTCCCCACTTAATTCTTTCCCCTGCACTGACCGGTGCTTCTTAGGGAGCTCCCAGAGTCTTGGGAAGGCCCTGAGGAACTCAGTGTGTTCCTGACTCTGTTTAGTTTGTTGATTTTTGTGTCCTTTCTCTTCCAAAATGATTTCAGGCAGATTATATAGCGAGACATAAAATACAGTAGAATAATGCCAAAATAAAAAGATAATCAGGTCAAAGAGAAACTATAAGCAAAATGTTATATATTCCCAAAATATATACTTTAAGATCATATGGAGTTGGAAAAGATGTGACATGAATTTCACTCTGAGGAAAGAGGGAAATAAAAACCAGCACCTGATAAACCAGTTGCCCAAGAGAAGAATAAGCACCCTGTCACTGAACTCGTGTCTTAGCATCTCGAACTCCAAGACATTGCTAAGTCATACTGTCATTTCAGCTATGTAGATTTTAAGCTTCCCAGTTGTGACCTGTGCTGCCACTGAAATAGGCCAAATTTATGAAGCCTGGACCCCCAAGCGTCTCGAACTTGATGACTGAATTTTGATGACTGCCATCAGGTGGGTAGTGATACAGGCGTGCGGGGGAGAACTTAGCCATAAGTACCTGAGAGTCTAAAACTGTTCTGTCCCATTTGAATTTGATTTTAAATACTTCTTTTCTGATTATAGAATATATAATATACTCTTATTGCAGAAAATGGAAAAACTACAAAGAAAAAAATAAATGTCACTATAAATCTACTGCATATAGATTTTTTAAACCTTTAGGTGTATTTCTTTCCATAGTTATGGTTTTATATGTACGTATATAAATATACACACATTTTTGTGTGTGCATGCATGTATGTGTGTATGCACACATGTGTATATATAATACACACACATCTAGACACTCCAGACGGAGCAAATGGGAAAGAGGCATCCTGAAAAGATTCTCTGAAGTCCGGCACTGTAACTGTTGGGGGTTCAAAACAATCTCTGACCTTATCGTAGGGGGAAAGGAAATTAGGTTAAGGACTCCAAATCCCTTCACATGGTAGTCCTTCCATTTTTCTAAGACTCATATCCCTCAGTAAAACTTGGCAGTTTTTGATATGGGTCCCACATATTTATTGTTGGGGTTAATACATATATGTGTGGTTTTTTTACACTGCAAACAAAAATATTTGTTCTATTATATATCCCCCTTACCATTTATAATAATAATAATTATTACCATTTATAATATCTACAGACATTTGTATCTGGATGCCTAACTAAATTCTCTTTTAACTACAAGATTTTTTTCCTACAGAGGTTTTCTCAAGATGAAGTATTTCCTGAAAATAATGATAATGTTATTGCCTCCTTGTCAACCGGCAAGTTTTGAAAACTCATTATACTTAGTGATTATCTTTCTAAATATGAATGGTATGCCAACATTCTTTTTCTCATCATTAAGCTTTGTGAATCATAACTTTCATGTCTATAATTACTATTTCCATTATCCTTTAATGAATACCTATATGTGACCCTTGATGGGATTAAAGCAAAAATAAGCCAACAAGAAAAATAAATAAAAATTATCTATTCCATTAATTCTTGCTTTCCTGGGCATATCCTTCTTTCCTTCCCCATCCTATGTATCAGTCTCATGTCTGCATTATCGGAGAACAGGACCAGCAGGCATGGAGAAAAACAAATGTGAGCCCTGGAGGCAGCTAGACCTACCTAAATTGTATCATGTGCTCCAATTTACAGGAACCCTAGTATGACATACAGGATTTACCCACAATTTTATTTTATTTATTTGTTTTTAAATTTTTATTGGAGTACAGTTGCTTTACAATACTGTGTTTACACTGTACAGTAAAGTGAATCAGCTACATATATACATATATCCCCTCTTTTTTGGATTTCCTTCCCACTTAGATCACCACAGAGCACTCAGTAGAGTTCCCTGTGCCAAACAGTAGGTTCTCATTAGTTACCTATTTTATACACAGTATCAATAGTGTATATAGATGGGCAGAGTCAAGATGGCGTACTAGGAGGACGTGGAATTCGCGTCTCCACACAATTAGGGCACCTACCAGGCACTGGTGGGGGACCACGGACACCTAAGGGGACGGGAGGAACCCCCAGCAACTGGGTAGGACATGGGGTGTGGGAGGAGTGAAGGGGGAGGAGAAGTGGAGGTGGGACAGGACTGGCGCCCCTGAAGGGTGGCTGGGGGAGGGGAAGGGATCCCACGCCCCAAGGGGGAAACTGGGGAACCACTGGGAGGGCAGAGGATCAAAAGGGAGTATGGCCAGGTTTCCCCTGCCCACTTGGGCACCCAGGAACCTGCTGAGATCCTGAGGCCTGATCCTGTGCCCACCGAGGCCCCCCCTCCAGCCACGTGGGTACTGAGGGAATGGGAGGGAGGGAAGGGGGAGCAAAAGTAAAGGCCGGACCTCTAGGACCAGCACCCCGAGGGGTGGCTGGGGGAGAGGAGGAGTTCCTACACCCAGCAGGACCCACCCACGGTTAGGGGTCCAGTGGGGACAGGTGAAACCCTGGGGGAGATGGGGAGGAGGGGCACGAAGGAACAGAAGGGAATGCAGCCAGTGCCTTCCCTGTCCACTTAGGCACCAGGGAGCCTGTTGGGCTCCCGGGCCTAATCCTCTACCCTCGGAGCCTCTTTCCTGCAGTGCAGACCCCAAGCCCCGCCCCTACACCCCCACCAGGGCCTGACCTCTACACTCGGAGACCCCCCTCCAAGGCGCTGGGCCTAAACCCCGCCCACACACCCTCACTCAGGGCCCTACCTCCAAACTCCAGAACCCCACACTCCAGAGGCCCTCCTTTCTGCGTGCTGCCTCTCTGCTTCTGTGCAGGTCCTAAGCAGAGGCCCCGCCTAGGCCCTGCTCCCAAGGCCTTTTCCGGCTACGTGGGTCCTGAGCCTAGGCCCCACCCCACGCTCAAACGTCACCCCCCCCACACGCCTAGGTCCCACCCCACCCTAAACCCCGCCTCTGCCTAAGTTCCACCCCTGCCTAAACTCTGCCTCCATAGCCAAGGCTTTGTTTTTCTTTTTTCCTCTTTTAGATTGGGGTTGTGTTTTACCTTGTTGATTCATTGTTGTTGATTCTTTTACATTTTATTTTTCCTAATAAATCTTTTATTTTTCTAATTTTATTTTATTCTTTATACTTTGTTATTGTTCTCTCCTTTTGGCTTGTTCCCCGTCCCCCCTTTTATTTATTTTTCTTTTTTCTGTTGTGGTTTTATTTTACCTCGTTGCAGTTGTTTCAATTACAGTTTTATTTTTCCTAATATATTTTTTATCTTGCTAATTTTATTTTGTTTTTTATTCTTTGATATTGCACTGCTCCTTTCTTTCTTTCTTTCTTTCTTTTTTTTTAACCAGGCCACAAAGCTTGTGAGATCTTCGTTCCCAGGCCAGAGGTTGGGCCTGAGCTCCTGTGGTGAGAACTCTGAGTTCAAACCGCTGGACTAACAGAGACCCTCAGACCCCAGGGAATATTAATGGGAGTGAGGCCTTCTGGAGGTCCTCATCTAAGCAACAAGACCTGGCTCTGTCCAACTGCCTGCAAACTCCAGTGCTGGACGTCTCAGGCTAAACAACCAGTAAGACAGGAATACAGCACCACCCACCAAAAAAAAAAAAAAGAAAGAACAAAAAATATGTTACAGACAAAGGAGCAACGTTAAAAACCCACAAGACCAAATAAGTGAAAACGACATAGGCAACCTACCTGAAAAAGAATTAAGAGTAATGATAGTAAAGATAATCCAAAATCTCAGAAACAGACTGGAGAAAATACAAGAAACATTTAACAAGGATCTAGAAGAACTAAAGAGCAAACAAATGGTGATGAACAACACAATTACTGAAATTAAAAATACTCTAGAAGGAATCAATAGCAGAATAACTGAGGCAGAAGAACGGATAAGTGAGTTGGAAGATAAAATGGTGGAAATAACAGCCTTGGAGCAGAATAAAGAAAAGAAAATGAAAAGAATTGAGGACAGTCTCAGAGACCTCTGGGACAACATTAAATGGACCAACATTCGAATTATAGGGGTCCCAGAAGAAGAAGAGAAAAAGAAAGGGTCTGAGAAAATATTTGAAGAGATTATAGTTGAAAATTTCCCCAACATGGGAAAGGAAATAGTCAATCAAGTCCAGGAAGCACAGAGAATACCATACAGGATAAATCCAAAGAGAAACACGCTGAGACACATATTAATCAAACTATCAAAAATTAAATACAAAGAAAAAATATTAAAAGCAGCAAGGGAAAAGCAACAAATAACATACAAGGGAATCCCCATAAGGTTAACGCTGATTTTTCAGCAGAAACTCTACAAGCCAGAAGGGAGTGGCAGGACGTATTTCAAGTGATGAAAGGGAAAAACCTACAACCAAGATTACTCTACCCAGCAAGGATCTCATTCAGATTCAATGGAGAAATTAAAACTTTTACAGATAAGCAAAAGTTAATGGAATTCAGCACCAGCAAACCAGCTTTACAACAAATGCTAAAGGAACTTCTCTAGGCAAGAAACACAAGAGAAGGAAAAGACCTACAAAAACAATTAAGAAAATGGTAATAGGAACATACATATCGATAATTACCTTAAATGTAAATGGATTAAATGCTCCAACCAAAAGACCTAGACTGGCTGAATGGGTACAGAGACAAGACCCATACATATGCTGTCTACAAGAGACCCACTTCAGACCTAGGGACACATACAGACTGAAAGTGGGGGGATGGAAAAGGATATTCCATGCAAATGGAAAACAAAAGAAAGCTGGAGTAGCAATTCTCATATCAGACAAAATAGACTTTAAAATAAAGACTATTACAAGAGACAAAAGAAGGACACTACATAATAATCAAGGGATCAATCCAAGAAGAAGATATAACAATTGTAAATATTTATGCACCCAAAATAGGAGCACCTCAATACATAAGGCAAATGCTAGCAGCCATTAAAGGGGAAATCGACAGTAACACAATCATAGTAGGGGACTCTAACACCCCACTTTCACCAATGGACAGATCATCCAAAATGAAAATAAATAAGGAAACACAAGCTTTAAATGACACATTAAACAAGATGCACTTAATTGATATTTATAAGACATTCCATCCAAAAATAACAGAATACACTTTCTTCTCAAGTGCGCATGGAACATTCTCCAGGCTAGACCATATCTTGGGTCACAAATCAAGCCCTGGTAAATTTAAGAAAATTGAAATCATATCAAGTATCTTTTCTGACCACAATGCTATGAGAATAGATATCAATTACAGGAAAAAATCTGTAAAAAATACAAACACATGGAGGCTAAACAGTACGCTACTAAATAACCAAGAGATCACTGAAGAAATCAAAGAGGAAATCAAAAAATACCTAAAAACAAATGACAATGAAAACACGATGACCCATGGGATGCAGCAAAAGCAGTTCTTAGAGGTAAGTTTATACCAGTACAATCCTACCTCAAGAAGCAAGAAACATCTCAAATAAACAACCTAACCTTACACCTAAAGCAATTAGAGAAAGAAGAACAAAAAAACCCCAAAGTTAGCAGAAGAAAAGAAATCATAAAGATCAGATCAGAAATAAATGAAAAAGAAATGAAGGAAACGATAGCAAAGATCAATAAAACTAAAAGGTGGTTCTTTGAGAAGATAAACAAAATTGATAAACCATTAGCCAGACTCATCAAGAAAAAAAGAGAGAAGACTCAAATCAACAGAATTAGAAATGAAAAAGAAGTAACAACTGACATTGCAGAAATACAAAGGATCATGAGAGATTACTGCAAGCAACTATATCCCAATAAAATGGACAACCTGGAAGAAATGGACAAATTCTTAGAAAAGCACAACCTTCGGAGACTGAACCAGGAAGAAATGGAAAATATAAACAGACCAATCACAAGCACTGAAATTGAAACTGTGATTAAAAATTTTCCAACAAACAAAAGCCCAGGACCAGATGGCTTCACAGGCGAACTCTATCAAACATTTAGAGAAGAGATAACACCTATCCTTCTCAAACTCTTCCAAAATATAGCAGAGGGAGGAACACTCCCAAACTCATTCTGTGAGGCCACCATCATCCTGATACCAAAACCAGACAAAGATGTCACACACAGAAAAACTACAAGCCAGTATCACTGATGAATATAGATGCAAAAATCCTCAACAAAATACTAGCAAACAGAATCCAACAGCACATTAAAAGGATCATACACCATGATCAAGTGGGGTTTATCCCAAGAATGCAAGGATTCTTCAATATACAGAAATCAGTCAATGTGATACACCATATTAACAAATTGAAGGATAAAAATCATATGATCATCTCAATAGATGCAGAAAAAGCTTGTGACAAAATTTAACACCCATTTATGATAAAAACTCTCCAGGAAGTAGGCATAGAGGGAACCTATGTCAACATAATAAAGGCCATATATGACAAACCCACAGCCAACACTGTTCTCAATGGTGAAAAACTGAAACCATTTCCTCTAAGATCAGGAACAAGACAAGGTTGCCCACTCTCGCCACTATTATTCAACATACTTTTGGAAGTCTTAGCCACCGCAATCAGAGAAGAAAAAGAAATAAAAGGAATACAAATTGGAAAAGAAGAAGTAAAACTGTCACTGTTTGCAGATGACATGATATTATACATAGAGAATCCTAAAGATGTCACCAGAAAACTACTAGAGCTAATCAATGAATTTGGTAAACTTGCAGGATACAATATTTATGCACAGAAATCTCTTGCATTCCTATACACTAATGATGAAAAATCTGAAAGAGAAATTAAGGAAACACTCCCATTTACCATTGCAACAAAAGAATAAAATACCTAGGAATAAACCTACCTAGGGAGACAAAAGACCTGTATGCAGAAAACTATGACACTGATGAAAGAAATTAAAGGTGATACAAATAGATGGAGAGATATACCATGTTCTTGGATTGGAAGAATCAATATTGTGAAAATGACTCTACTACCCAAAGCAATCTACAGATTCAATGCAATCCCTATCAAATTACCAGTGGCATTTTTTACAGAACTAGAATAAAAAATCTTAAAATTTGTATGGAGACACAAAAGACCCTGAATAGCCAACACAGTCTTGAGGGAAAAAATGGAGCTGGAGGAATCAGACTTCCTGACTTCAGAGTATACTACAAAGCTACAGTAATTAAGACAATATGGTACTGGTGTAAAAACAGAAATATAGATCAATGGAAAAGGATAGAAAGCTCAGAGATAAACCCACGCACATATGGTCAACTTTTCTTTGATAAAGGAGGCAAGAATATACAATGGAGGAAAGACAGCCTCTTCAATAAGTGGTGCTGGGAAAACTGGACAGCTACATGTAAAAGAATGAAATTATAACACTTCCTAACATCATACACAAAAATAAACTCAAAACGGATTAAAGACCTAAATGTAAGGCCAGACACTATAAAACTCTTAGAGGAAAACATAGGCAGAACACTCTATGACATAAATCTCAGCATGATCCTTTTTGACCCACCTCGTAGAGAAATGAAATTAAAAAGAAAAATAAACAAATGGGACCTAATGAAACTTAAAAGCTTTTGCACAGCAAAGGAAACCATAAAAAAGACGAAAAGACAACCCTTAGAATGGGAGAAAATATTTGCAAACGAATCAACGGACAAAGAATTAATCTCCAAAATATACAAGCAGCTCATGCAGCTCAATATCAAAAAAACAAACCACCCAATCCAAAAATGGGCAGAAGACCTAAATAGACATTTCTCCAAAGAAGATACACAGTTTGTCAACAAACACATGAAAAGATGCTCAACGTCACTAATCATTAGAGGAATGGAAATCAAAACGACAATGAGGTATCACCTCACACCAGTCATAATAGCCATCATCAAAAAATCTACAAACAATAAATGCTGGAGAGGGTGTGGAGAAAACGGAACCCTCTTGCACTGTTGGTGGGAATGTAAATTGATACAGCCACTATGGAGAACAGTATGGAGGTAAACTAAAAATAGAACTACCATATGACCCAGCAATCCCACTACTGGGCATATACCCTGAGAAAACCATAATTCAAAAAGAGTCATGTACCGTAATGTTCATTGCAGCACTATTTACAGTAGCCAGGACATGGAAGCAATCTAAGTGTCCATTGACAGATGAATGGATAAAGAATATGTGCCACATATATACAATGGAATATTATTCAGCCATAAAAAGAAATGAAATTGAGCTATTTGTAGTGATGTGGATGGAGCTAAAGCCTGTCATACCGAGTGAAGTAAGTCAGAAAGAGAAAAACAAGTACCATATGCTAACACATATATATGGAATCAAAAAAAAAAAAAAAAGGTTCTGATGAACCTAGGGACAGGACAGAAATAAAGATACAAACGTAGAGAATGGACTTGAGGACACAGGGAGGGGGAAGTGTAAGCTGGGACGAAGTGCGAGAGTAACACTGACATATATACACTACCAAATGTAAAATAGATAGCTAGTGGGAAGCAGCTGCATAGCACAGGAAGATCAGCTTGGTGCTTTGCAACCACCTAGAGGGGTGGGATAGGGAGGGTGGGAGGGAGACAGAAGAGGGAGGGGATATGGGGATATATGTATATGTATAGCTGATTCACTTTGTTATACAGCAGAAACTAACACACCATTGTAAAGCAATATACTCCAATAAAGATGTTAAAAATAGTGTATATATGTCAATCCCAATCTCCCAATTCATCCCATCCTCCATAGTTTTAAATAATACTTATTTTCCTTTAAATTACATAAGTGACATAACGGATACAAGAAACTGAGGACACTACAAAGCACAAATAAAAAAATTCAAGCTACTCAGAATGGTCATATCCCCAAATAACTTCTGTTTTACCTTGGCTTTCCACAGGAAGAGAATTAGACAAGGGCTCAGGTTGTTTCTTTCGGGAAGTGATCCCAGGGAACAACAGTGGAGGACTGGAGAGACGGAAATAGGGAAGGATGGAAAGGCAATTCAAAGGTATATTATCAAATTATTGACCACTCTGGGCAAGTAGGACTCAATCACTGGGTACCATCTGAGGAGATGAGACGTATAGAATGTGCTGTAGATTGTCCGCTCAAGAGATGGAAGAGGTGGGTATCATTCAGTGGTGTGCTGGAGCCTGTTTGGCCCAGCTTGCCGCAGTCTATGGTGCATGTCTCTTGCCAACTTTGTGTTCAGTGACATCAGGTTGGTTGCTTGAAACTGACCACAGTGGGGGTATTTCCCAGAGGGAAATTGGTGAATGCCACAAATCAGGCCTCTTTTTGTCATAGAGCTGATGTTAAACACTTGCCAGCACACTACTTGAAATATTTATTCACTGACTCCCACCTTCCCTTGGTCAGGGGTCACCATACGGGGCATGAACTCTCTTGCTCTTCCAAATCTGCACAGACCTCAGAAGGTTGAGAGGGTTTCTGCAGATAAATCAGTAGGTTGAGAAAACACCTGCTCACCTGGTTTCAACAGCAATGACTAAAGTGAAAAGGCTGAGTAAGGGGATGTGAGGCACAAGAAATATCCAATCCAAGCACTATAAATATTTAGATGCTTCTCTTCCCGTGTGTGTGGGCACCCCCATGTGCATGCACACACATAAAAGCACAGCTTTGTACTCACCAAAATGGCATCATACCAGCCATACTTTGTCTCCTTCTCAGCTTTTACTTCACAATAGATGGTGAACATTTTCTATATCAACAAATATGCTTCAGTGGTTGCAAATGACCAGAGATACCATAAAGTATTTTACTAATCTTCCACTGTTGCACATCTAGGCTGTTTCCAATTTCATGCCATTATAAATAGGGATATGATGTACATACTTATACATATATCTTTATACACATTCTGATAAATTCCTTGAAGTAGACTTACTGGGTCAGAGGGAATGCATATTTTAAAGAATTTTTATCATATTGCTTAGCCCATAATATGAGTATCAACAAGGCCCATACCTTATGAGCTTTTGAAGTCTTTTCTAACTTTATTATTCTATAATTCTCTCATTCTAATGTGGAAGTATCAATGATTCTTATAGGATTAGCATAAACCACAATAAATAGATTGTTTATGACTCCACATCCAATAGACCTGAATAGTATATACTTTTGAAAACAAAACAAAGCCATTTTACTTTAAGAGTTATACCTCCATAAAGAAATAATACATTATCCATATTTATGATGCTTAGCAACAAACTTGGAGCAACCTAAAGACTGATTTTTTTTTAAGACTTTAAAACTTAAGTAAGACATTCCTGTAACTGCAATTAATCACCAGTCTTAAACATATTACCCTAGCCTGTCTTTAGACCGAAGAAGGCTTTTGTCTATAAATCCACCCTACATAGCTATTTTATTTGGAAAAGAGCATAATGACAAATGATTCATTGTTCCTGGACCAAATAGTATCATTCTGGAACAAAAGGAAAGAGAAAAATAGTAACAAACATTGTTGTGATATTTTAAAATTTGGATTGATGTGATTCTTCAACACTGTTCTAATCTATCATACTTTGTTTTATTCCATTTTTCTAGTTAGATCTTTAATAACAAAAAAGAATGTTTGAAATCTTACATACAGGCTCAGTTATTTCACAACTCAAGACGTTGTTACTGCATTTAATTCTATTGCTCTGTAAGAGTTTAGAAAATACAGATTCACTGTAACAAAGCTGACATAGGGTTTTCTGAAAGACTTTAAATACAACATTCATCACAAATGTTTAATGAGCACCTTCTCTGGTCTAGCTGCAGTACTAGGTGCCAGTAAGCCAGAGAGACACTTTCCCTGAACTCACAGAGCTGGCAGTTAAAAAACATACTCTAAAATGGAAATAGTGAAATTAAGAAGCAAATGCCCAACTTCTACATGATTTCTCCCACCTTCCATTGCCTTCTCAGATGCTAAACCACCTCTTTGGGGTCACTTCCTTTATGAACAATGGAGGGCCAGGTACTGGTCTAACTTTTAAGGAAAAGTTCATAAAAGTGATTTACCAGATTGAATCACACCCCCAATGCATCAATTTTTATAGCAGAGATCAACAAAGAAGTAGCATGAATAACAAACATACCTATTTTAATTGATATCAACTGTATACTTAGTCTCTCTCCAGGTGGTTAACATCTCCCCCCTTTTCATACGTATACAGAGATCCTCTGAAAAGCTTAGTTATTGGCATAACAGGACTGTCCTCAGTGACCATGGACCTTAAGAGGTTAGTATTGGCTTCCAGGGCAAGATGGTCCTGGGTAAAACTGTGAGGGTAACAGCCACTGATCATGGGTGCCCTCTCCTCAGTGATGCCAGAGGCCTCCTTCCCACCCTCTGCATCCAACCTTTTACACTTTTGCCATCCTTTCCTTATCAAAAGTTTTTCAGTAACTAATCTGATATTAATGCCCGGAGAGTAATAAAATGCAAGTTTTAGCAGAAAACAAAGCTTTAAGTTAATGGGATAGCTCTAAGTAAGTAATTGAAGGCATTGGTGAGCATATAGAATACATTTGGGCAAAACAAAAGAAAACTCAGGGTAGGTGCAGCCATCAGGCCACAGCAGGAAAAGCCCAAATTGTGGATGACAAAACACACCACCTGGGTTCAAATTCTGTCAGTTTCTTCAAGTGCCAAATGGGAATAATGGCATCTATTTTGTAAGATTTTATCTTTTCATAGTGTGGATTATGTATGATAATGTCTGTAAAGCACATGGACCACTGTGAGTGCTTGATAAATATTGGCTATTGTTGTTATGCTTTTGAAGTCAGATGCTTTTGAAGTTGTGAATTCTGTATAAGAGCACGTCTTCAATCCCTTTTCCTATCTGTAAAGTGGGATGCAACATGGTTCTTGAGCTCAGTCTGAACTCTAGTAATTTGGAATTGATGGAAAAACATCGAAGGGAGTGTGGAAAGAACAGATCAAAAGTTTTTAACTTCAGTTTGTTTTTCTAGAGAAAACAGTGGTTCTTATACTTTAGTTTGCATTAGAAGCACTGAGAAAACTTTTCCCCCTTTTCATGTTAATTTATTCATCACATATTAACTGCAAACATACTGTGAGCCACATATATTCTTTCCTCCGGAAATTTGCTTTCAAATGGAATGTCTGGGGCCCATTCCTAAGAAATTCTGATTCAGAAGATCTTGGGCAGGTCCTAGGGAATCTGCATTTTTAAAAAGCACACTAGTCGTTCTGAGGCGGGACAGCTGTGGACAAACTGAGAAACATGGCTGGAGAAAGTGTGCCTTGATTTACACTTTGAGAATACACTGTTTTGGGAAAGCCTCTTTAATGAGCCTTTCGGTAATTCAAAGGAAAAACAAATCTACTCAGAAGTGGAAAGATTTAAGACAATGAAATCTAAATAGATCAGCAAAGTAAAATAAAAGGCCGTCTTCATTGTGAGTGAGATGAAATCTTGGCAGATTGTTTCTTGTAGGATATGATTGTTTGTTCTTAATGCAGCTTTACACTACTATGAATCTGGACATGATTTTGCTTCCTAAAGAGTTACCAAATAGTTTCACCGGGAGAGCTGGAGCAGAGGTGAGCTGGAGCAGGAGGAAAGTCTAGATTGTTTTTTGCAGTTGGGAAGCCTGCGAAGGGTGGGAGTGGGACTGGGAATGGCAAAGCCCAACACCTTTAGTGTATGACATCCTTTGGTGTTACTTTAGACAAAATGTCCCAAACTTTGGAAAACGTAACATGTCAGGTTGAATCCTGATGCATTGCCTGTTGGCGACAGGAGTGAGATGTTCGTTGAAGGTCAGGGCTTCTTGGATGGTCAGCCATCCTGGAAGGTAGAAGATCCTCAAGTGCAAGGTCCTCATTCAAGCATTGGTTGGGGCCTGGGGCCTGGGCTCTGGGGAGAAGAAAACTGAGTCTAGGGTGTTCTTGTGGGAAGGTACCAGCCATTGCAAGATGCTGGCTGCACGCCAGGGAAGAAGAGACAGAGCTAGCAGGTGACTCCCATTTGGAAGCACGCCTATTATGACTCAGCTTGAAGGTTCTTGCTTTTATTTTGATTTTTTACTTGTTTCTTTTTGTTATTTCCAATCCTTCAGTAAAGGTGAGCACATTCAGCAGATATTTCAACTCTCAAATGTTGAGTCAATACCATGTTCTAAGATAAAACAGTGAACTTGGCATCCTACATCTGTGGGTCTTTCTAACTTTAACCTTGGGGTCTGAAGGGAATTAAGGAATGAGTTAGTGTCCAAACTGGACCAGGCTGTATGATGGGGTTTACGCAAAAGACCAGCGCTCTTTCTGAGCACCTGGCAGGATCTGCTTTGGACCTAGAAAGATCTGACTGTTTAATCCCTCTTGACGCTACGACTGATGGTCTGTTCCCTTTCCCCCTATAGAAAATCCTTTTTTAATGTGGACTTGCTCAGTACAGATTTTTACTAATGGTCTTGAAGAGCTTATGTGAGCAGTTTGAACTCTAAAATATTATACAAGAAATTCCACTCTTTCCGCTAAAATCATTGGCTTCTGCTAGAAGTATAAGTAGAAACTGCCTGATCAGTTTTGATGAAAATGAGAATTGCGTATAGTTAGCAGTTACTTTTTTGGCATCCACATAGCAGTCTGTTTGCTCTCTTTAAGCAAGCTCAAATCACTCACCATCTTATTTTAATTTAAGAAAAACATTTTCCATTACAGATGCAATACCTGCTTTTATTGAAAATTTACAAATAAAATCGAAGGAAAAAATGTATCAATGGTCTCACTTAGAAATATTTTGTGATTTATTTTCCTTTCCATGTATACATTTTTACATAATTGCAATCACATGGTATACACAAAATTGCATATGCTGGTTTCCTAAAAGTCTGTTTTAAAAATATCTGTTAACTACCTAAGTGCTCGTCAACAGATGAATGGATAAAGAAGTGTGGTGTGTGTGTTTGTGTGTATATATATATACATATATATATATATACACTCATATATATATATATATACACTCATATATATATATAATGGAATATTAGCCATAAAAAAGAATGAAATATTGCCATTTGCAGCAATATAGATGGACCTAGAGATTATCGAGTAAGTCAGACAGAGAAAGACAAGTATTATATAATATCACTTATATGTGGAATCTAAAAAAATGATACAGATGAACTTATTTAAAAAACAGACTCATAGACATAGAAAACAAATTTATGGTTACCAAAGGGAAAAGAGGAGGAAAGGGATAAATTAGGAGTTTGAGATTACCATGTACACACTACTATATATAAAATAAACAACAAGGACCTACTGTATAGCACAGGGAGCTATATTCAATATCTTATAATAACCTATAATGGAAAAGAATCTGGAAAAGAATATATATATATTCTTATATACATATATAACTTTGATGTACACCTGAAACTAATACATTATTGTTAATCAATTATAATTCAATTTAAAAAACACCAAAAAAGTGGTCAATTATGTAAAAAAAAAATCTGCTAACTATATGAAGCAGGAAAAAAATCACCTAGAAATTCACTGCCCAGACATACTTTGGGTGCATTTCCTTGCAATTCCTTTTCCATACTTTTTTTCCCACATGATTGCAATTATCTTGGATTAAAGATTTGTTAACTGAGGAACATTTGCAGGTCCTGTAAGAAAGAGGGTATGAAGAGGTTCAGTGACATATCAGATCTGTTACTTGGTGGTTTAGTAGTCTTTCCCAATCAAACCTCTATGACTCAGCACTCATTCAGTATGACTTCTAAAAGTATAGAAAATCATCAGTCATGTTCAATGGCAGAAAAAAAAAGAGGCCATTATGTTGCACTATGTCATGCTGTTTTTGTGCAGGGAAAGCACCTTTAAAAAGTAATTCTTCTGGTTCAGTTTCTTAACAGAGTGACCAGTGTAGCCATTGTTAGCAAGCAGTGGGAGAGAACACGATCCATTACTGTTGTCAGTGGCCATTAAGCATGCATAAGATTTCCTCTGAAATGAAAGTTGAAGGATATGGCTCAATGAGCCCATTTCCTGGCGCTGGAAACTGGAAAGAGGCGCACAGGACAGGCTGTGTTGAAGGAAGCACAGTAGGGCCAAGCTTTGCCCCTGCGGTCAGACCCCTGCTGGAGCTCCTGATTTTAGGTCGTGATCTGAGTAGATGAGGGACCTTCTGACCTTTGAGCTACAACTTCCTCTTTCGGGAATTCTTAATTTTCATTGATATCCTGGTCATCTGAATATATCTTCTAGAAATTTCCTCAAGTAGGATACAGGAATGATTCATGTTCTGAGATGCCACATCCTTGAGAATGACATATACAATTACATATATATGTGAAATTCTGGTGTCACGATCCTTTTCCTAAAGTCTGCAGACATATCTTCATTGTCTTCTAGAATTTGCTATTGTAGAGGCCAAGTCTGGGGTGAGCTGATTTGTACCCTTTTGTAGGTAACCTTTCATTCTCCCGGCTTGTTCGGATTGTTCTTTGTTTTTAATTTAATAATTTCTCTAGAATATGTATAAAGGAAATACGATTTTTGTAAAGCCCCTGGATATACTTTCTGTCTATGCCACTCAGTTTATTATTATTTTTTCCTTTCTCCTGCAGCTCCTCCACCATAAAGGCTGGGCTTGAAGCCAGCTCCCCAGGGGTGGAGACATCAGGATTAAAGAAGGCTCTAGAGCACAGAAGGAGGAAGATGTTGTGGAGATGCTGTTGACGGAAACAGCTGGGCCTTGACTAAACCGGAAGCACACACCAGGAGTCACTCCAGGGCCTGGAGGTGGAGGCTGACACTCACACAGCCTGGGACTGCTCTTCCCCGAACACCTGCATGGCTCACCTCCTCACGTCCTTCAGGGCTCTGCTCACATGTCACCTCCTCAGGGAGGCCTCCCCTGACCACTCTGTCCCCACTCCCACCCCATCCCTACATTCCTGTCCCCTTATCCTGCTTTGGTCTCCTCCATAGCACTTAACCCACCTGACATAGAACAGGTTCACTTCCACGCTGTCTAGCAGGATTCTTTCTGCTTTGCTGGGCTTCATTAGACCCATTTCATCGTCACTCTGAATGGATGGAACACAAGAAAAACTTGAGATTTCCGTGTTCCCCCTATAGCACTTTTTCATAGGGGCCACACCTCCCAAGGTGCACTATTACTCCCATCTCTCTCTCTCACCTCCTGCTGAGTTGTTTTCTGAGTGTCAATCTCTAAATGGACATAAAACTGATATATGTCTTGTTCGATGGAAGCTGCACAAGATCTTATTTTTGTTCACTCCTGTATCCCTAGCTTCTAGAACAGTGCCTGGCATGCACATCGTAGGCATGCAATAAATAATTGTTGAGTAAATTCAGGAATGTATCTAATGGACAAGTTTGAGAGAAGAGAGTTATTTCAAAAATGGGAGACTTTAGCGGTAGAGACAGGGCCCTGACTGCCTCAAAAAGCAGCCGTCATATAATAGGACAGTTCCTCCTTTTCTGCTTGGCCTTGACTTGTATTTGTGCAGCAGGGTGGTGGTGAAGGGATAAACAGTTTTCTACCTAGATACACAATCTCCTTTTCTAGAGGCAAGAACTGGGAAGACCTACCAGATTCTGGCAGTGGGTTAACTGTCCTTGTTTTCAGTATTGTGAATTTTTGTTTCCTGGGTCTTCATATGAATTTTAGTAGGAAGGTAGGCAATGCTGTTTCAGGGTTTCTACCCAGATTTGCCATTTCAAACTGGACATGCAGTTATACTTTTAATTTACTTAATGAACACCTCACAGAGAATGAAAAGGTAAACTAGAGGCAGCTCAATTCATCCCCCAAAGGGCAGGCAAGAGACTGAAGGTCTACATAATGTCTGTACTATGCAATATTTTACAAGAATATTTTGTATTGCTCCCAAGCATAATACATACAAGTACTTTTTACCAATTTATATTGGCCACGCTTACTATTCTTATTTGGTGTACATTAATGAGTTTTTACTGTTTTAGAGAAAAGGAGCCTAAATGATTAAAACATTTGGATCCAGATTGTACATCAGTTTTATCAAGTTATAAAATGCAAGGAGTGAAGATTAAAAGAAAAGTAGCATCCAAACCCACAGAAACAAATAAAACGTATTTAATTGATTCCTTGGCAGTTTATTGATGCCAAGACTCTTTTTCCATTGAAAAACTATAAAATTTCCCTTTTATCTTCCATGAAGCATGTCAGAATAAACTGGTGACTGCATAATTAATATACAGGTATTTTGTGATATTTTGATAATGGGCTCCCCTTCTTCTAATCTTATTTTGTATTTCAGACCACACATTCTCAGTTTGTTGATAATGCATTTGGTTGCAGCCTGAGATATTTCCAGGTCTAAAGCCAGGTTCACATTTTTGCTTTGAAGAGGCAGAAATTCCAAACAAATACAGATGGTCAGACCATAAACTTAATTAAAATTTCAACTTTACTGGATGCTACATTAAATATGGCAATAATGCCAAGAGAAATACATGAAAAATCCATTTGTATCCACATCCTGCTGCCTCCATATAGTATAAAATACCAGAATGCTAAGTATGTGTTTGTGTATGTGTGTGTGAGAGCATGTGTGCCTTAATCTAGCTTTCTCTTTTGGCTTGGCTGTCACACTAGTCATGTTTTGACCAATAAAAGATGGGTTTTAATTAAAATCTGGGATTGGCCAGCTGTACATCTGTTAACTTTTCCTATATAATTCTCAAGCAGTAATTTAGGTACTTTCTGAAGGACTGTGATTTCCTCTTTTTTTGTGCAAATCTGGAACATTTTAATCTTCCTAATTAGCCCAGAATATGTATTTATATTAAAATTAGATAGAGATAATAACTCATTTCAGGAGGGTAATAAAGGTCATGCATAGGAAAGTGAAACTGAGCTTTCTTACAGAACTTGAAGGGGAGGAAGGGACCCAGCCCTGTCACTTGAAGATGAGGACTCGTGTTCTGGAGAGGACAAGTGAGAGGCTTGATCACACAGCCCCATGCAGGCTGGGCAGGGAGGGCTGAAAGGACAGCTGGGGTCACATTTGACTGGTCTGATTGGCCCTCTGATGGGACACCATCCACAGTTTCCAACAGGTGTCTTAGGTCAAATTCCCCAGAGAGACGAACCTAAGGCCAAGGCTCATATGCAAGGACTTCATTGGTGAGTGTGATCCCAAAGAAGGGCGGAGACACAAAGCAGGGAGAAGGGTATACTTCAAATTGGCCACCACTCTGGTCAACTGGTTGCTCTATCCTATAAGTTTTTCTGAGGGGCCTAATAAAATGCCTCTCAGGACCCTCTGTTATGGGCTGAATTGTGTCCCCCCCCCAAATTTATAAGCTGAAACCCTAACCCCTAATATTTCAGAATGTGACTATTTGAAGATAGGGTCTTTAAAGAAGTGATTAAGTTAAAATGAGACTGTTAGGGTGGGCCCTAATCCAATCTGACTGATGTCCTTTTAAGAAAAGGAATATTTGGAAACACCGAGTCACCAGGGATGTGTACACACCGAGGAAAGAGCATGTGAGGACACAGGGAGAAGGTCTCCATCTACAAGCCAAGGAGAGAGGTCTCAGAAGAAACCAATCCTGCCAACACTTGGATCTTGAACTTCTTTCTGGCCTCCAGAACTGTGGAACAATAAATTTCTGTTGTTCAAGCCACTCAGTCTGTGGTGTTTTATTATGGCAGCCCTAGCAAACATACACACCCTCTGACAAGGGAGAAGAAGGGGTGAAAGTTTTGCCTGGGAGTGCTCACTGCCAGCACTTCTGGGCTGCACATGCTCCTGTGTCAAGCAGTTTCCCCTGGAGTCTCACGCACTGGTGTCAACAGGGATGTCCTAGGGCAGGAGGTGACAGGGGCACAGCTGGGTTTAAGGTGAGGCCCTGGGAGGTAGCCAATGGGAGAAGCAGATTGGAGCCTGTGCAGGACTGGGCTGCAGTCCTGGGGTGAAAAGTGGGTAGGGAGGGGTGGCTGGAGTAAGAGATAGGTAAGACTGAGAGAAACTGAAGTGGTGTCTGATACACAGGGTAATGATGATATTGGTATTAGTAATGATAATGAGTGATGATTATTGAGGCCATTCTACGTGCCAGACACTGGGATATGCACTTTACATAAACTATCTCATTTAACCCCAGCACCACTCTAGGATTTAAGTAACATTATTATCCCTACTTTACAGATGAAGAAACTGAGGCACAGAGAGGTTCAGGAACTTGCCCAAGGTCATAACAGCTATGCCAGTCACTGAACTCAAGTTCAATTGAACCTGGCTCCAAAGCTTTCATTCTCACTCATGTCACTCTGCTTTCTAAAAAGTGTTTTTAGAAAGATAAATTTGAGTAGATGTTTTAACTTATTTTAATTTTATAGGCAAATTATTTAAGAACATATAAGGCATTCTATGCAAAAGATTACCATTAGGTCAGTCTAGCAGAGTGGTTAAGCGTCAGACTACAGAGCCTACAGATGCCTAGGTTCAAACCCCAGTCACTCTGTTCACTGGCTGAGTAAGTTTGTGAAAGTTACTCAACCTCTCTGTGCCTCACTTCAGACCTCTAGATGATAAAAATTGTACCTACCTCCTGGAGTTATTCTGAAGATTGAGTTATTTAATATACATAAAGTACTATTTGTACTAGGTGTTTTTAGTATTATAATGCTTAAAAATATCGACCAGATATGATTTCTTCCATGCCTTCTTATCCATACAAACTTATTGAACATTACATAGGCTCCTCTAAATTTTTGTAACACTTCTGTTGCTCTATAAGCTAAGGGATGATTGTTTTAAAAGTAGTCAAATGTCAGCTGTTAAACATCACATTGCCGGCATCATAAATGAAGTCAACATTTGGCAAACAATTTCTTGGCAGGAGTGGTTCTCACCAACAGGGAAAATGAAAAAAAATTAAATAAAGTCCCCACTGTGATTTGTTAAGCATTTCAGACACATGGCTCAGCAATTTTTCCAACTGCAAAATTCTTTTCCTCCCATCTTAGAACTCAAAGGGTTGAGCTGTGTGGAGGAGGTGAACCCTTTAGTAAATTCTTTTTTTTTTTTTTTCCTGTAGCTGTCATTTCCCTGGAGGTGAGGCTGTTTACCGCGGGCAGAAGATAACCATATTATTCAAACACAGGCATGGTTCTGGCTTAAAGGTCATAGTTTATTATCTGATTGCTTTAATTTAATGTGGAGACTCTGGCTGAATGGTTGCAATAGTCGTTCTTATCTCATTTCCTCCCTTTCAAGGGTAGATAGAGCAAGTTTCCTCATCTGTGAAATGAGGGGGTCGGACCAGATATCCTCCAAGGTCTTTTTTGGATCTGACATTCTGTGGCTTCAGATTTTCTTCTTGGGTTATGTTCTTTGTTTTCCAGTGCATTGAACAGGCCCAAACATCTCTACATGCTTACTACAATTTTGGCTGCTAGGAAGACAAAAGGCAAGGTCTTACATTTCAGTAAGGCTTTACAATTTATAACATGCCTTCACATATGCATCCTTTATAATATCTTCACAGAAACCCTCAAGGAATTTTCGATGAGTAAAATGAGACCCAAGGAAGTTAAGTGATTTGTCCAAGGTCACACAGCTTGTAGGAGGCAGGGCCTTAAAACAAGTCCTTTGGTCAATGTAGTGGTATATTTGCAGTCTGCCACAGTGCCCTCCAGCCCAAAAGGACATGAAGACATTATAAAGACTCTTTCAGTTCCTTCAGAGAATGGTCCAGAGTTGACTCTGTTGGTTCTGAGTAGGTCATGTGTACAATCCTGAACCAATCATTATGACCAGGAGAGGGTAAAGATTCTGCTTTGGCCAAGCCTAGTCACAGTATCTTCCAGAAACTTAGAATGGAATCAGCTCCCCTGAACCACACAGCTGAAAATGGGAGATGGGAAATCAGGGGCAGTCATCAGATGAGGAGAGAATAGATGATGCACAGAAAAATAAGCAAATTCCCATTATACACAGAGAAACATTTCCCCAAAAATACACTTCAAAAATAAGTTATTTTTGCATGTTTTACTTTCCACTTTTTCTTAATTGAATTTAATTTTTGCAAAAGCAGTTTTCCCTTGAACTGAACTCAAATCAAATACTACATCTAGGGTGGCTGAGGAAATGTAGCAATAAAATCTTAATCATTTCAAGTTCTGGGATTTCTGGAAATGCATATCCTTTTAGTGTGTTTGGGCTTTAGCTCAAATGACACAAGTTCATTCGTCTCTGGGACATGAAATAAGGATTTGGAGCCCAATCAGATCAAACCAACAAACATTTCTTGGACATCTTATGTTCGAAATGCCCGAGGTAAAGAGGTGCTTGGGCAGCCATGCTTCCTGTTTTGTCCATTTGACTCTGCCATCTAGTTTTTTGTTTCTTGCCCCATGACCCCCAGGTTTTATACCTGTGAGACACTGTGCTTTCTGGGTGTGTATCATCTGAATCCCCTTTGGCTTAGAGAAGCTGCTTTTTTAAAAAAACTGGTTTTGGATTATACTCTGTTGACCAAAACTTTCCCCTCAGTTGTCATGGCAACTTTCATGTTGCAAGAGCTAAATGTTAGCCTAGAGGTTTGACAAGCAGATGACTTCCAGACAGAGGGGCTGATTTAGGACTTTTGGGCTGGGACACAGGGCTTTAACTGTACTTGAAACTACTTTACTTAATTTGTAAATCATTTCAATTCGAATAAGTTCACCTCTGAAGTGACCCTGGAGTATTTGGTTATATCCCAAGATCCTACAAGGTACTCTACAACATACGCATTTATATCCTTCAAGTTTCAACTAGTAGCTGACCAGTTAGCCTGTAGACATGAGGGAAGGGAAAGTTGCCTGTCATATTGCAATTGTTGTTAGCAAGTTGGGTGCTATTGCACTTTTGTCTGCTATCCCATCCTCAAGTTGTGTTGGCTTCCAAGAACATGAATTGATCCCATTGCTACCCCTCTGCCCCCAAGCCCCACCCTTGTGTGTGATAGATTATAATTGGCAAATCACAATTTGCTCAGTGAAAGTAAAATGTTCCTGTTAAATTTAGGAACTTTTTTTCAAAGACTCTTTGCTTCATATTCTCACACAAATTTGCCTTTTAATTATTCTACTTTTTCAATGAGAGTTTGTACATTTATTTTTTAATGTTGTTATAGTTTGCATTGTTATTCAGAGAGTTATCTGTGGTTCCAGTTCTTGAAGCTAAACCTTATTTCTTTAAATTGTCATGTAAAGGAAGAATTTTTTTTAACATTTTATTGAGGTTATATATAATTATTTAAATCTCATTCTTTTAAAGTATATAATTCAATGAGCTTTAGCAAATTTACAGAGTTGTACAACTGTAACCACAATCCAATTTTAGAACGTTTCTAAAACCCCCAAAACATCCCAGTGCCCATATACAGTCATTATCCTTCCCACTCCCAGCCCAGGTAACCAATAAGGAAGCATGTTTTATCCTTCTCTACTTGGCTTTACTAATAACTCCTGAAAACTCCTTTTGGAATTTTTGAATGGCCATTGTTCTAGAAAAAAAAGCCTTTATTATTTTTTTCTGATTATAAAATAAGACATGTTCATTGTGAAACAAATTCAGAATTTAAGTAAAAGTATTTAAAACTATGTGGTCAGTAACAAAAATAACCACTGTTAATAATTTGGTATGAAATATCCCAGCTTTTTTTTTTTTTTTTAATAAATTTATTTATTTATTTATTTATTTTTTGGCTGCATTGGGTCTTCGTTGCTGTGCGCGGGCTTTCTCTAGTTGCATTGAGCAGGGGCTACTCTTTGTTGTGGTGCGCTGGCTTCTCACTGCAGTGGCTTCTCTTGTTGTGGTGCACAGGCTCTAGGCGTGCGGGCTTCAGTAGTTGTGGCACATGGGCTCAGTAGTTGTGGCACACGGGCTTAGTTGCTCCGCGGCATGTGGGATCTTCCCGGACCAGGGCTCGAACCCGTGTCCCCTGCATTGGCAGGCAGATTCTTAACCACTGCACCATCAGGGAAGTCCCCCACGTTATTTTTTTAAATCTTCAATAAATAGAGAATTATAGAAAATTTGGAAAATACTATAAAAATACAAATAAGGGGGGAAAAAATCACTCAATCTCACTAACCAGAGATAACCTCTGTGTACCAGTTAGCCTTTTCAGTGTAACAAATGGCCTCAAACATCTCACTAGCATACTACAACTAGCAATTACCTTTTGATCACAATTCTATGGGTCAGCTCCAGCAGCTGTTTCAGGTTACAGGACTTCAGGTTTGTTCCACAGTTGTCATTTTGTGGCTCAGGCTCAGTGGTTACCTGCAGAATGTCTGCTCAGAGGATGAGTGGGAACATGTGATGTTTCTAAGACCTGAGCTCAGACCTGGCACACTGCTACTTCTGTCCATGCTCCACTGGTGGCCAAAACAAGGTACAGGAAGTCCAACTTCAGTGGGTGGGGAAGTATATCCTCCCATGATGATACTAGGGAAGGGAGTCAATATTTGCTGGACAGTATTTCAGCACACTGATAATATTTTGATGTTTATATTTTCTTTTTTCCTCCCCTATGAAGGAAATTTTACATTTTTATATAAAAGTTTATTTCTTTTATAAAAATGGTTTCTTTCCAATAAGCACATGAAAAGATGTTCAATATCATTAATCATTAGGGAAATGCAAATCAAAACCACAATGAAATACCACTTCACAACCATTGACTATTATTAAAAAAACAGGAAATGACAAGTGTTAGTGAGGATATGGAGAAATTGGAACCTTTGCGCATTGCCAGTAGGAAAGAAAAATGGTATAGCAGCTATGGAGAACACTATGATGGTTCCTCAAAAAATTAAAAGTAGAGTTGCCATATGATCCAGCAATTCCATTTCTGGGTGTATACCCAAATGAACTGAAAGCAGGGACTCAAACAGATATTTGTACACCCACGTTCACAGCAGCATAATTTGCAAGAGCCAAAAGGTGGAAGCAATCCAAATGTCTACAAATGGATAAACAAAAATGTGATATATCCATCCAATGGAATATTATTCAGCTATAAAAGGAAGGAAATTCTGACACACGCTATGGTGTGGATGAAGCTTGAAGACATTATGGTAACTGAAGTAAATTCATCATAAGGGGACAAATACTGTGTGATTCCACTTATATAAGGTACCTAGAGTAGTCAAATTCATGGAGACAGAAAGTAGTATGGTGGTTTCCAGGGGCTGGAGGGATGGGGGAATGAGAAGTTGTTGCTTAATGGGCATTGAGTTTGTTTTACAAGGCGAAGAAAGTTCTGAAGATGGATGATAGTGATGGCTGAAACAACACTGTGAATGTACTTAATGCCACAGAACTGTTCACTTAAAAATGGTCAAAATGGTAAATTTTATGTTATGTAAAGTTTACTACAAAAAATGGTTTCTTTCTGTACATATGGTTTTAATTGCCTTCTTACCATTTCCAAGTCACTTAACATTATTTTATAACATTTTTAATGATTACATCATTTCTCATAACATAGATATAACAATTTATTTACTTTCATATTATGGGTATTTTTTGCTATTGTAAATAATACTTTTGTTCCCATCTGATTCCTTTCTTTAGATAAATTTCCAGAAATGGAATGATGAGGTCAGTGGATATGATCATCTAAAAATGTAAATGTAAAAAATCTGCATCCTCACTTCTTCATTCACTTGCTAATATGTTACTGTTATATAAAAATTATTTTTTGCCAGATGAAAAACATTATTCCATGAATGTTTTAATTTGCATTTCAACGATTACTAATAAAATTGAACATATTTTGATGTGGCCTTTCTTTTTTCTTCCTCTCTCCCTCCCTTCTCTTTCTCTTTCTCTCTCCCTCCCTTCTCTTTCTCTTCCTTTCTCTCTGTATGTGAATTGAGACATTGGCATATTAAGGGCAGTGGAATGAAAGCAGTCTACACTGGGTGTAGATGATTTTTTTAAAATATATTTATTTATTTATTTATTTGGCTGTGCTGGGTCTTAGTTGCTGCATGCGGGATCATTTAGTTGTGGCATGTGGGCTCTTAGTTGCGGTATGCAGGATCTAGTTCCCTGACCAGGGATCGAACCCAGGCCCCCTGCGTTGGGAGCGTGGAGTCTTAACCGCTGGACCACCAGGGAAACCCCTAGACAATTTTTAACTAATAATAAAACCTACTGAGAGTCAGTCTGCACCAGCATTCTAAACAAGGTCAATGATAAAATACTCCCCATCCACCCTAGCCAAGGCAGACAGCTCCCACTCTTTCCCTTTTTTTTCTTGTTGGTCTATAAAATTCTCTCTATATTATAGTTATTAAACCTTTGACATTCATGTTGATATGTACTGTTTAATTTGGTTGATAGTTTTTATAAAGTATAAAAGGTCATCAGTATAAAGGTCATTTATACTTTTATAAAAGTATAAAAGCTCTTATCCTTGTCCCACCAGCTACCTAATTCTCTTCCTCCCGGCAACCATTTTAACTTCCTGTGTATCCTGCCAAAAAAAGTTTATGCATAAACATTTCTCCCCTCTTAATCAAATAGGAGCATACTATTATACTTTTCAGAGCCTTGCCTTTTTTTCCACTTAGTAATGGATGTTAGAGATCTTTCCACATCACTAACTTAAAACCTTCTATTTTTTTTCTGCATAGTACTCCACTGCATGGATGTACCATAATTAATTTTATCATTTCCCTACCAAAGGACATGTATCATTTTGCACATATACCTGTAAGAAAAATTCCTAGGGGTGGAATTTTTGCATTAAAAGATTTGTGGATTTGCACATTTGACATTGGTCTTATAAATTTACACACCCAAGAGGAATGTAACAGGGTCCGTTCACCACAACCTATTCACCATGACATGGATGTTTACCAGTCTCTTGGTTAAGAAACATATTTTGCTGAACTATTTGAAAGTAAGTTGCTAACGTCTTAACATGATGTTATCCCTAAAGAGTTTAGCATACACCTCTTAAAAAATAACATTCTCCTATATAACTACAATGTCATTATTACAACTGTGAACATTAACAATAATTTCATAGCATCATCTAATAATCAGTTCCTACTCAAATTTCCCTAATTGTCCCAAACCTTTTATAAATGTTTTACTTTTAGGAACCAGTTGTAGATCAGGCTTCACCTGTTGTGTTTGATTGATGTGTGTCCTTAGTTTCTTGATCTAGAGTAGTCTCTTCATACTTCTCATCCATGTTAACTTTTGAGGAGACCAAGCCAATCATCTTATAGGAAGTTTATCATTCTCAGTTCATTGCCTTGGGTCTTCCTGATGACAGACACCATTCAGGTCCCATGGAAATGTTTCTCCACACCGATGTCCTTGGAACACAAAGTGCTTCTGACCAAATGCCCTGCAAGTTTAGAGCTGTCCCTACAGCCAATGATGGAGGGACACTGCTTTAGACTGTGAGAAGGAGGTGAGGGGTAGAAGTACTTATTTGGGAGAAAACACAAATTAATTCATAAAATCATTCTTCTCAGCAGGAGTGCAAAAAATTCTTGCATAATGAAGTATTGCCAAGCGTCCATTTTCTTGCTTCTCTTCACATTGGAAATTGAGGTTCTGGAAATCCTCACAAATTCATGTGGTGTGTGTAAGTTACATATTTTGCAATATCAAACAATTTTTATATACGTATGAATATGATACTAATATTTACATAGGCAACTGGATGAATATGGAACACTAAAATTACAAAAAAATGTATTTTTATAAAAATATTGAATAAGCTTTCATCACATTTTCAAAAAATTAAGTATAATTTCAGCTTTACACACTTTTCATTAAAAGTTTTGTTATTTGTTAATAATAAATTGCAGTTGCCTTTCAATATATTATTTTGAATATTTGGAAGAAAATGGTATTTTTGGAAAGCTTATATAAAAATAAATTTAAACTTTCTTCATTTTTCTTTGTATAATTTATGTTTTTGATAAAATATATTCAAATTTTGGATACTCTGAATACCATTACATGTTTTTTTCCTGTTGAGAATTTTTATTCAAATTTTCAGTTCTGTGTGCATAGTATCCACATGCTTATGGGTTTGTTTCACTACAGAATTACACACAGGACTCAGAAGATGGAGAAGTTATGAATGGTGTGCAGACAGAACTCCTGACGTTGCCAAAAACCATGGACGCGTTGAGGTATTCTCTTTATGTGAATAAGAATATTTTACTTCAATTTAATGTTTGTTGTTTTCTGGTTTATAGCTCTTTTTACTTTATAGGAAAGATCAAGAAAGGTAGAATACTGAAGTGAAACCTAAGTCTAAAATTAATTGCTGAATTACTTTTTTCTCTCATTTTTTTAATATGATATGAGAACTTCCTGACAAACATGTACAAATGAGCTTCAATCCTTCCAACTCTTCTGCAATCTGGATTTCTTAATTGCTTTTTCCTTCTTTTTGAATAACAGTTTAAAGTAAACATTTCAGAGTTCATTGTGGTAGAGTGCTTTACTTTGACATTAGCTCTTTGAATATTACTTTGCATTGTGTTTTACCAATCTTGCAAAATTTTACTCTATGTATATAAAATGAATCCAGCCTATCAAGCAGGATTTTTCTTTTTTTTTTAAATTAATTAATTAATTTATTTATTTTTGGCTGTGTTGGGTCTTCGTTTCTGTGCGAGGGCTTTCTCTAGTTGCAGCGAGCGGGGGCCACTCTTCATCGCGGTGCGCGGGCCTCTCACTATTGTGGCCTCTCCTGTTGTGGAGCACAGGCTCCAGACGCGCAGGCTCAGTAGTTGTGGCACACGGGCTTAGTTGCTCCGCGGCATGTGGGATCCTCCCAGACCACGGCTCGAACCCGTGTCCCCTGCATTGGCAGGCAGACTCCCAACCACTGCGCCACCAGGGAAGCCCTTCATGTTTTTAATGTAAGTAACTCATTATACAAAGTCAATTGCTCTCACGTTTACCGGCACTTCCTTTGCTCTGCGCTAATTTCCAGTTCATCCCTAGCTGCTGCCTGGGTTGAAATCCCAGCTCTAGTGCTTATTAATTCTAGGAGTTTAGGCAAGTTGCTCATCAATCTGTGCCTTAGTTTCTGGTCTGTAAAACGGAAATAATATTAAAACCTTCTTCAGAGGGCTGGTGTGAAGATGAAATTAATTAACATACATAAAGCACTTTGAACAGTGCCTGCATCAGAGTAAGGCCTGCTGCTACCACTATTATTGTTATTATCATCAGCTCTATTATTATTATCATCACCATCATCATTTTTAAAGTTGCTTCAAGTTTTGCATAAGTAATTTCATTTTATATTTCTAATTCTTTAGATTATTACTATCTATAGGATGCAATTTATGTCAAATTATTGATTATAATAACTTTGATTTTACTGAGAGGCAATAAATGTTAATATATTAAAATAAATATATAATAAAATTATGTATGTCTTTATTACAACATCACAGTGCATCAAACAAAACTCACATGGGTACAATAGTAATTAAATTCAATTGTCTTTGATATTTTTTCAGCTTTCAGTGCTTTAAAACTCCCTGTATAAAAACCATAGCTTTATACTTATATTATAAACATCATAAAGGTGTATTTGTCAAGGTCTGAGAATAAAATATACGTTATGAAAACTGGTAGCTTGATTCACAAGTTTTAATGTTTAAAGAGTGGCATGTGGGCCTCCTTGTGTTCTTGGACCCCAGGCCCTGTAAATGTGAGGTGGGCTTGCACACACACTCGGGTCTCCCCACGGGAACCAGCCCTCAGGTTTGACCACTTGGTTAAGGTGGTAACCACTGGATCTCTCCATTGGGAACATACATTTTCTCCTTGCATTTAGTTAATAACCTGTGGGGTGAAACTCTGTTTGCACTGTGTTTTAGCATCCACTGATAATATTTGCCAAATCAGTTATTACTTTGGGGACTAAAAAAAGATGATTTTTCTAATTCTATTATTGCTTCTACATTTATTTGAAGGCATTCTTCTGTAACAAAGGGCTTTCCTTTCTTCCTTTGTCCAAAGGATATCCTTTGCCCATTTTCTTTTTCTTGTAATTAAAAAAATTTGGGGAAACATATCATTGTGGTGGCCACACACATACACAATGGAATACTACTCAGCCATAAAAAAGAATGAAATTTTGCCATTTGCAGCAACATGGATGGACTTGGAGGGTATTATGCTAAGTGAAATAAGTCAGATAGAGAAAGACAAATAGTGTATGCTATCACTTATATGTGGAATCTAAAAAATACAACAAACCAATGAATACAACAAAAAAGAAGCAGACTCACAAATAAAGAAAACAAACTAGTGGTTACTAGTGGTGGGAGGGGAAGGGCAATATAGGGGTGGGAGAGTGGGAGGTACAAACTATTGGGTGTAAGATAGGCTCAAGGATGTATTGTACAACACGGGGAATACAGCCAACGTTTTATAATAACTGTAAATGGAATGTAACCTTTAAAAATTGTATAAAAAATTAAAAAAAAACACAACAATCTACCCATTAGCCAATTTCCTTGGAAGCATGCAAATTATCAGAGTATTTCCAGTGCAGAGAAAATCTTGATTCTAAATATAAAAACACTTGATGTTATTGAGTTGAAAACATGAATCTCAAAAACATCTGACTTACTTTACTTTTTAAATTTCAATGGAAATATTCTTTTTTTTTTTTTTTTTTTTTTTTTTTTTTAAATGCCCTTTTAATTTATTTATTTATTTATTTATTTATTTATTTATTTATTTATGGCTGTGTTGGGTCTTCATTTCTGTGCGAGGGCTTTCTCTAGTTGTGGCAAGCGGGGGCCACTCTTCATCGCGATGCGCGGGCCTCTCACTGTCGCGGCCTCTCTTGTTGCGGAGCACAGGCTCCAGACGCGCAGGCTCAGTAATTGTGGCTCACGGGCCCAGCCGCTTTGCGGCATGTGGGATCTTCCCAGACCAGGGCTCGAACCCGTGTCCCCTGCATTGGCAGGCAGACTCTCAACCACTGTGCCACCAGGGAAGCCCGGAAATATTCTTTTAGTTATTTCCTTTTCCTTAAAATTTATATTTTCTCAATAAATGCATTTTAAAAATAAATCCTCAAGAGAGATATTTTGTATTAAGGTTTATTTTGATACAGGCTCAGAAAGAATCTTCTCTTTAGCAGAACCTGCCTGCTGGTTTGCCGATGGCAAAGCCAGTTAACGTAGCAGTGGACTGCACATGGGCCTTAACTTTTCCTATCAACCCTCATCTTTTGAAGACGGTTATTAAGATTTGTCGGTATGTGTGTGTTTGGGGTGTAGGTGTGTGTGCCTGCATACGTGTGCCTGAAGAGGCCTAATGGAAATGAGAAGTTCGTCCACTTTAAGCACGTGAGGAGCCAGCCCTTTGATTAGTGACTATGGGTAAAGAGGCTGCTACCTAAAGGGCCTCTTGCTGTTTATGATACTGCCTCTTGGTCTCACCGTTGGCCTGGAGCCTTTGTCCACAAATTGCAACTCCATTCAGCACTGCTAAAGCTGTACCTCTAGTCGGCCTTTCCTGGGAAGTTTCTTCAAAGTACAGTGTGACTTACAGTTTGAAACGATAACCCTTTCAGGTGGCAAGCAGCACTCAGCATGCTCTTTGCAGAATGCCACAAGTAAACATTCCCATGGAAAAGTGATATTTTCTACCCTTTACATTTTGGATTTAATAAGGGGTTAGTGTCAAAGTCACACACAGAACAGAGGGAAGGATGTTATTGAATGCTCAGCATGGTATATACAAAAATTGTCTGCTGAATGCAGCCAATTCCTTTTCAGGGCTGATAAAAGCCAAAATGGGCCTGGAATGCTGATATGAAGGGGAAACCAATATAATCACATTTTGGCTTTGGGCCCAGCTCTCTTTAAACTATGTCTTCTTTTTAGAGTCATGGGGGACAAGGATCAGACATGGGGCCATTGACATCTCTTACTTCTACCTGTGTGGGCCTGTCACAACTGGGTGACCAGGAAGTCATGAAAAGAAAAGACTCCCTTTGAAATTCCATGATACTGTTAACAATGAAAGAATGGCTAGGATCTTAATGTCTTTGAAAGACTAAACAGAAGCTGAATCTTTGTGTTCAGCTCTGTAATTTAGTTAATACATCAAAACTAAATAGTTGCTATTAAAAAAACTAGATGGGATTAAGTAAAGCTTCTCTCTTTTTAATTTGGTTGGCTTGTCCCTGGGTACATCTAGGTGAATTCTTCTGTGTCTGATTTCCTAATTTCCACGTGCAATAAATTAGATTCTTCCCATTTCTGCAGGTACAAGCCTGCCTCATTTGTAGTAGAGTGAACTTGAAGTCACAACCTGAGTTTATCCTGGTAACAGGCATATATGACTGGGTGCCTTTAAAATGCCAGGATTACAGAAAGACTCCAAGGGACCAACAGCTATTAGGGGACTTTTTCTGTTTTTTGAGTGCTTAAAATTTCAGATGTTAATGAAACTGTTTCCTAGAAACTGTTGCAATAAATAATTTTATTAATTATTTTATTAACTGAATTATAGAAATATATGCATATATAATAAAATATTTGGCACAAGTTCATTTTTGGATGTCAACTCTTTTAGAATTGAGGATTCTAGAGAAAAAAGTTTAACAGGTACTGATTGTCTTGCATTGCACTGAAAGCCCTGCAGATAAAATTTTAAATTAGTAAACAATGTATTGCAATAAGGCAATGTACAGCAAATGCAGGTCCTTTTAACCCACATTTTAAAATATTCTTTTATTCAGTAATTCAGTTTCTGGGGATGTTTTAAGGACATAATCCAAAAAAAGAAAAGCAGTATGCACTTAGATTTTCATAGCCAGGCTATTTATAGTAGAGGGAAAAAAAGGAAATAAATGTCTCATGAAAGGTAGATGCTTAAGTCAACTGTTAAAAACCCAATGAACTATTATGTACTTGTTAAAGTGACATTTATTATTTCTATTTATAGATTTATAAAAAGCATGTGATTCAGTATTAACTGAAAAGCAGAAGTATGTGTACCATATGACTTTAACTGCATAAAGATATACATGCACAGGAACAAAGAATGGAATGCTATTAAAAATAAAAGTGTAGTAGTGATTGGATTGTAGAAGATTTGTAAAATATTGACTTACTTTTTAATCAGTGTTTCTTTTTAGTAATAAGAGATATTAGAATATCTTTAAGTTACTAAACCACAAAAATTATATCAAATTTACAGAATCTTAAACTCTACTTCTTCAATATTCTGTATATATTTCTGCAAAACCAAAAAAAGAATATGTGCCATAAGGGAAGCAATCACATCACTAAGTACATTGTTTAGTTCCGGTTTTGTTTTTTTTTTTATTGTGGTAACAAAGCTTCCTTGATGGAGTAGTACTTTGATTTACACTCTGGCACAAATTCCTCACCTGGCTGCAGACAACACTCTGAGCAGCCCTGTTTTAGCCACACCCACCTTCCATTTCTCAAGCATGCCAACCTCCTTTCTGTCTCGAACTTACTGTTTCTTCTGCCTGGAATGTTCTTGCCAGATTACCCTGTTCCAGAGTCCTTCTCAACAAAATCCTAAGACGTTATCTTGAGTGCAGAGAGACTTGCTCTTGGGTTGCCTGGACCCATCCTGCCTGGCACCCATGTGCTATCCCAGCCTTTCCTCTCCTCTTCAGTTACTCAAAAACAGACCCTTTTTACAAAGCAGCAGTCATGAAACTTTCCAGGTTTCAGAGGGTACAGGACACCCAGCTTTTACCCTAGAATGAGGCAAAGCTTCAGAAAGTCCATGGAGTATGGAGGGGCCAGTGCAGAGCTTTTCAAACTTTCTGAATTCACAAGCCTCTCACTTTATGTGTTTAGTTAACTATGTACATGCTAATAAATCAGTAATTAGTATCCATATATAGCCAGTAAGCCAGCTATCCAGTAGGGATCTGAAAAAAAAACATAATTAAACGCTGAAAATAAAAGTCATGGGACTTGCCGTAAAATCTTTCTCTCCATTTACTATTCTAGGCCAAAGTATAAGAAATGGAGTGGATATTTGATCTATTGGTGCAATATGCTTTCTCGTGTGGTTCTTTGTTATATTTGGGGATAAATGTACTACTACACGGTGAAGATCATAGTATCATTTGAAGAAAGAAGGGAAAGAAATTGCTTCAGAAATAGCTTCACTGAATCTTAAAATCAGTACATGCATGAAATCACCTAAGCCTAGTATCTCTTCCAAATTTCCCAAGGAACTGATGAATGCTTCTGAAGACTCTTTGTCACAATAATGCATCTAGAAGGACTCTGATATTTGTCTTTTATAGACTGACTGGTTTGACAGAGAGGATTAAAATTCTTCAATATTCAAATTTCTTAGCCTAAAAAAAATTTTTATTTTGCCTAAAAATACTCCATTAAATAGATTTCTTTAAAAAAGTTTTTGTCTCCAAGATAGTCCAGCAGTTAGAAACTGGGACTCTAGACTCAAGTAACCTGGGTTCAACTTTCACTCAGTGACCTGGGCAGGTTACTTAACCTCTCTCAGCCTAAGTGTCATCAATAAAAAGACAGTCAGAATAGCACACATCTTACAGATTGTTATGAAGACTAAATGAATTAATCAATTTAAGATACTTAGAATAGCACCTGACACATAGTAAGTTCCTGAATGCTTGAAACTGTTATTTTAAACCTAGTGGATTAAAGCATTAGGTTAGGTATTGGTTGCAAAGCACTTGGCTGAATTGGATGAACATTCTTAAATTTGTTAAGATTAAATGTGCCATGTAGACAGGTCCAAAATTTAAACTTGCTAATCTTGTTTGTAATAAGTTGTGTTGATCAGGGTTCCTAGCAGTTGACAAAATAAACTCTAAAGCAGTGGTTCTCAAACTGGAACTTGCATCAGAATCATCTGGAGGGCTTGTTAAAATGCAGGTTTCTGGGCCTCACTCCAGAGTTTGTAATTCACTAACTCTGCAGTAGGGCCTTAGAGTTTTCCTTTCTAACAAGCTCTCAGAGGTAGCTGGTGCTGCTGTTCCAGGGACTGCACTTTGAGAACCACTGCTCTAAGGGCGTGTGCAGCTCATGGTTATTACATGGAGGAAAAATCCTCCCTCCTCCTCTCTCTCTCTGTGAGGAATCCAGCCTTCCTGTGGTTTCCTGAGAATCGCAGTGTTCTTTACAAACAACTTGATCCCCTTAATTGAATTAAAATCTCCCTTTATGACTTGACTTCATCTCTGCAAGTACTTCCCAGACAGTTCATCTCCAGTTTAGGGATCTGGTGTTTTGTTTGTTTTGGTTTTGTTTTTAAAAAGTTGGTTAGGTACATGAACCATAATTAAGACAGATCACTTTTTGCTTCCTGGTAGTGGTTATACCAGTTACCACAGTAAGACCTTGGGTAAGTTTCCTACTCTATCTTCCAGTCCCTCATCTGCCAAGAGGGCATCACCTCCCACTTCACAAGAGCATTGGGAGAACTGAATGAAATAGTGAAAGCAATCCTCAGTGTAGTGTCTGGCCCAGGGCAATGGCCTAGTAAATGCCAGCTATTTGCATTCAAAAAAAAAAAAAAAAAAAAAAACAGGAAGCTGAGACCTCAAAGTAAAGAGCAAAGAGTAATTGAAAAATAATAGACAAGAAAATAATTCCATTTCTAAAGGAAAGGGATGGGAGTGAGGAGGATTTTAATTTATATCAGATTAAGGCAGCCATATCACCAGTTACTTCACTTCAGCACCTAATATATCACACATGAGTTAAGGCCAATTTACTGGCGTATTTTGATTTGTTTCAACTTGAGGGACTAGAAAAATTTTGCTGGGATTTACCATCATGTTCTTGGAGGAGTTTTACTGTCTTTCTCTTCTATCACTGCTCATTATACATAACCTCTAGATACAGAAAACACTCTCATTTGTCTTCTATCTTTTCATACTAATTTATTTCCTTGGAGCACACATTTTTCCAAACAACCTTTCAGAAAATCACAACATAATTTGGCAGGAGTTATCACAAAGGATAACTCACACTTTTGCAAATGTTTAGGATTCTTTGGAAGACATTTTTAGTCTCATTTTTGCCTGATATTATTAAGTTTATTGTTTTCATACATACACATTTATCTTTCTGGCAGCACCAGACATCATAAGTTTATGTCTACAAAAGTGGATCTTTGCAGTAGATATATTACAATTCTAAACAAGTCTCCAAAAACTTCCTTTTAGTATAAAACAAAAGAGGTTATTATTGCTGACATCAGTATTGTTGCAAAACAATTTCTAAATTTATTTTGTGCAGGAGGCCCCATAGAAAGAACGTAACTTAGAGAAAATCTTTTGTGGAGAAAGTTTTATATAAGAATCTCTCCTTTACAGGGAGACAGTCCAAAGCATTCAATAACATGAATGAAACAGTCACTTTGGAGTAAAATCTGAGCTCAAGGGTTTTCCACTTCCTTTTTAGCTTAATTATTTAAAATATGCATATAGTTCCCAAAATACAAACATCTACAAATGACTCACCAAACAGATAACTTGGTTCTGGCTCCTAACACTTTCATTACCAGAGTCCCACTCACGGGAGTTTTTCAGGAGAAGAGCCTAAAAAAGAAACAAGAAAAAATCTAATTGGAACCTTTAGAGCAATGGACCTCAAAATTTAGCCTGCAGGGCTTGTTAAAATGCAAACGTCCATCATGACTGAATGGATAAACACATACACAGTGGAATATCATCAGCCTTAAAAAATAAAGTAATTCTGTCATATGCTACAACATGGATGAACCTTAATGAAATGATAAGTTAAATAAGTCAGTCACAAAAACACAAATATTGCATGATTCCACTTGTATGAGGTATCAAGAATAATCAAACTCGGGAACTCCCTGGCGGTCCAGTGGTTGGGACTCGGTGCTTTCACTGCCGGGGCCGGGGTTCAATCCCTGGTTGGGGAACTAAGATCCCACAAGCTGCACAGCATGGCCATAAATAAATAAATAAATAAATAAATAAATAAATAAATAAATAAATAAATAAGTAGAGGGGAGAAAATTAAAAAAAAAAAAAAAAAAGAATAATCAAACTCAGAGAGAAAGTAGAATGGTGGTTGCCAGGGGCTGGGGGCAGGGAAAATGAGGAGTTGTTTCATGTGTATGAGTTTCAGTTTGGGAAGATGAAAAAGGTCTGGAGATTGGCTACACAATACTGTGAATATACTTAACACTACTGGATTGTACATTTAAAATGGTTAAGATGGTAAATTTTGTTATGTGCATTTATAACAATTAAAATTTTTTTTAATTAAAAGGAGAGAGAATGGGGAAGAGAAATTAGAGACAGCAAGTAGAGAAATTTTCAAGGAGTTTTTCTGTGATGGGAAGGCAAAAATGGGGCACAGCTGGAGGTAGAGGTGATTTCAAGTGTTTTGTTCTTGTACTGTGATCCTAGGTTGTTCATATTTATGAAGAATTATGTTTGTTATAATAAAGGCCATGTACGACAAACTCACAGCAAACATCATTCTCAACGGTGAAAAAGTGAAAGCATTTCCTCTAAGATCAGGAACAAGACAAGGATGTCCACTCTCGCCACTATTAGTCAACATAGTTTTGGAAGTCCTAGCCACCGCAATCAGAGAAGAAAAAGAAATAAAAGGAATTCAAATTGGAAAAGAAGAAGTAAAACTGTCACTGTTTGCAGATGACATGATACTATACATAGAGAATCCTAAAGAATCCTAAAGATGCCACCAGAAAACTACTAGAGCTAATCAATGAATTTGGTAAAGTTGCAGGATACAAAATTTATGCACAGAAATCTCTTGCATTCCTATACACTAATGATGAAAAACTTGAAAGAGAAATTAAGGAAACACTCCCATTTACCACTACAACAAAAAGAATAAAATACCTAGGAATAAACCTACCTAGGGAGACAGAAGACTTGTATGCAGAAAACTATAAGACACTGATGAAAGAAATTAAAGATGATACCAACAGATGGAGAGATATACCATGTTCTTGGATTGGAAGAATCAGTATTGTGAAAATGACTATACTACCCAAAGCAATCTAGAGATTCAATGCAATCCCTATCGAATTACCAGTGGCATTTTTTACAGAACTAGAACAAAAAATCTTAAAATTTGTATGGAGACACAAAAGACCCCAAATAGCCAACGCGGTCTTGAGGGAAAAAAACGGAGCTGGAGGAATCAGACTCCCTGACTTCAGACTATATTACAAAGCTACAGTAATCAAGACAATATGGTACTGGCACAAAACCAGAAATATAGATCAATGGAACAGGATAAAAAGCCCAGAGATAAACCCACACACCTACGGTCAACTAATCTATGACAAAGGAGGCAAGGATATACAATGGAGAAAAGACAGTCTCTTCAATAAGTGGTGCTGGGAAAACTGGACAGCTACACGTAAAAGAATGAAATTAGAACACTCCCTAACACCATACACAAAAATAAACTCAAAATGGATTAGAGACCTAAATGTAAGACCAGACACTATAAAACTTAGAGGAAAACATAGGCAGAATACTCTATGACATAAATCACAGCAAGATCTTTTTTGATCCACCTCCTAGAGTAATGGAAATAAAAACAAAAATAAATAAATGGGACCTAATGAAACTTAAAAGCTTTTGCACAGTAAAGGAAACCATAAACAAGATGAAAAGATAACCCTCAGAATGGGAGAAAATATTTGCAAACGAATCAACGGACAAAGGATTAATCTCCAAAATATATAAACAGCTCATGCAGCTCAATATTAAAAAAACAAACAACCCAATTCAAAAATGGGCAGAAGACCTAAATAGACATTTCTCCAAAGAAGACATACACATGGCCAGGAAGCACATGAAAAGCTGCTCAACATCACTAATTATTAGAGAAATGCAAATCAAAACTACAATGAGGTATCACCTCACACCAGTTAGAATGGGCATCATCAGAAAATTTACAAACAACAAATGCTGGAGAGGGTGTGGAGAAAAGGGAACCCTCCTGCACTGTTGGTGGGAATGTAAATTGATACAGCCACTATGGAGAACAGTATGGAGGTTCCTTAAAAAACTAAAAATAGAATTACCATATGACCCAGCAATCCCACTACTGGGTAAATACCCAGAGAAAACCATAATTCAAAAAGATACATGCACCCCAATGTTCATTGCAGCACTATTTACAATAGCCAGGTCATGGAAGCAACCTAAATGCCCATCAACAGACGAATGGATAAAGAAGTGTGGTACATATATACAATGGAATATTACTCAGCCATAAAAAGGAACAAAATTGGGTCAGTCAGAAGCACAAGTGAGAACCTGGGCTTGTGACTGGTGTCTGAAGTGGGGATGGAGAGGCACTCCTGTAGGACTGAGCACTTAACCTGTGAGATCTGACGCTATCTCTGGGCATGTCAGGCTTGAGCTATAGGACACCCAGCTGAGGCTGTGGGGAATTGCTTGCTGTGGGGAAAAAAATCCTACACATTTGCTCACCAAAAGTGAAGGGTTCTGTGTGAGAAGCAAAGGGAACACACAGGTGGAAAACACAAATTTAGAAGAAATAAAAATTTAGGAAATAATAAACAGCTAATGGTAACTATACGTAACATTTATTCAGCGCTAAGTGCCACGTATTATGACAAGCACTTTTCACATGTTAAGTAATCACCATGAACTTGGGTGTAGATAGAACTATTATTTCCTTTGTTGTAAATGCAAAATCTCATCTATCTGTTTCTTACCTAGACATACCAAAATTCAGGCCTGCTTATCAGCACACTCCACCCTCTCGCAAGATTCCCACTGAAAGAGGAAGACTGTATAAGCTTTCTTATATTGACAAACATACTTTTTTTTTTAAATTTTTTAATTTTATTTTTTTATACAGCAGGTTCTTATTAGTTATCCGTTTTATACATAAAATGGATATAAAACAACGGATAGACTGGAGGTTCCAAGGACCCCCTTGTTGAGTTCACTTAATTTGCTAAAGTGGCTCACAGAACTCAGAGAAATATCTTACTTTCTATTGGCCCCACTGGTTACCAGCCCCCACCCTCAGGGGTTTCCCAAAAGCCACTCATTAACATAACAAAAGACACCTTAACCATTCTCATCAAGAAAGTCTAAGGGTTTTAGGAGCTCTGTGCCAGATATAAGGGACCAAGACCAAATATATATTTCTTATTGTAAATCACAATATCATACTTAGGAAACTGTATTAGGATACTTTATTAGAATAACTTATATGGTTAAACAGATTTAGTGTGGTTCCTTTGTCTATACCCCTTGTACTTCATTTGATTACTAGATTTTTTTTCTTACGGGGGGGAGTTGTAAAAATGGGAATTTTTTCCACTTAAGTTTTACTTGGTTGATTTTTGCTACATATGAAGAAATAAAAAAGATGATCTTTGTAAAGCAATGGTTGCTTGTGAGGTAGAACAAATCTCCCTGTTTGGGGAGGAAAATGTGTAAATTTTCCAGAACCTTTAGCTTGGACCATGAGAAAAAAAAAAAAAAAATTGGCTTGGCCTTTTTGAAAGACTCTAGTTAAAGGCACACTCAATTTTGTGAATTACCATTTCATGTGAACAAATCAAAGTCTGTATACTATTCCTAATTTGGTTTCTGAAAGGGATTTAGATAATTGGGGCAATTTACAAGAGTATGTTCTCTCTGGGGCCAAGCCTGCTTTTTCTTTGGGCTGCAGGTTCTCTGCCCCCTTGTGGCCTTTCGCAGGGCATTTTTTTCTACTGTGTTTCACGTTTCCAGGCTGGTTTGAGAGTAGCAAGACCGCCTGGTTCCCTGAACACCAGATGCGATTGCTAATCACATTTGCCCAAACGGGGGATGAGGCCCCTCAGCCTACAAGACTTAATTTCCGAAATTTACTTTCATAGTGAAGCAAGAGAGAGGATTGCTTTCCAAATTGAAGGGAATTATGTTACAGGCATTTGATTGTGTGAGGAGGCCGAATCCCAGAACAGGAAGGAAATCTTCAGAAGTTTTTTAATTCGATTTGGACTCCAGAAGACATTCAGGACAGATGGGCAGGAGCTTAAACTCCGTGTTATATCTTCCTGTCTTTCTTGTCACGGTCAGTGAAATTATTGTTTTAAAAACATCATTTACCAGAAATATATACTTATTGTAAAAATTTGGAAGATGCTGAAGAATAAAATAAAGAAAATAAAAATCACCTATAAGTCTATCACCCAAACATAGTCACTATTCACATTTTGGTTTAACCCCGCTTAGCATTTTTTGACAAGTTATGTATACACTTTTGCATTGTATACATAATAAGGTAAGGGTTTTCAGACAGTATAGAGCTGGGTTTGGCAAAATATGGCCTGGCGGCCAAATCTAGCCCATAGCTTGTTTTTGTTTGGCCTACAGGTTAAGAATGGTTTTACATTTTTTAATTGTTGAAAAAAATCAAAAGAATAACATTTTGTGACGTGAAAATTACATGCAATTCAAATTCAGTGTCCATAATAAAGTCTGATTGGAACACAGCTGCATGTATTGTCTATGGCTGTTTTTACAGCACAATAGTAGAACTGAGTAGTTAAAGCAGGGACTATAACCCTGTAAAGTCTAAAATATTTACTATCCAGCCCTTTATAGAAAACATTTTCCAGTCCCTGACCCAGGGTAAGCATTTTCCAATACCCTTAAATATTTTTCAAAATGAAGGCAAAGTTAATTTTCATATAGTTTAGTGGGATGGGTGCTACTTTCTTCTTCTTCCTCATTCTCCTGCTCTTAAAAAAATATTATTTTTTCACAGTGGTCTTTTAAAAAATATTTATTATAAAAAATTTAAATATATACAGAAGTAGAGAGTACAATATGGTCATATGCCCACACCCCAGATTCAACAATTATCAAGATTTTGCCACATTTACTTTTCTTTTTCCTTTTATTCTTTGCTGAAATATTTTAAAGCAAATTATTGAGATCATGTAATTTCATCCCAGAAACTTGAGCAGTGGTTTTTAATTATAAAAGTAGTACCTGCTCATGATGAACACTAACGCAAATTTAAACAATACAGATACACGTAAATATATGAAATAAAAAGTGGAAATCCCTTCCTACCTCTCTCCACTCCCTCCCTTGCCACTTTAGTGGGCATCCTTTTCTTATGTGTATAGAAATACATTTTTTATAACACAGATTAACCACTTAAAAATAATTCTGGAATAAAGGAGCAGAAGAAGAAACCCAGATGAAAGCACATATGACAGTATTCCAAACTGGTACCTGGACCAGCTAAGAGTGAGGACTGGGATGCTCTTAAGTTACTGGTTGGGGTAGGATATGTTTTCTTCCTCAAATGCCACCTATCACCAAGAAACCCACATCATAAACCACGACTGGGAAGGTGGGGGGGGGGTGGGGACATTATTTTTACTGCCCTTTGCCACCACCCCATCTAATTTTTCAAGTAACAGGTGAATGCAGATAGTAAATTTTAGAGACCTTGTGTTAGGCCCCCAAAATGAGAGTTGCTGTATTTAATCCACCTTATTATTTTCTAATATTTTATTCTGAAAACAAAACTCAAATTTAGAGGAAACTTGCATGAATTGTATAACGAACTACTATATACCCTCAACTTAGATTCATCAATTATTATTACCATGTTTTCTTTATCTGTCTCTATATGTTTACGCTTATTGTTGTCATTATTATTGCTGAAGAGTTTGAGAGTAGGTTGTAGATATCATGATTCTGTATTCCTACATTTTGCAGTGGGTAAGCACACCTTTTATAGAAGCCTCATTTTAGAGGGTGTACTGAAGCTTCATGCAAGAGCCCTCAGGGTCTTTTCCACATAGAATTCACTTGCGTGACTTGTTTGTGGCGTATCTAGTCATTTTTGAGCTATAAATTGACAAATTATGCATTCTTTTTAGTTTTTTCATCTTTCTGAAAAAAAGTATTTGCAGGAGAATTTTTGTATGTTAGGGTTTGAGGTGAATTCTTCCCATTCTGTCTTTCCCTTTCTCAAATGGACATACATTTTTCAAAATAATAGCTTTACTGAGATATTATTCACATAACATAAAATTCATCCCTTTAAAGTATACAATTATAATATGATAAATATAATTAACACTTTTTGTTATATATGAAACTTGTTAAGAGTGTGGATTCTGAAATTTCTCATCACAAGGAAAAAACTTGTTTCTTTTATTTTGTATCTCTATGAGATGATGAATGTTCACTAGACGTATTGTGGTCATCATTTCATGACATATTAAGTCACGTCAGTATACTGTATACCTTAAACTTATAGAGTGTTATATGTCAACTATATCTCAATAAAACTGGAAGAAAAATAAAAAGATAAAGTGTACAATTCAATGTTTTTCAGTCTATTCACATGGTTGTGCAATTATCACCACTACCTGATTATAGAACATTTTCATCACCCCAAAAGACCTAGTACCCATTAGCAATTTCCCCTTCACCTCTCTCTCTAGTCTCTGGCAATCACTAAATCTACTTTCTGTCTCTACAGATTTGCCAATTCTGGACATTTCATAGAAATGGAATCATACAATATGTGGCTTTTTACGTCTAGCTTCTTGCACTGAACATGTTTACAAGGTTCATCTATGTTGTAGCATGTATCAATTCTTCATTCATTTTTATGGCCAAATAGTATTTCATCATATGGATATAGTACATTTTGTTTATCAATTTATCAGTTGATGGACGTGTAGCTTGTTTCCATTTCTTGGATATTATGAATAATGCTCCTACAAACATTTGTGTACAAGTTTTTGTGTGAAAGTATACTTTAGTTCTCAAGTATATACGTAGGAGTGGAATGGCTCAAATGGTAACTCTACGTTTAATCTTTTGAGGGACTTTTTTGAGGAACTACCAGACCGATTTTTCAAATGGCTGCACCATCTTACAATCCCACTAGTACTATATGAGGGTTCCAACTTTTCCACATACTTACAAACAACATTTGTTATTATACACTTTTTTTTTTTTTTATTTTATTTATTTATTTATTTTTGGCTGTGTTGGGTCTTCGTCTCTGTGCGAGGGCTTTCTCTAGTTGTGGCAAGCGGGGGCTACTCTTCATCATGGTGCGCGGGCCTCTCACCATCGTGGCCTCTCTTGTTGCGGAGCACAGGCTCCAGACGCGCAGGCTCAGTAGTTGTGGCTCACGGGCCTAGTTGCTCCGCGGCATGTGGGATCTTCCCAGACCAGGGCTCGAACCCGTGTCCCCTGCACTGGCAGGCAGACTCTCAACCACTGCGCCATCAGGGAAGCCCCCTATACACCTTTTTGATTATAGCCATCCTAGTGAATGTGAAGTGGTATCTCACTGAAGTTTTGATTTGCATTTCTCTAATGGCTAATGATATTGAGCATCTTTTCATGTACTTATTGGTCATTTGTTTACTTCTTTAAAGAACTGTCTATTCAAATCCTTTGCTCATTTTTTAGCTGGGTTATTTGTCTTCTCATTGTTGAGTTGTAAGAGTTCTTTATATATTCTGAATATAAGTCCCTTATCAGGTATATGATTTGAAGTATCTTCTCCCCTTCTGCAGGTTTTCTCTTCAGTTTCTTAATGGTGTCCTTTGAAGCACAAAACATTTTTAATTTTAATGAAGTCCAATTAATTTATTTTTCTTTTGTCACTTCCGCTTTTAGGGATCATCTCTAAGAAACCATTGCCCAATCTAAGGTCACTAAGATTTATGCCTATGTTTTCTTCTCGAAAAGTTTTATAGTTTTAACTCATATTTAGGTCTCTGATCCACATTTAGTTAATTTTTGTACATGGTGTACAACAGGGGCATATGATATTTTTAAGAATAAAAATTTAAAATATTTTAGAAATAAGTTTATACTCACAACTATCTAACACCTTTCAAACTCCTAAAATGTGTTGCTTCAAGATCTGTATGCCCATAGACTAGACATTTAAATTGATCATTATTAGACAGAATTAGAAAAAGAAATATGAAAACAAAGTGAGCTTTTCCCTTCAGGTGGCTGCTGTCTGTGAGGTTCTGCATGGCAAAGCATTCCATATTCCCATTGTCTTAGCATTGCCTTAAAAAAATCTCACTTATTCACAAGAAAGCTAAAAACAGTCATAAAAATCTAGATTATACATTTTAAACAGGCAATTCAAAAATAACAGAAGCTTTAAATGTCCAACTAAAACATATTCAATAAATAGTCCATGAAACTCAAAATAACTTTTATGCACATTTTATGAAGATGAATGGATTTTAAAGTTTCTAGCTCCCATTTCCATAGGTCATAAGAAATCTGAGGCTTTCTCCTAGATGTATTTTCCTAGCTCTTTAATTTTATATCAAATCATAAGTCCTTAAATATAGGCCCCTTGTCTTAATCACCTTTGTTTTTCCCCAGGTCCCAGCGGTGTGTGCTGGTCTGGATTGTGTGGTGCACAACTCTAAAGGTGCCTGGAGTGAAGCAGTGTCTATCTGTCCAACTGCACATGGTGATCCTAACCTGTACAGTAAATTGCAGGCAGCAAGTCTCGATATTTATTTGTTGAGTGGAAATGAATTCCCCTAAGTTTCCTCTAAAATCAGTGGCAAGTTCTTGGTGGACAGAATGCATATCAGGCAGGCAGTAAAAAGTGGCCTGGTGACTGTGTGCGTTGAATGCTTCCGTTACATCTTTCAGCATATTTTAAGACGGACTCTAGTCTTTGTTCTACTGAAAACCGTAACTGAGTTAAGCAAGGGAGAGGTTGTGTGGGCAGGTCGCGTGCACCCTGCAGAGTGCCAGGAGGCTGGCTTCAGACATGTTGCATGTTTCCTAAGGAATATTTTCTATCTGGAGAATGTGGTATCTGATACCTGCAACCTAGTCATCTAACCTTGTGTCCCTTCTTTTTCACTACAGAACTGAACTTGGCTTTTGAGTGACCCAGCAGCTGTTACATTTAGTGAGAGAGTTCTCCTCTCCCCATCACTTGCTCCTCCACCTCCTCCGGCTTACCCTACCCAATTACCACACCAGAAACCACTCCTGTCTCTCTCTTTTCCCAAAGAGACCTTTCCTTTATTTGACTGCTTAAACAAATAAAACGAAGTTTCCCTGTTCCCTGAACCACCTGCTCAAAATACAAGCGGGAGACCAATTATAACCAAGGAGACAAATCCCCTTTGAACAGCTGATCCAGGGCATGGATTTGGAAGCTTATCTTCAGTCTGAATCACAGGGTCATGCCAGGGTCATCCCTAGAGCAAATCGTCCCCTTGGCTTCCACTGTGCTTACCCTGAAATGTGCAAACTGGGTCTCGTTTCCCATGGATTATGAAGCTATTTGGTGAAGGCTGCTCATTTGATGTACTAATCAGCATCTTGACATACACATGGGAAGAGTTTAAAAGTTTGCCTTTGTATTACAAGGCTTCTAGGGTAGTTTCTAATTATGTCCTTACAACTGCAGACAGAGGCCTGTGACTGAACCTGAAAAAAATAACTTCCAAAGAATAGGGCAGTGCTTCTCAAACTTTCATGTTTCATGCTTTTTGTATACAAAGCATGCAGGGATGTTTAAATGCAGATTTTGATTCAGTAGGGCTGGGGTGGGGCCTGAGATTCTGCATTTCTAACATGCTCCCAGGTAACACTGCTGCTGTGGTCCATGGGGCACACTTTGAATAGGCTACTCTATAAACAGCTGCCCAGAAACCTTACTGGTTGAGACATAATTAGTGAAATTTGGTATTCCTTAACTGCTACCCAATGACTTCCTCCATGCAGGTTCCCCAGCTACCCAAACTCAGCTGGATATTTCCTCATTTTTGCCACTCTCTACTTAGTTCAAATCTCTATCATTGCAGTGGTCATACTGAACTATATTTGTTTGCATGTCTGCCTCCTAGACTGTGAGCACACAGGGGTAAGGGACCCACTCTCATTCATCTTTGGATGGAGGGCATTTAGAATAGCATCAGGTAAACAGTAGGCACTCAACAGGTATTTACTGAATAAAAGAAAAATTGACAGACTAAATAATAAAATAAAATTTAAACCACCTATATATCCCAAATATCATGAAATAGATAAAAAGGCAAATGACAAACTGAGAAAAATATTTGCAGCCTGTGAAGATCTTCTACGAGTTGTTACAGGTTGAATTGTGTCCCCCAGAAAGATATGTTGAAGTCCTAACCGCCAGTATCTTAGAGTGTGGCCTTATTTGGAGACAGGGTCACTGCTGATGTAATTAGTTAAGACGAGGTCCTATTAGGATAGGGTAGTCTGTAAATCCAATATGACTGGTGTCCTTATGGGTGAGGAGATACAGACAGACATACAGGGAGAAACTCCTGTGGAGACGGAAGAAGAGATTGAAGTGATACATCTACAAGCTGAGGAACGCCTGGGTTGCCAGAAGCTGGACGAGGCAAGAGGGATCTTCTCCTGGAGGCTTTGGAAGGAGTATAGTCCTGCCAACACCTTGACTTTAGTCTCCAGACTGTGAGAGAATAAATTGCTGTTGTTTAAGACACCTAGTTTGTAGTATTTTGTTATGACAGCCCTAGGAAACAAATACATAAGCAACAAGAAAAAGAACAAGTTAGTAGCAAAGGGGACAAAAAACCCTTTAGGCAGGGCACAAAAGAATAAATGCAAATTGCCATAAACAGGTAAAAGATGTTCAAGGGTTAATAGTCAACACAATACAAATGGAAGCAACATTGAAATTCTATTTAAATTATTTTATCACTATTATTGTACTTATTTATTTTACTGATTTATTTTTTTTATAAAAAACCGTATAGTATTATGAGGGTCCAGGAAAATGGTCCCTCTTGTGTGCTTGAGTCCCCATTGCCTATGGATATGCTTCCAAATATATCTTAAGTCCTTCCATGTCTTCTGCCACTGCCTCTTTCCAAGACACCATCACTGATCTTCTGGGCAACTGAATTAATCTCCTAAGCGGTCTTGTGACTTATGTTGCTTATAGAAGCCAGAGGGAATCTTTTATAAAACATAAATCAGGCCATGTGAGTCTTCTGCTGAAAACCCTTCAATGATAGCTTTCTTGGCAATTAGGATGGCCCCTGCCAAGGCTCCGTCCCTCCCAGTCACTGCGCTCCAACCACGGCTTCTTCCAGCTCCTTCGTGGAGCTCTTCTCTCTGGGCCTGACACCTGGCTGGTCCCTCTCTCAGAATGTTTGTCCCTCCACTCCCGCCTTCAGGTCTCAGCAGCAGCGTCAACAGTGTTACTTCCTTGGCATGCATCCTCCAGCCCTGCCTAGGGTAGGTTTTCTTGTGGTGTTCTCTTCTTTTCCCTCAAGATTTATTATAGGTGGGTGTTTGCTTAATTCTGCTCTCTGTCTAGATTGTAAATTCTGTAAAGGCGAGTGCTATTTCTATTTTACTCCCTGCTGTAACCCAGACTCTGGTATGGAACTGAACACACAGCAGGCACTCAGTGTATACTTACTGACTGCATAAATGGAGATAAATTTGGCAAAATAGGCCAAAGGTCTTAGAAATGAGTATATCCTTTTAATTAGCAATCCCATTGACAGGAATATATTTCAAGAAAATAATTAGGAATATCTGTTAAGACCAGTTACATTGCAACTTAAATACTAGCAAAATAAATAATAGTGATAAAGTGGGAAAAATGTCTAAACATGGCCAGTTTAACAAATTATGGTTTGTACATTATAATAATATTATGCAGATACTCAAACTGATATTGCAGAGATATGAGTTGACATAATTTCTGTGGTCATCTATTTTTGTAAAAATAAAATGTATGATATATATATATATATATATATATATACACACACACACACACACACACACACACACACACATATGTTGTTTTGTTCTCTAATGAGGAGAAGAACATTTGGAAAGATACATACCAAAATGTTAATCGTGGTTCCCTTTTCAATTTGTTTTGACTTATTTTTTCAAATTCTTATATTTATATTTAAAACACTGTATAATAATATTTCTTATACAATTAAAATAAAAGTAATTAAAATTTTTTATTGAATGAGTAAGAATTACCTGGTTTGAATTTCAAACTTCTGTTTCTACAAAAAATAATTTGTATAAGCAGAAAGAGTTAGTATTCTAAGATACCATTTAGATACCGTTGGTTACTTCCACACGAGCTTGTGCTATGAAGGGAAAATGTCCTAACTGTCCTTAAGTCCCAGACTACCCACCATTTTTCATGGTTGAAAGGTTATTCTGTATCTTTTGTTGGCTGAACTCTTTTATATTTAGGAGGGTTTTTTTTCCCCTTTGATTTTGAGTAAGAACTGAATGCAGAAATCTGCCATATCTCCCATCAAAGGAATTCTAATGCTTTGGTAGGGATCCAACAACAAATTCTACTGTGTAGACCAAATATCATGTAGAAAAAAATGGACTCTGGATCAAATTTATGAAAACACAGGAATGAGTTTTAATATGAAAAATTTCAGAGAGAAAATTATATGGAATCTTAGAACTTTATTTCCCAAACTATCTTTCCATCAGAGACTCAATGATCTCCTTAGCCTCCCTGGAGACTCTTGTTCTAAGTCGTCAGAGGTGAGCTGTGTTACTATTCTATCTTCCCCTCTGGCATGGTCCTAGGTTAGGTGCAGATGAAGCCTCTTTCATATTCATGTAAAAGCACAATATTGGTTTGTTTCCAGTTTTATGTCACTCAAAATCTCCAAATTTGACTGTTTAACACTGTTTTTCACCAAAAACAAGTTAAAGGAACACATTGCTTTGTTGTTTACGTGTGTGTATACATATATAAAACATACACAAATTTACATATTAATAATGAATTAATAACAATGTAAAATTGGGACAATTTTTAATTCATGTCCTGAAGATAATGAAGCCATAAAAGAGTAACAACAAATAAAAGGTGTTTAGAAACCAAACCTAGACCTGTTTTGTTCTAGGGTACACAAATCTCTTCCTCCTTTCTCTGAGTCTAGAAAGTTATTATTTTGGAGGGTGGAGGAAGGAAGTGGCAGGGCTGTAATTTAGAAGAAATAAGGCGGGGTATGGGAGTGAGTGCATAAGGAGAAAATTCTTATATATACTCCCAAGTTCAAACTAACCAACCAAATTAGTAAAATAATTACCCCTCCCCACTTTGGAATGGCCCCTCCTCTGTATCTTCAGATCACTTACTTCTATGGGTAGTTATATCTTGTTGCTGTAAAAAAAATCCACCTCCAGTATTTACTACCTATGTGGCTTCTAAGCCTCAATGGCCTCATTGAAGTTTTGGTGAGAGTTAAATGAGATAAGGCATAACTTGGTATGGTGGCTACTAGATGTTAATAACTGTTACTGTTCTGTGTTTCCATGTCTGTCTCCATCAGGGGTTGTGTCTATTCCTCTGCATCCTCCTGGGTACCTCAGAAAAGTGCTCAGAACACTGCAGATGCTCAATGAGTATTTGTACAACTGAAAAAGAAAGGCATCAAGCTTTCTTTTCACTAACATGTGTTCAAATTCAGGTTAACCTGATAGAAGTTCAGCCACTTCTTAATTCTCACTCAACATATATATATATATTTTGGCTGTGTGGTATGTGGGATCTTAGTTCCCCAACCAGGGATCCAACCCACAACCCCTGCATTGGAAGCACGGAGTCTTAACCACTGGACTGCCAGGGAAGTCCTCACTCAACGTATTTTGGGATTTGGGTGAATGTAAAAAAACCTTAACACTCCCTATCTTTTTTGACGTGACTCCTTTCATCATTTTCTTTCCGTTTTAAAAAAGGAAAACATTTAAATTCTTGTGCATTTTGACTTCAACTCTTCACTATTCATACATCTCCTTAGCTATAAGCCCTAGATTCCACTTATTTTGATAATACCAATTATGTCTCAGATTTTCCAGTTTAAGTACATAGTTTCTTTCTACTTTATTTTGATCTTCTTTCCTTTTTTTTAACAAAGACTCAGCTGACCCTAATATGCCTGGACAGATTCACAAGAGACAGGTAACCGGGATTACCATCAGGGAAGGGATCGGATTGAGGGTAAGGAACAGGGAGGGAAGGAGACGTAATTTTCTCTGTATCTCACTTTAGGTCTGTTGAAGTTTGTATGTATTACGGTTCAAAAATGACAATAAAAAGACAGCTAGTTCATTTGGACTTCTTATCACCTACCTACTCATTTTTTCACAAGGAGTCTTCGTATCTAAATTCTTAAGTCAGTCAACAAATACATTCTATAAATTTCTTTAAAAGAATTTTCTTTAAAAAATTACTGGCTTCCTCTGACATTTTTCTTGAAATACTAGTCTCTGTTAGTCCATGATCGCTTTCTTTGAGGGGGGCTTTCACCTTTAGTCAAACATATAACTTCTTCAAGTCCATACACAACACAGCACCACCTCAGTCCTTCAAACACATACACACAACATACCCAGTGACTCTGGAGAAGAAAACATTGCGTACAGCATTGGCCTCCTAGGGAACGGCCAGTTTTTAAAAAGCCCTCCCCACTGCTAAATTGTTCCTGCATTTTGTCCATCTGGATAAAATGTTCTTTGAAGACACTTCTATTCCTTCCTCATCAGTCCTTAACCAAGACTCTAATTTTAACCTAGAGAGATGGTCTGTGTCCTGTCTATGATGTACCCTTGCCCATGGCCGAATACAAACTAGTGTCTGGGAGGGGGAAGCCGTTACCAAATTAGTGAATTAGAATTCAGATTTTGGGGGAAAGACAAATCTTTCTAAACTTAAATTTTTCTAAGATACTTGTGCAAATTCAAGCACATCCAAAGGGTACCAAAGACAGATACAAAGGCATTCAGTTTTTTTAAATCCAAATAATCAAAGAGGATAATATAAACTGAAGTAATGTTCTTAAAAAATAATTCTGTTAATAAGTATTCCCTATCCAAAATCAACTACGTAAGTTCTGGGTCTAGTGCAAAATGGAAATGTAGGGTCCCTTGCTCAAAATTGTTAAGAATTTGAAGACAGTGACAGCAGGACACTAAACCAAGTGTGGGCCCTTCTGAGCCCAGGGCCCTTTGCCTTGCACAGGTTATGTGCCTATGAGGCAGGTCCATGAAGCAAGTCCTCTCCCTAGCAAAGAATTGTCTCTGTCTAGCATGGAGGTTAAGAGTGTAGATTTTAGAGCCAGGAGATCTGGATTTAAATCCCTGCTTTGCAACTTACTAGCTGAGACACTGTGGGCAAGTTATTTATTTCCTCTGGATTTTAATTTCTTCACCTGTGTAATGGGGAAAATAATATCACCAAACTCATTGGATACTGTGAGCATTAAAGCAGTGAATACATTTAAAGTGCTCGTTTGAGCAACACCTGGTATACTACATACTCAATAAATGTTAGCTCTGATCACATACACACACACTCACATAAAATATGTGGGTAGCATTCACATCTTTGAGTTTCAAGGCCACACCATTTTTCCCTCTTCCTCTTTTATTTATTGAGACAATTTCTGTGTGCGATCACAGTTCTGTTAAAAGTTTTTCGGCTCCTTTTCAATTCCAAGAATTCAAAACACTGAGAAAAATCTTCATCATTTGCAACCTCAAAGAAAAGTCAAATGCGTTACTTTGCCTGCATTTTGCAGTTAGAACACAGCATGTGGGAAAGGGCACAGAACCCAGATAGGCCTGTTTGCTTTCTTGCTCCATTACCTGGTCTGTGTGGCTTCAGATAAAATCCTTCTCTAGGCTTTCTTCCCACTGCACAATTTATGCTATTAGTGCCGAGTAAAGCCAAAAGTAAACATTTTACACCCTGTTCTAGTTTGATATATTTATTTAGCTATAGGTGCCATAGAAACAACAGCCAGATCAAAGCAGTCACCACATCTCCAAACATGGGACCAGTGGTACAAGAGAAGGTCTGACCAACCTCCAAATAGAACTCAAGTTGGGAAGGGTTCTCCTGAAGGGAGAGTCCAGAAACTACTGTGGGGGTTGCTGAGAGAACAGAGCTTGGTAACAAGCCTCAGCACCACTTAGCAGCTGACTGACCAAGTCCCTTCTCTGGGCCTTTTCTCATCACCTAAGATGTCAGGACACTATTCCCTACCCCCGAGGGTTGTTCTAAGGACTGAGAAAACATATGGGGAAGTGCTTTGTGAGCATATTCATAGCTCCGTGAAATTTCAAGAGAGCAGCTGAGGAATATGCATGTGTCTGGCTGGTGAACAAAAGTCAGTGCTTGTTATGGTACTTCTTCCTTCAATAGTTGCAGGGTCTAGAGATTTGCATACAAAGAAAACCAGCTATTCCATGATGCAGGATATTTACATAAAGAAACAAAAGGTGGTACTCTGCAGTCAGACAGACCAGGATCTGGGTCCCAGCCTGGCCACTTACCAGGCTAACTGGGTGACTTAGTGTAAATAAACCCTCTCAGCCTCAGCTTTCCCCTGTAAAATGGGACTAAGAACAGTGCCTCAGATGGTCTCAGGGTTGCTATTTTACAATTAAGCGAGATCATGCAAGGCAGAGCACTTGGTGCTGTGCCGTTGCTGTTTAAAGATTACATTTTGAGTAGAAGAGACTAAATTATAGTAACAGGGGCAAGTTCCAGTCTGTCACAACCAACCCAGCAAGCATTTTGCCAGGAGTGATTTGGAACAGTCCTGTCACCTTGTGGAACACTCACTTTGGCTCAGACAGAGGAAATTTTCCAACTTAATTCCTTCACAAAACAAATCAGTACCCACTGACCATTTCCAACAGGGCTTCAAACGCTTTCTTGAAAAAGAGCTTTAGTTAGCATGGTTTAAGGCAGCTTTATGCGAGTTTTATCTGTACGCTAACCTATAAAAACCAACTTATGAATCTATGAAAACTGCATTCAAATTAGATCCATTTAAAAAATGATTGGGGTCAGAAGTAGCTCTTAATTTTCTCGGACCGTTACAGCACTGGATTATGAAAGAACATTGTGATTGTCAAATTGAGGCCTTCTAGCAGTTAATTCTAAAGGCAGCCAAGCTCAGTCTTTATGACCATGGTTTTGAGATATCTGAAGCTCCTCTCTTCTGTTAGTGGGCACTGTGGTGCTGTGCTTAGAGCCCCTTTCAGGACTGGGGAGCTCATTCTCCTGATGCCAGGAGCACAGCTCATAGCTGAGTTCTCCAGGGGCACTGCCCTCTGTGGAAGGTAGCCTTGACAAGATTGTGCCCTATTCAATGAGTAGGAAAAGGAGGGCTCAGCATCTTGCCTGGATCTGGGACAACCACAAAGGGCTCCAGAGCTCCCCAAGGGATCAACTGACATCTTCATTGAAACTGCAACTATGTTCAATGTTTCTTGCTTCCTTCACTCCCTTCAGGTGCTGTTTCCAGGAGTACTCCCAGTAAACTTCCTGTATAGGAAACAGAACCCAAGACATTTCTCGAGGACTATCTTTTGAGAGTTTCAATAAACTTACAGCAGTGGTCTTAGCTGGGGGGGATTTTGCCCCCAGGGGACATTTGGCAAGGTCTGGAGACATTTTTGGTTATCTCTACAGAGCAGGGCTGCAGACATCTAGTGGGAAGAGGTCAGGGATGCTGCTAAACATCCTACAGTGTACAAGACAGTCCTCCACAACGAAGAATTATCTGGCCCAAAATGTCAATGGTGTCGAGGCTGAGAAACCCTGGATGAGAGGTATTTGGGGCATGGTTATTTCCAGGTATGTGAATGATGGTGGAGAATAAGTTTTGTAATTCAGACCATCAAATAGTGCTTCAGGTGAGAAGAATATCCATTACCATGAGCCCTAGCTTCCCTTCTCCAACCCCAATTCTTCTTCCTCTGTGCCTACTGAATCTTGATACTGATTTGCTCTGAAAATACCCCCTGTGGTAGAGTCTTAGCATTGCTCCTATTGTCAATTATGTGTAGCAGATGACACTAGAAAACATGAAGCAGCACTGCTCACTGATAGTGTTCTTAAATGAGGCTTCTTCCTCTGATAGCTTTCTTCTGCTTTTCCCCTCTCGCTTTCAACATCGACAGTAACCTTACTGACCTATTGTTTTTCTTGAAGGAATCTTTCATTAACTGAGAAATAGCTTATTTGCTACTTTACTTAGTAGTGGGAGGTCTCATGCTCTCATGAGCTAGAGCTATTTCTTCATCCACATCAGGCTAGGCTGAGTTCGTGTTACAAATGTGCCACATTCATCAAATAGTTGACTTTGTAGACTGTGCCTTTAAAAGCCAATTCGACTCCCGGAGGAATCAAAGCCTTCACCCAACTAGAGGCCCAGCAGCTGGTGATTTCTGCAAGCTTCTCCTCCCCTCTGGTAGGAATAAGGCACTTCGGGGGCTTAGTACATGGCTCCCTGAGGTGTCCTCATTCCTGAAGTTGTGCTCACTATGAGGGCTTGCCCAAGTTAAAGATGTGAGAGTGCCCTCACTTTCATGTGTTATTATTGGAAAATAACTGGAATCCAAGCCAAATTCCAACAGACATAGTCCATGGAGATGTTGGAGAAAAACCCAAAATAGGCCAAGTGTGTTACTAGAAATTTGTTCTATAATCCTAACGGGACACAGTTATTGTTAAATGGATATATTCTCTACCACTCCTATACCTGTTCTGGAAGAAACTTTGATGATAACCAGGAAACATCAAGTGAAAATAATTCTAATTTTTTATGAATTGATCACCAGCTGAGACTTTGCCTACTCTAGAATCTCCTTCAGACTTTGGAGGGAATTAGTATCGGTCAGTATTTGTAATTGGAAAATAAGAAAGAGACATTACCTCCAGTTTTCTTGTCTTTTTTAAAATGTTTTTTAAAATTAATTTTTATTAAAAATATGGAACATTTCATTTGTGTGTCATCCTTGCGCAGGGGCCATGCTAATCTTCTCTGTATCATTCCAGTTTTATATAGTATATGTGCTGCTGAAGTGAGCACACTTCCAGTTTTCTTGATAAGGAAATTGATTCTCAGGGAGATACGTGATTTGTTTACATTGCCATAGCAACTAAGTGGCAGAGTCAGGACTCAAACCAGGACTTCTGACACCGAGTCCAGTGCTCTTTGCTCTACCATAATTGATCCTCCAGGAATTAATATTTCAGCTACTATATTCCCCATCACTGTAAATTCTCAAATATTGCTCAACCCTCCCTCTCCGACATATAAAATGCCCCAATCTAATTTTTACTTCAAATGTGGCACCTTCTCTTTTTGGCCTTTATGCATACTGTATAGAATCAGTGATGACTTATCTTTAACCTCAATTAAAAGATAAAAAGTATTCATTGTGAGGTGTCCCCCACTAACTCCAGAGAGTGACTGGGGTTCCAGACCAATGGTATGAGTCAGAATCAGTAGATAGTTTTACAGGTCTTATACTCATATAGATATATATGATTATATATCATTTTTGCATTCATTCGAAAGTTACTGCACCGAAACTACATTCTGGTACTAGAGATACAGTGCTAAACAAGATGGAAAGTTTTCCTGCTTTCAGGGAGCTTGCATTCTACTGAAGAGAGGGTATATATTTTTTTAACTTAAGTATAGTTGATTTACAATGTGTCGGTTTCAGGTGTACAGCAAAGTGATTCAGTTATATGTACATAAATATCTATTTTTTCAGATTCTTTTCCCTTATAAGTTGTTATAAAATATTGAGTATAGTTCCCTGTGCTATACAGTAGGTCCTTGTTGATTATCTATTTTATATATAGTAGTATGTGTATGTTAATCCCAAACTCCTAATTTATCCCTCCCCCACTTTCCTCTTTGGTAACCGTAAGTTTGTTTTCTATGTCTGTGGGTCTATTTCTGTTTTGTATGTAAGTTCATTTGTATCATTTTTTTTTTGATTCCACATATAAGTGATATCATGTATTACTTCACTTAGTATGATAATCTCTAGGTTCATCCATATTGCTGCAAATGGCATTATTTCATTCTTTTTTATGACAGAGGGTGTATTAAGAAGTAAATGCACAAGACAATTCCAGATTATGAAAATTGCTCTGAAGAAAATAAAATACTGTATATGATAGTGAATGAAGACCTTTCTGAGGAAGTAGATTTGAGCTATGACTTAAGTGACAAAGACATTGCTGTGAAGGAGTGGAAGAAGTATTTTTCAGGTAGCGGGAACAGCATGCAAAGGTCTTAGATGGGGATGAGTTGGCTTCTGGGTTCCTTTAGGAGCAAAAAAGGGATCCAGAGAATGAGCAGGAGAAGGACAGACCACGTGGGGCCAGATCTCGCTGGGCTTTGTGAGTCAGATAAAGGAGGTTAGATTTTTACTCTAAGAGTAATGGGAAACCACCGGTGTTCTAAGCAGGGGAGTGATGTGATCTGGTTTACATTCTACAGATTCCTCTGCTGTTTTGTGGAGAATGGAGGGTGGGCAAGAATGAAAGCCCACAATCTAGTTAGAGAAGGCTGGATTAGACAAGGGAAGTAGCAGTGAGGTGGAACAGCTTCGAGAGGTACTTTAAGTAAATGCAGTAGGATTTACTGATGCTTTGGATGTGGGGCAAGATGTGAGGGGAAGGGAAAAACTGTGGTGATTCCTAGTTTTTGGTTTGAGGAGTTGAGTAGAAGATAATGAATTTACTAAGGTGGGGGGAGAAATGGGGTGTGAAATGGGGTAAGTTCCAGTAGGGAAGGGTAAATAATGAGTTCTTTCATAGACATGTTAAGTACAAGATACTTATCAACCAGTTAGTGGAGAAAGCAGGTCAGAGGAAAGAACAGGGGGAGAAGAAAATCTGATTGAGAAGGAATTGTCCCTGAGATAGAAGGAATCTAGTAGATTGTAGGGTCAAGGAAGCAAAGAGGGGAAAGTATTTTAAGCAGGAGAGACTGGTCAGCTGTGTCTAATGCTAAAGAAGAGGTCTAGTAAGGTAAGGGCAGAGAATGGAGGATAGATTCTGAAACTCAGAAAATCTGAGTGACAAAGGAACAGGAACACAAACAAGACCCTTAGGGTACTGACACAAAGGGTTTGCACCTTGGTTTCAGTAACTGGATTAATTGCAAGCTGTTGAAATGGCCCCTAAAGGTGACTTGGAACATCCTCTGCCATTGCCATCTTCCTCCACTTCCTTCTCCCTCTCACAGCGATTACAAAGCCCTGAGTTTCCGTCATCCAATGGGTGTTTAACACTCTCCTAATCAAGAGGATTTCCCCAAGTGAAAGGGAAAGGAAAGGTTGACAGGACCATGGCCTTGCTCTATGTGTCCATGGTCCCTTGAGCTGCCTCTTTTCTACATTGTACCCTCAGCACAGCGCGCATGAGCAGAGCTGCTGGACATGGCGGAAGGACAGTGTTGGCATGGAGTCATTTCACTTCTTTGAGCCCCAGTTTACGTTAAGTGAGGGTTTTGAACTGAAGGATATTTAAGGCTTCTTCAGGTTCCAATATTGTCTGGATCTCAGTGGTTCCATTTCATTTACCAGCAGTAAGAAGCAGCATGCCAAACAGTTGTTTGGAAAATTTAGTGAAAGCAACAAATTTCCCCTTCTTGAATTTGCCTTAAACAGAGTGGGGAAATGTAGGCTGGCTGTGTTATTCCCATCATGTGGAGGCTCAGGCTGAGAGTCTTAGTATTGCACGGTGCGTGTATTTCTTGCTAACGATCCCTGAAGCTGATTTTGGTTTTAATCGTGTGAGCCTAGCAAAGCATAGACACTCGGGTAATAATGACTCTGTAAAATCAATATAGAGAAACCTTGGATTATATGAGACTGCTACCACTCAGTGAATCATACTATGTAATATTTCCTAAAAGATAATGGGTTTCAAAACCAATGATAAATCTTCAGTGACATGCTGGCTATTTGTCATGTCTTCTGGCAGTGGAATTACAGCAGCTTCAATAAAATCCACTTGGTGGTTGAGTTGCAGATTAATATCTGATACAATCACGGTTTTAGGACCACAAGAAGTAACGCACAGGGGGAGGACAGCAAGTTTGCAATTATTCTAGGGTTTTAGTAACCCTGATTCCAAACCTTGGCCCAGAAATTGCTCAAAAATTGCAAAAAAGCAATAATAATGTGGGCCTTTGAATATTAAGCGCTGTAAAGTGATACTATGTTCTTGAAATAGTAAACATGACTTCCATATGTGGCCAAGTGTGTTCAACACTGCCAACTGTAATGCAAAGCAAATTGATTTGCATCTGTGTTGTTCACACCATTTAACTCCTGGTTTCCCATCTGAATCCTTGACACTATATAATCACCTCTGCATATTTCTCGACTTAGTGGAACTATTTTCCCCATGACAAGGAAAATGAAATTGATTTTCTGATTAAATGACTTCAGTTAGTGCTTCTGAGTTAATACTGCTTCTCTGTGACAGATGAGTCAGCAACATTTATTGAGCCCCCACTGGGCAAGAAGTATTTACAAGGTGTTACATGAATCTATAAGAACAGTAACTTTGCAGCCTTCCTGACCCATCTATGCTTGGAATTAAGCAGCTATTTCTGTCCAGATGCCAGGTTAACACCTAATTCTCTGAATGTTGTGGAGAAAGAGAAGGTTGTCTTGACAACAGTTTGGAAAAAGTCAACTAGAAGAACTGATTTAACCTAAAACTGCTGTCTTAGCAACTGAATATGGATGCAAGTGCTCTTTGTAATTTAGGTCAGTATCTAGGTAGATACCTCTTTAAAAAAATTAATTAAAAAATAGGTAATACCGTCACATGTTGCAAAAGCCAGAAAGGTACAAAAGGTGTAAGTAAAGTGTCTCCCTTCCACCTCAGTCCCTTGGGTACCACTTCTAGCCCTAAAGGTCTCCACTGTCTCTAGTTTCCTATATGTCCTTCCAGAGATATTAAATGCATTAAAAGCAAAAACACACGTATTGTGTGTTTTCTCTCTCTCTTTAAAACACAAATGGTAGCACATTTATTGTTCTGATTGTGTTTTTCAAATAATGTTTCTTGGAGATTCTTGCATATCAGCACAAAGAAAAATGCAGCCCCTCATTCTTTTTTTTCTAACTGAGATATAACTGACATACGACATTGTATTAATCCAAGGTACACAACATAATGATTTGATATATTTATATATTACGAAATGATCACCACAATAAGTTTAGTTAACATCCATTACCACGTTCAGTTACATATTTTTTTCTTGTGATGAGAACTTTTAAGATCTACTCTGTTAGCAACTTTCAAATATACAATACGGTAATTGTTAATTATAGTCACCATGCTGTATATTACATCCCCAGCACTTATTTCTTATAACTGGTAGTTTGTACCTTTTGACTTCCTTCATCCATTTGGCCTCCCCCCCTCTTACCCCCTCACACCCATCTCTGGCAATCTGTTCTCTGCATCTATGACTTCGTTTTTTTTGTTTGTTTGTTTGTTTTTTTAGATTTCACATATGAAGTGAGACCATCCCATTCTTTTAAATGACTCCCAAGTATTCCACTGTGTGGATGCACTGTAATTTATTTAAACAGGGCCCTATCAATGGATTTGTTTCCTGTCTTTATTACTATAAACAATGTACAATGCATAACTTTGCATATATGTCACCCTTCTTATGTGCTAGTATATCCAAATCACTGAGTCAAAAAGTAGGATAAAATTTTAATTTTGATCAACATTGCCAAGTTGCCCACAGGGGCTGTATTACTGTGCTTTTCCACCAACAATGTATGTGAACATCTGTTTCTCCACATCTACTCTAACATAGTGTGTTATTATATCAGCCTTTTTGATTTTTGCCAATCTGAGAGGGGAAAATTGTACCTCAGTGATTTTGGGGAGTAAGGGAGCTAGATCTAGATAAAACCCAGGTGTCCTTTCTGTCCAGAGCTCTTTGCTCCAGAGCCTCAGACGGGGTGCACAAACACATAGCAGGCATGCAACGTATGTCGACTGGATAAATAAAGAGATGGATGCATGGACAGATAAGGGACAACTTGGTGTAGCTGAAATGGTCTGTCTTGTTTTAATTTACATTCCTCTTATTATAATTGTGCTTGAACCTTGTGTTTCATGTCTTCATGTTTCTTTTTCTTTCCTTTTAATCCTGTGCAATTATATTTTTCCAACTTGTAGCTGTTTGTATATGTGAAAGTTACTAATAGCTGCACCCAGCTAACTTACTGAGTTCTCTTGCTGTTTATGACAGTTCTTTAGCTGATCCTCTTGGGTTTTCGAGGCACACATTCTATATCATCTGCAAATAATGATAATCTGATCTCCTTTCCAATGATCATACCTGTTATCTGCTTCTCTTGTCAAATTGTGTTGGCTAGTAGCTCCAAAACAATATTACATGACAACAGTGATAGTGGATATCTTTGTCTTGGTCCTGACATTGACGTAAATATTTTTACTTTCCCTGTTAAGCATAATGCTGGCTTCTGAGTTGACATGAAATATTTTGTCATGTTAAGGAAGTATTCATCTATTCTATTTCTTTTTAATTAAGAGAGTTTATAAAGTAAGAGTGGATATTGATTTTTAAAAAAATCAAACATATAATTACCATATGATACAGCAATTTCACTTCTGGGTATATACTCAAAAGAATTGAAAGCAAGAACTCAACCAGATATTTGTACACCCTTATTCAGAGCAGCTTTACTCACAACAGCCAAAAGATGAAAGCAACCCAAATGTCCATCAAGAGATGAATGGATAAGCAAAATGTGGTATATACATATGATGGAATATTGTTCAGCATTAAAAAGGAAGGAAATTCTGACACATGCTGTACCATAGATGCATCCTGAAGACAGTATAATAAGTGAAATAAGCCAGTCACAAAAAGACAAAAACTGTATGATTCCATTTTCATGGGGTACCTAGAGTAGTCAGATACATAGACACAGAAAGTAGAATGATGGATTTTTTAAAATTTTATTTTGTTTATTGTGGTAAAATTAACATGACATAATATTTACCATCTTAATCATTTTTAAGTGTACGGTTTGGTGGTATTAAACACATCTGTAGTGTTGTGCAACCATCACTACCATCCATCTCCAGAACTCTTTCATCTCATAAAACGGAAACTCTGTACCCATTAAATGATAACTCCCCACTCAGCACCCTGCTACCCTCCCCAGCCCCTGGAAACCACCATTCTACTTTTTGTCTCAATTTTGACTGTTCTAAGTGTCACATATAAGTGGAATCATACAGTATTTTGTCTCTTTGTGACTGCCTAGCTTATTTCACTTAGCATAGTATCTTCAAGGTACATCCATGATGTAGCATATTTCCTTTTTAAGGCTGAATAATATTCCATTGTATGTAATTACCACGTTTTGCTTAACCATTCATCTATCAGTGGAACTTGGGCTGTGTCTACCTTTTGGCTATTTTGAAGAATGCTGCTATGAACACGAGCGTACAAATATCTTTTCGAGACACTGATTTCAATTCTTTTGAGTATACACTTGCAAGGAGAATTTCTGGATTGCATGGTAATTCTGTTTTTAATTTTTTGAGGAACTGCCATACTGTTTTCTATAGTGGCTGTACCATTTTATATTCCCACCAACAGTGCACAAGAGTTCCAATTATTCCACATCGTGGTCAACACTTGCTGTTTTCTATTTTTTTGATTGTAGACATCATAATGGGTGTGAGGTGGTATCTCACTGAAGTTTTGACTTGCATTCCCCAATGACAGTGATGTTAAACATCTTTTCATGTGCTTATTGGCCATTTGTAATCTTCTTTGGAGAAATGTCTATTCAAGTCCTTTGCCCATTTTTACATCAAGTTATTTGTTTTCTTGTTGAGGTTTAAACGTTCTCTGTATATTTTATATAATAATCCTTTATTAGATATATGATTTGCTAATATTTTCTTCCATACTATGGGCTGCCTTTTTTACTCTGTTGATAGTGTCTTCTGATGCACAAAATTTAAAAATTTTCATATGGGCTTCCCTGGTGGCGCAGTGGTTAAGAATCCGCCTGCCAATGCAGGGGACATGGGTTCGAGCCCTTGTCTGGGAAGATCCCACATGCTGCGAAGCGGCTAGGCCCATGAGCCATAACTACTGAGCCTGAGCGTCTGGAGCTTGTGCTCTGCAATGCGAGAGGCCGCGACAGTGAGAGGCCCGCGCACCGCGATGAAGAGTGGCCCCCGCTCGCCGCAACTGGAGATGCCAAAAATAAATAAATAAAAATGAATAAATAAATAAATTTAAAAAATAAAATAAAATATATTAAAAAAAATTTTTTTCATAAAGTCCAGTTAGTCTATTTTTTCTTTTGTTACTGTGCCTTTGGTTCCTATCCAAGAAATCACTGCCAAATCCAGTGTCGTGAAGCATTTGTCCAATGTTCTCTTCTAAGAATTTTATAGTTTTAGGTCTTGCATTTAGATCTTTGATCCATTTTGAGTTAATTTTTGCAGATGGTGCTAGGTAAGGGTTCAACTTCATTCTTTTGCATGTGGATGTTCAGTTTTCCCAGCACCATTTGTTGAAGAGACTGTAATTTCCCCATTGAACGGTCTAGGAACCCTTATTAAAAATCATTGACCAGATATGGGAGGGTTTATTTCTGAGCTCTTTATTCTATTCCACTGATTTGTATGTCTGTCTTTATACCAGTACCTCACTGATTTGGTTACTGTAGCTTTGTAGAAAATTTTGAAGTCAGAAAGTATGAGTGCTCCAGCTTTGTTCTTAAAAGTGCTGCTGGATTCTATTTGTTAATATTATATTCAGGATTAAAAAAAATTGAAGTCCACATATGATATTGTTCTGCCTTTCTCCCCTTCCTTCTTTCCTCCTTCTCTCTTTTCCTCCTTCATTTTCTCTTTCTCGTCTTTTCTTCCTTTCTTTTGTGCTAGGTCTTGTATGTTATTCTTATGAATTCTCCTTAATAGCTGCATTGTTTTTCTCTGACTCAGCTACATCAATATCACTAGAATATTCCAACTATATTTCTACTCAGTCACAAAGTTCTGAATGTTTTTCAAATTACCCCTAATCTATTCTGAATAAAGAATATATCCTAAGGGAATATAATGAGTTTTCAAATGATGCTGCTATCTGAGAGTCCAGATGACAGGGCTCTATATACTACTAATGCATTTAACAAACATCTGTTCATCACCTATGCATAGGGATTATCTTAGATTTGGGGAGTAAAAAACACGATTGAGATAAGACTTTATTTTGGTGGAGATAGAGGAGTAAATCACCAATCACTAGGCTGTAAGATAAGTGCTTTGAAAGAAGGTTGCCCAGCGTGCAGAGTGAGGGGCATCCAGGAGGACTCAGGGAAGTCCTCACTGCTGAATCCACCTCCTCAATTCTTGTTTCTCGTTATAGAGCATCTTTACCTAAGCTCCAAATCGGCATGTAGTCTCACATTTGGCAGAATCTCCCTCTTCTACTTCCCCAGCGTTGTCCCAGCATCCAAAGAACCTCGTATGATAGTTTGTACCTTCTTTAGAGTCATAAACTACTTAGATAATCTGATGAAAGCTTCAGATCTGCTTAGAGTATAGGTGGCCTGCCAAACGTTACACAGACAATAAGTGGTGGAGCCATCCAAGAATTGATTCCTAGTGTCAAAAAACAAATTTGCCAAGTTCCCGCTGCATCCTGAAAACAGATCCTGGGAGACACTGAAGAATCTGAAGCAGATCCCTTCTGAGGAGGACTCAGAAATCCTTAGGAGGTAACAAAAGCCTTTACCTTACTTATGCAGTGCAAATCTGAGAATACAAATGCAGCACTTTCCTCTCCACACTGGAAGTTTTTTAAGACTTCCTGTGTTTAGCCAGTCTTTATCTTTCTGTTAAAACTGCCAGCAAAAGTGTCAACCCATGCCAACTGGGCCAATGTTAATTCATGTTATTTTCTTATGTTTATGCTCACCCTTGGTCTGCATTTATTCCAGGGAAGATTTGCAGTCACTTTAAAATGTCCCCTGGAGTTACATTTTGTGAGATGTTGAGCGCCAGCAAAATTCTCTGCTAAACTTAGTACAGACTCAGGCCCTCTTGAGTTATGCCATCTGCCTACCTTACAATGACAGTGAATGCTGCACGGTGCTGATTATTTTCAGTTACTCTAAATTTCTACTCCTTAGACATCTGCTTCTTGGAATCTACATCTATAGAGAACTTAACCTGTATTTCATATTGAGCATTTTTTCCCATTTTGGGGAAATTCTGAATTGAAAAAAAACAACTGATCCTATACACAATTCTGTAACAGTGTATTCTAAGTAAAATGCAATACCAGAATGCCATTCAAATTCTTTACCAGAGGATAAACTACAATAGCCACATGAGGACAGCATCACCCTGATATCAAAAACAGACAAAGATATCACAAAATAAGAAAATTACAAGCCAGTATCACTGATGAGCATAGACGCAAAAATCCTCAACAAATACTAGCAAATCGAATCCAACAATATATTAAAAGGATCATATACCATGATCAAGTGGGATTATCCCAGGGATGCAAGGATTCTTCAATATATGCAAATCAATCAATGTGATATACCATATTAACAAAGAATAAAAACCATATGATCATCTCAATAGTTGTAGAAAGAGCTTTTGATAAAATTCAACATTCATTTACGATAAAAGCTCTCCAGAAAGCGGGCACAGAGGGAACATACCTCAACATAATAAAGGCCATATATGACAAACCCACAGGTAACATTGTACTCAACAGTGAAAAGTTGAAAGCATTTCCTCTAAGATCAGGAACCCACTCTCACCACTTGTATTCAACATAGTTTTGGAAGTTCTAGCCACAGTAATCAGAGAAGAAAAATAAATAAAAAAATCCAAATTGGAAAGGAAAAGGTAAAATTGTCACTTTGCAGATGACATGATACTATACATAGAAAATCCTAAAGACACCACCAGAAAACTACTAGAGCTCATCAATGAATTCGGTAAAGTTGCAGGATACAAAATTAAGACACAGAAATTAGTTGTATTTCTATACAATAGCCAGAAATTAACATGGCTTTTAGAGAATACTTAAGTTTGGTGTAATTATAAATGCATGAATACATAAGCCGATGATTCACGAACTCTCAAATTATACATCTGCATTTAATTTTATGTTGAACTGTTTTCAAACCCTCAGAAAAAGATATTAGCAAATGTTTCTGGCTCACTAAGTGTTGTATTTTTAAAAATTCTTAATCAAAGACAAAGACCCATCCAATATCTTCATATAAAATTTGATGAGTGGGAAATAAATGTCTTTTTAAATTGAGTTATAATTAACATACAATATTATATTAGTTTCAGGGGTACAACATAGTGATTTGATAGTTTTATATGTTATGAAATGATTACAACAATAAGACCAGTTATCATCTGTCACCATACAAAGTTGTAACAATATTATTGACTATATTCCCTATATGTACATTCCATCTCCATGATTTATTTTATAGCTGGAAGTTTGTACCTTTTAATGCCTTTCACCTATTTTGTCTGTTCCCCCCCCATCCCCTGCCCTCTGGAAACCACCAGTTTGTTCTTTGTATCTATGAGTCTGTTTCTGATTTATTTTGTTTGTTTGTTTGTTTGTTTTGTTTTTTCAATTCCACATCCAAGTGAAATCATACGGTATTTGGTTTTCTCCATCTGACTTATTTCTCTTAGAATAATACCCTCCAGGTCCGTCCATGTTGCCCAAATGGCAAGATTTCATTCTTTTTTAATGGCTGAGTAATATTCCATTGTGTGTACATATATATATGTGTGTGTGTATATATATATATAGAATATCTTCTTTATTCATTCATCTATGGATGGACACTTAGGTTGTTTCAATATCTTGGTTATTGTAAATAATGCTGCAATGAACATAGAAATACATATATCTTTTCTAATTAGTGTTTTTGTTTTCTTCAGATAAATGCGCAGAACTGGAATTGCTGAATTGTGTGGTAGTTCTATTTTTAGGTTTTTAAGGAACCTCCATACTGTTTTCCATAGTAGCTGCACCAAATTATTAAACATATAAGTCTTTTCTTTTTTTTTTTTTTTTTTTTTTTTTTTTTTTTTTTTTTTTTTTTTTATAGCTACTTTATTTATTTATTTTTATTTTATTTTTGGCTGTGTTGGGTCTTCGGTTCATGCGAGGGCTTTCTCTAGTTGAGGCAAGTGGGGGCCACTCTTCATCGCGGTGCAGGGACCGCTCTTCATCGCGGTGCGCGGGCCTTTCACTATCGCGGCCCCTCCCGTCGCGGGGCACAGACTCCAGACGCGCAGGCTCAGTAGTTGTGGCTCACGGGCCCAGCTGCTCCGTGGCATGTGGGATCTTCCCAGACCAGGGCTCGAACCCGTGTCCCCTGCATTAGCAGGCAGATTCTCAACCACTGCGCCACCAGGGAAGCCCCTGCACCAAATTATTGATACATTCCCACCAACAGTGTACAAGGGTTCCCTTTTCTCCAAATCCTTGTCAACACTTACGTGTTTTCTTTTTGATAATAGCCATTCTGACAGGTGTGATGTGGTATCTCATTGTTTTGATTTGTATTTGCCTGATGATTAGTGATGTTGAGCACCTTTTCATGTGCCTGTTGGCCATCTGTATCTTTTCTTTGGAAAAATATCTATTCAGGTCCTCTGCCCATTTTTTAAATCAGATTGGTTTTTTTGATTTTAAGTTGTATGAGTTTTTAAAAATATATTTTGAATATCAACCCCTTACTGGATATATCATTTGCAAATATCTTCTACTCAGTAGGCTGCCTTTTCCTTTAGTTGGTGGTTTCCTTCATTGTGCAAAAGCTTTCAGGTTTGATGTATTCTCAATTGTTTATTTTTGCTTTTGTGGCCCTTGCCTGAGAATACCTATCCAAAAATATATATATATTGCTAAGACTGATATGGAGGAGATTACTGCCTATGTTATCTGCTAGGAGCTTTATAGTTTCAGGTCCTTACATTTAAGTCTTTAATCCATTTTGAGTTTATTTTTGTGTAAGGTGTAGGTGTAAGAAAGTGGTCCAGTTTCATTCTTTTGCATGTAGCTGTCCAGTAGGAAATAAATTTCTTGTAATAGAAATACTTCAGGCTGAGGGAGTTCAGAGAGAATCTTCTTGAATCACTGCTATTTTGTACTTCTTCTTAAGAAAGGCTACAAAACAAAGATTGATTGACTTAAGATGGAAATAAATGGGGCATAAATGTGACATTCCATTATGGTGTGAATGGAAGGGTAGATCACCCATGCCATCATTATTCTGCCATCTTAGCTGGCACTGCTTAGTATCTTGACCAGGCAGGATTCTTCCCTGGTTAGAAAGGATCCTGTTGGAGTCAGAAATTCAACCAAGCATACTGCCACTGGGTGGCACAATTGGAAGTCTGTAAAGTGATCTGGGCTTTAAAAGGGCACTCTTCCCTCTCTCCTAAGGACTGGGATTTATAAACACAAAAGCTGCTGCCCATTGTGATTGCTTTTTCTTAGGGACTGTTTATAAAAGTGAGAGAGTCTGTGGCCTTTCAAAGAGTGTGGATTTCACATGGGAAGTCTGTGTCGTTATTCTATATGAAATTAACTGGAGTACTTTTTAGATTTGTCTTCTTTTTGATCTGGTAAACACAAGTAGTGGAGCAAGAGGCAGCGTTTGAACATGCTTACAAGTTTGCAGAGAAAGTGGCTATGGTTTTTATGCTCTGGCATGATTCTTTATACGTGGTTGTCTAGTATGGTAGATGCCAATTACGTGTAGCTATTTAAATTCAAGTTCAAATTCGTTAAAATGGATTAAGTTAAAAATTAAGGGGAATTCCCTGGCAGTCCAGTGGTTAGGACTCTGCACTTTCACTGCCAAGGGCCCGGGTTTGATCACTAGTCGGGGAACTAAGAACCCACAAGCCGCACTGTGTGGCCCCCCCCCCCCAAAAAAAAAATTCAGGCCCTCAGTCACACTAGCCACATTTCCATTACTCAACAGCCTCATGTGACTAGTGGCTACCATATTCTACAGTGCAGGTAGAGAACATTTCCATCATCACAAAAAGTTCTATTGGACAGGGCTGCTAATATCCTTTTCTCATTGTCCTCAAAAGAATAGAAAATAATGGATGTTTTTGGCTCTTGCAACCTAAAGCCCTTGGGGAGAGTTATTCACTAGCATTGAATGTGCAATTTGAACCAACACATATTTGCTTAACATTTACCCAATAATAAATAGATATATTTTGCAATCCTGCAACACCGTGTTACCGAACTTTAGGAGCTAGGGTAGATTAATATATATATATGATAATATGTTTGCATAGTGCATATTATAAGAATCAGTTCAGAATCTATACTATTAAGATTTTTAGAGTTAAATGTAAATACTCACTGATTTCTAATTTTTCCAGGTCCATTTTTATGTAATGTGTTGTCTTTTTTTTTAATGCTGTCTTTTTGATCCCTGCCATATTCCCTAACCATTTTGTTCTGTATACTGCTTTTTTTTTTTTTTTTTTTAAACCTTAGGTGTTTCATTTCAGTCATGTAGAAAGGACTGCTCCCCTTCCTCAACCTTTGACTCTCCATTACCTTGAAGGGGACTGCTCAGACTATGCTTCCCACCTTCCCCACCTAACGCTGGCTCTCAAGCTCTAGCTGCTGTTGAGGATATCATGTTTACATGCTGACTGCACAGGCTGTGAGAAGAGAATTTGCTTGCCTAATATTTGTGGCAACGTTCAGAAGTTTTGATTACGTTTATACACTTTTGGTGAAAAATGAAAATTTCAGGCAATTGTGTCCTTTTCTTGACAGAGCGTATGCCCATCTGCAGATGTCTGGTGCCTGGTGGATGACAGATAGATTGAATTCTGTAAACAGTTATTAAACATGTCTTTTGTGCCAGGCCCTATGCTTGGTACCTAGGGGTAAAAAGGTGTACTCAAGACATAGTCCCTGCTTTCAAGGGGTTCATATACATGTGGTGAAAAGACCCACATTAAAAAAACCCACTGAACATTTTATTTTGCCAAGAAGTTTTGGAAGTGTGGATAGTCTGTGCCAAAATTGGCTGAGTGTTAGTGTGTGTAATTTAATGTGATGAAACAGGTTTCACAAAATGTATGAGAAACCAATCTCATTTTTTAATACTCATCTCATCTTTCTCTAGGGCAGTGGTTATCAAACTCGACTGCACGTTGGAATCTCTTGAAGAGCTTTTAAAAAAATACTGATACTCAGGGCTGACTTCTTGAGCAGTGGTTCTAAGTGTGCTCCAGAGACAAACAGCATTAGCATAACCTGGGAACTTGTTAAAACGCAGAATCTCAGGCCCTGCACCAGACCTACAGCATCAGAGACTGGGTTTGGAGCCCAGCAACCTATGTTTTAACAAGCCTTTCAGTGATTCAGATGTTCATGAAATTTCAGAACCACTGCTCTAGAGATTCTGATTTAACTGGTCTGAGGCATGGTCTAAGTTTTGGTCTTTTTAAAAGGCTCTTCAGGTGATTCTAAGGTGTGGACAGATTTGAGAACCACTGGAAGTTGGTCAAACTTCTTTTGATTTGGAACTGTTCAGGCTGGCCTGACATCAGAGTACCAGTTGCTTCAGCTGTCCTTCGATTGTGGTCAAACTGTGAGAAAGAGACTTTCATGCTTTTAAAGGGGAAGAATCCACTCACTGTAGATGACGGTGTGTGGGAGCAAAATTCAGAATCGCTCAAAGCCCATTGGGAAATAATCCCCTAATACTCTGTCCTGGGCCTGAGATTCTGCATTTCCAGCAAACTCCCAGGTGACACTGCTGCTGGCTTGGAGGCTTTAAGTAGTTAAGTTAGACATTAAGACTGAGGTCCAACTCCAGATCTACGGAATCAAGATCTACATTTTAATAAGATCCCTATTGTCTAAATGCACTCTGTACTCTAGAGGAAAAGAAACCATTCTAATTTCTAGAAGATACAGCCTTGAGATGAATTTTTGTTGTGCTGGGGTTTGTTTTGTATCCCCCTAGAAGAGGAGGATGCCTGAGGTGATATGACTGGGGTCCTGGAGTTACTGCCTAATGGGACAGAAACATTAAGAAACACTTTCTTAAAAAAAAAAAAGAGTTAACTATGTTAACTATGTGAGGTGATGGATGTGTTAATTATCTTGATCTTGGTAATCATTCTACAATGTATACGTATACCTAATCATCACACTGTACACCTTAAATATATACAATTATATCTGTCAATTATTTGTCAGTAAAATTTAAAAAAAGTTTCTTTGGATTTGGTGTTTATTCTTAAAAAATTTTCATCTTGAGACAAAATCCCTTGGAGCTTTGCTAAACAGGAAAAGTGACTAAATGGACTTAGATCTTTGATCTGTTTTTTGAAATTGCTTCAGAAAACAATAACATGATTGGGTTGGAAATTTTAAAAAGTAAAGTCAAAGAATATTTGAATGAATTAGAAAATTTAATTTCTTTTATAATAAATGTGGTATATTATTTAAGCTAAAAATGTGGTAATTATTTAAGTTGAAAATTATTTAAGCTAAATGAAGTGTGACATTTCAATACCCCTATATACCACATTAAAATATTAATCCTCTAGCTTTGAAGCAGCAAATAAAAAAGCTGCTTAGTTCACATTATGTTAAGCATTTCATTAATAATTTGAGGGTTTTGGGGGATTGATTTTTAGCTTCTACTGAGAAGAAATACTAATGTCAAGTTATTTTAGAAACAAAGATATCATATATGATTCTCTTTAGTGAAAATCACAAGTTGAAAATCTTAGTTTGCTTGATTCATACAGAGAAAGGCTAAAATTTACAGTGAACTTAAAGTGTTTTTATTATGTTTAATTAAAAAATCCAACCATATAGAATATAAACCATGGGATTTTCTTTTAACAATTTCATAGAATTTACAGTTGGAAGAAATCTTAGATGCTGAATCCAATCCCCTCATTTTATAGATGAAGACACTGAGAGTCAGAATGTTTTCATGCCTCTTCCAAAGCCTCAGACAGCTGGGATTTGGGTGGGGTGGGTTAAGGCTGAGAGAGGCAGGAAGGGCCTTGACTGTCCTGCTAAGGAGTCTGTAAAGCATGCGACCTTCACCTTCCATGGAGAGCTAAGCCCCTCTTTCCAGCACAGAAAGCAGCCTCTAAAGCACCACCTTTGAAGACCAATGTGGAAAATCACATTAGGAGAACAGAAAACCACATCTGTTTGACTTTGGACCCACAAGAATTACAGAAATCACCTCTTCTTTGCCCACCAATTATGGTGATTAAATTCCTATAAAAATCAAACTTGAAAGAAAGGGAAAGCTGTTATGCTATTTTACAAGATGATGGCAGAATACAGAGCTGCTCCCCCATCTTCCCTCACTGATCCTATTTTTTTTAATTCGGAGCAGAGATCTAATTTGCTAGTCTAGTCTTAGAATTATGTGCAGCTTGTCTAGTCCCACATGTTTGTACAATATCTGTTTAGTAAGCAGAACTATCATGAGCCTTATCTATTTGGGTAAGTGCTGTTGGCCCTTATAAATATAATAGCTGACTGGCCCAATTCATAGGTATAATTTTTGAGACCGGTTGAAAATTTGGGCCCTCAACAGTTAGCACAGTTAACTAAAACCCAATAGAAAAACAAAGTAATGTATGATTACAGTTTCATTTTACTACAAGAAAAAAAGCAATAAAACATTCTTTAAAAATACTGTAACAATAATCAAGAGGGAGGAATTATTCAGCCTTTATCAAGTTAACCCTCCAGCATTTTAATGTAGAGAGACTGTTCTCTTTGGTTTCCTAGCTTTGCCATACGTAAAAATATACGAAGACCTAATAAATGCATACATGCCTTCTGATTAGGCTGTTTGACACAAATACTTGCATGATTGTTGAAGATGAATAGGAACTGTATATTGTGTTGGAACTTCCATGAGTCAGTAAAAAAAAATAGGATATAAATATACAGTTTTGCCCTTCTCGCTAAAGCCTTATGGAAACAGTCCAAAATATACACATATACATATATATTTAACTTAATGCCACTGCAAATAAGAATTTGAGAAACGTGGACCTGATTAATGTTAACTGGATTTTATAATACCTTATGCACAAGTGTTCAAAAATAGTTTAAATAAATGCAAAGAAAAATACCATTTAATTTACATAGGCAGTAAAAGTGAAATAAAATATAGTTTTAATATAAAAATCAGGCAATCTTGTTAATAAGAGAATAAATAGCTCAAAAGAACAGCTGCTTTTTTATGAGTCCAATATTGGCATTCAAAATGCTATAATCCTACTCAAACACACAAATGAAACAGTGTTTTTATAGTACATAACCATAGCAAGAATAAACAGAGGGCTCCATCCTGTTTTCTTTACCTAAAAGTCTTTTATTAAAGATATGATCTCGGTGTCAACCTAAGTAAAGAGGTAAACTGAGGCAAGCTCGAACTACCAGAAAGTGAGTTTATTTGGGAATAGCAGAGGAATTGCCATTTGGAAAACGCAAACTGTAGCAAGCTACCTTTGAAGGTTTGGGACTGGCTGTATTCATGGGTAAGGAGTGCTACCTTTGAAGGTTTGGGACTGGCTGTATTCATGGGTAAGGAGTGCAAAGAGGGGAAGTCCAGCCAGAGGCCAAGCAGTAAGTTCATTGGCTTGAGGGTGGGAGAGATTTTTGGCAGATGTTCATTGGTCAGGAGATTAGTTGAGGTTTTCTGTAAGCCTGGTATTCTCAGGACATCAGTCTTCAGTAACTAAGTTTGTTCTTCAGGAGGGCGCATGCACAGGATTCTCTGTTTCCTATACTCGGGTTCCATTTTACACTGAAATCGTTTCCCACCAAGCATCCAACTCCTTGTCCCAATCATAGGACTGGAGGCTATGTGAAAATCCATTTAATGACCAGCATGTGGAAAATGCTCAACTTCACAAGTAAGCAAAGAAATCATCACTTAAACAAGCTACTGTCTTTTCTCCCTATTTAATTGCTCCTCTTCATCCGCTTCCTCCCTCCTCCAACGCCTACCCCTAAGCAAATGCTAATACCCAATGTTGATGAGTTTGGAAGGATGGAAGGAAAAGCACTTTCCTACCCCGCTGGTGGAAGTGTATCTTGGTTCTTTTCTGAAGTATAACAGGGCAAGTTTATGGAAAACTGAAAACTTGTTCATATCTCTTTCACCTAGGAAATCTCTAAGAAAATGAGAGGCATGTGTAAATATTAATAGTATTTATAAGTTAAAAAAGAAGAAACAATATAAATATCCAATAACTGGGGACAAGAAGATAAATTATAATATACCTATATCATGGAATACTTTATAGTTATTAAAACTCACATTGCGGGCTTCCCTGGTGGCGCAGCGGTTGAGAATCTGCCTGCTAATGCAGGGGATACGGGTTCGAGCCCTAGTCTGGGAAGATCCCACATGCCGCGGAGAGATTGGGCCCGTGAGCCACAACTACTGAGCCTGCGCGTCTGGAGCCTGTGCTCCGCAACAAGAGAGGCCGCGATAGTGAGAGGCCTGCGCACCGCGATGAGGAGTGACCCCCCACTTGCCGCAACTAGAGAAAGCCCTCATACAGAAACGAAGACCCAACATAGCAATCAATCAATCAATCAATAAAATAAATTTTAAAAAAACCCAAAAAACTCACATTGTGGAAGATTCATTTGAATGGAAACATTTTCATGATATACTGTTTTTTCCATGGGAAAAAACAGGCTATAAGACAGTAAATACTGCATGACTTTGAGTTTGATAAAAAACATGTATACATTTGTAGAAATAAAAGGCTGGAAATATATTCACCACAGCATGTACAGTGATTATCTCTGGGCAGTCTACTTATGTATGATTTCCTTCATTGAGATTTTTTTCATATTTCCTAAATTTGTAACATGCTTGTCATATTACACAGGGCAAACTATAACTTTTTTAAAAAGTTTTTCTTCTCCAGTCTCCTGTTCTAAGTTACAAAGCTATGAGTTGCCATCTGATCCTAAAACATAACTTAGGAATATTTAGCATCCCTCTTGCAGTGAAGTTCAAGTTCCCTTCTTTTACAATTCACCTTCATAACCTCTCCTGCTTTTCATCATGTTGGAATACAGTTCTGAATCCACACCTTGGCTTTCTCATCTCCAATCCTTTTGGCTTCTCTTTTCCAGCCTTTTGTTCTTTCCTTCTTCTTCTGAGTGTCCTCAGACAACATCCCAGGAAAACCTGCTTCCCACTACTGAACAAAGTCTGGAAGACAGCACTGTGTTTCCTTCAATATCAGGGCAGATGTCAGAGTAAACAGCTTCCCTCTGGAATTTTCTCTGTTGCTCAGGGCAGCTGCCCCAGCAGTTCTGAGAAGGAGTGGGTACTTAACCCAAAGCTGTTGTCTTCCCTTCGGGCTTTCCTGTGTGACACAGGGACGAATGGAACCACAGGAATAAACTTGCTGACACTTCTAGGCCTCCTGAAGTGACTTCATTGAATTTTTGGTGATTCATCCATTCATATCTCCCAGTAGCAACACTTTCCCATCCTTTTCTGGCCTCTTCAGTGTTAGCCTTCATGGTGAATATCACCTGTTTCTTGACTTACTTTAAAACTTCACTATTTTATTTTAATAGACTTTTTCATTGTGATATTGTGATTTATAATAAAAAATATATATTTGGTCCTCATCCTGTTTCTGGCACAGAGCTCCTAAAATTCTTGGAATTGCCTAAGTGATGACAGTGATAAAAAGTGTCTTTTGTTACGTTAATGAGGTGACTTTTGGAAAGTCCCTAGGTCACCTGAGGATGGGGCTGGTTGTCAGAGGAGCCAACATTGTGATTAGAAGTTTGGAACTTTCAGTCCCATCTCCTGACCTCTGAGGAGGAAAGAGGGGTTTGAGATTAATCACCAATGGCCAGTGATTTAATCAATGCCTAAGTAATGAAGCCTCCATAAAAGCCCAAGTGGATAGGGTACAGAGAGGTTCTGGGTTGGTGAAAACTTGGAGATCTGGGGGGAGCTTACTCAATCAGAGAGAGCATGGAAGCTCAGCACCCTTTCCCCATTCCTTGTTCTATGTATCTCTTCTATCTGGCTCTTCCTGAGTATCCTTTTATAATAAACTGGTAATCTAGTAAGTAAAATATTTCTTTGAATTCTGTGATCCACTCTCGCAAGGTAATTGAACTCAAGGAGGGGGCAGTTAGAACCTCCAATCTATAGCCAGCGGGTCTGAAAAGCACGAGTAACAACCTGGACGTGCAACTGGCATCTGAAAGGTGGGAGCTCTCTTGTAGGACTGAGCCCCTAACCTGTGGGATCTGATGCTATCTCTCCGTAGACAGTGTCAGAATTGAGCTGAATGGCAGGACACGTAGCCGGTGTTGGAGAATTGCTTGGTGGTGTGGGAAAACACACTGGAATTGGGTGCAGAACCATTATTCATTCATTCATTCACTCATTCACTTATTGGTTGATTGACTGATGAAATAATATGTTAACTTGTCAACTAATTCAAATGATACAAAAGTATATAAGGTTTCCTCAGAAGTCACAACTAATGTTATGTGGGAATCTATCTAGATATTTGTCTACACATCTAAAACACTGTATATGTGTGCATGTGTACCTGCATATGGGTATAAGTGAACATGACATACACAAAATTCTTTTTTTCAAAAACAAGATCATTCTGGGACTTCCCTGGTGGTCCAGTGGTTAGGACTTTACCAGTGCAGGGGGCGTGGATTTGACCCCTGGTCGGGGAGCTAAGATCTCACATGCCTCACAGCCAAGAAACCAAGACATAAGACAGAAGTAATACTGTAACAAAAATTCAAAAAAGACTTCTAAAAAATGCTCCAAAAAAAAAATCTTAAAAAAAACCCAAAACCAAAAACAATATCATTCTTTTCTATAACTTACTTTTATTTAGTCATTCTGGTGCTCGCAGCAATTTAGGTTAATTGCAGTTTTTCATTATTACAACCATTGTTGCAGTGAATATCCCTGCATGATAACTTTGTGCCACCTGTTTGAGGAGGCTAGACTCCTTCCAGGAGCTCTAGCTGCAATCAGCCAAAGTGTAACTAATTGTAGCAGTTGCTGTTTATGTCTATAGACAGCAGAAACCCACCAACTGTCAAACTGGATACTAGTTATAATAGTTATCATTTACTAAGTGCTCTCTATGTGCCTACTGTGTTATTCTTTTATATGTCCCCATTTTGCAGAGGAGGACACTGAGGCTGGGAAGGGATATGAGCCAGCTCTTACAGCCATCTTCAGGTCCAGCCCCACCAGCTCCTGGGCCAATTCTCTCCTGACCATGGCAGGAATCATATCAGGACCTGCATCTTCATCCAGGTGTAAGGCCTATCATTAGTCTTCCAGTTCCTGAAGTTAGCTGAGACTCTTCCTCAACCACCCAACTCCTTTAGATAGTTAATTTTATGTGTCAGCTTGGGTGGGCCACCAGATATTTGGTTAAACATTATTCTAGGTATTTCTTTGAGTACGTTTTTAGGTGAGATTAACATTTAAATCAGTGGAATTTGAGTAAAAAATTGCCCTCTGTAATTGTATGGGTAGGCTTCATCCAATCAGTTGAAGGCCTGAATAGAACAATAATGACAAAAAGTAGAACTCTGAGCAAGAGAGAATTCTACAGCAGACTGCCTTTGTACTCAGACTGGAATATCGGCTCTCCTGGGTCTCCAGGCTGCCAGCCCACCATGCAGATTTTGGACCTGCCAGCCTCCATAACTGTGTGAGCCAATTCCATATAATAAATCTTTCTCTCTCTATATATACACACACATCCTATGGCTCTGTTTCTCTGGAGAAGGGTGATGAATACACGCCTGTATCCCCAGCATTTGGCTCAGAGTATGTGCTCAATAAATGTGAGTGGCATTAACAAGCCTGGGGCACCTGCCCATAGAGCCTTAGCCTCCAGGTATCCTCTCTTCTCCTCATCCCACCACACATGCCCAGCTGGTTTGCCTGGCTTTTGGCTTGTGCTCCTGATTCACGCCTACTATCCTCTGCCAGAGTAGAGGCTTGTCCTTGACCCAGGCCTCTTAGCTGACATCCTGCTTAACCCTCTCCAGCTTCTCCAGCCTCGCTGGTGTTGCCCTGCCATCCAATTACTGAGCTACCTGACTGGATTTTGCCAATGCCAGGAGAGCCTTTCCAGCTCTAAGGCTGGCTCCTCTTGGATTCTGATTCTTCCTGTCAGGAAAAGCTCAAGCTTCCTCATACCCATTGGAGATCACATTTGGATTTTGGCCCAAAGCTCCACCTCCTTTGCTTGCCATTTCCAGAGTGAGCCATATCCCTGGTGATAGTTTCTGGCTCTACGTGGGCCTCTTTGGTCCTGGCTCCCTCCTTTTCCCTCTAATTTCTGCCACTGCAGTCTCAGCATGCCTGACATGAGACCGTCAGAAGGGTAGGGATATACATGTGCCTAACCAGCAAGAAGGAAGGCAATATGGACCACAACAGAGGCTCAAACCAAGGGCTGGGGGTATCCAGAGAAGGGAGAAAACACTTTCCACTGGAGGAGGGAGGAAGACTTCATGGAGGTGGCTGAATTGTGCTGGGCTTTGAAACTAAGCCAGATTTCAGCAGGAGGAGCTACACATTGGAGATTGGACACAGATGCCTCAACAATGCAGCATGAGCTCAAAAGCAGCAAAGGATGCAAAGAAGCTGGACAATGGGGAGTCCTGGGGGGATGGGGAAAGTATAGAAGGGAGAGTGGGGTGGGTAAGTCTAGGGAGAATTCGAGAGAGACTAATTTAATGCAAAAATTTACCCAGAATGAGAAAGGAGGTGTTCCTTTGCCCCTCTACCAGATTCACTTCTGCAAAATAATCACAGCAAGGTCACATGTCCCAGAGTTTATAACACAAGGACATGAAAGCAATGTTTTCACAGTTTTTGGATGGCTGTTTGGTGTAGGAGCTTTGGCCTGAGAGTCAGAAGGACCAGATTCTACTCCTGGCTGAAACACTAAAGAACTGGAAGAGCTTTGGAGGGATCTCAGATCCCTCATCTGGGAAACAGATATGGGTGGAGTGAACTGGATAAGGTCTAACATTCTTTTCAAATATGAAACTTTAAGTGTTTGATATAAATTTTTTGCTCTCAGGAGTAATTTTAAGAGCAGAGTTACATGTTTACATATATATTTGTATAAGGGTTTTTAATTATAAAATTTCTAACATATACAAAAGTATCTTTACCCAGTTGTTAAGATCCTACCACATTTGCTTCATCTATTCCTCCCCACCCCTTTCTTCTTGGTTGAATTACTTTAAAACACTGACAACATGTCATTTTATACCTCCACATCTATATGCTTCTAAAATATTTGGACATTACAAAAAACTACAAAGTCATTATTACATTTAACAAAAAGAACTTCGTATCATCTAAAATTCAGACCATAATAAAATTTTCCCATTGTCTCAAAAATACATGTTTACTGTTGTTTTATTTGAATCAGGATCCACATGAGACATTTGGTTGCTATGTCTCTTTAACCTCTTTTAAAGAACAGATATTTTTGAATGCAGATAAAAAGTGTTCTTGTGAAAAGACCCCGAATAGCCAAAGCAATCTTGAGAAAGAAAAATGGAGCTGGAGGAATCATGCTCCCTGACTTCAGACTATACTACAAAGCTTCAGTCATCAAAACAGTATAATACTGGCACATAAAAAAAGACTTATAGATCAATGGAACAGGATAGAAAGCCCAGAAATAAACCCATGCACCTCCTACAATCTATTAATCTACAACAAAGGAGGCAAGAATATACAATGGAGAAAAGACAGTCTCTTCAACAAGTGGTGCTGGGAAAACTGGACAGCTACATGTAAAAGAATGAAATGAACATTCTCTAACTCCATATACAAAAATAAACTCAAAATGGATTAAAGACCTAAATGTAACACCACATACTACAAAACTCTTAGAGGAAAACATAGGCAGAACACTCTTTGACATAAATTGCTGCAATATCTTTTTGCATCCGTCTCCTAGAGTAATGGAAATAAAAACAAAAACAAACTAATGGGACTTAATTAAGCTTAAAAGCTTTTGCACAGCAAAGGAAACCATAAACAAAATGAAAAGACAACCTACAGAATTGGACAAAGTATTTGCAAATGATGCAAACGACAAGGGATTATTTTCCAAAATATACAAACAGCTGACACAGCTCAATATCAAAAACAAACAAACAAACAACCAGTGGGAAAGAAATGGGCAGAAGATCTAAATAGACATTTCTCCAAAGAAGACATACAGGTGGCCAAGAAGCACATGAAAAAGTGCTCAACATCGCTAATTATTAGAGAAATGCAAATCAAAACTACAATGAGGTATCACCTCACACCATTCAGAATGGCCATCATCAAAAAGTCTACAAATAATAAATGTTGGAGAGGGTGTGGAGAAAAGGGAACCCTCCTACACTGTTGGTGGGAATGTAAGTTGGTGCAGCCACTATTGAGAACAGTATGGAGCTTCCTTAAAAAACAAAAAGTAGAGTTACCATATGATCCAGTAATCCCACTCCAGTTTTCCAGAGAAAACTATAATTTGAAAATATACATGCACCCCAGTGTTCACAGCAGCATTATTTACAACAGCCAAGACATGGAAACAACCTAAATGTCCATCGACAGATGAATGGATAAAGAAGATGTGGTATGTGTGTATATATACATATCTATATGTGTGTGTATACACACACACACACACACACACATATATATATATATATATATATATATATATATATATATAAAATGGAACATTACTCAGCCATAAAAAAGAATGAAATAATGCCATTTGCAGCAACACATATGAACCTAGAGATTATCATACTTAGTGAAATAAGCCAGACAAAGACAAATACCAAATGAAATCACTTATATGTAGAATCTAAAAAAATGATACAAATGAATTTATTTACAAAACAGAAATAGACCCACAGACATAGAAAACAAACTTATGTTTACCAAAGGGGAAAGTGGGGGAGGGATAAATTAGGAGTTTGGGATTAACATATCTATACTACTATATATATAAAATAGGTAAACAAGGACCTACTGTATACAACAGGGAACTATACTCAATATCTTTAATAACCTATAATGGAAAAGAATCTGAATCACTTTGCCGTATACCTGAAACTAACACAACATAGGAAATCAACTATACTTCAATTTAAAAAATAAAAATAAAAAAGTGTTCTTGTGAGACAAGTGAGAGTGGGGCTAAGCAGCATTTAAGGAGACACTGCAAATAGCATTGTAACCAGGCACCCGTCGGTTGGCTTCCCACCTGAGGAAGGCAGGTGCTGTTTCTCTCTCTAAGTTCCTTTTTCATGTGCTTGTGGGCCCTTAGGACCTATTTTCAAAGAAATATGCAGAGTTTTAGCTGTGGCCACATCTAAACTGAGCAGTTAAAACCTTGTGCAGTTCTTTGAAAATACCCCTTTGGTCCCTTAGTCACTCGTTTTTGGAACGTCGATAAGAAACAGACCTTTGGAGCTGTCTTCCTGTTAAATTAAAAAAATTTTTTTCGTCACGTAGAACGTACTTCATATTTCACTCCAGTAAATGAGTGTAGCCACTGATGCGCTTGGTCTCTTTCTTTAATTTTCCTCAGTTCCCCACTGACTTTGACTCAGTTCCATGTCAAGGCACATTCCTTTAGAAAACCAGGATGTCAGGAGCCCTTGGAAGCTGGGTCTGGCTCTGCCAATGCCTGCTCAGTGTGATCCTGGGCAAGTTACATCACCTCCCTGGACTTCTGCTGCTTGTAATTAAAGACCCTGACTAAAACAACCAGAGCGTGGAGGAACTGACCAGAACCTTCTCCTCAGCAAAATCCTCAAGTGTCAGGCTCTGTCTCTGCTGTCCTCATCCCTGCCTTTTCAGTTACAGTTTCCCTGCTCATGTGGCCCCTTCCACAGGCCCTTTGTACTTCCCATGAGGCTGTGGGCTGTTACCTCCATCCTTCCACCTCTTTCAAAGCCAGTCCTCCCTGGAAGATCTCTGTTCTCTGTATCTCTTTCTTCCTCTACTTCACATAGAGACCTCTTTAGAGTTGGAAAAGATCTAATTAGTGAATTCAGACTCTGAGATGTCATTGGCCATTGCCAACTTAATGTGCTCCTCCTTTGGGCTCACTTTCATTTTAGGGGATGAAAATATTTGTAATTGAGAGAATAGTAGAATTTTAGTTACCAGTGCCCAGCTGGCTTATAAGGGTCTTCTGGTTGCCCTCATATCACAACCCAAAGACAGCCTCTTATTTTGCTCACGGAGGGTGGGTTTGGGGGTGGCCAACTAAAAGCATCTCCGTGAGGGAATAAAACACCCAGCATCAGTATTTCATAGAGGGGAGGGTACAGAGAGGTAGAGAGCTGCAAGAAATGGTGGGCACGAGCTGGGGGCTTCTGTGATAAGACCTGTGCAGCCAGAGGGCAGCACGATGGCTTGGGGGACCACCTGCATCTGGAAGGTCTCTGAAGTGGGAACGAGGAGAGAAGTGCCTAGAGGAGAAGCAGTATGGGTGTTGAGACTTGGGTTTGAATCCCAGTTCAGGCATTTACTGGCTCTTTGAAAATGGACAAGGCACTCGACCACTTCAAGCCTCAGTTTTCATCTGTAAAAATGAGGATGGTAATAATACCTATCTCATAAGATTATTTTGGAGGCTAAATGAGATACTTAATGTGAAAGTACCTGGTAAAAGTTAGGCCTGGGCCCGTCTCTAGAGATTCTGGGTGGCCAGGTACTGGTATTTTTTTTTTTTTAAAGCCCTTTAGGAGATTTGAATGTCAGGATTTACAACAGCTGTGATAATGTATTTTAGTTCCTTTACATAATTCAGAGTGCTACCCAGGGGTCAGGCATGAGTGTTGGTAGGCCTTTGGTTCCTCATTTCCAAAAAGGAAATAGTGCAGCCCAGAGAACCTTATTACACTCCTGAGATTACAGGGTTGAATGGCCATCCAGTCCAGTCAGTCATCTGCTGGTTGTATCCTCTTTGTATTATTCTTGCCAAGTGGTAGTTTAGGCTAGTTTCTCCAACTTTAGCAGACATCAGAATCTCCTGGAAGGGTTGTTAAAACCCAGACTGCTGAGTCTCAGCCCCAGGGTCTCTGAATCCATAGGTCTAGATGGGGCCTGAGAATTTTCATTTCTAACGGGTTCCCAGGTGATGGTGATGTTGCTAGTCTGGGGGCCACACTTTGAGAACTGCTGATCTAGACAATGCTTGAATACCTCCAGAGACAAAGAACTTCCTACCTCATGAGCCTGTTCTTCTATCTTCTGATAGCCTGTTACAGTGACACACAATCTGCTAGAAAGTTCTTTATGATATTAGTCTGAAATCTGTCTTCCTCCTATTTTACCCATAAGCTCTTCATTTTGCCTCTTTGACAGTAGAGTTAAAAATTATTCATTCCAGACTTAACAAAAAGCATTTTTATTAGCTTTGGTTTGCGATTCACTATTCTAAAGGTAAAAGAGAACCTGACTGTATTGGTACTCTGGAGATATGGCAAAAACCTTCAGCCATTCTATGGGGAAAAAAATCTGGTCTTCTATTCCTGGGATAACGACTTCAACTGAGCAAACATATTTTGAGTGTCCAATGTGTTTCAGGAGTAGGAGACACCCAAGTGAACAGCCACTTCAGAAATTCCTCTGGAAGACTGGAATAGCTACTCTCAGGTGATGGATATGGATTTTTAGTGATGGACAAATCAGTGCTCCTTGATGGTTCTACCACAGTTTTGTGGACTTGTGACCATTCTAGCAATTAAATGCATATTTTGGCACCCATACAACTTGCTCAAGAAATAAAATTTTAATAGACATATATCTGAAAGTTTCTAGCACTGGAGGGAGATTTTGAGATTTATTCTAGCATACCATACAATGAGTTTTATTGGGAACTGCAAAAATATATAATTTTAATAGGAATAGGTAAGCATAAAACCTTGACACCACTGAAAAAATACTGGCCATGCCAAAGCAACCCCCATAAAAGTTTGCAGAATGTTTCAGAAAAGAATTATTAGGGGCTGATTTTTTAGTGGAGTTTCAACCAGGGCCTCATTTTTAAGGAAACATCTATGTTTCCAAGGAAAGAGTAGGTATTTGCTGTCTCTGAAGTGACTCTATCCTGCTGATTCTTGTAGCTATGTGAGGAAAGATGACAGATGTTGTTTCATGCATATTTGGTGGAAAATCCTAGTTAATAATTAGAGGTACAACAGCCTTGTTAAATCAGACATATTTTAGGAAAACACTTTAAGGTGAAATGACAGTGCTCTTTTGCATTCAAAGGATGGAAATTTTGTTTAGGCAACTAGGCATTTTTCTCTTGGAGATGACACTGTCCTCACTGCCCATCTTGACGCTTAGCCCAAGACAAGATGGCTGATTTCTTTTTCTAAAATTAATTAATTAACTAATTAATTTTACTTTTTGGCTGCGTTGGGTCTTCGTTACTGCGCGCGGGCTTTCTCTAGTTGCAGCTAGTGGGGGCTACTCTTCATTGTGGTGCACAGGCTTCTCACTGCGGTGGCTTCTCTTGTTGCGGAGCATGGGTTCTAGGTGCGTGGGCTTCAGTAGTTGTGGCACGCAGGCTCAGTAGTTGTGGCTCGCAGGCTCTAGAGTGCAGGCTTCAGCAGTTGTGGCGCACGGGCTTAGTTGCTCTGCGGCATGTGGGATCTTCCCGGACCAGGGCTTGAACCCGTGTCCCCTGCATTGGCAGGTGGATTCTTAACCACTGTGCCGGCAGGGAAGTCCCTATAGTTGATTTCTTGCCGTTGATTATAGGGTGTTATTCTTTGTCCCTCTAGGTATAGAGCTCTGAAGCACCACTCCTTTGAGACCTTAACATCTCTGAGCTTCATTTTCATTGTCCTTCAAATATGGGCAAGTACTAACTGCCCCAAAGATTGTTATGAGATGTAATGTGATGCAACATATGACACACTCAGCATGCTCAGCCTGGTGACCAACAAACACCTCTGTAATAGTTCATACACCCTGGGATAAGGGTCGATGAGCAGTGACATACTTACCCCAAGCGAAAGAAAACCAGATGGTCACTTTCTGAAAAGGAATATTGCCCCAGGTCTCCACCATCTCTTTACTGAGAGCTGACAGCAATTCTTCCCAAACTCCATTCCCTGGATCATTGAGGTCCAATTAAATCTTAAGAAGTATGTTTTGAAAAAAAGGGGTCTAGGGTAGATACATTTGGCAAATGCTGCAAACAAGTGTATTAGCATATTAAGGTCTGTGAAGAGCCCAACAGTAATGAAACCTGTCCCACTTTGCTTAAGGAAGCATTTTCTAAACTTATTCCAGTGGTAGGAACCTATTTTCATGACAAGATTATTAACATCCTGTGTGACACTGGTATCCCTCAGGGCACGGTTTGGGAGCTGCTTATAGAAGGTAGAAGAGACGTTGTCCTTGGTGCTTTGTGTGGTCCCAGCCCATAGTAGGTGTGGAACATATTTGGTTTGTATGTATATGTCAATTTCCTGATAATTCTTGCCAAAACAGTGACTTCCTGGGGCCACAATCTGTTTGCGCTGTTACTATGAACAAGGAATACAGCACAAATCTTCCCCCCATAAGCCCCTGTTACTACAATGCTGCCAGGTTAAAGAACTTCATTGAACAGACTCTGACCTAGCCAAGGTCTCAATGTGACTAATCTTTCTGGAGAAGTCATGATGAGGGCTGTTTGCCCCAGTTGTCCAAAGCAGAGGTTAATCACTTTTGTTAAACACTCCCCTAGGTCAGACCTGAGTGGTGGCCAGATGCCAGAGAATCCTGAGGAAGAAGATGCTTCCAGTGGGGCTCTGCAAACAATTTGTTCGCCAAAGTCAGGCAGGAGATACTGAATAAAGGGTTCTGTTCTCCGACAACAGATTTCATCATTGTGAGGTTCACACGGGGTGTGTTTTTATTTTGTTTTCCCCACAGTTTCAATCCTCTTTCCTCTGAGAAAGGAATCTTTTGTGTTTGGCCTTGTCTGGAGGCTCTGGTAAACTTCCTGCCTTCGCTAGCACTTGATTCACGTTCGTGCGCTGACTTGTTGTGGCAAGGGCACACTCACAAGTTTTCCCTCCCTGGGCTCTGCACATCACCCAGCTACACATCTTCAAACATGTTCCCTTCTGAGGAGAAATGAGCAGTTGCCAGAGACGGGCTCTATGACACAGAGGGCTGGCTAATTGGCTGGCTGCCCTGAATGATAATCTGGAAGCGATCAGTGGAGGAAAAAGATAACACAGCTGTGATTTTCAAGGAGACAGGTCCTGGTTTTCCTACCTGCCAACCACGTTTCCTCTGAGGAGTTTTTCCGAGAGTGCTGTAAAAGAGACCTTTTAATCTTGTTTCAAAAGCCTGGAGACCGAACTCTTTCCAGATCTTGGGAAGAAAGCAGGCCAGGGAAACGTGTGTTGCTGAGGAGCCTGGGTTTATAAGGAAACATAGCAGAGGGAGGGCAGGCAGGCGGGATGCCATTGCAATTCCATGTCTTAGCTCTGCATGTGCACGAGAGGACCTGGTGCACTTGGCCTCCAAGTGCTTTCACCCACGAGTACTCCACGGTTTTGTGGTGGGGGTGGAGGGTGGTTCAGAGGTTGATGAACATAAATCTGTCAGTGGGTGATTTTCAGACATCTGCCTGGAGCAATTGCAGACAAACACAAGAGTTATTGGAGCCACAGATATGCCTGATGATGCCTGGGAAAACCTGAGCTGAGCAGATCACCTGGGAGACTGCTGGGCTGGGGAATAAAGGCTGTCAGTAATAAATAGTTTATCATTTAACTTTGGATCTCAAAGCTGAGAAAAAAAGAAAGAGGAAAAGCAATCAGGATCAGGGGCTCGGGAGTTAAATACTGTTTTTGTTAGGAGTCAATGAATGCTATAGAAACACACAGGCAGATCCTGGCAGTGTCTGCATACGTGGGGCATCTCAAGTCACCCCTGCCACACCAGGCTGGCTTTAGCTTAGCAGCAAGGCCTGAGAAGTCCCCAGGATGTGGTTTCAGAGATTTACTCATCTAGGGTATTTCATCATTCTTAGGAGGTAACTGGCAGAGTTACTTACTATTTTATAGCAGACGTTTCTGCTGCTTAGTACAGCACAGTTGATTCAACAGCTGTTGCTGTGGTTACATTTAAAAATACTTAAAAAAATTCTCGTTGATTCACAGTGTAGAATGCTTGTGGTAGAAGGCACCTGGGCGCCTGGGGCTTCTCCAAGCCTCAATATCCTAATCTTTAAAATGGGGATAAAAATACTGGTCTTGCAAAGTTGTCAAAAGAGCTGGCCCACAGTAGGGCCAGCAATAAATTATGACTTTGCCTCTCATCTAGTGCCAACTTTTCATTCTGAAGATAAGTCATGATTTAAGAGGCTGGCCTACTTACGGAATTGATATCCATATAGGTATTTGGCAGGAACAAAAGACCCCATGTTTTATAAGATCCACTCCGTCTCCTACCCTGACAGTATTTATCTGGTGATTATCTGCTCTTTGCTGCCTGTGTCTATGCTTCGGTTCCCCCCCCCCCCGCCCCCCCCGCCCCCATTGCACAGAGCTAAATGGCCATCTCACAGGAAAAGGTTGAGAAATGCTGTGTACAGGATTCAGATTATCCTATGAGAGTGTAATGTGGAGAAATCCCCAGCAGCATGAAACCAGAGTGGGCACAGCAGTGACAGCCTCTGAATCAAAGATGGATTTCTGGCTGTTTCCCATGTGTCAAAGAGCAAACAGCTGGTTTCTCCCTTATTCCACTTGGGGCATCCCATAAACTTCAAACTTCAAAACACACTTTGGGTGGGCAAGGGGAAGAGGCGTCTTCCTAACATCCTTGACTTCCTGCCTCTCTGAGCTCCTGCAGGACCAATAGCTGATGCTGGGCTATGTGCATCAGGAGGCAGAAGAACACAGGAGCTAAAAGCAATGGCTTTGTACTTATTCAGACAGACATGTTTGCAGCTCAGCTTCACAATCCAGAAATATGTGGTATGGAGCATATTCATATACTTTTCTACCTCCTAGTTTCCTTATCCTCCTCCTTCACTGCCATATTGCAAGGATTAAGTTAGGCGATACATGTAAATATTTTGCACAGTGCATTGCACATTAGTAACTCTTCGATACATGTTTATTAATAATAATGTACAGAGTGTTTTAGATCATTGTTCAGCATGTGTCACACTAATTTCTTTGTTTCAGTTTTAAGTACCTTTAGGAGGATTGCATCTTACGTTTCTTGAGTCCCACATGGGGTCACCGCAGCACTAACTGAACACACAATGTAGACGGTCACTTAATATTTGAAACACTGGTCTCTAACGACAAGGCAAAGTCAGCCATTAGCAGAGGAAGATGGGACCCAGAACCTACTTAAGACTCTTTGAGCCATTTTTTAAAAGTTTCAAATACGTTTCTGGAATTTGCCAGTAGTAGCATAACAGTGGTATTTTCTAATAAATCCTTAATATTTCCAGCCAATTTTTCCAGATAAATGAAGTTATCTAGTTTTAAAACCTGCCAGACATTCCTAGTATTTATCCCTAGGATTTTATTTTATTTTTTAAGTTTGGAATGGTTCTGACATTGCAATTATCACAGTCTATGTTTCTTTTCTATGAATTCTCTGATATTAACCTCACTCCCTCAGTTCAGATGACCACAGAGGGATGTTCAATATGAAACGTGAAGGTTGTATTACTGATAGAGCCAACCTGCAATCTATTGGTTCCAAAAACAGGTGGCAATAATGATGCTGCAGTAAACAAGATGCAGATGTTCTAGCAATAGCCATTCCAGCAAAAAGTGTGTTGCAAAAATAAGTGTTATTTGTAAGAGTATGTGAAATTCTTTTCTAAGTTTCAAAGTAGGTATACTGCTCACCTTGAGGTATTAGTGGGTTAAATCGAAAATGGAGGTATTATTTATTTCAAAAAATGTATGATTAACAATACAAATATTTTCAACCCCACTGACTCTCCACAGGGCCTCATTCTCAGACTTGCCCCAGAGAAGAACTGGACCCCTTGGCTTGACCTAGGGGGCATGTTCAGGCTGGAAGAGAGGCAGGTCCAGTGATTGTGCCAAAAATGTCCTGTATTTAATTGCACAGAGTACTGGACCCTTAGAAGAGACACATGATGCCATTCTTAATTCTAAGCTGCTATATTGGAGAGGGAGAGATTTCATAGTTCATGGAAATCTAATTGCTTAGGTTTTTGCAGATTGATAATGTAATATCTTGAAATGATTATGTGGGGTAGAAAAATGAAAAGTGCGAGACAAGTCCTCCCAATTGGAATTCTCTACTCAACTGATTTCGATTTGGGGCTGACATTCTTACCTGCGGCATTTCAATCAGTTCAACTAAAGGAAGCAGCTTATCTATATGTAAAATGTGCTAATTCATTTGGCAGACTGACACATGAGGTCATTCCTATCCTCTTTTCTAGTATCTTTGAGGTCAGGGGCTAGAACGTACTTCAAGACCTGGGCCCTAACTTGGGAAGGACAAGGAGCCATAGCGTAAAAGCTCAGGGAGGGAAGGAAGAAAAAGGCATCCCCTATTAGGTCTGCCATATTACCTGGTCCACAGAGAAGGCCTCTGGGTCAAAGGACAACTGAAAAAGTAATATTGGGTTTTGCTCATTGGTGAGGCCAAGGGGACTTATGTGTCTTACATATTAATCCCTGTATGCCTTATTTATTCTTTACTTGTACCACTCATTTACCTTTACCCATAAGTTGGAGTATTTTTTTTTTACCAATGTCAGTAAATTACAGGGTAGCCTTGGGTAAAGAGTGAAGGTGTGTTTTCCTGTGATTCTCAATATTCCTAGCGGAAGGTAGATAGCATTTTCTTTGTTCCTCTCTGAAGAAAGGACAAAGAGGAGACTACAACTTTAGGCCTTCATGGAAATGCCACTTCCAGCTCTCAATCTGCATGTGGTCTCCTGTGTAACCATTTGGAGTTGACAGAGGTGGATATGGTTGAATCCTCTACCTGACTCCTTTCCACTGCCCAACCCTATTTAGAAACGCCCTACAATTTCCTCATCAAGCCCAGGATTAGCACCATAAAGGTAGGAGTGATAACTCTGGTGTTTGCTTCTTCATTTATTATTTACATAGTCTGTTTCAAGTGTCATTCCACGTGTTTGGAGACAGTGTTAATTGATCAAAGTTTTTGGGTGGCAGGGATCTGGTAATGTAGCTACACTTTATAATATTTATTCTAATGGAAATAATTCCCCTCTATAAGTCTTTACCACATTTTTTTTTTCTTTAATGTAATCTTGATGTTAACACCAACCCCATATATCCAGCACAGATTATAAAGAGTGTCAATGCCTGATGAGGAAATGATTCCCTTCTCAAAGAGAAGAAAATTCCAAAACAGGGAATCCAGAGGCCTTAGACACCAGAGGGCCCCAGGAAAGCTGGTGGTTGTAGAGATAAAAGCCAGTAGTTTGGAAAGAAACTTATACAAAAACATTGGCCACATAGGAGTCTAGCATCATGGACTTCCCTGTCAGGCTTCCCTTCCCCTCTGCTGAATTATAGCTCCAGATTCTGCCTGAGTCCTAATGGCTCATTTGCATAAAGGTCCTGTCTTGTGTAAATGCCTAGTTCCAGAATTTAGGAAATGTGGTGACGATTGTTTACATTAAGGCTCCAGGTCAAGTGCAGTCCCATGTCCTCAGCTGAGATAATTACTGGTGAGTAAATAAATTATGCTTGCCTATACTTGCAAAGATAACATTTTAAATATCAGAACTCTCACTTCACACTAGAGTTAAGATTATTCAACACTTGCATTAGGTGTGAGTTACTAAAGCTGAAGACAATCCTTACATTAAGTAATAAATAAATAAAGTTTTATGTATAGGAGGGCAAACATAAGCAAAGTGAATTCATATTCTGAAAGTTCTATATAAAATAACATCTTTCAAGGTTAATAAAGACACAAGTACAAGTATATATAACTGATAAAAAATACAGAGAGGTGGAATGGGAAAGGCGTGGAGAATATAGATTCTGGAGCAAGACTAGCTGGGTATGAATCCTGGCACTGCCACTTACCACCTGGCAGACCCCAGGCAAGTTACTTAACCTCTCTAGGCCTCACTTTCACCTCATCTGTAAAATGGAGCAATTATAGTCCTTATCTCAAAGGACTGTTGAGAGGTTGAAACAAAGCACTTTGAACACTGGCTTACAGTTAGTGCTCTAAAAGTATTAACTTTTTAGTAAAAGCATTCTTTTTGTCTTCGTTTCTTTCTTATCCCTTTCCTCTCCCTTTTCTTCTTCTTCATCATCATCACCATCATCCACACTAAATGGCCAGGGCTGGCTACATAATTTGTAGGCGCAGTATAAAATGAAATTGCAGGGTATCTTGTCCAAAATCAGGAAAAAAGCTTTTTCCTTTCTTTTGTGGTCTCTCTCTCTCACCTCTCATGGTGTTTATTCGCTACCTAATAACACACCTCCTTTCAAACACAAGGATTTTCCTGTGGTGAGTGCAGACCCTCACAAAGGCCTGGGGATCCTCCCTGTAACTTGGTGCACTGTAAGTGTGCCCCTAACTCTGACCCTCCTTGTGTTTGTGTCTAGCCTCCTGCCAGGGGTGAGGGTTGGCAGAGATCACTGTGCAGGGGTGGAGGAGTGAGATGGCATACAGCCTTTTCTGGGGAGGCAGGGAGGTGGTGGGAGGAGGGACTACACACGAGCAGAGGCCCCAATCCCTGGCGAATACTTCATTGCCCCATTGGACTTCACTTACAAAGATAAAATTATTAAGAATTTTCAAGACAGTGATCATAGAGCATTAAAGCCCCAAGTGTGGGCTCCCTTCTGAACATGGGACCCTGTGTCACATGTCCATGAAGCTGGCCCTGAAAATAGCTAAAGAGATGTGAAATTACTTATCAGTCAATTAAAACCCCATTTTGATTATCAAGTGATTGGTTTAAGATGTGCAAACTGGAATTTGTTCCCAGTTTTGGTGAGGCCAACACAAATGGGGTAAATCATTTTATCCATTTGTGAAACTCATGGTGGCAGGAAAAAAGGTATGTATATATTAACCAACTGGTCTACCCCAGACATCTAGTTACAAAGTAATTTTTATAAAGATCTTTGTGCTCTCCTAACCAAAAGCATTAGGTCAGCATTTTCCAAAGTGTGTTACTTGAGAAAAGAGTTCTGTAGGGAAAAATTCGGTTACTGGGTAACACAAAATCAATTGAGTTTAAAAATCAAATCATATCAGCACCACTTACTTAATAGGACTACATTTTTTTTCCTGATTATTTACCTTATGTTTAACTCTTTTCTAATTATTAATGTTAGACTTTGGAAGGAGCAGAGAAACACGGAAAAAGAGAGCCCATTTAGCAAACAGATATTATCAAATTTCAGAATGAATTTATCTTGTAATTAAACTTGGCCTTACAGTTCTTCAACCAATGATCTGTTCTTTCACCTTCCATGGCTATCCACTCCCAAGACCATACTCCTGACCCCCTCCTTCTGTCCTTTAGCTCACCTACTTTAGTACTCACTAGCAGTTTACTGACCTTGTTGAGTTTTCCAAATCACTGACCATCACTTTCAATCACCTCCACTAGTGCCCTCATTTCCCTCCATA